>NW_023416324.1:205138578-206378976 GCF_014108235.1 Myotis myotis | reverse complement strand
TTGCATATTAGCTTTTTATTATGTACGATTTATTTACTTCCTTATGATTTTGACAATGATGGATTAACTTACAGAATGTAAGTACTTCTATCAAAACTTGATAAAATGTTGTATATTTATTTATTTTTTATATATGAAGGCCCTAGAGAGTTGCTGAGACAACTAGGACTTGAGAGGCCAATATCTTTGAGAAATATAGACCACTCAACATTTTAGTTGCCTACGACTGCAATCTCTTTCTTTCCCCAGGCCTTTGGTGATTTTTTTCTCCCAGAGAAAGATGGAGAAATTACCCAGGGCCAAGCCTAAGAAACCACAAGGACTTTAACTAATAGCATAGGTCTGGAAAGACAACATTGGGGTTTGGAGCTACCAAGGAAATCAGGAATTGATGTGCCTACATTATATAGAGAAAAATAATAGAGAAAATGGGTGTGACGGTGGAAGGTTTGTCATTTTGAGACATTTGCCAAACTGTTACATTTCTTGGTGCAAAAAAAATTAAGAAGCTAAACCAAAAGCTACTTAAATTCAGAGTTAATTTTTGTAGTCCTGTGGTACTAAGAAATTGGAGTTCAGATCTGACCAAGGAAGAAGAGTTTAATAAACAATCAGTTGGGACCCTCCCTGGAGATCTAAACAAAATTAGTATGAGCTTTACCATAAGTGCAAACAGTTCTTGACTCAGCTAAGTTCTTAATTAGATTAAGGAGATTTGTTCCCACTCAGGCTGCTTGCCAGAATTTCGGGTTGACTTTCTGTAGAAGAAGATAACACAATCCAGAAACTATAATTTTTATATAAACAATACCTTGCAAAATAAAAAATTGAAATATAACTAAAAATAATGCAATCAATACAAATGGAAAAGTTGGCTATTAGAATAATAAACCATTAATTTTTCTTGAATAAAAAATAGTGATAATAACTGAAAATAACTGTACAAGAAAATTTAAAAAAAATGAACAAAATAGATAAAAGAATTAATAATTTTTACCAAGTTTTATAATTGATTAAAAAGATTCAAACAGACATTCTATAACTAAGAATGGAAGAGCTAAAATTAAAAATTCAATGAATTGTTTTAATAATTAGATTTAGTACTATACAGGAATTTGAACTAAAAGACATTTCAATATAAAGTAGTCAAACAGAAGCACATCCTACAAAATAAATAGGAAGTAAATGAAACAGAACGTAAAATATACGCTGAAAATGTCTAACATACATATAATTGGAGTGTCAAAATTAGAGATGGCAGAGAATGCAGCAGAAGCAACATTCAAATAAATAATGGCCCCTCCTTTCCTACATTGCATATGCCAGAAATTTAGGGAATCTAAAGCAAGTAAAAGGAGAAAGAAAGACAGGGGTGGAGGGACTTGGAATAGACAAATAGAAAATAGGAAGCATAGGAAAAATGTGCATTATCCTCAAAGAGCAACAATAGAACAAGTGATTGATCAAATGAAATGATGGATACTATTGACAAGGAAAAATCTACTGGTGAATCTTTAATCTGCAAGCTAGACCTGAGTTCAAATCCTACTCTGAAACTATCACTATAATTTAGAGCAGATTAATTTTACTCTCTGAGCGTATGTTTCTTCATATCACCAGATCCCACTTATTGTGAAAATTACATATCAAAATTATTACAGCATGTATCAAAATGTCTGACACACCAAACATTCAAGAAGTACTAATATCCTTCCTTTCCTCTATATAAAGCAAGCAAAAAAAAAAAAGTGTGGGAGAAAGAAAGAATATATAAAAGTTTTCTAAACAGACTGTGGTGCTCAGTCAGCTAAGTGCATGGGGACCTTGACCTTAGCTTTGGGATCCTCCAGTCAGAAGGGATGGCACTAGAACTACCCAACAGAACATCGGACACTCAAGTCCACATGAGTGTATGTTGCCTCCTTTTCTGTCCCGCCCACTCCTCTACTTCAAATGTCACCTAAAGTTGTATTTGAATTTTTTTAGAAACCTCACAACAAATCCAGAATAATTTTAAACTGAAAACACACCTTACTAACATCTAAAATACTTAATGGTTTCTTTCAGAAAGTCTCATTATTTTTAATCTCTAACATATCAGTAATACCATTTTTCATTGAAACTAAAAATAACCTGTATTTTTTAAAAGGGGGTAGTCTTCAATGGGTATGAATTAATTATTTAGTCTGAATTACAAATGAAGAAATGATAAATGGGTTTCACAAACCCCTAAGTATAGTTACATAAATCCAAAGGAACACTCAGTGCTTTTAATGGGAAGGAAGGATTTTAGCCAAGTTATTCTTTAAGCATAATGGACAGCTTAACGCTTCACTACTTCTTTTCCAGCTGTTAACTGCATGTTATTTTAGACAAAGTGTTTCCTTTATCTAAAACACTTAGTCCAAACCAATCATGTACACTCTGCTGCTTAAGAAAGAATGATGTTCTGAGTGACCCATTTTTTTCAAAAACCTTAACTCAGCTTGTCATCCAAAAAAGGAAAACTTTTGTGGACTTATACACAAATAGTCTGATCTACAAAATTTCCCCCTAAGATTCTAAGCATGAAATGAATAGGCAGAAATTGAGAAGGACAATGTTTTTCAAATAAATGAAAGGTAGATAATAACATAGACCACAGGAAATTCAATCATTCTATGATGGAGAAAAAAAGCTATTCGTTGCTTTCAGTGATGAACTCTGAAGGAGATCATTTTCAAGTTGATATTACCAAATTCAGCAAAATGTTCCATTTAGGAGGCTAATGCTAAAAAGTCCATCATTAGGCCATCTATAGTCTTCGTGGCTTTTTTTTTTAATGAATAGATGTTGCATGTTTAACACTAAATACACATAAATAGAAGAATTTAACACTATTTAAATGTGGATAATGCTTTACTAGAGACATGTGATTATTATTATGAGGTGGACAAAGTGTATTCTGAAATCAACAAGATGCATTGTCATAAGATGTGGTGATGCAACTTAGCCACAGTGGAAGCAGAGAAGCTGCTATCATTGTCTCATGGGAAAACCTATAGTGAGCAAAGTCCAGAATAGCAGCTCAGGGCAGAGCTATCCTGTATAATAAAAGCCTAGGTGGTATCATGTGTGATGTCATCACAAGATGGCTGCCACAAGATGGCCGGCAGGGGAGGGCAGTTGGGGGCGAACAGGTCAGCAGGGGATGGCAGCTGTGGGTGATCAGGCTGGCAGGGGAGGGCAATAGGGGATGAACAGGCCTGCAGGGGAGGGCAGTTGAGGGGGACCAGGCCTGCCGGGGAGGGCAATTAGGGTCACCCAAGTTGGTAGGGGAGGACAGTTATGGGCGACCAGGCCAGCAGGGAAGGGCAGTTGTTGGCCATCAGGCCGGCAAGGGAGGGCAGTTGGGGGCCATCAGGCCAGCAGGGGAGGGCAGTTGGGGGCCATCAGCCCAGCAGGGGAGGACAGTTGGGGGCAATCAGACCAGCTGGGGAGCAGTTAGGTGTCAATCAGTCCACCAGGGCAGCTGTTAGGGGGTGATCAGGCTGGCAGGCAGAAGCGGTTAGGGGCAATCGGGCAGACAGGCAGGCTAGCAGTTAGGAGCCAGCAGTCCCAGATTGTGAGAGGGATGACCCCCAAGGAGTCCCAGGTTGGAGAGGTTGCAGGCTGGCTGAGGGACACTCCCCTCGTGCACAAATTTTGTGCACCGGGCCTCTAGCACTAAGATAATCAGGATTTGTCCCTGTCTCTTGACTCATACAGCTGACAATTTAGGGAGGGACAAAAGACACTCATATAAGTAACCATAATACAAGTGGAGTGATACATGGAAACATATAATCATAATAGAAATAAGCTTTATTTATTTTCAGAGTGGAGATACTGGAGAAGTCCAGAAAGGTTTTTTGGATGAGATGAGGTTTGAGCTGGGATTTAAGTAGGGCTTATCAAACTCTGGTGTGTTTATGAATCCCCTGAGGATCTCGTTAATCTGCAGGTTCTAGTTTACTAGGTCTAGATGGGACCTAAGATTCTTCATCTAACAAGCTCTCAGGTGGAAGACATGGATGTTTAAAGATTGGTGGGAGAAACAGTAGATGCTAGAGAGAAATGGAGCAGACATAAAGACCTGTCACAATGACCCTGTAAACGTGAGAATGGATGGGAGAAAGAAAAGAGGGTCAGCTTTGCATAGGCCAAAGGGTACAGTGTCCACATTAAGACCAATAATCAGGAAGAATGAATGGATGGCTGAGATGTAGACATTTATGTAGAAGGAAACCTTCCTCTGATGGCTTCCGTTTCCCCTGTGATATATGGAAGAGGTGATCTCCTGAGAAGGAAGGAAGGCAGAGAGCAGCAGTAACGCTTCTCAGAGTGTGGTTCCTCCAGAGTCCGTTAGGATACAAGTATGAGAGCTTGGCAGGACTTAGTGAACTATCAGCATCTGCATTTTAATAAGCTAATTAAAATGGTATTTAAGCACACTGATATCTGACAGTCATCAATGCGGGAGAGAGAAAGAAATAAGTCGTTTCATTCAGAGATTGCCTAATTTTCCTTAGAGAACCATCCAAGGATATTGCTTTGAACATTAGGCCTCAGATCACTCATCTCTTTGTTTCCTTATAAGTAGGGACCTTTGTTTCCTTTCCAGACTTTGACATATGCTTTGCCAAAAGTGGTAAGTCTTCCAATCCCTGATGGCTGCGTGTCCCACTGTGAGCTGGTAATTGACCTCAATCACTGTCTCCACCCAGGGAGCTACCCTTCCGTAGCTTCACCATGACTGACCACTGGAAGAGAGTCTGAATGCCCTTTCCTTTCCTGCTTTTAGTTCCTTTATGGTTGACCATTATGATTTCCAAAGAGCTGGCTGGAAGGAATATAGTGTGTTTTGATGGCTCACGATCAAGGAGAGATGGTTTTGCTCTGTGACAGTACAAGCAATAAAACAACATCTTGCTGATTTCCTTCAACACTGAATATGTTTTTTCACTCTTTTATAGCTACTGCTCTGAAATTCTACAAAACAATCCCAGGTATTATTACTGACTCATAAACAGCATATAAATCATATATACTGGACAATAATTGTTATTCTGTCTTCTTTATAAAGCTGTTTTCAGAGTATGAGTAGCAGTAGGATCAGAAAGCCCTCACAATAAATAAGAAATCCTGTCCTAAATTTTTAATGTTAAAGTACTAACAATTCAATGGGATTTTGGTTGTATATATAGCTGAAAACTCCTTATATCCAGCTAGTGAGTGTTACCAAATTCTGGTAATCCTAACTAAAGCTAATACAATATTGGGAGTTACTAAATACTTATTTTCAGTCTACTAAAACTCTCTGATGGCCATACAGTCTTTTTTTGCTTTTAAATGTGTCATAATACTGCTAACAGATGGGTTTAAGTAATTGTTAAATAAAGTATTTGTATGCCAATTTAAAAATATGAACATACATGCCTGCACATACAGACATTTACACATTCATATCTTTATAAAAAAGGTAGTAATTAGTTTTTTGAAAAAGCATCTGGTGGGTACAAGATTATTATAATAATACTTTAAAACTGTAATTTTAATAATCTAAGTTTTATAAAGGCAGAACTATGGCTTGCTTTAAATAGCTATATATATTGCTACCAACCAATAGAATGTTCTAATTATGGAGGAATAAATGGATCCAAAGATATTTGACAGGTGGGAGTTACTCTTAGATATGACAGAATTAGTCACAGCTGCTTTCAATAGAATAATGCCCATATGCTTAGTAAAAAAGGGAGATCAGTTTTTATCATATGGTAATGTTAAGTTAAGGAGCCATGTTAATGCAAGCTAACTCCAATTGTATCTGGTGCACTAAAATTTCAACACAGAAAAAATGCACCATAAGTGAAGGGAATTATGTGCCTGACCTTCCAGAGCTATTTAAGGGAGTGCCTTTCATGGAACATGAACACTTTCTATAAATCCTAATATTTCTCATAATTGCTTAATAATACCTTATAAATAGTTGTATCTGGGGACCTGGTCCTTAACTAATAATTGACTTAAATATAGCCCAGTTTCAATAAAAAAAATTGCTGGAGATTTTCCTTTTCTTCTTGGAACTAATAAATTCAGCACAAACCCACAGTGACAAGCGGACAGATCTATTTCTGGCACGTGGCTTCACTTTCCTCCCCATTGTCTTCCAAATACTCACCATTATTTCAAATGGTAGTCATCCTTAATCACTAGGTATTTAGTGGCATTATCTTTGCAGACTTGTTATTTTATAATGAAAGATTAGCTATTACAAAAGAAAGAATAGACAAAATATATTCAATAAAAACAATGTTTAGATATCCTTACATAATATAACAATAGAATTAAAATAGAACATATCAGTCTGAAAGTTATATGATCTGAATAGCCAGAAATGCTTTTTCAAAGCTTAAGTAGTATTAAAAGAGCACTTCTTTGTTACAGTGCAGATCCAAATATTCCAAAACCCTGGAAAAGCAGAGGATAGAAGAATACCTCCAACCAATGGGGCCACATGTGTGTATGCATTTTTTGTAAAATAATGTTATGTTGTTAATCAAATGAATAACAAGGAAGGGTGAGTGTGAAATAAATATATCCTGCTTTAATGGGTGGTAGAAAAACTGTCTTCCTTTTTTAAATGGAAAGGAAGACAAAGTTTTTCTACCATTTGCAGCAGCATGGATGGAACTGGAGAGCATTATGCTAAGTGAAATAAGCCAGTCAGTGAAAGAAAAACACCACATGATCTCACTCATTTATGGATAATAAAGAACATTATAACCTGATGAACAAAAAGATAGATACAGAGGCAGAGAAGCATTGAACAAACTGTCAAATTACAGCGGGAAGGCGGGGGGGGGGGTGGTAGGTAGAGATCAACCGAAGGACTTGTATGCATGCATATAAGCACAATCAATGGACACAAGACACTGGGGGGGGACGAGGGGTGCGGGCATGTGTCAAAGGGTAGGGGAGGCCAGGGGAAGGTCAATGGGGGAAAAAAGGAGACATATGTACTACTATTTGTAATACTTTAAACAATAAAATAAAATAAAATAAAATAAAATAAAATAAAATAAAATAAAATAAAAGCATCTAAGCAGGTGATGGTCGCTGTATGCCTTCTGTGCCTTCTGTGGAGTCCATAGTTCTGTCTAGCCTAGCGCCTCTAGGGGCCAAGGAGTAAGCTCCAGCAGCCTAGTGACAACAAACTAAAGAAGCAGCCTCCTCCAAATCTTTCTTGGGGACCTTGAATCCTGCAGTCCATATTTCTCATTGTGGAAGCAGGCATCTAGAAATAATCAGCAGGTAGTTTGCATTCATTAGGAAGTGATATGGCTTTTGTGACACATAAAGAGAAACTGCATATGACTTTACGTTTGGTGGCTCTGATCAGTTCTGAACTTTCTCACACAAATATGCTTATTATGTCAGCAATACAGGAAATGTCATCCAAATCCTAATAGTAGTTCAAGTTTATATTTTAACTTTGTTACTATTTACTCATTCAAGGGTTAGGATATAAATTTTACTATTCTAAGTTAAAAAAAAAAAAAAAAAAAAAAAAAAAAAAAAAAAAAAAAGAAAAAGAATTTTAAATAAAGATTTTTAAAAAAAAAAAAAAAACATGAGACAAGGCCAAAGTATTTTGAATTCTGCTTTTTAAAATATATAAACCTATTAAAATATAGATAAACAAAATGAGATGGCAATATTTGCAAACTCATTCTATATGCTTTGTTCTATTTGGGGAAGAATTTTCTGGGGATTTTTCTAAACCTTTTAGGCAAAAATCATTTAGAAATATTTAAAGAATAAAGTATCTACTTTAGTAAGATTTTTTATGCCTAAAATAATTTTGTGTTATTCCCCATCTTATTAGGTCATTAAAGCTTCTTTAGCCATAAGATAGTTTTACAATGAAACACACACACACACACACACTTGTTGGGGATGGGGTAACTTTTCCCTTAGCCATTAGTGTTTTTTTGACTGGTTGAATAATTCAAAGGGCATACAGAAAATTAACAGGAGAAAATAAAGTTTTAACAAAATGTACATAAACATGAAACTAAACAGAATGTGTAATATATACTGAAAATGTACATAAACATGAAATTAAACAGAATGTGAAATATATGCTGAAAATGTCTAACATACATATAATTGTAGTGTCAAAATTAGAGATGACAGAGAATGCAGTAGGAGCAACATTCAAATAAATAATGGCCCCTCCTTTCCTACATTGCATGGGGAATATTCTATGTAGAATATGAGTACGTGGGGGTGAGAGTCTTTCCAAGATGTGCCACTCTGGCATGCTGATGAAAAAGGAATTTTAGGGGGATATAGGCAGGTTTAGGAAATTATGTTAAGTGAAATAAGCCAGTCAATGAAAGAAAAATACCACATGATCTCATTTATGGATAATAAAGACCATTATAAACTTATGAACAAAAATAGATACAGAGGCAGAGCAGCCTTGAACAGACTGTCCTAATTAGGTCATTAAAATGGAACTCCCATTTGACCCCGTGACCCCACTTCTAGGAATATATCCCAAGAAAACAGAAACACCAATCAGAAAGGATATATGCACCCCGATGGGGAATGTACATAAACATGAAAATTCCAAAGACAGTAAGACAAAAATGAGGCATCTATGTCATTCTGGACTTAGAAGGGGGGAGCAGGGATCTGAGATTTCAAAGAGAAGTAAAGCAAACTTACAAGGTTATCAAAAGGGTTAATATTTAGTAAATAAATATTTGCTGGGCTATCTTGAAACAGTGGGATATAAACGGGAGGGCTTTGACCACAGGGGCTTTGCTGGATTCCTCCCTGTCTATCATACCTGGTTTCGTTTAAAGGATAGTTATCTGTGATGGCATCTCCCTTCCTGGAGCAGGTCCTCTACCTTCAATACTTTAGGCAGTAAAGGGGAAGGCCAGAGTTTCTTCCTGAGCCTTGGAAGCCTTGTTTTCAGCTCAAAATAATCAGTGATGCAGGATTTTTGGACTGGAACATGCAATGTTTCACTGGGCAGGATGGTTCCCCAGATTCTTTGTCCCTCAGAGTCGAAGAATGAATCCACGGATGGAAGATGGTATAGCAAAGGTGTGAATTTATTGAAGAACAAGTACAGACTCCCACATGGGGAGGGGGAAAGAGTCCCACGGAGTTCCTTTTTCCCCAGGTTTATAAAGGCTGCAGTTCCTGTGTCCTGCTATCCCTTATGATTGGTCCATATTCCCTTTGATTTGGTCACTATATCAACTCCTGAGCTCAAAGGTCAAACATCACATGGGACATGTCAGGCCCTCCTCCCTCATTGTTCTCCTATTCCCTCTGGGCTTTCTTCCTCCTTTATTTTGTAAATATAGACCTTTTGGCTACTCCAAGTTCCCTTGTCTTATGGAAATGTTACTGTTGCTGCTCCCTTGTCTTATGGAAATGTAACCTCTCCCAGATTGGTAGCCCTGTGTGTTTTCCATGGGGCCCCTTAATTTCTAAAATTTCCTAAACTTGCCTATATCCCCCTAAAATCCCTATTTCATCAGCATGCCAGAGTGGCACATCTTGGAAAGACTCTCACCCCCAGTATTCATATTCTACATAAATTGCTAATAACCACTTACATCATGTTATAAAGAGAATTTCAAGGAAGAAAAGAGAATCTAAGCCTATCTGTGCCATTGGCTTCTACGTTTTTCCAAAGAAAAAAATCAGAGCCAATGGCACAGATAGGAAATCCGGTAGCAGTTTTTGTTCCAAGATTGTATCCACATCTACCACACCCATGGAAATTCTGTTTCCTTAATTTTGACATAAAGAGGCTCATTCACCATTCAGGATTTAATGAGATCCTATTTGTAGGCCTAATAGAAGTCCTCTAATGCATGTGAAGAAGGAATTTGGGGGGGAACATAGGCAGGTTTAGGGATTTTTTAGAATTGGGGTCCATGGAAAAGCACGGGGCTGCAGACTGGGAGAAGGTACATTTCCATAACACAAGGAAGCCAGGTGCAGTTACATCTCCATAAGACAAGGGAGCAGCAACAGGTATATTTACATAAGACAAGGGAACTGGAAGTAGCCAAGAAAGGTCTATATTTACAAAATAAAGAGAAGGAAGCCCTTCATCCAGAAGGAGAACAAGAAAGCCCAAAGGGAATAGGAAAACAATAAGGAAGGAAGGGGGGGAGGGGGGTGGAGAACCTCATGTGAGGTTCAAACTTTGAGCCCAGGAGTTACTATAGTAACCAGTCTAAGGGAATAGTGACCAATCAGAGGGGATATCAAGGCACCAGGATCTGCAGCCTTTATAAGCCACAAGGAAAAAGAACTCAGTGGGACCCTTTTCCCCCTCCCTACATGGGAGTCAGTTCTGTGGGACTCTTTCCCTCTCTCCATGTGGGAATCTGTACTTGTTCTTCAATAAATCTCCACCTTTGCTATACCACTTTCTGTCCGTGGATTCATTCTTTGATTCCAGTGGACAAAGGATCTGGGTTCTAGTCCAAAAATTCCGTATCAATTTGAAGCATATGTATGACTGCTTATGGGACTCTGGGTTAGGTGGGAGCTCTGGCTGCACATCCCCTCAGTAATCACTCCGTCATGTGTAGGTGGCTGGACTCTCTCACATGCCCAGGGCCTCTCATCCCAAATGGTGAAGACAAGGGTCTAAGAGAGACAATGGAAGTTCACAGACCTAGACTAGAAACTGGCACTCCCTCAACTCCTGTCACATTCTACACCAAGCAAGTCACAAGGTCAAAGCACATGTAAGAAGAAAATGTCTCCTTCTCGTAGAACTGTAAAGATTATAAAATGCACGGATTCAGGTGGAGGTAAAGAAGTAGCGATCTGTTTATAATCAATCTGCCACAAATGACTCTTACTACTTAAACGCTGCAAACTGACTTTGATTGGGCGGCATTATTTGTTAAATAACTTTTTAAATAGTTTAAGATTTAGAGAAAAATTACAAAGAAAGCACAAAAAATTCCCTTATACCTCACCCCCCCACCCCCTTCTGCTATAATTAACACCTTACATTAGTGTGGCACATTTGAAACAGTTAGTAAACAGTATTGATACATCATTATTAACCCAAGTCCATTCTTTATTCAAATTTTCTCAGATTTTACCTAATGACCCATATCTGTTCTAGGATCCCATCCAGGAAACTATATGACATTTAGCTGTCATATCTCTTTAGGCATCTCCTGGTTGTGACAGTTTGCTGTTAGGCTTTAAAAACAAATAAACAAACAAACAAACAAACAAACAAAAACTCCTATCATGTATTCATAGAAAGATGGAATTTTGTACATTTTAAGTAATTCTTCAGAAGAAAACATGCTCAAGCCAAGTCTGTAGCTGTAAATGGCTCATAAGAACAAAGAACTGCATACAGTTAGAAAATAAAATCTGATTTATTAATGCATTTCACTTTTTAAAAGTTATTCCCCAAACACACATTTGTATGTTATTCCCCAAACATACGTTTGTATCGTAAGTGCCAGTCAGACAGAATAAATGACAAGGGCCTTGACATGATAATTTAAAGTGAAGATGATAATCCAGGGAGCTTTAAAGCCATCCAGAAAGCTTTAGAAAGCCTCACCCGATTAGCAATGTTAATGGAACTATTGAGTGTGTGTTTGGGAATATCCTTGGGCTGTTCTAGAGCTCATTTTAAATCATCCACAAAATTTATAATTGAATTTGGCCAAATAGTGCAACTAAGCAGAAGCAACTGTCCTTCACGTGGGTGGCGAACACATCATGCGGATATAAACATATATATTTTTTAAGATTAATAGTGCTCTGGATAATTAACAACTTACCAAAACTATTGTTTTCACTGTAAATGAAAAACAGAAAAGAAATTTTTTTTCCAGAAGGATTTTATTTTGTCCACCACACTCCTCCCACATCAGTATAGCAATTTCTTAACACTTAAAAATAAAAAATATTTTCATAATAAAAAATTTACCTTAAAAAATAAATAAAGGGCTCTCAGCCCCTCCCATTGGCTGTTCAGGGTGGGCCATCCCACCACTTTTGCATGGGTCTGAGAAGTAAGTCTCTTCAACATGCCTGTCAGTGCTCCAGAATTCAAGACCTTTGAAGAATGCTAGAGTTTAAATTCTAGACAAAGTACAGACCTAAGGGATAATTTTTCACACATAATGGATATCAAAATGAAAATTCATCTTGGTCTAAAAGAAATAATTTGGAAAGTATATGTCAGGAGAATGTCAACACACCTATGAAATAACATGCCCCACCTTTTTTATCCCCCTAAACATAGGCTTGATCACAGGGTTTCATGGGAGACTCCTATTTGAGCAGAAAAAACAACTCATCTATACTAATAAAAGGGTAATATGCTAATTAGACCAGGTCGACCTAACATCTTCCAGATGTCTGACTTCCTTCCGAACAGTTAGGGGGTGACCAGGCTGGCAGGGGGATAGTTAGGGGGTGAACAGACCAGCAAGGGGGCAGTTAAGGGGAGATCAGGCCGGCAAGCAGAGGCAGTTAGGAGCGATCAGGCAAGCAGGTGAATGGTTAGGGGTGATCAGGCAGGCAGGCAAGCAAGCGGTTAAGAGCCAGCTGTCCCAGATTGTGAAAGGATCGGGCCTAAACCGGCAGTCGGACATCCCCTGAAGAGTCCCAGATTGGAGAGGGTGCAGGCCAGGCTGAGGGATGCCCCCATGCAAGAATTTCATGCACTGGGCCTCTAGTGGTCTAATAAGGATACATCAGTTAATTTTTGTTACCAACTATCTCAATAGTGAGTTAACTCTACCTGCATGTTGGAACGGTAACAGTCCAGATAAACCTAACAGGGTGTGAAACAGTAGAGTGAGAAAAGAAGAATGAGAGAAGAGCCCAGTTGAGTTCTCTTCCAGTCACTTCCTAGGATCAGAACAGGTGCCAGGCAGAGGATGTGGCTTGGCATAGGAAGGTTGAACAGGAAAGACGAAGTGGAGGTGGCCCAGGGGAGGCCATTCTGCTGGTACCAGTCCAGAGCAGTGGTACTCTGGAGCACCTCGGGGACAGTAGTCCAAAGTTTAGAATTATACAGTCACCTTAAGAAGTATAACCCTATGGCTAAATATGATCACATAATTGCCAAATTTATCACACTATTTTCCGCATCAGAGAATTTTAGGTAATATATGTTCTTGCATGTATAACACATAAAGATAATCAAGACTGAGTGAAATGGAAAGGGCTTTTCTCAATTAAACAATGCCAGTAGATATTCCTAAGATAATTGCCATTAATTAATAATGCTAATATCAAGTAGGATGACAAAGGGAAGAAAAGTCATATGAAATGATACTAAATTCTAGTCAACATTCCACTAAGTCTTTTACATGCATAAATGCATTTAACAGGACATTTCAAAATTGAATGCATATCGAATATTCACCTTTTTTAAATACCTGCTGCTTGGCCTCACCTTTAATTGCATGCTAGCTATAAAACTGTGAACACAATACTAGAGTGTAATGTGGAAACCATATTTATTTATTACACATTGACATTTGATCACACTAGCTGGTTTTTAAAAAAATGTCTTTCTCTTTCTAATTTTAGGAACCTTAAAATGCCTGTGACCAAATATATTTAGTTCCTTCTCTACGACATCACAGAGATTCCATGCTGCATCTGTGCCAAAATATTTGAGTTAATAATGAACAAACTAAAAAAAAAAAAATCTGATATAACTAGTATTATTTATAAATGACTTCTCATACTCTCATTTTCACATGTGAAACCCTAGCTTAATACTCCCTTATTTTAGCATCTCTTTCATGTTTGGAATTTCCTAAAACAATTCTATTAACATAAAAACTGTGGGCAGGGGAAATTCAGTTTTGCTAAATATAGAAATAATAGACTTAATCTTAGGGGTTAACTTCTGAAAGTGGATCCAAGCTATTTGGTGATCAAATTTACTTGCCCTGGGTCAAATGTAATTCTATGGTTTAAGAAGCGTGCTTTACTCTGGCTAATCTGAAAATACACACAGACCTCTCTTTCAGGATGTATCCCTGATTTGGATACTGTTGGTATTTCACCTAAAATCCCCTGGGATACTCACACCAGCCTTTGTGTGCTTTCACAGAAGGCTGGGCTTTGGCAGCATTCTTCAGAGGACTTCCCCCAGTACTTTTCCTGGAAACTGGCTCTCTTCTGATCAGAAGTGTCTGGAAGTTTACCTTCTCTGAGTCCCCTCTAGGCAGCCCAACAGTGATTCACTGATTAATCCTAGAAGAAAAGAAGGCTCCCTTCACCTAAGGATGGGGAAAAGCTGTTGTGTCATTTACACCGGAGCTCCAGGTGGGACTGGGCTTGAAAAAAAAAAAATCCTTTGCTCAATTTCTTTTTCATAGGTGACTCCTTAACTGGATTTCCTGGCAGTGACTGCATATGAATGTGCCTCTCTGTTTGGTGCTCTAATACCCCCAATGACTGGACAGCTCTTCAAAAGAATGAAGGCCAATCTCATATCAGGACATCAGTGAAAAAATCCTGGCTAGATTATCAACAACAGGATCTAACAATAATATTTTTTAAAGATCAAGAGCAGTAATTTCAAGAAAGGAAAACTGTTCTATAACAGAAGGTTTACTAAATATAAGGATGGTTATTAATTTTTCAAAGAGTAAATTATTATGATTGATATAATATATAATACATAAGAACAGCAAATAGAATGAGAAACATACTTTTTCTCTTAAGTTATAAAAAGTAGTAGTCTCAAACTATTTGAAAGTATCTAATAACATTCAATTTATAGGAGACTTCCCAGATTATAATTCATGTCTATCTCCAATTTACTAATTCCTTAATGGCTTCTTCTCATGCATGATTTGTGAAAATCAAGATAATATGTAAAATAAGATCTATATCACAACTGAAAATGAAACCATTATAATGAAAGGAAATAGAAAAAAAAATGGATAGACTTACTAGAAGAGCAGTAAATGTCAAGCTCTAAAATTATATTTTAAAAGTAATTCATGGCACCTGATTGTATTTTCTGTATTTATCAGAACTATTTTTTAAAACTATCTTCTCTCATCATTAGTATTTTCATGTGTGCAGCAAGTTTGTTTTGTTTTGTGATTATAAGAAATAAATTCCCATAAAATGATACCCTGATTCATTATTCCTGCAGGTGACTTAAACCCACACTGCAGATATCAGCAAAAGTTTGTTCAAGAGTTAAAACAAAAGGCATCTCTGAAAATATCCTATGTGTGTTTAAAATATTCTAAAATGGTATGACTGAAAAAAGTATTAGTGATCTAGCTCTTCATATCTCTTCAGGCACGCAGAAGCAACAACAATAAAGAAAAATCCAGTCCTAGAAGACAACGCCTGTCTTAGAAGTGACTGCAAGTGAGGCACTTTAGTGAGAAATGCTGACCTTATCTATACTAATAAAAGGGTAATATGCTAATTAGAACGGACATCTTCTGGACATCTTCCAGATGTCTTTCCAGACAAAGCCATGGTGGCAGGGCCGAGGCAGAGGTGGTTAGGGATGATCAGGCCAGCAGGAGAGGGCAGTTAGGAGGCAATCAGGCTGGCAGGGGAGGGCAGTTAGGGGCAATCAGGAGTAAGGGGAGCAGTTAGGTGGCAATCAGGCCAGCAGGGGAGCAGTTAGGGTGATCAGGCCAGCAGGCAGAGGCAGTTAGAGGCAATCAGACAGGCAGGCAGGCGAGCCGTTAGGAGCCAGCGGTCCAGTATTGTGAGAGGGATGTCTGACTGCAGGTAAACCAGCAGTTAGACATCCCCCAAGGGATCCCGGATTAGACAGAGTACAGGCTGGGCTGAGAGACTCCCCCTCTTGTGCACAAATTTTGTGCACCGAGCCTCTAGTTTTAAAATAATAGGCTCTCCACAAATTCACTTACTGTATAAGGACATACAGAAATCAGAGGAAAAGAAAGTGTTTTCTCAAATGTGAGAATTGTTGGAATCAGACTCCTTTACAACACATCACTGGGCAATGCGAACATAAACCAGGCTTCCCAAGGGAGATAACTAAAGCAAAAATAGATACATTTCTCTTATAATCATTAAAAAGAAACCTGAGCGATAGTGAGGAATAGGATGCAATTCTGGTCAATAGGATGTATGAGGAAGTCTACTTGGACGTCTCCGAGGAAGATTTTCTTTCTCCAAGAAGGGACCTAAGAAAGAGCTGGTGTGTTTATTTTTCTAAATATTGTCTTATGTGATTATGAGATCTGATGCCAGAAGCCATCACAACTAACCTGTTACCCACTGAATGTGAAGCCAAAATGAAGGATGACAAATCAGAAATACACTGTAATTATTTAGTGGACTCTGCCTGCTTCTCTGCCCAGATCCAAGCAGGCCCATAGATTCAAATATTTTCTGAATCTCTTTATCCACCATTTCTGCCCTCCAAAGATACTTAAGTCCTATTTATTATGGCTTGAAACATCCTGATGTTCAGAGATATTTAAATCTTTTTTAAAATGCCTAGGCTTTTAAAACTTTTGCTTCCATGATTCTATTAAGTATTTGCAGAAGAGCATCAGAGTATGACCTATATGGGCATCTTGACCTTAAGTGTCCAGATTTTCTACAGATTCCATGCATTCTGATTGACTTGCTCTGTTTGATGTATACTGGTCAGTCTATGAGTGGCTGCCTTATTGCCAACCTGGACATGGTAGTTGAATGGCATGGGGCAATTAGATGTGATTGAGGTAGACAATACAAAGCAAAGGAACCATCTGCTTTTGCCAGCAGTGAAGTAGATGTGAAGTGTTCCACAGTAGATGTGGAAACGTCCCTACATTGGTGGTCAAAGTCCTGAGAGAAATACGCCCTAGTACAGGAGGGATGCAGTTAATTTGTCTCCCTCCACGCCTAGAGAATGTCTCTGATATGATACAAACAAGATGTATAATTGGAGCATTGTGGGCCTGAAATATGAATGTAAGATCCGCAGCAACAACCACAGCAAAAAACAACCAAACCTGAAGTCATAAGCCTTTTCATGACTTAAAAATGGTTTAAGTAGAAATAGTCCCTAGGCCAGTGATGGCGAACCTATGACACGCGTGTCAGAGGTGTCACGTGAACTCATTTTTTTGGTTGATTTTTCTTTGTTAAATGGCATTTAAATATATAAAATAAATATCAAAAATATAAGTCTTTGTTTTACTATGGTTGAAAATATCAAAAAATTTCTATATGTGACACGGCACCAGTCTTAAGTAAGGGTTTTCAAAATGCTGACACACCGAGCTCAAAAGGTTCGCCATCACTGCCCTAGGAAGTAGCTGAAAAGTTGGGGAAATATGCCTTTAAGATGTACAGGATAATAACACTTCACTGTAGATGCTGGGGTGAAGCTAATTTTAACCCCAGCCTGTAGAAGCTCTACATATTCCTTCTTTCTTATGCTCTGTAGTTATTTTCCTTCAAACTGAATTAGGAACAACTTAAAATGAAGGCAAGTCCCCACCCTTTCTCTTTCTGCCAGGTAAGGGTATAGCACTTCCTGCCAAAAATCTCCCAAGTAAATAAATGGCAATGAACCCCAGCTCTTGGATCTGGACAAACATTTCCAAAATGCAGCTATCAACCTGTCACCGAAGTGGTGGCGAGGAGCCCTTCTTATCTGGCAAGTTGTTCAGAATGTTGGATGAATTAACTCTACTACTGCTGTATCTCATGGGACTGGGGTAAGCTAATAAAACAAAAGTATGGGCTGATTAATTCTTTGTGTTTATTGGCAGGGCATTCCTGAGATATTCTACCACGTACTCCCGTGGCTTATATTATATTGGAGATGTCTAATAGGTTTTTAAAGTCCATTATTCAGGGAAAGAGGGAGAAAAGTCTCCATCTTTTATGTGCCAGGCCATGAAAGAAAGTGATCATTGAAAAAAATACAAGCAGCCTTTGTCCTAGGTGAGTTTCACATGAAATTCGGGATGCTGGAATTTGGAATTGCTTTGGGATCCTGCCAGGCAACAGTCCATGGGGTGAACGCACAAAAATAAAGGAGGAAATGGTCTATCTAACTTTAATCCGTGCATTTCTTAAAATGAGCCCTATCTAAAGTAATTCGGAATGCTTACCCATTGGGTTGTCTCCAAACAATTTTTGGAGACATTATTCATATGTGCTGAATAAAGAGTACCAGGTGACAGGCATGATTTAGATTGCATTTTACAGAGTAGGGAACTGGTAGCTAGAAAACCAAATTGAATTGAATGTTTCTGCTATTATTTTATTGTAAAGGAATTTTGCTATTAAATAATTTTCAACAAATTGAAGCACTGATTGGCATTTTGAAAAGATGTCTTTGCTATTGTATAACCCTTTTATTAATTCAATTCATTCATTCATTCATTCATTCAATATACAAAATTAAGCATTTACTCGATGTGAAACTCTATGCTTAATTGAGAATGTAGAGGCAAACAATCCTCAAACTCATGAATTTTACATTTCAGCGTATCTTACATCCACTTATCTGAAAATTAAGTTTTCTAACATTTAGAGTAATAGTATATAAAGAACATCAGAAAAATAACCTTCATTAAAAGAGTAGAGCAAAATAAATATATAACAGTTTTAAAATATTCACATTAAAATTGCAATCAATTGGGTATCTGAACATATAAATCTTATTATGTTAATTATCTTGTCCTAAGCTACAGTCATTCTTTATCTAAATTCCAAAATGCAAACTATTTTTTCTGAATGTGTTTTAAACAGATTTATTGGGGTATGCTTTACATATCATAAATTTTACCCATTTCAGGTGTGCGTTTCAATGACTTTTCGGAACATTACCAAGTGATGCAATTATCACCTTAATTCAGTTTTAGAGCATTTTTATGCTCTCCTCAAGATCTCCCATACCCATTTAGTTCATTTCTTGTTCCCAGGCAACCAATCAAGTTTCTGTTATATAAATTTTCTTTTTATGGACCTTCAGTATAAATGGAATCATAAAATACATGATATTTTATGTCTGGTTTCTTTCATTTGGCATCATGGTTTTCAGGGTCAGCCACAACATATCATGTGTTAATTTATTCCTTTTTATTGCTGAGTAGTTTCCCTTTGTATAACCAAGACAGATTTTGTCTACCCATTCACCTGTTAAGGAACATTTAGGTTGCTTCCAATTTTTGAAAAGTAGGAAGAATACTGCCATGAAGATTTACATGCCAATCTTTCTGAGGACAAAGGTTGAACTATGGATTGAAGTCAATTTGTTTGCATGGAGATATCATGAAGGGCTGAATCATATCACCCTAGAATTTATATTTGAAGTCCTGACTCTCAGAATTTGACTTAATTTGGAGATAGTGTCTTTAAAAAGGTAAAGTGAAATGGGGTCATCAGGGTAGGCCCTAATCCAATATGATTATTATCCTTTTAAGAGGAAACTATAAGGACAGACACATACACAGACATGGAGGGAAGACCGACCATGTGAAAACACAGGAAGAAGACAGTCATTTACAAGCCAAGGAGAGGTGTATTTGACAGTTTTCTCTAATGTTATTTTTCTAGATGGGATTTTAGTATATGTAAATTCAGAGATGATAGAGCCCTTAGAAATGTTACATTCCTACTATAAATAGAATGCATCTCTTCTTAACCATTTAAAATGATTACCAAAATCAAAAGCAGTGCATTTAATCATAAATTTAAAAAACCTATGTAATAGAAACTATAGTAATTTTTTAAAATTTTCAATAAAGAGTTAAAGATCCCCTAACCACATGTTGCTGAATCCTTGCAAATTCAATGTTGTCTTTAGGACAACAGACCTGCATTTTCATAGTATGCTTTCCTTTAAGAGGCCTCAGGACACTAAGACTTTCTCTGTCCTTTATGAGCCGCCCCATGGAATGGGTGGGGAGTGTGGATATCATTCTTCATATCAACTTGAATCTACTGAGGACATAACACAAAGAACCCATCACTTCTTATATTTATTTGCTGCACAGGAACTGGCCTTGCTAAAACATTGCCTTGCTATGAGAAGTCTTCAAAGTGTATAAAATGTATTTTTGGATATTCTCTTGTCTATGTAGATAGTTGTTTCCATTTGGAGTTTATAAAAAAAAAATCAGTAATAAAAAATATACTCACTGGAAATTAGAAGCATTCTCTAAGACTATCAAACTAAACTTATCCATATTTTAACACTATTAATCATATCTGAACCTTTTCCAAGCCAATATACATAAGGGGAAGAATCATTTTCCTAAGAATTCAAGAAAGAAGAATCACAAAATAATGTTGTACTAACCAGAGCTCATTCTTTGGCTTTAGCTTGAAATAATGTCAATGACCAGTTCCACTTCATCTTGTGATGATCAACAACTCATACAACAGTGACAGCAACATTTTTAATTCATTTTGCTCATATCCCAAACAGAAGTTATTCTAGCCAAGTATATCTCATGTTAGTGAAAAAATGAGCAAATGTAACATTTCAGATTGTTCTCTTAGATATTTTTTATGAATTTCTGCAAAATTTGTATGCAATATTTATAGAGTATGTTATTACTGACTTTTAAAACCTTGGAAAGAAAAAGAGAAAAATTAACAACTGAGTATCTGTTTTGATTTTAAGTGGGTGACCAATAGCCTTCATGGTTTTCCTCTCAAGTATAGAAACAGGCAAAGGGCCACAGAATTAGGAGGGATGTGTGGGTGTGTGAGCATCACACTTAGTGTAACCAATCCCATATGCTACTATATATTTTCTCTTACTGTAAACAGTATGTTGTAATAAATTATATTCAATATTGCTATAATAATCATCTATACTAATAAAAGGGAAATGTGCTAATTAGACTGAATAGACTGGACACCTTTCGGACATCCTTCTGGACAAAGCCATGGTAGCAGGGGCCAAGGCAGAGGCAGTTAGGGGCAATCAGGCAGGCAGGCAGAGTGGTTATGGGCAATCAGGCAGGCAGGCAGGTGAGCTGTTAGGAGCCAGCAGTCCCGGATTGCGAGAGGGATGTCCCAGATTGGAGAGGGTGCAGGCTGGGCTGAGGAACTCCCCCACCCCTGTGCATGAATTTTGTGCACCGGGCCTCTAGTATTTAGATAAAAAGAACAATCCAATTTGAGAACAGTTAAATAGTGCTCCATCAGTCTTGTGTCATCTTTTAAATTGCTACTCTGAATATTATAGAAATATCTTTCTCAATGATAAAATGGTGAAGAGATAAAAACATATTATTTTCTCTTTATTGTTAGGTTTTATTGCCCAATCTTATCCATAGAAATTCAATAACAGTTTAGGTATAAAATAAAACCTCATTTGAACTATTTTTTGTTTCTCTACAGCCAGGATTATATTAAGACAGAGAAAATGTCTGAGTAAACAAAAGACCAGATACTCCAAAGAGCAAGCGGAATTACTGTGGTTAAAGGAAAGGGATGATACAAAAATTAAACACGAAGATCAGCGCAGAATGTTTGAAAGTACCCATTGACTCAACAGTGCATGGCATTTTTGTCCTTAAAACATTATCTATTGTAAGTCTATCTTATTTCAAGCCCATAGTACCTGGTCAACTAATTTACCTTTGTCTAAACTTAATCTAGTTCTTCTCTTACATACATAAACATGAACCCATGAAATAGACACAGAATTCATATTCTCCACAACAAGACAAATAAAGGTGGTAAGGAGGGGCAACAAAGCATTTATTTCCTTTTATTTTTCTCACCAATCTGGCCATTAAGAGAAACAAAAACCTTTGGTTGTTTTTCCCCCTCAAGATATATTGTAGATAATGTTCACAAAGACATTGATTCAACAAATATTCATTGCACAGATGTCCAACTCACTCTACTTTTCCACCTCAGTGTACTCCCCCAGTTATAAATACAATATTTATAGAAATTTTATCCACATCTTATAAGGATAAAGGTCCAAACTGATATATTATTTGAAAATGAGCATAATTTCTCAATGTTAACACATGTGTTCATGGCACCTTTTTCTATACCATTCTATTTTTAAGGAAATGTTCTAAGTGAGTGCACAGAAAAAATAAAGAAGAAAAATTAAAAAGATGAATTCAAGGAAATTGTTTATTATTGTTGTTATTGGTACTATGGTCATTATTAATTTAATTATATTATGCTAAATACCAGGATAGTTAAATAAAACTATCTGCTATAATCAGATTTGTTGGGAAAAAACTAAAAGTGTATATTTTCTTAAATATATACAATTTGAAGCAATTTTTGTTATAAAAAATTATAAAGGGATAATTTACTTTTCGTACATCAAGGTAATAAGAAAAACTACAGGAGAGATTGGTAGAGAAAAAGGAATAAAAACAATAAAAAGTATCTCACCTGGGAGATTATTTTTCAGATAACATGAATGAACTATTTTCTAAAACCTTAGCAGATAGATGTCACGTCTAATGGACTCAAAATAATGTTCAATTATGCTTAAAAATGCATATGAAAGTGCTTTTTTCTCCTACTCAAATGGAGCATGATGATCAAAAGGATAAGGGGAAATATAATTTCACGTTCAAAAAGAGCTATATTAGGAATTATAATTTAGTTTAAATATTGGAAGGGAGAAAACCATTAACCAACCTGAAATAAGGAATCCCCTTTCTGCTTTTTTGATGCCATACAGCTAGAGGAAGGCTACCACTTTGGGAAGAGCCTTGAACATGCAACCAGGGCCAGGGGCTTGGCTTCTGGGCACATAACTTTTTAAAGTTATTTTAATATCATATATTGATTGCTTTTTGAGCTAAGACTTATAAATGTTCATTTAACCCTCATAGTAAATATATGATTCAGGACATATTATTGCTATACATTACAGATTTCTATTATATAAAATATATACATAACATACGACATATAATATAAAATCTATAACATGTAATATATAACATATAATGTATGATACATGTTATATAACATCTAAGAGTGTGTAACATGTCATGTGTAATGTATTACATATAATACATTTGATGTATGATATATAATGTGTACTATGTAATATATAATATGCAATATATAAATTATCTCTGACAGAACTGAGGGTCAGTAATTTTAAGAAACATAAATTCACACAACTAGGAAGATGAAGAGCTAGAATTAATCTGACTGAATAGAAAGATTCTGCTCTTATATGTTGTATGATTGATGTAAAATAGGGCATAGATGTAAAAGATTAAATATAAAATAAGATGTGTATGCAAAATATTTTATTCACTTAAAACTATCTGTGTTGAAGTGATTTCATTATAAATTTCATTTATAATGCACACATGCACACATTTATAATGCACACATGCACACATTGCGAGAGGGATCATGCACACATCTTGTGAACAGTCTGGGAGATAAAACGGAAGTGCACACAAAAAGCGCTTTGCAGACTCCTCTATCATGGTTGTCTAAAGGAAAAGAAATGCTTGGTTTGTGAATTGAATCAACCGCTTTCTTCCTAGAGTCCTATTTTTACTTGAAATCATGACAGATAGTGAAACTATGGTTATTTAAACTAGAATATTTGGCAGATATTTTCTCAGAAAGTACATGAGCTTGTCAATTAAATGGAAATACCAGGCAATATTTGCTAAAATTAAAGTTAAAATTAGAACTTCAGGAACTTTGCATGTTACTGTGAGCTTGGCACCTTCCCAATACTTAAAGGCCTTTCAGGGGTGATCAGTAGTGATGTGAATGATTGCTGTTTTTGACATTGTATAATGAAGTGTGTCAACATTTGGAAAAATCTGCCTAACCCAATGAACTAATATTGCTCAAATAACCAATATATGATGTTACAAATCGTGCATGGGTAAATGAGCTACTGCAAATATAAGATAGACCATTGGATTTTAAATTAACAGAGTATAAAATGTCCACAGACATGGTTTTACATTGCAGGTAACATTTATGAAACTGCCACTTATCTAGTTTTTGTAATGTCAATAAAGAATATTTATAACTATCAGAAAATATAATTAAAATATTGCTTCCCTTTCCACCTACACATCTGTGTGAGATTGGATTTCCCTCCTATACTTAGTAAAAAGCAATACATTGACAAACTGAGTAAAAAATCAGATGATTCTAGCTTTTTCCCATTAAACACATTAGATTTGAAATATATAACAGAATGTCAGTCTTCTCATTTTAAAAAATGTTTTCAAAAAAACATGTAATTTAATTTAACATATAATAGATTCATTTTAATTACTATTTTAAAATAAATAGATTTTCCTAAACTTATCATTTCCTTTTACTTATTGATTGATTTTCAGAGAGAGAGGAAGGGAGAGAAAGAGAGTGTTTTAATAATGTTATGGTCATAAGGAAACCCCTCAAATGTGTGGAAATGATTATTGTGTGAAATGTTTGCGGTGTGGAGACCCCAATACTCTGTAACTTGCATAAGGTGGTGAACGCCCCACTATCTTGACGTGAACGCCCTTAAAATGTAAACACCCTGCTCCTAGCATAAGGCACACCGGCTGGCCCACAATGATAAGACACAAGTTGTTTACTACCGGCTACAGAAGCACCAGATTCTCTTCAGTCATGTCTCCTGCCTGATGAGAGGAGGACTCCACGTTGCTCCATGAGATGAGCCCCTGACTGACTGCTCTGCTGTGCCAGCCTGAACCAACTGCGGCCGCCTGTCTGTCTCCGTCTTCATCGTCCGTCTTTCGGTGTGCATCGCCGGGTGGCCTTTGCTGGAGCCTGGGACCCACTAGGAATAGGTAAATAAACCTTGTGTGATTGCATACTGATTCTGTCTTGTGTGTTCATGTGTTGCGGTTTGGCTCAATTGAAGTATCAGGGGATAGGCCTTTATTGCTGACCCCTGGTCACCTGCGTATGTCCCACCAAATCTAGGCAGATCATTAATTAATTGGGGCATAATCGGGACAATTGGCGTAGTCGGCAGGATTCCAAACAAATTTCTCCGCAGCACAGGCGGATAATTATTTAAAATTGGCAAAAACACTCGAGTTTCAGACGGAGTATTAAGGAAACGACCACCGAGTGTAAAGGGGATTAATCTGGCACCAACCGAAAGCGAACTAGTCTCTAAGGACACGGGTCAGTGGTCGTCCTCCGCAAGGGCATGCCCAGGAGAGTCTGACTCCCGATGGCTAATGCCTGAGGGTCCTAGCAGTCTCTCTGCTCAAACGGAGCCGAGTTGGCAGATTATACCAACCGACCTATTCCCAATCCGGAGACTCGACACTGGAGCATAACCGGTCACCCAAATTCGGTCCAAACTCAAAACTCCCCTTCAAATTAAAGGAATTAAATGAAAGGAAACTGAAAGGAAAAGGAAAATAAAACATTTTAAAGAATAAAATTACAGCAGATCCGAATTTAGGAACAAAATTTTGAAGAAGGTAGCTAAAACTCTCTCTAATTTTCTAAGAAAACTAACAACTCCCCATCTAGAAACTACGGTCGGCAATAGGAACACACCGCATACACAAGGATTCTGTCTGTTTGGCGGGCACGGACCAAGACTCCGCCTCACTCAACACCATGCAGAAGGTTAAAGACTTCTTCAACAAGCTTTTCAAAAGAAACAATCCTGCCGACTATGCCAATTGTCCAGATTTTGCCCCAATTAATTAATGATCTGCCTAGATTTAGTGGGACATACGCAGGTGACCAGGGGTCAGCCATAACGGCCTATCCCCTGGTACTTCAATGTCTAGGGGGGGGGGGGGACTTTTTGACTGGAGGGCCACAATGGGTTCTTAAACTGGACCGGAGGGCCGGAACAAAAGCATGGATGGAGTGTTTGTGTGAACTAATACATGTTAATACTGCTGCTGGTGAAGGAGCGGAGGGGAGAGCAAGAGAACCCTCTGCTCTTTCGGCTCCGCAGGCCGGATAGAACAGCCCAACGGGCCGGATCCGGCCCGCGGGCCGTAGTTTGCCCACGGCTGGCTAGACAGTTGAGCCAAACCGCAGCACATGCACACATAAGACAGAATCAGTATGCAATCACACAGGGTTTATTTACCTATTCCTAGTGGGTCCCAGGCTCCAGCAAAGGCCACCCGGCTATGCACACCGAAAGACAGACGATGAAGACGGAGACAGACAGGCGGCCGCAGTTGGTTCAGGCTGGCGCAGCAGAGCAGTCAGTCAGGGGCTCGTCTCACGGAGCAACGTGGAGTCCTCCTCTCATCAGGCAGGAGACGTCGACTGAAGAGAATCTGGTGCTTCTGTAGCCGGTAGTAAACAACTTGTGTCTTATCATGTGGGCCAGCCGGTGTGCCTTATGCTAGGAGCAGGGTGTTTACATTTTAAGGGCTTAGGTCGTTCACATCAAGATAGTGGGGCATTCACCACCTTATGCAAGTTACAGAGTATTGGGGTCTCCACACCGCAAACATTTCACACAATCATTTCCACACATTTGAGGGGTTTCCTTATGACCATAACATTATTGTAACAGAGAGAAACGTCCATTTGTTATTCCACTTATTTATGCATTCATTAGTTGATTCTTGTATGTGCCCTGAACGGGATTGAACCCACAACCTTGACACATGGGGATGCCACTCTAACCAACTGAGCTATCCAACCAGGCCTTAAACTTCTCATTTTTAATTTCTAAAATGAAGAATGTTGATAAATATAATCATATAAACAAAAGCAGTATGTACTCTCCTCAATTATTTTAAAGAGTGAAAGGTTTGGGAACATAACTGTATAACAATAAATGCTTAATAAATGCTCAAATCATAGAAATTAAGTGGTGAATAAAAGTAAACTATTATTAGGAAGTGGCTAAGATATGCCTCGTGGCTGAGGAAAGTCAGGTAAGTAAGGCAGGGTAAGCCTTTTAAGAATATACACCTGCTGCCCTGCCCAGTTTGGCTCAGTGGATAGAGCATTGGCCTGCGGACCAAAGGGTTCAGGGTTCAATTCCAGTTAAGGGCACATACCTTGCCTGCAGGGCCCTGGTTGGAGCACATGCAGGAAGCAACCAATTGATGTGTTTTTCTCATGTCGATATTTATTTCCGTCTTTCCCTCTCTCTCTAAAAATCAATGGAAAAATATCCTCCAGTGAGAATTACCAAACAATAGAAAAAGATATACACCTGCTGACTGATGAATCTTGTTTAGCATATTTGGTCTGGAGCTGAAGCTTTTTCTCCTTCACTAAGTCGTAATTGGGTGGACATGTCTGGGCCAGAAGGGATAAATGAAGAAAAGGAATTGACAAGTAAAGTATTAGTAAAAATAGAGAATCTAGTCCATTTTAGTTGTTTGCAGAATCCTTACAAGTGCATTTTTCAGTCCTGTTTTTATCCAGACTTTAGAGTGATTTATCAGGCAGTTGGCAGGCCACCACATCAAGTACAACTCCCATAAATTCATAAGAGCAGCTGAGAGGTTATCTTTTGCAGCTGCAAAGTGAGACTTTGAAACACTAAAATCTGACGAATAGCAGTTGAACTTTGTATGGTATTATGAAACATATCTGTGGCAAAAGCACCCAAAAGAATATTCAAAATTGTTTTCACTTTGAATCAAATCTGTCAAATCTTAAGCAGTCTGTGAAAATGATCTTAACCTGAAGAGTTCTGGAATTTCTTAAATAACTTTGGATTTTTGGATTTTTTTCTTTTCTACTCAGAGACCACATAGATACAATCATGGGACTATTCAGGTTTTTATTACTGGAATTATAATGGAAAATAAGCAATAGGAACAAAGTAGCAAGGGAAATGTACAACTTAATCAAAGTTAGCTTCTAAAAACATTTTCCTGAGAGCATCTCTGCTTAAATCTTTGCAAAGCCTTCCATTTTGCTTAAATTAAGTTATAAGCTTTGTATTCTGACTCACAAAACCCTATACAATCTAGACCCTTTTTACTTAGTTGATTTTGAATCCTCTCCTACCACTCTTACCCTCACCAACTATTTCTCCATTTATACCCAGCTTCAGATTGTTTCTGGAACACATACGCTTATTTGAAACAGGACCCTATATTTGTGTATTTCTCTTCCTGGACTTCTTCACATGAATGGATTGATCTTAACCCCTTTTGCAAAATGTCCTCTCTTGCTTTTTCTCTCCATCCCCTTTTCTCCTTACAGCTTATCTCTGACTGAAATTACATCATTTACTTATTGGTTTGACTGTTCATTGTTGCTTTTCTCTACTATAAAGTAAGTTCTATGTACTTAGTGTCTTTGTTGTTCCTGTTCACCATTGTATCCTGCACTTAGAACAATGACTGGCACATTGAGGTGCTCAATGGATATCTGTCGAACAAACAATTGCATAGTTTTGGCTAATATCTCTATTGACTAGTTTTCATTTGTTCTCGATTGACAGAGACTTACTCCCAAGTCTAGAATAAAGTCACTGCACCTTCTCAGAGATAGCCTAAGCCTTCCTTTGCCTTGTTTACAAAATCAGATTCAAAATTCTTGCCTTGAGCATTCTACTCCCTCCATACCAACCCATGTCTGTGTGTCCCTAGATCAAACAGTCCTCCCATACACACTCAGCACCAACTACCCCTCATCTCCATCCTCTTACTGCTTCCAAGAACCTGGGCACAGGAAGGCAGTATACACATGGTAGAAAGGACTGAATCTGAAGACATGCTACCCAGATGGTTCAATCCCCACTTTACCCTCACCAACTGAGCGATATTGGATAAGTGGAGCAACTTTTCTAAGCTTTAGTTTCTGTAACCGTAGGATAGAGATGATAAAAATTGCCTATCTCATAGGGTTGTTATGAGAACTAAATGACATAATACATACAAAGCAGTAAGGAGAGCTGTTTTACTATCTCTCAATTTTGTTTTCTGAAAAACAGTAATTTATATACCCATAGAGAAACCAAAATTCTTTCAAGTTCTTCCCCTACCTAAAATTCTATAAATGCCAAATACTTACAAATAATTTTAAACC
Source organism: Myotis myotis (assembly GCF_014108235.1). NCBI lineage: Eukaryota > Metazoa > Chordata > Mammalia > Chiroptera > Vespertilionidae > Myotis > Myotis myotis. The sequence goes on along the minus strand of NW_023416324.1, from coordinate 206,349,924 downwards.
AATAATTCTTCCAAAAACTAGACCATTTTTTAAAAAAGAATTGGTTAATGAGGTTAGGGTGCCTCACAATGTCTATCTCCTTACCTCATTGTGATCTTGATGAAATGTTTGCCAATGTAAAATCATGACAAAGCTATTTCATGGGTGTGAACCATGAGAAAACTACTTCAACATCAAAATTTTTGGCTTGGTTACTTTCACAGGTCATTTTTTGTTCATTTTAAAATCCAATGACATTTCCACAGATTATTCTGGCCTCCTAGCAAGCATGTCTATTTGTAAGACCATCAAACTATTAATACTTTTACCAAAAAGAGATCTGTATCATTAATTTAAAATGTTCTTATGTTTTGAGGTTATCTCGCACCCAGTATTTTTTATTTCCTTTATTAGTTCCATATTATATATTTACCCGGTAGACATCAATAAAAGGTCCTAAAATAAAATGGTTTTGTTATAGGCAGATAATAGAACTCTTTCCATGTACTTTTAACTTGAAAATGATCTTTTTGCTTTATTGTGGAGAAAAAAACTTTTAAACTATAATAAAATGGTAGGTAATTTTTGCCATGAATTCCATTTAACACTAACAGGATACTAATTAAAATTTATATAGTGTTAGCAAGACAAGCAACTTTCCACTCCTGGGGGGTTGAGGACCAGAAGAAGAATCTCACATTTATGTTATGGGAAACTCCACTTATGCAATTAAAAATACCCATTTCATAACAATGCTCTTACATTTTCAGTCAAACTTTTCATATAAAGCAAAGTGTCAATTATATTCTAGTAAATAATTTACATTTTTAAGTAAGAGGGCCTTATAGAGCTAAGTATTCTCAAGGAAATTGATAACATATGATTTGTTTTCCAAAGACTAATTAAAGACAGAATGTCTAAACAGAAAAATTTATAACTATACTGAACTCTAAAAATCTTCTTAGTTACTTAAATTTTTAATTCTTTTACTTCTGGCTATACATTAAAATAAAATAAACTGAATTTTATAATACGATTTCTTCTTAGAGCTGATATCATTTAAAAACCACATGAACTCAGGACTTCTGTCACATTTTTTAGTGCTGAGTATAATATATACAGGAAGACCCATTACTTTCTAACTCAGTGCCTTACTCACAAAGTATAGATATAACAAGAAATGCATGGCCTGCCCTGCCCTGCCCTGTCAGTTCAAGTCAGATGTTTAACATTGCTTAAACATGGTGTTTTTCTGAGGTTTAATTTCCATGTAGTTCCACTTTTTTAGAACAGCAATGGTGCAACTTAGTATTACAACACACACACACACACACACACACACACACACACACACTCCCAGCCACATTGTAAAAGCTGATCCAAAAACAAATGAGTAACTTTAAAACGTGGCCAAAATTCATATCCAAATAATTTTTTGAAAAATCTACCAATTTTAATGGAAATTTCTTCACTGGTTGTGTTCATAAACACAAAGTTAAGAGTGGAGAAGGTCATTTTTTTATTAACTCTGCTAAGTACTGAAAGCTAGAGACCAAGCTTTCTATTTTTTCATAAGTAAAGCAGAGAACGTATAAATTACAGGGGTACATTTTGCTACTTTGTGGCCTCTATAACTAAGTTTTATTGAAAGTACAATCATGCTAATAGTCAAGTAACTTCCTGTTTACTTAAATATTTTCCATCAGCTGTAACCTTAATAGAATCTCAAGAACACCCTCATTTTGAATTTTGTCATCATCTATTTTCTGAAGTCATATGAAGTTGGGTTTGAAATTAACCCTTGGGTAAAAAAAACAACACTGACCACGTTTAGTTTTCATTAAAAAATTATTTCAACCTGATTTTTGAATATCCAATGCTCTTAGGCTCTATCTTTAAGTTAATTTCAGATGAGAGACATTTTCCCTAGTATGATAGTATCTGATCAGAATAGATTTCCAATGAACATTGAATGACTTACATGCACTTTGTGAACTAGGGAGTAAATCCCACATGCATCCATGTTGCTATACCACACTCTTTCAAAGACAAGATAGTTTCTCAGTCCTAAAGCAGTCTACAACTTATTTCTGGCTCAGATATCTGTATAGTTCTGGCTAAGCATTTAAATCTCTCAATGACTTGTTCTTATCCACCCAAATATAAATATGGACTCACACTGTAAGGGCCCATAGCAGTATATTAGAGACATCAATGAAATATGAGTACTAAATTATATAATAGAAATTAAACCTATTAGTACCATGACTAGCCAATATCGATAGCTATGCAACCGTCAAACACCTTGCAAATGCAGAGGACTTACCTTGATACAAATATATATTAGGTAAGGTTGAGCCTTTCATGAATATTTCTGGGATTCTATTAGCCAGTATACAAATGCTTACTGACATTTCTAGATTCTTTAAAGAAACACTGCAATCACTTCTACATTTAATTAAAATTTTTATTCTAAAGTAACTTATGCTTTTCATTCTGCTTTCAAATCATATGTGAGCAAGTTCTGCATTCTCTTTTCTCTGATCAGATCAGAGAAATATTGAAAAAATTTATTTAAAAATAGAGTGCATGCACAGAAGGACACTAGTTCAGAGAGAGAAAAGAACAAGATTATACCCTGCCTTATAGACCCTGAGAAGATTGACTTATTTCACACCCAGTATTAAACCATCTGAGAATTTTAAATAGAAGGTCATGTGAATTAATATATACACTGAAAGATTGCTTTAGATTCTTTGTGGGAAATAGACAACAGTATGGAACAAGGGAAGCATGTTGGAAATTTATTTTTATATTGGCTCTTGGAAGTCAGTGTGTCTTGTGATATCTACTTGAACAAAAAAATATGATGTTAACTTTATGAATCCCAATATTTTAAAATGTACTACTTCTAGTCAGTACATAAGATGCTATTTATATAATGCTACTTACAATATAGGATTTGATGTTTTCCTTCCAACTATCTGGGATAGCTTTATACTAATCTTTAACACATTCAACTACGTCCTTTGATGATAAATAGTAAGACCTTAAAAAAATAGCTCCCATGATTTAAAGATAGAAGGACTAGCCTGGCTGGTGGGGCTCAATGGTTGAGCATCGGCCCAAGAAGCAACAGTTCACTGGTTCAGTTCCTGGTCAGGGGCACAAACCTATTGTGGGCTTGATCCCCATCAAGTAGGGGGCATGTAGGAGGCAGTCAATTAATGTTTTTCTTATTGATGTTTTTATCTCCCTATCCCTCTTTCTTCCTCTCTTTTTCTCTAAAAATAAATAAATAAAATAAATAAATAAATAAATAAATAAATAAAACCTTTTCAAAAAGATAGTACTAGACAGTTAAAGAGTGGAAACACAGATGACTCTGAAACAAATATATTTTAAGTACATTCACGGCTCAACTATTAGAACAATAAAATGAGCATTTACTACATGTCATTTACTAAGTCTAACCTAAATGCAATGATAACTTATTCTGAATTCTAAGGGAATAAGCAATCTTTTAAATTTTACATCCTCCAATGACAGAAGCCTCTGCAATTAAGAGGCATAGAATAGCTCTGTTTATTGCATGATTACAAAGTGGTAAGCATTAGCTAAGTGGTTTGCATAGTTATCCCATTAAATCCTCATGAGTATTTGACTTAGGCATTGCTATTCCCATTTTATGCATGAGGAAGTTCTGTCTCAGAAAGACTAAGTAATTCCCTATGGCCATTGGCTAATGTCAAACCTGAGATTCGAACTCAGGAACCTCTGATTGGATAGTGATCTTAGCCACTGCTCTATGTTGCATCATGTAAAGTAAAAATAGCACACCTTATTCTAATTCCAGTCTAGAATCCAGATTTTGTGAAAATCTCTCACAGTGCCTAACAGCAGAGTTGCCACATCCTATATATTAAGGAGGTGGAATGTGAATTAACCCTCATGCCCTCACAAGATGGCTGCCTACTACCAGGCCAGCAGAGGGTTAGTGAGGGACAACCAAACAACTGAACAAGCAAGCTGCGTGGGGTGACCAGGCTGGTAGGGGGGACATGAGGGGTGAGCAGGCCAGCAGAGGGGGGTAGTTAGGGGCAACCAAGCTGGCAGGGGGATGCAATTGGGAGTGACCAGGCCAGCAGGGGGGGAAATTGGGGGTGATTAGGCCAGTGAAGGGGGGACAGTTGGGGCAACCAGGCTGGTGGAAGGGTACAGTTGGGGGTGATTAGGCTGGCATGCAGAGGCAGTGAGGGACGATCAGGCCAGCTGGGGGGGTGCAGTTGGGGGAAACCAGGCCAGCAGGAGGGGCAGAGGCCGTTAGGGGCAACCAGGACAGTAGGGGGGGGGGGGGGGCAGTTGGGCGCGATCAGGCCGGCATGCAGAGGCAGTGAGGGATGATCAGGCCAGCCGGGGGGGAGGGGGGGGGCAGTTAAGGGCAACCTGACAGGCAGGCAGGTAAGCGATAGGAGCCAGCAGTCCAGGATTCTGAGAGAGTTGTCCGACTGCCGGTTTAGGCCCTATCCCTGGGATCAGGCCTAAACCGGCAGTCGGACATCCCCCAAGGGGTCCCAGATTGGAGAGAGTGCAGGCTGGGCTGAGGGGACCCCCCTTCCATGCACAAATTTCATGCACCAGGCCTCTAGTATAAAATATATGTAAAAGTCCTCTTCTGTCTAGAACAAGGGTGGGCAAACTTTTTGACTCGAGGGCCACAATGGGTTCTTAAACTGGACCGGAGGGCCGGAACAAAAGCATGGATGGAGTGTTTGTGTGAACTAATATAAATTCAAAGTAAACATCATTACATAAAAGGGTACGGTCTTTTTTTTTTTAGTTTTATTCATTTCAAACGGGCCGGATACGGCCCGCGGGCCGTAGTTAGCCCACGGCTGGTCTAGAACTAAACTCATTTTTGCCATACTGCTGAATGGATGGTTTTACTTTGCTATTTTGTGCTTTGAATTTCTGAGATCCAGGTTACCTTTCATGCTATCAGGTATAACTCTAATATCAGTTGTCTTCTAGGTTTGTTAGCACTGTATTCATAACTTCACACTTCTAATTTCTGCTTCTAATCTGCAGTGGGCTGGACAAACAGGTGATTCAATTTATACATTGTTGTTTTTTTATTGAAGTACAAGCATATACGACAAAGCAAGAATCTGAGAAGGTCTTGTTATGGTTAAAGTCTATGGATTTTAGTACATGACTTGTGCTATTTATTTTAGCTGTGAATATTTCTTGTGATTTAATCCAGGGGTCCTCAAATTACGGCCTGCAGGCCACATGCGGCCCGCCAAAAACATTTATCCGGCCCGCCAGGTGTTTTTGCCGCCGCTATGTGCATAGGAATTTGTTCATAGTTTTTTTTTAAACTATTGTCCAGCCCTCCAACGGTCTGAGGGACAGTGAACTGGCCGCCTGTTTAAAAAGTTTGAGGACCCCTGAATGGTTCTTGATTTTGATCTGGGAAGACAATATAGCTAAGGAGGACAATGGCCTATGAATGAGGGATCTGTTGCTAAAATAGCCTCTGGATGAGAAATTTGTTCCTAAAACCTTTCTTCAATAACCAGTTCTAGCACACTTATAGGTATCAGGCTTGATTCTCTTTTTGGAATACGACAGCCTGGTTACTCTGCATAGCACATAACACAACTCTAGTCCGAAAAAATATATGGTGTAAAAAAAAGTTAATATTATCTTTCCATTTTGCAATTCTGGGTGATCCCACACTCTCTTGCTTCTGTTCTTGAAACAGCTCACATAATCTCATATTATTTCTTTGGTTTTCTCTAAACCCAAAGCTCATTAAATACCTAATGACAATGATTGCTTAGTACAGAGCTTTACATGTGAAAACTGTTTGATTGAAGACAAAGGACCAATAAAAGTAAACAAAGAAGATACATGCAGAAAAATTAAACTAGACCACCAATTTACACCATACACAAAAATAAACTCAAAATGGATAAAGGACTTAAACATAAGATGGGAAACCATAAAAATACTAGAGGAATCCAAAGGCAACAAAATCTCAGATATATGCCGAAGCAATTTCTTCACCAATACAGCTCCTAGGGCATTGGAAACTAAAGAGAAAGTAAACAAATGGGACTACATCAAAATAAAAAGCTTCTGCACAGCAAAAGAAACCATCAACAAAACAACAAGAAAGTCCACTGCATGGGAGAACATATTTGCCAATGTTATCACCGATAAGGGTTTAATCTCCAACATTTATAGGGAACTCTTACAACTTAACAAAAGGAAGATAAACAATCCAATCAAAAATTGGGCAAAGGACCTAAATAGACACTTTTCAAAAGAGGACATTCAGAAAGTCAAGAGATATATGAAAACATGCTCAAAGTCACTAATCATCTGAGAGATGCAAAATCAAAACAATAATGAGGTACCATCTCATACCTGTCAGAATGGCTACCATCAACAAATCAACAAACGACAAGTGCTGGAGAGGATGCAGAGAAAAAGGAACACTTGTGCACTGCTGGTGGGAATGCAGACTGGTGCAGCCACTATGGAAGATAGTATGGAGTTTCCTCAAATAGTTAAAAATGGTACTTCCATTTGAATCAGTGATCCCACTTCTAGGAATATATCCCAAGAAATCAGAAACACCAATCAGAAAGGATATATGCATCCCTATGTTCATAGCAGCACAATTCACCATAGCTAAGATCTGGAAACAGCCTAAGTGCCCATCAGTAGATGAATGAATTAGAAAACTGTGGTACATCTACACAATGGAATACTATGCTGCTGTAAAAAAGAAGGAATTCTTACCATTTGCAACAGCATAGATGGAACTGGAGAGCATTATGCTAAGTGAAATAAGCCAGTCAATGAAAGAAAAATACCACATGATCTCACTCATTTATGGATAATTAAGACCATTATAAACTGATGAACAAAAATACAGTGGCAGAGCAGCATTGAACAGACTGTCAAATTACAGTGGGAAGCCTGGGGAGGGTTGCGGGGCGGTAGGGGGGATAAGATGTCAACCGAAGGACTTGTATGCATGCGTATAAGAATAACCAATGGACACAAGACACTGGGGGGTAGGGGAGGCTGAGGGAATGTCAAGGGGGGCGGGGGAAAGGGACATATGTAATACTCTTTGTAATACTTTAAGAAATAAAACAAATTTTTTTAAAAAGTAAACAAAGCAACTCAAAAAACAGCTCTCAGTCTGAATCTATTTTCATATTCCCATATCATAGACACTCAATATGTGTTTCTTGAAGTGAAGATTTACTACATAAATCTAATTGATATTTTTATGTGAGTGCCTCCCATTAAGACTTTGTAGTTTTGAGTTGAATTTTAATATTTGGTGTATTACTACTTTATAAAATTTCTAAAATGTTACATCAATCTTGTTCAGTATCTTTTTATTCCCCTGACACTTCCCTGACTACATTTTTTAAAGAAGAAAGAAAAAGAGCTATAAATCCACAATGAGATCATGAGATAATGAGGTAATGAGATAATGAGATTTCAACTAATTTATGGTTGTATGGAAAGCTTATAGGGGAATAGTATCACAGATCATTGGGGGAAAAAAAGCACATATTTTTAAATAATATTGGCAAGAACAGCTCATTATAAGAAAATATAAATTTGGGTCCCTTCCTGACACCACATCCAAAAGTAAACTTGAGATGGAATATTTACATGTGAAAGAGACAATTACATAGCTAACAGGAGAAAACACAAGAGTATATTTTTGTGGGCTCAGAGTAGGCGCAGAATATTTTGGCTTAACCTAGTCCAAAAACTGTTCTCATTTTACAAGTTCTATAGTGTTTATTTCTTCTAAATCAGGAGAAAGGCCAGAACCCAGGGTTGACCCCCCCCAGTTCTATTCTTTCCAGGGAATCATTCTTGATTTCTTTATCAGCCCCAAGTGACACATAAGTTCTCTTGAATCCTTCTGATCTTTAGAGTTCTGGTTAAACCTGTGATTGTCCAGAAATCCTCCTCATGATTTCTGGAAGCTGCTGAGACGTAGGTCCTTGAGGCTTTCCTCTGACTATGTTATTTGCCAGTCTGTGTGGCCTTTTGTCATTGTGTCTGTACAGAAGGTACCCAGCTCATCACTGGTTTGCACGCATACCCACAGACAACACGTGTAAACACTCACAAAGGCTCACAACCAACATTTCTCAGCTTGGCAACTTCACTCAATATCTACGGGAAAATGGGTGGAGTTACTTTAAATTCCATACAGTTTTCTATCATCTGAACAGCTCCACCCCCTCTTTCTCTCTTTCTCCCTTAGAACATTCCATCAACTTCCAGGTGCCTGAGGATCTCACTTTATACTCTTAATCACTCGTCAAGAGGTTGTGTATGTATGTTTTTATCCTCTGAATAAATACATTTGGGTGTGTGTGTTTTTTAAGGAAAAATTCTAATGCCAACTGCTAATATGATTTTCCCACCTCATCACAAGTATGTGTTCAATATAACTAACATTATACCACCTGCAAAAGTATTTAGTGACTCTTTGGATTAAACTGTCCAGGAAAAAGAGCTGATCCATAGGAATTAGTGTAGAAAGTAGAACCTGGTGAGAGGTACCAGACCTTAACCCACTGAGAACTGTCTGCTAAGCTGAAATAATCGAGGCATTGGAACTGTGTGATAAACCTGTAAGTACTGATTTCATACAGTTTGAAGGTTCATTTTCCTCACCACCCATAAGAAAACACCAAACAAACCACAATAAATAAATACATACATACAAAAATGCTGGCCTGAATAATATAATAAAAAAGACATAGTTATACATGATATTCATTTAAATTGTGAAATTTCATTGAGTTGATATTTAACATGAAATCCCGCCTCCTTTTGGCCTCAAGAGATGCGTTTGAAAGAGATTAAGACCTCTTCCTAAAATCTACTATGATTTAGCTATTTTAGCATCAATTTGAATTTCTATGAAAAACATCATTTTTTAAAAATTCTACTCTTAGAGCAATAACCTCTAAAGAATTGCTATTGTCATCATCCCTATAAAATGTCATGATACCCTATCCCCTATAGACTTAATCATAGACTATGTAATTCCAGGGGGAAAATACCCAATTAAATATGTTGTTCAGATGCCTGGGTATTCCAGTGGGGCTTCTGACACTAGTATTCTGGATTCCAGAGTAGTTGCTCATGAAGGGGAGACCATCTGCTCCTCTTTGCTAATTCCATGGTTTTGTACTTTTAAAATTCTCAAACTAGTCCTGGATATCTTAAATTATGCTATCGAATATGCATTTTCCTGGTGTTAAATTGTATACACTCTTTATATATTTTGGAAAGTAACCCCTTATCAGATGTATTATTGGGGAATATCTTCTCCCATACAGTGGGATTGCTTTTTATTTTGTTGATCGTTTCTTTTGCTGTGCAGAAGCTTTTTAGTTTGATGTAGTCCCATTTGTTTATTTTTTTCCTTTGTTTCTCTTGCCCCAGGAGATTTATTGGTGAAAATACTGCTATGTGTGAAGTCTGAGGTTTTACTGCCTATGTTTTCTTCTAGGATTTTTATGGTTTCACAACTTAAATTTAAGTCTTTTATCCATTTTAGTTTATTCTTATGTGTGGTATAAGTTGTTAGTTTAGTTTCTTTTCTTTTTTTTTTTTTTTTTTTTTTTGCATGTACTCATCCCATTTTTCCAACACCATTTATTGAAGAGACTGTCTAGGGTTTCTAAAAAGACTGTTTAGCAGGAGAAAAAAATTAGAAATTCTAAGAACAAATAAAAGAAATAAGTCCTCCTGAAAAATAGATACTGCTCCCAACCACCACTACTGGGCATTATTCCATGGATTGCAATGTTCTGTGAGGCTCTTGGGGAGAGACAGTCCCTATATTCATGCACAGGGAGGTCTCTGAAGATGAGAGAGGTGGAGAAGGGAGTAGGTTAATGGTGAAACCAAATGAAGAATGCTGGAGCCCCAAGATCAGTCCCCTCTGAGATGTTGGAGGAGATTGGCTCTGATCTAATAACTTTTGGCATGGCTCTGTCTACACAGACACTCGAACCTGAAACTCAGCCAACCACAGCAGTCCCTGCCCTGCATTTCAGAGTTTAATCTTACACTTTGGCTGTGAGTTTACAAAGAAAATATGCTATTCAGTGTTTGTAGAATGAGGAAAGTCGACTGGCCAGGTGGATTTTTCCAAGCTGTCAATTATCTCTAAAATCTAGGAGTATTTTTCTTTTTTATTTTTAAGAGTGACACTTTGCTTGCACATAGTTCAGTTTGTACCTACTCTTTTAATCATCTGACGTTCCTACACTAAGAGTTGAAACTTACAACTTTTATGACAATTTTGTTATTGCCAATCAAATCAAATTCTCAAATTAAGTGTAATGTTCCCTTTAAAAATTCCATTAATGTTACTCTCTTAAAACTGGCTCAAAGTGCAAAACATCTACTTCCAGGCATAATTGGTGCAACTCAGAATCAATGAAGGCTTATCATAATCCTTTCCAGGGGTTTACAGCCCTTCTCATGTATCATTTCTGAATTTTGGTGTCGTTTTTATTTGTTTGGGGTTCCCCCCCCCAATATATGAGTGCTAATGTAGTGCAGTGTGTAGATTCCTCCTTTATGGTTTGGGGTGCTTTGTTCTGGTTTCAATAATGTAAGGTCATATGTACAAAAGATCTTAAAAGCAGTAGCCTCCAAAGACCTTTGGCCCCAGAATATCCCCATGGGCATTCTTTCATGCATTCAGCCTTATAAATGCAAAATTTTGGCTGCAATGTCCTCTGACCTAAAATGTCACGATAGAAAATCTGGTTTAAAAAGGGTCACTTTGGCGACAAACCGAGAGATGTCTGGGGGCCCCGGGCATGACTCACTCAGAGCCATTCAAAGCTTTCTTTTCTCAAATATTCTCTTGAATCTTTGAACAGAGAATTGTGGAAACCTGGGTGGGGGAGTGTGGGGCTCACACCTGCAGGCCCCACACCAGGTCCCGGGCTCCGCAGGGCACCGGGCACAGAGCCCACTGTGATTGCTGTGCCGGAAACCACACAGGCCTCATTCTTGAAAGTATTCAATGCAATGAATATTTATTAAAGTTTTAAAAAGTACGGGAAACTTCAACCATGATTGTGTCCTGGGCTCCAAGGCACGAACTTGCAGTCTTTTAGAAAAGCAAATTTGTAAATTTGGGGGTGGGGAGGAGAAATACACGCACGCGCACACACACGCTCACTAAATATTTCTGTAGATATAATAGAAGAGATTGGCTTTTTTTTTTTTCCTGATTGTGGCTATGTAAACAAAGTCACCCTTTTCCAGGCATGTACTTTGGTCTACTTAATCCAGCACCTTCAAGATCCATTCTCAGGCAGGTTTTTCTAGTTCCTATTGGTACTTATTAGCCAGGTCTGCAGTTATATGTTGAACACTATTTTCCTGACCAGGCCATGTTGAGGCTGGACCTATATGATTGGTCTAGAAGTAGTTAGGAGGTGCGTCCTGCACACCCCACACTGGGGATCAAGTCTGCAACCCAGGCATGTGCCCTGACCAGGAATCAAACAATGACCTCTTGGTTCATAGGTCAATGTTCAAGCACTAAGCCACGCCGGTCAGGCAGGAGAAGTAGGGATAGATAGTGAGGGAGACAACATCATATTCAGAGCCATTTACCTTGGGTGGACCCTTTGTGTATTTTTATATAACGGAAGCAGGGGCTATCATGATGAAGTGTGGGGAGGGAGGGGATTTAATTCTACTGACTGATAGGGTTCAATATTCTCAAGTGTGTCCTAATTGTCTATCCAGGCTCAGAATTCCAGGACTTCCCTATCAGGGTCCAGAATTCAATATAAAATAATGTGCCAGTTGTATGAATTTAGCCTCTTTTTGACTCTACCTCTCATCTGTCAAAACTCAAACTTGGTTTTCAACACATTCTGCTGTCAGTTTTGAATGTGCCCAGAGTGAGCTGGTTCTGTAGCAGTTTCAGGCTGTGGTACAAGTAACCTACCACTTGGCTCCCGCAGCTTAGCAGATTCCATGCTGCAGGAAGTGATTATGGTTGACACATTCATCATGTCCAATCTCTGGCAAACCACAGAGAAAACTACAGAGTAGATTTGGGTATTGGAGCAAGGCCATACCATCTTTAGCAAAGAACTAAGCACCATTTGAAAAACAACTCCTTATATGCTTTGGAGCTATGCTACAGACTGAGCAACAGAACATATAATATCTCGTGACAATGTGATAAGAGATGCCTGTTAAGAGTTTGATATTGTCAGATCCACCAAATAACATATTAGGCCAAGCACAAAAACATTGATTCTATGATGGAAATAGCACATTTGCTATTGAGCCCAACCAATTCTAGAGCATATGATTAAGTTATGCAAATAAGTAACCAAGATCTTCTATCACCTTATGTCTCTTTCCCTGATACTTATCCTTCACATCTATGACCCTGGGAGGGTTTTCTGCAACCAGATAACATAAAGGTAGAAAAGCTGATCCTGGTTCATGAGTGGATCAATTTAATACATTGCTAAGAGCCAAAATGATTAGTACATACTCATGTAACCTCATTTTTACCTCTTTAAAGACCGTGCCACACAATAACTTCACTCAGGAATGACCCTGAAAGATACTGATGAGGGGCAAAACTATCAGCAGGTAGAATTTTGAGAAACATTTGTGGTCATGAACTTCATGCTGAAAGAGACGTACGTCAGAGGATAGTAGAAAGAGGAAAAGTATGAGGTCGGTAGCAACTCCCTTGGCGGGAGTGTAGTTTATTTCCTTTAACCTTTCTTTTGTTTTGTGTGTTTTTTAAGGAATTGTGACCGTCCACAAGTACATGATGTTTGTGCTAGTTTTCTATTGATGCATAACAAATGACCACTCACTTAGAGGCTTAAAAACTCTCTCACAATTCTGTATGTCAGAAATAAGGGAAGGCTGCCAAAATTAAGTGTTGGCCAACTTGGACATTTATTGGAAGGCTTCGGGGAAGAATGTCTTCTGCGCTTATGTAGGTTGTTGGGGCAGAAGCTGGTTCCTTGCAGTTGTAGGATTGACATCCCTATTTTCTTTCTGGCTATTGGCCGGCGGTTGCTCTTAGCTCCTAGAGGTTTGTTGTGGGCTATGCTGTGTCCCGCAAAATTTCCTATGTTGAAATTCTAACTTTCTGTACCTCAGAATGTGCTATATTTAAAGATAGGGTTTTTAAAGAGGTAAAAATGAGGTCATATGATTAGGTACTAATGATGACAAACATGGCTGGTGTGCTTCTGAAAGAAAATTTGAACGTTTTTGGAAGACTATGTAAAGACACAGGGAGAAGATGACTACAAGCTAAAGAGAGAGGCTTTAGAAAGAAAAAAAAAGTATGCTGACACCTTGATCTCAGATTTCTAGCCTTCAGAATTGTGAGAAAATAAATGTCATTGTTTAAGCCCCCAGCCTGTGGGCCTTTGTTATGGCAACCCTGGCAAAGCAAAACAAAGCTGCTCTCTAGTACTTGCACATGGCCCCTTCCATCTGTGACCCAGAAACAGTGCATCAAAACCTTCTGGTGCTTTAAATATTTCTGAATTTTCCTTCTGCTCCCAGCCAGAGAAAGCTATCTGCTTTCCACATAACTGCAAGAGATAATTCCACTCAAATTTCTGCCGTTACATAGCAGAGAACTCCCTTCTTCCTGTTTCCAGTATCGTGCCCCTCACTTCCTTCTGAGCACTTTCCGGAAGGGCTCGTAAGATCCATACTTTTATTTACAATCTGTTGAAAACAATTTTAAGCATTCTCCATTGTACTTTCAAATTGTTCCTCAAATTTCAGTCTCCATTCCCTTGATTCCAAAACCACCCTCACATTTTATGTATTTGTTATGGCACCACCCACATTCAGATACCAAAATCATCTACACCGATCAAAATTCAACCAGAGAGGTAGAACCTGTAGAGAACATGTGTGTGTGTTAGGTTGATGCTGATAGATAGGTGGATGATAGATAATGATAGATAGATAGATGATAGATAGATAGATAGATAGATAGATAGATAGATAGATAGATAATAGATGGATAGATAGATAATAGATAGATAGATAGATGATGATGATGATAGATAGATAGATGATAGATAGATAGATAGATAGATAGATAGATAGATAGATAAACATGGTTGTAGGAAGTGATTAATAATGTCTAAAATCCATACAGCAGGTAGTTAGGATGAAGCAGCCTTAAGCCCATGGCACAGGCTGAAACTGTCATTCACTAGAAGGGAAGATGACAAGCAAGATATAACTTTGTGGGAACAGGTCTAAGGTGTTGCCTACAAGAGGAATGTCTTCTCTCTTGGAGAAATGTCAGCCCTCCTTCTAAGGTTTTACAACTGACTGACTCAGTCCTACTCAGACTATCCAGGATAATTCCATTTACTCAAAGACACCATGTGGAGCTTTAATTACATCTACAGATTACCTTCAAAGCAACAGCTGGATTAGTGATTGAATCACTGAGAACTGTAGCCCAGTCCAGTTGACACATGAAAAAAAGCCATCACAATGCCAGTGCTCTCTGCATAAACCCTTAGTTGTCAGTCTTCCTACAGGGACACAAAGTATCCTACTGCAAGTACTCGTGGCTCAAAGGCCAAGAGATTCTTTTCATTCTATGTGCTGCTCAGTATGAGAAAGTTGGAGACTTATTATCCCCCAGGAAGTGCTCTTGGTCACTGACAGAGGGAACTTTGAGAATAAATACCTCAGCTTCCTTACCCTCAGGAGCAGCAACTCCCAGCAGGACTGAGGTCAGTTACCCCCAGCTTCAGTGTGATCATCACCCCCTTCCCTCTGTCTCACCTCCCACTGCCCCACCAGTGCTTCCTGAAGTTACCTTCCAAATAAAACATTGGCATTCAAATTGGTGCCTCAAGTTTTGTTTCTGGTGTAACTCTTACTAAAATAGCTCTTCTCAGTGTTCTTCTCTCACCAACTCCTAACCAATTTAGTAAGCATTTTTGGTTGCAAACAAGGCAAACCAATTCGGGTGTACTTGATAGGTAGAGGCTATGCACACCAAGGTTCTAGAAATGAAGAAAAACCTAGATAACTAGGCTCAAAAAATGATAGAAACAAAGGAAGGTGGGAAGTTGAGAATATAGTCATTATCCTCCCTTAAAAACTCTACTTAGAAAGCCCTAGTCACTGGAAACTCACTATAGTACCTTGGGTTCTCTATAGTTACCTTCTCAATGGATTTGCCTGTCTTTGTATCTCTGTGCATTTTTTCAGTGGGAGCATCTGAGTGCAGGCACAAGGTCAAATGGCCATACTTTGGCAGCTACGGATCAAGAACAGCACATAACTCCTTCCCAGGAGAAAATTTGATATAGTGGGTAGCTAAGGACAGAGCAATGTCCTCTATATTCACAGCAGCCATTTGCAATAGAGACCCTGCTGTCCAGTGCATCTCCTTTTAGTGTGTGCTGTGTAAATACTGGATTCTTACTTGTATCTTCCGAACCTGCATCTCCTCACATGAGCTTCAGGCAACACAAGATTACACACACACAGAGAGAGAGAGAGAGAAAGAGAGAGAGAGAGAGAGAGAGAGAAAGAGAGAAAGGACGGTTTAAGGTAAATGTTATTTTAAGAATTTCAACCAGTGATCGATGCCTTATTCTTTCCTCTCTATGTGAAATAACCTTGAAGAAAACTAAATGTCAGGACTAATTGCTTTGGGAATCATATGGGTTGTCTACCAAAATGTAACTGGTTAAAGTTGGTAGGATATTTTAGACCTCCCAACATGAACTAGCAACACTTGAGTTTCACATGCCAAACTATTAAAAAAGACATATGTGAGGGATGGGAGCAGAGCTGCAGTGGGAGCTGTTCAGGTCATGGTCAGGTTAGATCAGGGGTGAGGCAGAAGGAAGGGCGAGAAAGAGTGTAAGAGGATCTTTTATAAACAGAATCATATGCCTGAAACCACCCAAAACAATCTGGTGATGAGAACAGTGACTTATGGTACATTTCAAGCATATTATTGAGAGAGAGAGAGAGAGAGAGAGAGAGAGAGATTAGGGGAAGAAGGGAAGGAGAGGGAGAAAAAGAGAAAGAAGGAAAGACTATAACATAGCCTGAATGTCAAGCCACAGAAATTCTAGATGAGCATGTTCTATTTAAAGTATGTTTATATATTTTGTTCACCAAAAACTCACATGCTCTTCAAGTAGTCAGTATTATTCCTTGCTTCATTAAAAAGCCTAATACTTCTCTTCAATTTTCACATGTCCCCCCAAATAGGATGTGTTAGACCAAAGTTGTCACAAATTATTAAGTCACCCAGAACATTTAAATTAATTGCTTTTTCTAATTTGAAAGGGCTTATAAAGCCTCTTGCTCTGAATTTACAAAACCAAAATATCAGACTTTATTACACTGAGCTAAGGACTCAGCTAAGTGATATGGACATAAAATCAAGTGAATGTTTTCACGATACATACAGTTTAGAAAAACATGCATAGATGATCACAACACAGTGCAATAGGAGTTGTCATAGGGACATGGCTGGCCAGGGTTATGATTAGAGAATCACATAATCCAGAAAGCACAAGTTAATGCAAAGCAAACCACAAGCAAGCAAATGAGTTCTAAGATGTGTAATGTGAGGTTGTAAAACATATGCCTGAAGAAATAATCAGAGACAAGATCAGGGAGGGTCTATGTGCCAAGCGAAGGGATGTGTATGATAATAGACAGTGGGGAACATTTAAGGACAAGTGTAAGAACCATATGTTAATTTTTGCATTTTATTTTTTATTGATTTCAGAGAGGAAAGGAGAGGGAGAGAGAGAAACATCAATGATGAGAGAGAATCATTGATTGGCTGCCTCTTGCACGTCCCCCACTAGGGATCGAGCCTGCAACCATACCAACCAGTGACCTCCTGGTTCATAGGTCTACACTCATCCACTGAGCCATGCCAGTGGGGCTCAAATTTGCATTTTAGATGGAACTGTGGGAAATATAATTAAGTGAGCAGATTGAGGGCAGAGAATACAAGCTATTGCAATAGTTCACATGAGAATAAACGACACCTGAAACAAGAAAGAGAACGAAGGAAGCAGCAGCTATCCATTTGGAAATATTTAGGAGTTAATAACACTAGTCAGGTTTGGCTTTGGTGCAAGTGGTGGTGTGAATGTTCTGGTTAGGATAACCCTAGCTCTCTTTGCTTGTGTGATGTGCCAACGGTGTTCCAGTGGAAATGAGGGTAACAGCTTTCTGAGAGAAAAAGAAACATTCATCTTCGAGCCTGTAGGCCTGTGGTGTTTGGTATGCCTGTGTATTTGCAGGCAGTGGGGAAACTAAGGGAGATTAAGGGACTAGAGATAAAGGCTGGGAGTCATCACTGTGTTTGGCAGAATAATGTCTCCTCCCCTCAAATCTCCAGAACCTGTAAATATATCACTTCATACTGCAAAAGGCACTTGGCAGATGTGATGAATTTGTGGATCTTAAACATGAGGAGATTATCAAGATGGTAAAATGCAATCACTAACATCCTTACAGGGACAATGGAATCAGGAGGGTCTGAGAGGAGATGTGAAGAAGGAAGCAGAGGTCATAGGAAGAGAGATTTGAAGATGCTGCTCTGCTGGCCCTGAACATGGAGAAGGGGCTGCCAGCAGGCGCGGTCCAGTGAAGGCAAGGGAACAAGGGCTTACCTGGAGCCTCCAGCAGGAACGCAGAGCTGCCAGCACTTGGATTTCAGGCCTTCTGACCTCCAGGACTGTGACGTAATACATTTGTGTTGCTTGAAGCCACTGAGTTCGTGGTGATTTCTTACATCAGCAATAGGAAACAAATACAAACACCGTGTAAGTGTGGTTAGTGGAAGCGGGTAAGTACTGAGAAATGGTGGTCAAATAGAGCATAGGAGAAATCAGCTCCTAGAAGAAAGGCAGAGGCAGAAAAGTGAATATGTGGTTATAGCTTCACAAATTAAAATACACACACCTATTTCAAATGTAAGTGTAATATGGAAGAAAAGGATAGTTATTTTTCATAGTATATTTAGTAGTACTTTTTAGTTACTACCTATATTCTTTTGATGCAGAAAAATATTGTTGTTTTTTTTCATATGGGGAAGTTAACTTGATCACACACTTTAAAAAAAAATTAAATGAACACAAAACCAATTAACTACCCACAAAACAAATTTAGCAATTATGTCTGGGTGCAGCTTGCTGGACGCAGTTTCTAGGCATCGTAGCCTACTGTGATGTACTTCCTCTATTGGAAAAGTACAAGACTAGGTTATTCGGAAGAAAAATGAATGGCTTCTCTCTAGAGCACGCTGTCCCTGCCCAAGAGTCTATATTTAGATGAATTCTCTCTGTTAAGTAAAGGTCAGAAATCTGTGGCTGTGGCTGCAACATTAGGAATCACTGGCCCTGACAAGTGAGTGTGTGAAAGAATGTCATGTAAAAGGAAACGCCAGGCACCAAGCTTTTCTCAAGACTTTTTCCTCCCATTCCTCCCATTGAATCCAAATATGTTACCGTCCTCTGCCAGCCTAGGAATCAAACAAGCAGTGTGGGCATCTGGAGAGCAAAATCTCGGGAGGCCAAGAAAAACATGAGCTAAACTTGTAGGTTTCCCAGTCATTTGCAAAATTGCCTTTCAAAGTAAGGAACAGCCAGGAAGGTGAAAGGCTGCTGGTGGTTTCAGCAACAGCCTCAAAGTAAACACATGTGATCTTTTTTCTTAAGATGGACATTTACTCATTGATGACTTTTTTTCTGGCACAAAGAAGAAATGTAATTAAACTTACTTTTTCTAATAGGATCAAGCCATTGATACGTAATACCACAGGCTAGTTATAGGGCCAGGGAGTGATTGGATGAAAGCTATTTAGGTAGAGAGTGGTAGGCAAGGCCCTCCAAGTCTGGTCCCTGCTGGCTTCTCAGCCTTCTCTCCTGCTATTTCTTCATTCTAGCCGTACCATGTGACTTTTGCTCCACATCTCAAAACTTTACACCTTTTCTGTCCTGGTCCAAGAGTCCCTGCCTCTGTGAGGTATCTCTGATTTTATCCAGGATGACTGATCATTACTGTCATGGATCTAGCTTTGTTCTGTCCAGTATGGTATCCACCAGCCATGTGTTAGGATGGAGCACTTGTTGAGGCGGAGTGTAGAAGTATAAAATACATGCCAGAATTGAAAGAGTTAATAGAGAAAAAGAGTGTAAAATATTTCATTAATCCTTTTATATATTGATTACATATAGAAATAAAATTATTTTGCATCTGTAAGGTTAAATAAAATATATCATTAAAATAAATGTCACCTGTTCATTCTTACTTTCTTAAGGTGACTAATAGAAAATTTAAAACTACATATGTGGCTCACATTTGGGGCTTATCTTATATTTCTATTGAATAGAAGTGCTCTAGAACTTGTCCATCTTGATCACTGAACTTAACAAATTCTATGCCAATATTTAAAATTTTTCCTTTTCTTTTAAATTTATTTTTATTTATAATTAAAACTGGAGGCCCGTTGCAGGAAGATTCCTACAAGAATAGGGCTTCCTTGGGCCTATTCCTGCAAGAATAGGGCTTCCTGAGACCCCAGGGAAGCAGAGAAGGGAGCGAAGCCCACAGAGGCGGGCTTTGCTCCCTTCGCCACTGCCTCGCTCCTTCCCTTCACCGCTTAGCCCTCGGCTCCCTCCCTTTTCTGCCAAGTGGGCTCTCTCCTTTCTCCACCGCTTTGCTTCCTCACCAGGTCGTGGATCCAAAGCTCTTATCCCCCAGGCAGCATCGGGTGCTATCGGCCATGCCTCGCTGGGTCACGGGTCTGGGGCCCGGGGCCCGCAGGCAGCGTCACACGCTGCCGACCCTGCCTGCAGTATTCAAATTAGCCACCATCTTTGTTGGTGGTTAATTTGCATATCATGCTGATTAGCCAATGGAAGGCGTAGTGAAGGTACAGTCAATTACTATGTTTGTCTATTATTAGATAGGATACAGTTTTATATTAGTTTCAGATATGCAACATAGTGATTCAACATTTATATAGCTTACAAAGTAATCACCACACTAAGTCTAGTATCCATCTGTCATATCTCAATAAAGATATTTACATTTTTCAAAAAAGTAAAAGAAAATGTGGATACCAGACTTAAATCTACAAATTAGCTATTTTCTTGGGCAGTAACTAATGTCATTTATAATGTTTTCTACAATTTGCCTAATACAGTCTATAAGGAGATTATAAAATTGTAACATTCATAAAATAATAATTTTATAATATGTTATAACATTAAAGCATTCATAAAATAATAATTCTAAGAAGCACAATATGCATCCACTGTCTTTTATAATAGGAAGCCCTTTTTAAGTCACTTTGGTTATAACCCACAAACTAGAAAATACTAAAAAGAGAGTAATCAGGATAGTGTACAGGCATAACTAATCATGTTGTATGATAGAGTGAAGAATATTAAAAAAAAAATTCTGGAAGAAAAGGTAGCTTCTTACAAATATTTAAACCACTGACAAGTAGAAGATTAATGAGACTTACCTGTGACTTTCCTAAGGCCAGGAATAGAACAGGGACTGAATATTATAGGGAGAGCACCATCAGATAACCATAAGGAAGAATTTCCTGATGACTAGAGATGGCAAACAGAGTCATAGACCACCAAATGTAGAAGTGAACTTGTTCCATCATTGGAAACATAAAGACCGGATAAATATCTGTAGGAATTTGTCAGATCAAAGTCAGGTTCAAAATGTTTGGCAACCAAAATGCATAATTCTACTAATCAGAAAAAACAACAGCAATTTCACAACAATAGATAGATTACACATCTAGACAGACTTTTTCTGAATTAGACGTGATCAGATAATAGATATTGTAGTTTCATTAATTATTGTCAAACATGCATAAAGCAAAGAAATATTCTACAGGAAAGTAATTTGGGGCTACCCTAAAGCTCTGTTCTTAGTCTTCTTTACATTCACGATGTACTCTAGTTCCTTAGTGATTTCTTCTTATCCTCTGACTTTAAATACCATAGACACTGGTGATTTTGAATTAAGTATCTCCAAATGTTCATTTTCTCCTTCAATGGATCCAAAATCCAATAAAAGTGAAAGCCAAAGTCGTTAAAGTGGTCTTGAATGGTCCCTTCGGGGTACCTGCTCCCTTACTTCTCTCACCTCATCCACTACCTCCCTACCCTTTCTCCGTCTCACTTCAGACACTTTGGCCCATTTTCTTTCTCTGACATGCTAAGCACACTCTCAGTTTGGGACTTTAGCAAAGACAAGTCCCTCAACCTGAAATGATTTTTTTTTTTTTACAGACACTGTGATGGGAGGTACTATAAATAGTACAAGGAATGGACAGAGGGTATGTGTGGCTACAGAGAAGAGGTCCATTGAGAGAATAAACCAAACAGACCACCTGTTGTGCCCAGATTTCAAGGTTCCCAAAAAGCCCATCAGGGAGCCAGTGAGTCCGATGCAAAAGCAAAGAGTCCTTCATTTCGAACTAGTTCGGCTCCCCGACCACACTCACCGATACAACAATGGTAGCCCAGTGGCCGAAAGAGAGCGAGGCCTGATGGGATTGTGGGTTTTATAGTAAGGGCAGGGGAGGGGACTGTGGGCCCTGCCGATTGGCCAGGCGCGAGTCAGGTCTTGTTACACAGGATGTGGTCATCTCTATGGCGCGCACGTCCCTTGATTGTCATTGGTTAGTTTAAGGAAATCCTGGGCGTGGCCAGCAGGGGCCTAGGCTTCCGGGAAGAAGGCACTCTCCTGAGCACATGGTGGCCGCCCCAAAAATGGAAGACCCAGGGCAAGATGGAGGGCGCAGTCCTAGCCCCCCCCCCCCCCCGGGGCAAGCTGAGCCCGGGCTCCAGGGGCCAGTCCGGTTGCCGGGGGTCCAGCAGATCGACCAGTTCCAGCCCAGACAGGAAGTCCAAGTCCTCCGTCTCATTCCTGGGGGTGCCGGCGATTGCCTCCTCCTCCATCTCCTCGGGCGAGGGCACGCGCCCCTCCCCGCCGCCGCTGCTGCCTTGTGGGTCCGGTCCAGGGGTGGCGGGCGGGTGGCGGGCTGCGCCGGGCTCCCGCCTTGGGCTGGGGAGTCAGTGCCCGAGGCCGCCAGCAGCATGGTCAGGCTGTGCCTCATAGGGCCCGGCGGCCAGCCCACGTACGCCCCGCGACAACTCGCCCTTTCATTCCCCCCCTTGTCTTGGAACTTCCGGCTCAATCATGAGACAGACTGCATTTCTATTCCACCGTTGCTAGAGGCCCATATTGGGCACACAGAACTATCAACTGAACTATCTCTATAAGCTTAACAAATGGTCCGGTGGAAGGGAAAGAAACCATTTTAGATTTAACAACTTCAATTGAAATAGGATTTTTCTTCTTAAAATTCCTCCATGGCTATCAAAAAGCCAAATCAAGATTAATTTATCTACTGTCCTGATGTTTGCATAAACACAACAAGAATGGTAACTGACTACCTTTGCTGGAATTTCATGGTTGAACCTTAATGTGCCCCGTAGGGCCAGGAAGTCAAGCCATCAAGATGCCATCAGGCCTGCCTGCAGTATCTGCTGAGTTAGGTGAATCCCTCACCTGTAGCAACTCCACCTGAGCCCACGCTCCAGGCTTTAAGGCCCATCTCAGTAGCCCTCCTACTTGTTGCAGCCCAGAGTGTGTGGGGGTTCCGCAGGGATGCAGAGGCATCTTTACTGCTCCCCTTCTACTCTTACCAACCGCCAGTGATGGTAGGGCATGGGCCTGATGCTCCAGCGCAAGCCATCTTCAGGGCTCCCAAGCAAGATACCAGGCTTTCTTCGTGGCATTCTTAGTGGCTTCAAGTCTTTAGAGTTCAGACAGGGCTCTTTAAAACATGATACTCCAGTCAAAGTTTTCCGTTAATAAAACCACTATTAGGAATCAGTCTTATTGGATCTATGCAAAGAAACGTACTTATTTAGCATTGCCAGATTTCGGAGGAATTACATAAGGAGAAAAACATACTGATCTACTCTAAGATTTTCTGACTTTCCTTGCTAATTCCTTTTCATGGATTTGAAACAAAACAGTAACTGTTGGCATAAAACCTTCTTTCTATGCATAACCATGCCTCAGACCTTCTATTCTAAACAGGCTTTTTCCAGCTTTACTACCCCTGACATGGGCATGGTGACTCAGGCCTGCAAGACAGTATTATAGGCTGTCAACTGTTAGCTGTCTCTCAACAGAGACCAAAACCTGATGGGCACCCTTCCCTGCCCAGTTGGACACCTGCCCTCTTGGCAGCTAGGCACCCTTTACTTTTGGGGGTCACCACACACAGTCCCCTTTCAGGATATCCAACATACATTCAAACCTGCAAAAGAATCAAAGGTTATCAATACAATGATCATGGCCACTTCAGGCAGCCAAATCTTCTGCTACTAAACATGTGATCCTATAACTTGTCCTTGTCTCTTTGGAGCCATGTCCATGAAGATGCAGGCATTATCTAAGTGTATTACACAGTATTGTGGGGGCTCCTGGTGACAGGAGTGATCGCGAGTCATGTTACCGGCATCAGGCAGGTAGAGCACGCCGTAGCTTGAGCTTGAGCGGGTTGCGTTGATCTCGATCGATCGATGCTCCATTTGGTGATGAAGTCTTTCCGGATGGACCCAGGTCGCAACGCCGTCTACCTTGAGAGCGGCGGGGGTCGTCAGCACCACAATGTAGGGACCCTTCCAATGTGGCTTTAGGGTCTCCCGGCAGTGCCTTCTGACGTAGACCCAATCTCCTGGTCTGTGCTGATGAGGAGTTGGGGTTGGGCTGGTCTCATAGATGGCGCGGAGGCGCGGCCAAATGTCCTCGTGCACCCTCTGGAGCCCTCTCAAGGAAAGAGAATGTTAAAGAAAAGCCACCCAGTCCTCGCCAATCTCCGAGTCAGATTCCTCCTCTCTTGGAGAACTTCAAAGTCATGATGGCTTCTAGGTAACCGTATTTATCAATTACAGCGCTCTGCTTTCTTGTCTTTCTACCAGTTCCCTTTGTGGCAGAGCAGCAACCAGGCCTCTTTCAAGGGAGTGCGCTAGAAGTGGGTATCAGCCCCTCCTTTGCTAGCAGCAACAGGTACCAAACCCTTTCAGTACATTTGACCAGTTTCATTCCCGCCCACCTTTACAGATTCTAAGGCCCATTGTTTTCCTTTAACCATCAAGCTAAATGACACTGGCCTGTATTATTTAATTCAGCACAGGCAGGGGGAAGGGCCCATGGAATCTCTGCCCTGAGGAACTGTGAGCCCCACCCTTAAATGTCCCAATCAGACTAGAAAAGCCACAAATACCTTTTAAATCTACCCCAGAATTCCAAAATCCCAACCTAGCACAGCAAGACTAAATAGACATGATAACTAGATACATTCGCCATTAAGAACTTTGAGGTGCAGGCCACATTTATACCACAAAATACCAACAAATCAGATTCAGTTGTGTCGAGATACAGAACAAGTCCCTGAACAGAGGCAGTAGAAAACTGCCTAGGAATGCTTCTTTTCTACCTTTTTAAAAGATAGGCCAGATTCGAACCCTTAGCCAGTCTGAGCTTTGACTTCCCTCCGGAAGTCCCAGAGATTGTGAATACCATCTAGAAGCCATTCCTCCTGATACAGGACAAGTCCCTTAGAGATTCTTGATAATCTACATCAGTAATCCATTCATACAATCCCCTAAAAGTGAAAGAGGAAGGAAAGAACCATTCAATGTCCTTCAAGAGGATTAAACACATTGGATCCTCTGACGTTTCAGGGGTACCAAGGAAGGAGAAGTTAGGCCACGTCCAGCCCTTCTCACAATCCACCATTAGTGACCAGTCCCAGCTCACTGGTATACCATCCATTTAACATTTCTTTTTTTCCTCCTATCACACCAAGGCCATGCTTTCCAGGTAGCTAGAACTCTTAGCCTTAATTCTTAGGTGATTAGCAATACATTTTAAGAGACACAGAAATTTCACTAGTTAAGCAGAGACAGCATGCAATTTAAACCACAGCTTTGGGGAAACACATTATCTAGAACATAGGTTAAACTTAGGCATATTTTAGCTGTTTATACCTTTTATAATCATTTTAAAGAATATCAATTAAATTTAAACTGGTCCTTGCATCAAAAATCTTCAGTTGAGGTCACAAAATCAATCCTCTCTTCTCAATCAGATCAATAAGCAAAGGCATTTAGTTACCACAATAACCAACAGCTTTAATTCTGTTTTCTAGATTTTTCATGACTTTCAAGCGGCTCTGGAAAACCACATTCGAGCCTTGCAAGACAGGTTTTTGGCCTACCTGGTCTTTTCAGATGTAAATTGACCACATTCTTTAAGATTTTGCTGCAGGCAGGAGGCGACTATCTCCTTCCTCCATCAAGAAAAGCTTTCTTAATTAACAAAGGACCAGTTTTTTTGTGTGTTTTTTTTTTCCTCCTCTTTGGAAAAACTGTTCTTTATTATGGATTGGGCTTGGGATTTATCCTGCACATTTGAAAGGAGACGCTAGCCCAAAACCCTATCCAAAATCGGACGGTGCGCACATTAGTTTTAAGCCAGCTTTTCTCCTTACACGTGCATAGAAATCCCAGACGCATTTACTTGGGGAGGGGGTGACCTGTTTCCACAGACCCTCACTCAGGCGGCCGCCCGACCGCCACACAAAGGAAGGGGGAGGGCAGTCCCCCTCCCTCCACACTCGCACACTTTCACCAGACATTCATTCAGAGTTTAAACAATCCATTCAATTCCTAACAACTTCCCAACCCCTGAGGGAGCTCTAAAGCCTCCTCCAATCTCCTTGAAATGATCAATCACAATACCCAAAGGAGCAGTCTGAGTCCATCCCATGACATCCATCCAGTACAAACACAGAACACTAAACAGGGCCAGAAAATACAGGCTTCCAACTTCATGGAAGCAAGGAGACGATGGCTTTACGCCAAACCAGCAGGAGCGACCCGCCTCGTCTCAAATCTGCAAGGGGCATATCCATCCCTCGTGAGGGGCATATCCATCCCTCCTGGGGTGAGGGGCATATCCATCCCTCCTGGGGAGCGGAACGTCTTCCAACTCTCCCTTGCCTGTGGTCGGTCACGGTGCATCCGCCTAGACCCCTCAGGCAATTACAGATTCCAGAAACGAGCTCAACACTAAACAGAACACACAATGACACACACCTACCGTGGTAGGTCAGACTCTTCGGATCGGGGGTCCCTCGATGGTCTTGGTAATCCCGGACGAGCCCCCAAAATGTTGTGCCCAGATTTCAAGGTTCCCAAAAAGCCCATCAGGGAGCCAGCGAGTCCGATGCAAAAGCAAAGAGTCCTTCATTTTGAACTAGTTCGGCTCCCGGACCACACTCACCAATACAACAACGGTAGCCCAGTGGCTGAAAGAGAGCGAGGCCTGATGGGATTGTGGGTTTGGAGTCGGTGCCCGAGGCCGCCAGCAGCGTGGTCAGGCTGTGCCTCATGGGGCCCGACGGCCGGCCCACGTAGGCCCCGCAACAACTCGCCCTTTCACCACCAAGGTTTGGACTATGTGGGGTTTTCATCCATGGTCCAGTGAGTCACTCTCTCCCAAGGGAAACAGGTGAATATAGAGAGATTTACACCAGACAATGGCAACAGCTGAACATTTTAATTGTCTTAGGTGCTATATCTCAGAGGAGCATAGGACAGGAATTCTTGTTCCAACCAGAGTCTGGGTCTCACTTTGAGGGAAAGTACCCAATAGCTATGATGCCGGAAGCCGGTCCATCCTTGCTGCTTGACACAGTCGCTGCAGGATAGAAACATCTGCACAGCATATGTTTCAAGGGACCTGGCGTATATAGCATACTGTTCTTAATATGTTTGCTCCCCTTAGCGCTGTGTGTTTTAACCAAGGTCACCTCTCTGAGAAAGGTTTTTTCCCCAGGTAGGGATTTTTCGCTGAAGTTAGGGAGGGGATGAAACTCCTTAACTAAGTGCCAGGCGGGTAGTTAATCACTTTAACTACAAACAATCATGCTTAAGCTACATAATCTTTACTCCCTGGAATGGAGATAAGAAACGCCCTAACCTTTGTAATAGATATTGACAGGATTAAAATCAACTGGTATAAATACGGATGTAACAAGACAATAAACAGCAGAACCTCTCTGGAGATCCAGACCAGAACTTGGCTGGAGATCCTGGCTGGAGATCCTGGCTAAGCTGCTGATCAACTGAACACTGTCTCCGTGTCCTTCCTTCTTCGCCGACTCCATCTACGCCTTTGGGAACCCCTGGACCTGCTGGGGTTGGACCCCAACACTATGAGAAGAAAGAAAGTACACAGGTGACACACTAACCTAGCTATGTGACTCTGAGCAAGTCATGTCCCCCTTCTGAACCCCACCTCCTCCTCTAGCCACCAAGAATTTTGGCCCAACACTTTGTAAGAATTTGTTGAATCTTTGGAGATAAATAGACTCACTTTCCAGCCATGAACTTCATCTAGAGGGGAGCTATTATTTTTCCCCTGTAAAAGATCTCTTGAAATACAAGAACATCATTTAAAAGTGAGATCTTTCTGTAGATGGATATGTTCCAGTATTAGATGAGAAGGGGAATAAAACCACATCCATTTAAAATCTGACAGAGGACCAGGGAGAATAAAACCCTCTTGTTCTAATGACAGGACTAAATTGGGTTCTGTTTCAAGTTGCCATTGAGTCTCTGAGTTCTTTAGAAGGAAGATAAAACAACCTCAAAAAAGAATGATATGTATAACGGATTAATTTCCAGAACATTCACAGGTGCCATTTATGTTGCAAGTATTCCTTCCTGAATTGTTTTCAATTTTCAATTGAGGGGTTATGTTAAAGCAAATAGATGAACCTGGTTTCTGAGCCTGAGTCTGAGATACAACTGTTAAATTGGCTTTGCGGAGAAGAAATCTAAGAGGATGAGGTCAGAGGAATGGAATTGAAAATATACACATGGTGCAACTTCTTCACTAAGTTAGGCAACCCGCTCTCTGGAAAAGGACTATTAAGCCAAGACATTCTTCAAGACTGAGGCTGACCAGAGATGCCTTTTAGTTCACAGGGAGTTATCCTGTTCTTTCAGAGTTTGAGAAGGCTTCTCAGGAGCTAGGCACACATAAACATAACCTTATTCTATGTCTCTTCTCCCCAATTTTCTCCGGAGAATATTTCTGAATATTAGAGACATGGAAAATAATGACATATTCTCCTTTTCTCTCTCCTCATGTGGGGATTTCATAATTGAACTACAGGGGCCCTGTAGAATTTTTTCTCTTTTAGTGATTTACAAGAGGCAAATGTGAGGGCTTTAACCTCAATAAGTGGTCTTAGATGAATCTACCAGAAAAAAAAAATTAAGGTGATTGAAACCCTTTGCTTTAGACCCTAAAAAAAAGGGGAGCAGAAGAGTGAGGATTGGTTTGGCTCAGTGGATAGAGCTTTAGCCCGGGGATTGAAGGTCCTGAGGTTCGAATGCAGCCAAGGATGAGAGAGAGGAGAGAGAGAGAGAGCTGCGAGGGAAGCAGGAGGAGTGCCGCTGGGGAGGAGGGAGGAAAGTGGGGCGCATTTTTTTTCTAACTATTCTCATGGCTAAATCCATCAGTCCTTTACATTTTTTCCCCAAAGCTCACTTTTTCAATGAGCATTATACCAAGTTATTTTAAAATGTATCTTCTAACATACATGAATGTATTTTTATTATATTATTTTATTACTAGAGGCCTGTTGCACAAGAAGATTCGTGCAATAGGCCTTCCCTTCCCCTGGCTGCCTGCACCGGTTTTCCTTCGGCACTGGGTACCCAGGCCTTTGCTCCTGCCAGAGCCACCTTCAAAGCCTTCTCTGCTCCAGCGGGAGCAGCCTTTAGTCTTAGCTCCATGCTTGGCGCCTACATATGCAAATTAACTGCCATCTTTGTTGGCGGTTAATTTGCATATCTCGATGATTAGCCAACGGGAAGCGTCGCGAATTTAGAGTCAATTACCCTGTTTGTCTCTTATTAGATAGGATTGTCTATCTCCCACAAGAATGTAAGTACTATGGGTGTACATATATTTTTCTCTATTGCTCATTGCTATACTTTAGACTAATTTAATGTTTAATGCTCAGAAAATATGGGAAGAGTATATTGTATTGCTCCATTAATGTTGAGCTTGTCTTTGTTACTTCTTATGATCAATGGAATGTAAGCAGGAATGACAGTGTGCCACTTTTAAAGACTTTCCCCCATGTAAAGAACATGTCCAGGATAAATCCTGCTCTTTGGGGCATATTTCTACAATGATAGGCAAGCATAACAAACCTGAATCCTACATATACCCAAATACAAAGTAAACCTAGCCAAGTTTAGCCTAGCAGAGCTACAGTCCATCTACAGATCTATGTGCAAGACATACATGTTCTTGTAATCCACTAGGGTTAGGGGTTGTATATTATGTAAAACAGCCCTAGAAAAGAGTTGACTGATGCATATCTCAATACCTAAAACTGTACTTGGTTATCACCGATAAGGGTTTAATCTACAACATTTATAGGGAACTCATACATCTTAACAAAAGGAAGATAAACAATACAATCAAAAAATGAGCAAAGGACCTAAATAGACACTTTTCAAAAGAGGACATTCAGAAAGCCAAGAGACATGAAAACATGCTCAAAGTCACTAATCATCCAAGAGATGTAAATCAAAACAAGAAAGAGGTACCATCTCACACACACCTGTCAGAATGGCTATCATCAACAAATCAACAAATGACAAGTGCTGGAGAGGATGTGGAGAAAAAGGAACACTTGTGCACTGCTGGTGGGAATGCAGACTGGTGCAGCCACTATGGAAGACAGTATGGAGTTTCCTCAAAAAGTTAAAAATGGAACTCCCATTTGACCCAGTGATCCTACTTCTAGGAATATATCCCAAGAAACCAGAAACACCAATCAGAAAGGATATATGCATCCCTATGTTCATAGCAGCACAATTTACCATAGCTAATATTTGGAAACAGCCTAAGTGCCCATCAGTAGATGAGTGGATTAGAAAACTGTGGTACATCTACACAATGAAATATTATGCTGCTGTTAAAAAGAAGGAATTCTTCCATTTGCAACGGCATGGATGGAACTGGAGAGCATTATGCTAAGCGAAATAAGCCAGTCAATGAAAGAAAAATACCACATGATCTCACTAATTTATGGATAATAAAGGCCATTATAAACTGATGAACAAAAATAGATACAGAGGCAGAGCAGCATTGAACAGACTGTCATCAAACTACAGCAGGAAGGAAAGGGAGGGTTGTGGTAGTGGGGGTGGGGGGCGGTAAGAGAAAAAAAACTGTCCTTGGCAGGTAGGAGGTGCTTGATAAATATCATTGGAATGAATCAATAAGTCAGGATTAAAAGAGTTTCTAATTAATCTTTTAGTGCTATTCTAATTGTAAGTGTCTGGTACACAAATTATTCTTCAGGATTAGTTTAGGTACTTATATAGATGTTAAACCTCTTTCAACTCATTCAACTATCATTGAGTATATAATTATTCTGCATACTAAGTTGTATTCTAATAAAATAAGAATACACTTCTGTTTTTATAATAACTATTAATTCAAATGCTATCCATATAATAGAAACCAAGTATTTGGTTGTTTTTAATTTTTTAATCACTAACATCAAGTCCTTCACACATAAAAACTATTTATCCTTTAAGGAAGTAAAATTGATGAGAATTTTGGTGGTCCAGTCATTTCAATGACCCTCACAGGCAGGATGAACCTGCTATTCAATATTTGACTCTGATTCAATATTATGTACTTCACTTTTAGTACTTGCACATGGGGGAACTCTAGTTTAAAGAAAATAATGGATTTGGGGAACATGCTATTTCCATGATTGGGTAATGAACCAGGTCATCATTTGCATCCCTATTTAAATACAGTCACATTAAAAATTTTGGAAATGCTTCTTTTGTTTTGCTTTCCACTCCATTCCTGATTTTTCTTTGACTTCTTTACTTTCTTGTTATTTTTCTCCTTCCTACTTGCTCCTTTTAAAAGGCCTCATTAACACTCATGAATGACAGTGGTCCAAAGCTCCAAAGCAAACAAGCAGCAGAAGAAAGGGGATGAACAAATAAAAGTTGAATGTTCTTGCCAGAATTCAATGGATTTCAACAGCAGCTAGGGCACCTGCCAGCTTTTGTAGAAACAGCTACAAAGCCACCACCCTTTTAGTCTCTGTACAAGTATAACGAGAATGGCAAGTACTGTCCAAACATTTAAAAGCCGACTTTCCTGAGAACTGGTTAAAAGAATGCATTTGTATTATCTGTAAAGACCAATTCTTTCCCTCCACATTGATTACTGTGCCTCTCTCCCAAAGGTGGCCACCCTCAAACCTTGATGCAAGAAGGGATATTTTCCTTCTCAGTTTTAGTAAAAAGCTGCAATATGACAGTCATTAATAAAGGCATTGGCATTCTAGATGGTATCAAATTGCCCCTGTGTGTGTGGCATTGCATTTGATCTGGTTAATCTCACTAAAAGGTTTTGATTTTTAATCTCTTATTCATGAGGACGATACCTAATTCCTTTATTACTTTCCTTGCTTGTCTTAAGAAACAGCTTCAATATGAATGGAGTGTTTATCCCTAAATGACACAGAACACCAACATTTATTACTCTAGCACTTTGTTTCTTGATATGTTGGTTAACAGTCAAATCCATATATCTAGGACTTAACCATTGTGGGTGGTGTTAATATGTTATTATTGTATATCAACTTGACTATGAGTCCATCAGAATTGCTACTGAGTCATTCATTGTAAAAATTCTTTTATATATATTTACCATATCTCATTATAGGAAAGGAATGGGAGTCTTATATTTTGAGCCCAGCAGGTAGAATTCAACACTAAACAATGAAAATTTGTTGGCTTGTCTTATACTGATTGTAACACAAATTGAGGCTTTTTATGTTTGTGTTTTGTTGTTGTTCAATTCAGCAATGACCTCAACAGAAAAAGTACACCTTTAATGACAAAATGACATGAAATGAAACTAGCATAACTTATTACTCAAAGTATCCTATATAATAAAAGGCTAATATGCAAATCAACTGAACGGAGAAATGACTGGTCGCTATGACGTGCACTGACCACCAGGGGGTCGATGCTCAATGCAGGAGCTGCACGCTGGTGATCAGAGCGCTCCCATAGGGGGAGTGCTGCTCAGCCAGAAGCCGGGCTTATGGCTGGCGAGCACAGTGGTGGTGGCAGGAGCCTCTCCTGCCTCCACAGCAGCAAAAAGGATGTCTGACTGCTGGCTTAGGCCCGCTCCCCATGGGCTTTCAGACATCCCCCGAGGGCTCCCGGCCTGCAAGAGGGCACAGGCTGGGCTAAGGGACCCCCTGAGTGCACAAATTTCGTGCACCAGGCCTCTAGTAATTTAATAATAACCTATTCATGAGTACAATTAAGCATGGACTATTTATCCATCAACAGCCTAGAAGATGAGCTCTCATCTAAATCATGCTGTGAGATAAGTTATTTATTGTAATTTTTTAAAGTTTTATAAAGTTTCTGCTTTTTATATATTTTCATTGATTAAATCTTTTATTTCAAAAGATAACCCTATGTGTAAGAAATCACCATGGTGCCATCATGAATTGAAGGGAAATTTAAGACACTTGGATATTTTAAAAAGTCTTTTCATGATCCTAACTTTTAAAATCAGTTATTAAATTATTGGATAGCTTAATGGAGCAGACATAAACAGTTGAATCTTGTATATTATAAGGATACTGCTATAAATTTATTTTTTCATACAGTAATTTATTCATTTTTGTTCAATAATATTTTAAAGTTTTATTTAGACATTTAATATTAGCAATATTTCCATGTATTTAAATTTAATTTAGCAGCTAGGATGTGCCACTACCGAAGAAAAAGCAATCACCATCATTTTCTGAAGGACTGCAAGATGAGAAAATGAATTTTTGAAAACATGGTCAGTCCTTAGTTCACTTATCTAATTTCTTACTTGTAATTTGCTGAGCATATACATTTTAATGATTCTCAGTGCTAGTCACATATATTCCTTGCTTTATGTTATAAGCCTATATGATCTAAGTGAACTGAAAAAAATGAAAATAGACAATGAAGAGGATAATAATAATAATGGAAAAACCCAACGTTTTAGAAGAGGACGGAGATGAGAAAAACCAGAAATCTACATATTAGAAACGTGCATTCATAAAATTCATAGTTCTATTAAAATACGTAACTGATGACCATATGCATATTATTTTCATTTTGGAGAATAATTTAAGTCAATGCTAAATTCTTCTTGAGATTTCACTGCAAATACTCAGAATATAAATTTTTAGAATTATTTTTCTACTTCCTGAAATCTGTAGTCACCACCAATTGCAAAAGTTCAGCTACTTGTTTGTATAGTTAAACTCCCTGGATTTGACTGGACTGCAAACTGCAGTGTTTAATCTTTCTTTGTCTTTTATGTTGTCTGAAGATAGGATTGCTTTGGCTGAGTGGCAGAGCAGGGACAGCTACTTGGCTTAAAAATGGCCTGTGACACAACCTGGTCTTAAGTCTCTTTTAGTGGTGCTTGAAGAACACTTGAAACAGCTTAAGAATAGAAGCATATCATTAGCCATAACAAAGAGAGAACATTATGTCAAGGCAGGTCAACCTTAACATTGTATAAAAAGAAAAAATAGTATATAAAGCAGAAACCAGTCACTGGGTGTCTCAGATAACATGTAGAGATAATTCTATGTTGAAGTAGGATATAGTCTGTGTGGGGGCTATTTTTTTTTAATTTAAAACGAGAAATAAATGTTTAATGCTCTTGTTTATCTTTTTACTCAAGTAAAATATACCACAGAAAAGTACACATAGCCTAAGTATAAGGCTCAATATATTTTTACAAACTAACCACATCCACGT
Organism: Myotis myotis; assembly: GCF_014108235.1. NCBI lineage: Eukaryota > Metazoa > Chordata > Mammalia > Chiroptera > Vespertilionidae > Myotis > Myotis myotis. The sequence continues at coordinate 206,315,842 of NW_023416324.1, read as the reverse complement.
AAGTAGCACAAGATTGAGAATGGAATCTGTGCAGGTCCTGGGCAGGCCCATTGAGTTTCATTAAAGTCATTGCCTCGCAGAGGTAATCACCATCCTAACTTCTAGCATAGCAGACAGAGCTCTTCTTAATAAGCAGAGGACTTTTCCATACCCTGTGGGAATTACTTGCTTCTAAACTTGAATGTCAACCACATGAAAAGAACGCCCAATTTCAGGCCCACTTCATTGTGAGCTACAAAGCTGAGGCTGGGTCCCTTGACATACATCAAGGATTCATATTTCAGGGTTTTGTTTTTTTTTCATGTATATTATTTATTTCAGAAAAGAAACCTTCTGTCTGGCGGGTGTGGCTCAGTGGTTGAGCATTGACCTATGATCCATGAGATTATGATTGGATTCCTGGTCAGGGCATATGCCTGGCTTGTGGGCTCTATCGAGGACAGCCAATCAATAATCCTCTCTCCTCACTAATCTTTCTATCTCCCTCTCCCTCTCCCTTCCTCTCTGAAATCAATAAAAATCAATATTTAAAAAAAAGAAACCTTATGAGGCAGCAGTTTTTGGTTTCTTACAAATGGGGTTCAGAGACCTTGCAATTCCTTCAACTATATGTACGCTATTGATGGCAGAGCTGGGTCCTGAACTCAGAAACCTGCTAGTTCAGCATTTTCCTACTTGCTGGACCAGGGAAACCTCTTTTCACCAAACACTTGTAAACATCTTGCAGGACCTATTTCCTGCAGACAAGTTTGGAAAGCATTATTATAATTCCAATCTAATCAACTATCCATTACACCACAGATGTCCTTAATGAGCTATGATTAAACTATATTTAAAACAGTACAGAAATTCAGGCTATCAAAATTAAATTAGTCTCAACATTCATTCTGTTACTTTAGGTGAAGGACACAGTTAAAAAGGATTACCTCACAAATGTCCATATTTAAACAACTTTAGCTATTTTTATTCCAAACATGTTAGCTTTTATAATTTGTTTCAGAAGTCACCAGTTCTTATATGTCTAATTCACAGAGACTTAAAAAGCCCATCTCTTCGAAATTGCATCTCTGTTTCCTTAACCATTAGAGTCAGATGCTATGGCAGAAAGCCAAGAGTAATATGCATCTTTACAAATGTATACAAGATGGGAAGAAGACGATACTGTAATCTGACTGTAATCTTAGAATTATAGAAAACAAGTTCATAGGGAGACATACACGGGAAACATGAGCACACATGCCTGACTTATATGCATATTTTTCCATAATAATGACAACAAACACTTGTGCAGAGCAAAGGGGCACGTAGCTTCAGACTATGACTTTTCAGAGCAACTGGTACTCACTCTCCTTGCTTTCCCATCTCTAGGGAAAGTTTTATCAATCAGGCTAGGGCAGACATTTTCAAAGGCATTAACTTGTTTCTAATTCCTTGGAAGTAAAGGACTCTTTGTTTTAAGTGTTGAGAAGTAAAATTGCTCATCTTTATTTCAAAAGTATATCCAGGAATGGACCTCACCAGAACAAAGGACACTCTAAATATGAAAATATAATCATCTCAGATGTGGGTAAGAAATCCCTGCTGTTTTGTCTTTCATATTAAATTCAAACACCAGAAACATTCAGTATGAAACTTGCTTCAGTATGAACAAGTGAAACCCACCCATGGTATATGTGATCATGGACTCACCGTGTGAATGGTGTCAAGGCTTGTGATTGAGTCAAATGGGTTTTACAAAAATTCATTATTTTGTTTCTGCACATTACAGACTAGAAGGTAACAGTGCTTTGGTTCATTTTTGTTTGTTGATTTGTTTTGTTTTTCCTTGTGAGACAGTCATCACGGAGTGCTTTTACTGGGATGGGCACTTCACCTGGATGTCCCATTTAACCCTTTCAGCAATACTTGAGGTAGGCGCTGATGCCACCAGCCTTCTTAAAGATGACAGAACAGGCTTTGAGTGGCTAAACAATTTGTTCAAAACACATAACCGGTCATGAGCCTGTTCAAGTTCAGAATCCATCATCTTCCCACCATGTTACATTGCTCCCAAGACCCTCCTAAAATCACTCATCCTTTCTCTTCCCAGCATCTCCCAGTAAGCTCAGGATGACCCTTCACTTAGGCTCCCCAGTGCCGGGCCAATCTTGTTGCTTCCACAACGTATGTTATTACCACAGCTGCCACCACCACCAGACGCCGTTCCTGCCAGAGCCTCACAGTGGAAAGAATGTTTTCCCTCCGAGTGATTTCAGGTCTATACTTAAGACTGCCCACACTTCCCACATGTACCTCTAAGTAACATGGTTTCTTCAATATCATGATCACAGCTCTCACACACAAAAAAACATGATCAGCTTCTCAAGGCAAAAAATCATGTTATTATTGAGTGCTTGCCATGTGACATAATTTTGTTTCATCTCAGCAACTCTGTAAGTTATTTTACAGATAAGAAACAGAGGGTTAAGAAATAAGGGGAGAAGTGGAATATAACCTGATTTCATGCTCAACCAAAGCACCTCTCCATGTACTAAAGTCTGGTATTCCCTGCTGGGAATATATATTTCAGCTGCTGCCTCCTCAGGGGAGGGGCCTGCCCCCCAGGGCTCTGGTCCCTAGAAATTGACACAGACTGTTTTCTTCAGGAGTGTTAATATGTTTTAGGAGCCTTTCAAGACTCTCATATATGTAGTATATGTAGTGTTTCCTACATCATACACTGTAACAAGACTACATTTTTCCAAAGTGGTTTCACAATTTTATATGATCTTGTTGATATAGTTATCAAAACTAGAAAAATGCCTTCACTGTTGAGTCTATGCTTATGCATCAACTTTCTGATTTCCAATTTGACTTCACAAATACCTTAACTAGGAGGGAAGTACCTCCATAGTGAGTGGGAATACTTCAATTCCTGAAAAGGTCTAGTCTCATTGGGATTTATTTCAGAGTTTCCAAAACATCGGTTAATTTCACATTCTTTTTACACATTTAGCCAAATCTGTATATCACGTTTTATTATATATTTAACTAGAGGCCCGGTGCACAATAATTTGTGCACTTGGCGGGGGGTTGGGGGGGGGTGTCCTTAGCCCGGCCTGTGCCCTCTCACAGTCTGGGACTCCTCAAGGGATGTCTGACTGCCAGCTTAGGCCCGCTCCCAGAGCTGCTGCCATGAATGTCTGTCCCCTGGTGGTCAGTGCACATCATAGTGACTGATTGTCCCCAGTCATTCTGCCATTAGGGTCAATTTGCATATTACCCTTTTATTATATAGGATGGTTTACTTTAGATTCACTCTCACATTTTTAATTTACATAACTTCTATGAAACAAACAAGCAAAAAAAACCCAAAAACTTTGGGCAACTACCTAAATCATGGTGTTCATGTACCAGGTATATTTTCAAATTCATATTTAATATTTAAATAAACTTTGGAAAAATATTCATTAATATACATTCAAATCATCCTGGGAACTACCAGTTGGCTGCAAAGTACATGTTGCCAAACACAGCTAAGACCTAAAACTAGGCATTAGTCTCTGTGTATTGAATGAGTGTCCATACATAATAATTGTTAGGGAAATTAGAATTACCAAAAACCTAACAATATCTGGATTTCTTAGTGAAATTTAGTTTTTGCTTCTGCAAAGTTTGGATTTAGACCATTGCCATGGTCAAACCCAAAGTGCACAGTCATCCCTGCACGTTTGTATCTCTTTTCTCAGTTTCATTGACTTGTTTTCTTATTTTGGTTTCAAAAATGCTTTTCAATATCTGCACTGCAGGGAAGAACTATCCAGTCCCACTTTCCTCCTTATATTTCTTCTTAACACATCACATTTTTTATTTTCTCCAGTAATGGCCAATTAATTTACTATTAAATTAGATTCCACATGTCAATAATTCTTCACATGTCAATCTTTACTTTCAAAAACAATATGGTTATGATTTTATGCATCATTAAATGAAATAGAAGTATTTAGTTTATGGTTTGACAAACTTGACTTAAACCTAAAATAGAGCAAGTTTATGTTTCCCCAGCATTTAAAAGATTAAGGCTATGAGAAGTGATATAAATCTGTTATGTTAAAATATATATAGATATAGATATAGATATAGATATAGATATAGATATAGATATAGATATAGATATAGATATAGATATAGATATAGATAGATATGCATATAAACTTCAGAATTGAAAGCTAGAGTTCATGACATTCTCCTGTGATTTACCATTATGATACAAATTAATCTAATAATACTAAAAGCCTCTGATTGTCATCATAATTTAATGAATAAGTATTCTTAGAGCACTTATTCTGAGAGAGTGCCCTGTGTAAGATGGCATTGACATGCTACCAGGCAACAATCCAGCTAAATAGATTTTGGAAAGGCGGAACAAAGTATTGTGAAAAGATCGGAAGATCATTTTGCATGTGGAAAGGATTTGAGCCTTTCCTGCTGAGCCACTAGAGCAGGTTCATTGGAAGCAGAGTCCACATATCAGATCAAAAACGCATATGATACTGTCAGTACCTGGGCAAAACCATGCTGATGACAAAACCAAACTCTGAAATCAGGATCTGGTATGAAGTAGATGCTGTCGGCAGGGATTAAAGGCTATAACACAGGAGATAAAAATCAGATGGCTTTCACAATATTTGACTCTGACTTCAGAATGACAAAAAAAATATCTCATGATATGATATGTGATTACTTCTTAGTTTAATAAGTATATTTTGAAGTCAATCAGAGACTTCTCCTCACTATTCTCTTCCATTCCAAAATTGAGTAAGTAAGGTTGTGTAATCCAGATATGTCTGATGGCCTCAAAGGAAGGTCCAATGAATTTATCGGATCCTGCCATGTTTTCTCCAGTGGTCAGCAAACTGCGGCTCCCGAGCCACATGCAGTTCTTTGGCCCCTTGAGTGTGGCTCTTTCACAAAATACCTACTTCTGTGCATGGGCCACGAAGTTTCAATCACACTGTACATGCGCGTCCGCACGTGGTATTTTGTGGAAGAGCCACACTCAAGGGGCCAAAGAGCCACATGTGGCTCGTGAGCCGTGGTTTGCCGACCACTGTCTAGAGCCCATTGTGAAGTTTAGACTAGCCTCACCTGTCAGCCCTAGTCTGTGAGAAGTATCTCATGTTACCCTCTGTAGAGGAAGGGTCTTTCAAGGACCTAGAATACAGTCCATTTCCCTCAGATATTTCTGTCTTTCAGGCTCAAGGAATTTTTGACTGGGGCCTATCCTTAATTTACCTTAATTCCTTAACTTCCAATAGTTCTTGTCAATTGTCTCGATAATTCCCTTGGGAATCCAAAATATTGTCACTCCACCCAGTTTTCTGTTGCCTCTGTAGCCTGGATTCCTGCACTGAGGCCTGATCCATGTGATGGGAAACCAATGCCTAAGTATATAATTTTACTCTTCCTTTCCATGTGCCACCCAGGGACCTAGATCCTGCCTGTTTAAACCTACTTATTGGCTTTCTTTTCCTGCGTGGACAGACCTCCCAGAATCCTGACCTCATGGGTAATGACTGAATTCCTGGATATAACGACACACCCACAAAACTGGTTGACCTACCCAGTTCTGACTTTTCCTGGAATCAAACCCAAAAGTTTTGTATCCCCTCTTAAAATGGCCCCACACCTCGATCCTCTCTCCTCCCAAACAATTTTCTCTGGCTAGATCAAGCTTTCCAAACCCTATCACTCACACCAGTCAATTTATTTTTTAAAAAATTGCATCCGCATGCAAAGGATCTAGTTTATGCCTGGTGCCAAAAAGAAAGAAACAAAAAACATGCTTATAAACACAGTTTCTTTAGACATGTTTCTAACATGTTGTCATAGCCTGAAAGTCCTAAATGACCATTTATGAGGGAAAATGCTTAAAATTGTATAATCTATAATTATATCATTAATATTTATATATTATAATGAATATAATTCTACATATGTAAATTATGCAATTAATAAATGAAATATATTTATTTCAAATTACTCAAATTATTTTCATGGGTCAATTTTTTATTTCCTTTTAAAGAATGGAAACAAAGTGTGTTCATCTCATTTGAAGGTTACCCTGAGAGTACAATCAAGGTCACAGCTTAAGGACTCTGCATCACCAGATGGAAATTCCTTTGAAATTCTTCTAGATACTTCTCAGGAACTGGTAGAGCAAATCTCAATTCAGCACCAAGAACTAGGTGACCTTGTCCATTATTAGACTCTGCTTCAGAGTTTCTCCAGAGGCACCAGCCAAATAACAAACAGACAAACAAATGAAATAAATTTTCTTTCTTTCCTACTTTTTATAGATGCTTTAAGTGAAAATAGGGATGTTTTTATATCTCTTAGTAGAATAGAGAGATATTTCTAAAGCAGCTACCACTTGCTAGTTTAAAATACAAGGCAGTTATGTGTATAGTATAGGTAATGAAATTTACTGTAGATCACTTTTTTATGTATTAGACTAGGGGTCAGAAAACTTTTTCTATAAAAGGAAAGATAGAAAATATTTCAGGCTGTGTGGGTTGTAAGATATTGGTTGCAGCTAATCAACTCTGCTGCTATAGCATGAAACTGCCCCTGGACAGTATGTAAGGAAATAAGTGGCAGGGTTCCAACTAGGCTTATTTGCAAAAAAAAACAATGGCCAGCCTATAGGACATAGTTTCCTGTTATAGACTGTAAAACATGTGATTATATTGGGTAATACATAATTTAACATATGATGCTATACATATATTATATCATTTAAAATGGCTATGTTGAATAATGTATAAATAGCTGTGAAGGAATGGGAATTATTCTCTTCCAGAAAGCATTGTGACTGGTCACAGTGTGATGAGCTCTTCTAAGTTACTGTTGTTTTCTACCTCAGTGGCAGAGTCCATTTAATTCAAAGCAGTTTCTTTTAGGGTAAAATGAACAAATAAATAAATGTGCTATTTTATTGAAGACTAGTGAACAACTTCAGTTGTTTCTTTCTTAAACATTTAAAGTAACTATGTAATCTAACTAGCAAATTTAAAAGGTAACAAAGGCATTTTTCCATTTTCAGTTTTTAACGGTCTATTTACCACTTTCATTTGATTTTCTCTTACTTTAAACAGAGAATAAATTAATTAAGCACAGCTCAATGGACTGAATATTAACAAGAAGCACATCTGTGATCGTCACACAATGCAATTTTATTACCAGTACAACTTGCAGTTTCACATTACTTGTTCAATAGTCCTTGATTTTTATGGTTCACTCATTGGCTGGTCTTCCTTCAGTAGCCCTGAGGTGTCTCTAAGACAACTCAAACGAGACTATGTATGCAAAAACCTCCAGTATTTACTCTGAAAATATTAAAGGGAATTGACCCCTTTATGGGAATCTATAGGCATTGAGCTCATGAATCATGGAAAGATTAGTTTTGCAGAATATCAGACAGATATGATATGTGTATCATTTGTTCATGCACATCCAGAATCCTCCTAGAGTACTCCAACTTCCTCCAATAACTTCAAAACCCATATTAAGAAGGTAAAGATAGTTAACAATGTTGGTGTTAGGGGACACTTTTTTAAAAATATATATGAACTGGTATTCTTGTTGGCTAGATCTTTCCTAGTGGAAAGGGAAAGCAAACTCATCTTGAGTCTCCCTTTGGTCCCAACTGTTTGTACAGAGTGTTTGCATCATGTGCCATCTTCTTGGTATCGAAAAATGGTTACATCGCCTAATCTAGATTTCCTTGGGTGAGAAAGCTGAAAGTCAGTTGAAGACTATTTCAAAACTATCTTTTCTTCTTTGTAGAGGGGTTTTATAGAATTAATATGGAGCATAATATCATGGATAATGTCCTTTTTCTTTAAAACCTCATATTTCAATAAAAGCGCCTAGTTGTCTCATATCTCTCACTAGACCTCCAAGGATCAAATAGATATAAGAATTCTTGTTTTCGCTAAAAATTGGAAAACGAAGGATCTAAGCATCCCCACCTGTAGTTCTCTGTGTTATCTTCTCTTTGGAAATTAGCAACAGATAGTCAATGATAATCACCAGCCCCCTCTGTCAGTCAAACTCATGACTTGAGAGCTCTGAGAATATGCAGCTCCTGTTGGCATTTCTGGTCACCAGGCCAATTGGCATCCAATGGTTGTGTGCTCTGTCTCTAGCAGGGCCCAGTAGCACTTCAGAAGCTGTTTTACTAACGGTGTGTACTTCCCTTGCTCCTCCTGGATACTAGCATTTTCACTGTTACTTCTGGAGTTTGCCAGAGACGGACTCCACATGATGTCTTTCTGTTTTATTTTACATCACAGATACCTCTAGAACCATGGAGTCTACTGCATCATATTGCCTAATGGGCAAGATTGCTTATTGTGGCCACTGAGCCATGTCTTTCTCTGTGCCCCACTTACAACTAGAGACTTCCCACATCCCTGAATAAATGGATTGTAGTAATGTTCCTAAACATGGACTTGACGAAGACTACAACTTTGTGCTCCTGTTTTGGTGGAAGGAGATGCAAAGTTAAATAACTTGTCCTTGACTTGGACGAGTTATTGAACTTTGCCTCAAACAGTTAGTATCCTTAAAATAACATGAATGCAGCAGGTTCCTGACTGTTGTGGAATGGGTTTTACAACCTCTGGTGTGCATATTTCTTACCATAGCATCCAGAATTGGCATCACTTGCTCATCGGTTCCAGTTAATATGATGTCATCAACAGTGTGGCCCCAGGAAGGTTATGTAGAATATCCACATGGACCAAGGCCCTTGGGACTATGTATTGTGACCAAGAGCAAGAGATTTAAAATAGCCCTGGGGCAAGACAATAGATAAATGTCATTATTACTTGTGACCTGCTTCTAATTCTACTTTCTAATGAAACAAAGATAATGTATTCACTGAATTGATAGCCACATCAGAAACTGTAAATATGCTCTAGTATAGATATTACATCTGACACCAAAGTTTTTTTATTTGAGCTACTACTTACTTAAGTTTGTTGTAGTAGTTACCATTCTACTGTGGGGATCATAAGGTAGAGGGGTAGGAGGGTAGGAGTTGATGTGGCCACTGTGGAGGGCAAGGATTGTCTTGCAAGATGCCTGTTACATTTGAGGGTTTCTGGAAGGTCTTCCAGCAGAAGGGATAGAGTTAGGTTATGACTTTCAACAAGGGAGGAGAGGAATAATTGTTCAGGCTCAGTGGCTTCCAGAGAGGCTGCAATTTCAAAGTTTTTAGGAGCATCTCCACCCTAAGTTTCATGGCTCCACATTGTTTTTAATCAGGACTTTACTTTGCCATCAATTTGATGAGCTGATTATTCATCTCTGAAGTTCTGTAATTCTTATCTGAAGTATCTGCCACTTTGAAGTTCTGCTACTCTATTAAGCCTGGTCTTTAAATTGGCCATTTCTCCAGCTATAGGGGATGAGGACTTTTAAAGCACTGCTAGTGAAACTCTCTGACATCCACATGTTCTTCAGAATTTGTGTTTGATCTCCGTGAGCCTGTCATTTTCACTTTTAAAATCGTGAGCAATAGCCATGTAATATCACATTCATTCTAATTATTAGTTACTTATGCTTCTCAAACACCATATTGCACAAGCCAGTGCATCACTCCCACCTGCATACTATTTCAGTTAACCAGGAATTTTTTTTTTTTTTTAAAGTAGTTTTATTGCCATAGCATTTCAGGGAATAACAATTCTCAGATTTTCCACCTACCTTCACTGATGTGGTCCCCATTGTCACAAGGCCAGTTTATAGGAAATTTGACTCTCGAATCCCATCCTTAGAGACTGCTTTTTAGGGCCACTCCTGAACCAGATAAGATTAAATTTTCTAGATGCAGAGCCTCAAACAGGAATTTGAGTGCATATGCTATATCGATGAATTACTCTTTAGAAAAAAATAAAACATGTAAGGGAATGAGAGAAGTAATGTAAGGAAGAGAAAAGATTGAGCAAATTCACACCACCAAGTTGTCCCACCTTGACACAAGAGGATCATGCTTTGTACACTTATTTCAGTAAGCCATTTACTATGGTGATACTGGAGCATAACTCTGCCATAGGGGAAGAGGGATGATTAGTGGGGAAGGTGCAGACAGCATTTCTAGCTGCTGGGGAATATGTGCTCTAACTGATGATGGGGACCCATATGGGACACCTGCTATGGTTTAGTAAAAAAAAAAAAGATACAAAGTTGGTAGCTGGCATTTATTTTTATTCTGATAGAATTTTTAAATCAATGCATGTAATATTCTTCTACTATTGCAAATATATTTGAATATTGACAACAGGAGAGATAAAATATAGCACATTTATTCTTTTATTTAGTAAATATTTATGAAGCACCTGCCTTGTGCCATCATTACATGCTGATTCTGTCATGTTACAGAGGGTTTTATTATATGTAGTCACGTAGCAGGAATACTAAATATCTTTGGGCCCAATGTTCTATGCAGCACCAAAATATCTTTCAGAACAAAGTAAGTTTGCAGCTACAGTGATCTACAAAGAAAATATTCTATGAGGTAATATTTATTGTATCTCCATAGTACAAAAAGGGAAACATTCAGTCAACACAATGTATTTTGCAGATTATATACATGACAGAATACAGATGTGCTCACTTAAAATCAATGTCCTAATATGGCTCACAGATTGACTCCAGTACAGAGCAATTCAAACCATGACTTGCTAAAAATTATCAACAGTCACACTTGCAAGGCACTCAACACTTAGAGGTATTATACTACAATGTAGAAAACCATATGTCAAAAGAAATGTAAATATCCTGAAAGTCATAAGAGAGAATGATTTGCCATTAGTGAAGAGTAGAGAGTTAACTACATAAGCCAATTTTAGACTATGGATTTAAGCTAAGAAAGAAGAGAACTGTCAACTGGAGAAAAAGTTAACAAGGCATTCATTTTTGTGTAAAATAAAAGTGTTTTATCAGTCAGGATTATGCTATGGCAATACATTATTCCAAAAGTCTCAGCGGCTTAAACAACAAAGGGCTAGCTCTCACAAGTGCAAGATGATGCATGCGGATCAATGGGGTAGTTGTGCTCACTCAGACTGATGAAAGATTCATCATCAGATTAAGATGTAGAATAAATAGGGTTCCTATTCTCAGTAATGGAATAGAGCAAGAAAAATCACACCATGGCTAAGTGACATGTCACTATTATCCCTTTTACCCCATCCATTGCTCTATGTCCCTGAAAAATATCTTCTGAGATTAGGAAGTAAACCAGAAATATATGTTAGTATTCATCCATATGTCCATAGGAAATATCCCTAAGTTTAAAAATTATACATATACCAACATCAGATTGTGGTCTCTAATAACTGTTTCCCATTAAATGTAAATAGGAATTTTTTTTTAGGGGGGGAGGGTGGAGGGTGAGAATAACTGACAAAGGTCTCAGACAGGAAATGCATTAAAAAAGCCTAGAATATCTTGTTTGACCAGAAAGCAAGGAGACTATCAGAGACTATTGAGGTTTGTCTAGACAACAAAGGAAATAATTGAAGTTTCCACTGATAACTGAGCTTAAATATATTAAAAAGTTCAGTGGATTCTAACACATCAAGTATGCCAAAACTCATGCACTCCTATTTATATTTAAAGAAAATGTAATTTATCATATTTGGAGGATGCTCAAGAACCAACTCTGTCTTCTGCTAACTGATTAATAAAGGGAAAGTAAGGATTGTTCATGCTCTTTTCCTGTATAAGTTGTACCTCAGAGTAAACAAATAGTTTTGGGAAAACTTTTTTATAAAAATAGCACTAACACAAACTAAAGAAATGATTGAATTAAGAAAAAAAATCACCATTTTTGTTAAACTCTAATAAAGAGCTAGATAGTGATTATCACTGGCCCTTCATATCACAAAAAGAGAGACAATCAAACATCATGTGTCTCCTGATAGAAGTACGTGACCACCTACGGAGGATTCTTGCCACAAAATTGGAATCTGAATCTGCTTAGACATCTATGTCTAACTACTTACTTACAGAAAGCACAGGGAGACATATCAATGACTTCACAAGATGCAATCATCAAAATCTAGGACACAGGAAAACTCTGCAGATCAAACAACCCTGTTTATTCCAGCAAACAATTTGCAAGAATAAAATAATGAAAGAAGAAGCCTATAGATTTAAAAGATTTAAGAGACTGGCCACCAGATGCAAAGCATGAACTACTTTTTGGAACCTGTATCAATAAACCAACTTGAGAAAAAGGAAGTAAAATTATAAGTACTTTTTTTTTTTAATTGAAAGCTGCCTGCTGGCATGACTCAGTGCTTGGGCATGGACTTAAGAGCCAGGAGGTCACGGTTCAATTCCCAGTAAAGGCATATGCATGGGGTTTGGGCTCAATCCCTGGTGTGGGGCATGCAGGAGGCACCAATCAATGGTCCTCTCTCATCATTGATGTTTCCATTTCTCTCTCCCTCTCCCTTCCTCTTTTAAATCAATAAGAAAAAAATATATCTATAGCTATCTATATCTATATCTATAGCTCTCTCTCTCTCTCTCTCTCTCTCTCTCTCTCTCTCTATATATATATATATATATATATATATATATATATATACTAGAGGCCCGGTGCACAAAAATTTGTGCACTCGGGGGGAGGGAGGGGGGGTCCCTCAGCCCGGCCTATGCCCTCTCGCAGTCTGGGACCCCTCAGGAGATAACTACCTGCTGGCTTAGGCCTGCTCCCAGGTGGCAGAGGGCAAGCCCAATCCCTAGGTGCAGCCCCTGGTCGGGTTCAGAGCAGGGCCGATTGGGGAATTGGGGCGCCGCCCCCTGTCATGCACAGAGCAGGGCGGATTGGGAGGTTGCGATGCCACCCTCAGTCACACTCAGGGTAGGGCCAATTGGGGGGTTGGGGCACCGCCCCCTGTCACACTCAAGGGAGGATCGATGGGGAGGTTGCGGCGCCACCCCCTGTCACGCACAGAGCAGGGTCAATCAGGGGGTTGGGGAGCTCCCCCCTGTCATGTACAGAGCAGGGCCCATCAGGGGGTTGGGGAACTCCCCGCTGTCACGCACAGAGCAGGGCCGATCAGGGGGTTGGGGCGCCGCACCCTGTCACACACAGAGCCGCAGGGTGATCAGGAGGTTGGGAAGCTCCCCCCTATCTGGCACAGAGCAGGGCCGATCAGCAGGTTGGGGCGCCTTCCCCTGTCAGGAACAGAGCAGGGCGGATAGGGAGGTTGTGGCCCTGCCCCCTGTCACACACAGAGCCACAGGGCGATCAGGGGGTTTGGGCCCTGCCCCCTGTCATGCTGATCCCGGTGCCGGGAGACCTCGCGGCTCCGCTGATCCCGGTGCTGGGAGGCATATTACCTTTTTACTATATAGGATAGAGGCCTGGTGCATGGGTGGGGGCTGTTTTCAGGCTGGGACTGAAGCTCCCAACTGCTCCTTTTTTTCTTTTTTTTTTTTTTTTATTCTGAGCCAGCTTTAGCTCTGAGGCTCCAGCTCTTAGGCCTCCGCTCCTGAAAGCAGGTATCTGGTTTGTTGATGTTCTACAATCGAAACTCTGTATCAACTCCAGGTCTGAGATCCCGGCTAGCTGAAAGCTGGTTTCTGGGGTTTTGTTTAGCTTCTATTCTTGTAACTATGTTTCAACCTGCCAGCTCAGAGGCCTGCAGCGGCAGGCGGGGAACGTTGGAGTCCTCCGTCACTGAGTCACTGAAGCAAGCAAGCCTCATGTTAGTTTCAAGCTGCCTGGCTGCCAGTCACCATCCTGGCTTCCAGTTAATTTGCATATCTCGCTGATTAGCCAATGGGAAGGGTAGCGGTCATACGCCAATTACCATGTTTCTCTTTTATTAGATAGGATTATAGGCCTGGCATGGATTCCTGCACATTGAAAGGAAATTAATTAGAAGGTGGCTGGCAGGATGGGACTGGGCGAGACTGGCCGGACATGCCCTGGAACCAACCTCCCAATGTCTGCCCCCAGCTGGATGCACCTGGGGCGGCAACAGGGCTCAAAGGGCACCTGCGGAGTGAGCGGTGTCCCCCTGGCAAGTGAGGTCCCTCAGCCTGGCCTGCAGGGATTGGGCTGAAACCAGCTCTCCAACATCCTCCAAGGGGTCCCAGATCGCAAGAGAGCAGTTCTCAGGTGACATACCCCAGAATCGGCTCCCTCTTCTCTGGTTCCGGTTGTATCACATGAGAACCACAGCTGCCAAGTCACTGCAGCTCAGCAGCTCCTGCATTGAGCGTCTGCCCCCTGGTGGTCAGTGCATGTCATAGCTACCAGTCAGATGGTCAAATGGTCAAATAGTCACTTAGGCTTTTATATATAGAGATTTTTTTTTTAATAAAAATTGAAAGCTGATTTGAGTAGTTGATTTATTAAGCTGATGTTATAGGGTGGTATGACTGATAAATGAACAATCAAAAAAATGAACAACAGAATTCTTCAGTATTGCCATGCACATTTAAGAACTAATTCAGAATTATTCAGTCAAATTTATGAATGATTTTTTTTAGAATGAACATGGCACTATTGCATTGAAAATCATGAAAGATATTGTGAGATGTCAGAGAATTTTCAAATCTTAAAAGGCCTTTTAAAAAGATATTTCAATCTAAAACACATGTAAAATATAAGATATTTATTTTTTAGGGATAGAGTTTAGACATTTATCATAATATTATAAAATTGCCTATAAGACTGATTTTATAAAACCACCAATGTTCTTCCTATTGCAACCAAGCTATTTAAAATTATTTAACAACGTGTCTACATCATTAAATTAGGATAAAACAAAAGCCAATGATACCTTATTTTTCATAAGGTAGCAGCATATACTCTTAAAACATGTAGATTTTGGAGGGAATATATTCTTCATATAAAAAAAAATCAGCCTAAAACAGAAAAAAATAAGTTAGATGGAAAGATATTAGAGAAAAAGTATTGCAAAGCCTGTGGGACTACAGAAACATAGAAGGATTTGCCATTGGTATTTAAAAGGTTGTGGTAAAGGATTTCTCAGAAGTCTTGCTATGATTGAAAATGTCCCTGAAGGAAGACAAGTTCTGCTTTAGCTGTAGCAAAAGTCTTCAAAACACCTCATGGATGACCTTCTCTATATTCAGAACTCTAGGGAATAAACAAACAAACAAAAAAAATCAAAATGAGCCTCTTGCTCTCAGGGAACTTACTAGGTTGCATGGAGATAAGGTATAATCCTGAAATTGAAATAAAATATGCAAGTTATGGCAAAACAAAATGTGTTGTATTCAACAGAAATTGATCAGCATGAGTTATACGAGATGGATAGGGTATATGGAGAAAGAGGATAGTTGCTTCAATTGGATGCTGATATGGGATAATTTTATCATAGATATTTGATGAGAGGAAAGGGAATGAACATTTTAAAAATGTATTTTACAATCTTTGACCATGGAGATGTAATTTAATTACTCTAAGACTCTGTTTCTTCTCCCATAGACAAGAAGTTTAAAACATGGCTCAGTCCAGATTCTAAAAAAGCAACCTAATGTGAAGCTTACACACTAATGCTATGGGAGTTGGGGGAGTGAGGGCTGGGAGGTGCAATGACAACTCAACAAGAGTGAGGAACACAGGAAGGCAAGGCAGACAAGGAAGGAAACAAATAAGAGGTTATGAATTGGTGAACTGGCCACAGCTTTAAGAGAAAAGACAGGCTGTGACTTAGACATAAGGAGATCACCTCTAGATTTCTGATCAGTCCATCTAGTGGAGAGAGGAAGGAGGATGCATCTTCTTGCTCCTTCCAGTTTCTTGCTTCTCACTAGTGAAAATTTGCCCTAAGGGGTGCTAATGTCTCCCACACTTTTAGGTTCTCAAATTCAGTCCCTTTGGGATACCCTAGGGAAGCCAGATCTCATGGATTCTTCTGAGCCCAGAAATGGATAAAAGGAGAAGGAGAAGGAGAAGGAGAAGGAGAAGGAGAAGGAGAAGGAGAAGGAGAAGGAGAAGGAGAAGGAGAAGGAGAAGGAGAAGGAGAAGGAGAAGGAGAAGGAGAAGGAGAAGGAGAAGAAGAAGTAAGAAGAAGAAGAAGAAGAAGAAGAAGAAGAAGAACAACAACAACAACAACAACAACAACAACAACAACAGCTGCCCATGTGGGTGCAGTGGGATCAGACTGGAGTTCCAGCACCAGTGTGGCTCCTGCATCAGAAAGGGCAGTGCAAATCAAAGTGAAGACCAGCCTCATCCCCAAGAATGTAGACACAGGCACAAACCCAGGAATCAGAGGCAAGGGGCGGGGCTAAGAGAAGCTGGGGGCAGGCTTAAATTGGGTCAAATACAGATGGGATGATGTCTGAGGCATTTACCAATTTTAAGATTCTGTAACCATATGGGTCTCTTGGTATGAAATCCCAGAGCACTCAACAATTCATCAATTGGAACAATTCAATAATTACAGAAAAGTCCATTAATTTTCCATTGGCACCATTCCAGTGAATAGCAAGAGTTTATTATGCTTTTTTTTTTGTGTGTGTAGCAATTTCTGAGTTCCATGAAATCAAGTTGAGAAGTGAAATATGGAATCATGTGCTTAAAAAAAAGATGTGCTACAGAGGCAAATCTGGCCTCTGTCCTGAATTCCATAGACAGCCCCTTATTGCTTACAGCTGTGCTGGTTTGGGCTCACAATGCAGCCCCACATTTTCCTATATGGGAAGGACCATAAGCAGCTAACACACAGAGATGATTGTATCTACTAGATATACATTCATGCAAAGGTGATTGCATTCCTTCCAAAAAAAAAAAGCAGCGTTTAGATGAATGAGATTTGGGGTAATATTTTTTGTTTTATACTCTGCTCTGAACAGTCTTTATTGCTGCATATAAGTCCCCAATCTTAGGGAATCCCAAAAAGTTAGTCCATTTAAAGATTAAGTGGCAATAACAGAAAGTAAAAGTAAACCCATTATATATGGTTAATACCCTCCTTGTTCTCTTAGTTGTGTTGGGTAATGTGCACAAATAATTTATGTAACATGCCATGTTTCTTCATGTCAGAGAAGGGGCAGCATGACTACCAAGGAAGTGCACATCTTCATGGATGACAAGATGCAGAAGAAATAGCCCTGTGATGGAGTTTGGGGACTTGTACCCTTGAGTTGCACAGTGCGTTTGAGCAGCCTTTTGAGCAACCTCGGGAAGAAATCCATGAGTTCTGTGGCCAGCATTATAGCTATGACAGAGATTACTTCATTTGCAGGTGACGGGATTGGTATCCAGAAAAAAACTGAATGATTTGTCAAGAAGGAGGGACAAAGTAGAAAATAGCCCAGATTCTTGTTTTAGCCTTGTCTTATGGCTAAACCCTCAGAAAAAAAGAAAATTCAATGATCACATATTATATGATATGCAACAGGGATTAGCATAAATTATGGAGTGATTAAAATGAAAATATGACTTTGGACAAAGGAAATTATTCTATATTAGGCTACAGTTCATGTTTAGTCCAACTACCACCAGGGATCACACATTCTCTCAGTGCCGAGAAGAAATTTTCTTTTAAGAAGAGGGAATATTCCGTGTTTATTGTCAATTATCTTTTTGCTCTACGGTAATTTTGTATCCCAAAATCTTGAGGCTGTACTGCAGATTATTTTGTTGATATCTGGATTTAAAGCTAATCAAATTATAAGACTCTGAAAGAATTAACAAAACATTGGGCACAAGAAAGAAATATGGAAGGTAATCAGGGCCAATTTGCTGAGTAAAATGACCCATTTTACTTAGAGCACTTACCATCAAAGTATTTGAAGCCATTAATATAAATAATATTCAAAAAGCAGGAAAAACAGCTATCAATAATTAAAAGCCAACATAGATGGAATGCCCTAAGTGCTTCACATACATCATTTTATTCAGTCCTTTGGAGAAACTGTGAGGTCAAAACCATTACCCCTCCTTAATAAATGAGAAAATTAAGCAGCAAGTTGTGGGTGTGTTGCGGTGGGGGGGAGTCATTTCAATTTAATTTACCTTTATTGAATATCTACTATAATACAAAGCAACTTTATGTTCACTGTTGTGTGGGACAAAGATAAATGAGACAGCTTCCAGCTTGAGTGATTTGCAGTCTAGGGGATCAGAGAGGCATGCACACAATTACAGGACTGTTACTTTAATTTATTCTCATTCTTACAATCTCCTATTATTATGGAAAACAAATGATCTGAATATAAAATCTAAATGAACCGTAGTTGTGCCTGATGATGGCTAAAGGAATAAGTAAAATGAATGAACCCATTCAAGACAAGTTTTAGAGAGAATTCCACTGAAACGTCTAATAAAAGTATATTAATAACCCCCCCCTCTAACTATCCCCCACACATGAAAGAAAGAAAACAAATGAAAAAATGGAAAAATTAAGATGCTAATTTCTTTTAAAATCACCTCCCATTCCATTACCCAAGCGAAGTTATTAAACAAATGGGAAGCAGACATACAGAGGGATTTCGAACACATTAGCTTTAGAAAAACCAGTGTAGTCAGCACACTGCTGTATCACATATCCTCTAAAAGGTGTAGGTTTGAGGAGCCGATGGCTGATGATGATCACAGGGCAACCTTGTTTGAGTGAGTTCACACGCTAAGTCTCAGAGAGGACACTGACAAGGAAAATGACTCCAGGCTGAACTCTGCATTGCATTGGAACGCAGAGCCGCAGGGCCTCCAGCTGAGAGCTGGGTGTATCTGAAGGATATTGCTGAGCTCTTAAACGTCTAGGAAAATCTTGGCATCCCGGGTGCAAGGCACTCACAAGTGCGTGACAATCGGATAAGAGCCTGTCCAATATGAATCCATCATCAACTGTCCCAACCATCCTCTTCCATTACCTCATTGCTTTTGATATCTACAGTGGGTGACACAACTTTACAACATCTTTAAGTCGTTTTACTATTTTGGGAAAAAGCAAAGCATGTTAGTAAAGGAATGGAGGACCCTGAAATAGGTTTGTGATATGACTAGTGAATATGGGATAGTTTTCCATTTTTAGGAGAGAGAAAAAAGGCAGACTCACTAATTGCTTCGATTAATATATGCTGTCACAGCTAAGTTTTCTATTTAATTAGCTTGACTAATTAAAGTACTGGTGGCTTATTCACATAATATTTCTATATCTGGGGTGATGTTTATTACAGTTAATAGCAGGAATAGCAGTTACCATCTTAGACCAGTGGGTCTTAAACTGTGTTTCCCAGACTAGAGACTCCAGTAACAGCCAGGAATTTGTTAGCAATCACTAGGTCCTACCCAGACCTACTATATCAGAAATTCTGGGAGTCAGGTTAATAATCCATTTTAATGAGCCCTACAGCATGTTAGAGTTTGGAAACCACTGTTAAGGCTCGAAAAGACCCGAAAGAGTAAACCAAGTTGTGTAACTGACTTGTGAAAGGCAATTAAGTGGTTCGGCTATTGACTTCCTGGAACTTCAGGCCCCAATTAAAAGCTCTCACTTTCACATTTTGTCAATGTCTATGCTGGTCAAACAAATGATGTTTACTCGTCAAACATAAGTGTAGGCTGAAATTGACCTACTGACCCTTAGTTTGCAACTTCGGTTTTAAAGGTTTAAGTATTTAGCAATATAATTTTTGGGGGAAAAAGTAATGACTTTAAAACATTTTACCACAATTTACAGGAAAGAACATATTTTGCTTGCAGCTTACCGTCCTGCCACCTACCTTAAAAGTTTATCACATGCCTTGAAATTGTTGATACTCAACTAATATATTTAAGCTGAGTGCCTGGTCTGATCATAAAGAAATAGAGGAAATTATAGCATTCAGAGATTAATTACCATAGGTAGGCATGTGGGCAATTGATCCAATCAGGACAAGCTATATCATTTTTAGAGATCAATGGAAAATAAAAAATAAAAAGAAGAAAATATGTGTTCCATTGCCCAATCAAATTTAATTTATAAATATAAGGTCGAGAAAATGTTATTAAAAATTTCAAGGTGATAACAGCAGAGTAGTGTCTTTCTGAGCATGAGACCCTGTATGACAGCTCAGGTTTTATACCTATAAAGTCAGCCCTCGGTCCAATGATTTTCTGTTCTATTTCCTAAGGTTACTGTTGGCCTATACTGCATGAAAGTGGATAGATGAAATCTGGGAGAAAGGTTGTCAGAAGGGCAACTAAAACAGAGCAATTTTACAAATGAGATGTATGGTATAGTTGGTTGGACTTTGGAAAAGATTCCCCCCAAATGTGTGACCATTAAACATATATAATCCATCTTAACATTTACTTCCAATAAGACTTTGCTCTTTCTTAGTTGTGTTTATATGTAGAATATCTTATGCTAAAAATATCATAAGGACAGGAACTTTCTGATTCTTAATCATTTCTGTGACTTGATGGATATTAATCTCAAATGCACTCTACTGAGAATGGCATTTGATAACCAAATTTTCAAAACGAAGAAATTAAGGTTTTCAGAACCTTACACAAACTTCTTCAGGTCACATGGTTGCCACAAACATTATTTATAGAGTTAATGCATCTTCCAGATTTCTGAAATTACTTCCAAAATATAGCTTCTGGAAAGAAAAAAAAATGTCAATGGACCACCTTACAGTTAGGCTGAACAGGTGCTTGCCTACTCAATGAGATTTAGAGAAATACTTTAAGAAGTCTTCTTGTCACCTCAGTGTGAGACATAGCTTTGCATGTTGCCTGAATTTTTTTTTTTTTTTTTTACTGCAGAACCACTAAGCTAGTTAAGACATTACATTGTCAACAAACATGCTCCTGACTTCATTCTCTGTCAGGTCGAACAGTGCAGGTCAAAACAACATTTCAGAATTGAGCAAACTACTGATTTCATAATACCATCTCATTGCTTTTAGAACAAAATCCAAATATCTCATGATGGCTTCAGTATATTTTTTAAAGTAGACTCCGTCCTACCTTTCCATCCCATTTCACATCATTCACATTTGTGAACCATTCTCTGGACACACTGTCCTGGAACAGGTTGAGTGTGTTCTTGCCTGACTGACTCATCACCCAACTGGCTTTTATTCAACCTTCAAATATAAGGAGAAAAATATCTCAGGGATGCCTTCCCTGACTTTCTTGTCTAATATGCTGCCTCCTTCACCCTCCATCCCACCATATGCACCTTCATTCTCCCCAAGGTTATTTCTTTCTTGGCAATCATCAACTCAGAAATCTTCTCATTTTTATTTATTTAGGTGTTAGTTCTCTAGAACGTAAGCTCCATTAAAGCAGGGACCTACTGTCTTATATGTCTCCATATTCTTAATGCCATAGTAGTGTCTGCCCTAGAGTAAACATCTATTGAGTAGTCCTGAGTGAAAATGAGTATAATATAGGAAAAGTATATTTGAGTGTTTCTTTGGAAGTAAAGTTAATGAAAGGAGACAGAGGGAAATCATGGAAAGAAAAACTGGAGGAAAGGAAGCTGTGTCCATCCTGAGACCATGTGGCTGACAATCCAGATGAGGACCCTTCATAAGAAGGGCCTAGTGTGTCCATGGGGAAGCAGCCAGACATTGGGACCTTAGAAGAGAGGGGACATCAGGAAGAGAAACTGAGCATGAAGTAAAATGCTTGATCTTCCTCACAAGGTTGTCATGGCTATAACTTTATTGAAACATGTGGGTATTTATGAGAAAGCATTCTCAAAACACTTTCTTATTCGAAGAGTGCTGGTAATTTACTTTCTTAAGAATGTGTGCCATTCAAGCAACACCTTATTTCGAAGACTGGAAAATGAAAAACTCTGTGTGTTGACTGAGGCCAGCAAATCAACAGCAAAGCCAGGTGCTAATTGAAGCTCACAGATTTAGAAATCATCGGCAGTTATTTTCCAGAAGAAGATACTTCATCAAGGTTAAATTTCAAAATCAATAGCCATTCTTCATGTACCTCCTTTACGCTCAATTATGACTTTTCTTTTTAAAGTGCTTTTGAGAAGTTTTCCTTGTTTAGTCACAACTTGGAGGAATTTTATTTTTAGTTTTGACCTAAATCAAATAACGTTGAACCATAAGTGATTTTTTAAGTGGGAGGGGGAAGGGAACAATCGCTTTCTCTATTTTAAGAAACCTGAACTCTATTTGCACTCAGAAAAGCAGCACCCTCAATAACCTGAACACGCAAACTTCAAAACTTGGCACTGCGAGAGTGTGATGAAGGCAAAAAGCAACCAAAGCCAAATCTGATGAAAAATTTTCTCCTGCTTTAAAAGTCACCCAGATTTAAATAGCATGTCTTGACATGAGAAAGAGAGCACGATTTCCTTCATTTAAAAAAAAAATGTTATCTCCATTTATAATCGTTCAGTGAATCATAATGCATCCCAGGTTTGGTTTGGGGGTGGGGTGGGGGGGTTGGGGCATAATTATGACTATGTAAATCAGAACACTAGGCTTAAGATGTCTGATGCCATGACACTCACCAAGAAGCAGTCTCTAATGACCTCCAATATTCTTTCCCATGAGCAGTAGGTGACAATCCAGATACCATTTTTGAAATGTATCTTTATTGTTAAAGTATCATGGAAGTTCCCCTTTATTTCTCCCATTGATTCCCTCTCTTCCCCTGCACTGCCCTCCACATCCCCTCCCACCCAAGCCTTCACTAAGGTATTTTCTGTGTCCGTGGTTATGCATATGCATATAAAATACTTTGGTTAATCTCTTCCCACCTTCTCCCTGCTTCTCTCTGAAAGTCATCAGTCTGTTACATGCTTCCATGTCTCTGGGCCTATTTTCTTCATCAGTTTACTTATGTTTATTAGATTCTGCATGTAAGTGAGATCATGTGATACTTGTCTTTCTTGCTTAGCATAATAACTCTCTAGGTCTCTGATGTTGATTTTGAATCCTAAAGTCTGACTTCAACAACAAAATTCTAAAAATGATCATTACATTGAGTGGTATTTAAAAAAACACTTTATAATTAAATAAAATAAGATTACTAAGATGTTTAATCATACTTTCTTTGATGATTAGTGATTCTCTGCCCCTTAGTCCTACATCAATTTATGGATGAGGTAGCGGAGACCTGGGCCAATGATAGTGGTACTTATTATGGTGGCAATTTTGGTGTCAAATGGCTTGGTTTTTCTCTTGCAGTTTCCAATTAGTGGCAAAGTCAGACCTAGTTACTCTCCCAGCTAACTGCTCTGTCTTTTGCTATTTATAAAAACCAGGGTTTATTCTATTTCTTTTAGAAACCCTCGAGGAATTGGTAGTTGTGTACCAACAGACTACTTAATAAGTATTATTCACTTGCTCTTTTAGCATTAAAAACTTGTTACATATTTTATAAGGAAAGAAGTTATAATCAGAGGAAGGAAATTCAACATGAAATAACTTAAACACAAATAAAACACTTAGATTGTTTAAAAATTAATCAATCTAAATCTTGTTTTATAACATATAAAATTATATCTGCTGTAAGATCAAATGGAATTCCAAAAATGTAGTAGAACATTAATGCAAGCTTCAAGTTGCATTATTTTCTTTATACATTCTAATCATGTAGCCCTAAAAAGTTTTTAATAACAGTGATAGACAATTAAAATCGACTTTGAAGATATCATCTCATACTAAAAGTTATTTTACAAATCATATTTACTGAGAGAACAAATCTATAGAATAGCATTGCGAGTGGTGAAACATATTTACTTGGTAAAATAAAAAACTTCAATGTATTGTCTTATATGCAAACACTACTTTAGCCGTACTAGATATTTGAATTGTGTTCTGAACTTGACATAAATTTCTCTAGAACTAACAGAAACAGATGACAGACATTTCAATTTAATAAGGTGAAGGAGTGCCTTGGTAGGATGCCAACACCGGAGGTGGGGATGGGGTCATGGGTGGAATGAAAGAAGAGTCAGCCTTTCACAGTCTGTCTCCACCAGTCCACAGAGTTGCCAGAGCAGTTAGTTTCTAGAGGAACCTGTCATATATATTGACATTTCTCTCTTTGTAAGAGATTACAAAAAAGTAACAAAGACATTACTGCCAGCAGCTGCCAAAGTTTTTATTTCTCAAGATATCTTAAACAGACTCTGTAATGATTGGTACTCTTTACTGTCAGTCTCTTTAAAACTATATTGATCCAGCATGACTCTGAGACTCTGTGACCATGGTAGAATTGGGGGAAACTTGAGGGAAATTTGAATATCCTTTCTACATTTCCTGGTAAGGCATCCAGCCAATGGTCACAAAATACATGTCATGACTACAACTATCCATACTGCAGTCTCCAATTTTTTTAATAAATAATCTGTGCATTTCCCAAGTCTAAGAGGAAGCTGATATTCCCTATCACTGTAAATTGGATATCTCCATCTCTGAAAAGAGGGGTAATCAGGGTAAAGATGTCCATGAAGTTCATTAGCCTTATTGAGGTTGCCAATGACCTTGGTAAAGTCATGGCAATAATGGCTGCATCATCAACCAATCAGATTAATTTTAAGGTAAACTGGCCATTCGCAAATGAGCTCTGGCACAAATCAAGAGAAATTTGGAGGTTTTATAACTTGTTTACCCACCTTTGTGTCTTTTGGTGTCTCTGCTATAGATTGGAAATGTAATCTCTATTTTATGGATAGTATTGTATCATTTATCATTATTTTATAGGTTTTAGTTTCAAATATTAATGGGCTTGGGACCATTTATGCTCTTTTAAGTATCCTGCCTGGACAAGAAGGAATATAGGGTGTATGATTTAATTTGAGGGTTATCATAGGCCTGAGTAATCAGATCTAATGTTAACAAAAATGATCATTCGGTGTTACATGCAATCAGATATTTAAATAAAAGTTTTAAAACATGCCAATCTATATAGTTACCCTGAGAGAAAAATAATTTTTGTGTTCATTTTAGGTGATTTCAATATGCCACTCCCTCTACCCGGAATGTTCTTCTTCAGAGAGCCTCGTGGATTAGTCCCTTGCATTCTTCTGTTTGTTTGTGTTTTCTTCAAGTATCTCCGTATTAGAGAGCCCTTGTTAGTCACTAATAGAAGACAGCACCCACACTGTTTCTCCAGCTCTCCCTCCCCCCGTTTCCTGTTTATCTTTGCTCTATAATTCTGACATAGGACAAAGTATTTATTCATGTCCTTATTGGTTTACTGCCCATCTCCTAACCCCACACCAGAAAGTAACTATCCTGATGTGATGGACTTTATTTTCCTCACTGTCTTATTTCAAACCCTAGAGCAGTGTCAGGCACAAAGATACTGAAAAAGCCTCTACTGAATAAATAATTAGAAATGAATATATCATGTATATAATATGTAAAGAAGCAAAATGATAGGACACCTATTTGGAAGGCATAGCTGTCTATTTCTGGTCCACATTGCATAGTTCCATGATATTGGCCAAGCTACTTAACTTTGTTCAGCTTCATTTTTTTCTTATATGTGAAATATGAATAACAACAACACACCCTTTATATTATTTTTAATATTTAATTGAGGCATTTCATGTACCATGGTTAGGCTATGGTAAGTACATAATTAATGTTAACTACTCTTACTGCTGCAGCTATCACTACTTCTGCTATTACCATTACTACCACCACAGTGTAGGTATTACCACTATCACTATTACTACTGAAGAGGAATATAAGACATTTGGGGGGCTAGCAATCAGAATCTGTGCCAGTAACCAGTATTCTGACGCATATTCTTGCTAGTAGATAATTAGCTCCATTCTTATCTGTAATGCTTGTCCTGCCTTGCAGAACCTGTTTCCCAGAATACCCCCATTTTACCAAGGCCATAAACCATGAACCATACACAACCCCTGGAGGGGGGTTGTCAGTGCTGGTGCCAGCCAGGCCAGGCCCTTTGTGTGTAATCTCACTTCCCTCATCCCAACTCATGGGGGGCTTCAAAGCCTGTGAAAAGTCCGGAAGCCTGATCCATATTTGGGGGACAAAGAAACTAAAGGGGATAAAAGGAAGGTTTCCTCCATATTCATCACCCAGGCTTTGGAGGTTGATTCTCCTGAGTCATCGCACTAGTGCATCTGCAATTCTGCATTAAAGGCTCCTCTTCTGAATCCTCTGAGTGTCAGACCGATTATTCTCCTGCACTGCCTGGCAGCTTATCTACAACACTACTACCATTACTACTGCTAAGTGTAAAATTCACTTTCTTCCCTTTTGGAATACTGAAAAACATTTGCCTTTCTCCAGTTTTCCAGAACCTTTTCAATCTCCACATAATCATAAAAATCTTGATCAAACCATATGCAATTTATTCTAAGCACAAGACTTAGTTTTTTAAAGTTTCCTAGATATTTGCTTACCTGGTGTTTATTTATTTTGGCTTTAAATTATATTCATTCATATCCCTTTCCTTTGGAAGATCACTGATATCAGATAATTCACAAGAACAATGAGAGTTGATTTGCTTTTCTTTTTATCTATCAGTGGTGTATTACTAAACACAGTAAGTTTATCTTCCTTGTTCATCATATTGTTGTAATGGAAAAAATATTGTTTGCATGACTCTGCTAAATGGGAAATATTTGTTCCCTTTTCATTATCTTAGAAAAAATATAGTACTTTTATACCATTCTTTTCTAGTCTTATTCTATAACTTTTCCTTTAAAATAATACCTAGAATTTTTTCTTGCGATATGCAAAACTTTTGTAAGTTTGATAAGTTTTTTATATGTACTGCTCATTTTATTTTCACAAAACCTTAAAATGTAGGTAAAACCATGCCCTCTACTTCTTAGAGGAGAAACTGAGGCATTGAGAGGTTGAGTAACTTGACAATATCATTCAGTGGGTAAATGCAATCATTGGGATTCAAACTCAGAAAGTCTTGTTCTAAAGCCTAAATTCTTAACTGTTATGTTATTGTATTTCCTCACTGTAGATATCCCTCTTTAAAATTATTAATATGCCTATGTTCCAAGATTGATAACATCTGTGATTGCAGTTACAATTATATCATTTCATACTTGTTAAATACATAACATATATTTGATAACTTCAAAAAAGTCATGTTTATACATGTGTTTATATAAATTTATCTCTTCTCTTGAGACATGTCTAAATTTCAAGCGATGGATTTACTTTAAACATTTTAAAACCTGCTAGCCTTAAAGATGGCAGCTCATATTGGACCACTCCTTTCTTCCTGCCCCTTTATTGTTACAAACTATAAGGTGGCTTAGTCTCTTCTCCCCAAGTTCCTACCATCTTTTTCTGTCCAAGAACCAATCATTTACTCCCTGGTGATGAGAATTATATAGACTGATGTAATTTCTTTAATCCTCTATTCTGCTTTCCTTCAAATAGGATTCAAAAATGTCAAGATGTTTCCAATCCTTCTATATTTAGTTGAAAGAGATTTGGTACACATAGGCTGTTAGTTGAGGATCTTCCCTTAGAGCTTGAACTCACTTTGGCACCAGTTGATTGTCTGCGCCAGGAATACATCATTCATTTCTTTGAGCTGGCTGCAAACCCAAATGAAGTCGGATATAATTTATGTTTCTCTCTCCTTTTTGTCTGTACATATTACACTCTCTTTTTCCTTAACTGCTACGCATGTAATTCTATATGGGAGTGACTGATAAAGCCAATGTCTCTTGAATAAGAGGCCTCAGATGAAATTCCTTTAGATCTTAGGTCTAGTATCCAGCTTGTGGACTTTAACAAAATATAATCTTTCTGGGTATCAGAGTAAATGGATAATTATCCTCCATAGCAATGATTTTCAACCTTTTTTCATCTCATAGCACACATAAACTAATTACTAAAATTCTGCAGCACACCAAAAAATATATTTTTTACCGATCTGACCAAAAAAGGTATAATTTTTATTTATTAACACCAGATTGACTATTGTGTTGGCTGTTGTCATTTTTTTTATTTTATTTGACAATCTAAGGGAAAAGAGGTCAGTGCTCCTGACTAAATATCCAGGTATCACATTGAAACGTAATTTTTGGACTAGAACCTGGATTCTTTGTCCACCAGAGTCGAATAATGAATCCACGGACAGAGAGTAGTATAGCAAAGGTGGAGATTTATTGAAGAACAAGTACAGACTCCCACGTGGGGAGGGAGTAAAGGGTCCCACTGAGTTCCTTTTCCCTATGGCTTTTCCCTGCAGATCCTGGTGCCTTAATAGCCCCTCTGATTGGTCACTATTCCCTTAGACTGGTTACTATAGTAATTCCTGGGCTCCAAGGAGGAACCTCACTTGGGACATGTGAAGTTCTCCCTGCCTCCTTCCTTATTGTTTTCCTATTCCCTTTGGGCTTTCTTCTTCTCCTTCTGGATGAAGGGCTTCCTTCCCTTTATTTTGTAAATATAGACCTTTTGCTGTTTCCAGCTCTCTCATTCTATGGAAATGTACCTGTTGCAGCTTTTCAGCTTCCTTATTCTGTGGAAATATACCTTCTGCTGCTCTGCAGCCCTGTGCTTCCTCCATGGTCCCCTTAATTTCCAAAATTTCTAAAATATCCTAAACCTGTCCTATTTTACCCCCTAAAATTCCTGTTTCAACATGTTTTAAAAATTCTTGCTGCACATCAGTTGAAAATAATTGCCATACAGTGATTAAAAAGTTGTGCTAAGCACCATGCAAATGTTATTTCATTTAGTCCTCACAACTATACAAAGAAGATATTACAATCATTTGAAGGTAAACTAATGTAACTACTATGCCGTGACAGGTAGGGATTCTGCCAAGTTATCTGATTCTGAGTCCAATTCTCTCTGCTTTTGAACAAGTTTTCCCAGGTCTGATCTCTCCAATGAAGGACTCATAACCCTACTAGTTAGTGGGCCTGTGTAGTCAGTCATCATGGGGACCAGATGCCCAGAATGAAATCTGGTGACCTAGAGCTATCTTTGGGAGCACACATAAGCCAAAGAGGGTGGGCAGTATAGAAAAATATGTGGCCTGAATAAGAGGGAAGTAAGTAATCTCACCAGCTTGGAGAGACCATGGGCAAAGAGGAAAAGAAAATAGCAAATATACCCTAACCAGTGTGGCTCAGTGGTTGAGCAACAACCTATGAACCAGTGAAAGGAAATTTTAGGGGTAAAATGGGCAGGTTTAGAGAGTTCTAGGAATTAGGGGTCCATGGGGGAGAACCACGGGGCTGCAAAGCTGGAAGTTGCCAGAAGGCATACATTCGCAGAATAAGGCGACTGGGAGCTGCCAAAAGGTACACATTTACAGAATGAAGGGAGAGGAAGCCACTTATTCATGGAATAAAGGGGAAGGGCACAGGGAGTAGAAAAACAAAAGGGAGAAATGAAGGGGAATTCCATATGGGGTTTGAGCTCTGAAGCTGCTTGGTGACCAATCAGAGGGGATATCAGGACACAAAAGAACTGCAGCCTTTATAAACCTAAGAAAGAGGATCTTACTGGGTCTCTCTCTCCCCCCCCATGTGAGAATCTGTGCTGTTTTCCCAATAAATTTCCACCTTTTCCTATACCACCTTTTGTCCATGGCTCAGTCTTCGAATCCACCTGGGTAAGAACCTGGAAAATCACCTTTGCATCCTGCCCAGAGGAAAGCAATGCATTTCAGTTTGATTTTTCACATTTCACCAGGAGGTAACAGTGGGATTCCAGGTCAAGACATATGCCTGGGTTGCAGGCTGGATCCCCGTGTGTGGTGCAGTAAGCAGCTGATCAATGATTTTCTCTCATCACTGATGTTTCTCTTTCTTTCCTCCCTTCCTCTCTGAAATCAATTAAAATATTAAAAATAAAAAAATAATAAAATAGCAAGTATTTGGGTAGAGTAAAATAAATGCTATGTAATTAAACTGGGAAGGAGAAAGGGAATTTGCATGGATTTCCAACACATGTAAGAAAGGTCAGTAAAACATAATTACTGAGCAATCATCAAACAGAGGCATGTGATCAAGATAGCAGAATTGAAACATAAAATAGTTGGGGCTGGGTTTTCTCTCATTGAATTCTCTCCCTGGAGAGGACAATTTGTGGTATAATCAAAATCCACATTATTTTAGAATAAACATTATCTGTTGTTTTTACATAACAAAGAACTAGATTGCCTTGAATTTTCTGCATACACAGTATATTTTTCCTTTCTTTTTGAGGTTTTTCATATTTTTATTTATTGGCAGTGCTATATGACTTTGTGGAGGTCAGGGCAAGGAATTAAAATGAAAAGTGTGCTTTTGGAAATTACATTTATCAAAAAGTGAGATCAACCGAAGGATTTGTATGCATGCATATAAGCATAACCAATGGACATAAGACACTGGGGGGTAGGGGAGGCTGGGGGATTGTCAAGGGAGAGAAAAAAGGAGACATATGTAATACTCTTTATAATAATTTAAGCAATAAAAAAAAATTCTTGTTTTTAAAACAAACAAACAAAAAAAAGTTGTCAATTCAGAAAGTTCAACTTCCTGTAATGCTGAAGGGCTCTCCAAACTTCTCCCTACACCATTTTATAATTCCAATAAGAAAAATAACAAAGTGATCAGGAGCAGGGAGGGCTGCTGGTGCCCTTCAGGTGATATTTAAAGGGCACCACATTGGGATCACTGAAATAAATAAACAAATAATTTGCCAGCAGTATGTTCTCATTGTCTTGTCTTATTATCAATCAAAATATATGTTCAAGGGTGAGAGTTATCAAAAAGCATCAGAACTTCCTGGAAGGAAAGTCCAAAAGGTTCTCCTGCTTTATGCTTTTTCATAACTCTGCTCACAAGTAGAATGTCCAAGCCAAGTCAAATAAATAAGGGGTAAAGGACCCTGTAAACAGAAACCTCCTACAAAGAAAGACCAGGAGTGTTCCACTCCATTTGAATTCTAGTTGAGGGCAGTAAGAAATTAAAAAGCAAAGAAGAAAGAATTTTTCAAGAATGAACTCTGAACTTCAAAGGGAATGGATTTAAAGCCTAACTTATTCTAGGATCTGATGAAGAAGAAGGAAAAAAAATTGGATGTAGTCATAAACACAGTACATTTTATTTTTAAAATGTAATTGACAAAGTGTCATTAAAAATCATTGATAGCTTCTGAATTCCTCCGAAAATCACATGATGTTTGTCATTAAAAAAATAAGAATTATAGCTGTTTTCTAAGACAATTACACAATTGCACAGTACAGACTTATGCAATTTCCTATCTTCTGTATTACCATTTCCCATAATTCCACAGGTATGTGAAAATGCACATGCTTTTTCAATGTGACTGTTATATCAATGTTATTTTTCGTGATTTGATGTTTGTTTTTGTTTAGTAGACTGCAGTGATGATCAAGAAAATAACAATTTGTCTTTCTACAGTTCAGTGTCTGCTACTAAACTGCCTCTTGTAACATGCATCCATGGTCATACCCCGCCATCAGGCTATAGCAACGCACCCCAGAAGTGCCCATTGTTTACTACTGTCTACAGCTGTAACAGACCGTATTGAGTACCAGGACAGAGACCATATGACTCACAAAGCCGAATATATTTACTATCTGGCCCTTTAGAGGAAAATTTTTGCTGACCTCATCATATCTAACATATCCAAGAACAAACTGTCTAATTAAATTTTCATGTTTTTCCTCTTAAGAGAAAAACAAAAGTTCATTCCTAGCCCAGAGTAAATTGGTACAAGATTTGGATTCCAGTAAAATGAGAATAAATTCCCCATGTAAGATCCTGGCTATTTATAACAATCCTGGGTGTGTTTTATTGACCATGCCCTGTTCTATTTTAATGATGGGAGTACATGAGGCAACAATGCTTGGTGGTCAAATTCTGTTCGTTCTGAAGAGTTCTATTGTCGATTTGCTAAAAAGTAGGCATTTTCCTCCGAAAAAATGATTCTACCTATTTAAAACCTAGCATCACCAAATTGTGTTTATCCTACTGTTAAAGAATGCACTGAACTTACTGTAAGCATGGTAGATTTAATGAACATCTGGTTCCACCTTCTCCTAAAACCTCACAAACATGCCAACAGTTTGTTTTATCTAAGAATAAGCCATACATTACAAAAATAAACAGAATGGAAAAGGATAAAACAGCAAGAAAACGTGGGAAGTTTGAAAATAAAAATGTATGGACAAATGCTAACTGAATTAGTAGAGCACAGAAAGTGGACACCTAAGCCAGAAGTATAAAATCCCTCAGCGGACCAGGCTCCAGAAAGCCTGAGAAACTGAAGGCGCCCCACAGGTGGAAGATCTTAGAAAGTAGTTACCAGCTAGAATTTTGTTTCCATTTTCTTACTATTTCAAGAACATAGTCATTACTATTTGTTTTGAAATATATGGCTTATGTAAGTCTGAGCCTCACTTATTACATCAACAAATATTTGTATGAATTATGGAAGATATATCTACCCATATTTCTGATGACACTTATTTCTAGATCTACCCCTTTGTAACTTTTGTACACGATGAAATAAGTATTTCGAACACTAAACCAGATAAACCACACCCACCTGAAATTCCAGGACTATCCAGTGTGATCACTCAAATGTGTTACACATTTTTTAAAACCCACAACTTTAAATTGCATTTCAAAATACACTAAGGTTGTGGGCTCAATCCCCAGTCATGGCACATACAAGAATCAACCAATGTATGCATAAATAAGTGGAACAACAAATCTCTCTCTCTCTCTCTCTCTCTCTCTCTCTCTCTCTCTCTCTCTCTCTCTCTCTCTCCCCCCCCCCCCCTCTCTCTGTCTCTCAAATCAATAAAAAAATAAAAATACAAACCTCTCATGCCAAGTGGAAGGAAACATCTGGGGGAGAAATGTAAAGGAAAACTCAATGGTCTAAAATTAAAATGTAAAAACAACCCTGCTGGCTCTCTCCCATAGATCCACTGTGATTGTTCCACAGAAATTAGGGCATGCATCTTACTTTTGTTTTCAGTCATGTTAATGATTCTATACACTTCCCATCACCTGCTTCCTTTTTATGTCCTTGGCTATCCATACCCACTTTTCTGACCTGACTCTTAGATGTAGATGCCAGATCTGTGGCCACAAAATAGACTCCATGTGGCTGAAGCAATGCTGCCTACATAGGGAGGAAACCCACGATTTTGGTCCCTCTAAAATAATCTCTAGTGGGCAAAGTTATTTGGTTCAGTCTCTGTAATCCACAAGAACAAATGGACAAACAACAGAGCGAGTAGTTGACAAGCTCCTTTTTACATGCTGCAGCATTTATTTCAAAAAAAAAAAATTAAGGAAACCCTACCTCATGCAGGACATTGTTTTAACCAATAAACGTTAAGGGAGTGAGATGTTTTCTCCGAGCTAATAGGAGACTGACCCAGAAGTGACCTCCAGCAAGAAGCTTGATTTGGCACTTAGAAAAGAAACGTTTCTGACCACTCAGCCAGAATCCAGCTTTTCATTGCCAGATTTTAAAAATAAGGAGAGTTACACAGGTGCTGCTGGTGGGCTAATTACAGGTGCCAAGTCAAATGCATCCTCTCTGGCAGCTAGTCGGCTCAGCTCTATGGTGCCTGAACTCAGTTATAAAAACACATCCTTCCATTAGCAGAAATGTTATGTAAAATGTGCAACTCAGTCCTGTAGGAAGATTAATTCATCTGAAATTTACCAGCTAACTTTACCCCTTCCCAAACTGGGTAACAATAATATTGTCCAGAAATCTACAGATACAGATATATCTGCCTTTCATAAAACTGCTATCAAACTAAATAAGGATTTCTCGACCTCAGCACCACTGACATTTATGGACCACAAATTCTTTGCCGTGAAGGGCTATACCAGCCGTGGGCAAACTACGGCCCGTTTGAAATGAATAAAACTAAAAAAAAAAAAGACCGTACCCATTTATGTAATGATGTTTACTTTGAATTTATATTAGTTCACACAAACACTCCATCCATGCTTTTGTTCCGGCCCTCCGGTCCAGTTTAAGAACCCATTGTGGCCCTTGAGTCAAAAAGTTTGCCCACCCCTGGGCTATACTGTGGCTCATAGGATGTTTAGCAGCGTCCCTGGGCCCTATCCAATAGATGCCTATGCACCCCCCAGTTATGACAATCAAAAATGACCCGAAGTGGAGGGGAAAAATAATCCCTCTGGTTGAAAATTACTTATCTAAAACTTGTATGCTACAATGGAATGCCTACAAAATTTCTGGGGCCCAATGCAAAATAAACATGTGAGCCCCTTGTTCAAAAATACTAAGAATTCCAAGATGGCTACAGCAAAGTGTTAAACCAAACAATGGGGATTTCTAAGCACAAGGTCCTGTTCAACTGGACTGGTCATTAGCTCAGGATGTTACCCCTGATACCACAGTAGGATGCCTCATTCTTCAGCAACATGATGCTAATAACACGCATTCATATTTTTATAACTTATAGTGACGGAGCTCACGGCTGTTAGCACCCCACATGTGTGTTAGGTAGTTGCTTTCACCACCACCTTAGTTAGGTCCATTTATCTACACTGTGTCCTGTTTATCATCCTCCTAGCTACTCACCTTTTTACTTGCCCTGTCATTTCTTCACTCTTGTGGCCATAGGAACAAGACAAGAGAACTAGTTTTACTTAAGGGCTAGTTTTCTTTCCACTGGAACTTTGTTGCCAAAAGTTCACCCATTACCAAACAGGCTGTCTTGAACAACTTCGTTTCCTCACTCCATGATCCTCTACCTCCCACAAAAGGCGACTTGCATCCCTACATCCTATCACAACCCTGCCCCGGGACTCCAAAATAAGTGATCCTAGTCAGTTTGGTGAACACTGCCGGGAGCCGGTCCATCCTTGCTGTTTCAAAGGACCTGGCATATATGGCATACTGTTCTTAATATGTTTGCTCACCTTCTTGGCACTATGTGTTTTAACCAAGGTCTCCTCTCTGAGGAAGGTTGCTTCCCCAGGTAGGGATTTTCCCCTGAAGTTAGGGAGGGAATAAAACCCCTCAACTAAGTGCCAGGCGGGTAATTAATCACTTTAACTACGAACAATCATGCTTAAACTACATAATCTTTACTCCCTGGAATGGAGATAAGAAACGCCCTAACCCTTGTAATAGAGATTGATAGGATTGAATCAACTGGTATAAATACAGATGTAACAAGACAGCAAGAGACAGAACTTAGCAGACAGAACCAAGAGAGACAGAACCTACACACAGAACCTACACAGAACGTTCTCTAGAGACAGAAGAACTTGGCTGGAGAACCTGGAGAACCTCGCTGGAGAACCTAGCAAGAGAACATGGACACAGAACCTGGCTGGAGATCCTAACCAGAACCTCACTGGAGATCCTGACCAGAACGTGGCTAGAGAACCTTGCTATGATGATCATCTGAACGCCCTCTCCGTGTCAATCCTTCTTCACTAACTCCGTCCACACCTTTGGGGACCCCTGGACCTGCTGGGGTTGGACCCCAGCATCTGGCGCCCGAACAGGGACCCCTAGGTAAGCCCCACTCTCGGGATGGATAGGACTCCACCGTAGGAAGAGGGTGGATAGTCTTCGCCGACTCCGTCCACACCTTTGGGAAGCCCTGGAACAGGATTCCCATAGGTAAGCCCCCCCACCATTGAGAACCCCCACATTCAGGACGGATAGGACTCCACCAGGGTGCTGCAAACCCCCCTACAGAGGATATGTAGGGTAAGAAGGTGGATAGTACAGAACTTAGATTGAGAAGATGTGCCATACTGAGTCCAAAGAAAGAAGACTCTGTATTGATCTTTAGATTAAAAAGATGTGCCATACTGAGTCTAAAGAAATAAGACTCTGTATTGATCTTTTAACACATATGCTTGCTAGCAGAGGAATTAAGGTTACTCCCAGTCATACAGAACGTTTTATACAAGAAGCTTGTCCATGCTTTTCTGAGGAAGGAAAGGTGCCGGAAAGGTAAATGTAGAGGCATGGGAAAAGGTAGGCCCAAGGAGCCTTATCCTTAACCCCACTGCAGCCTTTCCACCCCGGGGAAAGTGCAGGATTGGCAATCTCTCCCAGGGGTGATAGATCAGGACTCAGGTAATAGCGGAAAGCGCCAATCCTACTCTTAAAATGGATACAAGAGAGCATTTGGGGTTTTTCTTTTTAATGCCTGCTTTTAAAAAATAAAAAGGGGGGAATTTGCCGGGAGCCAGTCCATCCTTGCTGTTTCAAAGGACCTGGCATATATGGCATACTGTTCTTAATATGTTTGCTCACCTTCTTGGCACTATGTGTTTTAACCAAGGTCTCCTCTCTGAGGAAGGTTGCTTCCCCAGGTAGGGATTTTCCCCTGAAGTTAGGGAGGGAATAAAACCCCTCAACTAAGTGCCAGGCGGATAATTAATCACTTTAACCATGAACAATCATGCTTAAACTACATAATCTTTACTCCCTGGAATGGAGATAAGAAACGCCCTAACCTTTGTAATAGAGATTGATAGGATTGAATCAACTGGTATAAATACAGATGTAACAAGACAGCAAGAGACAGAACTTAGCAGACAGAACCAAGAGAGACAGAACCTACACACAGAACCTACACAGAACGTTCTCTAGAGACAGAAGAACTTCGCTGGAGAGAACATGGCAAAAGATCCTGGACTGAACCTGACTACAGAAATTGGCAAGAGAACCTGACTAGAACCTGGTAACTGAACCTGGCTGGAGAACCTGGACAGAACCTGGCTGGAGAACCTAGCGAGGGAACTTGGCTACAGAACCTGTCTGGAGAACCTGGCTATGCTGATCACCTGAACACTGTCTCCGTGTTATTCCTTCTTCGCCGACTCCGTCCACACCTTTGGGAACCCCTGGACCTGCTGGGGTTGGACCCCAACAGAACACAATTTCACTAATGTTGAGGAGGAAACTGGTCTTGCAAGGCATGTCAGGCCATAAAAACTGTGAACAATGCACTGCCCTTGGGGGAGGGGGGGAGGTGATTATCGCTGGCCCCAGGACAGATCATTGGATATGGCCTGGGGGCCCCCAACACCTGGGGGCCTTCCTGTAAGCCATGAAAGGGAGCGGAACCATATCTGCAAGACAAAGACCCCAAAAGGTTATAAAAAGTGAAGCCCTCTGCGTGTTACTTCACTCTGATTTGGAAATTATTCCTGGAGTCCACTAGTGTTACTAAACGGGGTCCCTCCCTTTCTCTAGGAAGTGTGCTTGGTATTTCTTTGGTCTTCTGCAACAATGTGACCATTTCGTTTTAACTAAAAACTGCTATTTACTGAGTTATTTCCAAGGTGGTAGACTTTAGTGCTTTCAGTAGCACCACAGCAGCATTTTGCAAATGCAGAAAGCAAGGCTTGTTGCCAATGAAGAAACCAACATTTAAAAGACAAAGCCTGCTCAAGATCACAAGTAAAATTTAGCATCTGAAATTATGTCTATTTAACTGCAAACCCTTGACCTTAACCATCTTACCTCCCCATGACCTTTCTGCTGATCATGGAGTGAGTTTTATTATTATTCCTCCCTATCACACCCATCAGCTGTGAAGAAGTATTTCAAAAGTAAAGGAACACCATTAGAAAACACATCACATGGTATCAGTGAGTGACTATTCAGCAGAAATATTGGGGCAGGCAAGTTTGACACTGATGCTCTAATATTTTATTATTTTTCATGTTAACATAAAAGCATTCAAACCTGTGAAGAATTTTTGTGAGTTTATTTGAGCCAAATTGTCGACAATTGCCAGGAAGCAGTATCTCAATGGATTGGGATAATGCTCTGGAGAATGACATTTTTTTCACCTTGTTTTATACATTACAATCAAAGGAGGAGAAATGGGTTACATGAAATCCATTGGTGATAGATTAGGGGGGCAGGAGAAAGCAAAGGTAGGGGAACTTCCTCTGGGATTGGATAAAAAGTAAAATGATAGACACATACTTCTTTTACTTAGGTGGGTACAGGATAGTTAACAGTCAACAGTTAACATGATAACAATGACAATGTCGGCATTTGTGGTCTCCATCCTGGAACCCAGATATATTTGGTTGTGCCATGAGGAGTTTGGAAAAAGGGAAGTTATAAGTTAACCTGACATTTTAGGGATGTGTTATCCTAGAACAGTGATGGCGAACCTATGACACGTGTGTCAGCGGTGACACGCGAACTCATTTTTTTGGTTGATTTTTCTTTGTTAAATGGCATTTAAATATATAAAATAAATATCAAAAATATAAGTCTTTGTTTTGCTATGGTTGCAAATATCAAAAAATTTCTATATGTGACACGGCACCAGAGTTAAGTTAGGGTTTTTCAAAATGCTGACACGCCGAGCTCAAAAGGTTCGCCATCACTGTCCTAGAAGCAAAAAAAACAATAGGTTCAGTTAGGGTAAAGATTGACCTTTGTCAGAAAAGATACCCGCCTGGGACGTGACTACCATAACTGCTTTTAGTTAAAGTTTTAATTTCAGACCATCCTTTGTGGTTACTTTAGGTCTTTGAGTTTGCAAGACTGCCATGCAGGCCTCCCCTGAGTTTATCAGGTCAGCATGTGGCCCCTTTTTCGTCCACACTCAGAATAAAAAAAATACAAAAACTAAGGAATCTCAAGACTGGCTTTGTAAAAAATATCAGCTTACTTTGGCACAAAACTTTGTTTGCTTCTATTCCACAATTGATCAGCATTGTAATTGGTTTCAAATGAAAGACATTTGATTACTAATCACAATTTCTAAAATATAATTTCCCACTTTCTTGATCTGAAATATTTTATTCTATATTTTCACTCTCAAATCTGAAACTTTTCTTAATGACTTTTACCTCAAAAGTCTTTATACTGTCAAATGAGACACTTTCCCTTTAAAGGTAAGTGGGGTAAGGTAAGACACTTTTCCTTTCGGCTAAAATGTATACCTCTGTTTATATGGGAATGGAGATTTAGAAGTCCATTCTGCTGAAATAAATTTCTGTATCCTAAGCACTTAGGCCTCTAGTCACTTGTAGTTAATGCCGACCACTACATTTGGCCACTGTAAAACAATCCCACGAGAAGAGAGGGGAAATGTAGAATCATGTAATAATGAACATCTTTGTATTCTTTTCCATTTACTGAATCTGCCACAGCCATCTGCAGGTCATAAGCCCTGCATGGGAAAAGCACTCCATGGTCCAAGAATGTGTGAGAAAGTAAAGCCATTCAACGTCCAATGTCAGAAAAGTCATTTGTTTTGTGCATACAACCATTCCAAACTCTTGAGCAGTTAGGAAAAATCTGAGCGGAAAAAGAAATTCTTTTGTCCATTGAAACGGCTAAAATGTGAGAAGAGTCTATGAGCATTTGAGAGAAAGATGTCAGCTCATAGATCTCTCTGCTGTGACAAAATGCACAGTTGAATGTAGAGATATTAAACTTGAGAGACAACTGATCAACAATATAAAATTTTTTTGATAAATCATTAAATTAAAAAAATATATACTCATGTATCTCATCATTTACATGGTTAAAAATTATAAGAAGGGACAAAAAACTAAAATGACCACTAGCTACTTACCATCTTTTTAAATCTTCAACTCAAGTTTAAATATAGAGGCAAGAGTCAGTGTCACTTTTGAGGTAGGTGTGTTAAGCTATTCACTTTT
Organism: Myotis myotis; assembly: GCF_014108235.1. Lineage (NCBI taxonomy): Eukaryota > Metazoa > Chordata > Mammalia > Chiroptera > Vespertilionidae > Myotis > Myotis myotis. The sequence continues at coordinate 206,276,177 of NW_023416324.1, read as the reverse complement.
TCTATGAATTTTATCTTCCATTTTTCAGCCTCCCTCTGAATCAATGTCCCTTTCTTCAGCATATTAATTGCACTTTAGTTTGCATAGTTTTCCTAATCTAAAAGTAAATAAAAAGAAGTGATCTCTCTTTCTTCCTCCTTCCGTCTTCCTTCCTTGCATAAACAAATTTCTGGAATCCTTGGATCATCACTTTTTTCAAGCTCCCATTTTCTCCACAACCAATTGAAATCTAGTTTGTGCACTCGGGGGGCCCCTCAGCCCTGCCTATGCCCTTTTGCAGTGTGGGACCCCTCGGAGCATGTCCACCCCACTGGGGACCCTCACCCCATAGAGGTTTGGCCAGCCTGGGTGAGGGGCTGATGGCTGTTTTCAGGCTGGCCACAGCCCCTTTAGGGTTGGGGGTCCCCACTGGGGTGCCTGGCCAGTCTGGGTGAGGGGCTGAGGGCCATTTTCAGGCTGGCCAAGCTCCCAGCCTCTCCTTTTTTCCTTTTAATTTTTTTATTCTGGGATTTATTTACCTTCTATAATTGAAATTTTGTTGCCTTTAGCAGAGGCCTGCAGAAAGCTTGGCTTCCTCCATCGCCAGGGGCAACCCACTCCTGCTCACTCCAGCTCTGTGGCCACGGCTGGCTGAAAGCAGGTATCTGGGGTTTGTTTAGCTTCTATAATTGAAACTTTGTTGCTCTCAGTAGAGCTCAGAGCCGGGCCACAGCAGGCGGGGAAGCTTGGCTTCTTCCATCACTGGAGCAAGCAAGCCTCCTGCTCTCTCCAGCTTGGTGGTGGCTGCCAGCCACCATCTTGGTTGCGTAAATTTGCATATAGTCGCTCTGATTGGCTGATGGGTGTGGCTTACGGCATAGTGAGAGTACGGTCAATTTGCATGTTTGTCTTTTATTAGTATAGGATTCCTTTACAGTTCTCAACTTGTTTTATTATCTTTAGAGTTCCTGATCAATGGCCAATCAGAAGAACCTTCGTGGTAGTTCCCTAAAGTTAAAACCTGGCTCTGATACCTACTTTCTGTGTGATCTTAGACAAATTATTTAATTTCTTTGACTCTCAATTTAGAGGTAATAATAGCAAACTACAAGGATGGCTATGAAGATTCAATGAGACAGTGTGAGTAAAACAACCATCATAGTCCATGGCACAAAACTGCAATAATCAATGGTTTTGTTAATATTATATTTAATAGATTAGTAATCATTATTACCATTAAAATGCCCTTGCTTCTCACTTTTTGGTCAATTAAACTTCCTGGTTTGTTCCCTGTTTCTCTAGTCATTGTCTCCTTTGTTTCTTCCTCTGTTTTCTTACTCTTAAAACATTGGAGTTCACCAAGACTCTGACACTGAGCATCTTCTTTCTACTCTGTCCACATATGCCCTGGTCCAATATACTTCCTAAATGCCTCAACTACCTCCTAAATGCTCATGCTTCACACATTAATATCTCAGCAACAGGTCTTTCTTCTGAGTCAGGATTTATATAGTCAAAAGACTAGTGGAATCTCCCCCAGAGTCCACTGGCTCCTTAAACTTAACACACCCAGGTCTGATCAAATCTTCCTATGTCCCTAATCAATAGAATACTATGCAAATATCCCTAGTCACTAATACAGAGAATGGCATCATTCCTCTAGTCATACTAAACTGGAATGTGGTCTGGAAGAGTAAGTCATCTAAGATTCCTCTCTCTCCTGAAAGCCCCCAAACCAGTACATTATCCAAGCCACCCATCTCCCCTTCTGGCATATCTCACCCCTGCTCCCAGTCCTGCTGCCTTAGTTCAGCTCTTCATCACTTTTATCTCAACAATTGGGAGGTTCCTCACCAGGCTCCCTATTTTTGGCCTAATTCCCATCCAATCCTTTTCCCCTATTACTGCTAAGAGTTATTTTTCTAAAACCCAAATCAAATCACATAATTTTCCTTTTTAAAAGGTTTGAATGTCTTCTAATCCCACAGGATAGGATAGTATAGTAAATAAAATCATTTCTAGCCTGGGCCTATTAATCTGTCCTCCTTATTTCCTTCCACCCTCCCAGTTCAAAGACATCATCTCTGAAACTTGATTGATCTTCATAGACTTAGAACTGCTCATACGTCCTATATCCCCCAGCTAAGATCGAAGTGGCTAAGAGGCTTCAGACCCTTGGCTATAATACCTGCCAGCTATTTGACCTTAAACATGTTGCTAAATCTCTGTATCTTATAATATAGCACTTAGTAAGAACTCATCAAATAAATGTTAATTGTGATGATTATCATGATGGTTTGCATAAGCATCTTTTCATTAGAAGATAAATCATGTATTCTCTGCAAATAACATACTGAATAGTGACATACCAGATGTTTGCTGAGTATATGAATGACTGAATGGATAAATGAATCAATACATGGATCAATAAATTCAGGGTAATAAGTAGAAATCAAATATTTGGGTAGGTGTCCAACAAGGCTTTACATACTTCATTATTGAGGGCTAAGAGTTGAGTTCCAGTGTTTATCCAATTTTCCTGCCTCTCTGACGTAAACTAAGAACATGAAAATAAACAATGGGAAAAAAGTAACCCTCATGTTTCTCTCAAATGGGAATATAGTGACAGAATGAGGGTGTAATGAAGACCCACCAAATGTCAGGTTCTTACTTTCAAGATCCAACGTCTGTATTAGTTGAGATTCTCCAGAGAAGATCAAGGTTCTTTAGAGGAAAGGAGAGAGAGAGAGAGAGAGAGAGAGAGAGAGAGAGAGAGAGAGAGAGAGAGAGAGAGAGAGAGAGACAGAGAGAGATATTAAAGAATTGGCTTAGATGCTCAGCTGGCATGGCTTAGTGGTTGAGTGTCAAAGAGTGTCAAACTATGAACCAGGAAGTCAGGGTTTGATTCCCAGTCAGGGCACATGCCTGGGTTGTAGGCTTGATCCCCAGTGTGGGGCAGGAAGCAGGCAGTTGATCAATGATTCTCTCTCATCATTGTTGTTTCTATTTCTCTCTCCCTCTCCCTTCCTCTCTGAAAAAAAAAAAAGAAAAGAAAAGAAATAGAATTGTCTCAGGTGAATATGGAAGCTGGTAAGTACAACATCTACATGGTAGGTTGTCAGGCTTGAGACCCAGGGAAGAACCAATATTGCAGTTCAAGCCTGAAGCCTGTCTACTGCAGATGTTCAGAAAGACCCTGATAGGAGGGCTCTACTGCCCCCATTTTACAAATGAGGACATTCAAACTGAGAGCAATCACAAAGCTAATTAGCAATTGAACTGTAATTCCATCTCTTATCTCCATGATGACCACACTGGTCACTACCCTTTAAACCACAAAACAATTCCCCAGTGATTCGTTAACTCTCCTTAAGAGGGAAATAAAAACAAACTAGGGGTCCAGTGCACAAATTTGTGCACCTTGAAAGGAACTGTGGGCCATGAGGCCACGTTGGGCACAGGGGAGGGCCTCGGCCCATCCTCCGCACCCCTACTGGATCCTCCCACCACAGATCCTGGTCCCCTGTCTGCCGGCAGCCCTGCTCCCACCGCTGCCACTCCCACATGCTAATGGTGCCAGCCCCACTTGTACCCGCTGATTATGTGGAGCAATTGGGGCCAGCGCCAGCAGCAGGTGCAAGTGGTGACTGCTGGCCTGATCGCCCCTCAGGAGCAGGGGGAGGTAGAGAAGCCTGCAGGAGTGATTGGGGCCAGCAGCCACCACTCTCACCCACTGATGGTACTGAGCGATCAGGACTGGCATCAGGTGCCAGCAGCAGGTGCAAGAGGCGGCTCCAGTGCCAGCTGCAGGTGCAAGCAGAGCCAGCACTGGCAGTGGGTATGAATGCTGGGTGGGACCATGGCGCACGGGAGCAAAGAATTTTCAGTAACTACCAGAGGCTCGCCCCAATGACAGCGACCGGCACCCCACCTTGGTCTGGTGCCTCCCCTCACCTGCTCCACCATCCCTCCACAGCTGACATCTGCCATGTTTCGTGCTTTGCCACCTGCTGCCGATGCCCACCATGTTCCGTGCCCACCCCCTGGTGGTCAGTGCACATCATAATGACCAGTTATTTGGTTGTTCCACCATTTAGTCTACTTGCATATTGGCCTTTTATTATATAGGATAGCTTTAGAAAAGTAGTGAGACCAGGAGTTTTGTTCCTATTGTGTTTTCTCTGTCTTAAATGAATGGCTATAAAGAGCAAGCTATTTATGTCATATTAAGTCCTTTGTGGAGCTTCAAAAAAAAACAAGGAGAAGCAGAGGGAATTTACTTTTCTCTGAAAGCAAATAAAGAACATGTAACAAGTATCCCTGTGGTTTTGACTTGCAAGATGTAAAAAAATAAAATAGAAACCTGACCAAGAATCTTCTCAGCTTTTCTGATATGTCCCCTGAGTCAGCTTTAGCTTTAGATACTAAAAACATCTATTCTTGATCTCCAAAAAATGTCCAGGAAGAATAATATAGTAAGCATTTGGGGCCATCCAATCTTTAGAGTGTCAATTATAGGTCATGATTCCTTGGTGATAGATGACAGGGGTGACACAAGACCATTAGAGACAGCGTAGGAGGAGAAATATAAGATTAAAAAGATCTCTACTTGAGCATTCCACCCAACACTAGCTTTGTTTGTATTTTCCAATCTCTCATAAATATGAGTTTTATTTGTACCAACTTTCAATAATAGCTTTAAACCATATTGTGCAAAGGACGGTTTAATCATATTCCTTAAGTCAGTCTGCCTTTCAGCCAAGTCAAATATTTTTGTCTCTGCTAAAACTTCTGTATGATTTAGAAATGAGGGATGGAGCAGAATGTTTTGACTTACCTGTTACATGGAATGATCCACCTCTACCTAAAACATTCTTGTCTCTTTCCTTGTACTTTTCTTCCCTGATTTTTGACAGTTCAAGGGTTCATTCTTCCAGCCAGGTAAGTTCCTTTTAAAAGTCATTAACATTTCTATTTATTTGGGGGAGAGGTTATATGAGATTTCATCAATGAGGTATAAACTAGAATTCAGACTACTGAAGCTAATAGAGAACCAGATACATCTATCTTTGTTGAATGAGTAATCTGCTAGAAAACCTTTTCTTTTGCTGTTAGAGTTCTATAGTTAGGGTTGCTTCTCTAACTATAGAGATTAAGACTAGAGATCACAAAATAACTGAAAAAACAGGTAGGCCCAGAAGAGAATAATAAAAACACACAGCATGCACTTGGCTGTACTCACCAACATTCAGGCATAATTCAGAAATTTGTGCTGACAGATAAAACTGGAGGGATATTAACCTAAGCTCCTTTATCATTTTCAGAAACCTAAAAGAACCTATTAAAATCACAGCCTATGGACAAAAAAAATAACAATAAAAATAAAAACAGGATAGGAAGGGCCACCCAGGAGGTTGAGTAGAAAGCTTCGATATCACCATTGAAATAATGAATTAAACATTAACATTTCACCAGAGTGAAGTTATTTGTTCGGTTAACCAATATCGAATGCCTGTTACAGTGAACAAAATGCATGCACCACCTCCTGATCATGGTACTACAACAGACCTGATATCCTGTCACCAAACTTCATAATAAGAGCAAAGTCAGAGGGAAGCAGGTTCCAGGAGTTAGCTCTACCTTCTTGGAGGTACCTCACTTCTTCCATCAATACTTGTTATTCAAGCTTTAGCTTGATATCATTCAGTCAACCAAGTAAAATAATTATTGTCTGTAAATAATAGTGATTGCGGGGGGGGCGGGGGGGCGCGGGTGGCGGTTAGTTGGGATTTACACCATCACACTTCTCCTTCTCAGACCTACAGACTTGGGCTGGAGCTACAGCACTAGCTCTCCTGGGTCTCCATCTTACAACTAGCAGATTGTGGGCTTTCTCAGACTCCACTATCATGTGAGCCAATTGCTTTTAATAAAGCTCTTCATAAAGATATATATTCCTAATGGTTATTTTCTCTGGGGAACCCAGACTATATCTCTAAATAGCATCTTTAAATGCTAAGCTTCTGACGCTTTCAATTGACTTACTTTCTGTGAAAAACAAAGATTTAGTTTGTTCATTTTTGTTCATCCATGAGCCTACCACACACATACAACCTTTACTTTGCCCCATCAATCCATGACAGTTATTTTGTAATTTTGTCCATATCAGTATTCAGTCTTATCTATCTTAAGTTGAGCAATGTACACAATAATTAATTTTTTTTCCTGCAAAACATTTTTCTTTCCCTGAAGTTTATATTTGTCTTGGTTTTCTTTTGTTTAGTTTACTGTCTTTTTATCTTTAATTTATTTCCAGATGCTGTTCCAAACTTATAAATCATCTCTTGGTATGGTACACTTACTTACACACAGTAAGTATCCTAAAAATTTAATCTTAATAAAATCTTTCTCAGCTCATTCTGACATGCTCCAAATAGAACATGGTTGATCTAGGCCTGCGGCAAAGCTGCAGACTAGAAATCTCTTTCCCATCTTCCTGGGAATTCCCATTACCTCCCTCCTGGGCCTGATCCTATGACATCCTGTTTCTTAGTTTTCTCTCTGACTTTAGTCCAACTCTCTTGAAAAAGTTTCATGGTTATGGAAGATAATATTTTTGAATTCTTGCATATTTTAAATTATCTATAAACAAACTAAATATTTGGTTTAACTGGCATAAACATTTTGTTGTAGATCATTTTTTAAAATGATTATGAAAATATTTCTTAGTGTCTTCTGGTGGACCTGAAGAGTATTATGCTAAGTGAAATAAGCCAGTCTGAGAAAGAAAAGTACCATATGATTTTACTTATATGTGGAATCCAATGAACAAAATAAGCTAACAAACAAAATATAAACAGACTCATAGATACAGAGAACAGACTGACAACAGCTGTTAGAGGGGAGGGAGTTTGGGGGCATGCTGAGTGGAAAAGGGGAAGGGATTAAGCAAAAAGAAAAGAAGAAAGAAACCTCATAGACACAGACAACAGTATGGTGATTGCCAGAGGAAAAGGGGGTGGGGGAGAAGTAAAAGGGGGATAAGTGATGACCTAAGGAAACTTAACTTTGGGTGGTGAACACAATACAATATACAGATGATGCATTACAGGATTGCACACCTAAAACCTATATAATTTTATTAACCAATATCTCCTTAATAAATTCAATAAAATTTTTTTAAAAAATTGATGACCTTCTAATTTTTCCTCTCTTACATAGAACTTTTTCTGTGGAAGCTTCTAGAGGGATTTTCCCCCTCAACTATTCTAAAATTTCACAATTATGTTCCTTGGTCTGGATTGATTTTCATTCACTGAGTAGGACACTTGGTGAACCCTTTTAATTAGGAAACCCATGGATTTTAGTACTGAAATTATTTTTTAAATAAATTTCTCTGATAATTTTATTTTCTCCATCTTCTCATTCTGAAACTTTTATTATTGATATTATTGGGATGTTGGAAATCCTAAATTGATCATCTCATGTTCTAATCTTTTTTAAATCCTATTTTATATCTTTGCTTTGATTTCTAGATTTCTTCAATATTATCTGCCAATTCTTCTACTGATTGCCCCATTTCTACCAAGATATTTTTAACTTCAAAGGGTTCCTTTTTATTTTCTGAAATGCTTCATAGTATACATTTTTTGTTCTATGCTTGGTTGTCTCTCTTGACATTTTGGGGATTTTCTGCTACTTATATTGCTCAATTACTACTTGTCTCTTAGTCTGTTTTTCAAAATTGTATTGCTATTATCTACTATCCCTTTCAATTAGTCTTCGTTGGTTTATTGTTTTTCAAAAAAATTATTTGAAGAGTTTTTAAGGGACTCCATTTTTAAGGGGCTCTGAACCAATTTATGTATTCATCCCTCCATGTGTAACTAACTCATATACATTTGTCTCAAAAATCATTTTCCTACTTTTCTTTTTATTGTCTAAAGTTTTACATATGTCTCCTTTTTCACCAATTGACGCCCCCCTCCCTGCCCAGCCATTCCCACCCCAGGCAAGCCCCCACTGCCCCAGTATCTGTGTCCATTTTTTCCTACTTTAGAAAAATATATATTTCTATTGATTTCAGAGACAAAGGGAGAGGGAGAGATGGAAACATCAATGATGAGGGAGAATCATTGATCAGTTGCCTTCTGCATGCACTGCACTGGGGATCGAGCTCAAAACCTGGACATATGCCCTGACCAGGAATCAAAGCATGACCTCCTGGTTCATAGGTCAATGCTCAACCATTGAGCCATGCTGGCTGGGTAATAGTTCTTGTTTTCAAGAAACTTTCATTAAATTCTTAATTAAGAATTTAAATTCAAATTCCTCTCCAGCACAATTAACTTAATACAATAAATGGATCTCCCATCACTCTTTCTTCAGCTACTCAGTTCCCACTGCATAGCTGAGTGCATGATCTATTTTTCTTCTTCTTTTCTCCTACAGTTTGTACCCCAATTTTATTCAAAGATCTAGATTTTTTCCAGAGGGTTCTTTTAAAGGCATGTTTCCACTTGCAAATGCTTCTTGATTACCTGTTATATTTTATGCCAGTGCTGTCTAATAGGCACTTAAGAGGAGCCACAAATGTGAACCACATATGCTACTTAAAATTTCTAGAAGCCACATTAAAAAGAAAGTAAAAATAACAAGTGAAAGTAATTTTAGCAATAAAATGTATTTAATCCAATATATTAAAAATGTTATTTTAAAATATGACCAATATAAAAATAATTATTGAGAAATTTTACATTCTTTTTCTCATATCTAGTTTTCAAAATCTCTTATTTATTTTATATTTATATTGCCTTTAACTTGGACCAGCCACATTTTAAGTTCTTGATAAACATATGACTAGTGGCTACCATGTTGGACACCACAGTTCTAGGCACTTGCAATACAAATATAAGAAGTCATGGTACCTGTTCCTAAATAGCTTATGCTCAAATAAGTCAGACATACTTAAAAGAAAAAGAAAAGAGAGAGAGAGAGAGAAAGTACTACATGATGACTGCAGTGGTAAGGGTTTATTCAGAAAAAAAAAAAGCATGTAAATAAGCTTACAGTTGCAGAAAAAGCATTCTTAAGGAAGGAATGGGTGGAGTATTAAAAGTAATTTTATGTTATTAAAGTAAAGGGTACATGCCGGACACCATGCTGAAGAGTTAATCAGTGGCAGATTTCATCAGCATTGCATGCTAGCCTAGCCTAAAATGTGAAACCATCAGGAACAAGTAAATACTTTTAAACATGGAAAAGTTGTAATCAGATTTATGTTTGTGACAATGGTCAAATTGTTGAGTGGAGAGCAGATGGGAAAAGGGCCAGATTGAAAGCAAGGAGAGCTGATAAGAATCTTAAGGAGTCAGCCAGTCAAGAGGTGTCATGAGACAAACAGGACAGTGGTTGTGGGAGTTCCCGTTGAAACAGATTGGAGGCCTTTAAACAAAGCGAACTCAACACAGTGACTGTTTGGATGGATAGGAGAGGGAAACAAGGGGAAGTAAGTGGAGGACATTATTATGACCTTCATTTTCTGACTTTGGGAGAGAGAAAGGTTTCTTTCACCAAGATCTACATTACAAGAGCACGAAAAGATGGTTTGAGGTTAACAATGATGTATCATCATTGCAGTTTGGTATGGTCTCCTGTGGGAAAACCAAGTAGAAATGCCCGTTCAATAACTACATGTGAATCTGGAGCTCAGCAGAAATACAGAAAGATAGCTATGAGAGTAGAATTTTCAGTGACCTGGAAGAAACTAGAATCTCAGACACAATGTGGATGTTTTTTAAAGGATGAAAAATGGAATGAAATGAAAGGACACTATATTGAGTCTTGTTTAAGGCATACACTAAACATGTATGTGCCACAAAATAGAAATGAAACACTTTACCAATGACTTGCATATGTATTTTACTTGGCAAGACATAAAATTTTCCATGTTGATAATATGGTAGATTAGTTTATTAAATAAACTCAGGACACAGCCCAAGTATTATTATTAAATTTTCTCAAAATATGATTTAAAAGCTATTTGTACAGTTAACCAACATGTATTCAAAGCAGGGTTGTACAGATGAGTCAAGGTAAGATATATACAAAGTATTCACCTAATGTTACCTTCGTGTCCCCTGTGCTGTGTTTGCTCTTAACAATTTGACTGCAAATCAGAGAGTTTTTTTCTTCCTGACACCAAATATGTGGTGTCTTTTCAAATACTGCTTCTTCCACTCCCTGATACTAATTATCTAGAAATAGCATCAGATTCCACATATTCAAGGGTTCAGTCCCATCAGACTGGCCCCCACTAATAGGGTGACTTTTGGTGGGCCAGTAGATAGCTTCATTATAGGGGCTGGTTGCCAGAGGAACCAACCATGGCCCCCACTTCAGATGCCAGTTGTGAGGCCCAGGCTCCTATACTTCTGATGGAACAGCTCTAAATCAGGTGTTCCCACAATGACCTCCCCAGGCTCAACAGTTTGCTGGAATGGCTCACAGAACTCTGGAAAGCACTTTCTTACTATTACTACTTTATTAGAAAGGATACTACTCAGGGACGGCCAAGTGGAAAAGATGCACAGGGCAAGGTATGGTGAAAGGGGTGTGGAGCTTTCATGCCCTCTTCAAGTACACCTGCCCAGCACATGCATCCAAGTGTTCACCAACTCAAAAGCTCTCTGAACTCCATTGTTTGGGGGTTTTGATGAAGGGTTTTTTTTCATAGGAGTGATTGATTAAATGACTGGCCATTGTTGCCTCAACTCTCCCCCTCTGGAAGCTGGGCAGTAGGACTAAAAGTTCTAACCCTCTAATCCCATGGTTGGTTCCTCTGGCAACCAGCCCCTATAATGAGGCTATCTACTGGCCCACCAAAAGTCACCCAATTAGTGTACATTCTAGTAAGGTTGAAAGGAATTTATTGTGAATAACAAAATCTTTCCTCTCACCCCTATCACTCAGGAAATTCCTAGCATTTTAGAATATCCCTGTGAGGAACTGGAGACAAAGACTAAATATATATTTCTTATCACAGTTTCCCTCATTCAGTTCTCCCTGGTGCATACTTCAACATTTTATTACCTTAAAAAACTTAGTACATTGATAATCTCTCTCTAGAGGAAATGATAATAGATTTGGAAACATTTAGAATAGTTTTCAACTGTTAACGAACAAAAATTCAATCAAGTAAATTTGAAGATCTAATTGGCTTTACTGAGCAATTTACGAATTCCATTTAGCAAGTAGAGAGGAGCCCCCAGAGAAGCTATACAACATGGAAGGCTTTTATAGGCAGAAACTGGGCAGGACAAGAAAGTTATTAGCAAAATTAAGGAAGGATTACTTCAGGCAAGGTTATCTTCCCTAGAGGAAAGCAAGGGTCTCATTAGGCAGATTGCCTCCGCTTCCTTTGGGGGATGGAGAAGCCCCGTGGGACAGATTATCTCATTGGTACTGAGCAGAAAATTCCAGACTCACCCTTTAGGATTGCATTCCTGGAGAAGACTGAAACCTCTATTAAGTCTAGGTTCAGTGTCATGGGCTTCAGGCAGGGATTTGGGGCCTGAGGTTTCCTCTTTAACACAATCCTAGATTATGTGTCAAGGTTTAAGCATCATTTTCACTACTTTAATTATGTGATTAAAGTTAAAGCACTAATAACAATGAAAACTTCAATTGAAAACATACAATGTGCCAATGTAAGTGCCTCACACAATTTAGTTTAATCCTTAAAAATGAGCCAATAATGTAGGGATTATTTTCAGGCCCATGTGCAGATCTTTTGCTGGTGTGCTCTCAAATTTACTCCTCCCCCTCTTCCTGCTCTGCTCTCTCAGGAGATAGCTCTTCAGCTGGTTTCTGGCTGGGTTCACCCACTGAGAGGCACGGGTCTAAGGCCAGGGTAAAGGGAAAGTTGATACAAAGACAATTCCTTCTCTCTTTGCCTTAACCAGCAAGAATCTTCCTTCAAAATGCAGCTCTTGCTGACAACACCATCTGTGCCACCCACCAGCACCTTCATGGAATGGCCCCCATGGGCTCAGGATCTGGAGTTTGGAAATGCCACCTCCTTCCTTTGCACCTTCTATCCCTGAGGGACTTGGTGGGCTCCTGCCATAGCTAATCTCCAGGCTGCCTCAGCAGCTCATGTTTGGCTTCTAAGCTCTTTCACTACTTGTGTAAAGCCCAGGATTATGCTGATATAGAATAATATCATATATATGACATATACTTACTTTCTATTCAAAAGAATGTATTCATACTTGGGGAGTTTGGGGGCCTAAAACCAATAAGGTGATTGAACTAGGGTTTGATCTCAAGTAAATAGGTTCAGGATTCTACATTGTTAACAATATACTGAAGTGAACTGACCCACTCTAAAACATACTAAATTAAATTAAGCTGTATAATAGAATATGTTAAACTACACAGTATTGAACTCTAAAGTGATCATTACACCTAACATTCATGGGTCTCTTCCTATTGTCAGACATTATTCCAAGTGCTTTATATGTATAAACTCATTTAATTGTCATTACAGGTTTATGAAGTAAGCATTATCATATTTTATTATATTTATTCTATATAATAAAAGAGAAACATGTAAATTGACCATCCCTCTGCTATGCTCACCAGCCAATCAGGGGAGTATGCAAATTAACCAAACAAAGATGATGGGTTAATTTGCATACGCAGGCGCCAAGCGGCCTGGGTCCTGGGAACATCCTCGGGACCCAGGCTGCTCCTAGCCTGTAGGAATACCCCTGGCCACTCTGGGCCTATGGGCACAGGCACCAAGTGGATGTTCCCGCCCTGTGGCCACTTGTGCATGTGCCAGTGCCAAGCAGCAGCCTGGGTCCATGCCCCCAGCCCAGCACCCATCATGGGGCGAACAGGCCAGGCCAGGCCTCCCCGCGTGAAGAAGCCGCTCCGCTGACCAGCCTGCACTATGACCTGTTCGGGTGGGTGGCGCCGAGTCCGGGACCTCTAGCCTGCAGTCATGGGAAGTTTCACTCTCCCCAGAGTTACGAGCACCAGCCAAGGTCCACCCAGCAGCCTGGTCCTGACTGTGGGGGCGAGTTCCTGCAGTCTGGGGTTTGATCCCCAGGCATTAGCAGTAGGAGACCAGTGCCTTTGTTATTGCTGTGTGTCCGGGTTTTAATTGGACAAATGCCTGGCGGTCCCGAGTGCCAGCTTAGCAAAATCTTTTAGGAGGAGAATTCTGTCTGGGTTTCCTCAAATTCCCTCAGCCCCTACTCACCCCTCTGTAAAGGTGCAGAACAAGAGAGGCCCCTTAAATAAAAATCAGAGGTCTCCAGCAACGGTGGGCCTCTCTCATCACATCCATTTGGACTGGATGGCATTTGAGTATCTAGGCACCATGACAGGGAAAAACAAGCTCAAGTCATGATTTCTGACCTTAAATAATTCACAATCTTATTAGAGCGAGTGGATGATAAAAGCACAGTAATGACATCATAATGTAAGGCAACAATACAGAGAGGAACAGAGGCAATTGCTAGGGTGATTTCCAACAATTAGTACAAAGAGTATGTGCTGTGAATGAAATAAAAAAAATGTGTGGAAGTAGCTGCTTCATGAGTATGGGATCCCTTCCTATTTTAAAGGAAACTGAGTTCCATGTGAACTACGTAATATGCTATTATATTTGAGGCACAGGACAAGGGAGGCCCTAAGTGTACTATGCTTTGATATTTGAGTCATTCTTTATTGTTCAATGTGATTTATTTCTGTACGCCTCAGTTTTGTCGTAGTTAAATTACTAGAATAATACATCTTGCTATAAAATATTACTAGAAGATCAAACGATCAGGTGACATTTATTATTATTTTCTATAAATGAACACAATCTCTGGTATGCTAAAGTGATAGGTATTATAGAAATATTCAGATACGGAGACCTACAGGCTTGATTACAAGTGAGGCTTACTATCACAACACAAATTTATTGCTTAAAAAAAAAAAAGCAGGGAGCCAACTAGAAACTGAACCAAATATAAGCCCTTGAAGGGCAAATGTAAATTAGATAAGCTTTGTTATTACAAGAGCAAGAAGAAAAAATTCAGATGCAAGAATGAGAAGCACATTGCATCCACTCTAAGTTGCTGCTAAAGAAAAAGAATGGTATACTATGAAAATACTTAATACAGATTGTAAAGAGATTTGTTCAAAGAGGATTTCCTAGAGTAGGTGGTATTTCAGTTAATTTTTTTAAATGTGAAGAGGTTAGCTAGATAAGAAAAAGGTGTAGGGGTCCTGAATTGCAGAGGGTGCAGGCAGGGCTGAGGGCCACCCCCCCCCCCCGCCCCCATGCATGAATTTCATGCACCAGGCCTCTAGTTCGTTTTATAATAGCTAAGGGAGAACACTATATTTTAATAAAGCTTTCAAGTTCAAAAACGTACTTTTATGCACATTGTCTCTCCCTTTTTTGACTGGCTTTAACCTCTCATTGGGCATTAATCATATGGTACTCTATCAGTTTTCATTGCTGATATTAAAAAAAAAAATTACATCAAATCTAGTGGCTTGAAACAATATGTATTTGCCTCCTTCTAGTTCTGTAGGCCAGAGGTCTCCCTGGGCTAAAATCAAGCTATTGGCAGGACTGCATTCCCTCTAGGACAACTTTGCAGGGAATGTTTCCTCGTCTTCCCCCGAGTCTAGAGTCTGCCACACTCCTTGGCTCACTGCCTCCTTATCCCACGTTCAAAGCCAGCAACCGCAGGTCAAATCCTCATTTTTTATCACTTTCACTCCTCATCTGCCTCTCTATCAATTTTAAACACCCTGGAATTATACTGGGTCCACCAGGAAAATCCAGGGTAATCTTTCTATTTTAAGATCAGCAGATTAGCAACCTTGACTTCATCTACAACTTTAATTTCTCTTTTCCAGTCCATAGCATATATTTGCAGGTCCCAGGGTTTATGACACGGATATTTTTAAGGAAATGGGATTCTATTCTGCCTTGTATATTTTTATGATGAGTCGATTATTTTCCTTCTACAGTATGGGCTTTTCGCAGGCACATCTTCTAGCTCTCTGCGCAAAATAGGCAACCAATACAATCAGAAATGCCTGGTGCCTTTATTGAAGCTGGTCCACCAAAATGCAATCAAATACATAGAAAATGTGAGATAAAGTGTGCTTCTTTTATTTTGTGCTGTGCAGATCAATTATAAATGCATGTAGAATATAAACTACTGTTGAGTACCTTGAGTTGTTGATGAAGTATGTGAACAGGAACTTTAGTATCAGTCCTTTAAATGAGAAAGAAATGAAAAAAAAAAAAAAGAATCCAGTGATTCCAAGCTGTAATGACAAGGTAATATGGCACCAGCTTCCATGTGACCTATCAGCTTTCCCCCCTTACCCTGACCCCACCCCAGTCTGGAGAATTGTAATAACACGTCTTTTGAGATTTCTCTTGAGGCATGAGCTCAAATGTCAAAGCTTCCTATTTCTCAACCCCCAGAGCTGAGATGTTGGAGAACAATTTGGTTAATGCTTTTAGGAAAGAGTTCATGTGGGGAAGGATAGAAAAAGGATAGAATTGAGGAATCTATACTTACACACTTTTATATGCAGTTTCTGCATACAGTAGGCTGGTCACACTGAAGAAAAATTAGACAACAGAATATGGCAGCATAGAATCATCTAAACCATTAAAGTAAATGAGAGAGAGAGAGAGAGAGAGAGAGAGAGAGAGAGAGAGAGAGAGAGAGAGAGAGAGATGAACAAACCAAAGGTAGCTGTATTTATTTTTAAAATATTTTTATTGATTCAGAGAGGAAGGAAGGGGGGGCAGCAATTATAAAAGAAAATCATTGATCGGCTGCCTCCTGCATGCCGCATACTGGGGATTGAGCCTGTAACCCAGGCATGTGCCCTGACCGGAATCAAACCGTGACCTCCTGGTTCATAGGTCCATGCTCAATCTCTGAGCCACGCCAGCCGAGCCCCAAAGTAGCCATATTTTAGACTCGCAAATCCAACAGGCAAGCCAAAGGCCGCTGGAAAATTCCCAGAACTTTCATGCAAAAGTTATAAAAGCATGAAATTAGCCTAGAAACAATGACATGTAAAGTTAGGGGGAAAGAGCAGGACAACAACTATCTCCTTTCTTCCCCCGAAGTTATGGCTTATGCCAGGCTAGGAGGAGGGCTCAGTGTGCTGTGCTTCTGTGCACCTTGTGGAATGTGAACCCAGGGGAAGCTGAGAGCATCCATCCTCTTGACATGAAATGCCAGTGAAGCTGGAAAGACTTTAGAGGCATCTGGTTCAAAGCCGTCACATTTACGGCTGAGGAAGTCTAGAGAGCTTGTGTTCTTGCCAAAATTTACATAGCCTGTTTATGACAAAGGCAGGCAAAAGACCTAGTATCCTTAACCTGTGGGCTCCTTTGTCTATTTCCTACCCTTAAATAAGGCTTCAAATATGTAAAAAACTGCCAGCATCTCCAATAAATTTATTTATAAACTAGTCTCTGGAAATACCACTCAATGTGTGTACCTGGTGAAAGGAAAATGGTCAAAATACAGCAAGCTCTGGGATAGGATGGACATAAATACAAAGACAGAACAAAGCATGACCTTAAATGCAGAGAATACACTTGCTTAACCTGGTCATTTTCCTTCTTTCCTGAAGAGTTTATTGATTTGGTTATGAATGATCTATTCTCTGTTAATTCTAAAATTAAAGGCAAAAGAACAATTGCCTTCATTTGTTTTTTAAACAAATAGAAGCAAAAATTTAAAATAATTCACTATAAAAGACAGTTTATTTTCTTCTGGGTGAATGCATTCTGTAATTTTTGACACTATATCTCTGGCACTTTTTTCCATTCCAAGCTCCGCAGACCTTGATTGCTGCTAAGTTGCCCCAAGAATAGAATTTCCTTCATGTCAATCCAACTGTACTTGGCTCCTGTTTTTTTGGCATTAATTCCTGGAACACAATGAAATTGGACGTTCTTGAAGGCATCTGACATTGAGAATAGAATCTGACACCTTGGAGTTAGCATTTATCCAAAATATTGGGTCCCAAGGAGGTAAAGGGCATTGCTTTATTTCTCCTGAAGAAGACCTGACAACTGGTCCCTGATACAGGAGGGTGGAGATGAGTAAGATTCTGTTTCTCACGTCCATCTCAGACCTGGCACCAATGGAGCACTGAATTGAGTTGTGTTTCAGTCGGTCTTGAACAATACATGGTCCAGCAAAGGGAGCCCAAGTCTAAGGTGAAAATCTTAGGCATAAGTTTTTAATTTGGACTTTTGGAAAATGCATTAGCTATTTCCAAGCCACCTCATTGCTGCCACCTATATAAGTAATAATATTTATAGTAAGTGATCCAAATCCTTCTGAGGTTGGTGAAATGGAACACTTTGAGGAGCCATGCTCCTTGATGATATGTTTGAACTTCCAAAACAATCCTCCACTTCACCTCCTCTGGACTTCTTATTAAGCCGATAATAATTATCCTTTCTACTTTCATTTATTGCCAATATTACTTGGTTTTACTTGTAGCTGAAAATATTCTTAATTGACACAAGGTGAAATAAATAAATAAATGTAATATATAAATGTAAGTTATAAATATATTTTAACTCTTAAATTTTATACTTATATATATTATTTTGAATTTAAAATTTGACATATCATTCTTATTTTATGTTATGATGTATACATGCACATATACGTATACATACATATGTCTAAACATACATATTTAAGCAATAATTTCCATAATAGTGAATAATAATTTTTCTTTTCTATTTTTAAACAAATAATTTGTCATTCTTCATACCCATAATATGAAAATTAGAATTAAAATGTTCAGGTGAGAAAGATATTAAGATGATTTAATAGAATTTACTGAAAAAGCTGGAAGTCTAGAATCTCCTGAGTCTTTTTTTTTTTTGTAATCCTCACCTGAGGATATTTTTCCAATGATTATTCTTAGAGAGAATGGAAGGAAGGGGGGACACAGAGAGAAACATCGATGTGAGAGAGACATCCATTGTTTGCCTCCTGAATGCGCCCTGAGTGGGTCAGAGCCTGCAACTCAGGTATGTGCCCTTGATGGGAATTAGATCAGAACCCTTCAGTTCATGGGCCAATGCTCTAGCCATTGGGCAAAACTGGCCAGGGCTCATTTATTTATTTATTTATTTTAAATATATTTTATTGACTTTTTACAGAGAGGAAGGGAGAGGGATAGAGAGTTAGAAACATCGATGAGAGAGAAACATTGATCAGCTGCCTCCTGCACACCTCTCACCAGGGATGTGCCCGCAACCACGGTACATGCCCTTGACCAGAATCAAACCTGGGACCTTTTTGTCTGCAGATGGATGCTCTATCCACTGAGCCAAACCGGTTACGGCTCATTTATTTTTTAATGGCACTTTTTATCCATTACATAGGTCCCTATTCTTTTTCACCATTCACCTGTGTTCATAGGTATTTCAATTTTCTAATATCTCATCTAAGGTTTTCAAAGCTTTATTTCTCCTTTAAGTAAACTAGTAAACTTGTTCCAGAGTAAGAGAACAAAACAAAAACAAAAAAAGAAGAGAAAAATATTAAAGAAATAATTCAAGAATTTAGAATTGAAGGATTCAAAGCCTTCAGTCTTAAACATCCTACTCAATACCCATAACACCAGAGATAAAAATAAAATTCTCATATCTCACCCTATCAAGGTACAAAGGTCACATGCAAAGGAGGAGCAGTCAAAAGTTCACTGGATACTGGAAGACAACAGAATAATGTCTTGAAAACCAAAGAGAACCTTACCATTAAGCCATGGATAGCACTATGAGTATTCACAAATAATCTCATTCTCTTCTCCTAGGCATGTGGTAGGAATTCACCCCTGTCATTGTTAATGTTAAATGTGATGTTGGCACTTTCTTTGCCAATTAAATGAGTAAAGTCATATATATTACTTCTAGGTGGAGGGTGAATGATGTGTCATGTCCCCTTTAACCTGCCTTCTGAATTATGGCCATGTGACTTTCTTGGCCAATAAAATGTAAATGGAAATAATGTATGTCCATTCCAGAGAATTGGTCTGAGCCAGAGCACTACATTTCCTTTCCCTGCCTTCAAAATTGCAGAAGCATTTGTTGTGATAGAGCTTCCACTGGATTGGGATTCTGACTATACTGAGCACAGTTCTTTCCAATTTTCACTAAGCATGTAACTTCAGTAAAATATAATTTTCATATGTTAAATCACTGAGGTTTGTGGGCTATTTGTTACAAAAGCAGCATAATCTAATTTATCCAGACTGGTACAACCGAGTAATCTCTACCCAATCAAACTATCAATGGAGAGTGAAGGCGAATAAGACAGTTTGAGGCATGCAAATAATCAGAGAGCATAATCCTATTTATATTTTCCTAAGAATTTAATAAAAAAAATGTATCCCAACAAATAAGGCAGTAAACCAAGAAAGGGAAAGGCATGGAATGCAAAGACCAGTGGATCTGAACCAGAAGCACAAGAGGAAATCCTAAAACATATAGCTGGACAAGAGGGCACCCAGTGCATACTGGAGCAGAGGAGAAAAAAGGATTCCAAGGCGAAGTTATCTGGAAAACAAAAGAGGATGCTTTGTAATGAAATGCATGAGAAAAAATATGATGTAGGCAAATAATGCAATTAAAAAATAATTATCCCGGTCAGCGTGGCTTAGTGGTCGACCTATGAACCAGGAGGCCACAGATCGATTCCCAGTCAGGGCACATGCCTGGGTTGCAGGCTGAATCCCCAGTGTGGGCCATGCAGGAGGCAGCTGATCAATGATTTTCTCTCATTGTTGATGTTTCTATCTCTCTTTCCCTCTCCCTTCCTCTCTGAATTCAATAAAAATATATTAAAAAATAATAATAATTAAAATTCCTGAAAAGACATACTTTAAAATTGACACACAAGTGTAAATTCTCACATATAGAGTAAATTAAAGTATGGTATCATTTAAAGCAATTAATGAACTGTACAAAAAGAGGATTTATTTGTCTTTGACCTGAAAACATTTTCTTAAGTGACTTAGGGGTCACGATAGTGAAACTATAAAGAATCATATGTAATGCTAGAAAATAGTTGGACTATTCAAAGTCAGAAGTCCCACCAAGTCTTTCAAGTCACAAAGTATGACCATAAGCCAGAGATTAAAATGCTTACAATGTAAGCATCACCAATGTAAGTTCGATTACAATGTAAACTTCCTTTCCAACAGTGTCATCCAATAACTACCTTTAGATGTGAACCTGCGTCCCGGAAGCTGGAAAGTTAGGATTCTGTTTTCTTTCTCACTCGCCTCTTTGTCTGCTCCCCATCTCATTAACTGAAAACTCTGGGTCTGAAGCAGTAGAAGATCCAAGGGCAAAGGGTGTGTGTTGGGGGGGTGGTAAGGGTGTCAGGAAATTCTTTCCTTAGCTGGTGTGATTGTAAGTTATTGTCATGCTCTCTAGGCTTGGCAGACGTTTAAAGCTTGCTCTTTATCTCATGGACACTTTTGTGAATTCTTCAGAGGCTCCACTGCTGGGCCCATCCGATTATAAATTCTCTGACATCAGCGGGGCTGATTGCATCTCAGCTCTAGTTTTACAGGAGCTGACTCTACAGAGAACTCCCCATTGGAGGACGTCCCCTTTGGCAGGAGAGACAGCAGCTTTGGGCTGCCTTGGTCTGACCACATTTAATTCATGGAAAACACTCACTTACCCTTAACCCAGAGGATACTGCAAGTTCCCCCCACATCCATAACAGCTCTGTAATTTTTTCAGGAAAACATCAGTCATGAATGCTCTGTGCCCTCCAGCTTTACACCGTCAGGCCCTCTGAGCAGCACTATGGAAGCCTTTCTCACTACACTTTACTCAGGTGGCGGAGACTCAGGCTTCCACTGTTCTGAATCAGGTTGCACTCACAGATCTCTCACAGCTTTTTCAACAAATCCTGTTTATAAAATCTATCCATTGATGCCAAAAATCTAGACCTTTCACTCCAGGAGTCTGGGGGACTGATTGGTTTTGGTTACTAGACAGATTGTAAATGTTAACTTGAGCACGTGAAAGTAAAGATTTGGATAATTGAGTACGGTATGAAGTACAACAGAGACAAGATACAGTAAGGAATAAAGAAAATAATATTCTTATCTTAAAATGAGATGCAGAATGCTAATGGAAAAATATATATGAAGGCTTATAGTAGTTATAAAGCTAACCACTCAAGGAATAAAAAATAATAGTATAGCTATCAACATTCAGAGGAAGAGATGCAAGAGGAGTATGGCTTTTGACCTAAATCATCATCATTCATACCGGGAAGCCAGTAAATTTTGTCTAATGTAGATAGTTAGAAACTAAGCAATAGACATATAGAGTTCAAGATCACATTGGAAAATAACCATTAAAGAGGCCTCCGTTGTCTTGTGAGGCTGCCATTATGTAAGGAGAGGAAGGAGGCTACTGGCCTTATTCATACTCCTCTGTTATTGGATGGCTTAACATGCAAATGTACTAATTTGATAAAATATAAACATGTTAAGAATGGCATAAGTACTCGCTGAATAAATGAATGAAATGTCTTTTCTTGTTATTATGATTGTATAAAGTAATCTAAACAAATAAGATAAATCACATCTTTTAGAGACAAACCATTATGGGTCAAAAAGGACAACCTGCCCAAAGAGAATCATAATAAATCCCATAGTAAACTTGGAGAAAAAAAAGTGAATAATGTATTTATGCAAAAATATAAGGTGTCCCAAAACAATGTAGACACACAGTTTGAATAATTAAAAGGGCAGGGTTTATTAAAATATGTTTCGTTTTCAAAATTGAGCTATCAGCTGTTAAAATGTGTGTATTTTTTTAGGACACCCTGTGTATGTGAGAATTCCACAGGTTCATTAAATCCATTACTCTAACAATATCGTATCTTTGGGTTTAAAGTTGAGTGCACAGCCTTTTGGAATCATCTAATCACATTCCAGACCTAATTGGGAACACATGGCAATATGGAACGAGCTGATCAAAAGTCCTTTTTGGTGGCAGAACTCCGCATTCCTCATCTTCTAGAAATACTGACAAACTGCAGGATAATGGGCCCGATGGAGGTGAGAGAATTGGAGCAGGCAAGAGGAACAGGGCAGAGAAGGAACACAGGGCAGTATCTGTCTTAAAGAACAAATACAGCTCCAAGGTTTACTGTACAGCCTGGTCCACTAATTGGCGATCTCTTTTGAAAAAGTACCCAACTATGCTTTCTGGGGAAAAAATTCTACTGTTTCTGGGTTCCCCTCCCTTTCTAACTAACACTCCACCCCAATCCACTATTTTATTAAACTGTTTTCTTGGTAAATAAGATGGAAATAATAATTGTCAGGGAAAGAGTGGGAATATATTCATCTGACAAAAAGCAATGTCTTCCCTTAAATATGGAAGAAAATTAGAGTGTGTGAATGATCTCACAGGATTGGGGATAATACCTGTGAGATCGCTACCCTCTGAGCAGAAATATCAAGTCCACCAATTCACTTCCACACAAATCACAAACCTGCCTGTCCTGTGATAATTACTGGTTCCTACAACGGCCAAACAAAAGTAGAATCCAGGAGGCGGTTGGCCATCAGTCCTCAGAGCATTGTCCCAGAATACATTTTCTTGATCTTAGAATCGACGCAAAACACAGATGACACTTTGTATTCCATAAAATTGATTTTTATTAAGATTAGGTTTTCTTTTTTCCTCAAACCAAAACAAGTCATAAATTTCTTAACACTCTCTGTATTCGTGGGGAATGTAGCTGACGTTTTTACTGAAACAAAAAAAAAATGTGTTTTCTACCAAAAAAACAACACTAGAAATATGGTCCCAAAAGTTTTGATAAAAGACAATAACTTCATTAGCTGTATCCCAAGAGCTGAGCATTCATGTGAAGAAGGGGCAGGAATGAAGAGCTTTCGGAAAGGTCTTTCCACTTAGGCCTGCCTTCCTCATCATTTGTGTCTTCAGCAGTACCCTCCAGAGTGACGGATTCATAAAATGTTTCAAAAAACACTTCATTGAATGAGATCCAGATAAAAATTACATGGTTCGTATAATTATATGGTTGATGTATAGAATTTAATATTCTATTAATGCATCATATGCATTTTATAAATATGACTACATGTAAATATATAATGCATATTTTAATGTGCATATAATTATATATAAAAATTTTCCTCTCAGCAAAAATCTGCTCATCAGCCCTATGCCTTTGTACCTAGTAATGTTTTCAGCATTCCTACTTAATTTGAAGTACTCGGTGATGTAACCAGCTGGATATATAACTTAGTCATAAACGTATGCCTGTTCTCTGGATTACTTCTAATTCAAAGCATCAAAACATGTGTGCTCTTCCCATACGGCTGAAGCTCTGCCCGACACGGGGCGAGTGTGAGAAGTTGAGAGTGTTAGTAGAATGCAGCAGCCAAAAGACTAATCATGATATGATTTCACCTGAAAGGCAGCCCCGAGACCTGCCCCACCAATTCAGCCTCTGAGAAAAGTTCCAGCTTAGGAGTTTTTCTTTTATTCGAACATAAATCAAAAGTGACTGTGCATTGTATTGCAATTTCCCCCCACACTAAATTTATCTTGGATTGGAAACAAAACAAGGATGACTTACGAAGCGAAGGACATTTTTCCATTCTAGTTCAAAGATATGTAAACACTTCTTTTGGGAACAAGGCTGAAAATGTATATGCCTTCTTACCTAACCGTAGGGAGCTACCTCATTGAAACTGCTACTACATGGAAAATAACCAAAAAGGATTAGCCCCGTGGAACAAAAGAAGCAACAAGATAAACTCAAGTGACAAGCAACAAGATCCCAGGGCCAGCAAACTCCTTACAAGGCACTTTCCAATCCCTTTGTTCTAGGTTTATCAGCACAGGGAGCTTAGTTTCATGAAGTATTAGAAGGGAGGAACCTGGTGGCACACACTCCAATGAGTTCAGATCTCTTAATCCTTCTAAATTGCTTCGTCTGGTTTGGAAAGATCTGCTTACAACTGTCATTGTACAAGTGTAAACACAAGAGCTTTCAAGTCCTCCTTTGTGCTGGGATCTGCCAGACAGCATTCATGTCTCATTTTACAGGCAAACCCTTCGCACCACCACAAGCTGCTTTAAAACACCAAACCCCAACGCAAGGCACACGTACAAGTCTCTGCATTTCTGGGTTTCCCTATAAGGGCATTAGGTTTTTATTCCCATCACAATTCTTGTTTATAGCTCACCGAATTAATAGCCATCCTCTTAAACATCTGCGTTCATCATTTTTTCTCTCTTTTCTAAGGAAAAGCGCAACTCTCTCTATAGGACATAAAACAGCTAGTAAACCTTAAAGGGAGATGTTCTTTCTGTGTTTTTACCACTGAAAGAAGTAAAACATAAGACTCCAGTGCTGTCAAGAGTATTAAGATGGGGGACTTGGCACTAGACTTTTAATATTTCTGGAAATTTCCACTCGCTGCAAGTCAGGAAAACAGGGTTCTAAACCCATAACTTTTATTAATTCGTTGTGTGGCTGATAGTAAATCTCTTCATTCTCTTGGTGCTTCATAGAAACACAGACTTTTAAAGCCAGGAGGGACCTTAGGGCTTCATCCCACACAACACTCTCATTTTAGGCAGAGGGTCCTATATCCCAAACCACTGACTCATCCTCCCTGGGGGAGGGCGGGGGGGGAGGGTGTGTGCTGCAACTTCTC
Organism: Myotis myotis; assembly: GCF_014108235.1. NCBI lineage: Eukaryota > Metazoa > Chordata > Mammalia > Chiroptera > Vespertilionidae > Myotis > Myotis myotis. Next base: position 206,251,391 of record NW_023416324.1, on the reverse strand, counting down.
TCCTGACCTTCTAATTCCACAGAACACTTACTGCTCTCTCCACCAGCTGACCCAGTTTCCTTAGCCAAGGCGTAATGACAGGTTTCCCATTACAAGTGCATTGTAAGGATCAGACAAAATATTTGACCTGGAAGTATATTAAAAAGTCTTAAGTGAAACCTAAATGTATTTTAAACTTAACTATAAAATGTAATTTCAATTGCTCCCTTTAGAGTCACTTTCAGATTTTTATAATACATAATGCAAGAAAGAGGTCATCTTTCATGTTTCCATCACTGACAAAAGTCTGTAACATATACGAAAATATATAAACATATATATGTGATATACATGATATACTATATATATGTGGTATACATGATATACTATATATATGTATATATATATATATATAGAGAGAGAGAGAGAGAGAGAGAGAGAATAAGTATATATCTATGGAATTTCTATGAACTTAATTATGTTTCCCCCCAAACTTATATGTTAAAGCCCTAACCATCTTCTAATGTGACTATATTTGGACAATGGGTCTTTAGGAGATAATAAAGGTTTAAAAAGTTATACGGGTAGGGCCCTAATCAAACAGAACTGGTGGCCTTATAAGAGGAAGATTTTCTCTGTCTCTCTCTCCAGATTCATGCAGAACGAGGAGGCCATATGAGCACACAGTGAGATGGCAGCCGTCTCCAAGCCAGGAAGAGAGCTCTCACCAGAAACAGAATCAACTGAACCTTGATCTTTGACATTTAGCCTCCAGAACCATAAGAAAATAAATTTCCATTGGTAAGCCCCCAAGTCTGTGATATTTTGTTATAGCATCCAGAGCAGACTAGTACACTACTTCAGAGGAAACTACATACAAATATAATTGAAGAAAAATTAGACTGGAAAATATAAACTTTATGCTGAGAAGCATTTGGAAATATCTAAGAAGTCAGCAATGCACGTTTGTTTTTAATAATAGTTCCTTCCCACAGCACTTCCTGACATTCTGGCTCTTAAAGGTTGGCAATATGATACTCGGTGACAATATCAAAAACAACAATCTGATCAGATTCTTATCATCATGATTATTTTCAACAGAAACATGTGGCGTGCCTGATTCCAGAGCAATAAAAATGTTGTGCTGTTATTTTTACTTCTAAAAATATAGCAGTATGAGGGAGGAGAAGAAGCCCATTCTTTTATCAATAACAAACAAGAATATTTTTAAAAAGAAAAATGATCTTTTGTGAGTTGCTTCCTCCCACTAAGTGAACTCAGAACTCATTCCTAATTGGAGCTGGTGACAGGATGCCAGAATGCCCAAGCTCTTTCACCCAACACTAAGCATCTTAACAGATGAAATGGCCTGAGTAGTCATTATTTTCAAGGAGTTGTTTTTCCTTCCTCTCAAGCTTTTGGTTTCAAGCACAATTTTTTTTTTTTGCCCAATACTGCTTTTCTCTTTTTTGTTGCCAGAAAAGCCAAGCTCCTTCTCAAAGATTAGATTACCAGCCAGTGACTTTTCTTTGTTGAAAAGACAAGCTTTCTAACAAAAAAGAGGCCTTTCAGTATAAAACAAGATGCTTTCAAGCACTGGGTTCCAAGATATTTGCAAACTTCATAAGCTAAGCAAAACTGTCAATTGTTTTACTACTACTTTAATACTAATTTTAATCTTCCTGAAAAAATAAAAAGAGAAAAAGAGGAAAAGACCCTCTTCTCTCCCCTATCACCCCCCAAAACCATGCTATTAATAGCATGGTTCTCTAGTTTAAAATGTAGAAGAGTCATTTACCATGTTATTTTTTTTTAAATCTAAAAATGTTTTGATTGTGCATCAAATAAATTCAATAGTCTTTATATTCATATTCTCCTTATAAGCCCTTGATTACTTTCACCAGTTTAAATGATGAAGCAAAATAAAACAATAAAAGTGAAAAAATATGGCCATGTAGAATCTCCTTGGTACTTTTCCCAGGTATTGATTGCAACCACAAAAAATGTTAAAGAATATTTCCCCTAGTATCAGATTACAGGTTATTAAATTAATATGTATCAAAAGATATTCCCTCTATGTTTATTACCTTAGTTAGAGTTGACTTGAAAAGGAACCATCGCATACTAAAAAATGAAAAATAAAAGAGGAAATATGGTCGTCACGCCAATTTCCTTTGCCCAATTCTAACTGAAGGTGTTTATTCAATCCTATCACAGAGGTGCCTGCTACAGTGTTTTCTCAAACACTGGTGATGGCATGACTCTCTATCCAGCCCACATCAGCTCCACTCCAATCACAAAACCATCCCTTTGCCTTCACCTCAACATTTGCCTCTCCCTCCCCTAAAAACAACCTAAGACTCATACAACACTCACCCTGAACTCCTCTTTAATGACTTTATCCAAAACCATCTCCCACAGCGTTTTGAACTTTTAATTCCATGCCTCCTCAGCCAGTCCTTTCCCTTCATCCCACCTCCTCTCTCCTTCTCAGGATCTATCCTTTCAACTCCAGTGCTCCTTCCTCAAACTCTCTCTCAGGCCCTCAAGTCCAAACTTCAGTCCCTTCTCATCCTCATCCCTGGCAGGATTCTCTGTCATTCTTGCAAGCTCTCTCCTTTCTTGCGGAATTGTGGGAACCCCATGTCAGTCTGCTCTTCACTTGTTCACTCTCTAGTCCTATTTGCTGAATTTCTCAGCCCCTTGGAGCCAGGGACACATATCTCTGTCCTGCTTTGGTATTCCTAAATTCTGCTTTTTAATTCTGTGGATAGGTCTTATTTTTCTAGGGCCATTGTTCTTCCTAAATTTTTAGTGTTTTCTTATAAGATAATTAAGAATAGAAATATACATGCATACAAGCATATAAGCATAACCAATGGACATAAGACACTGGGGGGTAGGGGAGGCTAGGGGACTGTCAAGGGCGGGGGGGGGGGAAGGACACATATATATAATACCCTTTGTAATACTTTAAGCAATAAAAAAAAATTTACTGTGATATTCCCAAGCAAGTGAAGCAACTTTTGAAAATTAGTTACTAATTATTTTGTAAACAAGGGCAGTTTGTTTCCTAGAGATTAAGAAAATACTATATGTTAGGGAAATGTGAGGTACTGATAAAAAGAGTAACCTGAATAAAACATATTAGGATCAGAAAAAAAAAAGAATAGAAATATATCTAAGCCAAAAATAATGTCATTTAAAGAAAGATATCAGGACAAGTTCTCTAAAGGTAGGGTACAAATTAAATTGTATAAAGTCTGAGACACATCAGCATGATGAATATATTAAACTTAGAGTCACAGAACATTGGTCCCATAAAGGATTAATTTGGCCATGTCTGAACTTAGTTTACTTAACTTTCCTGGGTGTGCTCAGACTGTCTATAGACTTAAAGGCTTTACTACCCCTAGCTGTTTCCATGTCTTTTGTACATCCTAAAGAAGAGGTATGGGACTATATTTCCCAGAATCCCCTTCTCACTGTGGTTCCTGGTTTCTATATGAATATGACAAGTACTCATGATGCATTCATTGTTTAGGGAGTATTGGATTGGATTGGATTAGGAGGCCAGTATACACAGGAAATGTTTGCCTCATAGATGACAGTTTGTTCTAAGCGCTGGTTGGAACTCATCAACTCACCAGCCCACTAGGCATGAGAACTGATCACTTAGTAAAGTCAGGTTTGTATCTAATTCTAGGTGGAAAGAAGGGAATCATTAGTTATCTGTCACCTTGATGTTAGGAGGGGTTGAATAACTAGTCATGGTCCATGGGTATGGGTGGACATGATTATAAGAGAAGTTCTAGTGAGTTCTTGCTTTTTCTCTACCCCAATCTGCAATATTCCAGATAGTGTAGTCAGGGACCTTGAGTGAGAATGGCAACCTCATTGCTGATTTAGGAGGAGTGAGCAATAAATCTTTTTGTGTTATTTTTAAATGACTTTCAGCTTCACTGAAGTAAAATTGAAAAATAAAAATTATTATGTTTAGATTGTACAACGTGATGAGTTAGTACAAGTATACAGTGTGAAATTATTACCACAATCAAATTCCATCATCTCACACAGTCACCGTGTGTGTGTGAGTGTTAAGAACAGTTAAGATCTATTCTCTTAGAAAATTTCAAGTATACAATAGAGTATTATTAACTATAGTCACAACGCTGTACATTAAATTTCCAGAGCTTGTCTTATAACTGGAAATTTTAAGAGAATTTTTTTCTAATCTAGAATAATTTAACTAACTTAACTCTCAACCAAGAAAGAATGTACAATTCAGAAAAACAAGATATCAAAAAACTCCCTTCCCTATGCACACTTTTCATAAATCTAGAAACATGCATATCATGAGTGAAAAAAAGAAACCTAGAAGAAAAAGACATAAAATACAGGAAGCAGAAGATCCAACAAAATCGTGGAGTTGAGACTCTAAAGGCAAAACCCGTGAAGACAGCTCAGCCAGCCCAAGTGTAGCCCATCCAAACAGAAGCAGTATTACAGCCAGCTCTAAAAGACTAACCTATAAATAAAAGTCATTTTTCTTTTGATTGGATTGTTTCTCTTCCTTTTGTTAAGTTGTATGAGTTCCCTGTAAATGCTGGAGATTAAACCCTTATTGGTGATAAATTGGCAAATAGGTTCTCCCATGAAGTGGGCTTTCTTGTTGTTTTGTTGATGGTTTCTCTTGCGGTACAGAAGCCTTTTATTTTGATGTAGTCCCATTTGTTTATTTTCTCTTTAGTTTTTGTTGTCGTAGGAGCTGTATCAGTGAAGATATTGCTTCGGCATATGTCTGAGATTTTGCTGCCTGTGGATTCCTCTAAGATTTTTATGGTTTCCCATCTTATGTTTAAGTCTTTTATCCATTTTGAGTTTATTTTTGTGTATGGTGTAAGTTGATAGTCTAGTTTCATTTTTTTGCATGTATCTGTCCAATTTTCCCAACAACATTTATTGAAGGGACTGTCTTGACTCCATTGTACATTCCTGCCTCCTTTGTCAAATATTAATTGATCATAGTGGTTTGGGTCGATTTCTGGGTTCTCTATTCTATTCCATTGGTCTATATGTCTGTTCTTGTGCCAATACCAGGAAGTTTTGAGAACAGTGGCTTTGTAATACAGCTTGATATCTGGTATTGAGATCTCACCTACTTTGTTCTTCTTTCTCAGGATTGCTATGGCTATTCAGAGTATGAAGATTATTTCTGAGAAGAGAGCAATACTTTTTTTTCCAGAAAGCATTACCTGCAAATTTTGATGACCAGTTTGACTTCACTCCAACCCAAACATGTATTGCTTGACTGATTTTTCACTTCCTTGCCTTGATTTAAATTTTGTTTCAAAATAGTCAGGAACTGACATAAAGATGACTAGTCTAATTCCATCATTTTTCAAATGAGATCCAGATAGGAAAAATGACTTGCCAAAAGCTATCTATCTAGTTTGTGGCAAAACATGAACCCACTTCTTTTTCTTAGTTCAGATATCTTTCCAATACAATAACTCTGGACTATTCTATTTATTAAGCAATATAGTCAGTCACATTGTCTGAGGCTCCTTCATTTTCCAAAGACATATAATAATGTTTGAGACTTAAAGAGGGAAAAAGTCACCAAGTTTGTTGTTTTTCTTGTCCTCATTGCCTGAGTTCTCATCTCTAAACTAGGGTATTTGGCATATAAACCCTATGACCTTTAAGGCCCCTTATGGCTCTAAATTCCCATAATTATATTTTGATCCTTCTCTTCTAACAATTAATTTTCATGAAAAGAAAAATCTTTTGCTGAATTTCTTTGGGGAGCACAGTGGTGGGGTTGGTCAAACACTCCCCTGTGTACTGTTTTGATGTCCTGAGTTCCTTCCTTTTCATCGCCTTGTGCATTTGCTGATGTCAGGGCTTTGACCATGGATCATAAGCTGTAACCACCACAGTTTTTCCAGATGTTGACATACCAGGCAAATGTATTCTTTGTGGGAGCAGTTACTGCTGTGGGAAGAGAGGTCTTGGAAGCACATTCCAGTTGCAGCCTGATTTAATTGAGGTAGTAAACATCATGGGAACAATGGTTGACATTGGCCAATCTCCACCATGAGGAGGTGCACAGAGTCGCAGGAGAACCAGGGGGAAGTGCAGAAAATAAGGCAAAACATATGAAGCAGTGAGGGAAGGAAAAGGGAAAGAGAATGCCAAGAAATCCAGACACATAAACAAATGGCTAATGCTTTACATTGGTTCTTCAAGTTTGTGTGTGTGTGTGTGTGTGTGTGTGTGTGTGTGTGTGTGTGTGTGTGTGTGTTAAAAGATCAGGGAGTAATTTATGGAATAAAAGTTTCTACAAGTTATTCTCTTTGAGTTTTTAAGACCCTGGGAAGATAAGTTCACATTATTCTAAGATGCTTATTTTTCAATCCACTTTTAAAAGGATTAATACAATTTACAAATTACAAAAGCATTTGCATAATTAAATCACAATATTTTTACCAAGTTAATTTCACTGCCTTTCCTTAGTATATGTGAGGCTTTGTACCCCTTTAAAGAGCTTTCTTTGCTCCCCAGGCAGCAGTAAACTGATCAAGATGCTAAAGAGGGTTGCATTCTTTTTTCACTCAAGTTTAATGACTACATATTTCCTCCACCAGTAATGCCTTTGACAAGTGAACAGTCTTTGAAGATTATGAGTGAAGTTGCTTTTTTCTAAGTTTCTACTTTCAAAAACCCCAGTATATATGACCATTCTTTACGTATCCTTAAAGCTAATGTTCTCAAAAACCTTACTTTTTTTTCTTTTTTTTTTTCTAATGCTTTTGTATCAAGCTATTTAATTTTTGAAACTTCATGTTAGTGCAGTTACCAACGCACTTTGAACCAATAACTGCTCATGTAAAGTTTGATCATGGCTCTGTCCTATCTCTTCAGACTGCCTCAATGTCTCATGTTCTATCTGTCCCGTGTTTCTAAATTTATAAATCCTTCAACTAACAGATGGCACATGCAAGCACCAATGGGCACAGAAATCAATCCAAGGCTTTTAAACATGAAATGTCCCTCAGGCAAGCAGCAGAAGGAAACAGAAAGGGAAACTTGGATACTTTCAAAGGGAAGAAAGGATTGACTGTCTTTCCTTGTAGTTTGGTGAACCATTCAATAAATCGGGCAAATAAAATTGGCCAACTGAGAATGAATCCATTTTATTGCATGAATCATGTTAATAAATCACATTGAAAGTGGTACTGGACTTCTTGCTTACCCAATATGGTAAAAACAAGTAATAGATTCACATCTTGAATACTATTAAGTTTCATTGGAGTTAGGACTGATACCTCCCTCTAGTTTTAAGAATTCCTATGAGTTGCTATGTTAAAGCCTTTGGTGCTATGGGCTTTTCATGTTTTTGGTGTAATATTTACTCAGTCTGTGGAGTCTTCACAACTGTTAAAGAGAATGTGATAATATAAAGCTAGAATATGATCATTGATCTTTTTTCTCAATATTCATTCATTCCAGATGACTCTTTCCTTAACATATGACTGTAAAGACACTGAAATAAATAGTTTATACCAATGTAATAAAGATAATTGTGTGTCCTTCAGGCTGTACATATTGGTTGGTGAAGGAGAAAAAATATACTGTATTCTTTTATCAGCTAAGAATCAAATTCAACCTTTTGAGGAATATTTAAATTTTAATTGTATTTACATTTCATGTTACAAAAATTAGATGTTTAAATTATTTCTTCACAATATAAAATTTAAAGAAAACATAAAACTACCAGGAATAACATTCGAGCTGAACTAAGATTCTATGAGAATTAAAGTGCTAACAACTGACATTGATTTTGATGTTCATTGAACACAATCTATTGCCTAATTCAAAATATACTAGATTATTTTTAAACCTGATTTTATCTAGAAGACTAAATACTTTGTAAACAATGTAAAAATATATATGACTTTGCCTGAAATTAAAATTGTATTCTATGTGGCATTACACGGAAGAATTAAAAACAATAAATCTAAATTAAATAAAAACAGATTATATATTAGCATGTCTCCTAATAATAGAAGTCTATAAAAATGTAATAAACTGTCCCATAAAATAATGACCTTCCCGTCTCTACAGGTGTTAAAAGAGAATTTAGAAAACCACAGGTTAGAGAAATTCTGTCAAGCAGAAGCTGGATTAATTTATCTCTAAAGATTCACAAATCTTCTGTTCAATAATACCACAAAATATTGTGTAGACTAACACAAAAATTATGAACTTATTATGTAAATAGAATACCTTTTATTTTAAGTCATTTCACTTTCATAAATTCTTTACATATGGGCATGCTGAATGCTATGCTCAGTCACAGATTTTGGTTGTAAATGAAACAGTAGGATAACAGGACACGTTCAGTCCAATTTTCCTTTTGGTTGCATCTCACGGGGTAGAGAAGTGCATTATAATGGCTCTCAGGATACTTATTCACATTCATATCACTGTGCTGCAGAGTCACTGAGGAGACTGCTAACCGTTCTACCATCAAACAAATATATTGCAGGCCAGCGATCCTTTCCACATCAAGTTCACTTGTAAAACATTACTGAGGAATGGTAAGGCCATTTTCCAGAATGTCATTGGTATAAAAGTCCAAAATGTCTGCGCTCGTGCAATTTGAGAAGGTGAGAAATTTGACACAAGGACTGGAATGCATTAGCACCATATCGAGATAGTCATACATCCTCATCTTCTAAATGTGAAAGAACCAGCTACAACATATCTCTTTTCTATTTTTTTTTCTTTTCTGTAGGTAATTACAATTCACTTTATGTGTTATTTTCTTTTTTTGTACTATTTTTTAAGTTGAAGCATAGCAGACACAAGCTGATATTGAAATATAGCAAAATATTACTTGATTGTGATTGCTTTACATTTATTATTTTGAGGACATAGTTGATGTATTTACAATAATGAGTCTTCCAGCTTATGAAAAGATCACATTATTTATTTAGTCATTTTCCCATTTTTCTCCATAATCTTTATATTTAAGTATCTGAATAGAAGTTTTTCGCATCTTTCATTTGTTTTATTCATAAGCATCTAATTCTTCTTTATACTATTGTGAGTGGTATTATAAATACAATCAGCACTCCAGAAGAAACCTGGTACAAATTCTCAGTAATTAGCCAACCAAGGTAACTACTGTTATGATTTCCAGCATCATTGGATAGTGTTTTGTGTGTGTGTGTGTGTATGTTTGGGGGGGGGGTCTCTATGTAAATGGCATCAGAGAGTATAGCATATATTCTGTTGCTGGGAGCCGGTCCATCTTTGCTTTTAAAAAATAAAAAAGGGGGAATTTGCCAGGAGCCGGTCCATCCTTGCTGTTTCAAGGGACCTGGCATTTATGGCATACTGTTCTTAATATGTTTGCTCACCTTCTTGGCACTATGTGTTTTAACCAAGGTCTCTGAGAAAGGTTGTTTCCCCAGGTAGGGATTTTCCCCTGAAGTTAGGGAGGGAATAAAACCTCTTAACTAAGTGCCAGGCGGGTAATTAATCACTTTAACTACGAACAATCATGCTTAAGCTACATAATCTTTACTCCCTGGAATGGAGATAAGAAACGCCCTAACCTTTGGAATAGAGATTGATAGGATTGGAATCAACTGGTATAAATACAGATGTAACAAGACAGAACTTAGAAGACAGAACCTACACAGAACCTAGAGACAGAAGAACTTCGCTGGAGAGAACATGGCAAAAGATCCTGGACTGAACCTGACTACAGAAATTGGCAAGAGAACCTGACTAGAACCTGGTGACTGAACCTGGCTGGAGAACCTGGAGAACCTAGCAAGAGAACATGGACACAGAACCTGGCTGGAGATCCTAAGCAGAACCTCTCTGGAGATCCAGACCAGAACTTGGCTGGAGATCCTGGCTAGGCTGCTGATCAACTGAACACTGTCTCCGTGTCCTTCCTTCTTCGCTGACTCCGTCCACACCTTTGGGGACCCCTGGACCTGCTGGGGTTGGACCCCAGCATTCTGTCATGATTGACTTTTCACAATCAAATTATAAAGCAACTCATTCATCCCTAACCAGTTTGGCTCAGTGGATAGAGCATCAGACACAAGACTGAGGGTCCCAGGTTCAATTCCGGTCAAGGGCACATAGTTTGGTTACAGGTTCCCCAGCCCTGATTGGGGTGCATGCAGGAGGCAACCAATTGATGTGTCTCTCTCACATCGGTTTTTCTCTCTGTCTCTCCCTCTCCCTTCCACTCTATTTAAAAATTAATGAAAAAATATCCTCAGGTGAGGATTAACAAAAAATAAAAAAATAAACAACTCATTCAAGTTGTAGCCATAAAAGTAGTCTTTTTGGAGGGAAGCTTTATTACCTTACATTTCACATTTACCTTTTCAATGCATCTGGAATTAGTTTTCATATACAATGTAAGATGTGAGGAAAAAGTTGAACTCAATTTTTCTTCCATTTACATATCCAGTTGACCTGGCATCATCTACTGAAAATGAAAAGGTTTACTTTTTTCCTGTAGAAACACCCAATTTATCCAGCATCATATACTTAAAATATGAAGCTTTCTTCACTACATTTCAATGGCACTTTTGTTATAAATGATGTGATTGTTTATATGCATGTATCATTGTGGGTCCTTTGGGGGGTTCCACTGGACTATTTGATTGTATTAACAGCTTTTACTGTATCTTTATGGTAAAACATAATACCCAGTAATTTAAATTCTCCAGTTCATTCTTCTCTAAGATTATTGCTACTCTTGACTGTTTGAATTTCCATATATAGTTTTAATCTACACACACATACATTTTTAATCTACATACACACACAAAAAAAAACCCTGCAGGGATTTTGATTAGTATTGTATTTCATTTAATATCTTTAAATGATGAGTCTTCCAATCAATAATCATGTACATTAAGGCATTGATTTGTTCACTTTCCTTGCTTTAAGCAATGTTTCTTTTATAATTTTTTGTTTAGACGTTTTGTACATATTTCACACTATTTATTTCTAGATACCTCCTATGTTTGATGCTATTTTAAAGGATATTATTTGAATACTTTATTTTATACTTATTAATTTCAAACACATTGTAAATCATCTAACCAATACAATCAATAGCAAAAAATATGTATTATTTTAGTCATTGAGTGTTGAGGTGATTTATTAGGCTGCAATAACCAATGGATACATGCCTCTTAACAGTTTAATAAAATTCCCCTCTACTACCAGTTTGTCAATAGATTTTTTAAAAAGAAATAGGTGTTGATTTTTATCAATATTTTCTACATCTAAGCAGATGATTCTATGTTTCTTCATTTTTTATTAATGCAATAAGTTATAATGATTGATATACAAATGTTATACATTACTAGAACAAGTACTACTTTATGCATTACTGGATTAATTTTGTTGGTATTTTATTTTAGATTTTCGTGTCTATGTTCTTGAAATAAAAAATGCTTGCAAATTTTTCTTACTTGAAATATCCATGCTTTGTTTTGGCATCAACGTATGTTTGTCATTAAAAGTTAGAGGAAATATTAAATTTATTTCTGTCCCTAAAAGAGTTTTGTTTTGTTTTGTTTTGTTTTAATGACATGGAGTTTTCCAGTGGGACAATGGGTGGAGGTGAAAAAAGGTATATGGGGGATAAATGATGATGGAAAAAATAATAATAAATCAAAACAGAAAAATATATAGAACAAATTTACATTTAACCTTCCATCTTGTGTCAGTTTCAGTAATGTAGTCTTCAAGATATTGGTTCACTTAATATGATTATAGTCTTCATGTATTTTCATATTTATAAGACATAGACATAGCCTTTGTATTTCTTTAACAAGTTGCATTATCTCTCTCTTCTTTAAGTCAAATACAGGTTTGTTAGATTACCAATTTTAATAGTATTTTCAAACAAGCAAATTTTGTCTTTATTTTGTTTCATTGATTTTTGTCATTTACTTTTTATTTCTTTGTTTCCACTTTATTAGCATTTTTCTTCAGCTTCTTTGCATGAAAGTGCTTATTGTTAACTTTCATGTTTTCTTATGAATGTATATGTAATAATTTTTCTTCTAAGTACACCTATAGCAGCATTCTAAAATTATGTAATATTGTCATTATATTTTAGCTCAAAAGGAATTTTTGTCTGCTTTATCTACTAGTTATTGAAGGAAGTGTATATAAATTTCAAATTATGATGGTGAATTTGTCTTACCATCTCTTTTCATCAGTTTTGAAAATATAGTATTAGCTATATACATTTTAATTCCATTTATTCTCTTCAACTTTTATACTAACTTATGGTAACTTTGAATTATGCACTTGTGTGATTTAAAAATCATACAAATATTATTATAATTATTAATTTATTATTATATTAAGTAGTCCATTTTAATTTATATTTACCCACTTATTTTTCATTTTTCATGTTCTTCATTTCTAACTAATTTGCTATGCTCCCATCAAGATCTATTGATGGGTCTATTGAAAGAAATTTACTATAAGGAATTGTCTTACATGTTCATGAAGGCTGAAAAGTCCAAGATCTGCACTTAGCAAGCTGGAGACCCAGGAGAGCCAATGGTATAATTCTAGTTCAAGTTTGAAGCACTGACACCCAAAGAGCTGACGCTGTAAATTCTAGTCTTAGTACAAGTCCCCAAGTGGAAGGTTGTGTTGGCTGAAAGACAGTCAGGCAGGCAGAGAATTCTTACTGAGTCTTTTGTTCTATTCAGGTCTTTAACAGATTAACACCCACACAGACAGGCCCAGAAATAATATTCAATCAAATATCTGGCATCTGTGGTCCACTCAAATTGACATATAAAATGAACCATCAAACCAGCATTTTTCTCTTTTTTTTTTTTTTGGTATAATTACCAAGGTTTTGTTTATTTGGGTGGAACTGGATCTGGAGAGCACAACTCTTTTATATTGCTTTGCTTTGTCATGTTTTGGGTTGTTTTCAGTGCAGGTTGTAAAATTGTTTGTTGTTCTGTTTGTTTTCCCTGAACAGAATGTGATGAGCGCATTGATCCATAATGCACTGTGACGGAGGAGCAAGGTTTCAGTTTTGCTTCTACATGCCATTTATGAGAGTACAGCTGGCCACCGATCAGGGCGTTCTGTGCACTGCTAATTGATTGCTACTCTTTCTGTTTTGCTACTAAGTTTTCATGTCACCTCAGGGAAATATTTGGGTTTTTCTGCAAAGCAAACTCTAAAGATCTGTTTTCAAAGACCTAATTAAAGCAAAATGTTTACCAAAACAAAACAAAGGCAATGTTGTAGTAATGGTAGTACATTTGCTAACATTATCTTGCCTTAGTAAAATAGCTAAATAAATTTGGTGAATTTAATTTAAAATAGACTAGTTAAATAAATTACTTTTATATAAATTATCAGTCTCAACATTGAAAGTATTTCATATACACATGAAATACTTTAGAATATATATCATATGTAACATATATATTTAAATTATGTTATACATATAAAATTCAGAATATTATTCTTCTACTGAAATTAAGCAAATTTCTACACTTGATAATGAAGATTCCTTAACTTATGAAAGGAGTTATATCTCAAGGCTGTCTCTTAAAAATATATTTGAAAGGATAAAATATTCCATGATGAAATCACATCAAACTTTGCACATTAGGAATGACAGATCCTATGTGAAACATTTCTGCAAAAATTCCAGACTCTACTAAAATGTCTGGTATTTCTAAAAACCCAAGTAGATATTTTTGGTATAACATAACATTATCTCAAGGCATTCCACAAGCTGTCCCTCCCCACATCTGTTAGCAAAGTTCTTGTCAAACATGGATCATGAAATGTGGCTCTGAGTCCTTTAACTCTTTCACTCAAAACGGGTGGTGTAAAGTTGTTATATAATATTACAATTGTGTCCCCAGGGAAATATTATTTCAATTCTTTTAAATTCCAGATGAAGAAATAGACTCAGGGAAGTGAGGAGATGTGTTCGGTTCAATCAACTAGTGAGTGGCAAAACTTGTCCCAAAACAAGGCTATGCATTAGCTCTAAAACAGTGGTTCTCAACCTTCCTAATGCTGTGACGCTTTAACACAGTTCCTCATGTTGTGGTGACCCCCAACCATAAAATTATTTTCGTTGCTACTTCATAACTGTAGTTTTGCTACTGTTATGAATTGTAATGTAAATATCTGATGTGCAGGATGTATTTTCATTGTTACAAGTTGAACATAATTAAAGCATAGTGATTAATCACAAAAACAATATGTAATTATATGTGTGTTTTCCGATGGTCTTAGGCGACCCCTGTGAAAGGGTTGTTCGAACCCCCCAAAGGGGCCGCGACCCACAGGTTGAGAACCGCTGCTCTAAAAGAAGCAAAGCGCGTGCCTTGTCCATCTCTAGGTCCATGATACCAAGTTTGTTGGAGCAATATGGCTGCCACTTGACGCCACAGTAGGATAGGTTGTGTAATCAGCAATGAGCCAGTTTTCAGAGCAGCAAAACGAAGAAAACTTTCATTAAAAGCTTGAGCATAGAAGAAATTCGGCTGTATTATCAAAACCCTGGGAAGGATAAAAATAATGCTGAGTGAGTGGGATCAAAGTAGGGAGTGGGAGATGGGATCAGAATAATGTACACTGTACACAGGAGAATGAGGCGACTGACATCTCAGGAAAACAGAGTATGACAAGATCTGGCCATTTAGTCCTGTGGCCAGTGATGATGGCCAATCCTCTATTTGTTGGGAGGGGTAGTGTTTTCAGGCAGATGAAGCACATTGGTTGAGATGTGGAGGATGGCAGCTGGGCAGTCCTCTTTAGAAGACCTGAAGGTCCTCCCTTCCTACTAAAGTATGACCCCACCTCCACCCTAATATATTAATTGGTCCATGTTCTCAAAAGTAATTTCAGTCTGGTGTATTTTTCTGTAATTTTTGCCAATTACCATATTACAGTAAAGTTAACAGACTGAGAATTGATATCTTTTCAGGTGACATTTTTATGTAAAATTAAATTTTATTCATTGTAAAGTTTTCTATTATGTTTAAAGTCAAACATGTTCTTGAAGAACAAACACATTTTCTGAATTTATTATAGTGGTTCTTAGTAAAAATTATACAGCAAAGCATTATATGTTTTCATATATGTAGAAGTATATGCTTTGTGGTAATTGAGTCTGTTTTATTTTGTACTAGAGGCCCAGTGCATAAAATTTGTGCACGGGTCGGGGGGAGTTCCCCTCAGCCCAGACTGCACCCTCTCACAATTTGGGACCACTGGCTCCTAACTGCTCACCTGCCTGCCTGCCTGATTGCCCCACGCAGCCTGCTGTTCAGTCATTTGGTTGTCCCTCACTAACCCCTTGCTGGCCTGGTCACCCCATGCAGCCTGCTGTTCAGTTGTCCATCTGGTTGTTTTGGTCATGACGGCCCTTGGCTTTTTATATATTAAGATTGTATTTTTTAAAATCGTTAAAGCTCTTGTTAAAAAATAGAAAAATTAAGAAATAATTTAAAAAATGTTTACCATGCTCAGTGATTGAGCATAGACCAATGAACCAGGAGGTCACAGTTTGATTCCCGGTCAGAGCACATGCCAGAGTTGTGAGCTCAATCCCCAGTAGGGGGCGTGCAGGAGGCAGCAGATCAATGATTCTCTGTCTTCATTGATGCTTCTATTTCTCTCTCCCTCTCCCTTCCTCTCTCTGAACAAAAAAAAAAAGTTTAACTTTGGGCAACATTATTTATTTAAATATGTTAGTAAATGTAATACTATTAAAAACATTTTAATTAGCATATATTTGAATAACTATTCATTAACCTGCACCACAACATAATAAATTTTTTAATTAAAACCTCTACCAGCACTTAATAGTTTAAGTTACTTCTTTTAGCATATTGAAAGCTACTTAGACTAAAACCCTAACTCAATGAGAACGCAAATATTTGGATGGCTAATAACAGCAGAGGAAAAATTCGGTTTGGATACCTCCGTTTTTTCATTTATTTAGACAAGCAGAATGACAAAAATAAAGTTCTGTCTGTGCAAATGTATGGTTATTAACTCATTTTTAGATACTCTTTGAAATAACTGATTTATTTATTTATTTTTTATTTTATCTTTCCCATCACCATTTATCCCCTTTATGCCCTCTCTCTTCTACCTCCACTTCCCCCTCCCTGAAACCACCACACTGTTGTCCATGAGTTTTCTCTCTCTCTTTCTCTCTCTCTCTCTTTCTCTCTCTCTCTCTCTCTCTTCTTTTCTGCTCAATCCCTCAACACCTCCCCTCCCCCCGCAGCCCCTCGGCCAGAGCTATCTGCCTGCTCTCTATCTATGAGTCTGTCTCTATTTTGCTTGGTAATTCAGTTTGTTCATTAAATGAATAACTGATATTTTTTCTTTCTTGAAGGGGAAAAAGAAGAAAGAATTTCACGTTATGTAAATTAACAAAGCAAAGTTCACATATTTTTGTAAAAGGAAAATAAATGAATTTTTGCTTTGGATAGGTAGTCTTGTCTCCAGTCAGTGGCTGGAACCAGTGATTCTGAATCTTCCTATGCCTCCCCCTTTGGCATTGTTGTATATACTTGATCCTACACATACCATATTATTCTACCTTTGCTATTTTCATAGACCTTGTTAATAACATAAGAGTTGCATCAGAACCTAGTTTCAAAATTAGGGTGGTAATTGAATATCTATTTCAATAAAAAATGAATGTGAAAATAGCATGATCATAAATGTTCTTATTGCATTCTGAAGCACAAACTCCCTGCCTTAACTAGTTAAGTGGAAGTTATTTTGAAGTATTCAGGAATGAGTAAGCTCTTTTTTAAATTTGTGTTTTCTTACACTTTGAAGGGTAGAAGGATCTTCTTAGATGCTGCCTTAGTATGAATGCCAACAGGAATTGCTTGTGGCTGAGGCATTCCTTCCCACACAAGCCCCAAATGCTAGGGCAGCTGTCTCCATAACAGGTTAACATGTCCCTACAAATGTTCCCTTGCTCTGAATGGCCAACATGAAGTTTAAATAGTCAGAATAGGATGTGGGAAAGCAACTGTACCAAAAAAATTTTTAAAGTCCTGTAAACAGCTTCCAGTCTCCACCTAATTTCAAATGCCCCATTCGGGTTCACTGCTTCTTTTCCAATCTTTGATGAGAAGAAAAGCTGACTATCAATGGGGTTCTTTCAAGGAAACATGGAAAAATTCCCTCCTCAACCATGGGCATGTGCTGTATTGTTTTATGTATATTTTATAGATAGGGCATCAAAGACCCAACTATATCAGCTAAAATAAATTTTGTTGTAGAAATTTCCTATAGAAGGCAACATAAAAATATTTTGCCTTCTATTTTTTGCTTGTGTGTCAGGATGGAGTTTGTGCTGGACTAAGTCTCCTAAGGGGTACTCCATGGTAAGTTCCCAATCCTATCTTCTGATTGCCCCCCTGTAGAAAAGCATAAAGATAAGAGAATAAGTATTCCCAACAGTCAGCATAGCCTTTGTCTTTTAGGTAAGATTCAGCAGTAAAATTTCCCCCATTTGTTAAGGTTCTCAGGCCCTTTGCCTTTTTTTTTTTTTTAAATCCTCACTCGAGGATATGTTTTTATTGATTTAAGAGAGAGAGGAAGGAATAGAGGGAGAGAGAGAAAAATAAACATTAATGCAAGAGAGAAACATCAAAATATCAGTTGTCTCCTATATGTGCCCTGACCAGGGATCAAACCCACAACCTGGGCTTGTGCCCCAAAAAGGAATGGAACCCACGACCCTTCGGTGCATGGGACAATGCTCCAACCGAGTCACACTAGCCAGGGCTCAGACCCCTACTCTTTTTTTAAAATTATTTTATTGATTTTTTTTTTTACAGAGAGGAAGCGAGAGGGATAGAGAGTTAGAAACATCAATGAGAGAGAAACATCGACCAGCTGCCTCCTGTGCACCCGCTACTGGGGATGTGCCCGCAAGCAAGGTACATGCCCTTCACCGGAATCGAACCTGAGACCCTTCAGTCCGCAGGCTGATGCTCTATCCACTGAGCCAAACCAGTATGAGCGAGACCCCTACTCTTAATTTAGGTCTGAATGTTCCTGGGTACCCACTGCATTTACTAAGATCCCTCAATTTAACATTAGGCAAGTGGATTGGGTACTAAAAAACATGTCTTTGTACCATAACTTAATCATGGGAAACCTTTGAATAGTAACTATTAGGCTCTAGCAATTGGTACCTTCAAAATAGAAACATTTCATGAACTCAACCAGCTTTTTTTTGTTTTCTCTACACCACCCCCTAGTCTTTCAGTAATAAACCAGCCACCACTTAGATTTTTCAAATTGCATGTCGAAAAAAGTCTCTTCCCTGAGTTAGTTGATTCTGAGTAAGAAGGGTAACTGTTGTCTAGGCTACTGACTTTGGCCCAGCCTCTGTCAGCCTTTAAAAATAAGATCACTATTATTGACTGTTCTGGTTTTCTAAGGATGCCATGACAAGCGCCTCAAACTAGGTCACTTAAACAACAGGTATTTTAGAGGCTAGAAGCCCCAAATCAAGATGTTGGGAAGGTTGGCTCCTTTGAGAACAGTGAGGAAAAATACATTCCATGCCTCTCCCTTAGTTTCTGGTGGTTTGCCAGAAATCTTAGACCTTCCTTAACTTATGGCAGCATATCTCCAATCTTCACATGGTGTTCTCCTCGTGTGCCTGACTGTGTCCAATCTTTTTCTTTTCATTAGATCATCAGTCACATTAGCTTAGGGGCCCACTGTACTCCAATAGAACCATATCTAAAATCATTGCATCTGCAGTGACCTTACTTCCAAGTGACGTCATCTTCTGAAATAGTGAGGGTTAGGAGTTCAACACATGAACTTGAATTTATGGGGGATAAGATTCAGCCCATAAAACTGACCCGACCTAGCCAGTTTGGCTCCATGGATAATGTGTTAGCCTATGGACTGAAGGGCCCTGGGTTCTATTCCAGTCAAGGGCAGTATCTAGGTTACAGGTTTGATCCCTGTCCCTGGTCGGGGCACATGTGAGAGACAACTAGCTGATGTGTCTCTCTCATATCAATGTTTCTCACCCTCTGTCTCTCCCCCTCCCTTCCACTCTCTCTAAAAATCAATGGGAAAATATCCTTGGGTGAGGATTAACAAAACAAAACAATAGAACTGACCAATAAGTCCTTTGGGGTACAAACTCCTTTATTCATCATTTAATATTTCTAGTATCCTAAATTCAAGTTTTTCCATTTCTGTTTTTTCTTTATATTTTGGATATTCAGAGCTCTAATGAATTTGTATCTTCTTTTTGAAACCAGAGAATTTATTTGGTAATTCAATAAGCATATATTTATTAAGCACATATTATCTTTTAGCCACAGGAACACAGTGTAAAACAGAATGTAGACATCTCCAGCTCAAATGGACTTACAGTCAAATTAGAAAGAAACAGGCAAAAGAAAATACAGAAATTTATAATCAAGAAATTGTAGATATTAAATGAAATAAACTATTCTTCAGATATAGAACACTAAAGAAGTTAATAATTTGTTTACTTTTATTTATATGGCTCTCCAAAGCTTAATTTTTCATATTTAATGATCAGTTTAAGCGACAACCTGACATTCCAAAGGAATTAGCTCCTAGCATGAGGAAAGAGACTTCACAAAAGTTTATTTCAAGGGCTCAATGAGCATCTTTGGGCCAGCAACCACAGATATTATTTTTTATTATATCCTTAAGACTTTGAGCAAATATTGCTCAGAAATATGAATGGAAAGATTCATTCTAGAAATGACTTTCGCTTTAAGCTTTGTTCTTTGCCTTAAGCAACTTAAGCAAGTGATTCTTCAAGAGGCACAGTTGGATGAGATGTACATGGACCACAGAGTAGATGGGAATCATGCAAATGGGAAGAAAGGGGAGGAACCCATTAAGTACCAAAAATAGCAACAAGATTACAGAGGAGCTAGATAAAATTCTCTCCCTTCATGGTTAGTGTCACCCAGGTGAGCAGAAAGATCCCATTCTTAAACCAAGAGTAGGTAGTTTAAGACTACTACTTGTCATGTATTATTCATGTATTGTGCAGAAACATCTACACAAGAGATATGCTTCATTTTAATTTTTGTTGTTATTTTATTTAAAAAAATGATACCTTTTAAACAATTTTTATTCCTTAAGAAAGATCCAGGAAGATCCAAGTGTCTGACTTCAGTGGAATTGGTAGTTCCAATGCAAAGATATCTTTCCAATTTTTAAAAAGGTCTAGTGCAGTAAAGGGCATTCTAGGAAGTAAAACCTAAAGCCTACAGCAACCTAGGCTAAGAGCATTTGAGAAGTGATTGTTCTCAGTGCTGTCCTCTTGTTAAAAAGTCAACACTGGGAAGAGATAAAGCCATAGCTTAACTTGACAAGGTATGGCCATATTGCTCTGAAGAATCAGTATAGCAGTCTTCACTTCCAACAGAAATGCATGAAGGTTCCTTTAATTCCATGTGGTTGGGGACATATGGATACTTCCGGGCAATGAATTGTGGGTAGTACTGTCATATGTCATTTATCTGCCAATACAAAGACCCAGGCCCCATCCCAATTCCATCCCCTCCCTTACTCTCTGCCCAAGCTGGGTCCCTGAGTGTGTTTAACAAAGGACTGCTGCAACTAAGTTTTTGGTGTCATTCATCTTCATAGCTTACTCTAGCCCAGTGGTTGGCAAATTCATTAGTCAACAGAGCCAAATATCAACAGTACAATGATTGAAATTTCTTTTGAGAGCCAAATTTTTTAAACTTAAACTATATAGGTAGGTACATTGTTATTAACTTAATTAGGGTACTCCTAAGGCTTAGGAAGAGCCACACTCAAGGGACCAAAGAGCCCCATGTGGCTTGCGAGCTGCAGTTTGCTGACCACAGCCCTAGCCCATTCAGACAGATGAATTCCATAATCATAACCTTAGACATTAGCTATATTTGCTATTTTTTACAGTATTAGATATATAAATTTATATTTCAATATTGTTTTAATGTGCATTTTTCTAATATTAAATATCCTGCATATCTTATCATATGATTGTCAGACTTTTGTGTTTCCTCTTCTACGTTCCTATTCATAGATACTGCCTATTTTAAATAGAGGTAGGCAAAAGTAGGTTTACAGTTGTGATACAAATAAATAATACAATAATTAATCCTATATAATAAATAGGTAATATGCAAATTGACCATCATGCCCTCACACAAGATGGCCGCCCCCATGTGGTCAAAGGTGGCTGCCACAAGATGGCTGGCAGAGGAGGGAAGTTGTGGACGATCTGGCCTACAGGGGAGGGAGGGAAGTTGGAGAGGACCAGGCTTGCAGGGGAGGGCAGTTAGGGGTGACCAGGCCGGCAGGGGAGGGCAGTTGGGGGCAATCGGGCTGGCAGGGGAGCAGTTAGGCATAGATCAGGCTGGCAGGGGAGTGGTTAGGGGGTGATCAGGCTGGCAGGCAGAAGAGGTTAAGGGCAATCAGGCAGGCAGGCAGGTGAGCGGTTGGGAGCCAGCAGTCCTGGATTGTGAGAGGGATGTCTGACTGCCAGTTTAGGCCTGATTCCTAACCTGGCAGTTGGACATCCCCCAAGGGGTCCCAGATTGAAGAGGGTGCAGTCCGAACTTAGGGGCACCACCACCCCCCATGCACAAATTTCATGCACTGGACTCTAGTTAATAATAATACAAGAATAAACTCTTTCACACACTCACAACTATAAACCCACTTTTGCTTACCCCTGTATTGCTGTCTCTATACTATTGGTTTTCATGAGTTTTATTCATGTGTTTGTTAACCCTTCTTCAGTTTTACATATTACAAATATTTGTTCTATTCTGGCAATTTGTCTTTAACATCATCTGCGGTGTCCTTTTTGAAAAAGAAATCCTTCATTCTTATATTATCAAAGTATCAGTAATTTTGCCATTGATGTTTTAAGAAATCCTTCCCAACCTCTAGGTCAAAAAGATAAATTTCTACTTTTTCTTTTAATAACTCATAGTTTTTGTTTTAATATTAAGTTGTTTGCTATTTTACTTTTAAATAGAGCACCTTATTATCACCCAACATGTATTCCATGTTGTAGACTTTTACAAAAAAAGAAAATTGAGGTAACTATCTCAGGATCAAAGAAAACTAGTAATTGCCTGACGTCTAAGTTGAATTCATGTCTGCTGACTCTAATATTAATGTAACATTAGTATTGATTCCTATAAGTCATGTGTCAAGACTGTGTTTCCAGTAAAGCATGAAACACTATAACTTAAAATCCAACTTGTATATACAGTCTCACAGAAGTTCCTTATAAGGCCTGTAAGTGATCATTAGTTTCTGTGTATTCGCTCCTCAAATACTTCTGCCAAGTGAGCCATGAGATAATACTCAACAAAATGGGATGTTTGTTTAATAATTACCACAAAGAATCTCTCCTAGCGATTCTAACTAATAAGGAGAAACAGAAAAAAAAATGTGCCATATGTTTGCCAGCCGAAGAATATGTTGTAAAATTGCCTGCTTTCAAAGAGTAAGTGATATTGGGGGTGAATTGTGAGACTAATATTTCTCTTTTTAAAATGTTTTTATTTATTTTTTAGAGAGAGAATAAGGGAGAGGGAGAGAAACATCTATGAGAGAGAAACATGATTGGCTGCCTCCTGCATGCCCTACTGGGAATGAAGCCCACAACTCCGCAATATGCCCTGACCAGGAAACAAACCAGTGACCTTTTGGTGCATGAGATGACACTCAACCAATGGAGCCACACCGGCCAAGGCTCAGTAACATTTCTTGTGTATTGCTCTTACTTATGTATTGCTTTAAGCCATACTCTGTTTTGCTGCCAAATATATATGAATGGCTAAAATACATTATCTTTGGTATCTAGAAACACACACATGCATATGCATACACACACACAATCACTGATTATTAGTGTATAATTGGTGGTAATACATCAGATTCTAAGAATGAGATTCCTGGAAGCACACCAGAAATGTAACTTGGGTTCTTGCTATTTCTATCCAAAAGATTTATTTGTAAGTGATTCAGAAAGCCCCAAATTCTTAACTAAGGAAGGGTGAGACAAACAAAATCTGCCAGAAACATTGTTTAATAACAAGTCTTTACTTCATGCTGACTACTCTTGAAATCCAAGGACAGAATGCTGACAGGGCCATTAAAGAAAAGACTTAGGATCATCTGATAATATTGCAGAAGCCTGTAGTTATTCCAATGACTTGTGTTAAAGGAACAAGGTCATCATTTTAAGGGGTAGGAATGAAATAATTCTAACCCATTGAAAGTTTATGTGTAATTTCCAGGTGGTATTCACTTAATAGCAATTAGAACTCTACTTTTCATTTGGCTTCTCCTTTTTTAACTAAACAACAACAACAACAAAACACACACAGGTATTTTAGTGAAAATAAAATACTTTACTCAAACCAAACAATATCATTTCTATCCTTTGTTTTATATATCCAGATTTGGTGGGAGTACAATATACTAAAGCCCCAATGGGTATTATTCAGGAACTATACATTATATATTCTTCTGTTTTATATTTTTGGATTAATCTCAGCTATATTAAAGTGACTTTCTAAATTTCTTTTTCTCTTGTCAAAACTTCTTAGATTGGTCGCTTGCACTCTCTGAATCAAAAGCAGTTTTAAAAATAAGTTAAATGTTTCATTATCTAAACAAGTTAATCCAGATTTTTCCCAGCAAAGCTCATTAAATATTCATCAGCTTTGAAAAAAGTTAAATCTTCTTTCTTTGTAAGAAAATAAATGATTCTTTTACACTGTATACAGGATATGTATCCTGAACAAGTTATATTATTTGTTCTGGGCAAACTTTATTCAAAGTCCACTAATGTGTTTCACAAACAGTCATTGGTTACTAAGTATGTATTTCATATTCTAATAGGAATAGTGGACAAAAGGTAAAGTCCTTGTCACCATGGAATTTACAGTATAGGAAATTAGTCAAATATATAACTCATTTTCTATGATCAATAAAAATGTTTGTTTTTATAGTATAACTAGAGGCCCTGTGCATGAGATTCATGCATTGGGGGCAGAGGGGTGTGCCTCAGCCCAGACTGCACCCTCTTGTTGTCTGGGACCCTTCAGGGGATGTCCGCCTGCAGGTTTAGGCCCAATTCCCCCAGATACCAGGCCTAAGCTGACAGTCAGACATCCCTCTCACAGCCTGAGGCTCTCACAGTCTGGAACCCCTTGCTCCTTACCGCCTGTCTGCAGCAGAGGTGAGAGAGGTGAGCCTGGCTTCTGGCTGAGTAGCTCCTGCATTGAGCATCTGCCCCCTGATGGTCAGTGTGTGTCATAGCGACCAGTCATTCCACCATTCGGTCTATTTGCATATTACACTTTTATTATATAGGATCATTTACTATACTTTAAATCACTGTGACATAAATCATTATGACAACAAGATAACATAAATCATTATGTCAAAGTAAGACACAGAATCTCACAGTGATTAAAGCCTTACCGATGGCACAACCACCTTATACTTCATAAACTGCTATCTCATGGCCAACTCCTGCATTCTGTCCTCCCTATTGAGTCAGCAGGCACTGGGTGTTAGAGCTGAGAGGCACTGGTTAACAAACTTATGCAGGCTTCAGGTACACTATTCCATAATACATAATCTGTACACTGTAGTGTGTGTTCACCACCCCAAGTCACATCTCCTCTGTCACCATTTATCCCCCTTACACCCTTCTTCATATCCTCCCACTCCCTTCCCTGGCAGTCACCACACTTGTGTCCATGTCAACATGTTTTGCTACGTGTGAAAGTTTTTATCACCATCCATCATGAGATCTGATAATTCACTTGAAAAGCAATTCATGGAGTCCATGTACGGCAAATGTCTACATATGAAAGTATTTGTAATTAAAGCAAGTAACCCTTTACTTAGAAATAACTGTATGTTTGAAGTGAAGGTATCACTTTAACTTGAATCATCCAAATAATTAGTTTATGTTTCCATTCGCCTCTGTTTTGCCAGTGCATACAGAAAATTTGTAAAGAAAACCATTTATTCAGATTCCAAACACACACCGATGTACACACACAAATACATACATTCATATATATCCATGACCCCTACAATTATAACAAGACTCTTCCTTTTAAAATAATTGTAGCCTTTACTGTAACCCAGCAGAGCAGTAGTAATGTGTGTGCATGAGGTAGAGATAGAGCTGATTTCCAGATTCGTGTGGTTTTTATAAGCCAGTGCCATCTGTTTACCATTGAACATTTCCTAAGGCCTACTTCCCACCACTTTTAAGACACTCCATCAAAGCCAATATCCAACGGCTCTTCTAAAATGCGAATGTTACAAATCATTCCCTTAGCAAAATATTTTGTTCTTCAAATTCCATGTTTTAAAAGCTGCATAGCAAGGGCAGAAACAACAACCCAAAAGGCATAATTTCTAAGTAGCGAAAGTAACAAGTTTTCATTATTGCTCTCATTTGCCCATTCAGCATAATTCTTTCCCCTCTACTTCACTAAAGCTCTGGCACTTTAACCTTGAGCACAAGGTTCGGATTTTAGTGGGAGATTAAATGGATTAAAATCCCTTAAGACTCACAGAAATAAATATCCTCTGGAGAAATTTCAAGCATCGTAGTCATTGGTGAAAGAATATTTGGATCAGGAACTTTCCCAGAAACCACATTCTCAAAACATTCCCTTGCTTGACTCCATCTCACTGAGCTGGAGGGAGAGCCTTGTTTTAGCATCAGAAGGAACTGGGTTCCAACAGCAATTCCCATCTTCACTACAACTATGACGATGGGCAAATCAATTTAGCTGAATGCATAATGGGGATAAGAATATTTCTTCCTTAGAGATATTATTACAGTTGAATGTTAGAATGCATAGCAAGTGTCAGGCAGGTAGGTACTTAATGAATGACAGTAATTAGCCGTAGAGTTTGCCCATTTCATTTTCATAGTAGAATGTCAAAATATGTTCTATTTTCTCATAATTTTGGTTCTCTCAATAAAGTTATGACCTCAGTTTAATATTCTACTCTTTAAAAAAAATGAGGTATTCATAAACTAATGGGAAACTTGTAGCTTTGTTAATGTGGAAATTTTTCTCAATAGTAAAAACACATTCATTGCTAAGTGCTTTCAATTTCTATTCTGTAGTGGCACTTTTTATTGAAATGGAACCATTTCATTTACTACTTATATTTGAGCAGGAGTGACATGGTAATCCTACATGGTTCTAAAATCCAGTGTTTTGTGTATAATGTGAGAAGAAAGTGAGAGAGGGACTGCACACATATAGGATATGTTGTCAAAAATTCAATAGCATAAAATCGTGCTCCCTAGTCCATAAATACACATGCTAAATACTTGAAAATCACTTCTTTTGTCTAAGTAGGAAATAAAAAACATGGAGAGAATAGGTTGAGTAAATGATTTTTGTTTGTTTTTTAAAAGTCTTCTTAAACCCACTGTGTGGGAAAACATATTTGCCAATGTCATATCTGATAAGGGCCTAATCTCCAAAATTTATAGGGAACTCATACAACTTAACAAAAGGAAGATAAACAATCCAATCAAAAAATGGGCAAAGGACCTAAATAGACACCTTTCAAAAGAGGACATTCAGAAAGCCAAGAGACATATGAAAACATGCTCAAAGTCACTAATCATCTGAGAGATGCAAATCAAAACAACAATGAGGTACCATCTCACACCTGTCAGACTGGCTATCATCAACAAATCAACAAACGACAAGTGCTGGAGAGGATGTGGAGAAAAAGGAACACTTGTGCACTGCTGGTGGGAATGCAGACTGGTGCAGCCACTATGGAAGACACTATGGAGTTTCCTTAAAAAACTGAAAATGGAACTCCCATTTGACCCTGTGATCCCACGTCTAGGAATATATCCCAGGAAACCAGAAACACCAATCAGAAAGGATATATGCACCCCTATGTTCATAGCAGCACAATTCACCATAGCTAAGATCTGGAAACAGCCCAAGTGCCCATCAGTAGATGAATGGATTAGAAAACCGTGGTACATCTACATGATGGAATACTATGCTGCTCTAAAAAGGAAGGAACTCTTACCATTTGCAACATCATGGATGGAACTGGAGAGCATTATGCTAAGTGAAATAAGCCAGTCAGTGAAGAAAAAATACCACATGATCTCACTCATTCATGGATAATAGAGACCATTATAAACTTTTGAACAATAATAGATACAGAGGCAGAGCTGCCTCAAACAGATTGTCAAACTGCAGCGGGAAGGCCGGGGAGGGTTGGGGGGTAGGAGGTAGGGGGGTAAGAGATCAATTAAAGGACTTGTATGCATGCATATAAGCATAACCAATGGGCATAAGACACTGGGGGATAGGGGAGGCTAGGGGACTGTCTAGGGCGGGGGGATAAAATGGACACATATGTAATACCCTTTGTAATACTTTAAGCAATAAATTAAAAAAAAATTATGAGAATAATAGAAACTCTGAGACAATGGAGTGAGAATTAAATAAAATAATTGATGAGAAGTTCACAGCACAGTGCTTGGCACAGAAAAATGAATAATGCATATAGAATTTTGTGATTTATTCAATGAGTTTTAAAACAGAATTGATCTTGGATAGGAAGAAATAAGAAACTGTTGACTCTGCGTAATCCTCCTATATATATTGAAGATGGGACATCTCCTTTAAAATGTTATTTTCAGTTTTTCTAATAAGAACTAGATACCCATTGATAGAAAAATGTCTGTGTGGGATTCTTTTTAGTAAAAACCAAGTCTTACTTGGTTTTATAATTTGGTGATATAATTTGGGGATTATAAATAAATTGGCTTTACAAACTGTCAAAAAAAAAAAGTCTTCTTGGAAATAGCAGTGTCACACAAAAAAGAAATTACTTACTATTTTTGAAATACATTCTTAGGAATTGTTTCATACAGCATTTACCCATAAACTATGGATATCTGACTATATTAGAATATGAGCCCAATTTAGATAACTATTAAGTTATACTTCAAAGTGATGGTAAAACTAATATTTGTTGATATTAAAACTTTGTTTTATATTTCTATTAAGTCATATTTTGAAAATCCTAAAGTTATGGAAGTCAGGTTGATCTAATTTCTGCGAATTGATTTTTTATGCATTTTCAGCAAGAACACACATAGCTACCTCTTTTCTTCTGCGTGCCTGATATTGCTCTGAGAACCTCATTTAATCCTTAGAACGACCTGTAGGATAAGCATTGAGGTCCTTATTTTAAAAAAGAGAAAATTGACTGTTTTTAGAAGTGAAGAACCTCCATTTTTCTGACTTTGCAAATAGAAAGCCAGGACCCAAACCCAGTCACAGTGCTGCCAAAGCCTCCATTCTCAGTTCCTCGAACAGCCATGAGTGTATGCCCAGGGGATCACATTCATCTTTCAGGTATGACAGCTTTTAGCAGGGCTCTCACCGTCTCCGGGGAACTGATGGTAGGTAGAACTGCCTGCATCAGTCCTGATAAGAGTGGCCAAATGTGCTTGATCACCAAAACAGCTTCATAAAAGCCTGCCATGGCTCTCTGTGTGAAAACTATTAGAAAGTTGGGAAACAAGGTAAGGACAGTATATTAAAGCCAGAAAGGAAAAGGAAGGGAAGGGAAGGGAAGGGAAGGGAAGGGAAGGGAAGGGAAGGGAAGGGAAGGGAAGGGAAGGGAAGGGAAGGGAAGGGAAGGGAAGGGGAAAAAGTAATAAATATTTCTAGTGCATATTCTTTTATCAGGTTAACTAGTCGGCATCATGGAGAGGGGACTTCCTATTGGAAAGACATTTCCACCAAGGGAAAGGGTAGCAGTAATGAGACCTTTCATCCCAGAAAACACCATAGTGGCCTAACTATCAGGAGGAGCAGACCTAAGACAGTAAAGTTGGGTGCTATAGCAACTGAAAGAAAAGGTGATACAAGTAAAGCTTGACCCCCCTAATGCTATTATTAGGATCATCTCTATTCACAAGGAACATCCTTGCGAGCTGACAGATTGTGTCAATGGTTATATAGGTTTAGTTTTTATGAGAGACTTTGGTGTGGGTGTCAGTACTCAGGAAATTAGGTAAACATAATGAAGACATGTTGATTTTTTCAATAATTATGGTTTACACTGGCATAGGCTTGAACTCTCACAGTCATCCTGCAATGCAGATAGAGCCAGAATGACCCCTAAATGATGGCATACATAGAAGACATGAATTAATCAATTGACTTAACCAAGTGTACCTTGATTGCATTTGATCATGTTGATAGAATAAAGGAGAGGTTCTCAAATTTGTAATGTGAATAAAACTTAACAAGGGATCTGTTAAAATTTAAATTTCTATGTACAACCCTAGAGTTTCAGTTTTCTAGAGTGAGGCTCTGGGATCTACATTTTTAACAATACTCAACTGGTTTTGTGGCAAATGATTCAGAGAAAAATTAGCTGACAAATTTCTTGGTTCACAAATGTTAAGTTGATTACAGACAAGCTTGAGGAATAATTGTGGCCTGGAGTCTCCTGGAGTGTTGGTCTCCCCTGTGGAAATATTACAGGATCTAACAAACTTTATAATGGCTTAAATCAAGCCATCTGCCAAGGAAATAGCTATCCAGGCCCAGGCAGTGAACAAAGGAAGGAGCCTCAGATACTAGTTCCCAGGAACACCACAAGGAAGCTCAGACCACAGACAGAAAAGGACTAATTGATCATATTACCAACTAGTCTAGACAGGCAAGACCACCTGCTTGGGCATTATCAGGTTGTGGGTGTATCTAGGGCCAAGTCCTGGGTTTGTGGTCTTTTCCATTTTTCTATCTTAAAGATTGCTTCCTCTTTAATAAAAATTGTGCTAAGGGAATGACTTTGGTGTTCATAAGAAATGCTTAGAGGAGAATTAGACCAAAAAAAAAATTTTTTTAAACATTTGATACCTTCACTTAAAATGCCTTTCTTGATCCTGCCGGCTAACGCAATCATCCCTTCCACTTACTTCCCTTTGCACTGCATGCTCACCTCCAATTGACACTATGATTAATCTGTGGGGCGTGTGCTTCATGTGCCCTTTCTACCTGTGGGCTCATTAGGGACAAAGTCCATTGTCAATTTACTGTTTTATCCCCACACTGCGTGTGGCACATAACTGGCACTCCTAAGCTACTGGTTTCTGGGGAGTTGGTTAGTGAGCTTGTCATTTGCTAGGGAGTGACTTCTTTCAGAACTGCTATTAATATCTATGAACAGATCATTTGGGAAGCTTGCCAAGCAGGTACCATTCCAGAACCCATCTCTGCCATAGAAAAAAATAGAATGAAAAATTACCTGTATCAGATATGTTTTTCCTCTGATCTGAGACTTGTGATACAATTTGTGGAAACTGAATCCAAATTTAAGTACTTAGGAAGGAAGTCATTATCATTAGGGAGACTAGGATTCCAGAATCTTAATTCCCTTAAGGGGGAGAGTCAGCAGAGTTTCCTTGGACATGGGCTTGGCAAGAACTTGGTCAAAGGTCTTGAGTTCTTGCCAAACCTTAACCTGAGCCTGGTTAGAGGGGAAGGCAGTGCACAGACCATTGCAAGGCTAAGTGCATCCATTTAATCTAAAGGTATGTTGCCAGGAGAAGCTGAAAGAGATCTCTTTTGGGTATTGCCAATAGTAAAGGCTTGTGGATTGGGCCCAGTGGTTTGAACTTATTTATCCCTTTGCACATTTATTGAAGATTTATGGCATCTAGCGCTGTTGTTGCGCAACTAGTCAGGCGTCTGACTTCTGTTTGTGGCCTGTTTGGCATAGAAATGGCATGTGGATGTGGTTTGGTCTCAGTGGCACCTTGTCCAATAGTGTATCTTGGCCCGATGTGATGTATTTTGGACAATTTGGTTAATCCCTTTAATATGTTGTTCCAGAGGCAAGAGTTCATGGTGTCTTAGCAGTATTAGAACCTAGTAACAGTTTGTTCTTCAAAATTTAGTCTTGATAGAGTTTTTGCTGGTTAGTCAGGGCATGGTGGAAGCATATAAATATCTAACTGAACTTGTTCTAATATTCCACATGTGAACTATTGATTTGGGCCAATAGATAGGCTTTGGAGATGATTCTGTAAAATTATGTATTTGGGAGGCAACATTAGCATTCTGGTCAGTGTTTATACTGTTTGTAGCCTCAGTTCTATGGCCCATACTGTATGAGGGTTCAGCTTGGTAATTAGATAATAGTGGAATGGCGAATTTAGGTCTTCAAGTAAATGGATAAAGCCTGTGGAGTCATAAGAAAGGTTTCAATTCTTAGAGAATTCTTGGTGTCTACTACTGTATGCACATGTGAACTTGTATTTGAAATGTGGGAAGAGATACCAAAAACTCTCTCCATGTTTAGGGCTGCTGTTCCATCACAGACTGTAGCAATGTGTGGATTGCCATGGTAATTCCATTATTCTCTTATCATTACTGGGGTCTGATGGTAGAGCAATGTGGGTGCTGCACTTGGGGTCTGGTAATGGTACCCCAATAATTACATACCACATTGTTGTGTGGGATGGAGTAATGGTAGACCTTATAGCCCTGGACACATGAGTCACTTTGGTGCTATAATTATACAATTCCATGGTAAAAACAGAGTACTGTATTGGCCCTATTTTATATGGATGATAATTTTTTAGGAGGAAACTGATCATGGGGAGCTGATGTTTTCCTAGGATAATATTTACCTGGGAGCCTGAATTCCAAGTGCTGTTACATGATGTGTGTCCTTAGGCCTCTACCAATTACCTATCCTTTTCAAAAATCATATTCCTAGTATAGAATGAAATATATCCACTTCCCAAAATATTTGCAACATAAGTTCTGGGTGCTCTATTCAAACTCCTCTTACTGAGCCACTGTATTCTGCTGCTAACAGTTTATACCATCACCCTTCTCCAGAAGACGAGCATTGGATAATGGGAACTGACTCACCCGAACATAAATGGAAGGTAAACCTCTAGGCCCATGGGGTTGCTACATAGACAGTGACTAATGAAATAGGGCCTAAGGGTTCACCCCCTTTGCCTCTGGCTGAACAGCCCCTGTGATATAATTCACATGTCAGAGTTTCCTGTGGATCAACCTAGACTTTTCCTGAGCAATATGCTTGCCTAGGTTCTCCTCTGGTCCATTCTAGTTTCCTTGTTCCTTTAAAAATCCTTTCTGAGACCACTCTGTCAATAAGTCACTTTCATAGGAATCTAAGTTTCAGTTCTCTTTCTAAAGAAATATTATTAGATGACTTAGGAAAGTAATGTAGATTGTATACCTTGAAGGGACATTAAGAGAGAAAGAAAAGAACAGTAAAGTAGCAATGACAACAACAAAAACCTAAAAGGCTATTCGCAGAGAAGGATATTAACCACTGACATATAATGATTGAACACAAAAATCTCTACAAATTTTTTATAGCCAATACCTAGAACAGCACTTGGCTTATAATAATTATTGAATGAATAAATTAATAATTTAGTGAACCAGACATCCACCTTCTCTATTGAGAAACTAGTTGCCTGAAAAAATAAATGGAGAAACTGCATCACAAATGGGGAAACAAATACAAAATAAAATTTAAAAAAAGATTAGAGGTAGTTAGACAGCCCTGATACAGAAATTGGAAAATAAAAACTTTATTTTGGAATAAAATAATGCAATCATGGTCACCAAGGCTCAGCCAGCCAGCTCATGCTATATATTTATCCTTTTTTTTTTCCTATTAGACATGTTCTCTGTAGACATTGACCTACAAGATCGATAATTAGCAAAAGTTGTATTTTTTAGCAAGTTTTACAGAACACAATTTGAAATGTTTAGTAAATTAGACCTCACCCATACAGTTACTAGAATTATTAATCAGATAAAAGTAGTATTTATTGGTATGAGTTTGTTTGGCAAGTTAAAATTTATGGCAGAGTCAATCAATGAGAAAATAAAACTGTGTTGAGTAACAAAATAATTTAAGTGTGGGTTATTCCTGTGTCTGTTTCCATTTTATACGAACCTTGGTATTTTATTTCTCTGTCGTGTTTTGAGAAAATATGTACACACACAGTTTTTGAGACAATATGGGACACACATAAACAATTGAAACATCACCAGTTTTTTAAGCGCCTTACTTTGTAAATCTCAGGACACTCTAAACCAACTCAAATTCATGAAAAACCTCATAGTGACAAATTTCTGATTCAAAGTTGAATCACTTAAGGTCTCATATTGGCCTGGTATATCTATAACAAATGCTTGCAGTCACTACCAAATTGTCACATTGAGAGGCTATGAGATTAATATGTGAAATTAAGCTGTGATCCAATTGTCCATTGAATAGATGCTCCTGATTTTCTCTCTGATTATAAATATCAAAAGAGTATTTTTCCATATTATTTTACTTTAGTCCATATGCATCAGACTAATTTATTTAAAAAAAAATAGTGCAAAACTAAACCATCTTAAACAATAATAAATTTATTAGATATTTAAGTATGTATAAAGGTGAAATCTGCAGCAACATTCATAGATAGCTGAATTAAGGGTAATGGTACTTTTTATTGGGGGAGCTTGAATCATTTAAAAATATATATAAATTAAATCAAAAACTGATAGAAATCAGAATCAATTTTGTTGAAACCTAGAGTTTTACAGAACACAATTTAAAAATCATTATGTAGGGGTAAGAGTATATCTGACCTTTAAATCTGCCCAGTGCTTGTTGCCTTCCTTATTTCTTCAGCAGTGCATAGCTCTAACAAAAACTCATGAAGGTGATTGAGGGCATATAATATTTAGAAACAGGGATGCAGGGACTAAGAGGCAGAGAGAAGTGGGTGTTGTGTAGCCCCAGAAGCAATCACTTCAACTTGATAATACTGTATCTCAACTGCCCCCACCACACATCAACATCACTTATGGAACTTTATAAACACACAGCACCAGCAATCAACCTGTACCTACTAAGTCAGAATTTTTGTAATTGGAACCCAGACATCTATATTGTTTTTTAGGGGTTTTTTTTTGTTTGTTTGTTTTGTGTGTGTGTGTGTGTGTGTGTGTGTGTGTGTGTGTGTGTGTGTATAACTGCATGGATGGTTAGAATGAGCCAGGATTGAGAAGCAATGTGCAATTGGCTTAGTTTTCAAATCACGTTTACCTCTAACATATTTTAGTTCCAAAAATAAAAATTAAAAATATATGAACTTTGCCCTAGCTGGTTTGGCTCATTGGATAGAGCGTCGGCCTGAGGCCTGAAGAGTCCCAGGTTCGATTCTGCTCAAGGGCATATACCTTGGTTGCAGGCACATCCCCAGTAGGGGGTGTGCAGGTGGCAGCTGATCGATGCTTCTCTCTCATCGATGTTTCTAACACTCTATCCCTCTCCCTTCTTCTCTCTAAAAAATCAATAAAATATATTTTTAAAAATATATATATATATGAACTTTGAGTGATTAAAAAAATAAAGAATGGATGACAAGGTAACACTTAAGCATTCATGAAGCTTAAGAAAGGTTAAATGGCTTTTCTAAGAACCAACCCCAAATTTGCACTTGAGTATTGAACTCCTTAGCCTGTGCTCTTTCACCAGAGGTTCTCTTAATGGGTATGTATGAACAGGGGATGAGTGATGCCTGTAATAATTAGATCTGAGGATTGTGATCCAAA
Source organism: Myotis myotis (assembly GCF_014108235.1). Taxonomy (NCBI): domain Eukaryota; kingdom Metazoa; phylum Chordata; class Mammalia; order Chiroptera; family Vespertilionidae; genus Myotis; species Myotis myotis. The sequence goes on along the minus strand of NW_023416324.1, from coordinate 206,216,592 downwards.
GAGATTTGGACGATAACTGAATCTATTCTCCAAAGGCTGTTTCCTAGCAGGATAGTCCTTCTCAGGCTGATACACTGAGCATTCTGTTCTCCATTCTGGATCAGGGGCATGAGATTACCCTGATGTTACAGTATGTCCATTGACCTCATGCAATAGGAAATATCAACCAGCAAGACCTGAGAGAGGTAGTAGAAGTAAATGAACTACCTAAGTGCTGAAGTCACCTAGAACCATCCAACCCAATAAGTTTGGTCAGCACTGTGTCCCCTTTGTACCTTTGCTAAGCAGGAGTCTTCGATGGCCCTTTCGATATGTCCCAGACAATCTTCTATCAAAAAAGAAGAGGTAAGTAAATTTAAAGTATTTACTTCTGTAGCCTTCTTGTGGGGTTGCCTAAGGCTGGCTACATTGATCACTGCTCCTCTTCTTTAGGTGACACTCTATAGACTCTCTCCTTCCCAGACCATGGAAGTTGATCTCACTTCTTTCTCTGCCACGCATGCCCTACTGTTACCATGCCAATTACCCCAAGTTACCATGCACTATCCCTTGATTCACACACCTTGCCCACTCATTTGCAAACAATCTCTTTACTAAAGCTTCCCTGGATCATCATCATCAAATGTGTTGTTTCTTGCTGGCTGGCTGATTCACGAATAATACCATGCTCACTTTCTACGGGCTTTTAAAAGGTAACTGAGGTTGATCCCTGAGCTCAGCTTCCAGGGTTATATTGGTGCATTGTCACAGTTAAATGGATTTGATTGTGTTCATTAGACATTTGAAAGCAAAAATTGAGCTGTGACCGCTGGATACCGATTATTTTTAATCTTGTGGAGATTTAAGTCTCTGTTTTTGGGATAAAGACAAGTTATCTGGGGCTCATGAAGCACACAGCACAATTCTTCCATCTCTCAGGTAGCCGTGTGGAGGCTGGATGGGGGCAGAGAGAGATGGATACAGAGAGTCCTGTTAAAAGAGACACAGCGTGAGGGCTGGAGTGTGACCACAGTGTGCTGATGGTGGCAGAGGGACACTCAGGGAAACACACCCTGTACATGAGTTCAACTGAATGATGATCGGATAAATTAAGTTGAAAGGGAGAACACCATTAAAACTTAGAGCAAGCGCTAGTAACTTCAGACATCAAGATTTAACTTCAAGTCAGAATGTGTAGTGTATGTGAAAAAATGAAAAGAATCCCCATGAATTGTACTTGAGGACTAGCATTGTGTTTATTTCTGGAAAAAGTCTCTCTCTCGAGGAGTGGAAAAGGAGGCAAATTCCAAAATAAGTGGGTCTAAGCAATTAGGAACACAATATAAAGAACTTGTTCCTGATTGCTTTTTAACAGACTATGGCATGTGTTACTTGTTAGTTGTTTGAATGGACCTAACTTTTTGTTGAAATGGGCAAAAGGGTGACATTCATTTCTATTAAAGGGTAATAAGAAAAATATATGTTGCCAACCTTTCAATTTTCTGGCCCATCTGTGTTTCAAATCTGATTCAAAATTTTTTAGCAAAGTTAAAATACAAAAGGGGAAACATTTCTGGATTGACAAAGCACAGGTTAACCAATAGCATACAGATATTGTGAATACAAAATAATTATTAGAAACTATTTTTATGAGTTATATATAAGTAAATAAGAAACATATGGGCTGCATTTCCCTGGAAATACACTCAGATTTTAAAATTAAAAAGAAAAAATAACCATCTTGGCAAAAAAGCTCACCAGAGTGTGCCAAACCCCAACAGTTGGAAAAATAGCTTTGAAACATTTGAGGAACCCAAACACGGATGGGTTTGCCCTAGTTAGAAGGCCTTTTACGGTCAGATGAATATGGGTAACAGTGGAGGAGGTAGGGTGGAAAAACAAATCATGAACAACACATGGTTGGTTTGGCATTTTTCCAGTCAATTTAACGGAAACTCAGATTAAAATATTCCACAGAATGTACTTTACTCAAATGTTCACACCAAACAAGATCAAGAATTCCCTGAGTAGTTGACCCAATTTGAAGTTATAAGTTTTAATAGCTTAGAATATCCATATTGCCTGGTATCTTATCCTTTCAAACATCTATCCTACATTTAATGACCAGAATTTCAAACAGTGCAGAAAAGAGTATAAGAATGACCACATGAATAGGAACTCTGGAAGGGAGGAAGTATTAAGAGAGCAGATGACATAAAGAAGTGAAATTCTAAGTAATTAAAAATTATGTCCATGAAGAAAAAAAATGCTGATGTGCTTAAGGCAATTTATAAATCTGAGCTAAATGCTTTTAGGTCCATGAATATTTGCCAAACAGCAACATAAAAGAGATAAGCAGTGGTTCCTAGGGGAAAATTACAATTGAAAAGTTACTGAAGAAAGTGAATGGAAAATGGAGGCTTTTGAGAAATGTTAAGAACAACAAAACTTATTTAATAACTATTTATACTCTGAGTAAGATCCAAACAGATGACATACATAATCAATTTGTATAAGATTAGAAGCTGGGGTTCAAAGAGCAGAATAAACAACTCATCTAATATATTACTTTCATTTTCTCTATCAAAGACAATAATTTTCAAAGTTGAATAATTCATTTAGTTAAAATTGAAGCCTGAAATAAGGAAAAAAAATAGGGAAGGGCATTAACTTTTCAGTGTATTACAGTGTCTAGTCCTGGTGAATTGTAGGGACTCAAATGAAATGTCAGAGAACAAGCCAAGTCCCCATAAGTAATCTTTGATAATTCATGGCAAACAGGAAAACTAAAAGAGATTATATATATATATATATATATATATATATATATATATATACATATATATATATATATAATTTTTATTTTCAAAGTGGTTGAGAATAAAGATTTCAAATTTGATTGGATGGTAAAGGTATGTGGGGTACATGCAATATATTAAAATATTAATTTAAGATTAGTTCATATACTGAATAATTTGAGGATTTAACTTGATTTGACTTATTGGAAGTTTTTTAGGAGAACCTGAAAAACTGTGCATAGGAAGTTATCACTGGATAACTTCTCAGATTCATGATTCTCAGAGGGAGTTAAAAAAAAAAAAAAAAGAACAAATGTGGAAAAGATGTTAAATAGTGATAACTAAGATGAGATAATTCAAGTAAATAATTTTCTAATGTGCAAAAAATAAAAGAATCCATTTCAAAATTTCATGTCTTTATACTTATGAAATACTTGAGACTCAGTATGAGCCCCTCTCTTCTCTTAATCATGATTTTCTATACCGATGCTCAAGGCATCATGACTATAAATCAAGATTAGGAAAGGGAAAATGATGCAGTGGTGCTGATCTAAGATTGGAAAATGGCATGCATGATCATAGAGACTGAAATATGTTAGTGATGACATTAGGTAAGAAACTAACCATAGAATTTAAGATTCACAGAAAGTCAACTATTGCAGAAGGCTCATCAACTGAGACATCGTCATTTGTTTATTCAGCATATTTGAACTGAGAGCCCATTGTGTGTTAGAACCTGTCATAACTACTAGAGCACTATGAGGGTCCGTTTTGTGTATCAGCTCGACTAGGCTATCATCTCCAGTCATTCAATCAAACAGTGATGTAGGTGTTTCTGTGAAGAATAATTTGTAGGTGTGGTTAAAGTCTATAATCAGTTGAACTGGGTAAAGGAGAGTATCCTTAATAATCTGGGTGGACCGGATTCAATCAGTTGAAAGGCCTTAATCTTACCAGACCTGAGGCCCTGAACCTAACTGTCCCTATACCTGGGCTCCTGAGCATTAAAGAGAAAAACCAACATGATATAGAAAAATGTTAGTTACATGCAAACAAGTGATTAGAATAAGATGGAACTTGGAGACATTGTAGAAAATAGGTCTACCTTTCATCTACCTTTCATCTAGCACCAATATTCCACCTTTGTGTGGAAATTACCAAAAAAATCGGTACAGCAGTCTGGTAGGGTTAAGAGTAGAACTGAGATATTCCTGAAGAATAAATTCTGCCTGTGAACTAGTTTCGGATTGTGCTTGAGAGTTCCAGCCTGCACTTCTGGAAAGCCTGCCTTATGGATTTTAAATTGACAAAGCCAATCCCCATAATTGCATAAACTAGTTCCTTGCAATAAATCCTATATAATAAAGAGCTAATATGCAAATGGTCATCACACCCTCATGTCCTCACGCCCTCGTGCCCTTGTGCCCTCATGCCGGAACTGCTCAGACACTCAACCCTGGGGAGAGAAAAATGGGGACCAGCCAGGCTGCGGCCCAGGAGAGGTTCAAGCCACCCACCCCGCGGTCCTGGGCGGCTGCAGCCCAGGCAAAGCCACCTGCCCATGGTCCCCTGCAGCTGTGGCTGGCCCAGGTGAAGCCAGCCCAGGTCCAGGGTGCCTGTGGCTAGCCAGAGGGAGGGAAGCCCGTGTCCCAGTTGCCTGCAACTTGTCAGAGGAGGGAATCCTAGGTCCCAGGTGCGGGGCAAGTCAGAGGCAGTTAGGGGAGATCAGGCCAGCAGGGGAGTAGTTAGGGGTGTTCAGGCTGATAGGGGAGCAGTTAGGGGTGATCAGGCAGGCAGAGGTGGTTAGGGGCTATCAGGCAGACAGGCAGGTGAGCGGTTAGGATCCAGGGGACCCAGATTGTGAGAGGCAGTCAGACATCCCCCGAGGGGTCCCAGATTGGAGAGTGTGCAGGCCAGGCTGAGGGACCCCCCCCCCCCCGCCATGCATGAATTTCGTGCACTGGGCCTCTAGTATCTTAATATATGTATATTTTATTTATTCTGTTTCTCTGGTGGAAATTTAACCATTACAGATTTTGTTACCAGGAAGTGGGGTACTTCTGTAACAAATAAGGAAATACATGGAAGTGACTTTGAAATTGGATAATGGGTAAAAAGGTGAAAGAGTTTTGAGACACGTGATAGGAAAAGTCTAAATTGCCTTAAACAAACTGCTGGTAGAAATATAGATGTTAAAGGCAGTTCTGCTGAGTTCGGAAGGAAATGAGACACATGTTATTGGAAACTAGAGAAAATGCAATTTTTGTTATATAATGGCAGTAAATTTAGATGAATTGTGCCTATAGTTCTGTGGAAAGCAGAACTTGTAAGCTATTAACTTGGATTTTTAGCTGAGGAGATTTCAAGCAAAGTGTTGAGATGCAACATGTGTGTGTGTGTGTGTGTGTGTGTGTGTGTGTTTTACTTTATTTATAATAAAATCTGAGTTAATTAAGGAAAGAACTATTAAACAAAAAGAAACCAGTACTTGATAATGGAGACATTCTCAGCCTATCCAGATTGGGGAAAACAAATAAATAAAAGCTAAAATTTAGAGATTCACCGTTAGAAAAGTATGTTCTTGGGGCAAAGGTCAAATGGACAATGTTTTGCTACTGCTGAAGAGAGTAGGCATGTGACTGGTGGATCTCCTCAGCTATCTCAGCAGAAGGCAGGACTAGACATGGAATCACACAGGAGAGATCTTCGCAGGCCACCTTTGTCTAATGGAGTGAATCCCCATAACACACTGGAGAGCCATGACATTTTTTAAAGAACGTTATATCTGTCAGCTTGCACTGAACTTGAAAGAGGCGGGAGAAAATGAAAGAAGGTTGTCAGAGTCCCAAAATTCTAGAAGCAAGAAACAGATTGATGAAACTACTCAGCTGCAATCACGTGCTACCATTCAAGACAAAGTGTAACTCCAAAGCAGGGACTTGGTCCTAGAGGCCAGAGCCCTGGGTGCAGTGACTAAGAGAGTAGACACAGGGCTGGCACCATAGGCTCAGAGGGTGGAGCCACAGAGGCCACAGCCTCTAACCCCCAGAGGATTACTCCCAGGCCCTGAAACCAAATGGAATTTGTCCACAGGATTTTGAATTTGCATAAGACCAGTGACCTCTGTCTCCCCTCCATATTCTCCTTTTGGGGATGGGAATTGCTATAACTATTATACTATGTCTGCCCCATCATTATATTTTATGAAGAGGTAAATTGTTTTCTAGTTTCATTAGTCCACAGATGGAAAGGAATTTTGCTTCAGGATGGCTCACACCCAGAGTCTCATTTATTTCTTTTTTAGAAGATTTAGGTGACGAGATTTGGAACTTTTAATCTAGTGATAATTAAATGAGATTTTGGACTTGTCGCTGTAATGTGTTGAGACTTCGGGAAATGATGGGATGGTGTGAGTGTATTTTGTGTGTGGTGTGGACATGAAACTTTTGGGGCCAGAGTGGACTGTCCTGAATTAAACAGTGGTCCCCAAAGATATCAGGCCCTAAACCCTAGAAACTATAAATGTTACCTTATTTAGGGGGGAAAGGTATATACAGATGTGACTAAATTAAGGGTTACCCTGTATTATCTAAATCCCATCACATTTCTCCTTATTACAAGAGAGAAATGGAGAGAGATTTGACACAAACAGAGGAGAAGGCAAGGTAACTACGAGTAAGAAGGCAAGAGATGGGGTGATGCAGCTACAAAACAAGAAATGCTGACAACCACCAGAAGCTGGAGGAGACAATGACAGATCACCTCCTCATGTCCCCTGGGGAAGCACAGCCACACTGACACTTGGATTTTGGCCTAGTTATACTAATTTTGGACTTTCCTCCTTTAGAACTGGGAGGAAACAAGTTCATTTGTTTGAAGCTATCAAGTTTGTGATTATTTCTTAAAGAAGCCACAGGAAACTAGTGTAGGTAGAGAGAAGAATAAAATGAGGATTCGTCCGGAGAGATTGTCAGTCTCAAGGAGGAGGCAGAGACCTGTCAAGAGTAAGGACAAGCCTTTGCAATGACAGTTTATCTGAATAAGAAACGTCCAACCCTGTAGTTTATTTGAGCCACAATGATGACATATGTCAGGGAACAGGATCTCCAATGCTCTGGATCATCACAATATGCAGTTTCTTTTAGGCATTTAAAATGAAGGAGGTAATGTAAGAAAGTTTATGAGAAAGTGAGAGAAGGTAAGGCGGGGATTGGGTTACAGGATGGTTAAGATTACTGCTCCCTTGAGGATGGTCATCCTTTCAAAGGAAGTCTCTGAAAAGGGACATTTCAAAGGTGCATTAACCTAGTTGCACAAGAACAATGGACAGGGCTGGCTTACAAGCCTTTCACTAAGGCCAGGGTGTAACTATCCACCATGGCCTGCCCAGTGAGGAATGTCTGATTTATTAAAGCACCTCTTTATTGTCACAGTAGGTAGGTACACAAAAGAAGAAAGGTCAGTTTCTCCTTGAGTCAAGGTACACATCACAAGGTGTTTGCTATAATTACAGGTTACATGTATATTGTCCAGATAAATAAGAGAATGGAGGTCATTAAACTAGCAGGGATAAGAAATAAAGGGTGTTTGGGAAAAGACAATAGTGTGGTGAGGGCCTGGGAGAGGAGGGTGCAGGGTGGAGGGGGTCAATGTGGAAAGAAAACAGGGCGGGGAGTGACATTTGCAACGCTTTCAACAATAAAGATAAATTTATAAAAAAAGAATGGAAGGAAATTCTATTTGACCGGCATCTGGAATGAATGAAAGGCTAGGAATGAAGTAGGAAGTGATGTGGGACCTTATTGTGTGTCCTAAAGATTATCGATTTATTCATGTAAGACATGGGAGCTCTCAATAGTTAATGTAGTAAATTATCAAGGGTTCATGAGACACATATTTGTTTTTTAGTTTTTGTTTTATATATATATGTATTTTAATGTGTTCACCCTAGAAGCTATGGAGAAAACTAGGGTGGGGTGAGACAGAAAAGATATCAGTTAAAAAAACAATGGCAACACCCCGGTGAGATAACATGACAAAAGTGAACAGGAAGGAGGAGATGGATTTAGAATTATTTTTTAGGTCCAGTTGCCAGGACTTGCTGACCAAATAAATGTCAGGAATGAGGAAGAATCCACAGGGTTTTTTCTGCAACAGATGAACGAATGCCAATGCCATTAACTGAAAACAAATGATAGGGGGGACTCGTGGGCTGTTGACACAATTCATTCATTCACCTAATAAATATTTACTCGTCCACCTACTTTGTCCAGGCTCTTGGCTAGTGATGTTCAGCTTGGGGCGATTCCAGGACCTTAAGAAGGTCAAATAATACAAGAGGGATGAGGAGGGAAGTAAGTCGCACAGGGAGAGTTTAACTCTGTGTTTATTTTATTTTGTTTTGTGTTTTTAGTGTCTTGGCAGAGTGGCAAAGGAAGATAGGCGAAGAGGTGTGGTTTGGGAGGGTGGAACTTGTGGAAGTGAGGAATGTGAAGAGTCGTTAAAACAAGGAATAAATCAGCTGTCAATAAGAATGTTCTTTCTCCTTGAATACAAACGAAAGCTGGAAACTTTTTCAATGATTGATTGACTTTGGCATGTTTGGCTTTAAGTATAAATGATATGTCATATGCATCTCCTCCTCCTGCTGTATATGCATATTTTGGACTTTATCAATGTGTGAAAATGTACAGTGGTTTATTGACATGTACATTTCATTATATTTACAGCTATAAGATAACCACTCAGTACTGCACTTCATTTAAATGCCACGCTCAAACTTAACCTAGAAGTTAAAAAAACAACAACTGCATTTGTAATTCAGTGATTCTTATACAGGAAAAGCATTGCTATCTTTGTATACTGTGAGATACTTATTACATTTATATGTCATCCAAACACAATTTAAAAAAAATAATGGCCGAGGAAATAAACCAGAATAGTCTTCTTTTTATTCCCACCTATGCTGCCATTGTATGAAAAGGCAGGATACAATAAACAATGATTATTTTTCTTTTTTGCTTGAAAGCCAGCATCATTCTTAGTTCACAGGCATGGTGATTCCTTTATATCCATTACTAGCCACCCAGTACACGAATTCATGCACCTTGAAAGGAACTGTGGGCCGCGAGGCTGCAGTGGGTACAGGGGCAGGTGGGTCTCGGCCCATCATCTGAACCCCCTCCCAACCCCTCCTTCTGCGGCCCCTGGTCCCGTCTGCTGGCAGCCCCACTCCCACTGCCACGGCTCCCACGTGCTGACAGTGCCAGCCCTGCTCACACCCACTGATAGCGCAGAATGATTGGAGCCAGTGCCGTCAGCGGGTGCAAGCAGCGGCTGCTGCCCTGATTGCCCCTCAGGAGTAGGGGGAGGTGGAGCGATCAGGACCAGCACTGGGCGCCAGCAGTGGGTGCGAGCAGCAACTCCAGTGCCGGCTGTGGGTGAGAGCGGGGCCAGTACCAGCAGTGGGTGCTAGCAGTGGCTCCAGTGCCAGCAGCAGGTGCAAGCGCCAGGTGGGACCACGGCGTGTGGGAGCAAAGAATCTTCAGTAACCTCCAGAGGCTTGCCCCAATGACAGCGATCCGCCTTGGTCTGGTGCCCCACTCACCTGCTCCACCAACCCACTGCAGCCAATGCCCACCATGTTCTGCGCTCTGCCACCTGCTGCGGATGCCCGCCATGTTCCACGCGCACCCCTGGTGGTCAGCACATGTCATAGTGACCAATTGTTCAGTTGTTCGGTTGTTCTGCCGTTCGATCTATTTGCATATTAGTTTATATATATATATATATATATATATATATATGATTAATGAACACCCAATGCTTCACAGGCCAATAAAGGTAGTGGCCACATGCAAAGACCTCACAAACTTGATACCTTAGTTTAAAAGAAGATAAACCAAAATAATGGAGAAACTTTGCATAGCAAGAAGTACATGGTATTTGGCCTCCTTCATGCACTGAGAATGCTTCATTTCATGGGTGTAAAATGTTCCTATTCTTAACCTGAGCAGAGTTTAAACTTCACCATAACCTCTTGGAGAAGATTCCGCAACATGGCTAATCTGTAATTCTGCAGCAAAGCTATTTCTAATAATTAAAGGCCTCCAAAGTACCTGGTACTATATAAAAATGACTTCTACTCCTCCCAACATTGCCGAAACGGAAATGTTATTGTAATAGATGTGGAAACTGGTCATTTTCTCAGTTTAATAGATGAGGAAAATATTATTTGGGATATTTTATTGGATGAGGAAATTTACCTGGCAGAGTTGAGATTCAAACTAAACACGTGAGTCTTCAACCCAAAAGCTATGCTATTCCTAGCACAGTCAACTACCTCATAAAAATACTACTTAAGATCCCTAACTATTCAAAATATTTATTTTGGGGAGGTGGGTTTAAGCCAAATTTAGTTCTTTGGAGAAAACATAATTTTTCTATTATAAGTTAGCTTTAGCATACTTATGGGTACTGCCTATAGTCGGCTAGAAGGAGGTAAGTAGAGAACATGTTTACTTTAACTAGAGGTGCCCCCACATCTTTGGAATTCAATATACTAGTATATTTATTTATTTTAAACCAAGGTATACAATTTTCCCAAATATTTAAGCTAAATGAAAGCTCATTGCATAGTCATATGTATTTTTAAAATAATAGACTCTATCCTCTTAAAAATTATTTCTGTTGTTCTTATAAGCATGCAAAATTGACAGCAAGAATTGATATCTTCACCTTACCTTCTCAAGAACACACTGAAATGGAATGATTAACCAATTTATTCTCCTAATCTCTAGATTGCTCTCTCATATTCTTCTCTCTCCTCTAACTTCCAATATCTTCTTCTCTAATCTCAGCCAGCAAACTTGCTTCCTATACATTGGGGAAATAAAACCTTCACAATCTACTGGTTTTATCTAAAAATTTTGTTTAACCCTATTGGGTACATATAGGGGGAAAAAATGGGTAAGAGGGCTATATAAAAGATCAATCTTTAGCTAGCATATGACGTTATTGGGTGGTGATTAAGATTGGTAAGTCAAAAAAATAACATTGTCCTGGCCAGGTTGCTCAGTTGGTTGAGTGCAGTCCCATACACCGAAAGGTTGCGGGTTTGATTCCCAGTCAGGGCACATACCTAGATTGCAGATTTGGTTGGGTCAGGTACAGGAGGCAACTGATCAGTGTTTCTCCCTCTCATCAATGTTTCTCTCTCTCTTTCTCTCTGTTTCTTCATTACTCTTTATAAAATCAATAAACATATAATCAGGTGAGGGTTAAAAATATAATAATAATAAAGGAGACATATTTACTACTCTGTAATATTTTAAGCAATAAAACAAAAATTTTAAAAAATTAAAAAAATATATAATAATATTAACATACTATCTAGCAATATGGAAGTAAATATCAAAAGCAACAGCTAAACATTTTGAAATATTTGCTTCTGAGGACAAGAACTAATGGGTCTGAAATCATAGGCATACTATTTTTAACTCTAAGGCTTTTTGCATTTAAAAAAAATCTATGTGATTAAAAATACAATTAATAAAATTATGTAATTAAAGACTGGAATAAGATGCACAAAAATTATAATTGCCTGACTGTTAAGATATTTTTTGGGGTGATAATTTCATCTTGTTTTTCTCAACATTTTTAAATGTTTCATAATTCAAATAATTTACCATTACATCTTTATGAAGAATAATTTGGGGGGGGGGTTGTTTGTTTGTTTTTAAATATGTTTTTATTGATTTCAGAGAGGAAGGGAGAGGGAGAGAGAGATAGAAACATCAATGATGAGAGAGAATCATTGATCAGCTGCCTCCTGCATGCCCTGCCCTGGGGAATCAAACCCACAACCAGGACTTATGCTCTGACTGGGGGCTTAAGCCATTAGTTGGACATCCCTCGAGGACTCCCAGGCTGCCAAAGGGATACCTGACTGCCAGCTTAGGCCCAGGTGGACATACCCTGAGGGGACCCGGACTGTGAGAAGGTGAAGGCCTGGCTGAAGGATGCCCCCCCCCGCCCCCCGTCCAAGTGCACAAATTTTTGTGCACCAGGCCTCTAGTATTTTATAAGTAGGAATGAGATATGGATCAGAAAACTTGGATTAGTGCCAGCTCTGCCACATACTAGCTCTTTGGTTTTGGCTAAATTACACATTATTTTCAAAATTTTAATGTATGTATAAGCAAACTACAACTTATATACAACTTATAATGTCCTTGCCATAAGATTGTTAAAGGATGAAATACAGTCATCTATCCAAAGAGACTACACTAGTGACTGTCACATAGTAAGTGCTCAGTAAATATTTGGTTATTGGCCTCAACTGGTACAAAATGAAAGAATATATGCAGAAGCAGGAATAACAAGGACTTATGTATATATCCTACATTATTATTATTATTATTATTATTATTATTATTATTATTAATTTTTGACAGGGAATGTTTGAGACTGAGAACCCTAGGCAGAGAGAGCTGTAAAGGCTGCCAGGAAGCCATCTGAAGTCAAGGACCCCAGTGATAGGGTCCAAGTATGCATGCATCTCTGAAAGTAGGGCCAATGTGTGGCCTCCTGCCAGGACCCTGAGTAATTGGCAGAGCACTGAGCAAGTGAATCATTATAAGTCAAAGTGCTGTAAGTGAGGAAACCACCTGTAGTTAAAACAAGTGCCTCATTGAATTTTTTTAGAGCATAAGAAAACTTAGGGAAAGAGTGATGTCTTTGATACAAAATATGTAGGCCTCAACTCTGACTTGCAGTGCTTTCTAGGAATTCCCTCTTGCCACACCTATATCTGGTCAAAACATCTCTTCTAAGCTTCCTTTTTGGAAGCTGAAGTAACCATGTCATTCATATATATAGTATATATGGGGGGGGGGGGCAGGAAGAGAGAGAGAGAGAGATTTTGAAAGGGAGTTATTTCCTTTTAGCATCATGTTTAAATCTTCCTAGAAGCCCCCGTGTTACTTACTCTGAGTTCTGGTCCACATAAACACACTCAAATTTTAATTCAGTTTCCTAAAGCAAAACATCATCACCATTCACAAAATCTGTTTATTTTCTCTCTCCCTTCAGCTTTCCCAGATCAATTTTCTCTTTTTAACATTAAAGTTAAGTTCTACCTGGATATTGCCACACATTACCTAATGTTCCGTCTCTTCTCTCTTCACTATTAAAGCTTCAGAAGCTCATTAGCCCTCTTCATCCCTCTAACTGAGCCTGAATAAACCTTCATTTTCTCTCATTTTTTTTTTCTATACTTACATTTCTGTTTCACTACTAAGCTTCTGGGCTCCTTAGAACTCCCCGTTCTTTCCTGTCCTCTCTATGCTCTTAGCAACATTAGTCCCCCATTTTCCAAATGTGTTTTTCTTGTGGTTCACTGAGGTTGTAGGTGTTTGGAAAAAAGACTATGGAAATAAAAGATTAAACGTCATTCTCATCACATCACATCAAGGGTACATGTTATCAACATTACTTATCATTGGCATTGCTAACCTTGATCATCTGGCAGGGTAGTGTTTGTAGGATTTCTCCACTATCAAGGTACTTTCCCCCTCCCTAAACTCTATTCATTGGATTCAAGTCACAAAGTGCAACCCATACTCAAGGGATACAGAGCTAAGCTTCCTCTTTTTAAGAGAGAAAATATTGACACTTTATGTGAAATTCTATATGGAAATTTGCTCCATTGTATTTATTTATTCAATAATCCTATATAATAAAGATGTAATATGCAAATGGTCGTCATGCTGTGAAGCGTAACTGACAGCATAATGACTGGATCACGGATCAGCAGGAGGGTGGAGCAGCGACCTGCAAGTGCGTGGTGGAGAGCTACAGGATGGGGCAGGGCAGCAAGCTATGAGAGGGGGTTGGGGGGGAGGGCAGGGCAGTGGGCGGAGAGCTACTGGAGGGTGGCAGCGAGCAACTGGCGAGCTACTGGCACACGGATTCGTGCACAGGGCTACCAGTATAATTAATTAGTACATACTCTTAGATAATTATTATGTTCTTTGGGTTATAATCCAATAATACTTTATTTATTTTGTTGCTTAAATTATTCCATCTTTGGCCACTGAGCACTCTTTCAGGTTGGCTTCTATATTAAAGTTATAGTAATATCCCCCATTGTGTTATTTTAGATAAATGCTTTAACAGAAAGCATGCAAAATGTTGTTTTTCATTTATGTTGAAATTCCAAATATTGATCAGCATATCATATCAATCTTGCATTCATCATTTTACCTTGTATCCTATGCCTTTCCTCAGTGTTGACCTTCCTTCTTGCTTATTTTCATCTTTTAACAGTTTCTATTTAAGGGCCTGTTGGTTGATGGTAAAATTTCTTAGTCTTGGAAATTTTGTTTAAATATCTATTTTGCCCTCATTCTCAGAAAATAATATAGCTGGGAATAAAATTCCAGGCTTAGAATGATTTTCCCTAAGTCCTTTAAAAATATTAATCCAATATTTTCTGTTAAAATTTTTGTGTTTTTTTTTTTTTTTTTTTTTTTTTTTGCTGACAAAGTTTACTAAATCTGGGTTTGCCCCACTCTGGTGATCATTAAGATAAACTAATATCCTTCATGTTAGAAAGGTTCAGCCTGATTAGTCTAAATAGAAATTATTTAGAGTAAACTTTTGATCTGATGAAGTCTGAAAACATATCAAATATTTTCTATTCGTTGATTTCTTTACCATTTTTTCTATTCCCTATTTTGTTAGACCTTCCCTGACTAAAGCCCACAACTCTTACCATCTCTTTTATTTTTCTCTCTGTGATGCTTCTATGGTCTGCATGAATGTGTCCTCCCCAAATTCATATGTTGAAGTCCTACTGCCACATGATGATATTAGGAGATGGGGGTCTTTGGCAAGTGATTAGGTCATGAGGATGGAGCCCTAATAAATGGGATGTGCCCTAGTAGAGGATACCCCACAGAGCTCCCTAGCCCCTTCTAGCTTATGAGGACACAATAAAAAGTCAGTGACTCAGAAGAGGGTCTTATTCACCTATGCTGGCATGCTGATCTTGGGTCAGCAGATCTGTGAGAAATAAGTGTTTGGTGTTTATAAGCCACCCAGTTCATGGTATCCTATCTAATAAAAGAGAAACATGGTAATTCGCGTACAACCGCTACCCTTCCCATTGGCTAATCAGGGAGATATGCAAATTAACTGCCAGCCAAGATGGCGGCCGGCAGCCAGGCAGCTTGAAACTAACATGAGGCTTGCTTGCTTCAGTGACGGAGGACTCCAACATTCCCCGCCTGCCGCTGCAGGCCTCTGAGCTGCAACCCTAAGCAACTATGTAACAAATATAGAAGCTAAACAAAACCCCAGAAACCTGCTTTAGTCCCCGGCTTCAGCCAGCAGGATCCCAACATTGTAAGCAAAGGCCAGAAACCTACTTTCAGCAGCGGAGGCCTAAGAGCTAGAGCCAAGCCTGAAAGCTAAAGCTGGCCCAGAATAAAAAAAGAAAAAAGAAAAAAAGGAGCGGTTGGGAGCTTCAGTCACTCCCAGCCTGAAAACAGCCCTCAGCCCCTCATTCAGACTGGCCGGGAACCCCAGTGGGGACCCCCACCCTGAAGGGTGTGTGACCAGCTACAAACAGCCATCATCCCCTCACCCAGGCTGGCCAGGCACCACAGTGGGGACCCCCACCCTGATCCAGGACACCCTTCAGGGCAAACCAGCTGGCCCCCACCCGTGCACCAGGCCTCTACCCTATATAGTAAAAGGGTAATATGCCTCCCAGCACCGGGATCAGCGTGACAGGGGGTAGCGCCCAAACCCCCTGATCGCCCTGCGGCTCTGTGTGTGACAGGGGGTGGGGCCACAACCTCCCTATCGGCCCTGCTCTGTTCGTGACAGGGGAAGGCGCCCCAACCCCCTGATCAGCCCTGCTCTGTGCCTGATAGGGGGGAGCTCCCCAACCCCCTGATCGCCCTGCGGCTCTGTATGTGACAGGGTGCGGCTCCCCTACCCCCTGATCGGCCCTGCTTTGTGGGTGATAGAGGGTGGCACCCCAACCCCCCTGAGGGGCCCTGCTCTGTGAGTGACAGGGGGCAGTGCCCCAACCCTCTGATTGGCCCTGCTCTGTGCGTGACATGGGGTGGCACCGCAACCTCCCCATCGACCCTGCCTTGAGTGTGACAGGGGGCAGCGCCCCAACTCCCCAATTGGCCCTGCTCTGAGCCCGACCAGAGGCTGCACCTAGGGATTGGGCCTGCCCTCTGCCACCCGGGAGCAAGCCTAAGCCAGCAGGTCGTTATCTCCCGAGGGGTCCCAGACTGCGAGAGGGCACAGGCTGGGCTGAGGGACCCCTCTCCCCCCTGAGTGCACAAATTTTTGTGCACCGGGCCTCTAGTCTATAATAATAAAAGGGTAATATGCTAATTAGACTGGACGTCTTCCGGACATCATTCTGGACATCCTTCCTGACGAAGCCCGGGCTGGAGGGAAGCCAGCCCAGGTCCCGGGTGCCTGCAGGTGGCCCAAGGGAAGCCAGCCTGAGTCCCGGCTGCCTGCAGGAAACCTGAGGGAAGCAGCCCGGGTCCTGGGTGCCAGAGGGAAGTCGGTGCCAGCAGCTAGGGGAAGGAAGGCCTATTCTTGCACAAATTTTCATGCATCAGGCCTCTAGTTCTGTTATAATAGCCCAAATGAACTAAGACAGATGCTCTCTATATAAATTCTTCAATACTTTCTTCCAAGTTACAATCTCCAACTGTACGCAGTTTATTGGATGTATTGCCTATATTTTTCATTTACTGTATATTATGATGTTTTGACACCTTTAAAAACCTTTCCGGTTGGGGAAAAACTGCTCCTTCCAGGGCTAGCCAATTCTTAGAGGTATAAAGAGATTCAGTTGGGGAACATGCCTTTGACATGCAAACATGCAACCCAAAGCCATACCGCCTCTGTCCGGCCTGTGCACCACAGATGACAATATGCCTCTCCCTTACTCATTCCAGGGCTGGGTGCGAGGCAACTAGGAACCACATCTACATCCCTAAGTCCACCACAATTATTCCAACTAGACAATCCTAGACTATTTACCCCACACTGCCTCGCCTCTTTCCTGTAAACAGCCCAATAAAAGCCAGGGCCTACGCACTCCCCAGCTTGTGCTCTGCCTTCCTGACTGGAACCTATGTCCCTCTGTGGTCCGACGATGCTAGCTGTGTCTGGCATTTCTAGGGGACTTGTGAGTGAATCAAACATTTTTGTTCAATGGCAGTGACCTTTCTGTGACATCACTTAGTCCCCTTCATTAATTAAGACCTCAGCCTAGAACAATGGAATTAATTAAAATAGTTTATATTTTAAAAATAGTTTTATTTTCATGATTTCTAATTTCTCAGTAACATATTGCCTACATTAGCATGTAAAAGGTTATTATTACTAAATAAATAAATATTTATTTTTTGAGTTCTATTTTCTATTAGGGTAGCTATCAATATATATGGTCACGGATTGAGGACCGCACATAAACCAGAGTTTTTTGGCATCCTCAATAATTTTTAAAGGCATAAACGAACCGCAACATATTTGAGATCCACTTCTGTCTAGAGGACGCAAGTTTATTTTTCCTGTTTCAGCAGAAACATGAAGAAAAAGTATAAAGTGTTCTACCCTCTATAGATGTCAAGAAAACATTGACAACCCACACATTTTAAAATATCATCTTAGCACAAAGTATTTGTGAACATTTTCTAAAGAAAAAATAAAAGAATTGGCCATGCCTCATATTCTTTTTAATGGAATGTCAATAAACATTAAAGGAGTTCTCATTCAAGTTCCTTAATGTTCGGAAATGACAGAACAGAAAAACAAGTGAGTCTTAATCCCAAAATGTGCTACCCTGCCACAAAAGTGGATGAGTCAGTTTATCCTTGGCCTCCTTGAATCCTCATGTTTGCTTACCCATCTCATGGATGAATGAATATTTTGGAAGGCATTTTCATTTATTGAACATGTTATTTCCCCTCTATATAAACTTCATTTCTTCAAGAGAACGCTTCTGGAGCAATGATCCAAAGAACGCATTTGTTGACTTCCCTTGTGTCAAAAAATAAAATGCTTCTGGATGTTCCAAACCAGCATTTGCTCCAGGCACGCTCAGTCCAACTGCCTCTTCTTGCCTTCAGTGCCTATAGCTTGGTAGGAATGTTTGCACTCTTGACTTTCTCTTCAACCTAATTTCCATGGAAATTCACAGTTGGTGCTTTTTGTGTGTTAACGGCACATTTCATTATCTTGCAACTTTTCCAAATGTTTATCTCTTTGGTGAGCAAGCTCTGCATTGCATGAACAACTTGGAGTCGCCATCCCTTTTACCTCCTTTTCTTATACAGTGGGACCTTGACTTACGAGTTTAATTCGTTCAGAGACCGAGCTCGTTAAAGAGCTCGTTACGGAGCTCATTAACTCAAATTACTCTATCAACTCAATGCAAAAAATCAGCGGAGAGATAGCTGGTATCTCAAAAAACTCGTTAGTCGGGACACTCGTGAGTCAAGGCCCCACTGTACCTCTGGGCAGCATAAGTAAAATGGTTCGCATGGTAGATCTGAGCCATACTGAGTTCCCTTTTGAAATATATTCAATTTCTGTTCTGCCTTAAAATACAAGTGTCATACACTTGCACTTCTACACCAACAAAATACTTACCTCCTCTGAAGAAATGTCCCTTTTAAAGAAGAAGAAGAAAAAAACTTTAGCTTCATGGGGTTTTATTTTATGGCTCAAAACCACAGAAATTTATTCTCTCATATCTTGGAGGCCAAAAGCAACGTGTCACTAAGGTTGCACTCCCTCTGAGGACCCCAGGGAAGAAGTCTTTCTTGTCTCTTCTAGCTTCTGGTGGCTGTCAGCAATCCTTGGCCTTCCTTGGTTTACAGCTGCTGTATCGTTCAGAACTCCATCTTCACATGTCCATCTTCTGTGTGTGTGTGTGTGTGTGTGTGTGTGTGTGTGTGTGTGTGTGTCTGTCTGTCTGTCTGTCTTATAAGGACACCAGTCATTGAATTTAGGGCCCACCCTAATCCTGGATGACCTCATCTTAACTAATCACATCTGCAACAACTCTATTTTCAAATAAGGTCATATTCTGTGGTTTGGGTTGGTCCCTTTTAAAGAAACAAAGAATTCTGATTTTAGGTTTTGCTTAATTCTTTACCTTAGCTGTTTGTTATGTGACAATGGGTATTCAAAACAAAACAAAGCAAAGCAAAGCAAATAAAACCCAGAACCAGAAATGCCAGGCAACTGCACAGGCAGACACATTTTAAATTACACATTGCTATATATCTACTAGTAAGTTTTTCAGGAGCCACCCAGCGACTAGAAATGGGAATTGGACCATATCCACTAATCCTAAGGGTTGAATATCTTACATCATGTGGATAGAAAGATAAGAGTTACTGAGTCTACAAGTGCCAAAAGCCAGTATCTTATCACCACCTGAATTCTCTTCTTGACATGGGCCTCTAGAATGCACAAGTTTCTATCCAACAGTTACAGATAGTTATGATTACTGTCATAAGCCAGAATTCTTTCTCTTTTTCTTCAATTCAGACCAAGATCATAAAAAATAAACAGAAATTGAATAGTTTTTGTTTTGTCTCTCCTCACCCAAAACTTCTGAGATTAGAGGAAATTGATTTAATTAGAATTAAGCAAAGTTTTGTTGCGAGGCAGTGCCCTTTGTGGTCCCGGATCTGTCTCCTGCTTTAACAGTGTTTGGATGGAACAGACCCAGGGACGCCCCTTCTCCCAGCCTCCGGCCTCCCTCCTGCATCTCATCCAGTCACCACCTTCAGAACCACCTCCAGGACCAGCCAACACACCGGTTTCTTTTCTACCTTAACTCCTTATTGCCAAACAACCACCAACCACGAGCTCCCAAATTCGTCAGAATAATTCCACCGAATCGGAAGCTGCTGCCCACCACCCTCCCCCCTGCCTCTGCGGGCCTCCCACACCTACCTCTCTCGGGGCTTCTATTGCGACCATGAAGATGTGGCTGTGGAGGGCATGGGCCACTTCTTCCGTGAGCTGGCGGAGAAGAAGCCGAGGGTGCTGAGCTTCTCTTAAAGTTGCAAAACCAGCATGATGGCTGCATTCCCTTCCAGGACGTGCTGAAGCCTCCCAAGGTGAGTGGGCAAAACTCAGGGCCCATGGAAGCCACCCTGGCCTTGGAGAGGAACCTGACCCAGGCCCTTTGGAGCTGCAGGCCCTGGGTTCTATCCCAGACCCTCAGCTCTATGACTTCCTGGAGAACTACTTCCGGGGTGAGGAGGTGAAACTCATCAAAAAGATGGGCGACACCTGACTCACCTCCGCAGGCTGCGGCCCCCCCAGGCTGGGCTGGGCGAGTCTCCCTTTGAAAGGCTCAGCCTCAAGCACAACTAGGAGCCTTTGGAGCCCAGAGGCCTTTGAGGGGCCCCTCTGCACCCCCTGGTGTCTGGCTTTTACCTGAGCCTCTCCCCCAAACTACTAGCCATTCTTTTAACCACCCTGAAGCCCTCTCCCATGCATTGGACTAAATGAAACAATAAAGCTTTTTGCAGAAAAAAATTTTTTGTTGTTGCAAGACCATAAGATCTGATGTGCTAGATGCTGGAGGCCTGTGTAGAAGCGGGTAGCAGTTCTCACACTCTGCAATGGCAGGAGGGAGAGAAAGACAAGCACATAAATGACTTTACTTCTACCCAAAGTTTAAGCACCAGAGGACATGACTGGGACAAATAAAATGGTTTTGAACACTCCTCTTTACCGTTCACATAGACATCAGAGATGATGAGCATTAGAAGGTGCATCTCTCTAAAACCTTTTGAATATCTACTTTGCATCAAGCTTTTCTCCAACTTTCGCACCAGGAATGTCTCAAATATCTTTATTCTTCACAGCCGGAGTGATTCTCTTTCTAAACCTCCTATCAGAACGAAGTCTGAGATACATTCTTTCAGCCAAGATATAAACGGACATGAAAGAGTTAAAACGAAGTCCTCAGCTGCTAACATGGAATCATCATCATCATCATCACCATCATCATCGTAATAACACATTCGTTATTTCTTTGCTATGAACCAAGTACTTCATACATATTTAAACTCTTAATCTTAATAAAAACCCTACTGGGTATGAGAGGCCAACCCTACTAACCTGACCAGTAAGGTAGGTGTTAACAATTGTCACACTTTGCAGATGAGGAATCAGGTGCACAAAGGGTCTACATAACTTCCCCAGGATCACAGACAGTACTAGGTGGTATATAAACTTGGGCATTTTGACTTGTTGCCATGGGTGTTCTTGGATGGGTGTGCCCAACCACATAGGAAATTAGCACAATGTACATCTTTTGCTACTTCCATGCCTTACTGTTTGGTGGTGGTGCGGGGGGGGGGGGGGGGGGTTGTTATAATGTTCTGCTCTGGCTTTCTGCTTTAGCTACTAAGAGCTATGTGATCAGTGCCTTTGTGCCCCCACTGGGTTAGGCACAGAGAAGAGGCAGGTGAGCTACTTTCCTCTTCTGCACCCTGGAAAGTTGTTATGTTCCAGAATTTCACATATTTGCAGTATTTAATAAGATTAAACAAACTCAGAATAACAGAAATACAATGAAAATCTCCATTTTAACTAATCATAATTATAAAAATTCTGTAATTAGTATATCAACCCAGATAAAATGTGTTGGCAATTTTGATATAAACCAACATGAGACATGCACAGCTGAGGAGCACAGAACAAAATAACAGGATATGCAATAATATAATATTTGGTGTGCATTTATTAATTACTTGAGACGACAACTTTTAGGAACAATGTATGAGATAAGCTTGATAGCTAACATATTAACAATGAGTATTTATTTTTATAATCTTTGATTCAAAAAAATTATTTAGCCTGGCCAGCGTGGCTTAGTTGGTTGAGCATTGTCCCATGCATCAGGAGGTTGCTGGTTCAATTCTGGGTCAGGACACATGCCCAAGTTATGGACTCTATCCCCAGTGGGGACCATGCAGGTGGCAGCTCATTGATGTTTCTCTCTCAAAGATGTTTCTCTCTCTGACCCTTCCTCTCTCTGAAATCAACATTTAAAAAAAATTGTTTAGACTGTCTACCATATGCAAAGCATTGGGCTTGAGACTAGACAATATGGCAAGCATAACAGGAAGGTGCTCATCCAAATCCTATCCGTTTTTGCTGACAAAACTAATTAAACCAGCATAAACAAAAATGAGTATTTTATTGACATTGCTGACTCAAGGGTTTTAATGGTGTTCTCTCTCTTTATTTGTTCTTTTTTTTTTCTTTCTCCCTCTTCCTTACTTTCTCCCTCTTGTTCTCTTTCTCACCACTGCTTGGCTTTACTCTTAGTCTTGTTTCTATTTGGTGACATCCCTAAGGTAAATAAATGGTAATCAGCAGAGACTAATGAGGTGGGTTTTTTTTTTAATCCCCCTTTCTTCTTGTGCTAACGTCTGTTCTA
Organism: Myotis myotis; assembly: GCF_014108235.1. Taxonomy (NCBI): domain Eukaryota; kingdom Metazoa; phylum Chordata; class Mammalia; order Chiroptera; family Vespertilionidae; genus Myotis; species Myotis myotis. The sequence goes on along the minus strand of NW_023416324.1, from coordinate 206,194,296 downwards.
TATTCCCCAGGTGCCTTCCTACACCTTGCATCTTGGTGGGGCCATTTGGCTAGTTTAGCCAATGGACTGCAAACAGAAATGAAGTATGCCACTTGTAGAATGAGGCAAGTAAGAGAAGGTGACTTGTCGACTTTCCCTTTCTAAGTCTGCCTTCGAGGAAACAGGTAGGGGATGGAGTAGGATCACAGAATGAAACAAGCTTGAATTCCTAAATGATTGCATAGACTGCTATCACCCCACAAAGAACTGTACTATGAGAAAAGAATAAAATTTGATTATGTAAAACCACTGAGAATTTCATGGTGTTTATTACAGCAATTAACAAAACTTCGGTTGTGTGAGATCATTGAGGATTTATGGGTGTTTATTATAGCAGTCAGATTTCTGTTGTAATGCATGGTCTTATATCTGCCGATCATGGAGAAAGAGTACATTTGGCTACTGACTTGGGGAAATGTCCCAAGTGGGACTCCAGTGGGCAGAGCTTTTCCTGGAAACAACAGCCATGGCCAAATCTATGGGACACTCAGAGTTGCCAGATTTGGTATCAAGTGCCCAGACCTATGGGAAGGGGGCAGGAATGGGATCAGCTTTATTCAAATATGTGGATTGGATTTCCCTGAAGAGGTATGACTGTATTATTAGAGAAAGAGTGGTTAAGAGTGATAGACAAATATCAACAAACCTTTAAAAAATAATTAACCTAAATGTTTTACCTTCTATTTGCCAATTACTGAGCTGGAAACTGGAGCTACAATGGTGACAAAGGCAAGCATTGTTGCTGTTCTCCTGGGGCATGCATTCTGGTGGGAAGAACAGATACAAAAGGAAGGGAGAGGGAGGAGAATAAAAAAAGAGTGTGGAAAGAAGGAAGAGAGGAAGGCCAAGAATAATTCTGAAACATTATTTTGAGCATGCAAAACGTTTACCTGTGTGGGAGGAACCCAACCATTGGACTAGTCAATTACCAAAACAAAAACAAGGTCTATGATGAAGAGAGAAGAGGGAACACAAAAACACCTCATCATCCCAAGACATTGTTTTGCATTTGGGGGATGGTAAATTGTTTGACTGGAAGCTAGTAAAGAGGCCAATTGGGATAGTCTTCCCTTTCATCCTCTGACTATCAATATTCTTTAAAAAGTTCTGTAGAGTTAGCTGTGTGATACACGTGAGAGTATCCCTGACAGTTTCCCTCTGTTAATGCCCCCACCTTCTTTAGTGTCAATCTGCACCTCATTTGATTTTTCTAAAAGAAAGGCATCTCTTCAGCAAACAGATGAATAAAATAATGACCTGTTTGATTAACGCTATGGCAGAAATGAGTTGGGATCTGAGATGCTTAAAAACAGGCTAAAGATGATCTAGTTCATTATGTTTAGTAATTCACAACTAGCTATAGGCAATTAACTCTAAAGTCACGAGTTAAAAGAATTCTTCCAGATCTCATTCAACATTTACCTAAAACATCTGGGCCCTAACTGACATGGGCCGGCAAGGGCCTGATCACCTTTGTGGGCAGATGCAGTGAGGGAGGGCTCCTTCTGCGATAGAACCACATCCTCATGCTTTCCTACCCCCCTCTGTTCTTGAAAGAATTTGTAGCCCCCTATCGCATGCCTGAAGGACCAGGGGAAATCTTGTTTCATTGCTAACATAGACTGGAAAGGGTGTTGCTGAGTTGGAAGAGTTTCCCAAAATGAGAAAGAGAGGTGCAAAATCGAGAGTCTGGCTTCTGAGCAGAATAGAGGAAACTGGACCAAGGTTAGTACCTTGAACTGTACAAGTCCCACATCCTACTGGCTTCCTGCTGCCTGACGCTCATCTTCCCCTATCTTCAAGGGTCAGAGGTGGCAACCTCGTTGGGACTTGGAGGCACTTCAGCTGGTGGTGAAAGGGGAGTTCATGATGATTGCCCCACAAGGGGTTCCTTTCTGGGATTTAGAATCAAATCTTCCTTCATTCCACCTGCAATGGTGGCCTTGTCCCTTCCTGTTTCCAATATGATTCAGGGGTTGGGAGGAGGATGATAGGAGGAGTGACACCACCTAAATAAAAGAAAAAAAAACAAAAACTGCAATGCCTTTCCCTGAACCCCCATCCTCATGTAGGAACATAACCTGGATGACTGGTTTTCCACCTGCTAGTACCTGATCAGGGAGGTGTGTATTCGAGAGATATAATAGTCTACGGGCAGTCATGGGAAAAGAATACTGTGTATCTTTTTCTTGAACCATGTAAGCAACTTGCAGTGACCCCAGCGTCATGGGTGGGAGGCAGCCTTATTGATTAGGCCGATACTGTTTTCATTTTCTTACCTGCAGGGGTAAATGAGGTAGTCGCCAATGAGGTTACTTTACTATCAGAATAAGGGAAATGCAGTTCATAGGGAAAGATTGGATAGTTTCGAGGAAGACTGTGACACTCCTGAGTTAAGCACCTAATTGCAGGGCTGCGAACCAAGAGTTCTTACCTGCTACAATTATAACTACGACTACTACTCATTCAGCAATCTGAAATCTTTGCTTGAATTTGCCATCATGTAGGAAAAAATAAAAACCTCAAACGTTTCGAATGACTCTAGGCTGGAAATTCCTGATTTTCCATGTGTTTCCAGTAAGGTTTGATTTTGAGATGATTTCCGGAAAATAAATGGAAAAAGCAGAACTGGGGGAACTCATAAAAGCAAGTAATATGCACATAATTGCGTGAGAAAAGCTAAAACAACATTTCACAGCTGGTCAGCATAAAACTGACTTGTCGGTTTGGCTTTACCAAGAGCACCTGTATGTCTTAAATAATACACATGTACATTATTCATTCGAAGACTTTTAGACAGTATAAAATTCCTGTGTATAAGAAAAATGAAAATGTAGCTTTTCCAAAATTTTCTTTTCTTTTATTAGGTAAAACTGATTCCGAAGCATATGTTATCCATCACCACAGAGGGCCTGCTTCTAAGCAGATAGCAGGTAAAATGTTGTGAGTTTTATCAGGAATGCAGGAACGGTCCCTGGAAAAATAAAATGTCCACACTGCAGGTCCCAAGGAAGTTTTGTTTGCAAGGGGCAAGGTAGAGTTGGTAGAACCCCCTTTCCTTTTATCTCAGCTTTGATCAGGACTTTCTACTCACCGTCCGTGCAGCCTAGAGGGGAAACTGAGTTTAGATGAGTGTGTGTGAGCACACCCATACTGACATGCCTGGTGTGTCTAATGTGTGGGAGATTGTGGGCGTGTACCAGTGTGTCAAGATCAAGATGCACGTTAGGCCCAGCCAGTGTGGCTTAGTGGTTGAGCATTGATCTATGAACCAGGGGGCAATGGTCTGATTCCCAGTCAGGGCACATGCCCCGTTTGTGGGCTCAGTCCCCAGTGTGGGGCATGCAGGAGGCAGCCAATTAATGATTCTCTCTCATCATTGATGTTTCTATCTCGCTCTCCCTCTCCCTTCCTCTCTGAAATCAATATATATTAAAGATGCATGTTGGACCACTGAGGAACATTAGAGGAGATACAGATGGAGGTAAAAGGCTGGAAAAGAAGAGAAGGACTGTTCAGATATAGTTTCACCTTTTACAACATCAGGATTCCTATCAAAGCTAGCATAGTTCATCCATTTCCTTTTCTTATTCCCAAAGTGTTATGTTCCGTTTGGTTTGGTTTTGTAGTAAGAACCAAACACAAAATCTACTCTTAGGAGTGTTTGAAGTGTACAATATAGTGCTGTTAACTGCAGGCGCGATGTTGTACAGATCTTGACAACTTATTCTTCTGGCAAGACTCAAACTTTATACTCATTGAGTAACAACTCCCCACTTCCCCTGCCCTGGCCCCTGGCAACCATCATTCTACTCTCTGCCTCTGTGAGTTTGACTATTTTGTGTGTGATGACATGGTGGCCCTGCAAGATATTATAAGTGAAAAATAAGCCAGTCACAGAACAAACACTGCTTGATTGCATTTATATGAGGTTCCTAAAATAACCTGTGGTTTTGAGGAAAGTCTTATGAAAACTAGAATTGGCAAAGCTAAGTGACACTGGAGGAAAAGGCTGGCCCAAGGTCTCTCGGGCGGCTTGCATGGCCTCAAGTCCTGGTGGAGTGCTCGGCTCCCAGCTTCTACCATCCTCCCACTGAGGAAGATGATGGTCACGGAGCTGAAAATACTGCAAGGTCTAGGGAAGAGAAAAAAAAAAACGGGTAGGGATCTTGAGAGACTGCAACTCTCCTACATGGGAGGTAAGGAGCAGGTGTTGTTTGGAGGGGAATGTTTTATTGTCTGTTACTTCCTCACTCTTCCCGTTAAAATTATAGATGCAAGAGAGGAAGGAAATGATACTTTGGCAAATGGAAATTTGAGAAAATACAACCTACAAGGATGCACAAATCCTGTGGAGTGAAGCTGTACTGGAGACACAAATCTTGGAGGACCTGCAGGAGCCATTCTCTTGCTTTCTTCCCTCTATACTTGTAGCTTCCGGCTCATATACCAAGTCTCTCTTGGGAAGTTGGCTCCATTTCTGAACCATGAGCTGCTCTGAACATTAATCATGGCTTATTCATCTTTATACGCCTTCAGAGACCCTCACGGAGCACTTTGCAACGGTCCCTCGAAGGATATTTGTTGAACCGGATAAGTTTTAAGAGGTGTTGTAGACTGAGCACCAATCAAGGGGGGAAGAGATTTAGGTTCGGAGGAGCTGGCCACTTGTGGGCTCTTTAAGCACTTCGGTCTCTACTCTTAGTTTCTCACTGGTAAGTGGAGGCAGTTGCCTTAAATAACCTCCAAGATAACTTGCCACTGTAACAGTCGGCAGCAAAAGTCTCTCTTCCTTTTGGAAAATGTAAACTTATGTCTCAGGTTTGATCAGACACTCTGTAAACCCAGTGGGAATTCCTCATTAAATATGCACAAGTAAAACTGCTACCCGGAATAATGAAATAATAACCTAGCCATTAGTCCACTTGAACGTGATTGCTAATAGATTTTGTCGTTCTACTGTCAAATAAATAAATAAATAAATAAATAAATAAATAAATAAATGCAAGCTACTTTCATTCAGTGCAAATTACTTCCTTGGACTGAAAGGCATGAATTCTTTTTGGAACATAGCAGTTCATCCTAACCCACTAGGGTTATATTTTAAAAGTATCGCCAAATGTACTTCATAAAGTATCCAAATTACTTTTACAAAAAATAAAGTTAAATCCAAGTAGAAATTATCTGAATATGTAAGAATTTCTCATTATATTTATAAACTGGAAGAATTCCTTACCTTGTGGATATATGGTTCTATAAATATTTAGTTCTTGATGTTCACATTTGGAGCTCTATCTGCTTCTATCATTTTCTTTGATGTATTTCTAAACATTTAAATAATCTGTATGAGTACAAATGCATTATTAAATTAAATTTAGAGTTAGGCATAAAATTCAGAGACATGATTCATGTGAGAAATGTAGTGTTTTAGAAAGAACAGAAAAACGTTCACTAAGAAGACAATTCAGTTAGAATTTCTTCACATGCTAACTAATCTCTTATATAATAAAAGCCTAATATGCTAAGTGTCCCATCATCTGGGCCTCTGTTCAACCAATCAAAGCGTAAAATGCTAATGATATGCTAAGGCCGCTCAACCACTCGCTATGACATGCACTGACCACCAGGGGGCAGATGCTCCGACTGGTAGGTTAGCTTGCTGCTGGGGTCTGGCCAATCGGGACTGAGCGGGATGGGCTGGACATGCCCTGGAGCCCTCCTGCAGTCCCTACCTGGCTGGCCCTCCCTGGCCCTGATAGTGCACTGGTGGGGTCCCTTGGCCTGGCCTATGCCCTCTCGCAATCTGGGCTGAGGGACACCCCCCCCCGCCCCCGAGTGCACAAATTTTGTGCACTGGGCCTCTAGTTGTAATTAATAAATGTAAACCACTGTCATTTAAGCTGCCTATCAAAGTGCTCCTTTGAGTAACAATGATGAAATTGTTAAAATGACTAAAATTGTTTTAGAGATGGTGTTTAGTGTCAAATATTGGACTACTTTTCACTGGCATTGGCAGGAGAGACATTGCTTTCTCTAGGCACAAACCCACAACACTTGAAGGCTATTGGCGGCACAGAGATGCCTGCAGAAACCTAGGTTCTCCTTTCTATACTTATCCTGAATGTCTGTTTCCTCAAAATATTCAACTGGTAGTATTGGCCATGGGCAACTCGCTGACTGAGGAGACACTGAGGGGTTGGTTGATTAAAAGACAATGGCCTTCAGCAACAGCAACTTCCTTCCAGTTCTAGAGGTATTTCAGAATCCACTGGGGGGTTGTTGGGTAAACCCCCACCTCAGTGATCACTTCAATTATAAACGTGAACTAAACTCAGGACATGTTTCACTCCCATGCCACCCAGATGCTCCAGAGGGTGCACCAGGCACAGGCCATGGGAACCATTGCTGGGCACTTCCAGGATTCCATCCTGGGGTTCATTCCCACTCGGAGGACCTCACATCAGCCCAGGACTCCTGATCCTCTCCGTGAAAAGCGATCAGCTCGCTTACCAAGGATCGAGGAATACCACCAGCAGGTTGGGGTCCACTGAGACCTCCACATCCCTGTAAGTTAAACACACAAGGAAAGACAGAAGTGTGCTAATAATACCGGATCCATTTTTCACCCATTTATTCATTTATTTGTGTGAGGAATAATGGCGGGAGGAGGATGTTCCTGCCCCTGCAGTAGGCCCTCTGACAGTTACCAGGTAATGGTTACAAAGTCATTGGATATTTTTTTCTTCCTATTAGAGTGGACAATCAGAAGCAACAAAGAAGGGACAACCAAGGCACAGTGACAATACCACTGAGGTACTAAGAAGCACTAATCTGCATCACCCTACAGCCCACCCCAACCAAGTCTTCTTTTTCTCCTGAAAGGAATTTCTGAGAATGATAGCAAGTCAGAGCCTAGGGCGATAACTAGTTGTTTTAGGAGAGATAAATGCCAATAGCAGTAGTGATCATTTTATTATCACTTAGGCTGAAAGAAGAAAAGTGTGGGTACACATGTTTAAAAAATGAGCAAAATTCCCTTGAAGAGTTAGCTCCTTCTGGCCCAGCCTTCTTAAAGCCAAGCAAAAGAAGCTCCAGACGTCCGGGATCAGGTGACAGATTGTGGGCACTGATGCAAAGCACGCCTGAGAAAGGGGGGAGCCCAGGGCTCGCACACAAAGGCGTGGAGCTCCCAGGCCGAGGGCGGCCCAGCTGGGGGCACCGAAGCGCTCTGGGCGCAGCGACGCGCCAGGAAGCGCCTGCGGCACTCGGGCGGCCCGGCCCCTCTGCTGGTGGCTGGGAGAAGTTAGTCACCCGGAGCCCTAACCCGGAGACTGGCGACTGTCGGGAGCCTCAGACCCGGGAATGGGGGTGGGAGGTGGGGGGTGGGAGAGGGGGGAGAAATTCGGTCCCGGGACGGCTGGGAGGAGGCGAGTGGCGCGCGGGACCTGGGGGCGCACGGGAAGCTGGACGCGGGGGGCGCATGGGAAGCCGAAAGCCCTTTGCCGGTGGATGGAGTGGCAACGTTTAAGAGGCCGGAGCGCGCGGGTGTGCAAAGGGGAAAAACTTTCGGCAGGAATTTCCTACCCGAGGAAAGAAAAGCTGGAGAGAAGGAGGCAGGGAGAGACTTGAAATGTCTCAGTAACTTTCAAAACACACCAAACACCCCTTCAGGAGATGAGGTAAGCCGAGGTTAGCCAACCCCAATTCGTTGTGAAATATCAGACGAATCCGGAGCTGCTGTGGCTTTAAATGAGGCCAAGGAAATCTTCTGTTTTTCTTACCCAAATACTTGCTCTCCCCCCGCCCCCCACCCCCCGTCCTTGCTCCCTCCTTCCACCTCGCCGGGTTCCTTCCTCCTTCCTGGTCTCCCTTTCCTCGATCACCCCCCTCGCCCGCCCGCCCTCCCCCATCTGATTAGGCGCGGACCGGGAAGGGTGGGAGTGGTGGGGGAAGCTCTCCCTTTAAGAGGCAGCTTGCAGTGACGAATTGTTGAAATTGCCATTGCAGGATGGCATGCCGCTATAAATTCATTGTTCCACCTCCTCGCATCTTCACAGCGCTCGCGCTGCTCTCGGCGCTCGCAGCGGCCGACTGGGGATGACCGCGGCCAGGAGGACACCGCATCCGAGGGGACACGGACGCGCCGCTTCGCTGGCTCGCTGCAGGCCGCCCCCGGCGTTTTTGTTTTAATTTTTTATGGCCTTTTTCTCTTTCTTGCTTCCTTTCCTCTTGGTTTCCTTCGAGTCGAAGAAAGCCACCCAATAAGCAAGAAAGTGAGCTCGGGAGCGTGGAGCCCCCGCTGCCCACGGGTCCCGGGGGCGGGAGGCGGCGCACGTCACCTTCCTTACTTTTCGTGGCTGCATTTGGGGAGGATTTGGGTCCCCCTCCTTCCTCCTTTTTCTCATATTTGCTGAATCTCCACCATCCGGCTTTTCTCCTTTTTATTATTTTCCCCCCCTCTTTCCGGAGCACGAATCCAAACATTTTCCAAACCAACAAAGAAAAGTTCGCACGCTGGCACGGCAGCCCGGACGGACGGGCCGGCGCTGCTGCTGGGTCCCCCTCCCAGGACACTTGACTCAACTTGCAAGCGAGTGTGTGCCCCCCCAACCCCTCCCGCCCCGGCACCTTCCAGAGCGAATAACAAATACCCATAAAGTCCCCGCGCGCAGCCCCTCCCCGCGGGCAGCGCACTATGCTGCTCAGGTGGGCGTCCCTGCTGCTGTGCGCGCTCCGCCTGCCCCTGCTCGCCGCCGGCCCCGCCGCCGCACCTGCCCAGGATAAAGCCGGGCAGCCTCGGGCTGCGGCAGCGGCTGCGGCCGCCCAGCCCCGCCGGCGGCAGGGGGAGGAGGCGCGGGAGCGGGCCGAGCCTCCCGGCCACCCGCACCCCCTGGCGCCGCAGCGCAGGAGCCGCGGGCTGGTGCAGAACATCGACCAGATCTACTCCGGCGGCGGCAAGGTGGGCTACCTCGTCTACGCGGGCGGCCGGAGGTTCCTCCTGGACCTGGAGCGGGATGGATCGGTGGGCGCCGCTGGCTTGGTGCCCTCGGGAGGCGGGCCGAGCGCCACCGCGCGCCACCGGGGCCACTGCTTCTACCGGGGCACGGTGGACGGCAGCCCCCGGTCCCTGGCCGTCTTTGACCTCTGCGGCGGCCTGGACGGCTTCTTCGCCGTCAAGCACGCGCGCTACACCCTGAAGCCCCTGCTGCGCGGGCCCCGGGCCGAGGCGGAGGTCGGGCGCGTGTACGGAGACGGGTCCACGCGGGTCCTGCACGCCTACACCCGCGAGGGCTTCAGCTTCGAGGCCCTGCCGCCGCGCGCGAGCTGCGAGACCCCCGCGTCCCCGACGGGACCCCTCGAGCGCCCCTCGCGGCGCAGCAGCCCGGACCGACGCTGGACGCTGGCGCCGCAGCTCCTGGACCGGTCGGCTCCGCCGTCGGACGGGGACCAGGGACCACAGACCTGGTGGCGGCGACGGCGCCGCTCCATCTCCCGGGCCCGCCAGGTGGAGCTGCTGCTGGTGGCCGACGCGTCCATGGCGCGGCTGTACGGCCGGGGCCTGCAGCATTACTTGCTGACCTTGGCCTCCATCGCCAACCGGCTGTACAGCCACGCCAGCATCGAGAACCACATCCGCCTGGCCGTGGTGAAGGTGGTGGTGCTGGGCGACAAGGACAAGAGCCTGGAGGTGAGCAAGAACGCGGCCACCACGCTCAAGAACTTCTGCAAGTGGCAGCACCAGCACAACCAGCTGGGGGACGACCACGAGGAGCACTACGATGCCGCCATCCTCTTCACTCGCCAGGTAGGTCCAGCCGGGTGGACGGAGGTCGGGGCGTGGGACAGCCATACTGGTTGCTGGCGTCTTTCATAAACCACCTGCCCCTCTGGATATGCTGACCTGCTTCTTGCAGGACACCCACTCTGCTCCTGTATTCAGGGTAACCCCAGCAGCCGCCCCAGCCTTAAAGAACCAGAGCTGCTTAGACAATCAATCAATCAATCAGGCAGTCAGGCAGGCAGGATGTCTCTAGTCCAAGATATGGTGTCATGGATGCATCAATAGGATAAGAAGGGACTAGATGCTGGGGGAAATGAAGATAGCTAAGTGGGGAAGGGGAAAAGCAAGTGTGTCTTGGAAATCAGGGAAAATAGAACTTTGTCCAACTCCATGGAATGGGCTTGATGGGCCATCCATTGTAGTCATTTTTATCCATCACCTTCCTTTGTGATGTTTATACATTCGTACTTAAGCCTCTTCCACATTCAGTTGAGGGAAGAGCTTCCGAAGCAAGGACTCTTTAGTCAGTCTGGCTTCCGGATGAGGTTCTTGCATGTCCACCCTGTTGGAATCTCATTCCTGGGAAGGAAGGAATGCAGGAGGATGAGGAGGATGTAGAAACCCAATTTTGTGAGGTTCCTTGGTTAGAAACCCAATCTTGTGAGGTTTCTTGGTAACGCCTTTGGCTTGGATGCCCAGTGCACCGCCAGCATTGCCTGCTCAGTGAAAGGTCACACTCAGCTTACATTTTTTGTGTTTGGGATGAATGTTTCTGAAGCTCCAGTGTGGAAAGATCTGGGCAGAGTTAAGACATGGGGCAGAATGTTTTCTCATGTTTTCCTCCTTTAAGGAAGACGGTTACAGAAAGGGAAAGACATTGATCTTTATAGGCCCAGAGGTTCTATTTGCACAATCTCTATTTGCACAATCATCAGACACCATGTGAATGTGACATGCAGACACCAAAGTCTGGGCTGGTTCTGAGCCTGGCTTGCTCAGCTCTGAGCCTCAATTTGCACAACTCTTCTCTAACTGGTAGTTTTAAGTTGTGCCTCTCAGACACCTGGTTAGAAGCGACTTTTAAAGCTCATTCTTTAAGTGTTTGAGATCCACCCAGTGTAGATGAAGGATTAGAAACTTTGAAAGAGTATGCAAAACCTTGGGACGAAATGGAGCAACTAGAGCTAGGATAGGAAATTCAGTGGTGGCTTGCAGGAGGTTTTAGAATCACAGAGCTCCACTACCAAATTCCCCCCCTCCCCCCCCTTTTTTTTTTCACTAAGGTACCCTTGGCATGAAGAAAACGTGTTGATAAATTTGGAGTGGAGAAAAACTTGTGGTTTCTGGGGTAGACATAAATGTAAACCACAAGTAAACAAAGACAGCAGAGGGCAGCAGCTTAGGGAGAACCCAGCCGGACACAGTGCTATACGCACCATGGAAAATCTGTCTCCTCATGAACTGATCTCCTGGAAACATCCTTTCATTTCTCTGCACAACATTCACCTTTGAAACGGAAGAACATTTGTTTTGCATCCTTCAGTGTGAAGTTCTGTAAAACTATTTCTTTCTTCTTTGGTTTCCAAGTTCTTTCTTTTCTTTCTTTTTTTTTTTTTTTTTTTTTTTTTTTTTTTTTTTTTTTTTTTGAGCAACTTTCCATGTCTGGATTTCTTGCTTTGCTACATCACAAGAGGCTGCCAAGAAGGAGGCTCCAGAGAGTTTATGGAAGGAAGTTCTGTAAAGACAAAGGGAAAAATACTTTTGTAGGCAAACTGCTCCAAAGAGTAGGTCATTTTAATGCTTCACTTTCCTTTTTAAATGCAAATGCACATTCCATACTTTTTAAAAAATTAATAGAAGACTGTTACTTCTTACCTCCTGCCCCACAGTGTTCCTAATTGCTTCCCTGGAAAAGGGAAAACTAGTCAGTGATTCTAAATGATGTCTGTTGCTTTTTCTGGATTTGTTTTAGTTTGGGTAGCTAACATTTCCTATTTTCCAAGCTCTGAAACCTACCAGTATATATTTTAAATAGATGAATGCAAGGGAGAAATAAATGAACAGTCTATCTTATTGCTCATAAGTATCATAATAACACTTATTTCTTATTTGGTCCACACATGGAAAGCATTTTGCATGGGCCCTCTCTGGCCTCCTCACCAAGCAGAATCACACTTTTAGTGAAACAGTTGCCATTTAGTTTGGGGCTGGCCTTCTGGTATATACATCAAACTGGATGAGAACCAAATATCTGAAAAGCATGTGTGTTATGCATACATGCACCTAATTTAAAAGAGTGCTATTAAGGAACTGAGAAAAATACTCTGAGACCCTTATGCAGCATGCACTTGAGCGTACTTCAAAAATGCAAAGTTAATCTCCACCTAATGCTTCAGAATGTGGAAAACACATTCTGGGCCAGAGGAGAAATGACCTGAGCTCTCCTATCCCAGGGAAATCAGATCTCTTAAGACCTAGAGAAATGTGTTCGCAGCTATTTCTTTTCAATGGGAACTACCCAGAGTTGGCACCAGGATCCTACTTTTACAACTCTGTTTTGATGTCATAAATCCGTTGCTTAGCAGCCAGACGCCAAGCCATGAAATCCATGTTTTGATGGGCTCTGAGCTCTGTTCAAATTTTGTGTCCAGCGGTCTTCTGCTAAATTACTTGTTTTTCGGGCATGAAGCAACTGTGTGAGGATGTGTTTTCCACCCCTGTTTACTAGCCGAGGCCATCTTGAGCGTTGTGTCCGGGAGTCAGCAGAATAGCGCTAGTAATTCATTTATCAAACTGACACGCTTCATTGTCAGGACTGTCCCCCAGCACTCAGTACTGTACTAATTAGAGAAACTTTAGCACCAGTCAGTTTTCTGGCCCAAGAGTCGTTTTTCATTCTGGAATGGCACTTATGCTGGAATTCACACCACTTGTGCCATCAAGCAGCCGAAATCCAATCTCCCCAGGATTTAATTGTACTTTCCAGAGTTCTTTCCTTATTCCTAGCTTCTTCTTTTATTTGAAAGTAGTTTCTTTAAAGATAAACTCTTAAGCCCATTTTGGAGACCATGCACTCTTCTTTAGAAGCAAAACCCCTACCTGCTTGATGAGAAAATTGGCAGGTGTTTAACATCCCCCAACTGGGACAACACCAATGAAAGCTTCACTCATTCGTGGATGGAAAGCATTGGATTGTCATTGAACCAGCTACGAGACTATGCAATATAAAAGGTTCATTCACTTTCATTATTAATTATCAGTGTGGCAGTCAACAGGCAGTTGCCTCTCAGCTAACACCTCTTTATGTTGTGTGTTATAATGCTGTGGTGGGGACTCCACTGATAGCGTTTCTTCTTTTCCATCTGGCTTCTTGTTAGGTTCAGACAATAGGGAGCCCTACAAGGAGGCCAGACGCTTGGAAGAGGCAGAAGGATGTGCTTTTTCTTATTTGCTTGCTGACTAGACTGGCAAAATCAATCTCATATTTGAGTTCAAATCCCACTTAAAACCAAAATGAACCCTTAGCAAGGATTTATAGCCTATAATTGGGTCAACCCCAATTAATTAAAGGCAAAATAACTCAGAAATGGGAAGATTGGGGCAGATTGAGCAGCTCTAGTTGACATTTGAAAAATGATTGATGAATTGGAAGTTGCTAAGAGAGTAGATCTTAAAAATTTTCATCACAAGAAAAAAACTGTCATCGTGTGGAAATGGATGTTAACTAGACTTACCGTGGTAATAATTTCACCATAAGTACATTTGTCGAATCATTATGTTGTATACTTGAAACTAATATAACATTATAAGTCAATTATATAACAATTAAAAATAAAGACATTGTGAAGAATATTCTGAAAAATCTAAAATCTATTAGGGACAATGTAGCACGATACACAGAACCTATTTCATTATTTGTCTTTCTTATAGAGTACATGCCAATACTGCAGATTGAAAATACCGGTTCCTTCCCACCAGGTCTTATAACCAGGGGAGATGAAGCAGATAAATGTATAAGTCACTCTAATGTTAGGAAACTCTAATCAATGCTACAACTGAGCTAAAAACAAAGTCTGCAAAAGGAGAGGAGAGGGAACAATCAATTTTATCTATGGATCTTTATACAGGCTTCATTGCACATGTACAATTGAATTGACCATTGAAGGATGGTTAGATATTTTTTGGAACCACCCAGCTTTCAATGAGCATTTTTTACATACTATCCATAATCATTAACAGTTTTACAATGAATCTTTCAGCAATCTGCAACCTGGTATCATTGTTGTGATTTGACAGAGAAGGACACTTATACAAAGAGAAATAGAGATCATCTTTTAAGAGCTACAGATGACAAATGACAGAGAAGATTGTCTGGTCTATATCTATTTTTATATCTAAAAATGTTATAATTAAAATATGCAGATATTCAATATGTTCTTAATAGGCAGAGAGGGATTCAGAGGCTTAAAAAGTGGCCACTTTCCTAAGAATCCTTTAAGGAAAGAGACAAGGAAATGGGTCATTGCTGTGCAGCATGATAACTTTTATGATAGATGAGGTCATTAGATATCATGCAAGTACATAAGGAGGTTGACGGACCCATTTGGTTCAATTTGGAAGAAAGAGTAGGAGTTAACCAGACTCATAAGGAGGAGACAGGCATTGCAGACACACCAAACGATCATGGCCCAGAGGTAATATGGTGATTTTGTGAAATGGAGGCGGTGATATGTGATAGGACAGACAATATCAGAGTGGATAGGTGATAGGTTAATCTAGAGAAGACAATAACAATCAAATTATAGAGGGAGAATGAGAAGGAGAACTATAGTATCTCTTCCTTTAGGACACTAATCCTAATGGATCAGGGCCCCACCCTTATGTTCTCATTTATTCTTAATTCTTAATTACCTCCTTATGGGCCCTATCTCCAAATACAGTCACACTGGAGATTTAAGGATTCAACATACAAATTTGGGGCTGGGGGCAACCCAAGTCAGTTTATAGCATTGTGCTAAAGAGTTCAAATTGTAAACTAAATTCAAAGAATATCTATGGAAGGAAACAACAGTGACCAGAGGTGTGTTCTGGAAAAAATCTTCTGGCCTATATGGTTGTGTGGATCCAGTAATCTTCAAGAGGGGACTTGGGGTGGTCCAAATGAAAGCAATGGCACCAGGAAATAGAGAAGCAGAGATCAAGTTAAGAAGTGTAAATTAAGGTGGATGTGAGTTAATTCATCCTTTTTGGCAGAAGGAATATTGAGGTTAAGATTTGGGACCAAAATTGATGAGTTATGCAAGAAATAATGGATCATGAAAGTGCAGCTGAGGCTGACAGGAAGCTTGGGTTGCATTGTGCATGGATGAATGGAGGCTAAGATTGTGTCTTTTAAATTTTGGAGGAATGGAGGAATCTTATAAGATCCGGGGTCTATTGTATATATGTACCACAACCTTTTTATACACTCCTCTGCTGATGGCCACTGGGATTGCTTTCATATCTTGGCTATTGTAAATAGCGCTGCAATGAACATAGGGGTGCATATATTCTTTTGAATTAGTGTTTTGGAAATATCAGAGAACACTTAGTTAAGTATGTGATTGTCTAACCACTATGGTGTATGTACATATGAAACTAGTACAAAAGAATATTGAATGTAAATTGTAATTGAAAAATAAAATATATTAAAAAAAGATCTGGGGTCTAAACATATAGGTAGGGAAGTTACAAGAGGCAATGGGACCAGCCTTGGATGATAGTCTAGTCAGGAAGGAATAATAGAATGAATGAGAAAGAGAGGACAGTTACAGGAGACTTTTGGTAGATGGAGTCAGTGACTTACAGTGACCTATCAGATATGGCAGGTGAGAGAGAGAGGAACGTTAATGATGTCACTGCTTTCTTATCCCACACTTCTATATTCTTTCCTGGAACAACTTTGTGCACTTTGTATATTTAGTATGCCTCTAAATTGTTGAATTATACCAAACAGAACATAGAGATAAAGACTATGCTGTATTATCTGTTGCAAAAAAGGAATTTGCTTGACCAAGCACAATTTATGAATGTAAAAAATAAGAGTAATGTCAAGAATAACATATATGGTGATCTAACAGTACCATGGCAAAATAGGTTCAGGAATTGGAGTCTGTAGACATAGGTTGAATGTCAGCTTCACTAGTCTCAAGCTTCCCACTTTGAACACTTATTGCCCCTGAGCTTTAATTTCTCCATCTATAAATTGAATGTTTTCATTGAATACTAACACATGTCTAGTTGGAAAGCCATAGAGATCACCTGGTCCAAATTCCTTATGTTAATGATGAAGGAACTTTGTCTGAAAGCATATAAATGACTTACATAATGATTCTTAATAATAGAGTTAGAATTAAAAAGCAGTGACCTTCCATTTGTTATCTCTAATTAGCTTTCATTCTGTTCTCCAAAATGACTCCTCCAAGCATCTACTCCCTCAGTCCCCAACTTGCTCCATTCCTTCTCCCCCCTCTTCTTACTACACATTTATCAGGGAAAATTTCCTAACGTGGAACTCTGGGTGGGCCCAGACTATTTTTCCAGCTTCCCCAAGTCCCCTGAATCTAACAAATCCTGTCTACTCCGTCCCCAACAAACTTCCTGTCATTTCCAAAACAGACCCTGCCATTCACCATCTCCTGATGGATTCACCAATCTTTCCTTGTTAGAGTGCCCTTCCTCTGAGACTGTCAGCCGTCTGTTTATCCCTTAAGATCCAATTACCTTCTTCCAGATACCTTTATTGATTCCCCCAAATCCTCTTCTGCACTCCCTCAACAATCTATTCATAACAGCATGTCACAATCTGCTCCTCTCATAGTGTATCTGTTTTGCCACCAGATCCTCATGTTTCTTAAGGGTCAGGATCAGCCCTTATTTTATTGTGTACCACAGTGTCAGCACCTAGCACAGTGTCTGGCAGATTGTGGGCACACCATAATTGTTTGAGGAATAAATGCGCTTGGATCTCTTGGCTTCTAATCCAGCTGGGCTCTGTGTGTGTGTGCGTGTGTGTGTGTGTGTGTGTGTGTGTGGTGGGGGTGGGGTATTACTTAGTTGCATCAGAAGCATGGATAGGGATTGTATAAACATGGGTTATTGTAATGGGTGGACCAACAGACACAATTAATGTAGTCTCTACCGAGATCCAAATCAAGGCCTTTATAATTGGGATAGCCAGAAAGCCAAATGACACATCAAGAATTGGATTCACAGGTATGGGGGATTGTGGTGTGTAAATGTATGTTTGTGTAATACTATGGCTAAAATATGTTCCACATCAGACTAATCTTCTATCAATCCCTCTTCATAGGAATTGGGTAGACAGATAGATAGACATCTGAGGCTAGTTGAACTTTTCTTTATGCCCTCCCCTTGAGCTCCACACTTGCCCTTCCCAGGTGGTGATTTACATAGAAACAGAAGCTGCTGTTATTTTTCTCTTCTACAAGGTATTCTTCCTTCATCCTGGCTGCTGTTACTGCAGTTGTGATGATTTGTGCTCTTATCAGCATGTGTTTCCTTTTAGCTCCTTTTCTTAGCAGCACAAAGAGACCTCTCTCCTGAGCAAGGCAAGAAATCCTACATCTCCTGTTATTTGTTTCACTTTGAATGTTCACACACCGGCTTGGTTCATTTTTCTCACCCAGTCCTGACCACCACGATTCCCCAAGTTGTACTGTCTTCTCGGCATCTGCTTGTTAAGGTTTTATACTTTGCTGGCTCCCAGTCCCCAACTCCAACTGCAGGAATAGGTCTGGGGAACAAGTAGTTCTTCTAAATTCCATAAGTCACAGATATTGCCATATTCATAATGGCCAAACCATTGAATGGTCGCCATGCCAATGACCTCCCTGTCAAGTCTTCATCAGTCTTGCTGACTATTTCAGCTCTATTTTTGAGTTATATACAATGTCCCGGTCTTATCTCCTGGCCAATGCCACACCACAGGCCCACTTGTTAAATCTCTGCATACTCTTGCAACCCTCACTTTTTAGTTTTTACTAAATCTCCCATTGCATTACTGTCTGTTTACACCATGGTGATAAAATATTGATCCTGTATGAAAAGAACCCCTTTAACATAACAAAGATGTAATTTACCTTCATATCTACACTAATCAATCAGAAAAACTCTTGTCAGCACTTTTAATTCATTTATCTCTTGTGTGAATACTGTATGTGACTCACATTTCTTCATTATCCCCTCCCCAAATCCAGATAATGGATAGATAAATGCTATTGCCCCAACAGTATTCTTACTTCTGTGAATAATAACACACATTCCTATAAATTTCAAATAAGATTCTCACCTATAAATATTGCTATAAATCACCACAAAAATAGACGTGAGTGTGATGTGCTATACTCTTACTAATTTGATGCACAAGTTGAATTTTAATACATTGGAATGAACCTTGGATCACAAAGAAACACATGCATTTACTGTGAATCTTGAGGATGAAATCATAACGGGGCTGCCAGTGTTTGAAACTGTGTGAATTAAATGGAAAGACTGCCAGTTTACATAATTATAGTTACAGAAATATAGTGTGACTATGTCATCAAGGGGTTTAATCAGTGTGTTTAAAAAAAAAATAGCTGCTTCTGTTCATAATTTTGTCACATGCACACATTTCCATGGCAAAGGGCCAAATGCTTTTAATGCAATTCAAGAATGACAAGGAGGACTGATGGCCTCTAATGAGCAATTGATTACCAGCACACATATAGAAATTAAAAATCCAGATTAAAATTTGTTCAGAACAGGAGGACCATTTCCATTTGCTGTGGCTCTTCAAACTTGTTAATGAAGTACGGGGCAAGAAGGGGAAACAATATTGAATTTTAACATTCTACTTGAAGATAAGGAATCTCAGTTGTGGAGATAAACATAAGTCTTGGTTTTAAAAAGTATGTGTGTGCAGAAATAAACTTAACCTGGGTTTTTGGTCTTAAAGCTACTAAAAGGATTGAGGGGGGGTGGATTAAAAAATGTATTGTACTATATTATTAAATCTAAGACTTATTATTATGCAAAAGTGTGTTCCAATTTCAATTTTAAAAACTACTAATTTGTTTTCAACAGCTGTAATTTGAGATCCCACAGGATGACATATAAGGATACACAGGAAACTTTGGTAGGCTACTGTTGGTTTGGTGATTTGATTCAACAAGCCTCCCTGGCCGAGATTTCCACTGTCTGGAACTATAATAAGATGGCAGCCACAGTGTAATTCATCACAGTTGGGATTTCATAATGCATGGAACACAGTAAAAAATGAAAATGTACTAGAAAGTGTACTAGAGAGATCATAGGCTATATCATTTAAATATTTTTCACGGTGGTTGGATTTTTATGCAGCAAAATAGAGAAGAGTTAGAAGAATGTTGACAATGAGGAGGTGGCATTAGTTATGTAATAATAACATCTTGTGCTGGCTTCCAGAAGTCCATTGAGGTCTTACTAGCTTAGCTAGCGTATAGCTTGTTAAAGGTGTGTGAGGTCTACATTGCATCTGACTGTACATCATAATTCACCTCAATTAAGCAAATGTTTGTTGAGCTCCTATCATAAGCCAGACACTGTGGTAGTGGGGATACTAAGATGATAGCTGTACTAGACACCGTGCATGTTATTTCAACTAGTACATTGTCATCTTTCATAGTAATTAATAATTTTATAAAAAATCTTTTCTCCAGTTATTTACCTATGGCTTACTAGGATACTATCTTGCTTTTTTGGATATAAATGTGCACACTGTCAATTAATTTTTATTGAAAACCATAGGCAAGCACAAGAAATTCTAATGTATATTAATACTCAAATAGCATTTAAGGGAAAGTTTATCATGATACATCTATCAGGCAAAAAAAATTGGCTTCTATTTTCTCTTTACACTTCTCCATTTTCAATTGTCTGTTGATGTCTCTTTTATCTAAATCTATAACTTGTAACCATTAGTGGGGGATGATCATGTTCCCCTTTAAGAATCTCTTAATATACAACTTCTCACCAGAAAAATGCATATGCTCACTTATATAAACACAATATATAACATGTATTTTCTGAGTACAGATCTGGTTGAGAAATGCTTCATTAAATGCATACATTTCTGAAGACATGACCTGTGAAATTACAACTCAATTTGAAAGTTAAGAGTTGCTCTTTCAAGGAATCATGCTTTTAGATTAAAATTTAGTATCCTATCCAAATTACTGATATATTGATATTCTGCCACAAATATGTGGTTGCAATTTGCCCCATGTGATGGAAAATACATTATTAGGCGGGGCTTCTGATAAAGTTAGCATGCATTTAGGTCAGACTATTAAGGCTTTCCTAAGCATGACCATATGTGAAAATGGTCCATGACATATGTGTCTGCATACATGGGCTCCAGCTCTGTGAAGGCTCCAGCTGTTACTATAATGGACATTCTACCATCCTCCGATATCTTTTTAAATGTAATTGAGTCCCCTCATCCTTCTGTGCCTCTGGGGCTCAGAGAAGCTTAGAAGAGTTGATGCCATTGGTTTGTCTTTGGCACATTCCCAGAGCCGAACAGGTGATACCATAAACATACCCCCGTGCTGCCTTTTGCAGTGAGCAAGTGGTTCTCCAAGGTGGACCCTTCTGGCTGGTAATTGATTTTAATGATTTCTTTCTTTCTCCTGGGAAGGATTTATGTGGGCATCATTCATGTGACACCCTGGGAATGGCAGACGTTGGGACCATATGTTCTCCGGAGCGCAGCTGTGCTGTGATTGAAGACGATGGCCTCCACGCAGCTTTCACTGTGGCTCACGAAATTGGTATGCAGCGCCCTTTCTCTTCCCTCGCCAAATCAAACACTTGTAACAGCTGCAGCAGGAACTGAAATACTTGGCAATGAATTCCAGATTTCTCCTGGTTCAGATGCGGCCTTAGGGATTAAATTTGTTTATATTTGCACTTTCGGGGTTAACTAATAAGGGAGACGGAAGGCAAAGTCAGGCACACGGTAGATGTTTCCTGTCTGACACTTGTCATTTAAAAGCATAAGAGAAATTTGCTACTGCCACTGTCTTTTAAGCATCCTTAAGTGACTCACAGAGGAGATTTGTCACAGTTGGCTAGGAATGCAGAGATGTTCCTCTTAGGAGTTATTCAAGACTCTACTGACTCATCCAGGGCTAAGCGGTTTGCACACAAATTTATCATGTTTTCTTCCACTGTGGCTGATAAACCTTGGTCCTGTCAAAGGTAATCAATAGCTTATGGTAAACATGCCTGTCTTGTTTTTAATAGCAAAGCCAAACTCAGTGGTCAACAGAGTTTGTTTTAAAATGTCACTTAGCTGGTGTGTTTGTCATACGAAACACACCTAAATCCTAAAACTAGAAGTTTAGGGCTGAGTTAGTTGTTGAAAAATATCCCAGCAGTTAGGAATATGTGTTTTCTAACATTGATATAGGCTACTAGGTAGGTAAATGAGAGGTTAGTTAAGTACTTAGGATTAGATGTTAGAATTAGACACGTCTGGGCTCACTTCTTGCTAAAGTACTTTCTATCTCTGTCACATTGGTCTTACTATTTAAACTTTCTAAGCTTCAGTTTTTATATCTGAAGTATAGGAACAACATTGCCTATTTCATGGAGTTATTTTCAGGACCAAATTGGGTAAATTATAGATATCAGCTGTTATCGTTATCCACATAATCATCTGTTTTGCTTTTTAATTAAATAGTTCATTTCCATTTTTAAATGCATGTATCACCTTTTAGCATCATTTTTTTTTTTTTGGAAGGGCAGAGTATGATCTGATAATTGTTATTTTTTGCTGTATCTTATTAAATAGATTTCATTTTTTAAGCTGAAATCCTAATTTTAAATAGAAATTAAAAAATTTTTTCACATCCCCAGTAGGGAAAGAATATTCCACAAGGTGTTGATTTCTTGCTTCTATGTGTTCTTTAAATACTTCAAATCAAAGGTGTAATTAATTGCATGCATCAGTGTATCGCAGCAGTAAAATAGAGATCTGTAGTCAAATTTCAATTCTTATGTGTTAATCATGACTTTAATTTTCTTAACTGACACTCTTCTTATCATCTAAACAAAAAAAGGAACAAACATAAAGTATTTGTTGCCTAAATAACCACTCAGAGGCACTGCTGATAATAATTCAATATAACATCTCATGAATTGAGCATCTTTAGCTTAAGGAACCCATGATCTGAGATGAAATCCCAGTTCTGTCTTAGTATTCTGTGTTTTACGTCAGGTGCGTCATTTAGACACTCTCAGAATCCATGGCTTTCTGTTGTGCTGGGCTAGAAGAGTTGAAAGTATTTTTAAGATCCATATGCCATTTGAGCTTCAGGGATGGGATTATGTCTTCACCTGTCTCTCACTCATGCATATTAAAGTAATTAAAACTACAGCCTCGTCTTGACTGGGTGACTTGGTTGGTTGGAGTGTTGTCCTATGCACCAAAAGTTTGCAGGTTCAAGCCCCAGTAGGGTCGGGTAATGAGGCAATCTCTCTCTCTCTCTCTGTCTCTCTCTCTCTCTCTCTCTCTCTCTCTCTCTCTCTCTTTCTTTCTCTTCCCCTTACTCTCTCTCTCTCCTTCCCTCCCTATCTCCCTCTCTCTCTTCTTCTTTCTCTCTCTCTAAAATCAATGAAAACATATCCTTGGGTGAGGATTAAAAAAAGAAAAACAAAACTATAACCTCATATAGATCCTAACTCAATATTTATTACATGTCTCTGTGTCCGTGAGTGAGTAAGAGGCAGAAACATGAAAGCTGCCCAAGAATTGGCAACCTTCCAATTCTGCATCAGAACCTAAGAGAGATTAGTCCAAATACTCAAGAGGATTGTAATTAAACAGAAGATTTAAAAAGCAACACCAGTAATTAATCACCATTATTCAGAGTGAGAGAAGCCCCATAAGATTCTAAATCCCTGGGAAGGAGGGGGTGGTTCTTCTCTGTCTGGGTAGAGGGATGATGAGGAATAAGGAACAGAGCTGAATTTTGGCATCACCCATCTATAAGACTATGAGCCAAATCCTGATCTTCCAAAGAAGAGATTAGAAACTTCTTGAAGGAAGGGCTATTACTTCCTTCCATCCTGTACTGATCCCTTTTCACACTTGGACAGCATCTGGGAGACTTCCCTGGAAGAGCACCCTGCAACAGTAAGTGCATCTTCTTTGGGGCTGCATTGACTCTCAAGCCAACTGGGCTGGGATGAAAAGGCTCCCAGCATCACCTTTCCCAGCCCTCCTGAATCCTAAACCAAGGGTCTGGGGTCACACAGACAGATGCAACCGTCTGAAAGGGAGCAGCCAGATACCAATGAGAACAGATGTTTTATTAAAACTAAATGTGTACAATAAAAACGTTTCTTAAAGGGACAAGAATATTGAACATCGTTTTACAAGACAACGATGTAGGAGAAATGTGGGTTTCTATGTGAAAAATCAAACCTAATTGTTGACATATGACTACACCTGTCCGTCCCCCCTTTCATTTCTTGGTTGAATCACCTCTATTTACTTCTTTAAACTTCTCTATAATTCATTCTCCAATCAAACTCTGCCTACTTAATTTTCCTTTTTGCACGACATATGGCCCCATCTGAGACATATAAGATCTGGGCATAGAGGAATATGGATTTAATTCCCATTTCATAAAGAGATCTGGCTTTCATTCATTTTCTAATTGCTTTATTATTCTTTAATTTCACTTTTTGCCTAAAAAATTGTGAACATGTGTTATAAAGTCTGAGCCTTACAAAACTTAGAGAAGATAACCTTACAAAATATTTCCTAATCATCTGTATGTGATTACAGTCGCCCCTCCGCAGCCAGTGTGTTTTGGGTCTGTTTCCAGTGCTTTATTTTTAGGTTGTTGCATGAGGCCATGTAACGAGCTATTCATGCTCTGGATTCTAATTCTACTCCATCCTTCTCATGTAATTTCCTCCCTTCCCTTTTATTAGACATATACTACCTCCCAGATTTGGAGGTTAACGATACGGGCTATGTCTGGTGATGAAAAACCTTGTGAATCCCCGGGTTCTCTAGAGTGTTTTGAATTTCCTTGAGCCCATTTCAGAATGTGCAGTTTGCTTCATGTACACAGACTGTGAATATGTTACTAGCTTAAAACATAAGCTGTGGAGAAAATGTCCAGGCTGTTTCCATATGTTTTCTTTTTTATTTCTTCTATAAGCTCTAAAGCAGTGGTTCTCAACCTTCTGGCCCTTTAAATACAGTTCCTCATGTTGTGGTGACCCCCAACCATAAAATTATTTTCGTTGCTACTACATAACTGTAATGTTGCTACTGTTATGAATCGTAATGTAAATATCTGATATGCAGGATGGTCTTAGGCGACCCCTGTGAAAGGGTTGTTCAACCGTCAAAGGGGTCGCGACCCACAGGTTGAGAACCACTGCTCTAAAGGATATATTTGGTTCAGAATAACACTTTCATGAACCGACTTAAATTTTCTCATGGAGTGCCCCACTGCATCCTCTTTTATACATAGTGGTTTAAAACACAAAGCCATTGTACTTGAATCAGAATTTTCTCTGTTCTTTTCCCTCCTCCATCTGAAACATGTTTGTATTGAGAATTAACAGGAAAGATAAAGAGGCCAGCCTGAAGTGCCTTCTGGCACCTGTTCTATCCATGGTGTTAAAGTCAGAAAGAAGTGGGTTAAGTGAACAATTGGGAAAGTGACTCTTTTCATGCCCCGCATGTTAACTGGAATACTTTTCTTTCCCTGCTAATTCTTTCTAAGAAAGAGCTAGATGTTGGAGGTACCTATCAACTGGTGCCCATACAGGCTTCTGGAAAGTAAATTTTGATGACCTTAGACTCTCCATAGGCAACAAGTCTTTGCCTTCCTCCTGTCGATGTTATGTGCATGTAAACACTGACTAAATTTTGAGAACATTTATGAAAGTTGCTTTAAACCATCAAGAACCCAGTCCCCATCTCTGTTCCTTGAGTGGAGGCAGGAATGTGGTTACAGACATTTTACAATCCAAATGTGAACTGGAGAACGTTCCAAGTGAATGTAAGTTTATATTTTGAGTTTATATTTTTAACTTGTCAAACTTTTATTATCGGCTTGTAATAATAAAGATTTCACCTGCTGCACACATGCTTGCTCAAAATAATAATTTTATTGATGTTGGGCCAGCTTCTAATACAGCATGGGGGACAATCTGACTTTATTTAGACTGATGAAACCCATGATTTGCAAACTTGCCGAAGCTTTGCTTTATGGTAGTTAATTATAAAATGTGCTAAGTGACTCTCTTCACCATGAAAGATTCCAAAATGCTTCCTCAGCTGAAAGCAGGCAACTGAAAAAGCTGAAGCCAAATGTTTGGCTGGAGACCTAGGAAGTGGTTGAGACACAACAGCATAGCTGCCCGCGTTTTGCTGTGGTTAGAGTGCGTTCTCTGGTTGTGCTGATCTGCGTGGGACTGTGCTCCCATGGATGATTAGATTAAACAAGGCCGTGTTTTGAAAAGCTGCAGAGACCCTGGAAACACCATAGACCAACGCCAAGTGCACAGAATCAGATGTCAGGACTGGCTGTGAGATGTGAAATGAAAGGAAGCTAGGATTAAACTTGGTATTTCCCCCCAAAACCATAGCTTTAATCAACACAAACTGAGCATTTTTTCAATCCAGTTTGGGCCAGTGCCACACTGTGTCTTTCTTGGCCCCCAGATGAAAGGTGGGAATAGGACTTTGTTGTAGGTCTGGCAGCATTGAGAGATTTAGTGTTTAGCATCAGTTGTTTGTTTTATAAATCAAATCCCAATTAATATTTCTTTAAGGGAGGCCTATAGATTGTCTGCCATATGTGGAAACCCAACCAGTTGAAGGTGGCCTAAGAAGTAAATATCTCACACACTTAATGCATCATTTTTTTTCTCCTTATGATAAGAAATGTCCTTTTCTCTCCCAAATCAAGAGTGTCTAGAAATGTCAAAATTCATCAAAATGACTGAATATTGGAATACTCATAAGTAAAAGTATAATAAGCCCAGGATGTCAATGAGAACAACAAAATAGCTAACAATTACTGGGCAATAGATATTTGTCAGGCCTGTATATTGAGCACTTTGCATCTTTTATATCATTGAGTCCTCACAAAACACCATGAAGTAAGCACTTTTAATGAGTCACCCAAGAGACAGGAAACTGACATACAGAGAAATTTCTAAACTTGTCTAAGATCAACAACTAGTAAACTGGTAAAATTCTAACCCATTTCATCTGACCACAGACCCCAAGATTTTGATACTATCCTCTAATGGTTTGTTGGTGCTCATTTTGAAGGCGATAATCTTGAATTTGATTCAGAAGGATATTGACACAGCTAGTTATAAGGTAAAAAAAAAAAATTAAGTTTTGTTCCTTCCAATTGATGCAGTATTTGCCATTTATGTTTACTGTTTTGAAATGGGAGTTCTAGAGTTTTATTATTTTTACATAAAACTTCATTTGAATGCATATGAGCTCTCCTGCTATTGGAGCTCCTAGATGTCTTCCTCAAGGATTCTAGATTCTGATCCCATTTGAGCTATTGACTCACTTTTCAGCCCCTTGGCGTGACCTTCTTGCACCTCAATAATCCAAGCTGGAAAATTAGGTAAAATAAAAACATGATTTCATGAAGAGACAGATGCTTCATTTGACCAGTGCTTTCTTAAGTAAACACATTACAGAGTTTTGTGACACATTTTAGGAGCTTGCTGTGTCCCCTTGTCCATTGGTCACTCTGGGGTCAAGAGCCTGAAATTCTGTTTAACTTGCAGACCAAAGTTTAGAAAAACAACCAATTTCCTTCCTGAGGTTAATGTTATAAGTCAGCCCTGGTTGTACAGTAATACCTGAGCTGAATAAGAAGCTGAACTAACATTTTCCTTTAAAGTAGCATGTCTTTACCCAGGTGAACATTGTCTCAGGTTTTCTAACAGCAGATTCACTTGTGAATTTAGAAAGGCAAGGTGGTTTAAAAATCTATATTTTGAACATTAGAGATGAAATTTATTTAATACAATCACATCCACTTGCCAATTTTAAAAGACGGTTATCATACTAGAAAAAGTATCATGTGACTAATTGTTTGCTATCTGAACTAACAGTATAACTCAAACTCTTAACCCATAGTCTTTGCTTTGACATAATCTACCATGAAATGCATTCCCTTAGCATAATTGAAATAAACTCCTTCTTGATGGGTGATGGGCACTTCATAGCATGACTTTTGTATTTATGATGTGCTTTAGTGTCTATTAGGAATAGATCAGTATTTTCTCCAAAAGCACTTACAAATTACACCTTGATTTTAAACAGCAAGATACAGTACTGGTGGCTGCCTCATTTGAGCAAATACCGGACCAGACAGTTACATGATTCTCTAAATTTTACTCTGACCTCTCTAATACCTTTTCTTCCTTATTTAGTGTATAAATGCAAATACCATTAGCAAGTGCATCCACTACGCAAGTGTATTTGGTCCTTAATTGCCTCAGGATTTTAGGTGAGAAGTTTGCAATTACATCAATTGAGAATTAGAGATTCACTAATAAAAATAGTAATGTAAACAAGATTGCTTAACTTAGTTCAAGCAAATGAACTTCTTCAATCTTTTACAATCTACTAATTATAAATGGTTGCGAATACAAATACTAATTTTTCCATAAATCAAGACTCCGGAACCTCTACTCGAAACCCTAATAGTGAATTGTTGCCCTAAATCCACTAGGAGTTTTCACTTCCTGTTTTACTGAGGGAACTTGGTTAAACTTTCTCTAATATCTTCTTTTACCCTCCAAAATTGCTTTGAGACCTCTTTATCTTTCTTTTCCTATACTTTGACTTGAGAAAGATGTATCTCTCTCTCTTTCCCAGGGTAACAATGGCTTTTCTGTGACTTTCTGGAATCCATCCCCCTGCCCCCTCCAAGACTTCACCCCTCAAATAACTTCGCTCTGTTCTAAAAACTCATCATAAAATACATATTTGATGAAAACAACAATGAATCACTTTAAAGAGTTGTAAACAATTTCTCCAACATTTTCTTACATTGGCTGTTTTACTCTCTGGGGCACATGGATGAATATCAGCCATGCTAAGCCTGCTGGAGGCAGCTCGTCGGAGAAATGCTTAATCTCCCATCCACATCTGTAATTTAAAAAATCTCTGTGAGTGATTTATGAGCAAACTCTCACTGGAAAAGGCAATGTCCTAGGCAGTCAATGACATCATGATATATTCTGATTCCCCTTCACATCATGTACTTGAAATATATTGTTTTCAGCTGGGACATTGCTTTTTAAATTTCCTAGATTCTGGATTTTACTCTTTGAGTCAGCTTTTAGTATTCTTGTGTGTTGTCTTTACTGAGAATGTCCTTTTAAAATAGGTAATGCTGCCCTGGCAGGTTTTGTTCAATGGTTAGGCTAGAGCATCAGCCCACGACTGACGGGTCTGGGTTTGATTCTGGTAAAGGGCACGTACCTCAGGTGCAGGCTCAATCCTGGTAGGAATGTGTGCAGGAGGCAACCGATCAATGTGTCTCTCTCACATCGATGTTTCTCTCTCTCTCTTTCTTTCCCCCTCCCTTTCACTCTGTCTGAAAAAAAAAAAAATCTATGGAAAAAATATCCTCAGCTGAGGATGAACAACAACAAAATTTAAAATAGCTTATGCTTTTATGTGTACCTTGCCATTTTAGGGCTCAAAGGTATTGGCAAATATCATGCCTGGCATTGGATGTCTTAGCATAATGATTGGAGGGTCCCATTTGCAAATCGCCACTTTTCCTGCTCACAGCCTTTGCTATGTGTGTCACGTCTTTCCTGACGGGGATCCAACATCCCTCACATTGATCTTCCATTTTCATTCCTGTCCAGCTCCTGCGGGGAAGTCACATGGGTTTCTCTCACTGTGCCCTGGCTCCAGCTACTGTGGAACTGGCTGCCCGTTTCTCTGGGCGCTTAAAAGGTCTTCAGATTGCCCATGACTCTCATTGCCCTTGAGAGAGCGTGCCTGTCCCAGCCAGCTGACATACTTTTTCATGGAGGAGGGACCATTCCTCTGCCCTCCGAAGAGTCCACCTCTCTTTCAATGGATGCTCAAGCAAGTCCGCTCCTGACTGACTCTTGAGGATCTTACAAAATTCCCATCTCCTTTTAGCTCTCGCTGAAGTGGGACTCAGATTCGTTCATGCTCAGAATGGCAATGTTCTCTGAGGGCCAAATAAGAATTTCTTATCTGTATCTTCAGCAGAAATGAAGTTGCAGTGCTAAATTAGTAAATGTAAAGAGTGCACAAGTCACAATAGTATGCCAAGTAGCATGCCAAAATACTCATAAAATTATACCAAAGAATTTTAAAATCAACTGCTTTGCTTATATAACTGAAATCTTTAAAATGATATGCCTTACCACTATATGAAAGAAAAAAAATTGAGGTACTCTCCCAGGCCCCTCAAAGTTAAATTGGTATTTGCCACATGGCCTGCATTTTAAATCCGAAACCTAATACCTACCCTCCATATGAAGTGACAATCCCTTAATAAAAATGCACATGGCAAGTGCTATTTATGTATGTAGATTTGGAGGGGGAAAAGGGCTCTTAGTCCTTTAAATAAATATGACTATGAAATAGAATGCAAAAGGTACATGCTTTTTTTAAATATAAAATAAATATTATGTTGCAGAGGTCACTTTAAGCCATTTCCCCTCTCATTTATGCCAGGGGGAAAACCTCAAGTGTGAAATTTCCCTACAAATCCCAGTGTTAGCTGAGAAACATTGTGCCTTGGAAAAATTCAGGCAGCACAGAGTGTATTCTCAACCCGTGTTTGATGTACTAAGTAACTTTAAGCCACGTTCAATAGGGCATGAATGACAGATTCTGTTTTTCTGTGAGCTGAGCTGTGGGTTCCCTGGAAAACTCAACATACCCCCCCCCAAAACTGGAAGAACCCCTCCAATCTCCTGTTGCATGTGATTTGGGGTGCACTTTGCAGACCGTGATGGGCTTTCATGTTCCTTACCAAATAAAACGTGACTGCTGATGGGAGGTTTTCCCTAAGAAAACTTGCTAGCCTAGTAAATGCTATTGAAGTAAATAACTGCTTAAATAGCATGAACATGTTGAGCCTCGGAAGGTCACCAAGTCCTAGCTACTTCATTTCAGCCACAACAGCAACCAGCTGCTCAGTGGACAACTTTGTTATGAGGTGTTGGTGATTTAACAAGTTGGCCAAAAGTAGTTGGAATGCGTGAAAGACTTCATCTCTGTTGGGTTTTACTGGTACACACTGGACTCTTTTGGTGGAATGATCCAAGTTCTTGCCTTTGGCATTCAGAAACCCACAGAAAAAGCAGTCATCATTTTTCTATAGGATGTCCTGCATTCCTGTGTAGTGGTTTGCGTATGATTCTATAAACTTTTGCAAAAATGCTACCAGGAGTATCTATTTCCTACTTTTCAGAGTTTCTTCAGTGCTGCCCCGAATTTATTTTTGCAGAACATTTTAGATTTATTGGACAATGACTCTTTATCTGTAGACTATGTAAAAATTAATCTTATGTGATAAATAATTCAGTGGGATTACAAGACCATGGTTATGAACTCTGTGATGTAATATCTGTCTTGTAGAATGGAGATGGCAGTGACTGGGAGCCAGGGAAACATGGCTGAGAGGAATAAGTACAAACATCACCTAGCTGAGTGGTTTTAGACAATCACTTACCTTCCCAATATTTTTCTTTTCTCTTCAAGCTCTAACATTCCATGATGAACATCTTGGTATTTTGGGCTTTTCTTAAATATAAATGAAACTGTGCCATTTATGTGTGAGATTAGTAAACATTGATAACTCACTAAATAACGAAGAGAAATGAAAGGGTGAGGCAAGCTTACATTTGCATGCAAGCAGAAAGTTACTCATTTCACTTCTCTTTCTTTCCCACTCCACCCCCACTCATCTCATGTAGCTACTTGGCTAAGGAAATAGAAGCCATCTACTAAGTGTTTACAACTTGCAGAACATTGAGTTAAATACGGAGGATTCAACAGTCAATGGAGGGAAATGTTCTCTGATCTCATGGGGATTTTGATTGACCAGAGAAGATGGAAAATTAGACAAATAATCACAATAATATGTAGTGAGGGCTATGACATAATCCCACAGTTGTCTTGCAAATTCTTGATTCTAAATAAGGCTTCATTTCTGCATATCATTGAGCATGTGTGATCCAGATGCATTATGGGAACATCTACTCCTTAGTGTCATTTTCATATTTCCCCTAAATGTTTACCCAAAGTGACTGCTTCTAACTATAATCTTTGATTTCCCCGGGGGTCCGGTCTCTGTGTGAGAAAGGCAGTTACAATGAACTCATGTACAAATGTTGTGGGGGGAGGAAATCAAGTGCTAGTGTAATTGACACAGAAAAGTAGAGTCGCAAAATCACTCTGATCCGCACTTCCTGTAATCTCTCCTGTAGGACATCTCCTTGGCCTCTCCCATGACGATTCCAAATTCTGTGAAGAGAACTTCGGCTCCACAGAAGATAAGCGCTTAATGTCTTCCATCCTAACCAGCATCGATGCATCCAAGCCCTGGTCCAAATGTGCCTCAGCCACCATCACAGAATTCCTGGACGATGGCCACGGTAGGTATTGTCCAGGGCAACAGAGGCTCAGAAACAAAACTTAGGATTATTACGAGTTTTCCTTCATGATATCCTCATGACATTCACCTTGCCCTCTAAGACAATGGATGTTTAGATAGTGTGAAGAAAAAAAGAAGCAAGAGAACTGACTGTCTATTGGGCTCTAATGCCAACATCCTTGGTGGCATTATAGCAATGATATTTTTGCTTTTGAATTGAAAAGTTCAAAAGAGAAGCAATGTGGGAGACCACACAGAAGGCCCTAGCTCGTGGCCTGAAAGCCTGGCTTTTATTCCTTCTTTCACCACTGGCTTCCTGTGAGAATGCTGGCAGACATCTTATATCCCTGCTATTAATACGACTCGCAGGATTACTTGTTACATGCCTATTATAGGGGTGTGGTTCAGGTGTAGGTGACAATTCTGTCAGATTCTCTTTATGGCAACAGAAAGCCAGGAAAGGTTTACATTCACTGGAAGAATTTGATTTCATCGTAATGGCAGATTCTCCTGAAAGTGGAGTAAAAACTGAAGAACAGAAATAGAAAATCCATCTGAATGGTGGGAAAATACTTCAAGAACTTCAAACGAAAATCTTTGGCTTTCTCATTCAGACACAGTTCAAGAGCACAGCATGCTTTATTAAATTGTGTAAACCTAGGATTAGTGAATTTTATGAAAACACTAAGGAAGTAACAGTTTTTAGAAATAAGTTCTGACCCATAAGTAATCTGAAACAAGAAGTTGCAAATTTCCTAGCATTCCTTATTATTTTAAAATACTAGAAACACTGGAGAATAAGTTCATTAGAGTTGAAAGAGAACTTCAGAGACCACTTAGTTCAAGTTTCTCATATTACAGAAAAGGACATATTCTCATTTCTTGTGGCTTTTTTTTCTCTTAAAATTTGTCTCTTTGTAAAACTCATGGTTGAATTGAATATGACAGAAATTGTTGAGCATAATGATTGTCCATAAATTTAACTTATAATGATTGCTTCAAAGTTGGATAAAGAGAATCTGTAATAACTGCTTTTTCCTAGTTCCACAAAGTTAGGGTTTAATATTTTTGTAATTTCTTAGTGAGATCACCATCTTCAACATTGACTCCATAATGTCAAAACAATTAAAAATTTAATTTTTTTTCAGACAAAAATAAAATCTGTTCCATGTCCTTTGGTGGCTTATAGGCAAAATCTGTTCATTAACTCATTTTTCTTGCTCTGTTAGTGGAAATGCTTTATCCACTTGGGAATTTTAAAATTTCCTATTTCTGAATATAGTCCATGCCCAACTTGGTTTAAAATTTTCCTCAATACAAAATACACATTCTTTGTTCATTGAAAGGACATCTCAATATCTCAAGATTTGAGATAATACTGAGAATCAAAGAACTAGGCTTTTCCTTTAGATTAATAATAAAGTGGTAATTTTCTGTTTAGCTCAGTTTACAATGTTGATTAAATATTGATAAACTCCCAAAATTAATGTTTATTTAATTATCTGCCTGTCTACATGGATCAAGTGAATGTCTAGTAAAGTCCCCCTTGGGTGGAATCATATTCTCCTTTCTTTCTTTCTTCTTTCTTTCTTTCTTTCTTTCTTTCTTTCTTTCTTTCTTTCTTTCTTTCTTTCTTTTTTTCTTTCTTTCTTTCTTTCAAATGCCTTTTTTTTTTAAAAAAATATAACATAGATATATTATTGATTTCAGAGAGGAAGGGAGAGGAAGAGAGAGATAGAAATATCAATGATGAAAGAGAATCATTGATTGGCTGCCTCCTGCACGCCCCACACTGGGGTTAGAGCCTGCAACCCAGGCATGTGCCCTGACTGGGAATCGAACTGTGTGACCTCTTGGTTCATAGCTCGACACTCAACCTCTGAGCCACGCCAGCCAAGCATGTATTCTCTACTCTTACTATTACTTTTGCTGGGATTTTTTTTCTCAGGCTTTCTGAAAATGAAATCACATTAATATTTTATTTCAGCATCACACGTTACACATTCCAAAATGTTGAGTTAAACTTTGAATCACTAAATGGGTGGATTTAGTTGCTAAGGCAGCAAATACTTATGGCTAAAAAGGGACCAAATTTTTTTCCCTGTGCAAGTATTAGGTCAGTTAATTACAATGCTGTGCAGAATTTTATTTCTTATTACCATAATTTTGGAATGATTCATTTATTTCACATTTGTGGAATCCATGATCTTACTTTCTGTGCAGTAAATATGCTTTTAGTATTATCTTCATATTTTAATATTACTTCTGTATTTGAAAGAGTCCAGATTTGTTAAATTTTTGCAACTAATTTACATGTTTTATATATCTCTATGTCTATTCCAAAGGATCTCATGGGATATAACAACCAAGAACATATTTTTAGTGGAAACAGACCTACTTCACTTGCAATGATAAAGTCTTATCTGAATTTCTCATTTATATGTTAAATAACTAAATTCATTTTCCTAAATTGAATTTTGATAGCAAATTCTCTTAGTTGATTTATTCATTTCATGAAACTTAGACTCTCACTTTAAAATATATTGGTTAGGCAGTCTTGAGTTTTAACAACAAAGCCTTTTTCAGTAGCCTATAATGAATCAAGTAATTTCAGAATAAGGAGAGAGAAAAAAGAAAGAAAGGCCCTATGATACAATGGCAAAGCTTTCAACTATGTGCATTTCAAAATAGCATGCAGAGCAGTGCTCTCTGTAAATGTGAATTCAAATAATATAATAACTTTTAAATTGCAACCTGGAAAACTGACTTAAGTGGAAGTGTGGCAGTCGGAACTAGTAAATGCAATTTCCAGATGAATGAGATTCTGACATTTCCACTTCAGAGCTCAGGAGAGAACCAAGAAGAAGGTTGAAGTCCAAGACAATGGAAAAACAAACAAATAAACAAACACATCTTTGTCAGAAGGCTGAACTGATATAATGAAATCATATCATAAAATCCTTTCACTTTACTTATAGAGAGCTACTCAGGCTTCCCATCAGAGCCCACTTATTCATATTTAGTAGAAATAATTATTTTTTCTCTTTTTCTTTTTTAAAAAATATATGGTTTTTATTGATTTTAGAGAGGAAGGGAGAAAGACAGAGATAGAAACATCAATGATGAGAGGGAATCATTGATCACCTGCCTCCTGCACACTACCCACCAGGGATCAAGGCACAACCCAGGCATGTGCCTGGACCAGGAATCAAACCATGACCACCTCATTCATAGGTCGACACTCAACCCCTGAGCCATGCTGGCCAAGCTACTAATTTTTGTTCTAATTTTCTTGCCCACCAAATATTTTAAGCAATAATATAATCATGGCGGGGGTGGGGTGCACTTCAGACAGGTAAACTGAAAGCAAGAAATGATGTCATCCTATATAATAAAAGCTTAGTGACTGAAACAGCGGAATGACCAGAACGACCAGAGACCAGAATGACCACGGCCCCTTGCCCCAGCTGGCCCCACCCCACAGGGAGCAGTTAGGGGCAATCAGGCAGGCAGGCAGGTGAGCAATTAGGAGCCAGTGTTCCCAGATTGTGAGAGGGATGTCCGACCACCCCCCCCCCATGCACAAATTTCGTGCACTGAGCCTTTAGTTTGACAATAAGGGAGAAACCAGAAAAGCTGTAAGATGTGGCCCGAAAACATTTAAAGCTTAAAGATCTGGCACCATTTTGCCAAAAGTAAAAAAACCCTATCCTACCAGCAAGATCCGTGAAGGTACCTCTGTATTTCAGCATGATACAAAAATTGATACTCCTTTATTTTAAGAAGATTAAATTTTAACACCAATATAAAGGCAGTAAAGCAACTGCTGTTTTAAATAGATATTCTCACAAAATTTATACAATTTTTAGATGGTGCCTAAGGAATTTATTATCTGGAAAAATCTATTTATGGGTAAAAAAAAAAATAGCTCACCTGTCTCCCTCCAGCAATGCTGGAGAAATGAGGTCTTAGAGTGTGATTACACGCAAATCATTTGCTTTATTTTTAAAATTATTAGCCATAAGCAGCCAGACATTTATAGCACTCAACCACTGCCAAATTAAAATTCATTAATACTGAGTGTTTCCTGATTTAGTTCCAACAAGAACTATGTAGCAATTCGGTTATGATTGAAAGTCAGTATGCACACTTGAAAATAACTGTGCCTGCACATTTGTGATTCAGAAAAGGAGAAGCCATATCTCATGGGGATCCCCAGCCCCCACCAACCTGGCCGAGATACTTGAAGACATTCTGCCGTGTTTATACAAGTTAGCTCCAGGCAAGCTGGCTAGGGTGTGATCCTCAAAAATAAAGGGAAGCACTGGCAGAGAAATTGTGCAGTGAAAGCAGGTTATTGAATTTCCTTGCTTAAATGCTCTGTAACCTTGAAGCCAGAAACAATAGCTCAACCCCCACTGTATCCCTAAGTCTCAGTGCCAGGTGATGAGAAAGGCTGCCACCTAGTACTAGTAGCCACAGCTCAAGTATACACCCATGACACAGGCTGCCCAGGAAAACCGAGAGACAGCTTTGAAACATTAACCTGGAGCATATTCGAAGGTCTCATTTACAGTCACTTACTGAACCACAGACTTTTGGAGATAAAATAGTATTAGAAAATCAATTGCAGAAATCCCTTGTAAATATAGACGATAAAGCTAGTAATATGCCTTTTAGAAACCATCATTTATATGCACCAAATGTTAAAACAAAAGAAAGGTGCCGAACCGGTTTGGCTCAGTGGATAGAGCGTCGGCCTGCGGACTCAAGGGTCCTAGGTTCGATTCCGGTCAAGGGCATGTATGTTCGTTGCGGGCACATCCCCACTGGGGGGCGTGCAGGAGGCAGCTGATCGATCTCTCTCATCGATGTTTCTAATTCTCTATTCCTCTCCCTTCTTCTCTGTAAAAAATCAATAAAATATATTTTAAAAAAAAGCAAAAGAAAGGAAGAAAAGAGGGAGGGAGAAAAAGGAGGGAGAAAGGAAAAAGCAACTTGGCAGTTTGTGGAACACAGCAAACAGACCAATGTGGGCGGCCAAGCCCAGATAGGATTTCAGACAAAGGTAAATTAAAAAGTGCATTAAGTAAATGTAACAAAGTGGCTGAGAATAAAAGTAAAAATGAGCAAGAAAAGTCAACCGTAGACTGAATACCTTTAGAGGTTAACATGAATGATACTAAAAGTTTGATCAATTCCTCTTTCATCCCTCCCCCAAAACATACACAATTTTTAAGATGGAAAATCTATATCCAATCCACTATTACTGAGATTTTAAATATTTTATCCTGTGAGATTCAGAATAAGGCTTTTTATTTTGTATTGTTCTGTGGCACAGTCTGCCATTTGGTAGAGATGCCTGTACCTATTTTATAGCTAAAGGATGTAATTCAACAAATAGATGAAATCGACAGACTGTACATTTCAGAGTAAAAAGAAAGGAATGCAGCATCAAATCCTAGAGTAATACATTAATGGCAATTCTGAAATAAGTCACTTTAAGCAAGTAAAGTCATCCCCCGGTGACCTCTACCTGAAAACCATGCAGCAGAGATACCAACTTTTTCATAGCAAAACAAATGTGTTATTCATTTTCAAAATTCATCCTTTGGTATTAAGCGTTATAAAGAGATGTCACCTCTTGAACTTGCCTTTGTGTAAGCTGATTTCAAACTGTTTGCATTATACATTTCTTTTCACTCATCATCTACCAGTAAGGTAGAGAGGATGTCGGTGACTGCATGTCCACAGAGAGGTGGGGAGTTATTTTGGCTGGAGCCATACCAGGTAGACCATTGCCACATGCAGCCACACATGTAAAGACTTCCCAGCTAATATTTAGTTACCCAGTCTTATGGTCTGTGCTTTTTAGTAAAATTAAAATGTTTTTTTTAAAGCAGTACTTTTGAAGAATTGGAAAGCATTCTTGCTGTCTCAGAGATCCGTGGACAGTCTCCTAACATCAGCAATCTGTTGAGCTTTCCCTGGTTTACACAATGCTCTTTCTATGTAGCAATGAAGATAGGCTTTCCAGGGGGTTCCAAAGGGCCCAATCTTCCTCCGTCTCCTAAACAAAGCTTCGTGGGGTTTTACTATCATTCTTTCCTATTGACTTGATGTTGATGTTTTTCTTTTAACTTGATGTTTTTCTCCCCAAGTTCTCTTTGGCTGGGTACTTCTTTTTTAATGCTTTTTCTGGCTTGCCTTAAGAAGTTTTACCTCTTCAAACATTCTGGCCCAGAACTTAAATAGGAACTTTGCTCTTTATTCATTTTCATATAATGCCTCCGTCACAGATCGACACATTCTAAGGTATTCACTTTGAAGAAATGTGAGTGTGGTAGTTGTAAAAACATTTGCTGTATATTTAAAATGTGCTGAGTATTTAATTTCTCGGTGGAAAGTAGGATTTAAATATCTTTATTTTGTTGAA
This sequence comes from Myotis myotis, assembly GCF_014108235.1. Taxonomy (NCBI): domain Eukaryota; kingdom Metazoa; phylum Chordata; class Mammalia; order Chiroptera; family Vespertilionidae; genus Myotis; species Myotis myotis. Next base: position 206,156,291 of record NW_023416324.1, on the reverse strand, counting down.
GAAAAAGAATAACTCGAATATATCTAAATGGTTGTTATAGATGCTGGACATAATAGCAACTACCATTGTTTTGTATTTTTCTAGTGGCCTCTTATATCTCTTTTAGTTAATTTTACCCTTACGGTGTCACAGTGAAAAGAGAAACATTTCACAGAGCTTGAAAAATAAATTAGGGAGAGGTTAACTAAGTTGGCCAAGAACACTCAGCCCTTAGTGTTTTGCCAGAGTTAGACTTTAGACCTGGTGTTTCTACCAGGAGGCACAATACCCACCATTTAAAGGATCCCTACCTGTGCTTTCCCTTCAGCAATAAAATCAGAAAAATCTATCCACGTGCAAAGCAGAAGTAAGTTGGTCAATGATGAGACAATAGAGTCTGCTTGGCAGAGTTCTCATGAGGATTAAGTAAACTAATACATTTAAGTAGCTGAGAATAGTGTAAATGTGTAAGAAATCTTTGTTATTTTTAGTGCTCTTAATCATCAGCAAGTAAATTCTAAAATCAAGTAAATAAAAAAAAAATACAGAAAATGGTGGGCAATGTGCATGCACCCAAATCATGGGAGATGATCAATGATATTACTCCCTGAGGAGGGATTCTTAGAGAAGCGTGTTGCAGGTAGGCTTTCGCTTCTGAGATTGCATCATTCACGTGGAGTGGTGGCTTCTGTTGGCCCCCAGCTCACTACATACTCCCCATATTACTCTGTAATAAGGGCACCAACTTGTTGGGGGGCAGACACACTCCAAGCAACAAATACGAATTACATGAAAAACTGACACAAAGGGGGAAAAATGGAGAAGAGTAAAAGTTGGGTCTCGGCCCAAATCATCTAAGATTATTTCTTGATTTTTCCCACTCCTCCTTTATTCTGTGACTCTTGAAAGCCCTTTATTCCAAGTCTTATCAGTCTGGGAGAAATACGTTATTTAGTCTATTTCTTTCACTTTATTGGGAGGCCTTGAAGGCTGGATCTGGGTTATTTTTCTGTTTTCCCAATTCTAGTATGTTTACTAGGACATTGTAGGTGCTAACCAAATACGTTGGGCATCATACCCATTATCATTGTTTTCAGTGAGTGCAAGAATGAAAGAGGGATCCACTTGTTTATTATTTATGGAGTTAATGAGAAGGGGACAAGGGAAGGCACATGAGGAAGAGAGAAGTTGAAAGTGGACAATGGGGTATAAATAGAGTGCCAAGGGCACATTATTTCTTACTGATGTAAATGTTTATATATTGTTGTTGCTGTTATGTCCATTATTTTATTTCCTCTAGATCTGTCCCAGTTTCTTTTTAAAAATATGTATATATTTTTATTGATTTCAGAGAGGAAGGGAGAGAGAGAGAGAGAGAGAGAGAAACATCAATGGTGAGAGAAAATCATTGATTGGCTGCCTCGTGCACACCCCACACTGGGGATCGAGCCCACAATCCAACCTCCTGGTTCATAGGTTGACGCTCAACCACTGAGCCATGCCAGCCAGCCAGGCAATCCATTTCTTTTAGTCTCTTAGCACAATGGCTATTTTCACAACAAATTATTACAAACTGCATTTATTCAATCATGCCACTGCCATCATTATAGATACCCTAGAGTCAATACATTACATGGAGGAACCCAGCCTCACCCCACAGAGTCCCTTCCCGAGGGCAGATCTGTGGGCGCATCATGTTTCAGCATCAGCTGGAGCACTTCATCTTTTAAATCTATTTTTATTGATTTCAGAGGAGAAGGGACAGGGAAAGAGAGATAGAAATATCAATGATGAGAGAGAATCGGCTGCCTCCTGCACACCCCCCCAAATGGAGAATGAGCCCGCAACCAGGGCATGTGCCCTTGACCGGAATCGAACCTAGGACCCCTCAGTCTGCAGGCTGAGGTTCTATCCATTGAGCCAAACCTGCTAGGGCTGGAGCACTGCATCTTTAGATCCGTGACTTTAGTGGTTTAAAACCTACACACGGAGCAGTGGCCAATCTTGGTTATTCTTTCAGGTAACTGTTTGCTAGACCTGCCTCGCAAGCAGATCCTGGGCCCCGAAGAGCTCCCAGGACAGACCTACGATGCCACCCAGCAGTGCAACCTGACCTTCGGGCCCGAGTACTCGGTGTGCCCTGGCATGGACGTCTGCGCCCGCCTCTGGTGCGCCGTGGTGCGCCAGGGCCAGATGGTGTGTCTGACCAAGAAGCTGCCCGCCGTGGAAGGGACCCCGTGTGGGAAAGGGAGGATCTGCCTGCAGGGCAAGTGTGTGGACAAAACCAAGAAAAAATATTATTCGGTAAGTGGTTTTCCTGCCACGCGATGCCTGGAGACCAAGACCTGGTGCACGTTCCCCTGACATGTGTGGGGCTGTCAGCAGGAGGCTTCATTTCCTAGTTAAACTGTGTTTTCCTGAGAGAGCTATTTCCTGCTTCCTCCTTTAACCACAGCAGCCAGGTCCAGCCATGGAAAAACTGGAGGCAATGCAGGCTACAGGTGCTCTGCCCAGGTTATGTCCGGTGACAAATAAGGGTGCAGCCCAGATTCTACCTGCCTGAGACCCAGTAGGGCCCACTCTGGGGAAGTTTACTTTCAGGCTTCTCTTAGCCATGTTATGAGACTGCATTTTTTGAATTCATTAAGGAAATAGCAATAGACCTGACACATGGTCCTCACACATACTCGGGGAGAGCCCAAATCGTCCTACTTCCCCTGCTTAGCAAGTTCATCTATCTTTAGCAGCTAAAGCCGCCCACACCTGCTCCAGGGACACACTCCTCCTTGCCTCCCGCCCCCCAATAGTCCACCTTTATGTCAGCAACTGCCACCTTCATTTTTTTAAAGAGGAAACTCTCTTGTTGCCTTCCCCTTTTATTTATTTGTTTATATTTTTTATTGATTTCAGAGAAAAAGGGATAGGGAGAGAGAGATAGAAACATCAATGATGAGAGAATCATTGATCAGCTGCCTCCTGCATGCCCCAGACTGGGGATTGAGCCCGCAGCCCGAGCATGTGCCCTGACTGGGAATTGAACCGTGACCTCCTGGTTCATAGGTCGATGCTCAACCACTGAGCCATGCCAGCCAGGCTGCCACCTTCATTTTTAAGGCCCAAAGTTTCTGTTGACACTCACCCACAGTCCCTAGAAAAGCGGTTTTCAACATTTTTCATCTCCCGGCACATATACACTAATTACTAAACTTCTGTGGCACAACATATTTTTTTCTCTATCTGACCAAAAAAAAAAAAAAAAAAGTATAATTTTTTTCCTGTTCTTAAATTTTATTTATTTTTCACTGTTGACACTATTACAGATGTCCTCCATCCCCCCCCCAACTTTGTCCACCTCTACTCAGCCCCTGCTCCCCTTATCTGGCCTTCACCACACTGTTGTCTGTGTCCATGGACTATGCATATATGTTCTTTGGTTAATCCCTTCACCTTCTTCCATCCAGTCCCTCCCAACATCCTCCCCTCTGACAACTGTCAGCCTGTTCCCTGTATCCATGTCTCATACCAGACGGCTATTATTGTGTTGGCTGTTGCCATGTTTTATTTGACAAGCTAAGGGAAAAGAGGCCACCTCTGACTAAATAGGCAGGTGTTGCATGTTTTAAAACCTTACAGCATACCAGTTGCAGATGGCTGCCCTAGAAGAATGATGCCATATGCATGTGGCCTGTATCTTCAAAGGCTAACACCTTCTCAGATCCCCTGACACAGGCAGCCCACCAATGTTCTTCACAAGTCCCCTCCACAAAGGAGTTTGTAATATTCTTCCTTTAAGAGTCACAGCTTCCGTGCTGCAATGTTTCCAGCATAATAGGCCTGGGGTGTCATGACAGGGCTCTTCGTTTCCCGTGGTGTGTGTGCATGTGGTGTGTGTGCACCTCAATATCCGCCACATTTCCTCTCTAAGCCCTGAGACGCTAATCTAGTTAGGAATTCAGCCACCCCCAGGTCAAGTACATGGATGCATGTGGCAGAGGGTCTGTCACAGACAGGATGTGTAATGCCAGAGGCACTGCAGAACTTTCGTTCGAAAGAGGGAGAACAGGTACACAAGCATGAGGAACTCACACCTGGTGCCATGCAAAATCTTTAGCATCATACCTTTTGTTAAAGGTACGAGATCAGAGTGGATACAACATCAAGCGGGGTTCAGTGGGGATTGACAGAAATGTGCAGTGTCGGGATGCGTCAATTAAAATGGTCAGAGAAACCAGGCGGTCATTCTTGCAGTGCGCTAAGTGCTTAGGGTGAAGCACTCAGAACCTCTAGTGCAGCGGTTCTCAACCTGTGGGTCGCGACCCCTTTGGCGGTCAAACAACCCTTTCACAGGGTCGCCTAAGACCATCCTGCATATCCAATATTTACATTACAATTCATAACAGTAGCAACATTACAGTTATGAAGTAGCAACGAAAATAGTTTTATGGTTGGGTCACAACATGAGGAACTGTATTTAAAGGGCCAGAAGGTTGAGAACCACTCCCTAATGCCAGAGAGAGGGGAAGCAGAGAAGATGAATTGCTTAGAATCAGAAACACGTTGTAATTCCAGAACATTCACTGACAATTTAACTCTAAATGAAGTGTCCATTGTCATATATGCAAGTGATGTCCAAATGTACATTTGAATGTTTTCTTCCCTTCTGAGTTAACATGTCGTCTATTTTCTATTTCAGACATCAAGCCATGGCAACTGGGGGTCCTGGGGGTCCTGGGGCCAGTGTTCCCGCTCATGTGGGGGAGGAGTACAATTTGCCTATCGCCACTGCAATAACCCAGCACCCAGAAACAGTGGCCGCTACTGCACAGGAAAGAGGGCCATCTACCGATCCTGCAGTGTTACGCCCTGCCCCGCGAATGGTATGCTGCTCCCAGGTGTCAGCAACCGCCATGCGTCACCTGCAAATCCTATTCTAGCAGTCATGGACAGGGCTAGAATAGCCTATTCTAGCTATTCTGGTGACATAGCCTGTTCATCTTGAACTTCATCATTCTACCAGTGTGCAAATCAATATCAACTACATGAGTAATTTTTAAAATTATTATTATAAACATTTCAGTATCCAGGAAGTTGAAAGAAAATAATTGCTATTTTCAACTCCATGTATAAATAAAAGTCGTTCAACACTGGTATGTAAAGAGGCTCTGAAAGAAAACAGCCTCTTCTGAAAATTATTTAAATGCACAAGAATGAATGTAAGTTTCGGAACAGTAGAGTAATAATGTGACATGTTTGTTTTTTAGGTAAATCTTTTCGTCATGAGCAGTGTGAGGCCAAAAATGGATATCAGTCTGATACGAAAGGAGTCAAAACGTTTGTGGAATGGGTTCCCAAGTATGCCGGCGTCCTGCCGGGGGACGTGTGCAAGCTGACCTGCAGGGCCAAGGGCACCGGTTACTATGTGGTGTTTTCTCCAAAGGTAAGTAACTGTCCAGACATAATAGGCATCGTTGGTGGAAATCATTTGGTAGAAGGAAGCCTACAGACACCAACTGTAAACACTCATTATTTTGGGGGGGGAGGGGTGTCTAGATTTAGAAGGACTTTATTTTCATCTCTATAATTTCTATCTTCAAACTTTATACGATGAATACAAAATTTTTATAAGCAGAACCAGTACATGTTTTAAAAGCTGCTTTTGAAAAGGGTAACTCATCAAATCAGGTCAGATGCTACCTTAAGTTCAAAATAGCCTTGAAAACAGCTGGTATTTCCAAGGCACGTTTGTAAAGGGGACTATATAGCAAGAAAGCTTTTCTATCCCTTTATCATTTACTTAAGAATTTTGGTAGTGATTCATGAAGATAGTTCTCAAGATTATTGTCTCTGAACTAGACTTTTAAATGCCTTGCACTCTTAGTATGAGTCAATGTCCCTCTACTTGTACACATAATATATGAGTGTAGAATTATCCCTTATTTTTCACTGAAGAACATTTTCTAAATTACTGCAGCTTTACTTCTCACAATCAATATTATGCAGCAATTTATCTAATACTGTTTATCTAATTTGCAAACAGGCGCTACATTCATTATTTTTTAACTTTTTTCAGTAACAGTTACATTAATATTATTTTGTATTAGTTGCAGGTATACAGCATAGTGGTTAGATAATCACATACTTTACAAAGTGTTTCCCCTGATATTTCTAGTACCCAGCTGGCACTATACATAATTATTGACTGTATTCCTTATGCCATATATTATATCCCCATGATTATTTTGAAACTACCAATCTGTACTTCTTCATCCCTTCACAGCAGGTGCTACATTTAAATCCACCTCTGTACCTGACCTTCAGATATTTCTGACACATTATTGAAAAATAAGTTCATGTCTAACTAATGTAATTTAAAACTATATTTTTTATTTCAAAAAAATATATTTTCATTTTTAAAAATAGTACAGGGAAATAAAAACAAAAACATCACCTGGAAATATAGCCAACTAGACAGCAGTTAACCTGCTGAAGTATACCCTACTTCAGCATATACACACTCACATACACACACATGTATGAAGACTTTTGTATATTCACAAATACAAAATCTCTCTCTCTCTCTCTCTCTCTCTCTATATATATATATATATATATATACATATATATATATATATATATATACGACATGTTATTTATCTACACTCACATGCACAAACCACAAGTAGTCCATGCACATTCTATTTTATAACTAGCTTTATGAATATACAAGAGACCTGGTGCACGAATTCTGCATGGGTGGGGGCCGGCTGGACCACCCCTATGGGGGCCCATTGGGCTGTGCCAGTGGGAGGGAGGGGCCACAGGTGATTGGCTGGCTGGCCCTGCCCTGATCGAGGTGTTGGGGGCTGGTCAGGGGCAGGGTCAGCTGGGGGGAGGGGCTGCAGTTGGTTGGCCAGCCAGCCCCACCCCAGATCGGGGTGTTGGGGGCCGATTGGGGGCCAGGCCAGGTGGGGGGGGAGTTGCGATCAGGTCCCAGATCAGGCTGGTTGGCTGCTGCAGTGTGTGTCATAACCACTGGTTGTTCTGGTCATTCTGATTGTTCTGGTCATTCTGCCATTGTTCCAGTTGCTGGGCTTTTATATATATAGTTAAGTCATTTTCTTCTAGTAAGTAGTTCTCAGTGACTTCCCCAGATCCCTTTTCCTACACTAATTTGTTTGTCTCGATTTCAGCATCTTTCAGTTTGACACACCAGGGACTGTTTTCCAACCATTACATGGTTTTAAAGGAGGCCAGGTTTAGGTTTTCAGATTTACTGCTATGTTAATAATTATGCGACAAAGAAAGATCTCCTGCTCATATTCTGCTCTTGAAACAAGTGACAGTCCCACAGGCTGAGTGGAAAGATCGCTTCTCTCAGGGTAATAAGAAGAGGCTGTACAATGGGAACGTGATATGCATAGAGAAATGGAGATGAGTACCTTGGGTGTCTCAACACATTTGGAGTTAAGCTCAAGAGAGAAAGTGTATAACTGAGACTTACCTCAGATCTTCTGCCAACATGTAAATGATTCTTCAGTTAGATGCTCCTGAAAACTATAGTTTTTTGGTTCTTTGTTTATTTCTCAATGTACTATCTATTCCAATCAAACTCAAAACTCAGCAATTAGAATGTGGCCCTTTACCAAAGAAACCTAATACGTGGGCACAAGTTCTGCCCACTGCTAACGTGTTTCTCCCACGCAGGTGACTGATGGAACGGAATGTAGGCCGTACAGTAATTCCGTCTGCGTCCGGGGGAAATGTGTGCGGACTGGCTGTGATGGCATCATTGGCTCAAAGCTGCAGTATGACAAGTGTGGAGTGTGTGGAGGAGACAACTCCAGTTGCACGAAGATTATTGGAACCTTCAACAAAAAAAGGTAATGTGATGGAACAATTGCCCGTATGTGAATTGAATGAAGCTTTAGACTCTTGCAAAATTGATAAAGGAGGACTCATGTGACACAATAAACTATCTGCGACAGGAGGGCTAGCAGGGCTCTAACACATTACGAATATGAGAAGGGAAAAAGAGGAGATGAAAAAATTTCTCCCCAGTGGAAACTCATGGCACCTCTGGAAGCAGGTGAGTTGCGGTGGCCATGAGGTCAAGGTCTTGCAGTATGAAAACTTAAAGAAAGGCAGTGACATTGCACTTGTGCCATATCCTGCAGGTCTGTCATTCCTGAACCATAATGTAGGGAAGGGTGGCTGGTTTCCATCTCACCTGCTCTTCTTTCCCTTTTACAAGCCCATTCTCATTGGGCTCTATTTTTCCTGAGAAAACATTTCTTACTGAAAAATGTTAATTGCTGTGGTATAGACAACAGTCCAATTTTAACTTTCCTGGTTTCAGCTGACTCGATAAAGAATAATGTCTGCTTCCTGATTCTTCTCATGGTCCTTGATTACACTCTTGCTTTAAACATGTAAGTTTTTAAAGTACCAATTTCTGGCATAAAATATTATGCTATCAGCTAGGATGGCTGAGTCAGCTAAAGGGTCTGCTGGATGCAGGACTGTTTTTCTTCTTCACAAGAACACTCTTATCCTGAGTGCAATTGGGAAAGCATGCCTATTGTCTTCAGGTATGTGCTGTGTTGTCTTTAACTGGAGAGTGATAGGCAAACAAACAAACAATAAGGTTTTATTAAAGCAAGTGTGTGCCATATTGTTGTAAAAAATTATCTTTGATATGATAAAAGTTTGTATGGCTGAAGAATTTATTCTGAACTAATATATGCATTGCTATTCCTATTTTCTGGTGATATAATTATTCCTCTAATTGTGTTGGGCCATCTAGGTTGAAAAACCTGCAAGTCTAATTATATCCTACATTTTGGTACATTTCAAAGGTGCAAGACACCTTAAAAATGATCAAGTCTAGCCCTAGCTGGTTTGGGTCATGGAGAGAGCATCAGCCTGCAGACTAAAAGGTCCCAGGTTCGAATCTGGCCAAGGGCACATGCCCAGGTTGCGGGCTCAGTCCACAGTAGGGGGCGTGCAGGAGGCAATCAATCAATGATTCTCTCTCATCATTGATGTTTCTGTCTGTCTCTCCTCTCTCTTCCTCTCTGAAATCAATAAATTAAAAATAAAAATTAAAAAAAAGATTAAAAAAATGGTCAAGTCTGACCCTTTTTTTTCTTTACAAATGAGGGAACTGGGACTCTGAAAATGTAGGATTTACCTAATTTTACATGGTTGGTGAATGCCAGAGTAAGACTATAACTTAGCTCATGGGATGCACAGGCCATCTGTTCAAATGGAAATAAGAAGGAAGGAAAGGCCGAAACTGGTTTGGCTCAGTGGATAGAGCGTCGGCCTGCGGACTGAAAGGTCCCAGGTTCGATTCTGGTCAAGGGCATGTACCTTGGTTGCGGGCACATCTCCAGTGGGAGGTGTGCAGGAGGCAGCTGATCGATGTTTCTCTCTCATCGATGTTTCTAGCTCTCTATCTCTCTCCCTTCCTCTCTGTAAAAAATCAATAAAATATATTTTAAAAAAAAGAAGGAAGGAAAGAAGGAGGGAATAAAGGGAGGGAGGGAGGGAGGGAGGGAGGAAGGAAGGAAGGAAGGAAGGAAGGAAGGAAGGAAGGAAGGAAGGAAGGAAGGAAGGAAAGGAGAGAGGGAAAGAAATTCAGGAACCAAATGAGAAATAACATTTTTTTAAATATACCTTATGTCCTATATATTATATATTCTTCCTACATAAACTTATAAACTACTTTTTGAATGCTAAATTTAGTGTTTTAAATTTTTTGTAATGACAATCAATGTCTGCATATTTGACATAACACAAAAAGATGAAGAGTTTCATGATGCCAACAGGTGGATGCAACATGACCAATCACAGATTGCTTTGCCCAAGATGATATTATGTGATACCAATGGCCTGTTTAAGTCTCCCAAATACATCATCTTGGCCTGGTGTGATTTATTAAATAAACATTGATCTTGGAGCTGGGATATTTGCACTCAAGCTCTGGCTCAGTGACTCACTAGCCATGTGACCCTAGAAGAGACACTAAATTTCTTTACTATAGAACTCCTGACAGTAGAATGGAAATGATACTAATTATCTTGCAAATTATTATTGCTTTGAGGATCAAGGGAGGCGATGCATATTAAAATATTTCATCAAGTTCAAACCTCTTCAGGAATATGACCCTACTCCTAATTCTACCCTCTTTCAGTTCTCCTCACATCAGCAAATGCCAACTCAGTCCTTCTCCAGCTTAGGTGCAAAAGCTTGAAGTCATCCTTTACTCTGCATTTTCTCTCTCATCCCACATTCATCCATCAGCATGTCCTGTCAGTTCCACTTCCAACATATATATAGCATTTGGTTGCCCCTTACCACCACCAAGATCACTACCACCCCAATCCAGTGATCATTGCCTCTTGCCTGGACCAATCCAACAGTATTCCCACAGGTCTCCAGTCCCCTTGCCCTTCTAGCCTCTTCTTCACAGAGCAGGGAGAGCCTTCATTTGTTACATGTCAGACCATGACATTCCTTGCCTCAACACCCTCCCATGGATTCTATTTCACTGTTTTGTAACGTATAAGGTCCTAAAAGTTTTGGCTCTGCCCCGTTTTGCATCTCTTCTATCCCTTCCCTTCTCTGGCTCTGCTCCACCCTCACTGGACTTCCCGAAGCTTCTCAAACATGGCAAGCGGGTGAGTGTGCACTGTGTCCTCTGCCTGGAACCCATTTCCCCAATTAATGAGCCATGCTTCTCCTAAGAAGCCCTGTAGGTGTCTGTCAGATGTCACCTCCCCAGGTAGTGTCTGTCTTAAATGAAAACTTCCATCCCCATTGTTACCTTCTTACCCTTCTCTGTGTTTCTTCACAGCTCTTATCAGTAGATACTGTCACATACTTTGTTTGTGGGGAGGAGCCGGGGATCTGACTGCCCCTCACTGGAACGTCACTGCCATGACAGCATGCCTAGTATGGAGGATGAATCTGTTCCCTTATAACAGGCACTGTTCTGAGTACTGTGGACCTAGCCCTGCACCAAACAAGAGTCCCTTGTCCTGCCTGCCATACTTCCCAACAGTTAAATGAAAACAACTGCATTCATTCATGGTAGCCAGAGGAGATGCTTGATGTCCGAAGTTAAATAATGTCCAGCACGGTGTAAAGAAAATGGAAGAGTACAAAGAGAATTATTTTTTACCAAGGCACCAAGAAATCACGGCACTAATTCATGTACTTGTCTTGTGAGCTTAGTTTGGAAGCCTGTTGCAATGCTGACAGTCCCCAGTGATTCTCATGAATATGACACAGACTGTAAAGAATGGGATTAAAAACAAACAAAATCTCCTACCTGATTCCCTTACCTTTCCCTCTTAATCTCCTTTATACCATGTCTGGTATCTGAATATAACAAGAACTTATTTTCATTTTATTGTTATAAAATAAAATGGCAGAGGTAAGGGTTATATGCATGGGGAGATGATGAAAGGAGCACAGATTCAGGGTCAGGAGGCCTGGATTTTAAACGCAGCACTACCATGAAATCAGTGCTGGAGCGAAATTGTTCAAATGCTATAATCTATGCCCACTTGCTATGCGTTTTACACAAGACGAGATATCTCCAGTAGCCCTCCTAGCTTTGTTTGTGAAGCTACTATAGGTTTACACATCATCTCTACAAAAAAGTCCTGTAATGAAGTATAATCCAAAGTGTATTACAAAAATAAAAATAATGGCTCAAGTTGAATGGATAAGCAGCATCATCAGCATTGCATCTTCTGTCTTCAACACAGAAGTCTGACACCTATTTGCCAGTCACTATAGACCAGATGCCCAGGAGATGGGAGCTTCCCAGGGGAGGAGCCTCCTTTCCAATTCAGAAAAAAAAATTCAGGGGGAAACACAAGGTGGAGTTTTAGTGTATGAATCAGTTGCCCCAACAATCTGTGCCAGGGTCCAACCCCAGCAGGTCCAGGGGTCCCCAAAGGTGTGAATGGAGTCGGCACCGGCTTCCGGCAAATCTGAACTTGAGTAAGAATTTGAAAGTAAATAATTAAATTTTACACCCATTAGTCAAACTGCATAAGCAATTTACTTATCTCTATTCAAATAACTAGGAAAGTAGAACAAAGGGACACCTTGCTATGAAATTACTTATAGAGGCAAAGATTTGGACAATAGATGACTCCCTCTCTCTGGGGTAGCTCCTTGTTGCTTAATTAGCATTCCTTTCTTAGCCTCTGCCACTAGCTTATGGGGATTAGCACCATTTATGCCTTTGCCCATTTCTCTGGACCGATAATGGATCTTTGGCAACCTATCTTTCTTGCCACCCACCATAAAGCCTCGCTCACTCTATCAGGATGCTTCATGGACACTAAGCATTTGGGAAAATTTGCTCAGGCATTAAAGATTCATTTTTTTTTCTTTTGATGATACTCGTAAGCAGTGGTTACCCAGTGAATCCAGAGTTCTAGTAGAAAGGGCAGCAGAGCCTCCACCCTGTCTCTAGTCTGTGAAACTCATTCCCCAACTAATCTGCACATTTGGAACAACGTGAGGAGCTCCAGGTTACCGCTGCCTCTGTCCTGTCCTGAAGGGCAGAGATTGAACTGGTCTGGGGCCTGGGGATTGACATTTTTAAAAGATCCCCAAGTGATTCTGATATGTAAACAAGTTAATTTAAAGATTTCTAGGAGATTGAGGGCAGGTTTTTGTTAGTTTGTGTTTACATTTATCCCAGGTTGTTCCGGAAGAGTACCCAGGAGTTTTGTAAAGATGACAGGATTTAATAAGGATGTGTTATGTTTTGTAAATTTTTAAGTGAAGTGAGTATACATTTTTAAAACAAAGGCAGGTTGCTAACATTACCCTAATTTTGAACATCTAATAAAAAATGTATATAATTGTCTAACCGCAATTCTATTTTTTTTTCAAGAAAATTAAATTTTATTTATTTTTTAGTTAATCTTCATCAGAGGGTATTTTTTCCATTGATTTTTAGAGAGAGTGGAAGGGAGGGGGAGAGAAAGAGAGAAACATTGATGTGAGAGAGACACATCGATTGGTTGCCTCCTGTTCACACGCCAGCTGGGGCTGGGGATTGAACCTGCCACCCAGGTGCATGCCCTTGACCAGAATCCACCCCGAGGCACTTCAGTGCACCGTCTGATGCTCTAACCACTGAGAAACACCAGCCAGGGCAAAAAAAATAATAATTTTTGAAACCAATTTTAAAGTACACTCTTAAATACATTGAAACTTTGTGTTACCCTAAAGTAAGATTTTTTTTTTAAGGTAAGACTTTTAGAGAATCTCTTTTGGTTTATCCATTTATTAAGTGTTTGCTTCTTTTTCTCTCTCCCTCTCTCTTTCCGTCTCCCCTGTGGACATTCCTGCTTCCAGTAAGGGTTACACTGACGTTGTGAGGATCCCCGAAGGGGCAACGCACATAAAAGTCCGACAGTTCAAAGCCAAAGACCAGACCAGATTCACTGCCTACTTAGCCCTGAAGAAGAAGAACGGTGAGTACCTCATCAACGGAAAGTACATGATCTCCACTTCGGAAACAATCGTTGACCTCAACGGAACGGTCATGAACTACAGCGGCTGGAGCCACCGCGATGACTTCTTGCACGGGATGGGCTACGCCGCCACCAAGGAAATTCTCATCGTGCAGATTCTTGCGACAGACCCAACGAAAGCACTGGATGTCCGCTACAGCTTCTTTGTTCCCAAGAAGTCCACGCTGAAAGGAAACTCTGTGACTAGCCACGGCAGCAATAAGGTGGGCTCGCACGCCCCGCAGCTGCAGTGGGTGACGGGCCCGTGGCTCGCCTGCTCCCGGTCCTGCGACACGGGCTGGCACACCCGGACGGTGCAGTGCCAGGATGGGAACCGCAAATTAGCGAAGGGATGTCTTCTCTCCCAGAGGCCTTCCGCGTTTAAGCAGTGTCTGCTCAAGAAATGCTAGCCCGCGGGCCTGCTCTGATGCAGAGCTAACTGGATGAGTCATCGCCGATCCGTCGTGGTGGACACGAGGTCCGCCTCGGGCGCAGAAGGTCACGCTTCAGAGTCATTGTCAACAGGGGTCCGATTATGGGCAGAATCTGCTCTCTGCGACAAACGAAGGTGTGCACCATTTCGTGGGACTGTGGCGACCCCGGAAGACAGGAAAAACTCGGGAGTTGGCCAACATCCCCTGGGCCTATGAGAATGAACAAACATGATGAATGTAGAATCAGGCGACATTTGAAGAAGGCAGAACAAGAGTCTCCCCCTTGTCACCTACCTCTTACAGAATGTCTTCAAAGGCACTGTAGTCATTTTCACCCACAATACACAGTAGCTTCTTTTTACTGTTTGTAAATACATTCTCCCTTGGTATGTCACTTTATATCACTTGGTTCTATTAAAAAATATATATGTACATATATATACATATATATATATATTTCTATAAAAAAAAAGTGCTTGACCAAAGTAGGTCTGCAGCTATTTCAACTCCTTCCAGTTTCTGGAAAGAGCTGTGGATGTTTTACTGGAAATTTAAGAACTTGCTGCTGTTTTAATAAGACTTAGTAAACTTTCAGACAACGGAGATCACATTTTAGTCAAAAATCATTTTGACGGCAAGCATCTTCTAGAAATTCCGAAAAGGAAAAGGATCTCAGTGTATCTAGTCATTTAAATACATACACGGGTCCATCTGCTTAAACATTTGATGGCCTGTATTTTTTCAGGCAGACAGCCAAATTATTGCATAATTAGGTTGTAGAAATAGTGTTTGCGTGTGTGTATGTTATTGGTATTCATGAGCCTAAAAATTAGTTCACTCCTGTTAGAATTTAAAAGGGGCAAAAAAATCACAGTCCACCATATTTTCCATGTATATTTTCACAATTGCTTTCCCTTTCCGTGGCTCTCATCTGGTATCTCACAATGTGTAATATATATGAAATACACCCCGCAAAGAGTTTTCTAATCACATTCAACACTCTCACTACTGGTATGCCTCTTACCAGCAAGCCTTTAAAAATGTGTTTGTTTTTGCGTATTTGTTTTGTTCAAAGGTTGGGTAAGATCTTCAAGGTTTTCTACTTCTTGTTGACTTAGTTTAATAGGAATATTAAAGATCACTTGGTAGTTAGCTACATCTAGAAGTGATTACCATTAATGTGGCTAGTGCAAGAAAAAAGTGGTTATTAATAAGACTGTTTCCACACCATATAGGCAATAATTTCTTGCATTTTTAAAAAAAATCCAAGTATACTGATACTGCGCTTAAGATTTTTCCCAATTGGAAAGCATTTGGTTGTACAAGTACGTGTTTAAGTGATGAAATATGATGATTTTTGAGAAGTGTGTTGCTTTTATTTTCATAGCCTGTCTAGACAGGTTGTAAGTTTTAATAGTTAGACATGGAAAATTTTTGCAATCAGATGCCAGAAATCTCTTTTTAGATAGTAAACTGTATCCCTTCACCCCATAGCTCAGAAAATCTAAAGTGTTTCATTTCATTTGGATTTTGTTTTCTTTGTGAAATATCACAAAGCCAATTGTTTTTATAAAATTGTATAATAATAATACCAAATGTGCCTATTGTGAAGATTTGCATATAAGGATATTAGGGGACCATTGTTTGAGTTCCCTTAAGCTCATGAGAGTTTATTTTTATTAGAAGATATTTTTAATATAAAGTAATTATGTAATTCATCTTGCTACATCACACTCATTTCAGTGGGTCTCACTGTTTTAAGTATTTTCTTAAGAAATTATTTGGTAGAACAAATAATTATTTTACAAAAATGATCACCATCATTTGGATTTTTATAAACTGACTTTGCTTTAGATGTGGTAATATTTTCTTAATAAATTATCAGTTGGAGAAATGAGGCCTATACAAGCCAGGTAACCTACATTTGATGGAGATCAACCAGATATCAGGGACAGGGAACAAAACAGAGTAGTCAGGAAAAAAATTAAAATCATACTGACCATTTGACTATGCAGAGAGAATTATTAGAGAGGCCAACATTATTTTTTACAAATTTCAAAATAATTATAATCAAGTAATTCAATTTTGACAAAGTTTGATTTTATCTTTTGTGGGTATATTGACAGCAACATTAAAAGATAATTGAAGAGCAAACATGATTGTCTCCTACTCTGCTTCTCTATACTGGATTCATAGATTTTTAATATGATTTATCAATGATTCATTTTCCCCCAAATAATGAACTTTTACACTTTTGATTTGAACAATCCTAGAAAGCTTAGAATGAATAAACCACTATTCCATGATTTTAAGGAAGTTTCTTTATTTTATTTTTTTGGTGTTTATTTTTTGTTGTTTTGTTTTGTTTTTACATGAGTATCAATAGATTGACTAAGGAATGTATGTCTAAACTCCTGATATAAGTGATATAGGATATAGACTGGAAACTGAAGTCAGATAAATTGAGTATTTGGTGGATATAAGGAATGATAAGCAAAGGGAAAATCCTCTATAACACAACCTAGTTCAGTCCAGTTTGACTTAGGACTATTCCTTTCACTTATGGTAGTTGCAAATTGAATAAACAATCTGGGATTCATGATGCTAGAGGCTGCTTCCTAAAAAAGTTTGTCTGAAAATACTCAGGTTAGTAAGAATCTAACCTCACTCATAAACTAAACAGTCCAGATTAAGTTTTATTAAATAAAAGGTAGCCCAGAAAAAAAATAGCATTTATTTCTTTAAAGGTCAAATTAAGCCCTGCCTTGTTTTTTAGGGACTTAAGGGCATTGGTTGAATTTATTCAATGAATTCAATTTACTTTGCCTTCCTGTGGAAACAGTTTTATCACATTAAACTAAGAATTAAGGGATTAATCACAAACAAACAAAGTTGCAGCACTGAAAAAAAGTAATTTATTGTTTTTGCAACTGGTATGTGAATTTGTGTGATAAAATTATTTATTCTTATTTAACAAAAATATGTGCAAATTCTATATTTAAAATGTTTTGCTGTTGTCCTCTTTTTTAATTTATGCTTCATGTTTGTGTATGAAGTACACTTTGTGAGTTTACATAATATACAGCACTGTTTGCTTTTGTATTTTTTTTTACAGAGAGCTTTCTGTGTGAAACAGGTGTATATGTATATATTCCTCATGCATCTTTATTCTGATACTATAGCTTTCCTTTCTAAGACATTAATTTAATATTTCATGACCAGTAGTGTTCATTAGTTGTAGTTATATTAACAAGTCTTTTGGGTTCCATAAATACTGATTTTTCCAAGTCACAAATAAAAACAAACACTTATTTAAGTAACTTTGGTCCAAGTTTTAAACTTGGGTACATAGATAACCTGGAAGCTTCCCACTGAAGCTGAGACACAGTTGAGAATCACGTCTATCATTTCACTGATAAACTTGGACAAAGAGTTGTTGATGAGTTATATGAAAGTTGTATACACACAACCTCCAAGTGATATCAATGGTAATAAAACCAAATATTGCCTTTTGCTGCTTTAAAAATGAATATCACTTAGTCTCTAGTATCTATAGAATTCTGTAGATGAGAGTAAACAAATTGGATTTAATTGATTCCACTGTTAGCAGTCCTAACTGGTTCTACAAATATGGGGTCTAATTTGTTAAAGGGTGACTTTTTACTACTACCAATGTCTCTCATGGAGTGCTAACAGGGCTTGGGACAGGCAAGGACCTCTCAGGTCACATCAGCTTACCCCTGATTATGACTTCACAGTCTGGTCACAGCAATAAGGCAAAGCATCCTTGGACACACAAATGACCAGATCAAACTCTGGCTCTAATGTTTTTCCCATTGACTCCTTCCATATTATCAGGGACATTTGTTGTGGTTGAGATGAGGATAGCAGCCAAATTTAACAAAGCTCAGGACTTGTGCCATGACTTAGAGTTCACTGTTTGTGAAATAAGATTGAATGTGATAATGACCAAATTTTGCTGATAGTTGGTGGCTGAGTGTGAAATCTCATTGGCAGGATTGGTGAATACTACCACCCTATTTATAATTAAACTTGAGACCATAAGAATACCTTATATTTTTAACATTTCAAAGCTACAAAATAAATGAATAGCCATGAGTACAGAAATGAGGATCCAAAGCTGTAATAGACCCAAGTTCTGGGTCAAGGTGACCTATCATTTAGACACGCAGAAAAGGAACTTGGATGTTCTCTCTATTATTTTTTTCATTCACCAACAACCTGTAGTTTTAGATTGTCTAACAAGTAGATCAACTGAACTCACTAGTCTACTGGAAAAAAAGCAATTTTTCTAAGAGCTTCCTGCTAGCAGGAACTACAGAAATGACTTCTCAAGTTATATCATCATGAAACACATCAATCGATAACTCATAATTGTGTTCTGGTCAATTAATGTATGGGAACATAATGAAATAAAACCCATGCATTAGTGAAATAATACAAGGAAATAGACATGGTGTTCAGACCAGAAAAGCATTTAATCTGGGAAATGGCTTTCTGGTGCCATGATACCATAACGATACAGATTTTGTGGGGGGAAAAAAACATATTTTCTTAGAAGATGCTGATTTTACAAGAGAATAAGATTTAAATGTATGTGCTAGCTAACGCAGTTAATTGCACCTTCCTAATATACTAGCACTTTAGCAATAAGTCTGCTGTTTGTGGTCCTTGTGCCATAGCTCCAACTGGTCCATGCAGACAGTCATAGGTGGATGAAAAAGCAATAGTGGCCATCGCCCTATAAGGCACTGTCACATCAGAGTGAACCAAGTCTAACACTGTGAGAAAACTGTGATTTAGAAATAAAACAGGGCATTCTTTTTTTTCCATTTTCCTTTGGCACATCCAATAAACAATGATAATTTCCTATCGAGGTGCTAACATCTTCAGTGATCAACTATCAAATGTGGTATTTCTGAGTTACTATTTTATTCTACGTGATGTTTCTGTTTTCAAGAAAGAACTAAGTTTTGTTTTGGCTTTTCTGTTTTTGTCAAGGCTGGGCATACCTTGATACTCAAAGTTAAGGGAGTTGCATCTAATGGTCATTCTGATAAGCAGGGTACAGTGACACAAGCTGTATATACATCGAAAATATTTCAGGTGACATCAAAACTTGAAGAGTAGCAGGCTGGAGTAGCTGACTTTTAGAGGTCATGTTTCATCCTTTACTAAGACATCAGAATTCTTCTCAAACATTCCTTTTCAACATACTTATTTGGTTCTTTGCACAAACAAATGTCTATGTATATTTCACCTGACTTTGTTTAAGCTTTGCAACATTTTTTGTTTATAGTAAACACATGGCTACTGTATCTCAGTCTTTGCTTTAATAATTCACAATGTATTAGAAACACTCCGCCCCACACCGACAGCATATTGAGACTAGATCACACTCTGTGTACTTTGTGAGACTAGACTTTTGACTAAGAAGTGCCTAGTCCTCTTGATGGTGTGTTTACATTATACATTTAGCATGACATAAATGTCGGAGTCAACAAACACTGCTTACATTTTAGTATCACATATCTGTCAGAGAAAATCATGCACATGCTTTGTAAATAGATTGCCGATAACTAAACAGGTTGTAGAAATATGTTCAATTTGATGTGAGCAGTGGCACAAATATTTGGTTTCTGTATTCAAGTCTGTGAATAAATTCAGGTAATAAATCTACGTAGGTAGAACTGAGTATTTTTAATTCTTGAAAGGTGCTTGCAAGGTAGAATAAAACAGTGAAGATTTACATGTATATAAGCAGTAAAATACAAGCTGCTTATGAGCCCTGTTTTTCCAGAAGTAATGACATCTTTCTGTAAATATAATGCAGTTGAAAAAGCAAAAAATCTTTGAAATCTAAGACAGATCTCATTTAAAATGTCTCTTCAGCTTTGGCAAATTTCAAACCGGAATCGACTATTGAAAGCATTACTATGTCCTATAGCCTGCATTCCACCACAGCTCTGTTATTCGGGTAAAGCACTTGAACTGAGTCATTTGGGACCTATACTGTAATATTTTTCATTGAGGAACAATATCCTATTTTGTAAAGCATTTCCCTATGTGTGACTTCAAACTGTAAAATTAAACATTGGCTTTGTGGTTTCAGTGAGCATAATAAATGTAAAATGTAAACTAGGGTAAAGTATGTACTGCATATAATATGTTTTAGAGCTGGAAACTATTGTCCATTTATTTTAAGTATTCTTATAATAGCAGTAGAACCCAGCTAGGTCTTAAGGAAATTCTAGGCTCTCTGTAATTTCTACCATCCCTCATCCACTTCGGCACAGACAAGTAATACTTTCTCTGTCTTAAGGTTCTATGGAACTATTGCTGCAAGTCTTCTTACCAGGCTGCCATCCCCTAAGTGTGTCTAGTATCAAAATGTTGGTATTTAATTAAAAGAGCAAGCAACATAATCTACTTGGATCACCTACACTTTTTCTAGCTATGCATGCATGGAAATTCAAAAAGAATTGACATTCACTAGCACAACCCTATTTATTACCACAAATGTGTGGTATTAGGTTCCTAAGGACATCATTTCCTTTTAAACCTGAAATCCTAACTATTCAGTATGCATTGCAAACACTCCATTTCTCTCTCATATCAAATAATACTGCAGAATTGTGTAATTTTCTTCTTAGTAAGAGGTCTACTTTTTATTTAAGACACCTATACTTTTAAAAATATCATACATAAAGAACCATCCTAAATGGCTAAGATTTGTTGAACATCTCTTTGGGTCAGGCCCAGAGGTAAATACCTCACCAACTTTCTCCCACATGTTTTTCTTCATGACCATTTTGACCTTAGTCTTAAGAGTCCAATATCATGGATGACTATCCATAATAACTGTTAATGGTCATCTAGCTGTTGCCAAGTGCCAGGCACTGTTATAAGCACTTTAGACATTTATTTTCAATTATTAGCTTTTTTAAGCACGGAGAGTCTTAAATCCTTAGAAACTGTGAGCCTGATGGAAGGATTGTAGGTTGGGTGGAGGACTGTGTTAGTTTAGAGAAATGAGAGGAAGTGTTTAGATGCCCTAATGTGTGGGCCTCCTGTGTAAAACCAAGAGGGGTCCTAAAATTCCAATAAAAATGGCAAGGAAACTCTGGAGAATCAGGCAAAGCAGCAAGACTAGAGGCAAGAGCTTAGCATGTACAAAGGACTGTTGTTTAAGGAGAGAGAATTTGATTTAGAAAACTAGTAAATTTCTCGGAAGGATTAAAACAAAAACTTATGGTATTTAACCTTACAAACTCCTTCACAGCTAATAATGAGCTAGTTCAGACAAGGTCCAAGGCATAAAAATGGCCCTGGGGGTAGATTTTAGATTTGGAGTAGAATGAACAAAGAAGATGGTTAGAAAGAGAACTAGAGATGTTTGGAAAGTCAAAACTGTCTTTAATTTCTAGATTGTGTAGGGGGTGCCTTGATATATTATTGTTTAATCTGTTCAATTAAACTTATGTTTTCCCACAGAATGAAATATGATGGGTCTTAATGTAGACACAAGCGAAGGGGCTTTGCTTTTTCTTAGTTTCGCTGCAGGGCCCTCTCATAGGTTAATAGCATCAAATCCCAGAATGATTAACCCTTTGGGGCAGTTCCCAGGGAAGAAGGAAGATAGGAAACACTCTGAGAACCTCCTAATAACAGGAAGTTATAATATTTGTAATATAGATTTCTCTTTCACTTCTAGACGCCTACATCATTTTGCCTCCCTATTTCAGCTTTCTATGGCGTTTGCCTTGAATTGTAGCTACCCACCTTTTGCTGTTGTTGTTATTTATTATTAAAAACATCTACATATTGGACAGCAGGAAAGTATCTTTTTAAGTTGCTTGTAAGTAGACTCATCACAAAACAGTGGCTGAACTAGTTTTTGGTTAAAAATATCTAGAGTTAGGAATGCTAATTTATTCATCTTCCAAATACTGGTAAGTCTGGCTCCTCCTGGACATTGTAAGGAATGTGTCCACATTTTTTCTTTACTCTCCAGCTCCTCTGCTCTATTTGCCCATTAAAAATGTTTTGTCTTGCTCCTCAGATCTTAGTTGTATTGTTGTGGGCAGTTTTGAGATGGGAGCTCAGATTTGAGAGCGGGAAAGGATCAGGCAGAAAATACAAAAGACATAAGAACCTATATAAGTGAAGAAGGGACTGGAGCCGTGACCCACTGCAGGTATGTCAGACAGAATATTCGTGTACAGGAATAAGCAGTAGCTGTCCCTTCCTTCAAGGTTATGCTGAACAGCCACTTCTTAGCTTCTGCACGGCTGCCACCGTAGTCCAAGCCATCAATCTTTCTACCATGGACAACAGCAAATGCTTCCTAATAGGGCCTCCTGTTTTCTTCAGCAGCAAGACACATTAGGGCCATGTCAGATCATTTAACTCCTTTGCAAAAATGTCTCCCATCCCTTCTTGTCTTAGTCAAAGTGAAAAAGTGTACATTCCATGACCTTAAAGCCCCATGGGACCAGGGTCCCGCCTCCTATCAGACTTCCTCTCCTATTTTCTTCCTCCTGGCCCAGGGCTCCAGTTGCTTTATCTTCTTGCTGTTTACTTACTGTACTAAGCAGGAATCCTGTCCAGAACCATTTGCCTAGAATAGTGGTTCTCAACTTTCTGGCCCTTTAAATACAGTTCCTCATGTTGTGACCCAACCATAAAATTATTTCTGTTGCTACTTCATAACTGTAATGTTGCTACTGTTATGAATCGTAATGTAAATATCTGATATGCAGGATGGTCTTAGGCGACCCCTGTGAAAGGGTCTTTCGACCACCAAAGGGGTCGCGACCCACAGGTTGAGAACCACTGGCCTAGAACATTCTTCCCCAGAGAGAGGCTTGCTTCTTCTCTCCCTTCACACCTGTGCTTAAATGTTATCTCTCAGAGAGGCCATCCCTCACTAGAACCATTCATCCTTCATTGTTCCTCATGATACTTAACACTTGAAATTTCATTATATGCTCATTTTTTATGTTTCATACCACATATATGCATATATGAACACAAATATATATATTTTTGAGGGCTCTGTTTTTGTTTTGTTTTCTGTTTTGTTTTTTTCACTGCCATATTGCCAGCTCCTAAAAGGTACCTGACATATAATAAGTACTTAGTAAGAACTTTTACAATGTATGAATGAGTGAACGAATGAATGAATAGATAGCAATCCAGGCAAATAATCATTATGAAGGGAGTTCAGAAAATGGTCAACAGTGTATTTGCAAGTGGACAAAATGGGATATTGAAAATATTTTAAATGTGTGACACTGACATTTAAGACAAAAAGCAAACCAGGGTTAGGCCAGGAAAGTAGAGAAACCAGAAGAGATGGGTGGTAGCAAGAACTCAGCTCCTTGATTTTTTTAAAATATATTTTATTGACTTTTTACAGAGAGGCAGGGAGAGGGATAAAGAGTTAGAAACATTGATGACAGAGAAACTTTGATCAGCTGCCTCCTGCACACCTCCTACTGGGGATGTGCCCACAACCAAGGTACATGCCCTTGACCGGAATCGAACCTGGAACCCTTCAGTCCACAGGCTAATGCTCTACCCACTGAGCCAAACCGGTTAGGGCTTGATTTTAAGACAGATCTTCAGTTCCTGAGATGATATGTGGTGGAAGGCAGAATTCCAAAGAATTTCCTCCATAATTCTCATCCCTTCATCATTCAATCAAACGCTAGTCCAGATACTACTGTGAAAGTATTTTGCAGAGGGAATCAATGTCACTAAACCAACAAACCTCAAAATGGAAAGTTTTCCTGGATTAACTGGAGAGTGGTGGGGGCAATGTAATCATATGAACTCTTAACAGCAGAAGAGAAGTGCAGAAGGAGAAATCAGAGGCATTCTGAAGCATGAGAAGCATTTTGTACTCCACTGCTGGCTTTGAAGATGGAGAAATGGAGCCACAAGCCAAGAAATGCAGGTGGTGTCTAGAAGCTGAGAATAACCCCCAGCCAACAGCCAGCAAAGCAACAGGGATCTCAGTTCTACAAATGCAAGGAACTAAACTACAACAACAATATGAAGGTGCTTGGAATCAGATTCATCCCCACAGCCTCCAGAAAGGGAGGCAGCCCTGTTGATATCTTGATTCCCACCTGGTAACACCCAGAGCAGAGACCCAGTTGAGCCATGCTGAGCCTAGACATCTGTAGAACTGTGAGAGAATAAATTGGTACTGTTTTAAGCTGCTAAATGTGTAGCAATGTGTTACAGTACTTAACAGAAAATGAAAACCAGGAAAGATTTTAATTTACAGTGGAGTATTAGAAAGGCTATCAAATTAGGTGCGTAAGCAGAACGAACAGGGTAAGACGCCGTTAGTAGGACTGCTTACAGTACAGAGGGAGGGGGGTACAAAAGAAAAACACAGAATCTGAGTTACTAGAACTGGCACAATGTATTGGAATAAGACCATCTAAACTACCTTTGATAGGGAATCTCTTGGGCTGCTAGACATATAAACACTCTGACTCAAGGACAGATTAGTAAAATCAGAATCTGTAGCCGCAGTGATATGAATAAGCAAAAACAAGGTTGAAAACAGGGGCAAAAGGAATGGGAGTTTATGGATGGGGGGGATCGGTTGCCTGGATTAATGTTTTCCAAAATGCAACCAAGAAATCTTTCTTTGGCATTAAATAAGTGAAGAAAGGTTTTGATCAAATCAATTAAAATGGTAACAAAGGTGTTCTGATTATGCATTGCTCTTAACAAATCACCCCAAAATTTAGTAGTTTAAGATGACATTTTATTGATTTCCTGTGTCAAGGCTCGTGTGTCTGCCCTTCACATCGCCTGGGGTCATTTGATGAGATTCATCTGGGAGCTTGCCTGGGCTGAAGGACCCAACACAGGTTCACTCATATGTCTGGTGCCTTGGCCGTGACTGAAAGAAGGTCAGTCTCAGCTATGCCCCTCCCTTTTCACAGAGTCTCAGCCTTTTCCCGTGATCTCTTCAGCAAATTGCAGTCAGTCTTCTCACAAGGTGGCTCAGGGTTCCCAGAGCAGGTGTTTCCAGCCCGGCTGGCTTGGCTCAATGGTTGAGCATCGACTCATGAACCAGGAGGTCAAGGTTTGATTCCCAGACAGGACACATGCCCAGGTTGCGTGTTTGATCCCCAGTGTGAGGTGTGCAGCAGGCAGCTGATCATTGGTGTTTCTATCCCCTTTCCTGTCATCATTGATGTTTTTAATCGCCTCTCCTCTCTGAAATCAATAAAAATATATTAAAAAATATAAGAGCACATGTTTCAAGAGAACCAAGTAGAACATGAAATTCTTATGGCAGAGACTTGGGAGCCCTGGAGTATCCCGTTTTAATACAACTAATTAAAAATGTACCAGTGTGTAAACCAGTGACACTCAAAGATCCTTCCTTGATTTTCCGGAAGTTAAAAGATGCCATTTTTTGCACTTTGGTTATCAGCATTTTAAAGTCTATTTTTCTTTGCAAATGTATTTCAACATTCAAATCAATGGAAGTATTCATTTAAAAACAACAATGTTTAGAAATATAAAAGCATAATAGTTAACAATCAAGTGGAAATTATTACCCTCGATATTCATTTGAGTACAAAACAAGCAAGCCACAGACAGTAAGTCAGACAGTCCTAATTCACGTGGTGCACCAGCGCCGACTCTAGGGAATCTTCTTCCTTGGGTGGGGAAGATGAATTGATTCTCACTGTTATTTTTCTTGTTGTTTTGTTTTCCAAGTTTGCATGCCTTTCCCTGAAAAATCATTCCAACGTGCATGGGTCAGGAGTGTCTGACTTAAGGCGGCCTCCAGTTTAAGACTGCAAAGAAAGCTTTTGGTATCAGTTGTACATGTGGAAATTGACATCTTTATTTTCCAAAATATATTAAGCTGAATGTATACAATAGCATAATAAATTGTTTAGTCATCTGCAGGTCATTTCATAAGAAACTAAAATCCCTCTAATTAGGAGGATGAAAAGTTAGGAAATGTGCCATAGAATAAATGTGTCTACCTCCTTAATTTGGCTCTTTATTGTAGCTGTGGTCAAGTTCCTGTTCCTTTCAAGTGATAGACCTCACTCCTAAATCCTACCAGTTCCTCTACTTTGGTCCTACTGTGGGCCAGTCAAATATTTGCTGAATCTGTATAAATCCATCAACATAGAATTTAAAAGGCATTTGCTGAAAATGGATCTAGAACCCATAGAAAAGACAGTTATATATTGCATCTTTATCCTATTGAAAGAATAAATACATTTTAATTTTGGGAGTCTATTATTTTTAAACTCATAATCCAATAGGGATTAGACTCCTAAACCGTTTTTTTGGATTTTGGCATTAACTAGTCTCCATTGTGGGAGCTCAGTGATAGAATTTAATATGAAATCAGGATTGTCGCTGAACATACTTTTTTTCTTTTTAAAACATTTTTAAACTTTTAAGAATGTAAATCTCTTCAAATAGAGGCTTTTTCTGGCTGTCTAGATTTCCCAAACAGTTTTCTCCTCTCAGAGTATTTTTCCTTTGATCTTCTATTTCTCCTTTTTTGAAAAATCCATATTGTATGAGAACTTACAATTTCTTGAGCCAAATACCTCTTTAAGAACCTGATTAAAGCTGTGGTTCACTTCCTAAATGCACATGCACACAAAATACTATATACAGTTTCTAGAGAATTCATGGACCTCCACAAGAAATTCCAGTGTAGCAGAAGGAAAAATAAATATGTTGTAAATAGAAATTTTCTAATAAACAACTTCTTGCAAGTGAAAATTTTGCTCTTAAGGTGAGGACATATTTATATACATGGATAATTTTAAAATATTTTTAGTAATTACTTATGTATGTAAGCTTTAATAATATTAGGGTGCAATAACAAATAATATAGGGTTCCAGTAATCAATGATCTCAAGATAGGAAGAGACAAATTATATTGCAATGGAATAGTTTCTATAATATAGTTAAATACAGTGGCAGTCATGTAATATAGTATGAAGCAATTAGGCTTTTCAAGTGTATTGATGCAGTTACATACACATTGTATATATACAGTGATGCTCTTCCTATTATACAGTGATAGCATATGTTGCAGATACTGCTGGTGCTAACATCCTTTCTACCCTCCCTTTTTACTCTGTATGAACAAGTGTAGGACAGATAATCAGCGAGAGACTGGGTCCTGGAACAGCTGAACTAATGTTAACAATCAACCATCTTTGAAATTCTTATTTTGTGAGAACATATTTTAAAGTTTTAAATTCGTACTGAATTTTCTCTTTCTTGCAAAGAAAAGCATTTCTAATTGATTCAAGTTCTCATTTCAATCCTGGGAATCATAATTTAAGAATAATATAAATAGATTGTCTCTATTAGGGGAAAGAAATGAGAAAGATGAAGGAACTTAAAACTAAATCCTATATTATAGGATAAAAAGGTTGGAAAGGGCCTTTAGAATGATATAGTATATGCTTTCAAATAGTTGATGGACTACCATGGGGAAGAAAAGTTATAATTATTTTATATAACAGAAGAGTAGAATTAAAATCAGTGAGTTGGAAAAAAAATAAAACAAAATCAATGAGTTGGTCAAAATAGTAACCAATGTAGAAAAACTTTCTACCATTCACTTTTCTCCCAATACAGGTGCTTCAGAAATACTGTAACTGTGGAGATTAATTTTTACCACTCCCTTCTCTAGTGAAAAGTTTTCTTAAAGTGTTGATCTATGCTTTGTGTGCATATACATTACTTTTAAATATATTTAATTAATACTTGTCTTATTCCTTTCCATGCTGTAGACTGCTATAGACACCATGCATTGAGTACGCAATGCTGGCCAATTATGAAAGCTATTTTACTTTTCCCCTAGTACAATCCAGTTCTCATTCCAGAGAAACTGAGTGCCCCTAGGAGATAGCTGGCATGTTTGGGGCTATTTTTTATTGTCACAACACAGGGCCGGGGGTGGGGCATGTAGTGGGTAGAATCAAAGGATGCTGCATTGCAGAGGACAGTCACTACCACAAAGAATTATCCCCATCCTAAATGCCAGCAGTGGTGAGGTTGAAGAACCCTGTGGTAGTAGACCACGCCTATCGTGCTCTGCCCGTGTAATGCGCAATCTCAGGGGACGGCTTCTTACCTTCCAATTAGCTGTGAGGCAACATGCCTGGGACTCTTTTCTCCTTGCTGCTGTGGCAGTTGGAGCAGCAGGCACAAGGGGCCAGGGCTTCATTCTTGGAACATTGGCACTTGGCGTGTGTTTCCTCACACAAGAACCAAATAACCTCAGAGAGGTTATGAGCTCTGGGCATTGTTGGGACAATTGATGGATTATGCAGGTGAGCATGGCATAGACTGATGACAGGCAATTACTATAAATCACCGTTAGTCTTCCAGCCACGTGCAACTGATTGCAAGAAATGGACGGAAACCAGTCCTGGCCCATCCACTTTAGAAAATTAGTATTGCGCCCAAAGCCAGGTTTGCACATTTTCTGAATGAGCTCAGTGGAATGTTTTCCATATAGCCAAATGAAGAAATGGAGAAGAATGAAAGTTTTGTTCCTTCAAGCGCATTTTTAAGCAACATTTTATTTTAGGTGCAAATAGCACTTATTTTTAAATAGCAAGCACTGTTAGTGAGCATATTTTAGTTTCTAGAGAATTCTAGAAATACAAGAACTCTAAATAATACAAAAATACAGCCATACAATAAACAATTCCAGTCCAACTTTTCCATGAGTCACTAGCTATAGGTATTGGGCTTTTGTTTCCCTTTCAAATATTTTTGTTTAAGAATAAGAGTTAAATAAGGGCTGTATAGAGCCAAATTATACATTCTTAGACTTGGCCATTTAGAACACCCCTAATTCTATTCTAATTGACAAAAGAGAAAAAAGTGGGGGTTTTCTTTTCTTTATTTCCAACCACAATATTCTAATGTAGTAAGAAAATTGCCAATAATCAATAGATGGAAATTTGGTCAAAACCAAAAAGGAAACACAATACACAGTATCTTAGAAATTAAGTAGGAGAGAGAGAGAGAGAGAGAGAGAGAGAGAGAGAGAGAGAGAGAGAGAGAGAGAGAGGAGAGGAGAGAGAGAGAGAGGAGAGAGAGAGTCACAAGTGTCATGGTTAAGGTCAGGTAAGATCAGGGGAGGACACACAACAAAATTTGCTTACATTTTTATGAGGTTATTATTCATTTTAGATACATACAGTGTACTTGCCGCTGGATTCCATCATGCCAAACCAGAAGGGTTCCTGAGGTTCTCGTTTATTGCTGCTGTCTACAGCCATTACCTTCCACCTCCTCCCAGACTCAACACCACAGCTTTCAAGTCAAAGCCAAAAACGCTACATCTCCAGAAGCGAGTGTACAATTTGAAAAATGATTGCTCTTTGATGTGCTTTGTTTTTCTCTCACAGAAATGCTTTTCCATCCTAAGAGTCAATCCCGGCTTCATTCAAAACCCTGTTACACAGTGAATGGTATCGCTCCTGAGCCACCCAACCTGAGGCCGATCGCTGAGAATGTGTCACCTTTGTTCTGATGCACTGTGCACGTGACATGGATGGGGAGTGAATAGTGGCTTTTGTCATTTCAAAGCTAAATTCTGGAGGCAGCATGTTTCCCTCGATGTTTAACTAAACCTTCTTGGCGAAGTTTACCAGGTCAGAGCTACCAACTTCCCAAACACTGTTGCATTTAGAAACTCGGTGGATTCTCATTTGTGGGGACTCCAGACTTTAAAGGGTGTTTACAGCTCTCCTCCTCACCCTGGAGGACCAGACTCTGGAATCCAGCTGATGATGGGAACTTATAACATTCAAATTCCTACCAACTTTTCCAGCCACAGGTCTGACTATTGTAGCAAATCATGCACACTTACGATTCTGCCACAAAAGCTGTCTCCTTTCCTGAATTCCTGAATTTTCTCTGTATGCCCAAGTCTCTGTGCCTTTGTCACTTCATTCCTTCAGTTTGTCTTTCCATCATCTCTCCTAAAAAACTCTACACAGTTAAAAGTCACATTTTTCATGAAGACTGCCTAACTCTACCTCATAGGGGTGTGTGCATGCACACACACACACACACACACACACACACACACACACTCCCTGTCAAAAACCTTGTCTTCTAAATACCCATATTATGGGTACTTGTATTATTATACTCTTCTATTTTTCCTTGTCTTAAAATTAATTGCATGTGTCTGCTTCTTCCCCTACCCCACAGACTTCACCATCCCACATTAGATTATAAATCTTTTCAAGTCCAAGACTATATTTCCAACATCCTTGTATTTGCAATCACCCCATGTTTATTGTATGAATGGTTGATAAACATGCATTTGAATATTAACCCAGTCACACACTATAAGTATTAATTTGCACTAAGCAAATCTAAATTTTAAAACGCAGCCTATTTTTATTTGATTATTGATATTTTGCTCATCATAGATATTTTGTACTAATTTTGATTTTTTTAAAAGTGACACAAGATTTTTTTTTAAAATTACTGAGTCTTTTGGCACCTCCCCTCCTTAAAGCTGGTGCTACGTGCAAGTTCTTCACTCACCTCATTGCGAATCTGATGCTGGAATATCCATGACATTTAAAGTAACTGCTAAAATGTAAGTAGAACATATTTTTTGTTTTATTTGTTGTCCTTAATGCTAATCAAATTCTAATACTAAAAATAATATGATCATGTATAGATCAGACTTAGGAAGCTTTAAATCATATCACCTTTCCTCTTCATGGATAAACCACCTGAGGGCCAGCGAGTTCGGAAGAAAACAGTCCAGGAAAACACTTTTACTTCTTTTTTGGTTGGTGATGCTAGATCTTCATGGCACTCTTTGGGTTCCATGACCATGAACAGAGCCCAGCCAGCTTCCCTGTGTAACTGTCCCAGTTCGAGGTCCTTGTCTTCATTAGAACTGCTCTCTGTTAGTCTGAACTCAACCAATCTTGGAATGACAACCTATAATAATAAAAGCATAATATGCTAATTAGACCGAATGACCTTCTGGATGAAGCCACGGCGGTGGGGGGCCAAGGCAGAGGTGGCCACTGGAGCGGGGAGGGGGGGTGCCAGGCAGAGGCAGCCGATGTGGTGGCAGGGGCTGAGCCACTTGCATGAATTTCATGCATTGGGCCTCTAGTGCATTCTATAAAAAAGGGGCAAAGAAGTAATCTCAGGTCATCATGAAATTTCAGCTTACCTCACTTTCTTTTTGGCTCTGATGTTTTAAAATGGTGTGTATTGCCCTAGCTGGTTTTGCTCAGTGGGTAGAGGGACGACCTGTGGACCAAAGGGTCCCAGGTTCGATTCCAGTCAAGGGCACATGCCCAGGTTGCCGGCTCGATCCCCAGTGGGGAGCATGCAGGAGGCAGCCAATTAATAATTCTCTCTCATAATGGATGTTTCTATCTCTCTCTCCCTCTTCCATCCTCTCTGAAATTAATAAAAAATATTTTTAAAAAATAAAATAAAATAAAATAGTGTGTATTTTCTTGGAGCATTTTATAATATACGCATTACAGAAGAAGCATTTCCAAGAAGGTAGGAGAAACACAATGGTTCACTGAGAGTTTTCTTACTGAAGGTTTCTCTTCTGCCATATCAAGAAAGTACCATTCAGTGAGGGGAGCACAGTTGTGGAGAGATGTTCTTGCTAAGTCACATTCTTAATTTTGGCTGCATTAGAGTTATGTGGTATGTTTTAAAACATACCAATTCAGAGACCAACCTCCACACTAATAATTTCAGAAGTTCTGGCATTGAGGCCCAGGTGCTGGTATGTTTTTTTAATGCCTTCAGGAGATTAATCATGCAAAGTACTCCTGCATGCCTTTGTGGCAAGATTCTTGGTTCTTATTCTATATTTTCCTATCAGAGGCCACATGCTTTGATTTGGTTTAGTTTTTAGTGGCTCATCTTTGAAGTCATACATACATGATTTTTGCAATGTAGAGGATGAGCAGCCTCTCTCACAATCCATTTGAATGTGGATTCAATGAACCTAAAAGCCAAGAGGAGGTGCATAATGCATTGCTCATCTGGTGAAATGTGACAGGGCACGTGGTGAACTGAGTTTGCATCTTCTTCGATGCTAACAGTAGGCTGCTTGGATCAGATACAGTTCACAGCTCTTCATATCTTCAGTGTGCTACTAGCAACATTTTCCCATCTCTATCTACATTTAGCCCCCTTTAATTCCTGGCCTTTAGTACCCTGAGACTTGTAATCTCTCAGTGAATGTTAAGAGAGAAGTGGATGCACATACAGAAAAAAGGTAGGAAAGAACCAGGCTCTGAATTTCATGAGTTTGGATATGAGTACACTTACCACTCAGAAGTTGATGCCTATGTGTCCAGAAGAATAGCTCCTTCAATCTAATAGTCAGCAACCTGTAATGGAGAGGTAAACATGTTTGCCTAATGGCTTGGCTGGCTTTTCTCTTGTCCAAGTTCAGAGGTTGGAACCCAGATCCTATAGCTAAAGATTATGCTTTTCAAATCTGCCACACCAGAGATACAATTAGAAAAAATTCTGGCCTTGATCTCTTCTTATGTTTAATTTATCGTGCTGCAGTCTCTCTATTTGTGTATCATTATGATATTTTAATGGGAAGTTAAGATGAGGTATATTATTAAGTATGGCTAGTATGCTAACCCAGAAATCCTATTAACTTCGATAATGAGAAAAAATAACAAACTAGAATTCTGGTGTTTGCCCTATGTTCTCTAACATCATAGTTCATGAGGTCTTCCTAGATGCAGGCTAGAGGCCTCCATTTAATGTCCCTGCCCCCAATCTCTGCGCCTTCTGCCAGATCTCTGGTTCTAAAGTATCTCTTGCATCTTGTCATTATTGCAGGTTAGGCTTTCATTCAACAAACTGGGATTTGAATGCTAAATTTATAGATCTTAGCAGTTTTCAATGTTTCTGAACTCAAGTTTCCCTATCTGCATAGTGGGGAATTTGACATAACTATAAAATGTATAGCACAAGGAATTGTTCCATAGGCATTTAGTCTTTCTTCATTTGTTTTCTTTTTCTAGCTTACCCACTGCCTCCTCATGGAGCTTAAAACTGTCAATGTCTGCCATTGGCCAATTATTCAAATAGAACTCGTAGTCCTGGCATTCTGGGGTGATGCACATGACTAATTTCCTAACTTTCCTCTTTTGCTTTTGTTTTACACTATAAGGTCACTCTCACTCATCAAAAATGACTTGACCACATCTACATTCTTGCTTTCCATGATCCCATCCCCTTGGTATGGGAGAACTCTACCCCATCCATTTGTTATTGAAATCATACCCTTTCTCTAAGAGCCAATTTAATTGCCACTCCCTCACAGAAGTTAGAAGGACCTCACTCCAAAGACATGTTTCCAAATTTAGGGACTGAAATTCATCCCTTGCTTTTTAAAATCAAAAGTCAAATAAACCAAGGACTTATTTGAATTCACATTGGAGTCAACAAATGGAAGAAAAAAATAAATGTACCAGAAAAAGAGAAAACATGCTAAAATATGTTTTTAATTAAAAATCTGATGCTTCATTCATACGCTTTACATTTCTAATTTTTAAAAAATAGATAAGCTATAGTAAATGCTATTTGTTTCAGTTTAGCTAAGTCTTTTCTCACTCTAAAAGAAGGGCATGTGTTTACATTAATTTTCTATGTAAATGAAATTCTTAGATCATTGAAGGGTCTGGTATACATCCTGTTTGCAAACTAAGATTTCTTTATGAATGAAGAATAAAATGTGCAAATTCAGGACTGAATCAGAAACTTGCTTTGGGCCACTGCTATTAGTTCCAATCTTTATAATCGGCATCTCTGAAACGTTCCACTTTTCAAAGTACAAAGACTGTTTTCACAGTTCTCTCTCGTGTTTTCCTAATGCACTCTAGTTTGATGCCAGTAATTTTCTGTTGTGTTTATTATATTTTGTCTTCTCTCCACCCAGGCCCCCACCCTCAAATCCCACATTGTGAGCAAGTCTTTGAGTAACCAAAAGCTTATTAGCAAATTTTCCAGCAAATAGAATTTTTTTGGAATTTTTTCCACCTTTGGTTGATGGACTCCCACTGAAATAAACCAGTAGTGTTTGTGCTAAACTTCTAAAGGAACTTCACTTCCAGTCATTTTAGTGAATGAATGGCAAACTGAATATACCAACAAAATCAAGTCATGAGTAAAAATAGAGACAGAAAGACATTGAGTAAAACAGAAAGAATGTGAGAAGGGAAAGTTGAGAAAGAGAATGAATGTTTACGCCTTTGACTTCTGTAACAAAAACTTAAAAACTATAATTTCCCCTAAATTGAATATGAATATATAAATATCTGAGAGGATTACTTTAAGAAGTCATAACCTTATTTTATTTTCATGTAGATCTTTTGCATAACTATTAATCCCGTCAAATGGCATCTTAACGTTGATAAGTGTATTGTTAATATGAGTGTTAAAATCATAAAATGAACATGAGGTCACAGTTAACTGCATTCAAATATTAAGCAGACATACCCAGGTGAGTTGAGAAATGCCAATGACAAAGCCTAATGAAAAACATCAATGGGAGTGGGGTCTAGACTTCCTTACTTTTGAAAAGTCCTGAAGCCTCAAGTACATTCACTCCTTGAGGTTTTGGTCCCGTACTATATCCTTCATTTAATTTTCTTTCATGTAATTTCTCTCTGTATCTTTCTTATTAGCTTTTCAAAAATAGCAAAGGATTAGCTCTGTCGTCAGCCTGCGGACTGAAAGGTCCCAGGTTGATTCCGGTCAAGGGCATGCATGTACCTGGGTTGCGGGCACATCCCCAGTAGGAGATGTGCAGGAGGCAGCTGATCGATGTTCCTCTCTCATCGATGTTTCTAGCTATCTCTCTCCCTTCCTCTCTGTAAAAAATCAATAAAATATATATTTTTAAAAAGTATTAGCTCTGAAATAAGATGAATAACTTAATAGCAATAGGAAAATGAGAAGAAAAAACACAGAGAAATAGCATCTTCCAAGTGGAAGAACCTTGCAAATGGTCCCATTTCCATCCTCTAAATCAACCTCATGTCTTGGCTCAACCGATAACTATTTATTATTAATTTCGCTGAATGTGGTCTCAAGGATCTGAGAAAACTTGAGATGATCAACATGTACATCCTGGTCCCAGATAATGCTAACACCTAACATGTTCTAAATACCTCAAGATAATTCTAAACCTCAAGTTTCAAGATAAATGATAATAATTTCTTACACATAAAATAGTACTGTGTAGTTTTTTTACAAATGCTTTCTAATATGGCATCATATTCTGTCTTACTGAAGTAATCACACAGAAATCAAACTTCATTTCTTTAATATGACTTTTTCTTCTTTCTTTCCTTTTGATTCTGGGCCCCATTCAGCAACCTGCCTCGCCATCCTTCTCTCTTGCTTGTGCACTTCCTTAATCATTAAGCTGTCAGGACAATGAGGTTCTTTCTGGGCAGCATCGAATAATCTTAGGAAAAATGCCTCCAGTCTATTGACCAAAGAGGCAGAGTTTCAATCTAGAGATAACATCTAGGCCTCAGTTATGTTTCAGCTCCTGAGCCAGAAATGCAGAATGACCCCAGTGACTACACCCTTGCAAAATCACAGAGTGATGTCATGGCTGACCTCAGGATCCGTTAACAATATTCAACTACCCTCTACCCTCGTGCTGAACAATCAATAGAGACCAGGACCGCAACCATGACCCTAACTCCCTTAGTCCCCTGTCTAACCCATCCCCTAGAAGCCCTCTGGGAGCCAGGTCTCTGAGCAGGCGCTCACCTGTGACTCTTGGCATGGTGCCACTTCCTGAAAAATAAACCTTTACTTTCTTGGCAGCAAACTCCTGTTTGCCTTTGATTGGGTTTTGATGGGCCACAGGCAAACAGACCCCTTTAGTCCAGGACAACACAGACCTGAGATAGCTACATTGAGTGCTGACTCAATGCTTGCTTAATTGGATGAAAATACGTTGAAATCACGTGAGAAACACTCATGAGTATTACGGACCTGAGAAAAAAGAAGTCAAACTAAATATTCGGGTGGAGACAGTGCTTGGTTTGTATGGAGCCAAATCAGAACTAAGGTCCAAGCTTGTTGGAAGAGTTGACACGGAACAGCTGGAGTTAGTTTATTTACCTGCGGAAGAAAACACAGACACAGAGAGGTGACCAGACGCTGATGATGCCAACACCAATTAGCAAATGTGTGGTCACCTGTCCTGTTGCATTTTTATGGGTAGAGATCAATAATTCATGACTTGAAGTCAAATTACCTGCCAGTGCTGTTAACAGCAGTCTTTCATCTATTGACTCAAAGGAACTAAGTCCGCATTCATGTCCTCACAACACTTCATATTTCCGTAAACTTCACTATGCACTTCATAGCAAGCGTGGTACCATGCCCACCTCTCTCGTTGCTTTTCCTGCCACCAGAGGCATCGACCAAAACCAACACCTCTTTGAGATTCAGGGACCCAGCAGTACACAGGACCTCTAGTCCTCACTAGGAGATCTGGAATTGTACCACCTGGAAAGCCCTGAGCTGCCTTTGTGATGTGCCAGTCTGACTTAGGGCAAGAGTAGGTAGATAGGACATAAGGAGTGAGAGTAGATAAAGGAATCAAAGCGAGACTCTGACCAGAGTTAGCAACATTGGTTATACGTGTCTTTGAATGGAAATGGGGGCTCTTTAAAGTGCTATTTGGGGACAGACACTATTTAAAGTTTCCGAAAAAAACAACAACAGTGAAACTCATCCTTATCTATTATATGCCAGGGGGCACTAATGTTTAGTTGTTCCTGTTGTGTATGTTTATTTGCATGGCGAAATGACTCAAAAAGAGAACAAATAAGTTTACATTCAGCCCAGCCGGTGTGGCTCAGTGGTTGAGCATCGACCTATGAACCAGGAGGTCAAGGTTAGATTCCCAGTCAGGGCACATGCCGGGTTTGCAGGCTCGATCCCCAGTAGGGGGCCACGCAGGAAGCAGCAGATCAATGATTCTCATCATTGATGTTTCATATTCTCTCTCTCTCTCTCTCTCTCTCTCTCTCTCTCTCTCTCTCTCTCTCCCTTTCTCTCTCTATCTCTCCCTTTTCCTCTCTGAAATCAATAAAAAAAATTTAAATATTAAAAAAATAAGTTTACATTCATACAGGATTGTGTGTGTGTGTACACATGCCAATATTCTAATTTTTTTTGTCTTTCTGTTTATTTGCTTTGGAATTCAATGAAAAACTATGATTCTAGTATGTAAAATAACACAAAGAAATGAAACATTCCCAGCAGTACTAGTTCAATCTAAAGAATATGAATTTAACTCTAAAAACTATAAATGAGAAATTAAAAAAAAAACATTTGGCTGCTTTGAGGATGCTTTGGTGAATTTGCTAAAAGATTTTAAGCTTCAATGCCGCTATCAAAATTGAAGCCATATTATTATTCTGACAGTCAGAGATATGGAAGAATCCCCAAAACATAAAAGTTTCTATTACTAATTCCATTTTCAACAGTATACATGACAAATGTGGATTTTGAAAGTATACTATCATGCATTTTGACACATTAAATTTCAAAACAGATATTTAAAAGTTAACAAAGAACTGAGCCTTCTTCCTGTGACAGTCACAGAAACTGAACTTGCCTTCCCATGATAAATGAGAAAACTGACAAAATATGTGAAACCACTATTTCCAGGCATTGGACAACTGGCAGTACAGGACCATGATACCTGAGAGAAAGGAAACAAATGAGGTGAACTATATGATCAGTGCAACTTCCTTCCTGGAAGCACTTCCTAAATTTAAGCCAGGGAAGAGAAACTCAAGCAAAGCATGGCCGTCCCACTGAGATCATGGGACAGGTATTGAGTTTAGAGAACAGGAGGCAGCTGGATCCACAAGGTAGGGTACCGATGACAAGGAAACTGCCAAAGAAATAGGTCTATGCACCTGCATGGTGCCCGTTAAGACCTTAGATGAGCACTACAAGCATAGGATAAAACTAAGCAATGCAGAGAGTAAAATGCAAGAAGGGGCAAAAATAAAAACTACTCTGGAGCTATAAGCTGAATAAACCCAAAAGTCAACAAGGGTGGGAGACTATTTGTGCAAAACACCCAAATTGGAGAAACCTTGGTGAATGCCTGAGGCATTCAATAGAGACCCTGGAAGGGGTCTTCATTGCAGAGCTAGTCTCTATGCCACCCTAAAAAAGCACAAAGATGAATTCAAAATAATCCACAAGTAAGTAAATTTCCTGTCAAAATATACTTCAGTATCCTTTAAATGAAGACAATAAAATCTGTACCCTTATCACTGTAACATTTATAATATCTCTAATTATATAAAAACTACTGAATGTGGAAAGAAGCAGAAAAATGTAGCTAGCTCATAATCAGGAGAAATGTTTAACAGAAATAAACTGAGAGATAACAGAGATGATGAATTAGCAGACAAGTACATAATTTTATAAGAATATTATAAATATTAAAATATAAGAATATTATAAATATTGTCAAAGATTTTAATATAAACAAGAACTTAATGACAAGAGAAATGAATGATTTAAGAAAACAAATGTAATTGTTAGAGTTGAAAAGCATAATATCTGAGAGGGAAAATTAACTGGATGGACTTCATAGCAGACTAGAGACTGAACAATAAAAGATTAATAAACTTGAAAACATAGCAAAGGAAATGCAAACTGTAGTACTCGGGGTGAGGAGTTGAAAAAGAAATACATAGAACTTTGGTTACCTGTGAAAAAATTGGGAGTACCAAAAAAAGAAGAAGAAAAGGCAAATAAAAACAAAAAAAAGACTGGTCAAAAGTTTTCCAAATTATTTTTTAAAACTGCTTTTAGAGGTATGATTGACCAACAAAAAGAAGCACATATTTAATGTGTTACAACCTGAGTTTGAAGATAAGCATGCAACTTTGAAACCATCACCAAGCCTATGTCAACATATATAACACCTTCAAAAGTTTCTCCCACCCTCTTTACCCATTATTATTGAATGATAAGGCCAGAAAGATTAAATAAGATTTAATCTCTCAGCAAATTTTTCAGTATATAATACAGTATAATTAACTGCAAGCACTGTGCAGTACAGCTGGGCTCTAGCAGTTATTCATGTTACATAACTGAAACTTTTTGTATCCTTTGGATAATACCTCTATAAATCCACAGATCTAAGAAACTGAACAGACAGGATAAAGACAAAGAAAACCACAAGAAAGCATAGTTTACTCACATTATTGAAAACCAGTGGTGGGGAAAAAGTGTCCAGCAGAAAATGTACTTGTTCAAACGCCTTCACTGGTGAATTCTATTAAACATTGAAGGGAGAAAAAAGTAATTTTACATAAGCCCAGAAATCAGAGGAGGAAGGGACAATTCCCAACTCATGAGCAACATTGATATGTTAATGAGATGTTTTATGTTCAATTTTTTTCATTTAAAGGAATTAACATTAAATTTAAAATTATATTTCTCTGTCTCACTACATTTCAGGAGCTCAGGGGTCACCCCTGGCTAACAGCTACTATATTGGACAGTGTAATGCTAGAACCAAAGAATAATGACAGTGTGTGACCTTCAGGAAAACACTCCGAATTAATGAATGCCTATATCTAATGCTTACAGTCAATGAAATTCTTACTCCTCTTTGAGAAGGGAAGGATTTTTAAAAATCTACTTGTTGAAAGCTTCTTAATGGCAGACGTTGCTGCAGATGCCAAAACAATCATCACTTGCTGAAGAGCATTCTGAGTTAAGCTGTTTTTATTTAGAATTTTGGTCTTTCTGGAATGTTCCATGACTTCTACCTGACCTTGCCCCTCAGTTTCCAGATGGGCTGCCATATATTAATGATGTCCTCACTGTGGCACGAATAGACAGACAATGAACCCATGAGGAGAATTCAGAGAATTCTAAATAGTTTTGGTACAAGTGTCAGAATGAAAAATCTACTATAAACTTCTCAAATTCCAAATAAGTGCCATTGGTATTATCCCACCCAAATAAAGTCACAGTAATACAGGAAATGTAAATTCTCAAAATAAGGCAAGATTGTAAAACTTTCTTATGGTAACATTACAATTTCTTCTCCCACTCCACCCCTAAAAAGTCCCACAAAAAACAAACAAACAAATATACAAAGTCAACTTTCATACTAAAATAAACTCAGATTTGACAACATTTTTGAAGTTGGGAATTTATTCCTTTGTTATTAGATCAAGGACACTTATTATCCATGAAAAATTATCATGAAATACAATCATGAATGCATGTAATTTTGTAGGCATTTCCCAGGGAATACATTTTTTTATTTTGGTAGATAGCTCAAAATGGCTTCTGGTCCAGTAACTTCCATTTCAAACTTGTCCTGAAATAATCCCCAAAATGCACAGAGAGCCATACAATTTTGTTGTCAATATAGGCTGAATTAATTGTAAGAATTTGCCCAAGTTGAATTACCAACTCTTCATTACCAACATGCCCTTCTATATTCCATATTAGAAATTATAATGATTGCCATTTATGGGATAATATCTCAGCACTCACCTTAATCATATCCTCCTCCCAGACTGAAGTAAGAGCTTATAAAACAAATAGAAATCGATCTTGAATTCCATTCCACCTCCACCTACCAACTCATCTCATCTGTCCTACGACAAGTAATCTATGCTAGACAAAGGAGCTAGTGCAGAGTGGCTCAGCCGTGACATCACTGTCCATGTGAAATGGGTTGGGATAGCAGAATTACGATCATCAATGAAAGTTTTCCTCTTAGAATAGCTTAGTAGGATTGAGACCCTTAAATTAATCTTCATTAGAACTGTCAGCTTTATGAATTATACATGCATAAATACATTACATCCATACATGTTTCCACATACACAGATGTACACACACACACACACACACACACAAATTCATAACTTTCTCTAGAACCATCAAATGAAAAAGCAACTGGTAAAGTAAAATTTCTGGATTTTTTCTGCATCAACTAATATACATAGTTATTATAGCTCTGCAAAAGGCCATTTGTTTTCAACTTATGGATGGTGGCTGATTCGATAGTTGAGAGTTGGCATTTAAATCCAGGCAGTCTGGTTTACATCATTGACTACATTGTTGACCACAATAGTGACATAAATAGTTCATTTTTGAAAAAAAATGTAAAAGGTTGTCTAATACAACTTATAAACTTATGTTTAATGTCATCATGAATCCTTGGCAATGTATGAATTCTCCTAGCCATAAGAATAGGGAAACATTTCTGAAGCAGAAAGAATAAGTCAGGTCTTTTTTCTGTGTGACAAATTAAAATCATTTAAAGTTAATCCTTAGCTCACACATCCGATTTCTAAATTTTAAAGACTACCTCTTCCCATCTGCTGTTCCATAATCATCTTTTCTACATAAAGAAAGAAAAAAATCACAGCCATGAGATTTAAAAATAAGTGTAAATAAATGAACTGAAGTCATTATTTATTTTCTAGGACATCTCTATAGTTTGGGAAAAGAAAAACAAATTTTTCAGAGTAACTTATAACCTCAACTCTATAGACTTATTAAGCCAGTACATAATATGTCTAATACAGTAACAAAACCACATTTCTCACAGAAAATGCTAATTAGGTTTTTAATAAAGTACTTTTCACCCATCATATGTAATGTCTCATCTGGATTCTACCCTAGCAAGAAATGCAGGCTTTCTCAAGGTTGAGCTCGTCTACGTTTGCAGTAAAAAGAGAAATTGCTGTTTACTTTTTCAAACGTGTATTAGAAATGAAAGAAAACAGGAACATCATCAAAATGGTGGCTTCAGATAAAATACAATGTAAAATCCCTCCATGGTTTTCAAAAATCAAACATAAAAGCAGTCCCTTTATTTTCTCAAAAGGGGTGGGGTAAGGGATCTCCAGAGATCTCTAAGCAAACTTCAAACAGGCCTGCAGTCCTGTTTCCCACATTTCCATAAACATCCTTCCTGGTGATTTGACTCTGGAGCACTGGGACTGTCTGCATACCAAACAAAGCCATCCTTGGCACAGGTATCCCCCTAGCTCTGGAGGGAGATTAGAGATGGAAGAAATATCAACATCTACTAAGACCAGTGGAAGTAAATTTAAACTCTCTCTACCACCAAACAAACAACCACAACCACATCTTAAAAGCCACCACTGGGATGACTGAGCCGGGCCCCAGGGCCCTGAAGTGGCTTTTTGCATATCTTAGTCCTGTAATTAGTGTCGGGTGTTCCCTCCCAACACTCCAGAGAGAGATTTGGTTTAAATGTTGTTCTAAAGTTTATCCAAATAGGGCTGGATGTTTCTTCTGTGTGTGTTCCTCCTTTTTCTCACGTTTTCTTTCCCACCCCACCCCCAGCCTATTCAATTTCTCCTGTAAAATTGATAGATTTCCTTCC
Organism: Myotis myotis; assembly: GCF_014108235.1. NCBI lineage: Eukaryota > Metazoa > Chordata > Mammalia > Chiroptera > Vespertilionidae > Myotis > Myotis myotis. The sequence goes on along the minus strand of NW_023416324.1, from coordinate 206,113,794 downwards.
AAGCCTAGGACTTCTTAGGGTGTCTCAGTTTAGTGTTTGTGTTCTATTTTTCAAATGTCCATTTTGCTCTCTAGATGCAAGATAATAGATGAAAGTTGTCAAAGAGAGTGGCTAAGTTGAAGATCCAAGTTCCTTTTAGCTAGAAAATAAAATTCTTATGCCTATGCTTCATAAATCTTCATTTTTATGTCTAAGACTTTTTTCTAAACAGCATACAACAGAAGTTATGATCAGCTTAAAGTGGACATTTGTAATATGTGGCTGACTGGCCTCCATTTTTTTTTTCCTTCCTAAGAACACCATGATTTTTAAATGTTTGAGGAATTACCCCCTTCCCTTCTTGTGGGACTATAATTAGGGGCCCATCCCGGCACTAGCGAGGCAGTGGAGGTTACTCAAGATGAGCAATAATTTAGAGCTCTCTGGAACTTGAATCTTGAACACAGGAAAAGAGCGGAAAGTTGTTGTGGTTTGTCCATTTCTGCAGTGGCTTCCTGACTCGCCCCTTCGTGCGATAGGACACTTCCTGCGGTTCCGCCTGTTCTCTGCACCTGCTTGCCTTACTGCCTGTTTCCAAGCCTGTTTCTCCAGACGTTATGTCATGCCTGAGGACTTCCAATAATACACCACAGTTCTCTTTGGTTCGTGTTAGTCAAAGTCAGTTTCTGTCGCACACAATCAAAGAATCCCAATTGGTGCTCAATTAAAACATGTCAGTCATTCTTCGGTGGATGGCACTGGGTGCTAGATTCACGTAATTGTTTACAATTGAATGAAGATGATGGATCCTGTTTTGTGTGATCAGTACTGTTTTCAGGGCTGGAAAATGTATAAGAAAAAAAGAAAGACATTGACTTACTCCCAGAGGGTTTACTGTAGACTCAAGATTCATCTATAAGCAACAGTTGCTTTTCCCAGGCATACAAAGAGCTCAGAAGGAATGCATTCACCATCCAAGCAAAGACTTGTCTTGTCACCCACCTGGTTTCCCAAGCCTGAAACTGCAATTTATCCTTGACTTCTCTCTTCCTCACCCCACACATCTGATTAGATACAAATCATTCATTGATAAAATATGTATTAGCAAACCACGTACTTGTGCTTATTTTAGAGCTCTTCCTTCCATCACCAAAGCTTCTCCTTTAATTCAGCCCCACCCCCACCCCCCACCCCCAGTGCATTTATCAACCAACTAACTCTAGCAACTTAGTAACTGGCCCCTCTGACTTTGTCTTTGCTCCTTACCATCTATTCTCTTCTAAGAAGACAGCATTTTCCTCCTACAGTGCAAATCGGATGACGTTGCTTTCCCCATGAGGTTCGCCAACGTCTTCGAAGAGCTCCAAATGGCTTTGGGTGGTATTCTCAGCCCTTCAAGGCACTTGAAAACTTTTCTGGAACGAAGTGAGCTGTAACTAAACAAACAAATGAAAAGCAAGGCCTATCTTGTTCTGGCTTCATGTTTGTCTTTTGAGCTTCATCTCTCACCATCCTGTGCTACCAGCATATTGAACTACTTACAGGTCCTTCCAGCACCATTATCTCCTCCTCTGCTCTGGGCACCCTGCTGCTCCTTTGCCTGGAATGTCCTTCCTGCTCCCTGACTGCCTTTTACCTGAAGAACTCCTACTTTCCTACCCCCCAGGCCCAAGAGAGCAGCTTCTTCTTCAAACTGTCACAGAAAACACTCTGGCCATACCTCTGTGCACACATCTCTCTGTATTATAATGCACACACTTTCACTCTATATTACAATTTTCTGTTCCTTTGTATGCTTTCCTTTTCAGAAGGCAAGTTCTATTCTTTGAGTTTGGAAAGTCTGTCTGATTCATTTTTGTATTCTACATGCTTAATAGAACACCCAGCACATGAAAACATTCAATAAATGGTTATTGAGCTGAATGAATACACATAAAATAATTCATATAGTATCTTTTTTTTTTACTGACCCAATTACACAGAAGATTTGCATAGAATGCATTTGAAACATTCTACTTGTAAACACAGGAAACATCTTAATACTTAGACATTGTACAGATTCAGGACTCTCTAAAGATGCCAACCCTAAATTTAACAAATTTATTACAACAAACAAGTAAATTTTCTAGAATTATGTAAAGTTTCTATTGACTCAATCGATCTGTAAACTCACATAGAAAAACATTGACAAAACTATAGATGTCCAAAAAGCCCTGGATTGTGTGGGACAACATTTCATATATTAATGCATCAAACATAATTGAAGTAGAAGCCAATCCAACAGAATTGGTTTTATAGAAAAATAGGACAAATTAAGCGAGTGTGTTACAGTCAAAGAAATATGTAACATTTTGGACAATATTTTCTGAGTAAATGAATTCAGACAAAAATAATGGAAAGCTGTACAAGGAGCCAGAGGATGATTGAGCTATTATGGCAGATACTCTCCTAGAATAGAGTCAAATGGAATAAAAGTTTACATAGTTTCATAGACATTTATAACAAAACTAGAGGCCCGGTGCACAAAAATTTGTGCACTCAAGGGGTCCCTCAGCCCAGCCTGTGCCCTATTGTAGTCTGGGTCCTGTCGGGGGATGTCCACCTGCTGGCTTAGGCCTGCTCCCTGGAGGATTGGGCCTAAACTGGCAGTCAGACATCCCTCTGGCAGCCCAGGAACCCTCAGGGGATGTCCCACTTGCCACCAGTGACCAGGCCTAAGCTGCAGTCGGGCATCCTTAGCGCTGCTGAGGAGGTGGGAGAGGCTCCAACCACCACCGCTGTGCTGGCTTGTGGTTGAGCAGAGCTCCCCCTGTAGGAGCGCACTGACCACCAGGGAGAAGTTCCTTCATTGAGCATCTGCCCCCTGGTGGTCAGTGTGTGTCATAGTGATCAATCATTCCAGGGCATTCTGCTGTTAGGGTCAATTTGCATATTACCCTTTTATTATATAGGAGTGCCTGGCCAGCCTGGGTGAGGAGCTGAGGGCTATTTTCAGGCTGGCCACACCCCCTTCAGGGTGGGGGGTCCTGCTGCGGTTCCTGGCCAATCTGGGTGAGTTCCTGATGGCAGTTTGCAGGCTGGCCAAGACCCCCAGCGGGGATCCTCACCCATGAGGGTGTGGCCAGCCTGGGTGAGTGGCTGATGACTGTTTGCAGGCTGGCCACAGCACCTTCAGTTTGGGGGTCCTCACTGGGGTGTCTGGCCATCCTGGGTGAGGGGCTGAGGTCTGTTTGTAGGCTGGCCACAGCCCCTTCAGGGTCGGGGGGTCCTGCTGGGGTGCCTAGCCAGTCTGGGTGAGGGGCTGATGGCTGTTTGCAGGCTGGCCACGGCCCCTAGCCACCCAAGCTCCCAGTGGAGGCTGGCTGGAAGCAGGTATCTGGGATTTATTTGTCTTCTATAATTGAAACTTTCTTGCCATGAGCCGAGGCTGCAGCCGGCTCAGCACAGGTGGGAAGCTTGGCTTCCTCCATCGCCCAGGCAACCAAGCCTCCTGCTTGCTCCAGCTCCGTGGCTGCCGTCCGCCATCTTGGTCGGGTTAATTTGCATACAGTCACTCTGATTGGCTGGTGGACATGGCTTGGGCATAGTGAAGGTATGGTCAATTAGCATCTTTGTCTTTTATTAGTGTAGATGAAGTAAAATGGTCGCTATTGCTCAATGGTGGAGTGTTCACTCATGAACCAGGAGGTCAGGGCTCGGTTCCTGGTCAGGGTACAAGCCAGGGTTGTGGGCTCCATCTCCAGCAGAGGACATGCAGGAGGCAGCCAATCGATGATTCTCTCTTGTCATTGATGTTTCTATCTTTCCCTCTCCCTTCTTCTCTCTGAAATCAATAGAATCATCCTACATAATAAAAGGGTAATATGCAAATTGACCCTAACAGCAGAACGCCCGGGAATGACTGGTCACAATGACACACACCAACCACCAGGGGGCAGACGCTCAATTCAGGAGCTGCCCCCTGGTGGTCAGTGCACTCCCACAGGGGGAGCTCTGCTCAGCCACAAGCCAGGCTGATGGCTGCCAGCACAGCGGTGGTGGTTGGAGCCTCTCCCACCTCCTCAGCAACACTAAGGATGTCTGACTGCAGCTTAGGCCTGCTCCCCGCTGGCAAGTGGACATCCCCCAAGGGCTCCTGGGCTGCCAGAGGGATGTCTGACTGCCAGCTTAGGCCCGATCCCCCGGGGAGCAGGCCTAAGCCAGCAGGTGGACATCCCCTGAGGGGTCCCAGACTGTGAGAGGTCACAGGCTGGGCTGAGGGAACCCCCCGAGTGCACAAATTTTTGTGCACTGGGCCTCTAGTAGTTTTATAAAGAATTCTATGAAAACAGTTATTGCAGAAGATAAATTCCCCCTGCAACCTAGCACTCTATTATTAGGGAGTGTGTAAGGCTCTTTCAGAGAGGACAAAAACCTCTTCATTAGGAAGGCCATTTGTGTATGGGGAGAATATACTTCTTTACTCTTGGCCTTTCCTTCTATCTGGAGAGTATCCCACTGTCACACTCCCAGCTTCCCTCACACCCTCACTCATCCCCACACAGCTTATCTAACAGGTGAGCTTGGAAGGAGGGCCTGAGCAAGTTACAGCCAGCATCTTCTTCTCTACAGAAATAGCTTTACTTCTCTGTGGGTCTGTGTTTGCTGGGAGAGCCTGCACAGACCAGCACTGCTGTGACAAGGTGAGGAAGGCTAAGTCTGGGATTCAGTAGTAAGAAGCCCTCATGCTCCCAGATGCAAAACACTTTCTCTGATTTGAGTTTTAACTGTAATAAGGATTATTTTTTTTGTTCTCCATATGTTGACTCATTTAATGTATTTCTTAATTGATAAAGAATCTGAGTGGGAAATGGGATATCATTTATTGCCTCTCCCAAATAACTGCTAGGGATAGTATACTGTTTTTGTATTATTTATTTAAGCATATTTGTCATCAGTATTTATAATGGGCTTTTTTCTACTTTTATTAGAGTACAGCTACTACTTGGGAATTTGGTGATGCTAATATATTTTTGGTGAGTTATTAGAATGTGCAATTACCACTAAATTTTTTCATAGAAAATTTTATTAGCAATTTGAAATAAATGTGTTAATATACCTTGGTTATTTACATAGAAGCCAAAAAAAAGCAAAAAGTAAATATCAGTTTTAACATCATATTTTCTACTTTCATTTTCTATAGCCCATAGACATGCGATAACGTATACATTTGGAGTCAGATAAGATCATTTGTCCATTCAAAGCTTATGGTAGAAACATGACTCAAAAAAAGCAAATGAGCCTACAAATGCCAATGTCTCGTGATGACAAAAGAAGGGGCCACTTAGTATTAAAAGCTAAGAGATATTACATGAAACATACATGGCCGCAAGACAAACCCGTTTCAAATGTTTTAGGCTGGACTGAAATAGAAGTCCTACTTCAGCACCACTAACTGCTTAATATTTACAAGCTGGCAAGGGGACGACGTATGCATTTAAACCTAAAAGAAGACTGAAGTTTGCTACCATCTCTCTCTCTTTTTTTTTCCTTGAAGGTCACACAATGACTATCTGTTTTTTAGTGCCACCTTTTGGGTGGTCTTGTTATTACATAACATCAACATTTGAAAACTGGAAATTCAATGTGTGTGTGTGTGTGTGTGTGTGTGTGTGTGTGTTTGTGAATTGAGGTCTAGCATATCAAGTTTAACCCTTAGTCTTTCACGTGAATTATACAGCTTATTAAACAAGAACTCTGTTCAGTTATGTACTGTAGTAAAGTAGGCATTGTAAAGTTTCCTCATTAGAGTTTTTGAACCAAGATGTTCATCCCCTGTCTATCCCATCTGCTCTATCCTTATACCCTGACACAAAGCCCAACACTCACATTCCCATCAATGTTGATTTAGTGATGTCTTCTCTTTCCCTTTTAGAAAACTTACAAGTCAGTGGCCAACTGTGGCTGCTCGGAGGAGCTGTGTCATTGGGACAGCCCAAGGCAGAGTGTTTTCTGATGCCTCCACATTTGTGAGTATGGAGTTCAAAACCAAACCCAAGTCTTGTAATACAAATTCCATGAATGATATCAATGCACTGCAAAGAACGTATTGGCTGGAACAGACGTCCTCTGCTACTCATATCTTAATAAAGTGGTTTGAATTCCAGGTGAGATAAGAAATCTGCTCTCAAAATTTCACAACAGACGGACTTGCCCACTCACATCTGATAAGCTAAAAAATAAACTTCTAAATATCACCAGTAATGATCTCTCTGTTTTAGGATAGAAATGGAAAATATCATTGACTATTACCCAGTACCTGTCATTGACTCAGATACGTCATTCATTAAAGAGTATATTTGGCGTATTACCCACCCATTTATATTTTTTTTTTATCCCCACCAGAGGATAACTTTCCATTGATTTTTAGAGCCAGTGGAAGAGAGAGAGAAAGACAGAGAGAAATATCGATGTGAGAGAAACACATTGATTGGTTGCTTCCTGCACGAGCCCCTACCAGGGCCCAGGCCCAGGGAGGAGCCTGAAACCGAGGTACGTGCCCTTGACTGGAAATGAACCCGGGACCCTTTGGTCCACAGGCCGACTCTCTATCCACTGAGCCAAACCAGGTAGGGCCCCACCCATTTATCTTGATTCCCAAAGTCCTATTCCTACACCAAACTAGATTATTAAAAACCATAACCCCCCAAAAAGTTAACTTAGCTCACAGAAAAATTTCACAAGCTTATAATATAATTTTATGTCTTAGCTGAAGCAATTGATAGTCACTGTCAATGGAGAGTTAAAACAGAAGAAAAAGACAGTAAATGCAAGATAAGTAGAGGAAATATATGTATCCAACATGCTGAGGTCACAGGCAAGAAGGCTCACAATCAGACATAACCAGAGCCAAAGATTATCAAGAGAAGGTTGCCAGGAGGTTTTACAAAACTTCAAAAAAAATTAATAATATCTTTGATTTTAGTAACTTTGGAACCTCTAGTGTAAATATTAGTTTCAGTTTGCTGTCATTGTTCTTAATTTACATTTAGTTTATTATATAAGCATATATATGAAAATACTGTAATAATAAATTCATACATGCTCTGAAAAAAGTGGAATTTATATTCCATATATTTATTATAGTATTATTTGCACTTTATAGAAAGATGTTTCCATGACTGCAAACTGTCTGAGCCATCAAAAACACAACTTACCTACTTAAATAAGAATGACACTCTGATCTGAAAAAGTGGAGAAAAAGAAAAACTTCACCGTTCTATGGCATGGGTATATCTAAGGAATTGTGGAATAGAGTGCTACCTTATTAAGGATTTTTTGGAAATGGAATTTGGAACCAATATATGTGGTTTTTCTAACTGATATCAGGGAGGATATAGCATCCAAGAGGTAAGAGGTCTCCAACTCATTATACTCAGGAGTAGTCAATTCCACAGCTTTGTACTGAACAAGGTTTTCAAGCCAAAAGATAAGGAAAACTAAAAGAAGACCAGAGAAATAAAACAAATATGGCCAAATGATTAGAGAACACTATCTCTAAGACTTGGAATTATTTGCTCTAAAGAAAAAAAGCTACAATCAATCTTCAATTCTAAGCTTGGCTACTACCCAGAAGATGCAATCACTGGACCTACTGAATGTAAAACAGATGGAATTAATTGCAACAGTGGAAAGATGAATGTGAAATAAAGAAATGAAGTCTTCCTGATTATGGGAGCTACTTAGCTGTTGAAAGTGCAACAGTGTTTTTATTTTTAGCAAATAAGAAAAATATTGTGCATGTTTATCATGTCTTTGATTGTCTTTATATTATCTCCACATATGCTAGCATCCTTTAATATATGTCCACTTCTAGATATTTCTAACTTCATATAAATAGAATGATACTGCATATGTTCTTCAATCTACTTTTTGTTTTCATAAAATTATATATTTAATCTATGTTAGGATTGGTTTCTTGTGTGTTGTTTTATTTTGTTTTGTTTTGTTTGGAGAACTACCTTGTTTTCTGGTACCACAAGATATTCTAAGCATATCTAATATTTTCCCTGCCAAATAAACCACTTCACCAAGGAGCCCTGGTTCCGTTTATTGCAGAATGGTATTTAGAAAAATATCTGGGCTCCAAATGTGCTTATTGCTACTAGAGTGTCATTGCTTTCATGATAACCACATAGGCAGGAACAGACTCTTTTCAAGTGAAACATCCCAGGAGCACTAGTGTCCTAATGTTGGTCTATTACATCATTACCAGCAGGATACAGAGCAATACTGCCAGAGGGGCCTGTAGCCTAGAATATGCAAGGGAAGGGTGTGACTAAGTTTGCCCAGGGCCTAAAATACCAAATAGTGCAAATTTTATACATGCCAAACCAAGAAAATGGTTCATTCTTTCCTGATTTTGGGTTCTTAAAGCAGAGGACTGATCATCAGGGAAACCAGAAAATTCATCATAAAGCCCAGCAGAAATAAATGGGGAGCAATTTCCCAAGTTAAAGATGATATAGGGGCTCAGAGTGTCATTGTTTTTAAATCCTCTCAGCATATAGAGCACAAAAATATGTGTATGTATACTGACCCATGTGTACATTCACATTTTATTTATTTCTGTATCCATTTATCTATGTGTATATATCAAAAAATATAAATAAACATATGGCATAAAATGAGAGCCAAGTTTGTGTGTGTGTATGTGTGCATATACAGATATTACAAGTTCATACAAATATCTCCAGCTCCAATATAACACCACAGGGTCCACTTATGCTGGAAGCTACCCATTGTCTATACTAACATGAAAGTGCAGCAGGGAACACAGAAGGCTGATGGACCTTGGGCTTTAGCAAGGGATAAAAGCTATGCACTGATTGTTCTGTCAAGACAATGGTGGCTCAAGGCAATCCCCTAACCTGGTAATCCTTTTACTGTTTACCAAACTTTACCTTTGATATGCCTATTTGCTTTGCTAAAGGGCAAATGTATATTCTAGTAAATAAAAAGCTGATGGGTCCAGAGATTCAGGGAACCTCTCCACTAGAGAGCAAGGTCTCCACCTGGCTCCCCTTATGCCTTCTAAATTTATATTTCTTGTCTAGTATATCCATTTGTGCATCAACCCCTTCTCCAGACCTTGAACCTTAGCCCTGCTGGTCACAGCTTCACATCTGACAGCTCACACACTTACCTATCCCCCTTTACTCATTTGTAAGGTTTTTCTCAGTCAATGAGAAAAAAACTTGGATTTCATTTTCTACAATATCTGTACTTTTTTTTTCAATTATAACACATACACATAAAGTAGTATCAGAAATATTAACCCATACCTCTATAAGAAACACATTTACTGACTATCATGCATTATTTGCATATTGCTCATTTTGTATTTGGTTCGTTTTGTGGTGTACAGTTCTATGGGTTTGAAAAATGCATAGAGTCATGTAACCACCATTATAATTGTGATACAAAAGAGTGTCATCTACCCCCAAATTCTCTCATGCTATCCCTTTGTTGTCAACATCTCACCCCTACTCCTTACCCCTAGGAACTATAGATCCATTTTCCATCCTTACCATTTTTCTTTTTTCATAATAGCATACAAATAAATTAAGTAGTCTTTTGAGTGTTTTCTTCTACTTAGCAAAATGTATTTAACATGTATCCATGTGTAAATCAATAGTGATGTCCCTTATATTGCTAAATACATAACAATTTACCAGTTAAAGGACATCTGAATTGTTCCTAGGTTTGAACAATTATAGATAAAGTTGCTATAAGCATTCATGAAAAAGTTTTTTCATTAATATAGATTTTTAGTTATCTTGTGAAAACATGGAGAAATAGTATTGTTGGGTCATATGGCAAATATATATTTAACTGTATAAGAATAGAAGAGGGAAGAAATAGATTCACATATAAATGCTCATTTAAGCCTGGCAGGTGTGGATCAGTGGTTGAGCATGGACCTAGGAATGAGGAGGACACGGTTCAATTCCCGGTCAGGGCACATGCCTGAGTAGTGGGCTCGATTGCCAGTGGGGCCATGCAGGAGGCAGCTGATCAATGATTCTCTCTCATCATTGATGTTTCCATCTCTCTCTCTCTCTCTCTCTCTCTCTCTCTCTCTCTCTCTCTCTCTTCCTCTCCCTTCCTCTCTGAAATTAATTTAAAAATATATTTTTAAATGCTCAAGTTATGATAACTGTGCTAATGTAATTCAGTGGGGAAAGGGCACTCTTTTCAATATGATGCTGTGGTATTAAAGATGGGCACAAATTTGTGGATACTCCTTCCATGGAGATGTGGTCAGTATCCCTCCCTTCGAATCTGAGCTTTCCTGTGACTGCTTTCTCCAGTAGAGTGTGCAGGAAGGGACATTCTACCAGTTCTGCACCATAAATGGGCTATCTACTTCCACCTGTTCTCTTAAATTACAAGGGGCTGTGTACGGAGTCCAACCAGTCAATGAGAATCCCGAGGCACACTGAGAAACCCTCATTGGGGGTGAGATACAAGGTGGAGATAAAGATAGCATGACAGAGAGAGAGATCAAGGAGCCTGAGCACTAGACCTGTGAGTGAAGAAGCCATCTTGGAAATAGACACTCCAGCCCCAGGTGCTCCGGCTGGTAACACCCATCATCAATGAACCACCTTGCCAAGCCCCTCCAGAACTGATGATCCAAGTAATCGTCATGGGGAAAACTATAAAATCTGTCCCTCCTCTTTACATATCCAAACATTAATTTGAAATGAATTATGGCTTAAATATAAAAGGCAAAATTAGAAAAAATCTAGGAAAAATAGTGGAGAAAAACCCAATGACCTGGGATTATGTAAAATTTCTTCAGCAAGGTTCAGAAAACTCTAATCCTGAAAGGGAAAGTTGATAACTTGTATGTCATTAAAATTAAAAAGTTCTGTGTTTTTTTTCCCAAAACAACTCAAGCATTTTATTTAAAAGGCTGTAATATTAAAGGTATTTTGAAAAGAATCTCTTTTCAAAATACCCCCTTTTACCTAATCATCTCTCATGCCTTTTGGCTTCTCTTTTTCTACGATTTTATAAAAATTCCAGAAAACTCCACCTCCAGTCCTAGCTTCGGTGCCCTTTGCCCATCTGCCCTTCTTCACTTCTATCACCAGTCTAAGGAACTGGTTATCAGAACCTGTCTCAAAGAGTTGGGAGGGGAAGAAGCCAGGTAAGCAAACCCAGAAACTTGGGGGAGTAAGGGGAACAGAAAAGCCTGGAAATAACAGACATATGCTTACACCCTTATATATCTCTTCCTATCAGCTCTATCTTTACTGATCTCTGTCTCTATTTCTGTTTCTATCTCTAGCTCTGTCTCTATCTCTGTCTCTATTGAGGACAAAGCTAAGAAAGCAGGAAATAAGAGCTAAAGCCCTGATGGTTTCAGACTCAACTCCTGCCTTATATCTGAACTCTACCTGTATAAACTGGTAAAATTCCTTCTTGTTTAAGCCATTTTGAGTCACACGTGTGTTCCTTTCATCTGGAAAGACTCTAACTATTCCAAGGTATAACCAAAGGTTGGGTCTGGCCTTTGACCTCTCTTCCCCGCCCATCTTTCCCAATCACTCTCCCTATTTTTAACACCCCTGGAGTTGTCCCCTTCTTTCTCTCTCTGCAGTATCTTCTTTTCTGGACTTGCTTCCTTCCTATTTTTTACAAGCTGCCTTTATCTGAGAAGAAAATGTAATATGCAGATTTGATGAACATTTTCATGACTTTATATGAGATGTCTTTCCTCACATATTTCAATCTAGCTGGCTTATTCTTACCAGGCAGGTCTGCAGAAAGTCTCCTTGAGTAGCCTTTATAAAGTTGTCCTCTCCTAATCCATTCTATTCCATACCTTTGTTTAGGAAGCTTCTGCTTTTCTAAAGATGCCATTTGGAACTTCAAAAAGTTTGTGACAGATAAGGTATTTATAACACATAAATTTTGTTAGAGTTTTTATTGCATATCTTTTTCCAACCTTTATTATATATATACTAGAGGCCCAGGGCACAAAAATTTGTGCACTTGCGGGAGGGTAGAGGGGGGGGTCCCTCAGCCTGGCCTGTGCCCTCTCACAGTCTGGGACCCCTCGGGAGATAATGACCTGCTGGCTTAGGCCTGCTCCTGGGTGGCAGAGGGCAGGCCCAATCCCTAGGTGCAGCCCCTGGTCTGGCTCAGAGCAGGGCTGATTGGGATTTGGGGCGCCGCCCCCTGTCATGCACAGAGCAGGGCAGATTGGGAGGTTGCGATGCCACCCTCAGTCACACTCAGGGTAGGCCAATTGGAGGGTAGGGGCACCGCCACCGTCACACTCAAGGCAGGATAGATGGGGAGGTTGCAGTGCCACCCCCTGTCATGCACAGAGCAGGGCCCATCAGGGGGTTGGGGAGCTCCCCCCTGTCACTCACAGAGCAGGGCCGATCAGGGGGTTGAGGAGCTCCCCCCTGTCACTCACAGAGTAGGGCCAATAGGGGAGTTGGGGCACCGCCCCCTGTCACACACAGAGCAGGGCAGATCAGGGGGTTGGGGCGCCGCACCCTGTCACACTCAGGGCAGGGCCGAGGGGGAGGTTATGGCTCTACCCCGTCAAACACAGAGCAGGGCCTTTGGCGGGGGGGGGGGGGGAGTTTGGGGCACCACACCCTGTCACACACAGAGCCGCAGGGAGATCAGGGGGTTGGGGAGCTCCCCCCTATCAGGCACAGAGCAGGGCTGATTAGGGGGTTTGGGCGCTGCCCCCGTCAGGCTGATCCCGGTGCTGGGAGGCATATTGCCCTTTTACTATATAGGATAGAGGCCTGGTGCACGGGTGAGGGCCAGCTGGATTGCCCTGAAGGGTGTCCTGGATCAGGGTGGGGGTCCCCACTGGGGTGCCTGGCCAGCCTGGGTGAGGGGATGATGGCTGTTTGCAGCTGGTCACACACCCTTCAGGGTGGGGGTCCCCACTGGGATGCCAGGCCAGTCTGGGTGAGGGGCTGAGGGCTGTTTTCAGGCTGGCGGGTGACTGAAGCTCCCAACTGCTCCTTTTTTCTTTTTCTTTTTTTATTCTGGGCCAGCTTTAGCTCTGAGGCTTGGCTCCAGCTCTTAGGCCTCCACAGCTGAAAGCAGGCATCTGGTTTGTTTGGGTTCTATAATCAAAACACTGTTTCAACTCCAGCTCTGAGATCCCGGCTGGCTGAAAACAGGTTTCTGGGGTTTTGTTTAGCTTCTATATTTGTAACAATGTTTCAAACTGCAAGCTCAGAGGCCGGCAGCGACAGGCGGGAAACGTTAGAGTCCTCCATCACTGAAGCAAGCAAGCCTCATGTTCGCTTCAAGCTGCCTGGCTGCCGGCCGCCATCTTGGCTGGCAGTTAATTTGCATATCGCCCTGATTAGCCAATGGGAAGGGTAGCGGATGTAGGGTTAATTACCATGTTTCTCTTTTATTAGATAGGATATATATATATATATATATATATATATATATATATATATATTACTTGTTACTTTATATGTCTCATATATAGCTTATGTACATGGTTCCATTCTGTAATTATTTTAATCTGATAATCTGTGTATTTTTTTTTCTTAAACTGTCTTTTCCATTTTCCATTCTATGGACTATGTTATACTAGTATTCTTGGAAATTTCTCCATGATCTCTATCTAGTTCACAAATTTGCTCTTCATCTTTGTCTAATCTACTAACAAACCCATTTTTATTCAGAATTTATATTTGGCCTTTTTTATAGACTCACTTTGGACATTTATTTTCAAACCATGATTTTATATTCTGTGTTGATCATTCAGATATCTAATTAATTACAGTTTGATTCTGGGTTTGTTTCTTTCTGCTGGCTCTCATATAACATGGCCTGCTTTTGTTTTGCTTTGATTTTGTTTTCACTGTGAGCTCATATTGCTGTAGATATTATCTGACCCTGAGCTCTGGTGCTTTTATGACAAGAGAGCTTTTGTATGGCCCTGCCAGGTCCCAAGGCCACTACTAGCCAAGGACTACTTTACACTGAATAATTGTATGTTGAGTCTTTAGACCACCCAGGAAGTATGAACTCAGTCAGTAAAACTGAAATCAGAAGATGGTTTGTGGTTACCACCTCCTCTGTGTGAAACCTGCTGCCCCCCTCATGCCCTAGTACAGTGATGGCGAACCTATGACATGCGTGTCAGAGGTGACATGCGAACTCATCTTTTTGGTTGATTTTTCTTTGTTAAATGGCATTTAAATATATAAAATACATATCAAAAATATAAGTCTTTGTTTTACTATAGTTGCAAATATCAAAAAATTTCTATATGTGACACGGCACCAGAGTTAAGTTAGGATTTTTCAAAATGCTGACACGCCAAGCTCAAAAGGTTCGCCACCACTGCCCTAGGACAAGATTAATGGCTCCATCTTTTTTTTTTAGTTTTTAGTTTTTATTGTTGACACTATTACAGATGCCCTCTTTGCCCACCTCTACACAGCCCCTGCCCTTCCTTCCCCTCCCAGGCATTCACCACACTGTTGTCTATGTCTATATGTTATGCATATAGGTTTTTTGGCAATTCTCCTCACCTTCTTTCATCCTGTCCCCACTCCCCTCTGACAGTTGTCAGTCTGTTCCAAGTACCCATGCCTCTGGTTCTGTTTTGTTCATCCATTTTATTCTACCCCCTCTACCTTCTCCATATCCCTGTGTACCTCTGAGGACATTCAAAAGCTACTATTTGAATACATTTGTAGAAGACACCCAATTATGCCTGCAGTGAAGGACTTGGAAGTTTTCAAAAGCCATCTATAGTAAATAATATTCCTGTAAAATAACAAGATTGTTGTACTTCTTTTAACTAATATACACTCAAATGTAAAATGTTAAGAGGGAAAGAAAACATAGTATAATAAATGTTAGGGGGAAATGGCTATGATCTTAAGGGATGTTTATCTGTGATTTGTTTATCTAAATAAAATCAAAGCAAAACAAAAGCAAGCCATGTTATATGAGAGCCAGCAGAAAGAAACAAACCCAGAATCAAAGCTGCAATTAATTAGATATTTGAATGATCAACACAGAATATAAGCTGATGGGCAAAAAACTACTTTTTTTTTCTTCTATTTGATTCTCAAAGTATGAATTTCCATTGTCCCTGAAACCATCAAATTTATTCTTAAACCTCAGGTAAGAATTGCTTTTTTTTTTGGTAGCTGGGTCTCAATTTTCTATCCTGAGACCCTTTAGTCAGAAACGACATCTGGCTTAGAAGACTAATTTGTTAAAAAGCTTTTCTCTTAAAAAAATATATTATTTTGCTCTATACTTTTGGCTTATTCCATGTAATGCCACTACTTCCTTTTTGGTTTAATTCCCAATTTGGAAAAAATAGAAAAAGATGCTTCCCCTGAGCCTCTCTCTCACTACAGTATTTCTCATCATTACGCCGCATGTGCTCTCCTGCTTCAGTTGCTGCACACCTGTGCTTCCGCAGATCTGGTGTAATGTTCCTTCCACTTTCACCTGCTTCCTTGTATTGGAGCTCTAATTTCTAATGAGAAGTATATATAGCTCGTGCAGTTGCCTTGAGTTTGGGTGAATGTCAGCTGCACAGCGAATTTGAGCAAATGTCACATTCTTCCAGACAGAAAAGTTTATTGATTCTTAAAGTTTACCACATGTGTATCCCTTCTTAGTGGAAACTTTGTCTTATACATTTAGGAATGGCTCTTTGGCAAAGCTCTGTAATATATGTGAAATGCGTAGGTCAGTGTGTCCATAAGTACTCGATACATGCTAGCGATAAGAAGGGTGATGTTGATGACTTTCAGAAACCATTACATTTATCTACTCAGAGTCCAGTATATTTAATTAAATAAGAGTTAAAGTCAATAATGCTGTAATAACTCTGTAGGGTGTCATATGAGTACTTGAATTATTGGGAGGATCGCTTCATAAATTATATAATTAACCACTATGCTGTATACTTGAAACTGATATAAAATAATATTCAATGTCAACTGTTATTGAAAAATGAAATTTAAAAAGAGTTAAAAAGTCATAACACCCACATCATCATTTTATGTTTCTTGCCTCAGTGATACAATATAGAAATTTAGAACTCATTTCTTTGTTCTGATATATATGTTTATACATTTATATAACACATATACATATATAGGATCTTTTATAGCATCTACAAAATGTGGCACTGAATCCTTTTGGAAACTACATCCCCTTTCACCAGCATCTTCTCCAGTTGTGTAAGAGGCTGAGTTGTGTAAGGCAGAAGAGTCGCATTTGATACTTACTTCATTGTTTCCTGACACTGGTGACAATAATACCATTAGCCACAGTGGGTTTCTAGAAACAGAACATAGTGTGTCTGAGTTTTAGACATGAACAATGTTCTAGTTAAGGAAACGTTTCATTAAGGAATAATGAACTCGCCCAGGATGCAGCATCTAAAATACTAACTGATTATGCAACAGAGCTATACCATTAAAACAAAGACACAGCAACCTGGACATGGATAGTCATTCCAAGTGCTAACTTTCATTCATAGTTATAGAATATGCAAGCTGTAGAACAGTCAAGCTGTAGCTGTCCAACCCACTCATTTTACAGATTGAGAAACTAAGTTCCAGAGACTCTGTGGCTCTGTGACTGAGAGCACTGAGGAGGTGGCTGCGCGTCTGAGATAATTTCCCTGACTCTAAACCCAGTCGCGCTTTTTCTGTACTCCTACCACCCTCAAAAGTTTTAAATACGTGTATACATATTGTGCTTTGATTACATGAAAGGATAAAAGAACAGATTACCTGATTCCATGAATTATCAAGTTATGTAGGCTTGGCCAAATTTCCTAACTTCCCTGTGCCCCAATTACCTTATCTGTGAAACAGAGATATTAACAGCAATAAATCTACATATGAGGAATAATTAGCACATATATTCAGGGTGCCCCAAAAATATATACACACTTTACCAGCTGATAGCTGAATTGATGCTGTTTCTTTCTTTTCAGATTTAACCCATTAGAATTCATAATGTATAATAAGTGTGTATACATTTTTGGACACCCTGTATGATCATGGCATATATTAAGCACTCAATAAATACCAGGTACTATCAGGGTAAAACCGTAGAAAAATATTAATTCAGACATATCATTCATTACTAGCTCCCTTCTTCCTAGTCCCTTGAGTGGACAAGAGTTCCTAATTTACTGGTGGCATGAAAGGGAAGGCACAGCCTGGCAGGGGAGAGCTGGGACCCACTGCCCAGAAAACAGAATTGGGAATACAGAGTATGAGTTACTCCCCTACACATGTACCCACAGTGTTTTCCCAGCCCAATCTCCCTTGATCATCAGGTAGACAAATAGAAAGATTCCTGGAATCATTTCTCCTCGCCTGGAAATCTCATTGAGACACCCACTGATAATAATGCTGAGTGGGCATCCACCAAAGGCCTCATAAGGCACTTGGAACTGTTCTGATTTGCCTATCACATCCAGACCACCAGAATTCCCTGCTAGTTAACTGCACATACTCCACATCATATCATTAACCTAAACATCATGCACTTCTGCATTTTTCTGATGGAGTTTTTGTTAATTATGGAAAAAACTTCACAGCATTATAATAAAGTTTTAAACTGTTGTAAGTCTGTCTTATGCACATGTAATTTGATCATATCACTCTAATTAATGCAATGCCACTAACTAATATTGCTTCCTGCTTAAATTTTAGAAAATACTTGAGAACCACCATTTGTATGGCCAATGTTTCTCTAAAAATTTCTCCAGGAAGTTTTGTACTTGGCCTAACAGGCTAGGAATGAAAGGGATGGGCAAATGTTGAGGAGAAGCACTTCCCTTGGCTAAGAACTCTACAGCCTCTTGGCCACAGAGGCTGCTGTGCTGCATGCAGCAAGCAAGGGGCTGAGACCTGCCTCTGACAACCTAAGGGTCCAGGAGGCTGTGGGGTGGGGTTAAGATTCTCAGGCTCATCCACCCAGTGTCTGCATCTCCTGTCTCAGGGTCCCATACTCCTTCTATTAGGACTGTAAGGTTATGCATTTTCAGATTTGCAGCATGGCCTACTCTCTGGCCTTAGGGAATAAAGGTGACTTTCATGGCACATCTTGAAATTAAGAGTTTAAAAAGATAACGTCTCTTTTTAAAAATTTTCACGGCTTCTGTAAAGTGGGTCAACAATCCTATATAATAAAGAGGTAATATGCAAATTAACCCTCACCCGATGGCTGCCTAGGAGGCAGAGCTTTTGATGCTGACTGGCATAGAAACCTACCAATCAGAACCAAATCTGGGTGAAATGCGAAGGCAGAACCTAAGGTGGGGGCTGAGGGGTGATTTTAAGGGCAACAGCTGTTTGGTGTAAGGTGTAAGAAAGCTGTTCAATTTTTTAATGACCGATTTGGCAGTATAGTGCATATGGCTGGCTATCAGTCCAGATATAGGGATTATGTATTTTTGTCTGCCAAGAGCATCTCCTCTTGCTGAAAAAGGACCCCCCCCCCATTTAAGCAATCCTATCCTATATATTCTATCTATACTAATAAAAGGGTAATATGCTAATTAGACCAGGTCAGCCAGCCATCTTCTGGATGTCAGACTTCCTGCTGAACAAAGCCATTGTGGTGGGGGTTGAGGCAGAGGCAGTTGGGGTGATCAGGCCAGCAGGGGAGGGCAGTTAGTAGCGATCAGGCAGGCAGAGGCAGGTAGGGGAGATCAGGCTGGCAGGGAGAGCAGTTAGGGGAGAGATCAGGCTGGCAAGGGAGGGCAGTTAGGGGCAATTGGGCAGGCAGGCAGAGGCAGTTAGGGGCGATCAGGAAGGCAGGCAGAGGCAGTTAGGGGCAATCAGGCAGGCAGGCAGAGGCAGTTAGGGGCGATCAGGCAGGCAGGCAGAGGCAGTTAGGGGCTATCAGGCAGGCAGGCAGAGAGGTTAGAGATGATCAGGCAGGCAGAGGGGTTAGGGTCAATCAAGAAAGCAGAGGCAGTTAGGGGCAATCAGGCAGGCAGGCAGGCAGGTGAGTGGTTAGGAGCCAGTGGTCCCAGATTACAAGAAGGATGTCCTCCAAGGGATCCCCGATTGGAGAGGGTGCAGGCTGGGCTGAGGTAACGCCCCCCTCCCCCACTGCTGCACAAATTTTGTGCACTGGCCCAGTAGTTACTTTCATAAAGGGCCAGGTAGTGCACGTTTTGGACGTGTGAGCCATGCATCTTTTGTAATTGCTCAACTCTGCTTTGTAGCACAACAGCAGTTAGAAACAACACCTCAACAAATGACGTGGCTTTATTCCACTCATGCTTTATTTACAAAAACAGGTGGATGGCCCATCCCGCAGGCCATATATTGCAACCTGTGCTCTGAAGCAGCTATCAAAAGCTATCCAATGTGGCAATCTTCGCAAATGTCATGCCACTGCCTGCCTCAGACCTTGCCATTCATTTACCACCCATAAGGGGACCCTCATCGCTGTCTGATCTGCCAGCAGTCTCACTACAGGATCTCTGATGCTCATCGCTTTAGACTCACTTGAGCCCAGAAAGCAGAACCTGAGAAATGAACTGGTGTGAAGGCAGCCCTTGGGCGGGAGGGGGGTGGTAAGAGCATGGAAGCAAGTTTAGGAAACAGGAGAGGGGGCCTGGCAAGACTAAGACAGAAAAGGGGGTAAGGCAAGGCAACAGTGTATTATCAAGCTGGTCACTGCTAGGGACAATTGGGGCTTGGTTCCCTCAGGACCCTCTGAAGAGGTGTTTATAGTGGGCCTCTATTCTGTCTCCCAAGGGGCAGAAGAGAAACCATTTCCCATTGGCCCCCATTCTGGTCCAAGGCTGCCACGTAGCTGTTAATGAAATCTACTGAGCTTCCCAGTTGCATTTGCAGAACTGTCATTCTGCAGCTTCGAGGAGTCCCAGATGAGAAAGCATTCAAGACACAGGGTGCGGCCGAGATGACATATCGCCAGGTTACACCTGCCTGAAAGTGTTTAGGGCAGCGCTGGCCCGAAATGAAAGGAGAATGTGAGGCAGCAACAAGGTGTCCAACACAGGCTTTTAGAATAGGCCTCCCATTGGGGTAAGTTGGTTTTTAGATGGATCCGATTGGGTCCCAAAAGCAATGCCCAGGATGGTAGAAGGCAAAATCGATATAAACCCTGGCAACTTTGATTTTGAGGCAGTTCATAAACAGATTCATTAGCTGATAACTTTGGAAAGTCTCTTGTATACCCTTTTTCAATCTATTGCCCTGCACTTTGGAAACTATGGCCTCAGTTTTTCTTTTCTTGCTTTTTAGACTATATGCCTAATGATTTTTTACTGCCTTTCTTTTCCTACACTATTACACCACGAATAGCTTTAATCCACTTGCACCAACATTGCTCTGCTTTTTGTACTACTCAACCATTAAGGCAATCTTTCCAAAAGGGAGAAAACCAACCTGCTTCATTCATAAAAAAAAAAAAAAAAAAAAAAAAAGGTATGCTCACCTCATGCTCACCTCTGCTGTATCCTATGGCAATGAGACAATTTTGTCAGAATTGGGTACCTGCAGTCTCCCTGATCCCTTTGACATTCCTCCACTACCACTTTCAAAGCCACCCATCAATTTTATCTAGCCATTGACAATTCTGTGCCAGTCACATCTCTATTCTGGCAACAACTCTTCAAGTCAAGACTGTTGTTATCTCTTTTATACATGAGGAATCTGAGGCTCAGGGACAATCGATCCCCTGAGCCCACAGAGGAAGGATATGGTCGTGTCAGAGTGCAGATTTGGATACAGATTTGCCTCACAGCTCTCGGTGCACTGAGTGCAAGAGACAGGAGGGCTTCCCACACTTGGTCATGGTGCTGCTTTGAAGTACTTCCAGCTCTAACATTCTCAATAGCCGACTGTTAGAGAGACTGTCTAGATCCTGGCTTGCCAATGGGCATGGATACACTAACTAACCTACCATCAACTGTTACAGGGGTGCGAGGTAGCTCTGCCCTCAGTTCTCAGGATGGCCTGTGAGCCACTGGGACAGGAAAGCTCTCTAGGCCAGTGTGCCCAGCAGCATCCTTATCCACTGACACCAGGAGACTGAGCAAATGTCATTTTCTATGGATGCAACAGAGGAGGAAAGGGAAAAAAAAGTCCGGAGACCAAACTGAGCAGGAGGGATGTTTAGATGTTTAGGAAATGACACTTGTGAAGCAGAGAGGAGTCAATTTCTTCCCTCAAAGATGAACAGAAAAAGTTGGGCTATACAGTGTGGAAATGAACGGGGCCACTCATGAGGGTGTCTGTCAATATCAAACCTGAAGGAGAAGTGGAATGGGGTGAGAGAGGGCTGTGAAAGAGAACCGGGGTGAAAGGAGGTAGGCAGAAACAATGTCAAAATATGAGTTAGATGTGGGAAATTGCAAGAACAAGAAAAAGAGTAAGAGTGGCAATGGAGATAGCTGAGGCTGCTGGTAGGAAGCACAGCCGAGCACTTTGAAGATACTCAAATGCCATTGATTCTGAGCTACTCATTCTAACTTCCCTCGTGGATCGCCAATGAACCGCAAAACTTCATAATTCAGTCACTGGTTATCAGTAAGATACAAAGGAGCCTTGTCGAGTCATATCCTTGCAGGAAAGGGGCTTAGAAATCATCCGATACTGCTCTTTATCATTGGCAATAATCACTTCCCAAAGACCTAGACAACTGACTTCCAGTCTCTGCCCAAACAGCTGTATTGGGGGGAGGGGAGGACAACTTCCATCTCCATCAGATAATTGATAAATTGTAAGCTGGGTGGAGGGGAAAGCTGCTTTAAATTTTCTTATTCTTCAGTCTCATGCGCCCTCTGCTGACTAAAATTATCCGCTTCCATACTTCCAATTCCAGAATTTCTTAAGCTAGGGATACTGTGTTAATACTGATTCATTTTAAGGAATAAAACTTCACCAGCATATGATTTTCTCTTCACTGGACATTTGGAAGTCACTTGCATTTAGAGCAGTCAAACATATGCATGAATTACTTGCCCTTCTGAGCAATTTTAAATTTTATCTTTTGTCACCACCTGGTGGTAGACCGTCTTCTCACTTTTTTCCCCCCACTTTAAGTTCTTTTTTTTGTTTCTTGCTATGGGAAATCTCTAAACTAAGAAAACGAGTTAACTTTAGCAAGTATAAAACTTTTAGCATTGATAATCAAGCATTAATGTATCTCAGCATACAGTACGCACTTAAATATCTGTTTAATTAATGAGGTTTTATTTCATAGGTTGCAATGTCTATGATCTTTTTATTAGAATTGCATAAAGCTCTCAAATGTGGCCATGAAAGTGACCCACAGTATTATCAGAATTATTTTTCCTTTTTTAAAGTTTGATTTTTTTTTTTAATTTTTGGTTTAAGCTAACAGAGCTACATGATTAAAAAGTGGCTAGCGAAAGCATTTTATTACTTTAAGAATGTAAATGCACTTAGTTATCATGTTTAAAAGGTATTTTCTGTGATACCAAAAGGTGAAAGAAAATTTGGTAAAATTGTATTAACTGAGATTGAAAAGGTATGACTGACATTGTAACTTCATGACTCCTGATATTAAGAAAAACTGAGTTGTACATCATTTGCTGTAGACCATCGCCACCTCGTGGGCTGAATGAGGTACTAAAAGCGGTGAATCTTTTAAGGTGGAACTGTTATTGCCAGAAAGTTCCTATTTAGAATTTAAATGAAATTGAATCATTGGAAACAACAGCAGTAATGAGTCTGACAGCATTCATAACCGACCACACAATTAGATAGTTAACATGCCAAAAAGGCATTTGATTAAACATTATGAGCCACAGTCATTTCTAAGCCCCCAACTTGGTTTGTCTGAAGACAACTCCCCTGAGGCATAATTCAATATCCGCGAAACAAGGAAAGTGGTTGCACAAATTACACTTTTCTCAGTTATAGCAAGTGCTTGATTTGCGGGTCATAGCCATTTGCAGTCCAAATACAATTTACATGCATTTTTCTGTTTTCAATATTGTTATATTCTGAGTATACGGCATGCTTAAAGTAAATGTTTGGTATCTATTTTCTCATTGATGATCAAATGAAATGTCCATTTTGTTCAGTCTTACTTTAGACCATCTGTTCCCAGAAGGATCACTAAACAGCTTTCCCATTTCTAATTGGTAAATCCTCTGGTATGAAAATATGAATTCATAGCATCACATGTTTAAAAGAAATATGTACATTAATCATTTCTGTAGACAATATTTTCACTAAAACAATGCTAATAGTGCGTGTACCTCATTTTGTGGTTACTTGTTGACTACTTAATTTGATATAGACTTCTTAGGAATTATGAGTAGAGTATTGTGTCATACTATATGAAACACATGCAAACACAGAAGATGTAGGTGAGCATTAATCCTTTTTTCTTTTACTTGAAAATTCTCAAAACATTCCCATTTCTCTGTCAATAGAGGACAAGAATGCTTGTAAAAGTTCAAACTGTTCATTGTAAGAATATTTTCATCAAATATTTTAACTTTGGTTAGCTCCTCTCTACAAATAATAAAAACTGGTTAAGGTCTGTAAAGTAAAACATATCTAAGTTTATAATCGTATAAGTGCATATCTATAATAATAAGAGCATAATATGCTAATTAGACTGGACAGCTGAATGACCTTCCGGATGTCCTTCGGAAGTCCTTACAGATGACCTTCTAGACCAGCCGTGGGCAAACTACAGCCTGTTTGAAATGAATAAAACTAAAAAAAAAAGACCGTATCCTTTTATGTAATGATGTTTACTTTGAATTTATATTAGTTCACACAAACACTCCATCCATGCTTTTGTTCCGGCCCTCCGGTCCAGTTTAAGAACCCATTGTGGCCCTCGAGTCAAAAAGTTTGCCCACCCCTGTTCTAGACAAAGCCAGGACTACGAGGGCAGAGGCAAGCTACCGAGGCTGTGAGGGTGGAGCCTCTTGCACGAATTTTGTGCATTGGGCCTCTAGTGTATTCTATAAAAAGAAAGCCAGAAGTATGGTAGGGCTTAGGACAATGTGTGATCTTTTTGGTGCTCATTCAAATTAAGGAGCAAATATATTTTATAGGGGGAGAGTGCGAAACTTACTTACAAAGACTCAATATTACATGTCATTTTTACTAGTGTCATGTACACATTTTACTTCTGTTGGTCGTTTCCACAGTAAAATATTTTTTTCACATCACAATTTTGTTAAACATACACATGTGTTATATGTATATGTTTATGTAATACCACAAACGCCCAAAGAGTGCTGGGTTTTTAAAAAAAAAAAAAAAAAAGTTAGTAGATTAAATGTTCTTCTGCGTATGGATGGAGTTTTTCAAGCTTAGTAATTGGCAATTCCTACATCCATGCCTCTGTTGAAGCGATTAAAAGGAACCATTTCCCAGAACTACAGGTGCAGGACAGATTGGAGTCATTATGCAAAAGAACAGAAATCTGGAGAGAAACCTAGTGAATAAAAAAGCCATGTTCCTGGCCATCCGTTTGCCTTTAACTCTCTGTTTTGTTTTTGCTTCTCAGCACTATTTGAATATATAACATGAAATATGCAAAAATTACAATACATTTAAAATAAACCACCCAGGATTAGAGATCTATGCCTTGAATTAAACAAACTTCCAGTAAGAATGCACGGAGGGTGGAAATGAACTAAAGGCCAAGCTTGCATTCATATATTTTAAAAGCTAAAGTTTATGTAAGGGAGGTGGCAGTTTGGAATACATTTCACGGGTTGCTCATCTTATGAATTTCCCATCATGTCCCAATTCAAGGAACTCACATTTTACCCTTAGTCCTCTGTTAAGTCTCTAGGCCCCTGGACCACCTCAAGCATTTGAAATCTCCATTGCAAAGCCACTCTGAGGTCCCAGCTTACATAGTTTTCAGAGCGCTACTCTAAAGCAAGAGATTTGAAAATGTACTGATGGCGTTGCCATCTTTCTTTCATCATCCATCCTGGTCAGTATCTTCTTGTAACTGTAAAGCAACTTTTCCTGAAACGTTCTCCCAAGTATCTAACATTTCTTCTAGCTGGAAAGAACATATGAAATGAGATCATTTTTTAAAAATGGGATGTTAAAACCCCGTAAGAGACTAGAGGGGGTGGCATGCAAAACAACCTCTGGAAACTAAACTGACAAGTGGGGCTGTTTGGGAAATGACACTTGAGAGAGGAGTCCATCTCCTCCCTCAAAGATGGACAGAAACAGTCAGGCCTAGACAACGTGGGAATGAATGGGCTACTCGTGGGTGTGTGTCTGTCAATGTCAGATTTGAAGGAGAAATGGAAGGGGTGAGAGAGGGCAGTGAAGGAGAGGCTGGGTGGAAGGAGGTAGGCGGAGACAGTGGCCAAATGTTGGTGTGAGAAAGGAAGAGCAAAGAAAAAAAGGGTGGTGACTGAGATGCCTTGAGCTGCTGTTAAACACAGGTCATTCCTGCGTTGATCTTTCCGCAGGTAATTATGACGGGGACCTCAGAAAAAAAGGAAACTACACTGTAGAACCCGTGCATTCATTCCTAAATGTGTGGGGACCAGGGAATGCTGTTACACTTTTCCCAGAGCGAAGCGTGTTTGCTTCTGGGTGCCACTCATTCTCATTTGAACTCTGCTGAAGAGGGGAGAGAACATTTTGGATCTGATTGTCCAAGCAGGCAACCTAGAACTCTCCGAGGAAAAGGCGACATTGGAAAGTATTCTGAAAGCAAAAAATTGGAAGAGGGGTGCGTTGGAGGAGTGAAGGGGATGCCTCCTGCTGGGGCAGAATGAAGTTGGCAGGACTGCAGAGGAGTGAGGCGTGGGCCCAAGGGCCCAGATGAAACTTGGTGGAAACTGCGAGGTGGGGGTGGAGGGGGCGGTGGGGCGGGAGGCCCTGGAAGCCCAGGGAGCAGAGCGCGCGAGTTGGAGGGGCCCGGGTCCGCCTGGGTTTCGGCGGCCATTCCCACCATTGTCCCCGCGGCTCCCCGCCAGTGGACGCATTATGAAACATTTCCTTCCTCTGTGTCACGGAGCCCCTCCCTCCCTCCGCTTGGATGGAAGAACTGCTCAGCTTTTTCTTAGGGACCTAACGGTGGAAAGGCTCAGCTGTTCTCGCTCCGGTAGCGCGGACGCAGCCTTTCCCGCTCCTGATGGGAAGAGGGAGGGGCCCGGAAGGAAGCCGATTTCCTCAGGTCCCCACCGCACACTTTCCAGCCCCAGCGGTCCCGCAGGTCCCCGCGTGGAGAAGCGGGGTCCCTCGAGGTTCCCGCCCGCCTGGCCGCCGCCGCGGGTGGAGGAGGCGGGCAGGCGGGGCGGGGGCCGATCACTTCTCGGATGGGAAGAGAAAGCGCAGTTCCCTCCCTGGGCTCTAGGGAGCTGAACCGAGCCCCGATAACCTCTTCCGGAAGTGTGACCCTGGGTCCGCGCACAGAGGGCTCTCAGGCGGCAGGAGGGGGAGACGATGTTGGAAGGAGTCGGGGGGAAGGTCCATGCGCACGCACTTTAACATCCAGAGCCTGGGAAGTGTCTCCCGGCCCCTCACCCAGCATGCTTTCTGGGGGGTGGGGGTTTTCCCCGAGAAAAATTGGGGCGAAGAGAGAGCAAACCGGCCCTTGGCAGGCTAGGGAGATGGCGAGGAGCGGTGGGGTGTCTTTCTAGAAACGGCTGGGGAGTCGGGGGCTCCGGGGCTAGGGGGTGTGAGAGAGGGGGGCCTCGCAGGGCCAGTTCCTAGGCAGGGAAATCTTGGAGAAGGGATTCAGCTTTCCACCCCGATCGTCCCTTCGGGGAACTGCAGCCCCACGAGCGGACTGCGCTCCCGCACCAGAAGGGCGGCGGGAAGGGCGGGTGGTCCGGGAAGCCGGCCGGGGCCAGGCGCGGTGGAAGTGAGTACCTCTCCCCGCTGCAGCCCCAGACGCCCGAAGGACTGGTCACAGCCCCCCCCCCCCCCCCCCCGCGTCTTCCGCCCCCAGATGGACGAGCCCTTGGCGCGGAGCCAGCGCGGAGGTCGCCCCCTCCCCTCCCCCGCCCGGCCCGCCGCGCTGAGCGCGGTCTAGCACAGACTTTAGGGGGCGGTGTCTTCGGGCGGAGAGGCGGCCAAGAGGGAGGAGGAAGGGGGGAGGGGGTAGCGAAGCCTCCTGCAAGCTATAAAAGAGCGGTCCCGAGTGCCCGGTTCTTGCACTCGCAGGAAAGCCGCTCCGAGCCCGGGGCTGTTTCAAAACCCGGTCGCGCGGTCCGGCCGAGAGGGCAGAGCCCGGCGCAGAGCGAGCGGCACCCCGGCCCAGGCGGAAGCCGAAGAGGGGCTCCCGGCGCCGATCTCCGAGTGGCCCGGTGCCTCCACCCCAGAGGCGTCCCTGGGCGCTTCGGGTCCTCGCAGCAGCCACCCCGCCAGCGCCGGCTGCGCGGCGCCTCCAACTCTGCGCTTCGGAGGAAAACTTCGCGTCCGCAGGCTGCACTGCAGCGCCTCCTCCCAAGTGACCCCGGAGCCCCGAGTGCGGCTGGTTCTCCGTGAACTTGCAAAGCGTCATAGTAACTGAACTTTAACCATCCGGAGCGTGGCCAGCGAGGCTCTGCACTCCCGACCCAAACAATAGCCTCCTCGCCGGGAGCGCGGCGGCGCGCGGTGGCTCCGGGGGCTCGGGTGCAGCTGGCGGTCCCCGCGGGGTCCCGAAGGCGCATCGCAGGCGGCGACATGGGGAAGGCGGAGCTGGCCAGGTGGTCTCGGGGTCCGCAGCCCGCGTCCGTGCTGCTGCTGCTCGCGGCGGCCGCGGCACTGCTGGTCCTACCGGGCGCGCACGGGCGCCCCGCCCAGGAGGACGAGGAGCTGGTGCTGCCCACAGTGGAGCGCGACCCGGGACACAGGGACACGCACCTCCGCCTGGACGCCTTCGGCCGGCAGCTGAGCCTGGAACTGCAACCGGACCGCGGCTTCCTGGCGCCCGGCTTCACGCTCCAGACCGTGGGACGCAGGCGGGGGTCCGACGCTCCCAGTCCCGACCCCGCCGGCGACCTGGCGCACTGCTTCTACTCCGGCACGGTGAACGGCGATCCCAGCTCCGCCGCGGCCCTGAGCCTGTGCGAGGGCGTGCGCGGCGCCTTCTATCTGCAGGGCGAGGAGTACTTCATCCAGCCCGCGCCCGCCGCCGCCACCGTGCGCCTCGCCCCGGCCGCCGCCGGGGAGGAGCCGCCGACGCGGCCCCAGTTCCATCTCCTGCGGCGGCGGCGGCGGGGCGGCGGCGGGGCCAAGTGCGGGGTTGTAGACGAGGAGACTCAGCTCGCGAGGGGCGCGGGGCCAGAGGGCGAGGACTCCGGGGCTCAGTTGCGGCCGAGGGACCCCGCGCCGCAGAGCTCGGCGCAGCCAACAGGTACCAGTCCCAGAAGAATGGCTCTCACTTGTGTCTCCATTCATCCCCCTCTCCCCACTCTCTCTGCGCGGCTCGACCTAAGAGTAGACTCCAGTTTGTAGGCAGGACGGAGACCTGGCGGGGAGCGCTGGGGCTTGAGGTCCTGCCAGAACACTTAGTTCCGCTGGCCGGAATAATGAATGATCGAGACAGGACAGACAACCCAATGATTTTCTGCTGACTAAGGCGAAGCCTTTAGACCAGGAAGGGAGAGTTGGTCATGCGACTCTTCCCACCTTAGGCGAGTGTGAGCGTGTGCAACTTCTTCCCGTGCAGTTCACGTCGCTGTACCGGCCGTGCATGGGCTCTTTGGTCGCGTTGCAACTTTGCACTAGTTTTGTAACCGCTGCCTGTGCGCGCTCCCTGTGCGCAGAGGAGGGCGGGGATGGAGGGCACGGGGCCGCTGGTGACCTCGAAATGGGCAGCCCTCGAGACTGCACGGCTGCGCTGCGACCTCTGTGCGGCCGCCCTCGGTCCCCTTCCCCATTCAAGAGGCTGACCCCGACGACTAGAGGCGGCCGGGGCTTTCTGCAGAACCTGCTTGGGAGGTCTTTGCCCTGCGGGCCCCGCCTCCCCGCGCCTCCCACCCGGCATCCCAGGTTGCGCTCCCTCTCGCGGCCATAATTCTGCTCTCTGTTGAACGTTAGTCACCGCTAATCCTGCTTCTCCTTCCCCTGCCTCTCTGTTGTGTGGAGTGCTTACCGTCCAGTTCTTTTCATCCTCTCACTTTGGTGCCTTTGCTCTTCTTTAACTTCCTCGCATGTCTTGTTTGAGAATTTCTCCACTCTCCCCAGCACATCTGCTCCGTGAAGCAGTTATGTGGTTACACAGCCCGGTTCCCTGGGGGCCGAGTTTCAGGAGTTGAAGGGCCCTGGACTAAATCCGAGGCAGGGACTTAATTCCCTGGGGCAGCTGGAGTGGGGCAATAGGCTGCTGGGCAGGGTGGGTGGTCTTTTTGCCTGGATTTGGCGGGAGCAGCGCACCCCAGGGACCCCTGGAATGAGATTGCGGAGCAGTGCAGGCTGAGATTCCTGGAGGCCGGCCCCTTGGCAGACGCCCCAGCCCTGCCCTGGGCCTTCCACGTGGAGCCCGATGATCTCATTCAGGATTTGAGCCCTGGCCTGTGAAAGAGTGACTCAGGGCCTCTGCCTGCTGCCCTTGCTCCAAGTTTTTTACTACAGCTGGGGAGGAAGGTGTACATACTGCCTTGTTCTGAGGGTAGGATTTGCAGGAGGACTAAAAAAATCCCGCTCACCAAAAAAAAAAAAAAAAAAAAAAAAAAAAAAAAAAAAATTAACAAATACATTTTTTAAAAACAAAGCCTGACCCCTCAGAGGAGCACATGGCCATTTTATTTAAAGTAAAGGAGAAAACTTTAAAAATAACATTTTCGGTGAGCGGCGATGCAAATATTTTTGTTATTGTTGCCCTGGGTGTATTTCTGTTTTATTTGCCGTGACTGGTTAGACTTTCCTTATATACTCTGGGGAGGTGATTATTCTCGGCTAGACTGCCCCTGAGCAAACTATCTTTCTTGTTCCTTTCCAGGAAGTGGGAGTGTGAGAAAGAAGCGATTTGTGTCCAGCCCCCGTTATGTGGAAACCATGCTGGTGGCTGACCAGTCCATGGCAGAGTTCCACGGCAGTGGCCTCAAGAACTACCTCCTCACCTTGTTCTCGGTGGCCGCCAGGTTGTACAAGCACCCCAGCATTCGCAATTCGGTGAGCCTGGTGGTCGTGAAGATCCTGGTCATCTATGAGGAACAAAAGGGACCAGAAGTGACTTCCAACGCGGCCCTCACCCTGCGAAACTTCTGCAACTGGCAGAAACAGCACAACCCGCCCAGTGACCGAGATGCCGAACACTATGACACGGCGATTCTTTTCACCAGGCAGGTGAGAGGAAGACAGGGCTAAGTATGACAGGGTCGCCTGGGGAGTCCACTTGGTGACAAATGTCGGTAAGGCATGTCACCAGTTTTCGGCACTTGCATTTTTTTAATTGGCTCGCATGGTCAGTCCATCTCCTAGTTTCTTCTACAATTTTAATAGCTCAAGTTGCACAGTCCTGTTTGAATAGCATTAGGAAGAAATATTGATGCAGGTCACACAGAATACCCCTAAAGGACAGCTCAGCAACAATGAATGTAGATGCTCCAAGACATATGTGAAGATACACCTTGCCCCGACAGATCCCAAAGTTCATGGGATGTCCCTATTAATCAGGAGGTACCTTTGTCCTTGTAGGACCTGTGTGGCACCCAGACATGTGACACCCTCGGGATGGCTGATGTTGGAACTGTCTGTGATCCCAGCAGAAGCTGCTCTGTCATCGAAGATGATGGCTTACAAGCTGCCTTCACCACAGCCCATGAATTGGGTGAGTCTGTTTTAGAGTAAGAGCTAAGCTCAGTTTGTGAATACAAACTGAAAAACAAGATATTAATTTGAGAGAGAGAGTCTGTAGGTTATATTGCTGTGTTAGGTGCCAGGACTATTTAGAAATTGCAGAAAATATGTTTTAATTGTTCTAAACATCATCATCTTTATTAGAATACCAATAAGATCATTGGAACTATGGACATTTGGAGATTGTACATTTTTGTTTACACTCTAAAATGTAGACATTGTGTAGACATTGTCTCCAAAATAGGTGTTCTTTTTCTCTAGAAATATCCCTATTTGGAATAAAATGCTGCACATTTACCTATGTTCTAATGTGAGTTTCGGATTGCTTCTAAGGCCACGTGTTTAACATGCCGCACGATGATGCGAAGCAATGTGCCAGCATCAATGTCAACCAGGATTCCCACTTGATGGCGTCCATGCTTTCCAACTTGGACCGCAGCCAGCCCTGGTCTCCCTGCAGCGCCTACATGATCACCTCATTTCTGGACAACGGTCATGGTAAGACGCTCCAACAACTCTTTCCACGTGGCGTCCAACCTCCTGTATGTAAAGTTCTAATTAAACAGGCTCATTTTTTCTTTTTTTGTTCTTGATATTTTCCTTCAAGATTACTTTCACTGCCAAGCGCATGCCTTTTTAGATCTTAATTCCCATAAAAGATACATGAATTTGAATTTTTAGCAGAACAGTCATTTCCTGTCATTGCAGAAATAGCCCAGTGAGGATAATGTCTTCATTTCAATTTATCTTCATTTCAATTTCTCTGGCACCTTCTCCAAAAGTTTGACAGCCTTTAACTAGCTTTGCTATATATTATCTCTTATGATACATATTTGATGGAATTGACCTACCCCCTACATGCTTTCATTTATCATTTATTAATAATGGTTAATAGTTGGGCTTTTTGTTTATTTTGTTTTTGCAGGGGAATGTTTGATGGACAAGCCCCAAAGCCCCATGCAGCTCCCCTCTGACCTTCCTGGGACCTTGTATGATGCCAACCGGCAGTGCCAATTTACGTTTGGGGAAGACTCCAAACACTGCCCCGATGCAGCCAGCACGTGCACCACCCTCTGGTGCACGGGCACCTCCGGGGGGCTGCTGGTGTGCCAAACCAAACACTTCCCTTGGGCGGACGGCACCAGCTGTGGCGAAGGGAAATGGTGTGTCAACAGCAAGTGTGTGAACAAGACTGACAAGAAGCATTTTGATGTGAGTTTCCTACTCATGCACATGCTCCTTTCAAATCCGGAATCGAATAGAGTGATGCCAAAATGTCTGATGGCACGTTAAACACCCCAACCCTGTTCTCGGGCCGGGAAGATAGATTCTTTTCGTAATTGATTCTTTATCTCGTATTTTTCTCTTTTATTCCCTAAGAAGGTCTCTATAGAGAATTCTAATCTGATGACTTGTGTCCCCATGTAGACACCTGTTCATGGAAGCTGGGGGCCATGGGGACCCTGGGGAGATTGCTCGAGAACCTGTGGTGGAGGCGTTCAGTACACAATGAGGGAATGTGACAACCCAGTCCCCAAGAACGGAGGGAAGTACTGTGAAGGCAAGCGTGTGCGCTACCGATCATGTAACATTGAGGACTGTCCAGACAACAACGGTGAGTGAAAAGGGGCGAAAAAGCCGTGCCCCCCAAGAGGCAGTGAAGGGATGGA
Source organism: Myotis myotis (assembly GCF_014108235.1). Taxonomy (NCBI): domain Eukaryota; kingdom Metazoa; phylum Chordata; class Mammalia; order Chiroptera; family Vespertilionidae; genus Myotis; species Myotis myotis. The sequence continues at coordinate 206,081,303 of NW_023416324.1, read as the reverse complement.
GACCGATAAGGCCGTTCTATCCTTCTCTTTCCAGGCAAAACCTTTAGAGAGGAGCAGTGCGAGGCACACAACGAGTTCTCCAAAGCTTCCTTTGGGAGTGGGCCCGCAGTGGAGTGGACACCCAAATACGCTGGGGTCTCCCCGAAGGACAGGTGCAAGCTCATCTGTCAAGCCAAAGGCATTGGCTACTTCTTCGTTCTGCAGCCCAAGGTAGTAACTTTTCCACTTACTTTTTGCCTAAGACCCAACGCCTTGGCTCGCTACCTTTTCATGCAACCTATAGGCACTTCTTTAATCTGTATATTAATGTGTTCAATTTCAAATTAGACTTCATTTTCTTCGGCATACCTCAGCCAGATGTGTTTGGTATTGTTCAGAGTGATGAATGAAGCTGAATTTAGCACTGAGGATTCTTGCAATTTCTTATTATTCTTATAAACAAGAGCCCTTTCCTGGGCTAGATCAATGATGTATTAGCATGACAGCCAACCAGTAGTTTTGGAAAATAGCCCAGGCACGGTCCAAAGTACTCGTTACTGGTTGACTAGCAGGAGCATGTGCAAACAGACTTACTAAAATGGAAGTCTGAGCCTTGATACCTTTTGTGTTTAAGAACATATATGGAACTAGCAAAAGCATCATATTACTGTTGTACTTAGGGGATAAACTGGCTGAGGTAAAATGTGGTATTGGTTGAAATCTCATGTGTCATTATCACTGTAGGCCATAAAAATATTCCCCACTTGCAAATTCAATATTTAGTAAGTGATTTATTCAGCACCTACTTATTCAGGCATTATCCTGAGGATACAGCCGTGAAAAATTGACAAGAAAACCTGCTTTCATTGATCTTAGGTGGAAGTAAGATAGGTCAATAAACAAATAATAAAAAATGTGTGATTTTTTCAGATGTCTGTATGTACTATGGGGAAAAAAGGCAGAGAAGGGTAGTATATGGCATGTATAGAGTACCGTTTTATTGCAATGGTCAGGAAATCAGAGATGTGATGTTAATGAGGGAAACTTTTGTAGTTACAGCTCCATGTCGTCCCTGGTTAGTGTGTGACACCAGATACCTGTTCTTCCTTTCTCAGGTGGTAGATGGTACTCCATGCAGCCCCGACTCCACCTCTGTGTGCGTGCAAGGGCAGTGTGTAAAAGCTGGTTGTGATCGCATCATAGACTCCAAAAAGAAATTTGACAAATGTGGCATTTGTGGAGGAAATGGATCCACATGCAAGAAAATATCAGGATCGGCTACCAGTTCAAAGTAAGTTTGAAAATGCCGTACTCCCAAAGATCCTATCATTTAGATGTTCCTTTGTACAGGTCTGGTAAAAATTGTCTTCTAAATGATTAGCTAAACCATACAAAGAGCCAGTGAATGAGCGATCTTTCTATCTGCTCTTCTTGCCTGCAGTCCTGGCTATCATGACATCGTCACCATCCCGGCGGGAGCCACAAACATTGAAGTGAAACAACGGAACCAGAGGGGATCCAGAAACACCGGCAGCTTCCTCGCCATCAAAGCCGCCGATGGCACATACATCCTGAATGGCGACTTCACCCTGTCCACCTTGGAGCAGGACATCACGTACAAGGGCACGGCCTTGAGGTACAGCGGCTCCTCTGCGGCGCTGGAAAGAATCCGCAGCTTCAGCCCCCTCAAGGAGCCCTTGACCATCCAGGTCCTCACAGTGGGCAATGCCCTCCGGCCGAAAATTAAATACACCTATTTCGTGAAGAAGAAGAAGGAGCCTTTCAATGCCATCCCTACCTTCTCAGAGTGGGTCATCGAAGAGTGGGGCGAATGCTCCAAGTCCTGTGGGCAGGGGGTGCAGAGGAGACGGGTGGAGTGCCGAGACCTCAACGGGCAGCCTGCCTCAGAGTGTGCCAAGGAAGTGAAGCCAGCCAGCACCCGCCCCTGCGCGGACCTGCCCTGCCCCCACTGGCAGCTGGGGGACTGGTCCCCCTGTTCCAAGACCTGTGGGAAGGGCTACAAAAAGAGGACCTTGCAGTGTCTGGCCCACGATGGGGGGGTGCTGGCCCAAGAGAGCTGCGATCCTTTAAAGAAGCCTAAACATTACATAGACTTTTGCACCGTGGCAGAGTGCAGTTAAGCGGGCTGAGTGTGGAGGGGAAGATGAGGTGAGGAAGGGCTGAGGCACTGAAATCAAGAAGGCTGGAGGGATCCAGTAGACCTTGCTGGTGATGTTCCAATCCCTGTTCCCTGGTACTGATTCGATACATGGTGTCCTGGGGGTTGGGGAGGCAAAGCAAGAGAACAATGAGATTCTTAGCTTAAGGTGTGGCTTACTTTATGTCACTCGCAATGGAGGGAGACAGGAGTCCAAAGAGGAGCTTTGACCAGCACTGTTTATGATTGCGATGGTTTCAGAGAATGTTTATGTCATCTTTTCTCCCGAGAGCTAAGAACTGAAGGATGTCCACCATGGAGAAAAAAGTTGAGCATGTCCAGTGACTCCATCATTACCTTTTTGCGCCATTCTCCCGTCTTTGTACATTTATTATGACCAAGAAACAAGTCCTGTGTTTGTAAAAATGCACTGAGTCTCTAGGGGGAAAACAGCAGCGATGTATCGGGTGCTGGTAAATCCAGAGGAGGCACCCCCAGCTCGGTACCTCCCACCTTCCTTCCCTCCTTGTGTAAGCCTACCTTAGGAATGTGCATGTGAAAAACCAGTCTGAGTCTCAAGAAAGTCAGCGAGATCACGCAAACAAGGAAGCAATGCCAGAACAAGAAAGGGGTGAGCACAACAGGGTCCCCAGTGTTTGGGGACAGTGAGGTCCTTTGTCTCATGATGGGGAGGCTACTGAGGGGTAGCAGGTCCATCCCCAGCAGCTGGTCCAGCAGTCATATCCTGGTGAATGTCTGTTCAGCTCTTCTACTATGAAAGAGGATGACTTTTTCCATGTGTATATAGTAAAATATGTTACTATAAATTCTATGTACTTTATAAGTATTGGTTTGTGTGTTCCTTCTGAGAAGGACGATAGTATGTAATAAATGCCTATAATAACATATTTATTTTTATACATTTCTTTTTAATGATAAAACTCTTAAGTTATACCGTGATTGTAAAAGGGCATATAAAAAATAGAGTATTTATACAATATATGTTACTAGAAATAATAAAAGAACACTTTTCGAATATGTGTGTATTTTTTTTTAAGTGGGAATTTATTTCTAGGAAGGAAATCCGAGACTTAAATACTGAATTTGAAGAACGGATATTTTCTTAAATTCTTTGGAAATAAGATTTCATTCTAATGAAATGTATTTTATATATCCTGGATTGTGTGATTGTTGCAAAGAAAGGAAGCTATGGTATCTTTGGTGGTAGATAGGTTTGTTACTCATGTATAATATATACAAATGATTGGCAGACTTTTTCTGTAAAAGAGCCAGATCATAAATACTTTTGGCTTTGTGGCCCATACCATCTCTGTCCCAACTACTTCAATGTGCTGTTGTAGCATGAAGACAGCCATGGGCAACACATAAATGAATGGGTATGGCAGTGTTCTAATAAAATTTTATTTACAAAAACAGGCAGTGGGCCAAATTTGTTCTTTGGGTATAGTTTGCTGACCTCTGATGTATACCATAAATAAAGTGGGAAAAGATGGGATTCTGAAAGTATTTGGAATTCATATGTCTTCCTCAACTATATCACATGATGTTATATGAAAGTACTTAACTACTGAGTAGAAAACGGTGCCTTAAATTACATTAATAGACATGCATGGTAAGTGGAGCCCGCCAAATGTCCCACTTTCTCATCAGAAATACCTGAGGTGTAGTAGAAACACCCTGGAACACCAATGACACTCCGAGTAGACTTTTGTGAATGACTGTATTCTAACTACTAAATGGTACATCAATTGTTTTAAAAGTATAGACTTCTTCCAAAGTACCTACCTTTCTCCCAGGAAATAGTTGATGCACTAGAAGACTTGGATTATATGGTTAGCCACGTACACTTCCAACTTCACACTTCATCTTTCTCTTCACCATCCTTCAAATAGTCTCCTCAAATAGTTCTATGTAACTTGCTAACTTCAGTTTCAGAGGATAATTCGCCCTTCAGAATTAGGCAGTGATCTTCCTCTGAGCAACTGAACGTAAGATTCTTTGGAGCCAGGTGTATAAGTCAGATAGCAGGGCAGGGGAAGGGAGAGTCACATTAGTCTCTGGTTTCATATTTTACTACTTCCTGGGCCTCTAAGCCAAAAAGTAAAAGTCAAATCTTTTCACACTGGGAACTAGCTGTGGTCCCATAGAATTCCGCTAGCCATCGGATTTGGCCATGTGTTTAATCACCAGTGGCCTAAGGTGATGTCTACCACAATTACGTTTTTGCTTAACATTACTATGGTACTCAGTAAGCGATGTGCCCTCACCCTCAATCACTATACAAGCTATTTGATAAAATGAGATAAATGTACCTAAAATGATAACCCACAATATAAAGAAGTCATCTTCAGATCTGGCCCAACTCACTGATGAGTTAATGTGTCTTTGAAAAGGCTCACATTGATTTGACATAGTCAGCAAGGAGACTGAAGTTCAGGACACAAAGATAAAAACAGTCAAAAGGTTTTCCATTGTTCTCTGCATATTCAATGCCAAACAACTTTCTAAGTCACCACCTTATGTTTTTAGCCCTTTGCTGATGAGATTTTTCTTTTATCAATAAACCAAGCAGTTTAAAATTTTGACAGCAAAGAGAGTTTAGTTCAAAACACATCTGGTTTTGTGAGATTGATCAGGAACCTGCTTAAAAAGATGAACTATTTTGTGCTCGCTCATGGTACAGATATAAATGATGAGCTGGCATAATGTTGAATATTAATTAAAATACTCAATTTGGAAAGCACTCAATAGGCACTTTCTCTAGCATTCCAACTACAAGCAAAATTTTTGAATCAGAGCTTTCATGCAAAAATGGATAAAAATCGTTCCTAATTTTTGCTCCTTATTTAATCTGCCTTAAGAAGAGGTCTTTACATGACTTAGGAATAATAAACAACACCCACAATTTGCTAATCTCATTGGTTTTTTTAAATGAAAGAAAAGTAAAAATTATTAATGCAAAGGTGGGGGTGCTAGATCTATCAAGAAAATTGACCAAAGGTATCTCAGTATAAAGCATAGTCTGTCCTGCCATACACAGACTTTTTTGACATGAATGAGCTCAAATGATATCGGCAGAAATGCAAACAGTAAAACATGGAAGATGCTTTGGTTTATCAACAAAATCATAACTGAAGGATAGAAATTTCTTATATTTGGAATTATCAAAGGACATCATTTCATTTTTTAATTTGGTAATTAGGTAATATAAATGAATGATACTTCTTAGAAGCAAATACCCAAACATATCTCTTCATAGAGAGAGGATGTATGTAATATTTGATCCATAAAGAAAATAATGGAAAGCAAAAAATAAGGTGACCCAATTACAACCACATTATCCTGACAATACATTGTTAAACTTTCCTATTCAAAGACAAATACCTTCAGGATGTGCTTAAAAATAAAATCCAATAACATGACAAATGAAAGGGAACTATTTAAATCAAAATGACATTTCTTCAAAGAAGTGCAAAGATTTATCAGGCAAACAGAAAAAAAGTTGGAATAAAATGATATCAGCCAAAATTACACTGAAGATGGAAAAACACTAAGCAAAATAAAAAATGACATTTCTTGTGAATTAAAAATAGAATCTACAATAAAATATCTGTCCAAGATAGTAGAACATCTATGTATCGATTTAAAATTGTTAAAAATGCAAAGGATAATCAACAGGTAAGAACAATTCTATTTGTCTTTAATACCTCTCTCTAGGTAAGAGCAAACCAAATATGTAAAAAAAAAAAAAAAAAAAAAAAAGTGCAAAACTTTACAAAGACATAAAAGAAGACTAGATTAAAGCAAGAGGCATACAAATTTCTTTAAGTCACAAACCTTTTTATTTTGTCCTAAAATGAGTAGATATAATGATTCCAATCATTAGCCATTCATAAATTTTTGGAACTTGATAGCACGATTCTAAAATGCATCTGAGGAAATCAATTTGGTGAAGATAAGAGAAATGCAACTATGAACAAAGTGCAATGTAAGATATTTGTTTGACCTGATTTGAAAATGTACCATAAAATTGCAATTAGAAAGAAGTGGTACTTGTCGAATTATTGACAAGCAAATCTATGGGTGAAAAAGCTTTGAAATAAAGCTTTAGCAACCATAACCAAATTATAGATGATGTATATATGATATATAAATGATGAAGTTAGCAACATAAATCTGTGAGCTAAAAAAGATCATCCCAAACATAGCCTTAAATGAAAAAATAAAAATGTGTTTGGGGAAAAAATTAGAGCCTTCTTCAGACCATTCAGCAACTTAAATTCCAGTTACATAAAAAATTAAAACATTTAAATGGAAACCTTAAGAAGTATTAGTAAATATAAATAGTTATTACTGGATGAGGAAGGAGATCTGAGCATAGAAACAATAAAAGATTACATAACCAAGACAAACACACACAAATGGACTGATTTGATTGGCTTAAATCTTTATATTCTGTGTTTAAGAAGAATCCTTTAGAAAATATGAAAAAAAACACATTTAAGATATGATATATATTTTTGACCTTTTCTGCTCTTTTACATGTTTTTTGAGAATAAATGTATTTAAAGTACACATACTTAAAGACACTAAAACACTCTCTAAAACAGCTTGGTACAGAGTGCAAGAGTAAATCATGTGATAACTGAAAGAAAAATAAAGGGAGAGACAGAAAGGGAGAAAAATCGTATTTGTATTTGTAGCGATAAGATATAAAGCAATTAAGTAAATTTTTGTAATAAATGGCGAATATATCAATTTTTTAAAGAAGCTTGATTTAAATATTATCATAGGCTATTAAAATATTCACTGTTTCATATTATAGGCTTCTAGAACTTTTATTTTGCACCAAGAAGAAAATTAAGTAGAGAGAATGAAAATGGGACTGCCATGTTTTGCTTGCCTGTATCCAGAATTCAATCATTTTTTTCTTTAGTGCTCACCCGAGGATATTTTTATTGATTTTAGAGAGGAAGGGAGGAAAGAGAGAGAGAGGATCAGAACATGCAACCTAGATATATGCCTTGACAGGAACTGAATTTGCAACCTTTTGGTGTATAGGATGATGTCCAACTAACTCAACCACCTGGTCATGTCTAGAATTGAATTTTAATGGTTAAAAAAAACAACAACACAAAAAACCCTCTTATGGCTACATGAAGTATATACCAAAGAATGATAGCTAGGTAGGTAGGTAGGTAGGTAGGTAGGTAGATAGATAGATAGATAGACATTTTATATATATAAAAGTAAATCTGAGTGAAGATGAAGAGACAGAATTAATATGAAGGCACTTAGAGGGATTCTTAGTTCCCAAAGTTGAGGGAGGCAGGCCCATTGCTGAAGCAGGAATGCAGGGGTAGGCCCAGATAGAGGCCACATTTGACAACCTTGAAGTTGAAGATGAGGGAGCTCAGTGAAAGATGAAGTGAATGGGCCAGGATCAAAGATCTCTGATTTCTATCTAAAGCTCTTCACCAGATGGGTTAGATTAGTTGTGTTCAGAGTTTCTCTCCTTTTTTCTTCAATAAAGTGGGCAAAGAGCTTAGCGGGTCTCTGCAGTGTTTCATAAAAGCAGAGAAGTGCCCCAAATAAAGAATGCAGCAGTTGAGCAATGCCTGCAGGGAGGGACATGACAATGTCTTTCTGACTTTTCACTTATTTCAAGTTGGTTTCCTCAGTTCTGAATCTTCCAGAATCTTTCACCTTCAACATTTTCACCCAAGATGTTAAGGAGAATAGGAGTAACAGGCTTGGCTTGTCTCAGCGCAAACCAGAGGTATTGATAAAACAGGACATATTCAAAGGATACTTGAGGGGAAAGGGAAGAAGAGCAGGGCATACACCGCACCATTGTCATCTTGATAAACAAATTCTGAACAAATGGCAGTTGGCTGGATGCCTTCATTTCGAACAATGAAGACCCACAATCACAAAAGCTAGATCTCCACGTCTTTGGGCAGGGTCTTCTGCTCTTAAAGATCCATAGAGATATTATCTACTTATCAAAGTACAAGATATTCTGGAATGTTCTTTATACCATTAGGATAATTTCTTGTAGAAGTGGGATATTAGTTAAACCCTGTACTTTTCTAACTAAAACACTTTTGCACCCATACCAGTACTCTAATACTCTGCATTGTTAATACCCTGTGATAGAATTTCCTCATATGGATCTTCAATCTGACTTTCTTTGGAGCTCAGAATTTAAGACACAGCTATACCAGATTGCTAAAGAAATTGAATATCCTATTTGCCTCTGGCCTAGGCTTTCCCATTTTCCTTTCTTAAAAAAAAAAAAAGCCATTTACCAAAAACCATAACAGCTAGAATTGCATTTTTTTTCTTTGACAATCATGTGAGTGTGAAACATTTACAAGATTAAAATGTAAAGAAAGCTGAATGCCTGGAAAAGCTTTTTATCCCATACAATCATAAACATGTCCAAGCCTCACTTTGGACTACACAGAACCACAGGCACAGTTGAAACATGGTAATATTCAATTCTCAGCACCACTGGGGGAAGGCAAAAGTATAATTTCACAGAAGAATGATAAAAGCATTATGGACAGACCAGAATTAGAGAACTCAGTATTTGTCTTTCTGAGAGATTTTGCCATCCACCAATTGTGGGACTTTAGGGAGAAAAATACCTTGCCATTAATTCTTTCTAACATATCATGACTTAAATGATCAATAACCACAAAAAAGATACAATCTAAAATATGAGGTTTCGTTAATTACAGAGCATCAATAACAATGAAGTTGTTTGTCTTCAGGTTACTGGATATTACACTTATTTATATTCAGAACCCAAAAGAGAGAGGAAAGTAATACTGTGAAAGCAAATGCTTACTTTTAAGTAATACACTGACAGAGACTGCTGAAGAATCAAATTGTCAACCACAAAGGTTTTCTGGTTGACAAGAAAAGTCCTTTATATTTTAACAATGTATCTTTAAGTAAAACATCACTTGTTAAGAAAATAGAATCTATTCTTGGCCATATATTTTTACCTTAATCACTTTGAATAAATAATAAAAATGTTTAATTTAGCCTCTCTTTCCCTGAAATATAATTACACATCTTTAAGAAGTATATGCTCAAGAAACAAGAAAAAGAAAAAAAATCAACATAGTATTTTCTTAAGAAAATTATAGTAGAGAAGATAAATCAGCAGGGCAGACAATTAGATCATCATTCTGCTGATATTACAAATATGGGTAAGAATCAGTAAGTACCACTGAGCCCCTGTTTTGTATAAAGCCCTGTCTTAGAAACTCAGAAGCTGCCCATAAGAAAAGCAACAAAGAAAAATAAATAGATAAAAGGATGGAAGAGAGAGGGAGATATGGAGATAGGGAAGGGAAGAAAGACAATCTTGCCTTCAGTCTTACAATATAACAGGAGAAACAAAAGATATGCACATGAAAAGTTAATTAACAATACAAGGAAGCGAGTCCAATGAGTTGCATGCATGCATAATGTAAGGTCAGAATTACAGAAGGGAGAGATCACTGCAGGTCAAAGGGTCAAGAAATTTCAGAGGAGTGGACACAGTAGGCTTGACACCAGGTTAAATAGAATTAAAATAGGCCATTAGTTTGAATTGTTGTTGCAAAGTACTGGAGACCTGGTAACTTATAAACAATAGAAATTTATTTCTCACAGTTCTGGAGCTGGACATCTGAGAACAGGATGCCAGTGTGGTCAGAGGGTTATGGTGCGAGCTCTCTTCTGGGCTGCATGCCACCAACTTGTTAGTATATGTTCACATGGTAGGAAGAAGGCAAGAGAGATCCCTGGTGTCCCTTTCAGCAGGCCGCCAATCCTATTGATGGGGGCTCCACCCTCATGACCTCATCACCTGTCAAAGGCCCCGTCTCTTAAGACCATCACACTGGGAGTTAGGATTTCAACATAGAAATTTGGGAGGAACACAAACATTCTGTTTATTACATGTATGTTCCAGATATTGGGGAAGGAATACCAGTAGCCCAGGCGGCTGATCCATGTGATCTGCTCTTCTCAACTCCTCATAAGGGCAACTGAATGCGTAGATGCCACCACCAGTTGGACTGGGTGGCAGCACCCATCCAGTGAGGACCAGAGAGCGCTTCCAGCATGGAGCAAAGAATAAAGAGTGTGTATAAGACACCCAGAAAGACGCTTCCTGCCTTGTCGCTTTATGCCAGCTCACTCAACTAGATGGGTTGACTTAGTTTTGTAAAAAGTTATCGGAAGCCAGGATAGAATCTTTGGATATTACAAATAAAACCAAGTTACAGAGGCAAGTGATGTAACCTTTGAATTAAATGCGCCAAAACTCACATGTTTAAATGGACACCTCTCTTCCCCAAGTTTAATTACTTTGGGCTGTGAGTCATGAGCCCAGAGCAGCTACTTCTCCAAGGACCCAGCTCTTCCTTGGAACTGTCCTCAGAGCCAGCTGAGAGAAGCAACTTGTCTCCTTGCTTCCCAACTATGTTTCATTTTTGACCAAAAATGGCAACACCCAGCTTGGAGACCCACCTTAGTCATCACACTTGGCTGCAGAGGACTTTGGTTGTATCCAAAATTAAAACCTCCTTCAAAGACAGATGTGCTACCACAGGCAACATTCAAAGAATGAGCTGCAGGCTGCAAAGGTGATTCCAGTGGAGCCAATCCAGAACCACTGAAGCCAGGGCAGCCTTCCTAGAAAAGGTGTATGTGTTTCCCAAATAACAACCTTAAAAGGGCCACAGAGCTTTCGAATGTGGACTTTGGTTTGTTAAAAAGAAGTCAGTTCTAGTGAGAGGTTGCTTGACATGGTGGCTGAAGATGCAAAATTTTGAATCAGGCGGCTGGGGTTGGAATCCCAGCCTTACCTCAATTTCCCATCTCATAATGGGAATAATAACTTACTTTATGCCGTTGGTGTAATACCTGCAAAGTGCTCAAACCAGCCCCTGGTACATAGTAAACAGTCCAGTCTTCGTGTGGTGGCAGATGTGAAGGTAGCAGTGATAGCGTGGGCAAGCATTAATGAGGAAAGGTTAGTGGGGAGGCTATGGAAGATGCTCTGTCCTCTTAACAAAGACCTTTGACATCAAGCCTGTTCCTAGTTACATCCAGCTCTTTCTGCCCTGATGGGCTGTATGCTGCTCAAGGGACCATCTGCATTTCTACATGATGTTCTCCATTCTGATTGGTGTCTTTCATCTCGTCAGCCAAATCTATGCCACACAATGTCTTTGGTCCTCCCAGATAAGAGTATAAATATATAGGCAGAGAGAGTATACTTAGCAAATATACATGCATATCACTGTATATGCACTAGAAGAAAATGGAGTTAGTTTATGATAATAATTGTGTGTCTGACCGAAGCCACAAAGAACCCAGACTCCCTTAGATCTATGCACAAACTCATCTTTTCCCCTCCTGAAAACCTAGGGCTTATTAAAGCTCTTCATAGTAAACCCACAATCTCCTCAAAAATCTTAGTTAAAAAAAATATAATCAGCCCCTGTGTATACAAGAATGCTTTGTCTGCTATTACAGTTTTCCAGCATGACGCTCCTGTCATGCTCTCGTTCTATGAATATCAAACACAAACATTCCTTCAGCCCTTCTACTTGCAGTGAAAAAGGCTGGAAATCCTGGATGTTTTACTAATTAAATATGTGACCTTAAGGAAGCTTAATTGCTCCAGGTCTCAGGTACTTCTTCAATAAGGTAAGAGCATTAGATTATTTTATCTTTGTAGTCTGGGATCTTTTTCTGGCTTCATAGCTGTCACTGGACGGCAATTTGGAAAGCTGAACGCCATCTGTAATTAATTATATCCTGATATTGGACTTCAACTCACAGAGATGCACACAGAGGCAGATGTCACTGTGATGGTCCAGGCCATTTCCTTAAAACACTTTTTAAAAAATGTTCCCCTATTATACTGTCATTTGAATTGTTTACTGAAAAAGAAATATTAGACTTGGTTTAAATGACCTTTATTTAGCACCGAATCACTTGAAGCTTTTCACTTTCAACTGTGCATATCATTTTTCATGTGCCAAACCCTCCAGCAGGCACGGATTTCCCATAAAAGTGCTCATCTGGATTTTATGCTCTTTTGCTGTCTCTCCGTAAGTGGATTTTATGTTTCTTATTGATCAAACCACATCTTTTTCTTTTCTAACTCTCCCTCCTGCCAGGTTCCTGGAATTGTAGAGCACGCATAGTAGAAACGCAGTAGAAGTTTTGCTCATTGACAAACATGTGGGCTTCCTGCTAAGAGCGACCGTCGCTTCCAACATTTTGCAGTTACAATGGCCACAGGGACTTTGCGGAGGAATCTTCCCCCTTATTGCTACTGCAGTGGACATATCTGTGGTTGTACATTTATTTCATTACTTTGGAAGCTTAAAGCTGACTTAATCTTATTGAGTTTCAGCTTCATTTTTTTGTAAAATAAAGATTTCAGGTATTGTTCTAAAATAAATGAGATATTATATGTAAAGCTCCTGGCACACCAGAGAGGTAGTATACTGTTATTGACATTAATATCTGGGGCACATGGCTTTCAATCCCACCCTGATTTATAGACACAATTCAGCTACGTTAGAAGGTTTCTCGGTAACATGAACTGATCTTGATTAATTTGGCCTCAGGGGCTTCTAAAAGCTGACAAGTTTATCAACTCTAACAAAAGCAGACAAACGAGTCATCCAGGTAGAAGGTACTACAATAGCAACAAACAATATGAGTGGTGAATTCTATGATACAGGACAAATCTACCTTTCCAAATATTGAATTAAGAGTAAATATATATATATATGGCATTGTTACTATGAAACTTAACCAATTCCTAACTTCATGAACATCCTTTGAGACATTTTATTTTCATGATAATTGAGACAATTTTGATGATGGTGATGGCTATCCTAAATGACTAAGGTCCTAAACTGCTACTTATACTTTTTACGTGGTTGAAATCAAAATTTTATTTTCCACTTTCCTTAGTTCCATTTCAAAATAAATTACAAAATGAATAACACATTTATAACTGATCAGTCTGAATACAGAAAGTGAGAACTTCACCCTAGCGGGTTTGGCTCAGTGGATAGAGCGTCAGCCTGCGGACTAAAGAGTCCCTGGTTCAATTCCAGTCTAGGTCCTATGCCCAGGTTTTGGACTCTATCCCCAGTAGGGGGCGTGCAGGAGGCAGCCTATGAATGATTCTCTGTCACTGATGTTTTTCTCTCTCCCTCTCCCTCCCTCTCTGAAATCAATAAAAATATATTAAAAAAAGAAAAGAAAGTGAGAACTTCTAGAGATATCCAATTATAATAATAAAAAAGAATGAGACTGTGGGTGCTTTATTTTTAACCCAACTATATATTTCTCATGTGTTGTGATTTTTTTCACATAAAAAGCAACAACGCATTGTTATCTCTATTTCTTCAAGTCCACAAAACGTATTGTAACATTTAAAAAAGATATTTTAAAATAATGGGTGTTATTGTAAAGGAAAATGTACAATGAAAATGTAAACCTTGAAAAAAAGGACGAAGATTCTAAGAAGCACTGTTATTCCTATGGTGATTCTTCTTTTTAGCAGTTTTTTGCTAGCAGAGCATACACAATGTAATGTCTTAGCTTTCCCTGTAAAAAGCAATATGAACTGAGACCTCTAGTGGAACTAATGGGAACTGTTCCACTGATTGCTTGCTTTAATCTCATCAAGCAGAAACAAGGTCTCTGTATCGAAACCCTACATTTTCTAGGGTTTCAATAAGGTTTAAAACCTGCATGTTTCTAACAAAAATTATAATAAATTATTTTTAAGACCTACGTATTTACCTCTTGAACAATGAGCAAGTTTTCCCTAGCGCTTTAGAATACGTACTTACTAAGGAAAAGGAATACGTATGAAGTTTGAAAAACCAGTTGCTGGGACTGCCAGTGCTTTATGGAATTTAGCACACAGTTTGGAAACCAAATGTCATTTGGTTGCAAAGCTCTTTTATTCCCTAGTGAAATGACTAACTGTGACTTTGTACCCTGGGGATGAAAAGCACACTGGGAGCCCAGAATCCTGTAACAGTGCTGATGCGGAGACTAAAAATACTTGACATTTGTAATTGTTTGACATCCTGGGACATAAAAGTAGTGCTGAAGTGCTGTGTCATTTTCCCAGCCTCCCCTCCAAATGATATACACTGCAATGTGCCACCTGAAATGTGAGACCAACTTGAAAAGGAGAAACGGCGAAAGGAAGTATGTTATACAAAATATTAATAATGGAACTGTGACAGGACCTAGAGGTCTGCACAGATTTAAACAGCTGCACATGAGTTCTCTGCAGAAATGCTTAGGTCATGTGTTTTCCCATGTACTTTAATTTATGGTTTATTTGTTTGCATTGTGGAATGAAAACCAGATTGGATCTGTAAAGAGGATCCCTGAGGTATCATGTATAGATAACTCTGGTTGGAGATTGTCCAAAAGGACATGAGACTCTTCATCATACAAATGAAACAGTTCTGAATTCAAGTAGGAAAAAAATGCTCAAGAGATAAAATTTTGACGTGATTGTTAAAATGCCAGTAATTAAAAATGAAAAAAGTTGTTCCCAAGGTCATATATAAATGTAAAGTCAAAAACTAACTAGCTACCCTACATAGCACACATAAATTTACCACAAATCAAAGATAAAGTTCAGAAATATGCAGAATTGATCTTATGCTGAATAGGGTCATGGTACATTTCAGTTAATTCATTCTTTTCAAAATGTTTACTAATTATCTCTCTGTATAGAGTTTTTTAGGGGAAGGTGAGGCAGATAAAAGAATAAATTTCTCCACACTAATGTTCTCCTTTGGGAAGTCAACTTCAGATAAAATTACTGAACAACAACAAAATGTAATATATGCTTTGCTACTAGCAGTAACAGTTACAAATAAAATGGTTAATAGCATGAACAGACAGGATTATAGACTGGGATGCTTGAGAAAGGATTTGCAGAGAAAAAGGAATTTGAACTATGCCCTAAACAATGGGTGGGATTGGGATAGGCTATGAATGGCATTCTGGGAGCTATGGCAGGAAATGAAGCACAATCTTAGAGGTAGAAATGAATTTAGGACAAGAGTTTCTTTTAGGGAAATCATGGAGAAGAAAAGGTAAAAAAAAACAAAAACCAAAACACACACAAAAAAACCCCAGTCCATTGAACCATTTTGAACTTGGGATAGAATGGAGATATTAACTGTAGGCCATGATTCCATGAAAATGTGATGGATACACAGAAGGTATGCTAGTGATGCAGGAAGGAAGTCAGCATTAGTGTAAGGCCTCAGAGGCTGCATATCAGTATTTGCTGAACACTGCCTTTTCTATGAGTGCTATAATAGGTGGTATTGGTAGGATATTAAAAGAATAAATCTTGACCCAAGCTTTAAGCAAAATGTAATTCAATTGTCAAGACAAAATGTGTGCTAAAAGATATTTGGAAGCACATACAAATAACTCATGAGTAATATGAAACCTGATGAATGGCTAAGATAAAACACAGGCTAGGAATGATGAACTGAAGAAGTTTCAAAATTTAAGCTTTCTATAAATCCATCCATTTTTTTTTAAAGGAAGTGCATCATTATGACGGTTAATTTTATGTGCAAATTAGTGAGGCCACAGTATCCAGATATTTTTGGTCAAATATGCTTGCCTATTGCTGTGAAGGTATTGTTTTTAGATGAGATTAACATTTGAATCAGTAGACCGAGTAAAGCAGATTATTCTCCATAATGTTGGTGAGCCTCATCCAATTAGAGCCTTATGAAAAAGACTGGCCTTGCCCTGGCCAGGTGGCTGGGTTAGTTGAAGCATTGTCCCATACACCAAAAGGTTTTGGGTTCGATTCCTGGTCAGGGCACATACCTAGGTTGTGGGTTCAATCCCCAGTTGGGGCACATATACCAATCAATGTTTATCTCTCACATCAATGCTTCTCTTTCTCTCTCTTTCTCCTTTCCTCTCTCTCTAAAAAAAATAGTAAAAACTTATACCCAGATGAAGATTTAAAAGAAAAGAAGACATAAGAAAATAAAACAAAAGAAAAAAAAAAAGATTGATCTTCCCCAAGAAAGAAGGAAGTCTGCTTACAGACTGACCTCAGAGGTCTTGAACTGCAATATCAACTCCTCCTTAGATCTCCACCCTACCGAACTACCCTGCAGATTTTGACTTGCCAGCCTCCACAATCACATGAGACAATTCCTTACAACAAATTTCTGTCTTTGTCTCTCTCTATGCACCACAAAAAGGAAATGAAATCCTGACATATGTTACAGCATGGATGAATCTTAAAGACATTATGCTAAGTGAAGAAAAAAAAAGAACGGAGACAAAAGTTCAAATTATTGTGTGATTCCATTTATATAAGGTTCTTAGAATAGTCAAATTCATAAAGTAGCAGAATGGTGCTACTGAGGCTGGGAGAAGGAGCAAATAGGGATTTATTTTTTAATGGGTACAGCGTTTTTGTCTAAGATGATGAAAAAGTTCTGGAGACGAATGGTGGTAATTGTTGCAAACCAATGTCAATGTAATTAATGTCACTGAAATATATACTTAAAATGATTAAAATGGTAAATTGTGTATTGTATGTTTTACCAGAATAAAAAAGTACTTCTCTTTTGGGCAGGCAAGAGATCCTGCAAAGGGGGCTAAAGAAAATTAGTAGCTATCAGAGTTTGGTGAAGATACCCTGAATTTCAGAAGAGAAAGATGATTAGACTGGGATTAATATTGGAAGGAGATAAAGAAATCCAATGAATGTGAACTTAAGGGCCTCAAGACAATGATAGTGTCTGTATCCTGAGCCAGTGGGATTTAAAAGAGCCAAAGTACACATTGTAGTGAGTAGCATAAACCCCTTAGAGGATACACCCCCACAGAAAAATACACACAAGAATTTTCAGTCTAAATATTTATTCATGTATAATAGTGGTGATTGCAAACGATCCTTCTGAATTTGCTCTTGAAATTGTCCTATGACTACAGTAAAAAACATGAGCTCCAACTTAACCCAGGAAGAATATGAGCTATATGAGTTTGACATTTGTCTCCATTTCTCATTCATACGGATACATTTAGTATATCACTGTCATTTTTATACTGCTATTTTACTAGAAGAGTTATATCATTTATTAGAAATATTCAAAATGCAAATTTTCAGAAGCAACTGATACAGCAAGAAATATTGGTTGTCCATTGCTACAAGCAAGCCACCTAAAAATGTAGCAATAAAAAACAATCATTTATTTAGTTCACAAATCTGTAGTTTGAATATGATTTCATAGAAAAGGCTCATCTCTGTTCTATGAGACATCAGTCAGCTGGAACAACTCCACATGAACCTAAGGAGCCACTTTCAAGATGTCTCATCCTTGACTGGGAATTTGATGCTGGCTACCAGCTGGGAGCTCATCTGTGGATCAATTCCCCTCCACATGGGCCTCTTCATGTGGGTCTATCCCTAAGATACTTTGGTTTCAAGAGCAATAGTCCCAAGAGAATGCCTTTTCAAATATAGCCTTGGAAGTCATATTGCATCACTTCTGCCAAAGTCATAGGCTTACCTAGATTAATAGGAAAGGAGTGGACATACCACCACCACCACCACCACCATCACCACCACCACCACCACTACCACCACCTCCCATAAAGGGATGTGTCAGCATTATACTGTAAGCAGAGAATGTGAAATAGGAGGTATTGTTGCAGCCATTTTGGGAAAATACAATCTATGACCATAGAAATTATAAAGGATAAATACAGCTAAATACAAATTTTAAAAGTTTAGCTAGTTAAATTTAAAATGAATATCATACTTAAATGCATGGGGTCTGCTAAAAGTGACATTATAAAATTGAGTTTACTTTTGGCATTTTATCAATTTATCAGTTTCATCTTCTCCTCCACCCAGTTCCCTTGGGATCTAGAAGCTTCATCATCTCCACCCTTGAAAGTGCCCTTTCAATAATCATGGCAGAGTGTCATGGTATCCTTCCCTCATCTCTATCTCCCTGATTCTTGTCTTGCACTTCATCTTGAACCTATCAAATAATTGTTGTAATGAATTCTATCTGTTATAGAAAACTGATGGAAAGCTTGATATATTTATATATTTTCCAAAGGATGAATTTTAAAAGAAGATAAAAGCATCATTCCTATATTTATAAACCAGATATGTGTTAAAGATTTTGTTTAACTCAGTTAATTAATGAGGGAACAGTGAGATGGTTGTAACAGATTTAAAAATTTGAAGGACCACCCATTTACAGTGGAAATGCTGAACGGATACAGAACATTAAAACTGCCTCGTCTCCACAGGGTGATCATCAATTGCAATCCCAGGGACCCAATTTGCTTTTCATGGACATGAACTATTTCCATTTCTACCGATTTCTACAAGTTAGCTTCTACCTCTACATGGTTAAGGATGAAGGCACAATGAACCTCAAGAGGATTATGCTGAGTGAAATAAGTCAGACAGAGAAAGACAAATACCATATGATTTCACTTATATGTGGAATCTAAAAAACAAAACTAAACAACAAAACAGCAACTGATTATTAGATACAGAGAACAAACTGATGGTTGCCAGATGAGAGAGGGTGTGGGAGCTGGGTGAAAAAAGTGAAGGGAGTATAAGTACAAATTGGTTGCTACAGAAGAGTCATGGAGATGTAAAGTACAGTGTACAGAATACAGTCAATAATATTGTAATAACTATGTATGGTGCCAGGTGGATATTAGACTTATCGGATGATTATTTCTTAAATTATATAAATGTCTAACCACTATGCTACACACTTGAAACTAACCTATATATACAAAAAGCTGGTGACCTGAATGCTGTAAGGACCAGAATTACCAGTCACTATGACACCCACTGCGGCCAGCGAACCGCCCGATCAGGGGGGTGGGGCTGCTGGCCAACCCCCTGCACCCCTCTCCCTGGCTGGCCCTGCCCCTAATTGGCCTGCAGCCCCTCCCCCAGCCAGCTCCGCCCCTTTCCGGCCCCCCCCACACCAATCGTGGGTGGGGTTGACCGGCCTGGTCGCTGACCCCTGATCAGCCCTCCTACCCATTGGGGGGTGGGGACAGCCAGCCCACTGCCTTTCTCCACAGCTGGCCCCACTCCCAATTCACCCTCCCACCCCAATTGCTCGTGGCCCTTCCCCACAGCCAGCCCAGCCCTGATTGGCCAGATTGGGGCCAGGCCGGCTGGACCCCACCCATGCACGAATTCATGCACTGGGCCTCTAGTATAAAATAATATTGGATGCCAATTATAATTGAAGAAAAATCAAGGAAACAGATTCCAACCCAGGGCCTCTGGCAGGAATGCAGGCCAGTTGATACCTTGATTTTATCTCAGTAAGACCTGTGTCAGAATTCAAACCTGCAGAACTATAAAAAAATAAATGTGTGTCATTTTAAGCCAAAAAAATAAAGATGCAGGATTACATAGTCTCTGAAGCAGTGGTTCTCAACCTTCCTAATGCCACGACCCTTTAATACAGTTCCTCATGTTGTGGTGACCCCCAACCATAAAATTATTTTCATTGCTACTTCATAACTGTAATTTTGCTACTGTTATGAATCTTAATGTAAATATCTGATATGCAGGATGTATTTTCATTGTTCGCAACCCACAGGTTGAGAACCGCTGCAAAAGCTCTTGCATTTCATCTAAACAATATTCCTATAATCTCTTTTCTGCATTTCAAAATTTTCCACAATCTTCTCCAAGTCTTAAAGAATCTTATTATTACCTTAACCAGTAGGGCCCATCTTGTTTTTCTAATATTTTAGTTGTAAAATTGTAAGATTATAAAATCAGATAGAAAGTAGAAAGAACAAACAACATGATGTAAATTTTCTAATGGTTTATTTCTGGTATCTTTCCATCTGAACTTCCTCACTCATGTGTAGATTGACTTTCTTGACATACACATTATATTCCACCTACACCAGTGATGGCGAACCTATGATACGCGTGTCAGAGGTGACACGCGAACTCATTTTTTTGGTTGATTTTTCTTTGTTAAATGGCATTTAAATATATAAAATAAATATCAAAAATATGTCTTTGTTTTACTATGGTTGCAAATATCAAAAAATTTCTATATGTGACACGGCACCAGAGTTAAGTTAGGATTTTTCAAAATGCTGACACGCCGAGCTCAAAAGGTTCGCCATCACTGGCCTAGACAGTACTCTAGGAAATGCATGCCCACTATAGCACAGTCCAATGTATGCTATGCAGTGAGAACATAATTACCAGAATTAGTAGACGATTGCACTGTAAGGTGTAAAATATCAAATCACTAATTGTATACTGAAACTAACATAACGGATATATTTTATACCAGCTGTACTTAAATTTAAAACAAAAAGAATTCTAACAGATGAACTGCCACATGGTTATCAGACCTGATAGATGGTCTTATTTCCTCCCATGCTCAGAAAAAAATAGGAGAACATTGTGGAATTCCCACCTCAGCTGCTCAGGACTTAAGATGAACTCCTCTGCTAAAGTCAGTTCCTGCATAAACAGGACTTCTGGGTGGTCATCCTGGCAGGTCATCCTGAAGTGTGACTCATTGAAGCATCGAGTATTAGAGATGACAGAGGCACAGATGACCCCCACAAGGTTCAAATTAGAGAGAATCCAGGAGCAATAATGAATCCAAAGAGAAACTGAATATTATTTTGTCCAAATTCAAACGACTCTCTCAGCAGGGAACACAGCCCATCAACACACATCTCTTCATTTTATTGGGCTTGACACCAGACCAGATTTACTCATTCAGATCTCTGTTATGCTCAAGCTCCATGGCCGGAATTAACATGCAGTGCTTGTCTTATTTGTTTTTGACTCTTTCACCAGGAACTAAAATATTTGGATTACATTACTCATGACAATGAGAGTTTTGGTGGTAAAAACACCATCACACTCAGTTGCCAAGCTTACGGTACAATTTTACATGCTATGCATACATAAAAATGTGCTTAATGTGTTTATGTTTAAGTTTCTTCACATGCTTTCTTTTTAAAAAATATTCTTTTTGTTCTCACAATAAGCCCCAAGATAATTAAAACGGGTATTATGATCATATATAATAGAAAATAAAATTAAATCATGGAAACTTTAAATTTATTTTTCTTATCATACAGATGGTGGTGATAAATACTTGGGCAAAACTCACATGTGCACTTTACAGGGACTAGAAATAAACATTCAGATACCAAGTCCTGCTCACTATTTATATGAATAATAAGTGACAACTTTAGAACATAGCCGGGGAGAAAAGACTGTCAGCCAGATGTTTTCAACACAAATTTCAAGCTCTTGCAATGGTTTCTTTGTGTTTCTTTTTGGTGTGTAGTTTGGGAGTTTCAGTGGGAGGGGCTTTGACCTTGGACATAAAGGTAAGTGATGATGAAAGGCAATTTCTATAGCATAAAATAGCAATGATGAATTTGCCGACTTCCCACAAGACTTTGCCTTTTAAAGACCTATAAAGGGAAGAGTAGTCGATGAATATCTGAGGAATGTATGTGAAGACTCAAGGAAATACTTTCATGCTGAATATTTGTCATAGAAAAATGTCTTATGATCGTCTAAGCAAAGCACTGTTATTATAGCCTATCGACTTAGGTATAAAAACAACTACTAAATCTCCTAGGTAATTCTTCTTGACCTATCTCAAATTTTGTCACCGTAGGGTGCATGCACAAAAATAAAATCCAGTGTCTTTACCTCTCAGCCACTGTACCGTTGGGTAAACAAGTGTCTTGCACACCTTGGATGATTGAACAGGTCAAAGAAATGCCACTACTTCAATTTAGAAAATGAAAGTGTCCATCACTTATGCTTATATGCATGCATACAAGTCCTTTGGTTGATCAGACAACAGAGGGTGAGGGTGAGGGCAAGACTGGGGGGATGAGGGGACAATGGGGGGATAAAGACACATTTGTAATACCATAATCAATAAAAAAATTTTAAAAAAGAAAAGAAAATGCGTGTTCAAAAGTAAGTTTGTTTTTCAAATAAAAAAAACAAGTTTAACATCTAATAAACTTAGGAAAAATATGAATGCAAAATTGGATCTGGTTTGGTTGGTTTATGAACCAAGTGAGACTTTCCAAGAGGATCATAGTTGACCTCTGTTCAGACCCTAAATGGCTATGGCTAGAAAGACATTGTCCTTATAACAACACTAATGATAAATAAATGTCAGGTACATTTTTCATCACTTAAAAAAATTGTAATTTTCCTCTCTGTTTTAAAATCTGGAGATTAATAAATCTTTCATAAATAGATTTGGACAGGAAAAGCCCATCAAGAGAGCATCATTTAGGTACGTTCAAGAAAGCTTTGTTTCTGATGTAGAGAATGTATTTTTCCATCTTATTTTGACTGCCACCAAATTAAATACTGGGGAAAAAAATGTGAAAAAAGCTTCTGGTTCAAGGAAATAATTTTAACCAAGCTGCTTTAGAATTCTGCGGTAGTTGTGCTAAGTATGAATATTCTCTACTACCAAATCAGGAATTGCTGATCCATCCAAAGGCTTAAAAGCCCTTTGATGACAAAAGCAAACTCTGAGGACAATTTGATTCCTTTTTTCCAAAGTGAACCTCCACCCTAAATTTCCAACCATAATACTTAATTTGGCAGGGTGACAGGAGCATAAAAGCGCATTTTGTTCATGAATTATATTCTTTTTCCTAATCTTTCTGACATTTATGCACACCAAATATAAATGACCACACAGGGATTAAATAACAAAGGTATCTTTCCAGTAGCACACATTTTATTAATAAGGATTTGACCTAATGGAGTAAAGGGAAAAAAAAAAAATTTAGACTGGTTTCTGGAAATACAGAGCACAGCCCATCTGAGGTGAATTATCTATTTCAAGTTCCTTTTAGCATCTTAGAAGGTTACTTGCCAAAAAATTAAAGTCATTTCTTGGTAGGCATATGACCCAGTTAATACTCCAAACAAGCCTTGGGCACTCAATTATTGAATGGATCACAATAGTCCAATAGTGAAATCAAACGGTAAGGTCTAGAGAGCCATTGTTTTGTACTTGCTATTCTATTTGAAGTCTCTTCTGGTTGTAAAAGGGCTATTTAAAACCCATACCTTCATAATATTGGCCCATTTTACCACTTCACATACATTTCTCATCCTTCTGGAGATAATCGCACGCGGAGAGGAGACACCCTTCTTGTTCAGGAGCACTTATTGATATGGTAAGTTTAAAATATTAAATATTATCTCATTTGTTCTCGATCTAAGTAGCTTCCCTTGTGCCAGGAAAGCTAAAAATCCAATTTATGCACGGAGGTGGGCACTTTCTGAATATCACATTCATAATAGCCATTATTCTACCTGTACTCAGTTTTTGTCCCTATGTGTATCTTTAACTCCAGTTTAGATTTTCCTGTCTGAACTTAATGGGCTCTAAGGCATTCATCTTCAGCACTGATCTTCACCAGCTGTTTTACAGTTGTGCTATCATTGGCATCAGCTGCAGTGATGCTCTGGCTTCCACTTCTTTTTATGTCTCATCTCTTAACTCCATGCTTTGATTCTACAACACGACCAGGTATTTCCCCATCCCAAGCAGAATTTTGTTGGTGGCTTCCAATTCAGATTTGGGGAGAGGAGTAGGCACAAGGGAATAGTTCCTCTTTATTACAAATATCACCTGAGAAGAGCTCCTTGGACTGTCTTAAAGGAGGTTTTCAAAAATAAAGATGGTCTCTCTAAGTAGCTCATCAAATTTCTTCTCCATGCAGAGAGGCAGAAAAAGATCTAAAACAGTAAACTGTGATTTTCTGGATAACGGAACACTCTGTGACCTATTATGCTCATAATTTCAAGAGCGTAGGTACATTGATTTGACATAAGAGGCAGAGAGCAAATGTGTATGGAACCTGAAGTTTGAATAGTAAAATTCTTCTGACAGCTTAAAATATGGATATATGGGGATGGTGGTGGAATGGAGTTAAGCTGAAGACAGATATATTGCACCTAGCCTTTATTACAAAGGTAGATAAATGAATCCACCTTGGCAGCCTAAATTAAATTTACCCCTTGATTCAGATAATTCAGAGGGTATTTTGGTAAACCATGGGAAGTTCTCATAAGGCTTATGAGAGCACCCTAAGATGAAAATGCACCCACAGAGAAAATTAATGGCATATGAAGATGGTCCAAGAAAATTATCCCAAGAACTGGCATGAGGGTTTATTGGAATATGGCAGGCTCTCTGCTATTTGTGTCGTCCCATGGCCATGCTCTATGCAATTTTACTTGAGCTCCATGGAGTGGACCAAACTAGAACCAGGAAGAACTTCCCAAGCAGATCTGTGCAAAGAACTGAGTGCACAAAGAGGATGGAATTCGAAGGTGAGGAGAGGAATACTCATCACTCCCGGGGTCTGTCCTCACACATGGACTCTGGAGGAAAACAGTGAGCATCAGTTGGATTATGGGTTTGGATGCTGTGTGTGGGACAGCTACTGCAGAGGAATTGCTCAAGGCAATTTTTCCACTAAGAGCAGTAATAAGAAACAACAGGATATACTGACACTGGCTTGTGGCACTTGTAGAAATGTCAAACATCTCATCTTCTGATCATGGTGTGAAGCAGGAAGTGAGGAAAAGGGACATACATGATCTATTTCTGAGCCAAGGTGGTGCATACTCACAAGACATCCTCTGGAGACTTCCGGAAATATTTAGGAGGAATGATGAAGGTTCCTTTAGGTTGGGGATAGCACATGGGGAAGAAGTTAGAGAAACACGCAGGGAGACTTATTATGACTCATAATTTTGTCCTAAAATCTGTGTGGTCTGAGGAAACATGTTATCCATAAACAGCATATGTGGCAGATAGTGTGAGCTGGCTTATTTAACTTCTGCTTCAAATAACTTCATTCTTGCCTACCAAAATTGAAGATAAAATTTTCATTCTTGTTTGTTGCTAGGAGGTGACCAGGTAAAAACAGTTTTGGATTATGAGATTTATAGAATTCTCCTCAAATGTGAATGGCAAAAAAGTGTCGACCAATAGCATCACTATGAGGTAGCCCTGGGACCAGGCCCCTCTCCAGCTAGACAGCTCCTCTGTTCCTTGCTGGTCTGCTCAGTTCTATGCCAGTCTGCTCTGGCCTGCATTGGTATGTTCCAGTCTGCTCCAGTGAGATGTCTTTCATGCTTCAACTCAGCCAGGGAAATGCAGTCGTCAACCTTTAGTGGAAAGGGAAAGTGCCTTTCTAAGCTAGAGGTGAGCTGGCTCATATAGACAGAAGTCCCTGCTCCTGGTCCCTGATTGGTTCATCCTCATGCAAATGAAGATTCCAAATCCTCACAGTTTGATTGGTCCAAATTGGTCAGAATTGAGCTGCTCTGATTGGTTGGTGAAGAAACTGATTGGAATATAGCTGTGCAGCTGGGATTGGATGGGAAAAGTCCTATTGGTTAAAATAGGATTCCAGGGTCTTATTTATAAGGGCTGGCTCACATGGTAGTAATACAGTGCAGGCAGACAGTTCAGTGCAAAGGCAGGTAGTTCAGTGCAGGCTTCTTGGTGAAGTATAGTTTGAGGAAGAGGCCCCTGTATAGAAATGGCTGTTAGGCTGTGTTTTTCAAAATTTGAGCCCAATAAGTCACAAGCAGCCTTTTTTAGTAGATGTCCTTTTTCTCAGGATTCTGTGTACTTGCCTTCTTCTTTCTGTCTGGAATGAGGATGTGATGCGAGAATGAGAGTCATTTGTGACCATGAGGTCAAATGTAGTGTAAAGACAGTTGAAGGAACCTGGTTCCTCAGTGGCATTGCTGACATCTGCAAATGCACTGGATTGTCAGTTTCCAGACTTGTTTATGTATGAAAAATCATTTACTTACTTAAACCACTATTCTGTTCACATGTAGCATGTTGGCTTCTATATTGATACGTTTGGAACATGTTCAATTCTACATTTGTTGTCCCTTGTTCCTTAACTGACACAACTCTAAATTACTGTTTTCACATAGTCACACAATGACATAAAAAAGAGCTTCCCAATATTTGTTTGATCATCCCATTGGTACAGAACAAAAATCAAACACTCATTAATTACTTGGGATCCCTTGACTCAAAAGTGTTCATTTGAAAAACAGAGCAATAAATTTGCATTTATTACTTTTTATTCTTTTCATTTTATAGCAGGGCAATAGCAATGGGGATAATAATATCCTAACATATTAACTGATTGGCACTTGAATAATGTTATGTTTTCGCCCTTATCTAAGTTATGAAAGAGAATCAAAATTCCTTGGCTTTCGTGACATGAAATTAGAAACCCTAAAAAAAGAAATATTTTAATACCCAGTTGTCCGATCATGTTTGCTAGTAACTTTGTACTTTCATAATCACTGTACTGTATTGATATTCAAACTTATTTATTCATGGGCACACATGAAAATATGTAAGCAACTGTGTAAAAACTCCTGAAAACTCAAACAAAGAGAAAAATTGTAAGCTCAGTTTGGGGACGCTGATCTGCAATTTGGCAAATAGGCCATGTCCAGGCTTGAGCTGAAGCTTTCCCAGATTATATAATTATCTCCAAGTGGGAACGTGGTGTTTTGTTTTCAGCTTTAGCTCTCCAGGCCTAATGCGTAGAGCAGCGGTTTTCAGACATATGCATTATGCAGAGAAAATATAATTGATTGCAGTTTTATTTTTTAATTTTAGTAAAACCATCAACTACCCATTCCGTGGAGATAAGAGAAAGAGAGAGGTGAAAGGTGAGGGGGAAGCACATCCAAGAATTAGCAAGCCCGGGCTGTCAGTGGAAATAGCGTCTGCACCTTGTATGTACCACACACTCTGATTAGAATAATACAATCCAGATGGCCGCTCTAAGAAGATTCCTTTCAAGAGGAAAGTTCTGGGTGGGGTGGATTACTGTGATCAATGGAATAAACTGCAGCTGGATGAACTCTGGGTTACCTTTGAGGATTGCTAAATTAATGATGATTACATAGATTCTGACAAATTTCCCAGGAATTTTTCTAAGATGGCTGATAAAAAAAATAAATGTGTTCAGGGGCTAGATCTCTTCATATCTCTTAAAGACTACTGCGTCTCCATGGGGGGGAGGGGAGGAAGAGGGGAGGCCTGGGGGCAAGGGGGTTGAGGTCACAGGGCTTGTGGGCACTGATGATTTTTAGTGAATAAGCTGTGCAGGATATTTATAGCCTATGCTGATGCTAACTAGTTGAGGCACACCCTATACCAATGAATAAATATTTTGAATATCACCCCTGATCTTTGGCAGGAGTTGTTGGCATTGATTAGATTCCCTTAGAAAATCAAAGGTGGACATCTAAGATGGAGTGGGAATGGGAAGGGAGTTCCATCCATCAAATGCTCATGGAGCTCATTGAGCACACAACTCTATAGTAGATGTTAGGGATTCAGTTGATGATACTGCATTTTGTTTCATCCAAGTGCTTGGGCTCTCTACTGCCAGAACCACTCAGTTCCACACCAAAATGATTTCCCTGAGTGGGTCTGCATCGGTTCTTTCATTCGGTTTTATGTATTGACCCATTCTTATTTGCCTGATAGTCAACCAGGGGCTAGAGTTGAGTGAATAAGGTGGGGCAAGGCTGAATACATTAATTCTTTTGATCCATCACATTTTAGACTACTTAGCAGTAATTTGCTTAACTAAATAGATATCTATCAGAAGAAAGGAAGCCGATAGGCACAATGTCCCCCCTGAGCTTCTGGGAAGAGCCTTGTAGGTAGCATCAAAGGTCCATGGGGTTACTCTCGGTTTGGTCACTTTGGAGAAAAAGTACAACAGATGTTGTATGTGATGTAAAAGAAAAGAATGGGTTCTAAAATTTGGGGGGCGGGGAGGGAGTTGCAGAAACTATATTTACAGATGAAAAACACTACTTGGCCAGAATATACCCCTTCAAAAATTATTATTTTCACTTGCATTTATATATACTTTTTCTTATGAGATATTCTTTGCCAAGTTGGGGGAAGACATTTGTAGACAGTGTTAAACAGTGATTAAGGCAAGGCAGGGAAAGAAATGAAAGGGGGGCCACACAATATTACAAAAGCAACTTCTGAAATGTGATCAGGGATGACTAAAGGTAGGTGCACAATACTTTCTGCTGCTGTGAGGCTGTACTGCACCCTGTCAAATTAAGATGTGTTCACTGGCTCCAGGAGAAAAAGGAAAGTTTCCCTCAATTCACAGAGCAGCTTGGGAGTGGGTTATGCTAAAGCTGGAAGGGAAAGGAGGAAGAGAGGAAATAGCAGGAAGACAAGAATAAAGGAAGAAGGAGTAGATTTTTTCATTGTATTATTGTTAGTATAATTGTGGAGTTTTATTGGCATTCTAAGACTTTTCTGAATGCCAGAATTAAAGCTGTTGCAATGCTAAATAGAGAACTGTATAAGGCATTCGCCATTTGGACATATTTGTTAGAATCATACATGAATAACAATGCTAATAATACTAAATATAAAACTCAATATCTTATCAAAACTCAAATTACATTGCCAATTACATGTTGCATGGTATTTCATTTCTACAAAGAAATGATATCTCCTCAAGAAGAATCTTCTTACTTAATGGCTCCATAGCCACACATTTCTGGTTTCCCACAAAAACAGGCCTTCAGCCCCTAGGGATCTGTGACTGGGTCTGCACAGTACCCAAGATCTGGCTGGTTAATTATTCATTTGATTTTACAATTTTCATTCTAATGGTTAATATGCTAAGTATGGCCTAATTTGGGGAAAAATATACCGGAGAGATTAAAATCTATGGAATATTCACCAAATATAAATTAGTATGGACCCAGCACATGGATCTGACTCTCAACTGTTATTTATTTGGTGTAAACAGAGACATTCCTACCGGAAATATAGATATGATAGAAAATTCAGTTGGTGAGTAAATATGGATGAGTCAATAAAATGAAATAGCAAAGCTTGTGATATGGATTATCTGAAAGATGTGATTTTCAAAAATACTTTTGAGATCCTGGTGAAGTTGTCATAAAACCGAAGCTCTACAATCCCATGTTACTAACTGCCTGGAATGGAAAGACCAAAAAACAAACAAATAAACAAAACAAACACACAGACTTTTTAAGGTATTCATCCAGCTACTTGGACATGGAAATGTGGTAAAGATGTCTAAAAATGCCACTTGAAATATAATCCTTTTTCTTGCCCATATAAATAAACCCAAAGCTCTAATTAGAGTCTGTGACATTGCATATATTGATATTTCTGTCCTTTTA
This sequence comes from Myotis myotis, assembly GCF_014108235.1. Classification (NCBI taxonomy): domain Eukaryota; kingdom Metazoa; phylum Chordata; class Mammalia; order Chiroptera; family Vespertilionidae; genus Myotis; species Myotis myotis. The sequence continues at coordinate 206,051,748 of NW_023416324.1, read as the reverse complement.
TTATTGGGAACAATGGACACAAATAATAAAGACCATACAGTTCAGGGTAAGTTTCTTCTCATGTAAGTTTATATATAAATATGGCCTAAGGATATATTCATTTGCTAGATTTAAGAAGGACTCTGGCTTCTTAGATTTAGCTAACCGGCATGAAATCCCCAGCATACACCCAGCAAATGAAGACAGATGTGAGCAAAGGAAAAGCCCTTTCATGGTTCTCATAAAAGCTCTCAAGTTGCAGGCTGATGGTATTTTCTCCTTAAAAGGCATCAGAAGCTACAATTACAAAAGTTTGCATAGTGGGAAGTTGCATAATTCTCCCCACCAGCGACTGTAGAAAACCCTCATCATTTTCTCTCTTTTGATACTCTCTCGTTTGCCAATGCATTCAGAATTGAATCCCCCCCCCAACACCACCCTTTTATTATTTGTGTCCAGCAACTGAACATGTAGGAAAAAGTATTTTAAAAATCGGGGCCATAACATCTTCTTTTTAAAAGTTTTGTCACTGAGACGGAACATGTGAACCATAATGAATCATCGGAGCTTTCCACTGTGTCCTGAGGCTGTGGCGAGCAGGACACGAACTTAATCATGTAACTGCTTTTAATTTGAGATAATTGCATCCTTGTTTCACAGTAGTTTTCTCCTGAAGTCCCTCTCTGGCTCTTAGCAGATGTGATATTTGCAACTTGTTTAAGTGCGATCCTTCCCCAGGGCTCTGACGTGAAGAACCCACTAGAGAGAAAACAGAATTTAAACAGAGCGCGGGGCTCTGACCAGGGGCCTACTCATCTGACCGTGGGCATAGATGAATTTTCTATGGATTAGAAAACTAAATGACATTGGGTAAACTCCCTAGTTAGCATTTTCTCTTTCTCAGTCTCTGGAAACCTTCCAAATGGATTAACATGAAAGTAGCATCATGCATGACCCTGTGAATAAAGCATGAGACTGGGAAGGAGAGGCAAGGAAACTCCTTTAAACGAAGCAGCAAAAAGTGCACGCCAAAGCCATGAATGGGCTCGGCTCACAACCCCTGTACAATGTACATGAGCCCAGGCACTTACTCATCATCGTAGGACACATCACTCACCTGCCGCCCGCTTTTAGACTTCCACTACGCGAGCTCTTTAGGAGCCGGGGAGAGGTCTGCAAAGGCAGCCAGGCCCTCTCTGCCCTGAGGCCTGGTGGGGGAGGGGCCGCCCGGAATGGATGGCAGCGCCATCTGAAATATGCAGACAACTGAAATATACAGAAAGGGGACTGCGTGTTCTAGCCTCATCCTTTTCTCAGAAACAGGCGAGAGGAGGGAAGAGTAAACAGTTAAAGCAGTGGGTCTGCAGAGCCTGGCCCAGAGCCATTTCTAAATGTGAGCACAGAACACACCACCCACAGCCGGCCTTGACCTCCAGGAATTAAGTGTATTCTCTGAAAGAAGTATCGCTTGTTCCTAGTGTGCAGCTTTGAAAGGGGGGCGAGAGAAGGGCGTGCTTGGTTATGTAATCTCCGTAGAAGAATATAATTTCATTTGCTTCTCTCCTCGATTGATTTTTGGGGAGGTGGAGTGGGAATGTGCGAAGCATAGGTCCTTGATTTACAAACAGTCTTCAGCTCGTCCCTTTTCTGAGACACATGATTCTTTCCACCCATGATTTATAACATGTAACTGGATGTAGATAAGAGGGCGGAGGGCTAGCAAGAGGGCAATTTGCCTGGGTCAGGATAGCGAAGAAGCCTCCAGAGCTAGTCTTCCAGTTCTCCCTCGCTCTCTCTCTGAATCTTCCTTTGTCACAGGGGAGATGGTTAAGTGGAGCAGTTGGGCTTAGCACTAACGGTGTAAGAACTAAGTGGACAGAAGAGAATTTATCATAACAACAAGGGTGTGTGATGGCGTGACCATAACTCAAAAGGGGGACCCAAGTACTTGCCACCATCATTCATTCAGTCCCATGGAAAAGCTGCTGGTGCCAAATAGAGAAACTGAGGAAGAAGCTCTCTGCCTCCCCAAACTGCAGTACTTTGGAGTTGTCATGATGAACATTTCGTGGGTCATTGACTCCTCTTTGAACTGAATCATCACCATGAACTCTTTTCCCTGCCTGGGTTAACTATACAGATACACAGACGTGCACAACTTTGCATGCATTTGCTGGGAAGGCCTAACTCCCGGAGTCCCTGCGTATGCCCTGGGTGAGGAACCCTGTGCCCGAGAAGCCTTCAGAAAGCCTCTTTTGGGATGTTGATAATGGTTCGTCTGTTTGAGAGCAACTGATGTCATAGCTTGTAGCAATTTCCGTTTGTGGAGTGGCCTTTTTATGATAAGCACTCGATAAATATTTGTTGAGTGATTGAGAAAACAAATATGTGAATGTGCAATATCTAGATCTGACAGTTGTATGTATCCACTCTATCAGGGGCTAGTTTACAATCAATTGTTATACCTTTTGGACCATGATGGTGACTCCTCCAGGAGGCTGCCAACTCCAGGAGGACACAGGCTTGCTCAGCACAAGACCTGGCCTATGCAGTATAGTGTTAAATGAAGGGATGAATGGATAGAACATAGGGGATAGTCAATCTGATAAGAATGCATTTTTCACTAAGATTTATCATTGGCAATACCTCCCAATGTGTTAAGCAGAATAATGCCCTCTGTCCCAAAGATGATTATGTTTTAAACCTGGAAGTTATGAATATATTCCCTTGCAAGGAAAAAGGAACTTTGCAGATGTGGTGAAGGTTACAGAGTTTGAGATTATCCTGGATTATCCATGTGAGTCCAATGTAACCACATGAGACTTTAAAAAACAGGGAACCTCAAGCTACCTGGTTTAGCTCAGTGGATAGAACGTCAGCCTGAAGTCTGAAGAGTCCAGGTTCGATTCCAGTCAAAGGCACATGCCTGGATTGTGGGCTTGATCCCCAGTAGGGGGCATGCAGGATGTAGCCAATCAATGATTCTCTCTCATCATTGATGTTTCTCTCTCTCTCCCTCTCCCTTTGCCACTAAAATCAATAGAAAAATATATATATATTTAAAATAAATAAATAAATTAAAAGCAGGGGACCTCTACCACCTGTGGTTAGATGAAGACCTGATGATAGAGGAAGGTCAGAGATGCAATGCTGCTGGCTTTGAAAATGGAGGAAGGGAGCCATGAACCAAGGGTGGTCTATTCAGCAGAAAGAAACAAGGAACTTGAGTTTTCCCTTAGAGTCTCCGGAGGGAACACACACCTGCTGACACCTTAGCCCAGTGAAGGCCATGTCAGACTTCTGACCTACAAAAAATGAAAGATAACAACACACTAGTGTTGCTTTAACTAAGTTTTGGCAATTTGTTACAGCAGCAATAGGAAACCAGTAGATCCCCTAATGGCTGGAGGTAATGTTTCTTGAGTATTAGCACTGTTCTAAACACTTTACAGCAAGCATGTCAAACTCGCAGCCTGTGGGTCGCACGCCTCATTTATTTGGACTGGGTTAGCCTTTGAGTTTGACATGCTTGCTTTACAGGAATTAAGTCAATCCCCACACATCCTTTCAGGCAGGTACTTATATTAAGAACACTTAGCAGAAGAGCAGATGGAAATGATTTGCCCAAGGTCATTCAAACCCAGGAAGTCTGACTGGGAATCACACACTTGGCCAGGGACCACTGCAGGGAAGATGGTGATGGCTCAGGCTGGAGAGCTAATTGACCTGGAAAAAGTAGCTAAGTTGGAGTTTTGCAAACTTGCCTCTGGAGGGTATGTGTGTGAGGATGTGTAAATGGGTTTGTGTGTCTGTGTTTCCGTGAACTGTGTGTTTATCTGAGTAGCTGTCTAGGCATCTTTGGTTAGGTCTGTATCAGTTTAGTGCTGAGCACACACACACACACACATACACACACACACACCAATGACAATTTATAAAGCTTCAGGAAATGGCTTATGGATTCCCAGGTCACTATTTCTTAAAATAGAATTGTTTATCTCTCCATCTGCCTCTTTCAGTCAGTGGAAAGGCACATCTGGGTAGCAACTGGCCTACAAGAATCAAAAATAATCAAGAAAAAAGAACATCACCAGGCTTTTCAGGGTTGAAAACCACCCCTCCCCCTGCTCTTTACATTTTTAACAGAATCTCTAGGTGGACTTCCAAACCCCTGTTTGTAGTTGGAGTAGGCAGAGGCCATAGAAGTCACACTATGTATCTTGCAACTCTGGACAATGTCAGACTGGAATGCCTTGCCAGTACTTCCTTCCTGAAAAAAGACCTTTCCTCCAACCTCTGGAATCCTTTCTTGAGTTGCTGTGTAATTTCAGGTTTTCAGTTTCAGCAAGAAGGAAAGTACTGCTACTTTCAGTCCCAAACCAGTAAATCCACGAGTAACACACAAGGGCACATTGGTGATTTTGTTTTTCTTAATATCTGGTCCCATTCTAAGGACAGAGTTAGGGGAAAGAAAGGACATCTTCTGATTAGCTTGGGAGAAGGAAATTTGAAATGTTGTCACATGAAAGCATTGAATATATGTCAATAAAAGAAAGCATTTGTAATCAGGTTTTAATTTCTTACTTGTGCAAATTCCAAAATCTATTTCTGACAGTTTCATGGAGATACTCTGAAACAAATGGAAATATATTTTGCATTTATTTATACAGAAGAATGTCAAAAGATTCTGTAATCTTTGATATATACTCTTACATTAGCATGATAGAGATAGATAGATGATAGATAGATAGATAGATAGATAGATAGATAGATAGATATGGGTGGAATACATTGTGGATGACTTTATTAAAAACACAATGTTCTTTAGGATATAGTCTGCATATGATTTATTTGAGTGAATAAGAGACATATGTCTTTGCTCAGAAATATTCAACTAGAAACACCATGTGTTTCAAAGAGTGAGAAATTAGTTTAATAAGCAGTTCCTTGAAAAGTTAAATACTAATTTCTGGATATAGTCCATCATCTCATATGAATTTCTATTTGTCCTAACTGTATGTAGTTTTCTTTTTAAAGTTTCCCAAGGAAAGTAAAACTGACAGTCTCAGGGACTGTTAATCTGAGTCAAATGAGGGCTCAATCCAATAGCTTTTCTACACTCACACCAACAACTGGAGCCAGCGTAGGCCTCTCTCCTACGTAAATATGGCCTGCTGTACAAGGTTTACAGCATCACGAAGAATGAATCACTGTTTATTTATGTTCTCTTTCTAGCTATCTCTAGAGAAAGCATTCTTTTGGCAGCCTTTCCACTACTTTCTCATAACCCCTCTCCACAATCCTCCTCCAACCATGTACTAGTGTGCACGTGCACACATACACATACACACACACACACACACACACACACACGAAGACATTATGCTAAATGCGTTAAGTTGGAAAAAAACAAATACTGGATAATATTACTTATATATGGAATCAAAAAAAGTCAAACTCACAAAAACAGAGAGGAGAATGGTGGTTACCATGGGTAGGATTGGGGGTGCAAGAACAGGATAGATTTTGTTTAAGGGTACAAACTTGTAACTAGCAGATAAATAAGTCCTGGAGATTAAATGCACCGTGTAGTGAATATAGACACAATATTGTATTATCAACATCAAACATGGGAATTGACTAGACCTTTACCATTCCCATCACTAAAGAAGAAATGCTAATTATGTGACCTGATAGAGATGTTTGCAAGGACTACAATGGCAATTATATTGCAGTGTATGAATATATCAAGTCAATATGTCATACACCTTAAATTTACACTGTTATGTATTAAATAAATTTAAATCCCAATGTTCACTGTTTTGGTTGGGAAGTTAGATAGAAGTCCTGGCAGAGGGTCCTGCCCCTCTCAATGGTGAGACACTAATAGAGAAACATATATCCCCAAAGGGCAGCTCTTAGGAGGAGAAAGCCATTCTCCCGAGCGAAACTTTGGAAAGGTCGCACATGAGACTGTGAGGGATAAAGGGCATCCCCATGAAGCTTGGCACAGCCTTATGATGTGAATCTACACCAGAAAAAAAATCACAGATAGATACACAGATTATTCTCCTCTCTTGAACCCCAATTCCTTTTCCTGATCCTTACTTAAGCAATCTTAGAGAGAGGACCCATGGGACGAGTGAATGGTCACTTCACAGTTCTTGTTTTTCTTTCCCATCGGGAGAATTTGACACATGTAATCACTCCTCGCTCCCTGGAAGTACAGCTTCACTTGGCTTCCAGGAAACCACGTTATTGATTTTCTCCTCCCGAATGGCTGCCTTCCTCAGTCTCCTCTCCCTAATCTCTCAGAGTGGGCCTTTCCTCTTTTGTGTCTTCACTAACTCTCTTCATGGTTTCATTTCATCTCCTGGCTTTAAATGCCACCATCATGTTGAAGACCCTCACATTCATATCTGCTGGTCAGAGCTCTCCTCTTAACTTCAGAATCCTACATTCAATGGCCAATGAGATACCCTCACTTGGATGTCTGAAATCATTTTGGAATTACTACCTCCAAAGCATCACTTCGCATGTTTAGATCTCATTGTGCCCTAAAGAGTTCTATTGAACCCTGAGTCCTATTCTGATTCCCTAACACTATTTTTTGTGTGTGTGATTGTTCCAAAAATGTTTATGCTTTTCCGGTGGTCTGAAGCATTCCCCTTCCATCTGTGCTCCCAATTTTGACAAGAACCATGAGCCTGCTTAGTGAGAACCCTTTTAGTTATAGATAATCACTGGCTCTGCTCTGAATTAGGATCTCACTGGTAACCGTGTAGAATTAAATTTCCAAATATTGCTCTTCCAAAAATGATTCAAGAGAAATAGCCTTCAAGGCACTAAGCTTAGCTTACAAGAAAGATTATGGAAATGAAATTACAATTAAAGAGGGCAAAGTTTCATTTTATTTTCATTAGAGCATCTGCAGTTAGTGCCATGGCGAGCCATACCGGAGCCTGGGACAAAAGGAAAAACCAGTGAAATATCTTGATATTTTGTTCACCAGGTATTTTTGCATGAATTTCGACTTTTTAAAGTGTTGCATTAAAATATTACCTATCTTGATTGTTGAAATTTTTGATGCCCCCTTAAATTTTTCTCTCAAGGTGAGTGAAGCACAGGTTGGTGATGTGAAAATTTGATGGCAGAAGAGACAATGACAAACATACACTCAAAAACTTGCCTGGAAATATTCCCAGACCCACATAAATGAAGCTATTTCATCCACTTCATGGACTTAGGTATCAATGTTTATTATTATATAATTCTGTTCACCTTAACCATAAATGACTAAACAAAAACTGGGCATCAGAGACAAGCACTTAACAGTGTAACTATAGCCTATGAGCTAATCTACAAGAAAATCCTCTGTCCGATTAGGTATGAATTACATCAGTGAGTCTCACTCTCAAATATCTGAATTAAGGAGGCACAGAGAATCCTGTTGTTAGCAGTGGTAGGATTAGTGGATGAACATATCCGAAAAGATGAGTCATTGTTGTCAAGGAGAGACTGTGACGGACCCATAAGTACAAGTAAGCAGCAGCTTGGGAAGAAAAATTGCTCACAGTAGACATTGAAAGAACCAGTTGATAGAAATACTTGAAGAAAAAAGGTGAAAGAAACTGAGTGGGCAAATCAAGATGATCATGGAACCCTGAAATGAGGATTCATGGCCTCTGTGTCTGAGGTTAATGGTGTGATCTCTCATTCCACTTTCTCTGCCTTCATATTATTATGGGCTGCCTTACCTCTTCTTGAGCTATCCTTTGTGAATCTCTGTTTCTAGCACTCTTTTGTTAAAAATTTCTAGCAGTCATGTAAAACTCTGAAGGCAAAGTCAGAGGGAAGATGGAAGATAGGGACAATGACCAAGAGAGCTATCACCTCGAAGATTTAGGGGAGGACATGATCAAGTGAGCTAATGAGTGGTGAGTCTTTTTTAAAAAGAAAGACATCTTGCCCTAGCTGGTTTGGCTCAGTGGATAGAGTGTTGGCCTGCAGACTGAAGGGTCCCAGGTTTGATTCTGGTCAAGGGCACATGCCCATGTTTCTGACTCAATCCCCACTATGGGGCATGCAGGAAGCAGCCGATCAATGATTATCTCTCATCACTGATATTTCTATCTCTATCTCCTCTCCTTTCCTCTCTGAAATCAATAAAAACATATTTAAAATAAAATAAAACCCTAACTGGTTTTGCTGAGTGGATAGAGCACCGGCCTGTGGACTGAAAGGTCCCAGGTTCGATTCCGGTCAAGGGCATGTACCTTGGTTGCGGGCACATCCCCAGTAGGGGGTATGCAAGAGGCAGCTGATTGATATTTCTCTCATCAATGTTTCTAACTCTCTATCCCTCTCCCTTCCTCTCTGGAAAAAATCAATAAAATATATTTTAAAAATCTTTAACAAAAAACAAAATAAAATAAAAAGAAAGACACCTTCACATGCAACAGAATAGAAAATAAATCAAGTATAAAGCCAAGGACAGTTTGAGAACAACAGCGCAGGGTATGAGAGAATTTACAAGGGATGAAATCAGAGTCATTTCCTGACAGTAGGGTTGGGAAGGGAAATGAGGGAGGCCTTGGATAGATTTAACAATATGCTGAAAATACATTAAAAATGGACAAAATCATCAATGTTCTGCCCTACATATATTTATTGGTGATTTTTAATGGTAAGGAATTAAATTTATCATGTAGACTTCCTGTATTTTGAGATAATATCATAACTTCTCCTTTAATCCGTCCATTCGTTTTGTTTACGGGGCTTTAAGCTTTTGGTCCCCCCGGAAAACCCCCAAATAAGCAGACGTTTCCTTTCTTTATTTTCTCTCTCCCCTTTCCTGTAAGCCAACGCGAGGTACTCCATTTAAATAAATCCCGAGCCAAGTTCTGTGGTCAACGATTTCCACGCCAAACGCTCCCGGACACACGCGTGCTGGGCCCCAGTTGCATCAATGCTGATTTCCAGGGCAATTGTGCGTAAGAAATACAAGGGCAGGAGCTGACCCCGCAGTTGTCTGTAGCTGTAACTGACGGCCGAAAGTTGGCCCAGACTGAGTACATCTACTTTTAGCAGAGTAATTTGTTGATAATATCCTTTGCCAACTTGACTGCTAAAGCCAAGGCAACTCAGGTTAGGAACAATTATGTAAACCATGGACCAAATACAAATGTGAAACAAAATATAAACAAACATAACTGTCCAGACCACAAGCATTAGCAGTGGATGGTAGGGGACATGTGAAAAAAAAAAAAAGAAAGAAAAAAATATGGAGGAAATTACAAAAATGAGGATGTGTAGGATATAGAGCGCTTTTAAGGAAAATAAGAAAGGCAAAGTAAAGGCTTTGGGGATGATGGTTCAAAGCTGTAGATAAGTTCAGACAACCTGTATATTATCAAGTTTGCTAACAATGTAAATAATACATTAGTAACTGAAATTAGCATTAACAGGAGATCAGTCAATTTGAAGGCCAAGGAAGAACATTTATTTTTCTCATGGTATTACTTCATCCTAAGGAAATGACCTAAGGGGCCCACCCTTTAAAAATAAAAGGTATGAAATTGCATTTCTAGATTATTGCCTGTCAGGAGATACCTGTCAAATAGAATAATTCCTAAGAACGTAGCGACAAAATAAAAACTAAGATATGAGAGTCTGCCACTCCGAGACGAAAGTCTGAATTTGTTAACATCGTGAGAGCCATACTTATCTGTTAAGGACATCACCTCATTCACTTTATGTTTTGTTCACTAATAACAAGTACATCCTAAGTAATTTATTGTTCCATTTTTTTGTAGCAAAGACAATAGGATAGTCTATTGTATTCTTTAAGATTAATTTTGTTATTTTTAGACTAAAATAAACAAGCACTCTCATTCTCAAAAAGAAATCATTAGTAAAACAAAGGATCAGCCATCCATGTCTCATGTTAAATCAATAAAGATAAAAATATTATGGTGAATGTTTCATATTGAATGAAGCCTATTACTGGATCTTTTTAAAGTAAGAAATATTAAAATCACTTGCATTATGTTAATATTATAATGCAAGCTTTAAAATGATAAAAATATTGGACTTAGATATGGGATATATTTAGAATATTTGATTGGGAAATTTACCCTTAAAAACGAATATGTATTTTTTCTACTAATATGTGAAATATAAATTAGACATAATTTATATGTCCAAAGAAACCATAAGTTTTTATTTTCTTAGTTTTTATTTTTTAGGGCTTGTACAACTATTTTGTAAAGGAGAATTTTATAGAGAATAGAGTAGCTATCATTATATATGAGGTACTATCTTGGATAAAAAAGTACTGGAGTTATCCTGGGTTGGCCCAGAGGACAAAATTTGGACCAAAGAGAGAAAGTCAGGCCGTAACCAGTTTGGCTCAGTGGATAGAGCGTCGGCCTGCGGACTGAAGGGTCCCAGGTTCGATTCCGGTCAAGGGCATGTAGCTTGGTTGCAGGCACATCCCCAGTAGGAGGTGTGCAGGAGGCAGCTGATCGATGTTTCTCTCTCATCGATGTTTCTAACTATCTCTCTCCCTTCCTCTCTGTAAAAAATCAATAAAAATATATTTTAAAAAAAAAGAGAGAGAAAGTCAGTGTTCAGTCCATGGAAATTCTTTTTTTTTTTTTTTAATATATTTTATTGATTTTTTACAGAGAGAAAGGGAGAGAGATAGAGAGTCAGAAACATCGATGAGAGAGAAACATCGATCAGCTGCCTCTTGCACATCTCCCACTGGGGATGTGCCCGCAACCCAGGTACATGCCCTTGACCGGAATCGAACTTGGGACCTTTCAGTCCGCAGGCCAACGCTCTATCCACTGAGCCAAACCGGTTTTGGCCAGTCCATGGAAATTCTTACCAATCACATCTGTTTCATGAAGCAGTGAGATCTGGAAATGTTCCAGAAGAGACCATGTGGTCATCGGTAGAAATGTTGAAGAGTCAATTCTGCAATAATTTGACTTTTAAGTATTTCTTTAAACACTAGAATTTTTTGTTCTATTGCTTCAGCATTCATTATATTAAAATATTTCACTATATTATGAATATTGAGGTGCATTTTAGTAACTGACTGGTCAATGAGCTAAGAGAGGTAAATTATTACTCAAACTTTTATTATAATTATTTGATTATTACCTGATATCTAGAAAATCAATATTAAATAAATTCTGCTTGTATGGGGAAAATTATGTGGAATTATACTTGAAAACAGAGAATAATCTCCAGAAATTTCAGATAGAAATAATGATAAAGCATTTTTATATTTTAAGTCAAGATCACATAATATGTAGGCAAATAAAAAAAAATTAAGGTGTGAAATGGGAGGAGTCTAACTTTTTAAGAAGTTTAAATTTATGTTACTCTAATACAAGAGTTTTCTAAAAGGAACTTAAAAAAATTGAACTCCATTTACTGTTAAGCTCCCTAAGTATTGATAAAGAAATTCTAAATATGTGTTTATTGTTTTATGGATAAGGTAGGATCCTATCGCTACATTTTCCTAAGAAAATGTTTATATAGTCATACAAAAATTGACAGTTCCTCAGATGTCTGAGATGCCTGAGTGGCTGTAATTGCACATGAATCATCTAAATGGATGCCTTTTTCTCTTTTTATATACATATTTTCTTCAAATGAAAGTTCAGTGTTATCACTATAACATCTCATAAAGCCTGCCTGGATACAGACTATGCTGGTAAACTGGAATGGTCTGATTTAAGCTGCTCATTTTGTAAATTAGGAAACAGAAATCTCAAAGGCTGAAGAAATTTTTCCAAACACAGTTTTAAAACATGTGGTCCATTGAGATTGCAAATCGAATGTTCTAGAAGTTGTAGAAAAAAATATCTCTGAATAGACTAGGACAAAATTCCTATGAAAGGACTCTGAATGGATACATTGGGCTAAGGGCAGCATGCCCCCAAGAGCAACCATTAGTCCCCAAGGGGGTTTTCAAACACTCGTTCCACTAATGGTTGTTGTCTGATAGCACTATTTTCTGAAAGTACATAGTTGTCTCAAATGGCTATGACTGATGACGGGAACCAAGCATGTCATACAGCTGAGATATCTCTGCTCCACACTGAACTTTCCTAGTTATAAAGTTACGTCTAGAAAGTTGAGTTTCTTAATGTTGGCTTTCTGGTTATTGTTTTTGTTTTTTTTTTTTACCCGAATGTTTGCAGATAAATTGCTTTTCACAATTCTTCTTTCAAGCAAAAATTTCAAATTCTAAGTTCTGAAGGTGGGATATGGCAGAAGTGAGGGACTGGCAAAGAAAGCAGTCATGGAAAGTATATGGGTGAAAACAGTCATTGTAAGTGCAGAGGAAAATACAAGAAAAGAAACGGGCTAAGCACTCTTTCTTCTGATTTGTATCCCTCACGGCTCCAGTGTGGAAAAAGCACATTTCATACCTTTTGGCAGTAGGTCCAAGGAGAGAAGAACTTTGGAAAAAGATATAATTAGAAGGACACAAACCATCCCAAGGAGAGGAGAAAGGAGAAGATTAGATGAGAACAATAAAAGTGTAGTAAAGAAGATGAATGTGGTGTAGGGAGCCCTCACTTTAATTCTGGGTTCTTGCTGTGACATAGAAAAGTTTTGGCAAGATTAAGAAAAGGTTTTGGGTTCAGTAATTCATGTCCCGAGGGGCTACTCATTCTGCACTATTTCAGTTCATACTACGTGAATTGTCATTGCAGTGACACTAATTTTGGTTTGGCACGAATGTCTCATTCTTCCTAGTTTCTTTTTCTCTTCTTAACAGGAGGACCTTAACAGTAGAATTGTGAGTGTCTATATGGTCTGATGTAGGCTCTCCTGGGTCCCTATTAGTGAAAGGTGATTCCAAGAATATGTGCTCAATCGCATCGGTTTTAGTAGGATAGTATAGTGAATAGGAGGAAAAGATTCGGAGAAATAATGATGATGCTCAAGTGGCTACATTACATAGACCCCGTGTTAATGTGGATAGGTTACCCAACCTCCATTCTCAGTGTCCTATCTGTAAAAGGGAGAGAATAAAAGTACTCAAAGGATCTGTTAAATTAATACATGCTCTGTGCTCTATACAGTCCTTGGATTATAACATGTTTCAAATACGTGCTAGTTAATCATCTTATTTCCTCTAGGTAGAATGAAGGTTTGGCTTTCTCTCTCTGGATCTATGGCACCCTCCTGGATTCCATGCTTCCTGATAATGTTACACTAGACACAGTGGTTCTCAACCTTCTGGCCCTTTAAATGCAGTCACGACCCACAGGTTGAGAACCACTGGGAGGATCTTTAAGGAGAGTCATTAAGGACGGCTCTGAGTCTAGGATGTGCTGTAGGGTAGGAAATTGATGCACTCCAAAATCCAAGTTATTTCTTGAAGGTTTCTGTTCTGTTGCTTTCAGGAATCTGGACTAGGAAGAAAATTTGTCAAACAACAAACAAACAGCAATCTCTAGCTGCTCTTTACCTCACCCTCATCTCCAAAGGGACATTTTAACTTTCCATAATGTCTTTGTAAGACCAGTGTTTGATGGGTAGGGGTTCAAGTTATGGCCAACCCACTCATAATTATTCTGGATAAATAAAGATATATTTTCTTCTACTCAGGTCTCCCACTATCCAACTCCTAAGATAAGACATGAAAAATAGAGTTTTTAAAAAAAGAAGAAACCACAATAGCATGTCTCTATACTGTTTTAGATAAAATTTCATGGAATAAAATTAAATCCATCTCCAAGTAAGGGTGTATGTTCTTAATATTTATTAGAATCTTTTTGAGAAAGTCTCCATGATTCATTTTGGAATCTTTTCTTAGGCTTTTTTTCTGACAAGGCCAGTCTTCTTACAGACGGCCTTGAAAAGGAAGTTTTCTGAGCAGTGTTTTCTATAAATTCTCTTCAAAATTTTCCTACCAAGAAAATTCCCTAAGACAATGTTCCTGTGAATAAAATCATATTCTGACTGCCAAGAGTCATCATTTTGGAAAAAAATAATAAAGCCTTAGCAACAATCTTCTTCTACGTCTTAGAATCTGAGGGAACATTCCAGAATACAGTCAGTATAGCATATTTAAGTGGTTTAATGCATGATTAAAGTATTAAATAATACTGTTTGAAGACTATAAATGTCATTTTGGGAGTAACTTTTAAAAAATTTAGAAGTGTCCAAATACAATCTAAATGTGTGTGTGTGTGTGTTCACACACACGATGTGTTAGTATTTGATATATGTCTAAGAATACTGACTATTTTAAACCAGGCTTGATCTCTTGAGTCAGACAGGACTAAATTCCAGTGCTGAACCTACTCCTCATTATCAGTATGTTCTTGACTAAGCCACTAAACTCTGTCTTTGCTTTTTCATCTGCAAATCAACACTAAGCAAGGTTGTTTGATTTATGATTGATATATATGATAAAACATATACATTATTCTATGTAGTGCATTTCTTATAGTATTTACTCAAAGGTAAGCTAGCTGTGTATTCGTTTTTAAAATAATTTACTTCAAATCGCAGCATAGAAATGTTTCCTTTGTCAATGTTAGCAAAGAATATAATGTAAAAAATGTCTTAACTGAAAACAGATCTGTTTTGATTAAATGCAAGTATCCCAATGTGTATTTTTACTTTGGCTATGAAGTTATACATTTATGAGGTTTATGGACAGAATGAAAACCTTTCTATCAAAAATTCACCCTGACATCTAAACCTTTAAAAATATTATGCACACATCTTTCTTTAAAGGAATGGTGCCCTATTCAAAATCATATTATCAGGCATGAACTTGTTGAATTAGCTGTAAAAGTCAGGCCAAATGAGTGCGGGAAGAAGCTAATCAGAGAGAACAGTTCATTAGCTCATGAGAAAGAGCAGTTAAGTGTTGTCATGTCTGGGCCGAGACAAAGTTGGTCAGATTGTCCTGCCAAGGAAATGTCGTGGGGGAGGAATTATATGGTCCGGGAAAGAGTCCTAAGAGGAATGCTCCTTTAAAGTCCATGCTAAATCTGCTATTTTGGGTATTAAGACTGTACACCACTAAAAAGAAGCAGTTACAGCTGTGACGTTTTACCAACAGAAGCCATAAAGATCTCCCACCAGTGACATACACTGGCTTGCTCATAGCTAGCCTGAAAATGTCAAGGGGAATGAGGGTTAGGTATCAATTATTTCTAATGTCCATGTAATCAGTCTCCCCCAAACTCAGAATTTGGGATCTGTATTGGACTGTCCTGGAATTTTCCCTGAAGTATTCTTCACCAGTTGCCCAAGAAGCTCTGGATGAGCTCTTGGAAAGTTATAGAATTGGGCTCCCAGTGATGGAGTTGGTCCTGGTTTTGGCTGCTCTTTAGCAAACTAAGTCCAGTTGAGTTTTCAAAGCTCTTGGGTGTGACTGTGACTGCAGCTCATCAGTAGGATATTGGCACTTTGAGTCTCTGGAGCTGGAGTTGAGGGAGATCCCTTCTGAATTGCCTAAGGAGTAATCTCGCAAGTCCCTGAGAAGTAGCAGCTGTTTCATTGCAAACCCACACATTAAGGATAAAGAAGTTAAAGAACCAAAACATTGGTCATCCCAACACATTCAGCTTTGTGAGTGACACCATAGTGAACTGAGGTTGAGAATTAGCTTTTGGAAAATAACAATAATCTTATCCAGAGGTGATTGGAGAGAAACTGGGATAGCAGCTCACTGTGGAATGGCACTGCAAGGTGCACTGGCACAACTTTCTAAGATAAAGAATTCTCTCCAACTTTCTATGACCAACAGTAAAAGTTTTGGAAGTGTCATATTGATTGCATCTTGGCCCCAATGAATGACTACCTATGCCCTTTGTGATGAAACTTGCAGCTGCTCCATAAAATGATGGCATCTGTATCCTCTTCTCTTGAATCTTCAGACACCGCTTGCTTAGTAGACTAGGTCAGAAGTAAGCAGATGCCAATTCCTAGCCTAGTTTGCAAAAGGCCTTTTGAATTTTCATTTGCCTTCTTGGAACTTTAATGTTAGCCAGCGAACAAGCCTGGGATAGTGCCCAGAAAAAAAAAATTAACACAGCAGTGCCCAGACTGCTCTCCTTGAAAATACCTGCTTGCAAGATGGAACCTTAACTGTCGTGTGGAAACTTGGATTTGGGGAATGTTCCCACCACCCTAATGAATAAGAGTGGCTCACTGTGCATCAGATCTTTGTGCAAAAAATGTGGTTTGTGCTAAACACCTGCTGTTATTGTAAAAGTCTGGAATTTGGTATGGGCCACACAAAAGGTGCTCACATGACCAACTTCTAATACAAAACCCTAGCCTGAGTTGCTGTGGAATTCCTTGGTAGACATCAGTTCAGATACGTTGTCACAATTCATTACTGGAGAAATGAAGCACAGTCTATATGACTCTACTAAGAGCAGATTCTTGGAGATTCACACTTGATTTCCTTGGGACTTTGTCCCACATACGTTTGTTTTTGCTTTATATTCTATTGCTGCAAAAATCATAGCCATGAGTGTGTCCATATGCTGAGTCCTGAGATTCCTCTTAGTGAATTATTGAAACAGGGGAGAGGTCTTGGGGACACCTGACACAAATAACCTACTGAGGAGTGAAAGAACATATGAAGCAGAGAAAATTTTCCCACTCGAGGCCATCTTAAATCAGCTAACACTCAGCTGACAGACAGATATAAGCGTGAGTCCCAGGTGGATGCCTAGAGATGGCAATAAGTTTGGATTTGTTTACTACTTAAGTAAGAGTCTAGTGTTGGCCAGCCAAGCCCAGGCAAGGTCACAGGACTTCACTGGCCAATCTGTAAACTTGTGAGAAAAAAAAATGATTTTTGTCTTGAGACACTAAGTTTCAGGATAATTTGTTACCCAGCAACAAGTAGCTGATAAAGAAGCCTACGAATTAAGAAAATATAACCAAGTCTTTAGAACAAAGATTAAAACTTGGTTGGAAAGAGAAAGAGTGAAAGAGTTCTCAGTTTGACAAAAATCCAAATCCTTTGCATGTTAGTTAGCAGATTAACTAAATTAGACATTTAAATGCAAAGAAATAGAATTGGATTTCAATATCACAAAAAATATGCTCCATAACTTGGCCTGGCATATGCGACTTTGCTTTTAATCAGGGCAGCAGATTGAATAAGATCTTCCTTTGACCAAATGTGTGATTTCAAATGCCTCCAGCTTTAAAACTATGAAACATGGTTTAAGGATAGTTATCTCTAAAGCCTGGGCAGTGTTTCTTCGGTGACTTTCATAGGCACCAATATTTTAAAATGATCTTTGGCTCTGTTTTGTTGAAGCATTATCAGATTAAAGAAGTCCAGACTATGGGTCCTTCATTTTATACTAGTGGATTTGAATAGTGGAAATCAACTGAAGATGGCCCGTTAGTAATTTCTTACATTGCTTTGAAGATGGAATGTTTGCATTCTTATGAATTATTCTGCCAAAATTTAGACTAAGTGAAAAGAATAGTAATATTCTTTCATGTGTTATTTTGAAGTGGACCAAAAATGTGTATTATATAAATATATCATTTTCAAATTCCTTTAAAAATGGAAAGCAAGTGGCTAATCACTACCTATAAAGAGCATTCATAAAACAAAATACACTGTGGAACTGCAGAACAAAGCCTGATTAATAACATTGCTATAAATAAAAATGAGGAAAACAATTTTATGTGGAAAATACATTTGCAATATACTTTTATAATCTGAAAAAAGCTATTAAGTTTTGGTGTCTCATCAATTTTATAAGAACTCTTGACACTAAATTGCTTGAGAAAAATAAATAGTAAACTTCTTAGATTCACCCAAATGCTCCTTCTTATAATTGAATTATTTCACGTAGATTAATTATACTTAATTTCATTAATCTCAACAGTTCATGTTGACCCAGTACATTAAACATGTTTTGTTTAAGAGATGAGTCAGCAAACATGGAAAAACACAGTAGTGAGTTAGAGAAACATTTCAAATTAATGGAGCAGAAATAAATTATGAAGGCCTTTAAATATATACACTTTTCTATATTTTAGTAGATGATGTTTTCCCTGGATTTACATCACATAAACTGGAGAACATTTTAACTAAGTATTTTTGTTTGGTTGTTTTGTTTATTCTATTTATTGTTTCCAAATGCATTCTTATTATTTATTAGGTATCCTTTCCCCTGGTAATAACACTGGAACTTCATTCGGCATCAAATATGTGGCTGGTTAACTCAGCTTGTTAGTAATGGTGCTGATATAAATGCCAATGACTAGAATTTCTTTCTTAAAAATTAAGCCAATAGGGAGATTCTCTTCACAAAGGCAGCTAAGGAGCCAACATAGAAAAACTATCGATATTTGTATAGTCTGTCCTCTTTTTGTCAATGCAGAATCAGTCAGGTGCCATAGCTTTGATGAGAACAAGTGGTATAAGGTGGACAGGTGGCCCTTCATTAGATAAACTTCAAGCTAATGTTACCCCAAGTCCACTGTTCGATCAACTCATGCAGTTTAGACATTCGTCTATGCAGGGAATAAATGGAAATGGCCAGATGAGGATGGTTAGAATATAATAAATGTTTAAATTGGTACACAATATTGCTTGTTATTTGAATCAATAATTTCTTCTTAATCTCAGAATTTTATTCTTCCTCATTACAGAACAATAACGTGTATAAGAATTATGAAGAAAACAGTATAATTTTGTCATTTTGGAAGACCTTGAAAATACGAGATTGAAAGTAGTCACTGAAAACAAAGAATAAACCAAATAAGGAAGTTATACAAATTTAGGAAAAGAGCACATACATGACTTTGCTAAATCATGAAAAATGATTATTGGAGTGTATTTAAGGTGTAATAACACGATTATACATTAATTTGAGTTTATTCTCCAAGAGACAACCAACCATAATGACTATTGTATGAACTTGTTAAAACAAGATGTTGTATCACAAGTTTTTTGCACATCAGCCCAGGATAAATACATAATTGTAATGGATTAAAGAGGAATTACAGGGAGAGTAGCAATCAGAGAACCACTCTGTGCTCCCTGGCTCCTGATTCCCCACAGAAGTAACTCAATTGTAAATGAAAGAGGAATCACTCTTCAACTGATAATCATAAAGTTTTTGTTTTGTTTTGTTAATTTCCTACTTAAGTACTGGAAGAATACCCAGTCTAATAGTTTCATCTAGCCTCAAATAGCCATGATGGTTAATTTATGTGTCAAGTTGGAGGTTGTTTGGGATGAGATTAAGCATTTGAACTGGTGAACTTGGAGAAAGCAGATTGCCTCTGTAATGTGGGCGGGGCTAGTCCTGTTTGGGAAGGCCTGCACAGGACAAAAGACCAGCCTTCCTGAGCTGGAGGGGCTTTCTCCAGCAGACCACCTTCAGACTGTGTCTGCACATTGACTCTCCTGGGTCTCTAGACTGCTGGCCCACAGTGCAGATTTGGACTTGCCAGCCTCCATAATCTTATACACACATATATACACATCCTCTTGCCTCTGTTTTTCTGAAGAATCCTAATGAATACAGACTTTGATACTGAGGGATTCCAGAAGAGTACATTAAGGATGGAGAACCCTGACAAATGCAGGATCAAATATAAAATTTGGATTTGTTTACTATTTAAAGTAAGAGTCGAGTGTTGGCCAGCCAAGCCTGGAAAGATCAGAAGACTTCATCAGCCAAGCTGTAAACTTGTGAGAAATAATATATGATTGTTTTTTCTAAAACACTAATTTTTAGGATAATTTGTTACTCAGCAACAACTTACTGATATAGGAAGCCTATGGATTAAGTAAAAGATAACAGAAAGTCTTTGGAACAGAGATTAAAACCTAATTGGAAAGGGAAATAGTTGAAGAGTCCTCAGTTTGATCAAAATCCAAATCTATTGCATGTTAGTCAGTAAATTAGCTAAATAAGACATTTAAATCCAAAGAAATAGAATTAGCTTTCAGTATCACAGAAATATGCTCAATAACTACCTTGCATGTAGGAATTTGCTTTCAATTAGGGCATAGGTTTGAACAAGACCTTCCTTTGGTCAAATGTTTGACTTCAAATGCCTCCAGCTTTAAAACCATGAAATCTGGCACTAAGAATAGTTATCACTAAAGGGTGGGCAGTTTTTTTTAGGTGAAATGTCCTTTGGTTCTGTTTTGTTGAGGCATTATCAGATTATAGAAATCCAAAATATGAGTCCTTCATTTGTACCAGTGTACAACTAACTAAAAATTGGCCTTCAAAATATGAAAGGTCTGTAATGGACTCCATTATGTGGCAGAGTAGGTCCCAGGCTTAAGTTCAAGACATAAATAAGAACAATTAAGCTGGCACTTTTCTGTGCAACAAGAAGTCTAATTATTATGAGTCCTTGGTCATAAAGATCCACTGGCTTTTCCTGTTGGGGAACGCAAGCCCACTCTATCACTTTTGTTGCTTTCATATATATATTTCCAAGGCTAATGAAATAGGCAGGGCATAACAGGACAGTTCAGCCATTTTCCCAAAACATAAGTTCTTACAGTAGCTTAGAAAGCACACGACTGACCCCTATTTTTTTCTGATCTTAAATTATCCCAGTTCTTCTGTATTCTTACCCAAAAAGAATAGCCCAAATATTCAAATTTCTGCCTGAAGTTTTTAAAAATCTCTGTTTTTCTCTCATACACACACATGATATATATGTAAGATACTAGAGGCCCAATGCATGAAATTCATGCAAGAGTAGGCATTCCTTCCCCCGGCTGCTGGCACCAGCTTCCCTCTGGTACCCAGGACCTGGGCTTCCCTCATAGCCCTGGCTTCATCCAGAAGGTCATCTGGAAGGATGTCCAGTCTAATTAGCATATTATGCTTTTATTATTATAGATATATATGTATATTATTTTCAAATTTATTGACATGAAGTTTTTCACAACAGTGTCTTATCATCCTTTTAGTTTCTGCTGAGTCTACAGTTATGTACACTGCATTGATTTCTTATACCTTTTATGCATATTCTCTACTATTTTCTTGAACAAACTTATACTAGTTTTGTAAGTATTTAAAAAAAAAACAACTCCTTTTGATCCTCTGTACTTTATTATTTTTATGCATCATTTTACTCGTATCGTGTCCTTTATTTGCTCTTATCTCCTATTTCCACTCTCTTTGGGATTAATCTCTTGTTCTTTGTCGAACTCGATGGTTCTCAAATGGAGACAATATCTCCTACCGAGAGACAGGTAGAAATGTGCGGAGGCATTTTCTGTTTTCACAACCTAGAGTGCCATCGGCATCTAGTGGAAGAGGGCCAGGTTGATATTTATCCTGCAATGCCTGGGACATTCCTGCTCAACAAATAATTTTTCTTCCCTAAAGGCCAATAACAAGTCTGTTGGGAAACTCTAGCCAACTTTGTAATTAGATACTTGTTCATTTGTTCACCTACATATTTAAA
This sequence comes from Myotis myotis, assembly GCF_014108235.1. Taxonomy (NCBI): domain Eukaryota; kingdom Metazoa; phylum Chordata; class Mammalia; order Chiroptera; family Vespertilionidae; genus Myotis; species Myotis myotis. The sequence continues at coordinate 206,030,292 of NW_023416324.1, read as the reverse complement.
GCTACACATGACCCCATCTGAACAGCTTTCACTGTATTCCACTATTTAGCATATCCATCATATTTTTATTATCGTTCAGTTTTATGTATTTTCTGCTTTATCTTATAATTTATTTTTGACACAAAATATTTAACTGGCAAACTTTAACCACACAAAATGATTGTTAATATTTTTTAAAATCAATATTTAATTTAACTGCCTAAAAGAATGTAGAGTGGTTAAAAAACTGAATCTTTGAAATTTGCTGAAATTTTCTCTGTGTTTTGGTATGAGGTAATCTTTCATTAATGTGTTTTTGAAAATAAATATGCAATGTCCAGTTATTGGATGTATTGTCCGTTTTACATGTTGATTAACTCAAATCTTCTATACCTTTAAGGACTTCTTTGGTAAAAAAGTCTTTCAAAATAATCATGATTTGTCATATTTTTCTTGCAGTGCTACCAATATTTTTTTTTCTATTTTGAAGCTGTATTATTTGTTGCATAACACTTTAAAATTATTATACCTTCCTGGAGAAGTGAATCATTATTTTGTAGAGGGTCTGTTTTATTTCTAAACATATTTTTTTACTTAAGTCTATTTTGTCTGGTTATAACATAGCAATACCGTCTTTCTTTTAAGTAGTGTTATATTGTCATATGAGGTTTCAGTCTTTTAGTTTTGACTTTTCTATTATCCTTGTTTTATATGGTCCTTTCCTACAATTAAAGAGCCAGAGTTTTTAAAAAATCAATCATTGTCTGACTGCAGCAAAGTAGGATCTAGTACTGTTAGCTAAAGTATTTCTGACAACATAAATAGTATTAATTAAATACTCAAGCCTACTTTAAGACAGGAGTTTTATTACAGAGTCTCAGAGAAAAATCTCCCCATTCCACCACCACCACCACCACCCACCACCACCCTGTGCCAAGGCCAAAGCCATTTCACTATATGGGATGAGTTTTTCTCTAGTTTAACCATCTACTAAGGAAGTTGATCAGAAGGCCCCCCTGTAGATACCCTGGGCTTTACTTTCAGTCTTCTACATGACTGTTAAAGATGAAGACCTAAGTCACAAATGTAAGTAGATACTTTTAAGACAGCTACTGCCTTCAGCACTTAATTACCTGTTTGACTTCTGTTTTCTTTCTTTGTTGGTTCTCAGGAAAACTTGTACTTTCTAGTTAGTTCACCTGAATTTTTAAAATCCTTTTTTTTTGTATTTTATATTTTATCACAATTTTAGTTCATTGGCAGTTTTTCAGAACAACTAGTCTATCATGTTTCTGGTGAAAGAATGCTTGACAGTCTCTTAAACCCACTACCATTGGCTTTCTCACACCACAATTCCAAAACTTCCCTGGACAAGTTCATCTGTGATCTCCCATCTGACTTCACCAATATGACATATTTATACCACTGATCACTCTGTCTTCCTTGAACCTTTTGTTAGTTGATGTCTAGGATTTTTCTCTTTTGGCTCTCCACCTATCTCAGTAATCATTCATTCTTAGTATCCTTTGCAAGATTCTCTTAATTTTGTCCAAGTACTAAAGCCCCTATTTTTCTGCATCAACATACCAGAAGATTGTATCCAGCCCAAATGACTTTAAATTCAATTTTTTCTCAATTGGCCCCTTATTTAAATCTCTAGTCTTAGCCTCACCCCCAAACTCCTAACTAATATATTTATTTGTCTATTTAATATCCATTCAGATGTCAAATAGGCATTTCAAAATACCCAAATTCCTTATCTTCTGCTTCAAATTTGGTTCTTCTATGATTTTCACATCTCAGTATACTGCATTCTTTTTATTTTCCAGTTTCGTAGGCCTAATGCATTAAAGCCATTTTTTGTTGTTGTTGTTAATCCTTACCTAAGAACGTTTTTTCATTAATTTTTCAAGAGAGTGAAGGGAGGAGGAGGAGAGAGAAACATCAATGTGAGAGAAACACACCAAGTGGTTGCCTCCCACATGCACCCCAACGAGGCCTTGGGATGGAGCCTGCAACCAAGGCCCGTGGCCCTGACCTAAATCAAACCTGGGACCCTTCAGTCTGCAGGCCAATGCTCCAACCACTGAGTCAAACCGGCTAGGGCTAGTGTAATTTTTGACTCCTCCATTCCTCAAATTTTTTCACTTTCTACATCCAATCCCTCAACAAATCTTTTTTACTCTATCCAGAATCTAATTACTTCTCATTGTCGTCACAGCTACCAGTCTGGTCTAATCCACCATTTCCCACTTGCAACATTAGAATGGTCTCCTACTGGTTCTTTTGTATAGGCCTGGAATCAATTCACTGTACTTGATCGAAAATAATCTTTAAAAAAGCAAATGTCAGATCAAGTCATTCATCTCCTCAAAATCCTCCACTATCTGTCCCCCGCCCCATACGGAATAAAGGCCAAGTCCTTACAAAGGAACTACGAGGCCCTGCCTAATCTGTTCCCTGATACTTCTCTAATTTCATATCCCACCAAAGGTTTGCTCACTCACTCTACTCTAGCTACACTGGCACCTTTGTGTTCTCCAAACATGCTTCACCTCAGTATTTTTACACCTTCTATTCTGCTGTCTTGAATGCTATCACAGAGTTATTTGCAATATCACTTTATCACGAAGGCCTTCTTCAACAACTGTTCAAAACGGCACCCTTTATCATCCTGCCTTATTGGCCTTCTTCCTTTCTTAGCACTTACCATCACTGACATTACACACACACACACACACACACACACACACACACACACACACACACTCACTCACCATCACTGACATTACACACACACACACACACACACACACACACTAGACTATCTTTTCTTGCTAAAATGTATACTCCTATGTATTCCAAAATTTGGTTCCAGATGGGATACAGATGGGATAACTCTTCTGTGATTTTTCTTTTTATTCTCACTCAACTTAAGTGCAGTTTCTAGTAACTTGCTGCTCATTACTCCAGATCTAGAAAAATTTCTTTTGCTAATCCTCTCCTTAGGCATCCAGCTTCTTAAATCATACTATGTTGCCTCTGGATGTATCGAGAGAATTAGGGTTTGAGCAATTGCTGGGCAAAATGGGAAAGAGGGGATAGGTAAGTGCGACATTTGAAAGCTTTTGTTAGGTTTATATTTTAAAGCTTTAAAATTCAGAGTATTTACATATCACTCTGTTCATATTACTGTTTTGTTAAGTTTTTCTAACTTTAAGTAACCAAGTATGATAAAATGATTTTTAAGGCAAAATGGAGTTATAGATCACTAAAGAGTGTTTTATGGATAGAAGAAAATATTTTATGAATAAAATGTAAAGACCCTAACAGATTATAATGTGCAAAGACTATGATACTTGGTAATATTTCTGTCACATGCACATAATAGCTCCTATAATTGCACTATTAGATCAAATGAAAAACACATACTCTGTATATGAAATCCACTTGGGAATCTTTTAAAACAAATGTAGGGGATGCCCTCTTGTGTTTGATTTTTTTCATGGTAAAATACATTTAAGAAAACTTTTACTTCTTAACCTATTTTTTAGACATGCTATTATTCTATGAAGATTGAAAATGTGCTTAATATTTATTACATTTCTACAAGGCATTATTGTATGTTGGAAATACAGTCTCTATCTTCTAAGGAATCATCTCCCTGTGATTAGTATGACTCATTTACCTTTTTTTCTCTGCTGCGATTTCATGTTAACATTGTAAAAAACAAATCTCCCACTGAACAATTTATGTTCAAATGTAAACACTTTCTTTTTCTCAAAATAATAGCTATAGAGCTGTGGACAACAAAACCTGTGCTTGTGAAATAGTTTATAGATTCAAAAATGCCTTCAAGCCAACCAAGCATTTTTCTTGTTTCTCAAATAACTTTCTGAAGTTGTAAGCTAAGAAGTGTATTCCTTGTCTTTGAGATGTGAAAACTGAAACCCCAAGCTTCAGCCACTGTTAGGAACCAGACTACAAGCCCATTAGAGTTCATTAGAGAAGTTGGAGCTGAGCCTGGCCCGACCTTCACACGCTAAGGCTGGACTTGACCTTGGAGGCTTGGCAGTGAACATACTTTCTGAAACACTTTTGTGACCCATGGCCTGACATGATCTTTGTCTATAGAACAGAAAAGAGCAAACAATTTATAAAACTCTAGACATTCTATATAATAGATATGACAATGTATTCCAATATACATGTGTGCATAAGTATGTATGTATGTTACCTTATCTCTGTAAACTACCCTTTATTCAAATTCAAACTGTCACGTTTTTACCAAGGCAAGTTCTAATGAGGAGAAAATTTCAAAATGGTTAATGTTTAAACATGACTAAGTACTAGAAACACTTAGCTATTTCAGCCTGATTGAATTAGAAGACATTGAAAGCTCAAATATCAATCACTCTAGATTTTACACAAAGGATGGTCATGAAGCCGCCTTGCTGTTGCTATTGTTCTGTTACTGAAACCATCTATCTAATTTGCTCCTAGGAATCCAAGAGAGTTTATAATTCGCCAGAATGGTTCCAAAAGTATCTGAAGCACTAAAATGCAATGGGTATCCTTTTCATGGTATGAAATACATTTTTTAATCCTACATAGTGGATGTTCTTCCCATGTTATTAATATGATGTATTTTGTAATTCTGGAATAATAGGTCTGGTCGAGTGGTCATCCAGTCTCAGAGGGTAAGACCAAACTGGTTAGACATGACAGAGCAGGAAGAACAAAGGTATTGCTGCTGGCCATGTGAGATGGCATGTGTCACCTTGTAAAAGCTACTTCACAGCCATTTGGAGGGAAGTATCCATGTTTTTTAGTTGATGACTAATCATTGATTTCACCTCATGAGAAACATTCTTAACAGATTCTTTAGGGCAAATAACTGATTAAAAATCTTCTCTGAGCCAAGAATTGCTTTGTGGGTTGTCTGCTTCTCCGATGACTCAGAAACACCTGCCCTGTGAGGGCTCCTGCTCCTTTTTGGCTACTGAGAGTTTGTTGCATCAAGGGTGCGGGATCATGGGCAGCATCATACATTCTCTGGAGGTTTGAGATACCACCCTTGTATCTTTCTGGCTGAAATAACTGCTGTGCGCCTTGTTGTGTATCTGGTTGGGGCATGTTGCTTTTGCTTTATGTTGGTGGTGGTGATAGGCTTTTTTTTTAATCTACTCTGAATGAAACCTTTGTCTAGATGAGGTAATGAGACTCATTAAGTCTGTACTTATCAAGGAATGAAATATGACCACATAGATAATCCACCCTTGGTCTGTCCCATGAGGCTAATTCAGGTCACCTCAGTGGGTGGGAGGTAAAAGGTATGCATAGTGATGGGCTACATTCCAAACAGCCCACCTCTACCCCACCCTGAGGGTGAAAGAGCCTCACTTAGTGGATTTACTATTATCAGTACACAGTACAGGTTGTAAATTTCATGCTACTTCCTGACCCTGGATTGAAAAGCATTAACTCATCATTATGGGTTCTTGCTGAAGGGCCACTTTTTCCTATTCTCTTTCCATTGCTGGTTCAGACAGTAAATACAGATGATGGATGAAGAGAGATGAACTAGAAATGTATCTGTGTGAAGTTATAAGAGTGTGTGTGTGAAAGAGAGAGAAAGAGAGAGAGAGAGGGAACAAGCCTAGGAAAAGACCCTTGTTAGAAGAGTAATATGCACATTATTTACAAATTTCAGAATAAATTGTCTGTAACTCTGAATTACCGTCTGAAACTATCTGTATAGTAAATGAATCCATAAATAAGCCTGTTTATTTCATTTGTTTTTATTCTTGCTACCTGATAGCTTTTCAAAATATTTTATAGATAATATGAATGCCTTTGGAAACCATGCCTAAAAATATACCTAAGCAAAAAGTTTTGGTTTTATAAAACATTGAACAAATCACAGAATGATGTGTTACATAAGAGAGAGCCTTCATTTGTATATGACATTGAAAGTAACAGAATTCTGTTTCTAGGGTATTAACACATGGTGTGTGTGTGTGTGTGTGTGTGTGTGTGTGTGTGTGTGTGTGTGTGTGTGTAAAACTGGTTTCCCCCATTAAAATATTCATAACTGTTCCCTTGAACATTATAAGTCTGGCAGCCTGATAAGAAGGCTAATAAGCAGAGTCACAAAATATTTGTAGGAGGTCAGAGAAGGAGCATTCTTACCAAAACTTTTGAAAGAACTACCCAACTTGAGTAGCAACAATAAAAAACAAAAAGTACAGGTATAATTCTTTGACTCTGCAAACTCTCCAGTTGGTAAACTCTGGGACCCTGAACAGTATCAGGTGACTCGAGGTGACTTTTCACATTTACCTGTTACCAGTGCCCATGTGGCTCTGTCCTTCACTCCAGCTGCCCCTGAGGCCATCCTGCTTGGAAACTCCATCTCTGATCCCTCACCTTTATCAAAACTTGGGCCCTGGATGCAGGAACAAAATTTGTAAAATGAAAATGAGAGGCCCTTCATTAAAAAGCTATCAGGAATTTCAAGATGACGATGGCAGAACATCAAGCTAAGCACTGGGTCTTTGTTAGTGTGCCGTTCTGAGTGACTACATGGGTCATACGTCCATAAAGTTAGCTTCACACAGATGGTTTTACTGTTTTTCCACTGGGTATGTTCTAGTTATCTTGCAACTCCTTTCTTGGCCATTGATTACAACCCATACTGCTTACTTGTTAGAATCCCTTCATTACTGCTCTGCTTCTATTCTTTTAAAAAATAAATTTTTACTAGAGGCCCAGTGCACAAAATTCATGCACAGGTAGGGTCCTTAACCGCTGCCAGCTGCTGGCTGTGGCCTCCCTTCCTCTGGCCATCTGCTGCTGCTGCTGGCTGAGGTAGGGCCAGCCATGGGGGAGGGGCCGCGGACAGTTGGCCGGCCAGCCTCCCCCCCCTGGATGAACTCCCAGTCCAACTCCTGGTGGAACTCCTGGTTGAGGGGACAATTTGCATATTAGGCTTTTATTATATAGGATTGATTTCAGAGAGGAAGGGAGGAGAGAGAGAAACATCAATGATGAGAGAAAATCATTGACTGGCTGCCTCTTGCATGCCCCCTACTGGGAATCGAGCCTGCCACCCAGGCATGTGCCCTTGACCAGATCAAACCTGAGACCCTTCAGTCCACAGGTGACACTCTATCCATTGAGCCAAACCAGCTAGGGCTGATTCTTCTTATAAGGTTCAATTCAATCTCTGAATTATAGCTTTAGCTCAATGTCATAGCAAGTCCGCTTGGCCTCCCAGTATCCTATTTTGGTTCAAGTTCTAATGGGCCAGTCCACAGCACTATCTCTCCCCCATCCTCTCCAATAGGAACAAGAAAATAATATGCCTCTATTTACATATGTTTCCCGCATTTATCAGTCAATTTCCAGCCACATGCAAATCATGAAGGAAGTAGAAGTGCTTAGGGTAGAGTAAAAAATTATGCAGATTGTTTTGGCTGTCTGAATTTGCCTGAATCCTATTTTAAGTGAAAAGATTTTAGTCAGTTCAATAATGTCAATTTTAAAAACAATTTAGGGTTCTCAAGTAGACACCAGTTTGGATGTTTCATTTTACTAATTGGAAGTGAAAATGATATTTACCAAGTATTTAATATGTTCTGGAAGCTTTCACACTCTTATCCTATGATGTGTGGATATTTTTTTTTCAAATTTTCCTCACAAAAATCCTGTGAGGTAAGTTTTCATAATTTTCCATCAGACTGAACAATATATACAGATCTTATTCCACAGTTGACAACAAAGCCAAATTTCTGGAGGTAGCCCTTATTGGAACGTGTTTTTCACTTAAGGGTAGAGGAGATGTGGCAGACAGATTTTAAGGTGGCCCCAGAGATCTCCAGGGTCTGGTCTTCATACCCCAATCTCCTCTCCCAGAGTATGGGTAGGACTTGAAGTTGCTTGTAATTAATAGAATATGGCAAAGGTGATGGGAAGTCACCCTCTTCATTACCATCTCTCTATATAAAACCCTAATATGCAAATAGACTGAACGGCAGAACAACCAAACAACCAGTTGCTATGATGTGCGCTGACCACCAGAGGGCATGCTCAGAACATGGTAGGCATTGGCCACAGAGGGATGGTGGAGCAGGTGAGTGGGGGCACCAGACCACAGCGGGGCACCAGTCACTGTCATCAGGGTGAGCCTCTGGTGGGTACAGAAAATTCTTTGTTCCTGTGCGCCACCAGTGCTGTGAGCCCACGGGAGCGGTGGGAGCAGGGCTGCCAGCAGACAGGGGACCGAGCACTGGGGCGGGGAAGCAGAGGATAAGCCGAGACCTGCCCCTGTTCCCACTGCAGCCTTGTGGCCCACAGGTTCTTTCAAGGTGCATGAATTCGTGCACTGAGTCCCTAGTATGTTAAATGAGGCTCTATCTTGGCAGCTAACTGACTTCAGAATCTCTATTAATTAGGGTTCTCCAGGCAAAAGAGAACATTAGGAGAGAGGAAGCAGAATGAATTTCCTTGTTGCTGTAGGACTCATGGCAGCTTGCTTCTTAAAAATAGCATAGAGGGGGGTGATGGTTAATTTTATGTACCAACAACCTAAGCGAGCTTCAAGTGGATTCTTCCCTAGTGGAGCCTCCAGATGAGAACCCAACCTGGCCAATGCCTTGATTGCATCCTTGCAGAGGGCCTGGTTAAGCCATGCCTGCACTTCTGGTCATACAAACTGTGAAATAATAGATATGTGATGTTTTAAGCAACTAAACTTGCGGTAAGTTGTTGCATAGCACAGAAATAATACAGAACACATTTTATTAGAAACTGTTTGTCTTCAAAGAATTCCCATCTCCATTCTAAAATTGATCTTAATATTCTGTTTATCAATAATTGTATATCTGCCTTAGCCAGGTAGCTCATTTGGTTAGAGTGTTGTCCTCATACACCAAGGTTGTGGGTTCAATCCCCAGTCAGGGCACTGCAAGAACTAACCAATGAATGCATAAATAAATGGAACAACAAATTGATGTTTCTCTCTTTTCCTTTATCTCTTTAAAATCAACTAAATAAAAATGATTGTATATCTATTGGTCTCATATGACCTATCATATATCATTACTATGTGCATTTCTTTTGTCAGTTTTGCTGATCCTGACATAAAAATCATAATGTAATGGTTCTCAGTATAACATTAATAAAACCCATATATCAGTACTTGATTGTGTATTTCCTATTTTTCTCAACTACAGCGTGGAACAGAAAATGAGAACAAGACATACAAGGTGGCATAGAATTCAACCTAGTGGTTGGGAAATGCCTTCTTATCGCTGTGCCTGCAATCATAGGGCTGAACCAGATGAGCCCTGGATATCTACCCTTTGGAATTCTATGCATAAATATTTGATGTTTACATCATCTTGCAGCCGAGAAGGTAAATTAATTCTGAGAGTCAACCCCAGGCAGGAATAACATACAATACTGTATATTTTCTCTATGTCAAGAAGGTGGGGTTAGAACAAGTGGTGCTGCAGAGACTTGTGGTATTATTGTATAAGAGTACACCATCACCCTTGGGAAATACTCTTCTATGAGCCAAGGCTCAACCAAGTCCCTTGAGGTATTTTGAAGCCTGTGTCATTGCACTCTCTGCCAAGCCTGCCAACTGATAGCATCAGATTACCCTGCTGATAGGAGATGTACATCTTATTAGTTGCTAGGATTCTAAAACTCTGTGCACATATTTGTACATTAACTTGCTGACTTGCATAATCTTTAGATAAGTTCAAGCGAGGAGCTTATTTATGCATTCAACCCACAGGTTGATTCTGTTGTTTTTGAAATAGAAATTGCCTCTGAGTCCAGCTTTCTTCAGTTTTGCCAAAACTTGGGTGATGGGAGTAGGATGACCTCCTCCAGTCTGTGTCTGTAACAATGCACAAGAGAGCAAATAAAAATGCACTATGGGCACTCCAACACTTTAAGGTCATCACTGAGAGAACTTCTCACTTTATTCTGACCATGTACACCTTTGTGATTCAAGATCAGAGATTAGCAAGACGTGGCTGGAGTATTGGCAACATCTGCCTCCGTGGAGGATGCTACCTTTGAATTGAACTCTATGTCTCCAGTGGGAATTTGTTCAGAAGTGAGAGAGGCTATGTGACAGCAAGTAACTGTTAGAGACATTGTGGTTGTAGTTACCGCAGTTAGCAGCAAGACCAGAGTGGTAACCACAATGTTTTAACCTCAAGGACCTGTGGCAGGTGTCAAATTAATTATGGATTTTTAAAACTGAATTGGATGGGAAGTAGCCTAAGGTAACTGATCATATAAAACCTCAAGACATAATGAATGGAGATTAAGTTTGAATCATAATGACAGAGAGCCCCAACCTGTTACCTAATTTCCAGACTTATTCTGTATAGCAAACCCAGAGACTCCTGAATAAAGAGGAATCTGGATACTGGAAAGTTCCATTAACACTGCCACTAGTATGTACTTCTTCCTGGACTTTCTTAAAGAAACCTTCCGCTATGTGTTAAGGTGAATATATAATGGTAAAGGGAAATACTCATACCTGTTCTTGGCTATTAGACCTGAACTAATACCAATCTTTATAGATCCAGACACCTTCATGGTCCACCAACTAGGGTTGGAGTTTTTTAATATTCTGACCCAAGTCCATTTCACAATGGGGCCAAGGGTTCCATGAATTTGTTCACTGCATCCCACAGAATGGAGAACCCAGACTCTAAATGTGCAGTTCATCATAAAACCCCAGACCCCACTGTCCCCCTGAAACTCAGAGTGAGAGCCATTATGGTGAGAGAGCTCACAAGATGAACAAACAAAAGCAACACTACATTGTCTAAAGGTTTAAGAGATGAAGCTGTGGTAATTCCTGTACAATCTTATTTCACTTGCCGAATGGCATCTATAGTTGACAGATGTAACATAGGGAATGAAAGTAGATTGACCTTAAATGAAGTTGATAAATGAAATAGCAATAAATGCACAGATTTTTTTAGATCAATAGAGCTGCAAATTCCTGCTATGCAATTATTGTTTCTCTGTAGCTCAGTAAAGACCAGCGGAAGAATTTATTTTCATTGGTCAGTGGCAGTCATGTATCTTCACTAGTCTGGTTAAAATGGCATAAATTCTCTGTTGCTATTTAATTCTCCAAGAACTTGATTATCTCACCAACCCACAGGATCTAGGCTGGTTTATTCTCTTGATAAAATGGGCCAGGAGGAACTGGTGAGCAAGAAGTAGTTAGCACCTTTGGCTCCTTGGTAAGACAAATATGAGGCAGCATAAAACCTCACAAAAATCAGAAGTTTGCTGCTTTGGGGAAGATTTAGAAGGTCCAGGGGACTGGGAAAGATAAATATATCCCAATATAATGTGAATTATAATTTATTCTATCTTGTACCCCTTTCCTCAAAGAAAGTGGCATAAAGTTTCTTTACATTTCTTTAGATTTGGGAGGCAAACAATTTTGGGTGAGTTTGTTTTCCCCCATTTACCAAGTGTCCTGTGAGGATGCCAGCTTTGCATAGGGATCAGATCAAAAAAGGCTGTTCATCTGCTCCAGGCTGAAGCACAAGCTTCTCTGCCATTTGGGCTTCATAACCTAGCAGACAAAATACTTCCCCAGTATCTGCGGTTGTTTAGAATTTTCTGTGAGGCTGTGGCAAATCTGGGTAGAAGAGCCACAGTGCCCTTTTGGATTTTAGAGAATCCATACTCTCTTCTGCAAAAAAAAATTCTCATTCCCCTTCCCTCCCCTCCCCTCCCCTCCCCTCCCCTCCCCTCCCCTCCCCTCCCCTCCCCTCCCCTCTCCTCTCCTCTCCTCTCCTCTCCTCTCCTCTCCTCTCCTCTCCTCTCTCCTCCTCCTCCTCCTCCTCCTCCTCCCCATTCTTCTTCTCCTCCACCTCCTCCTCCTCCTTCTTCTTCTTCTTCTTCTTCTTCTTCTTCTTCTTCTTCTTCTTCTTCTTCTTCTTCTTCTTCTTCTTCTTCTTTTCTCTCTCTCTCTCTCTCTCTCTCTCTCTCTCTCTCTCTCTCTCTCCCCCTCTCCTCTCTCTCTCTCTCTCTCTCTCTCCTTAAATAAAGTGAATTCCTGATCATGGGACATTACATAAACTAGTGTGTGAATACAACAATACTCCATCATCAGGGAGAACAGTTATAAACAAGATCAGGATAAGGCCATGTCTAAAGACACAAGTGCCCAGCCAGCATGGCTCATTGGTTGAGTATGGACCTGAGAACTAGGAGGTCACAGTTTGATTCCTGGTCAGGACACATGCCTGGGTTGCAGGCTTGATGCCCAGTGTGGGGTGTGCAAGAGGCAGCTGATCAATGATTCTCTCTCATCATTGATGTTTCTATGTCTCTCTTCCTCTCCCATCCTCTCTGAAATCAACAAAAAATTATTTTTTAAATAAAAATAAATAAAGGCACAAGTGATTTTTCAGAGCAGCTGGCTCCTACTTTCAGGGCTTCTACCTCTCCTGCTCTACCTTGTCTCCCTTATTCCACATTTCTGGCTTAACAGTGAGTTCTCCATGACCATTTGATAGAGGAAGGAAAAAAATGAATCTGGTTTATAAAGAGCTCAAAACTGAGAAAGACTTAGAGAGCTATAGGATACAGATATCCTCGAGACAGGAGGGTAGGCAGAATACAACTTTCTTCTGGCTGCATACCTTGCAAGAAAGGAAAGATAGTCAGAAGTATGTGTTTATACTGATTCATGGGCACAACTAATGGTTGATTAGATTATTAGGGATTTGAAAGAAAGAATGATTGCATTGGTTGCAAAGACATCTGGCACCTAAGTGGACATGGACTTTCAAGAATATGTGTAAGGAGAAGAATTGTGTCCCATGTAAATGCTCCCCACAGGGCACCAACTGCATAGTCTCTTCTTAATAAAGTGATGCACAAGGTGATTTGTTCCGTAGATGTACGGAGCTTCTCCCTTTCCAAGCCGCCAGTGCCTGCTCGGCGGGCACCATGTGGCAATGATGTCAGAGCCGGAGCTTATGCCTGGGCACAACGACATGAACGTCCCCCACAAAGAGCGGCTCGAACTACCACCGGTTCTAATTTTGCAAATGGCCAGTGGCAGAGACAATGTCGATTTTTCAAAATTGGCACCGTAACAAAATGGGAGTAACCAGTTAACAAGTGGAAGCTCGATCACACTGGATCTCTTCCATCATGGACAGGGCTTCAGTTTGTTCTCACATTAACGGAGACTCGGCAGGGATGTGGATTTGCCTTCTGCACTCACTATGCTTCTTTCATCATCACCATCATTGACCTACCTAGTCAAGGCCTCATTTACCATCACCCTGGCTCAACTCACCTAAAATGCTCCTGATCAACATTCCTTTTACAGCAAAAGGACCAAATCAATGAAGTCATGCCTCTGCGATTTATGCACCTGGCACCCAGAAGCAATTGTCTGGAATGAGATCGAATAACATAGCAATACTCAATACTAACATCCATAAAAGGTCCCTGTAATAATAAAAAATTCTAGCCCAATAGAGATTCCAGCCTCCAAAACAGATATTTAAAAGTTTAAATCTGACTTCTCTAAATTAAAGCACAAAGATGTTGAAATCCAAAATCATTCTTAGTCTCATAAATGAAAATTCAGCATTCAAAAATTTCAACTTAAATACTTAAAAAATCATCCTATCAAATTTCTTATTTTCCTCAGGTTCAGAAAAATGTTTTCGTTTGCATGGTGGAGAACTACCTTCAGCAGTCGGGGACTCTTTCTCATTGAAATGTGTGCAATACTTTCCAGAACCACACAGCTTCAACTAATTTAATGCACCTACCCCATGAGCCTGGTTTATAGTTTAAAGTTTAAAGTTCTCATAAAAGACACAATATTACCTTAGCACTAATCTCATACCAACAATGTTTGGGAAAAATGCCATCCCCAGCTCCTCAGTGATCATCCTAGCCAAAATTATCTTTCTAGCATCCGGTACTCAATGTTAAAAGCCATGTCAGGCACACAAAATGTCAGAGAGAAGGAGAAAACCATTTAACTTCCGCCACAAGGTCAATGCCAGTTGGTCAATGCCAGAGGTTAAGAATGCAGAACCTGAGAACTCACATTCAAGAGGAAAAATATCCTCCCAGCTTGAAGTTAGGCCATGGGACATGTACCAGTTTTGTGTAATTTACTATACATTTGCCATGTCTGGGGAGAAACCTCCTTATGCATGTGGCACCTCTTTCAGAGTCACCTCCTGTCAAAACTCCTTTGGCCAGGAATAGAAATGTGTTCTAGTGGCTCCTGTGTCACCAGCTCCACACTTTCTCTTGTGCTGGGCCCTGTGTCTGATTCTACTGCCTCTTCACAAGACATTGCTTAAGTCTGAGAAACCTGACTCCTAAGGAAGGTTTCTTCCTCGTGTGCATTGGTCAAGCCCAAGTCCACTCTAGACCACGTAATAAGTGACTAGAACTTGTGGACAAGCCACAGGAATGAAAGGCTAACCTCTCCACAGTTTCCTCCTTGGTTTTGGACACAAGGCTAAAATTTGGGACAGCAAAAATACTGCTGACTACATGGGCCTGGCCTAACAATATAAAACTAGCCTATTACTATAGAATACTATGGCACATTACAACCATATGTCCTGAAATTTTAAAGATCCAAATATCATTTTCTCCAAGAATGTCTAAAAGTTGGTGGAGTCTTGTTTTACCTACAATCAAATTCATGCTGCAGTTGTGCCTGCGGAATGAGTTAAGTGACCAGCAGCTGCACTTTGAAGCCAATCATACCAGGGCTCTCACAGTCCAGGACTCCTCACTCCTTAGCTCCCACCACTGCAGCTGCACTCATCAGCCATGAGCCCAGCTTCTGGCTGAGCGGTGCTCCACCTGTGGGAGTGCACTGACCACCAGGGTGAAGCTCCTGCATTGAGTGTCTGACCCCTGGCGGTCAATGTGCATCATAGCAGCTGGTCGTTCTGGTTGTTCTGCCATAAAGGTCACTTAGGCTTTTATTATATAGACTAGAGGACCAGTGCACGAAATTCATGCACTGGGGGAGGTGTCCCTCAACCCAGCCTACACCTTCTCCAATCTGGGACCCCTTGGGGGATGTCCAACTGCCCTGTGAAATCAGGCCTAAACTGGCAGTTGAACATCCCTCTCACAATCCAGGACTGCTGGCTCCCAACTGCTCACCTGCCTGCCTGCCTGATTGCCCCAACCTCTTCTGTCTGCCAGCCTGATCACCCCCTAACCACTCCCCTGCCAGCCTGATTGACGCCTAACTGCTCCCCTGCTGGCCTGATTGCCTCCAACTGGCCTCCTCTGCCAGCCCGATGACCTCCAAGTGGCCTCCCATGCTGGCCCAGTCACCCCCAACTGCCCTCCCCTGCTGGCCTGATAGCCCATAACTGCTCTTCCCTGCCAGCCATCTTGTGACCACATGGGGGCAGCCATCTTGTTTGAGGGTGTGACAGTCAATTTGCATACTACCTCTTTATTATATAGGATTACTCACATACTTTAGGAATAAAATAAAAAGCAAAATGTCTTATCAGGAAAACACTAACAAAAGAAAGCACAAGTAAAAATAATAATATCAGACAAAACATTTTAATTTAATAATCATTAAAGGGAATAAAGTAAGACATTTCATGTTGTTAAAAGGCTAAATTTATAATGAAAACTTTATAGTAAAAAAATCTTTTTATATACCATGGAATGAAACATGACAATATTATATGTCATATAAAATGTCTTTCACTAATAGATAAAGAATTCTTTGTTTTCCCAGAACATTTATGGGAAATCATCCCTCATCTATTCTAATGTGTATAAAGAATTGTGAAAAAATATCTTACAAATAAAACCTATAATGGTTAATTTTATGTGTCAACTTGACGGGGCCAGTCGATGGATGTTCAGGCCTGAATAGGAAAAAAAAGAAAAAAAAAAAAGAGAAAAGGAAAGACCAAGTAAGCAATAATTAATTCTATCTGCATATCTTCAAGCTGGGACATTGGCTTTCCCTGCCCTTGAACCTGGACTCAAACTGGAATTTACTCCATTAGCTATCCTGATTCTCAGGCCTTTAGACTTAGACTGGAACTATACCATTGATTCTCCTGGATCTCTAGCTTGCCAACTGCAGCTTTTTGGGACTTATTAGCCTCCATACTCACATGAGCTAATTTCTTGTAATAAATCTAGAGGATAGGTAAGTAGATAGATAAATAGATGAAAGATAGATAGATGTTAGATAGATAGATGATAGATAGATAGATAGATAGATAGATAGATAGATAGATAGATAGATAGATATCAGAAGGTCACCAGTGTGGAAAGCCCTGGGTGCTTAACAACAGGCAAAACTGGGAGAACAAGTATTATAGGACCTGCTCCTAAGGTGATCTTTCCTCCCCTAGCATATTGCTTGTCATGTGGTTTAGACCCCCTTAGAGGAGGAACAAGGGGGCCAGAGAATAGCCTCATGTGACTCCCATACAAGTCTTTGCATGATCACTCCCTTAAGCATTAAATCCTCAGGACAATGAAGTTCTGATCCATCTCAAGTAATCTTAGGAACAAAGCCATGGATTTTTTGACCACAGAGACAGAGTTTTGTTCAAATTAGAGATGACATCTAGAGTCTACTCTAGATTCTAGACTCAGTGTATTTCAGCTCCAGGCCCAAACACACCTGGAAAGCTGATAAATATCCTGTGTGAAGACCTCCAGATAAAAGCCTTTAAGACAAAGGACCCAAGTTTCTCTCTCTCTCTCTCTCTCTCTCCCTCTCCCTCCCCAAACTTGGGCCTTTCCCCACACCCTTCTTTCCCAGGCATGCTCTCATGCCATGCCTTTCTCCATTTCCTTCCAAGTGTTGTTTTGTTGTGTTTTTGTCTTTCTTTCTCCTAAGCAACAAGGACCCTACTTTTGCCTCTGTAACTTGTATCCTGAGTCCACACAGCCTAGCTGGCTCACTTCTACCTCTGTGATTTTCTAAATAAACTTTCACTTTCATTTGAGTATCTTGGCTCTGAATTTTTTCTCACCTGAACTCAAGAACTGAGGTTGTTGATCCAAGGTCTAACATCTGGTGCCATTCACTGTTAACGCTAGTATTGAGAAGAACAGAAAATTAAGGATGAGTTTTCTAAATTTGTTTAGAGGGTTCTGGAATGGGATCATTAATCTGCTCAGATTCAAAAATAGTAATGACTCTCCAGTAATAAAGAGGTCACAAAAGTCAACGGCATAATCTTGCAATAAAGATACGTAAATCTGTCCATTGGATACTCCGGAGCTGGGTGACTATGTATCTGATACTTTAAACAATTTTGGGAAGCTAATAAACATAATAAAATGGCCTGGATGTTCCTAATGTAGCTAGGAAAAGCATGAGTTTTAGCATTGGAATTTCCAGCTCAAGTGCCGCATAAATTACGGGAAAGCTTCTTTGTGTGCCCTGAAGGTCACCCTTATCTCCTGAGGACTGAGATTGCCGGAACCAAAAGCAGACTCTCATCCTGTGACTGGCTGTATTACAGCATAAGTTGAACTCTGAGCCACACAGGACATCTACTTTTACAGTGAGGGCAGTGGTTGAAAAATCATGGGATCCTGTAAGTTGGGTTGGGGATGTGTGGGAAAACCCTGATGAAGCTAGGGACATTGAGTCTCTAAATTCTGGTAAGACTTCTCTGCCAGTGGAAGCAGCATCCTCTCCACCCAACCCCAACTGAAGGGATTAACCCTGCATTGCCTGAGAAAAGTGTAATGACCTCCCTAAACCACTTACCATATAAGACAAGACTGATTATCCTCAGTACCCATCCTCACCACCTATTTGCTTCTAGACTTATAACTTGAATCAATAAATTTGAACTAAGAAATTTGCACAAAATACAACACTAAAAACAAGTGAAAATATGAAAGAGAAATTTAGAGATTTGGATATAAGAAATAGTATAATATTAATAAATGCAATAGTGAAAAGCAAAATTTAAAGAAGGAATAGGCTTCTGGAAATTAAAAAATATATATATAATGACAAGAACAAAAAATAATAAAATACATAAATAATAAATTTGAAGAAATATTCCATAAAATGTAACATTAATAGAAAGTGATGCAAAATTCTAAAGAAAAATTAAGAGACTTAAATGATCAGTTCTTTTTTAAAAATATATTTTTTATTGATTTCAGAAAGGAAGGGAAAGGGAGAGAGAGATAGAAACATCAGTGATAAGAATCAATGATCTGCTACCTCCTGCACACCCTTTCTGGGGATTAAGTCTGAAATCTGACTGGGAATCAAACTGTGACCTCCTGGTTCATAGATCAATGATGCTTAACCACTGAGTCCCACCAGCCAGGCTAGATGATCATTGTAGTAAGTCAAATGTCTAGTTCAAGACAAAGAAAATTGGTAAAAAATTATATTAGAAAACAATATTGGAAAAATCTTTAGAACTGGATGAAGGACAAAAAAGTTCTACATTTAAAGGACCAAACACAAAATTGAAAGAATAATCTCACTAATGCATATGACTGAAATTTCAGAACGCAGAGATAAGTAACATACGAAGAATGATAAATCATAACGACATAGGACTTCTCAATACTAACATTGGGGGCTGGAAGTCAAAAGCATGATACAAAACTCTAACAGAAAATGTCTTTCAAAGTAAATGCAATTTCCAAACTATTAAATGTAAGTGTAAATTAAAGCCATTTTCAGACACACAAATGTTTTTTAAAAGTCACTTTTTTTGTCACTTTATTTGCATCTTTTTATTGCATCTTTCTCAAGAAGCTGTTGGAAAATCTAATCCAGCAAAACAAAAGTAAAACCAAGAACAACATAGGATGCAGGAAAAAGGTAATCCTACACAGAAAATTAGGGAAAGGATCCCCCAGATGATGCATGCACTTATTCCTTACCATTGCACACTGATGCTTTTTGCAATTTTTGTCAAATATTAAAAATTGCACAATGGTATCTTTTGCATCTCATTTATATATATAAAAGCCTAAGCAACCATTAAGACAGAATGACCAGAATGACTGGAACCACCAGTTGCTATGATGTGCACTGACCACCAGGGGGCAGACGCTCAACGCAGGAACCCTGCATGCCCCGACTGCCAATGTGGCCTGCAGGCCAACCTCCCAGTCCCTCCCCCAAGCTGGCAGGCCCCAATCACCTGATTGGGGCCAGGCCCCCTGGGCTGGGACGGGGAACCAGGGGTGGGTGGAGGCAGATGCGGCCCCTCTCCCAGAGGGCCAAGGACTAGCTCCCTCCTCAAGGCTGGCAACCAACCTCCTGGGTCCCTTCCCCTGTCCCTCCCCCTGGCCAGCAGGCCCCGATCTGCCCATTGCCCACCTGCTGCGGTGGTGATTGGCTTCTTCCCCAGCCAGCAGGATCACCCAATTGGGGCTGGGCCCTGGGCTGGGATGGGGAACTGGGAGTGAGTGATGGTGAACGCGGGCATGAGAGAAAGAGCAGGTGGGGAGGTGGGTAACCTGATCGGCCCTGATCGCCAGCCAGGCTTAGGGACCCCACCTGTGCACAAATTTCATGCACCAGGCCTCTAGTTTTCATATAAATTCCTAGAAACATAATCATTCTGTTAAAGCAGTTACTCTGTATTTCCTAATTGCTTAATGTCTTCTCATTATAATTTACAACTTCTGAGTGGGAATGGCTAAGAGGTTGTCCAATTCCTCTGTTAATATTCTACATGTTCCTGAAATTAATTTGTTCCATGGAAGCAGATACACTACTGGATAAAGTGGTGTAGTTATGTCAGGAAGAAAAACCAGGGAGATACTATATTTCTAAGCAAGAATCTTTCTACAAGCTTTTCAGGCTTGTTCAGTGAGAAACTCAAGAGCAAACTCATTTCATATACTTACTGTATTCTTGGAAATGCACCCAAGTTGTTACCAAAAATAAAACTTAAATAAATTAAATTCATATATGGCTCTAAAATTAATGCACAATAATTGGGTGCATATTACTTATTCTACATAAAATATCGCTTTAAACCCTATTGACTACACTATATGAAAAATCCAAACACCTAGAATCCAGGTCTGTGACAATTATAAAGATTTTCTGATAAGCCTATTTTATTGTCATGTCTAGTAGAATGGAGTTTGGGTGATTAGTTCTGAAAATAAACTCTCTCATGTCTTGCTTTCTATTTATAAAAAAACCTCACCACCTGGCAGCTAGCCTCCTCTGCTGAGAAGGGCTCAGCACTCATCTGTAAGTACAGGATGCGTCATAGAGAATAAGCATTCAGGGGTAAAACATAAAGAAAAGGCAGAATGTAGATGTCAGGCTGGAAGACAAAGACAAAGCACATGGCTCGGTTCTTGGTTGATCAGTCTGCAGTTTTCTAGGTAATGTCAGGTCTTTTGCTTTATATTCGGTATTCGCCACATCACGATCCTAATGAAAACAGGAGCCCACATGGAAATACCCTGAAATCTAGAAAGACTTTTCTGCCTTATGTCCATGTGCTCTTTCCTTCAGCATTTTGGACATTTGGGGAAAATGCCAAGTGAATAGATAATAAAGACAAGTTGTAAAAATTTGTCTTTAATAAACCAGCTATACTGAATGATGGAAATTACTGTGAATTGCTTTTTTAAAAAAAGACAAGAAAAAAGGTTTATATTTACAAGTTAATTCTAACCCAATTCTGCCCTCCCCCCTTTGTTTTGCATCAAATTCAAGTGTTCTTTTTTTCTTTTACCAGAAATTAAGTACATAAAATTTATTACATTTTAACACTATTGAAGAGTTTCTGAACCTAGTGATTTTTAATTTGTCATGGTATGTAAAGTTTGGATAAAATCACACACCAGATTTTTTTCATACCTGACGCATAAGTCCACAGAAATAGAGTCAAGGTGTTTGTTAAAGCTTCATATAGATTGAGTTCAACTTCATGAGCCCTGTGTTTGCAGTTACAACTGCCTTTAGATTTCATGAAATGTCACATACTGTTGAGAGGAAGAAGGAGGCCAGCATTGCTTTTTGTTTCTTACAAACAAGACTTCTCAGCATTCGGCAATGCCTGTCCTACCGTTTATGTGAGGAGGGTTGGGTTGGTCTGCCTTGCCCTGATGGGTTAGACAGGCGCTGATTTCTCTCTTTCCTGAGGTGGGCCTTTAGCAGATACACACATCAATGTAACTTTATACAGTTCCCATTTTTAATGTTAATTTTAAAGACCAAATAATCATATAGTTTTATTTTCCCATTATAAAGCACAAGCACTTAAAGAGAGTTATTGGTAAAGAGTAACTTAATAGCCTGGCTAGCATGGCTCAGTGGTTAAGCGTTGACCTATGAACTAGGAGTTCAGGGTTTGATTCCTGGTCAGGGCACATGCCTGAGTTATGGGCTCCATCACCAGTAGGTGGCGTGCAGGAGGCAACCAAGCAATGATTCTCTCCATTGATGTTTCTATCTTCCTCCCTCTCTGTTCCTCTCTGAAATCAATAAAACTATATTTTTAAAAAGAGTAGCATAATAAAAATAACAACATAGCAAAGGAAGAAAACAGAATTAAAAGAAAAAAGACAAATATGCTATGCCTTAACATTGTATTAATACAAGACCTAATGACGCATCTTAGAATCCAACGTGAACAGGAAAAGGTGGCACGCCATAACTGTGTTTGCTTGAAACAGGGAAATATATCAGTTATTCAATCATCCAAAGCCTTTGGTCATTCCAAGTTCTTACAGACATTTTTCTCCTGGGCCATGCGGCTGGAAGAATATAGCCATGACATCCATGCACAGTGTTCATACAAGTAGTGTTACAACCGCGGATTTGAATGGCTTTGCTCGGAAGTCCAAAGCTGCACATCAGAACACAGTCCAGAAAAGGGGATGCTATTAGGCACTCAGGCCCTGTAACTGAAATTTGCAGCCATCATATAATCTTTTGATCCAAATGTTGCATTTAAACTACTTAGAAAATGACCACACAAGCGCATCTCCAAGTTATCTTCTGGGAATGTCTTTTCTTTCTACCAAGATGCTGCTAGGAGCTCTATGCCAGACAAGTCAGTGGGATAATTTCCTCCAGGACTGAGATAACAGCTATGCTCTGCTGTTCATTAGAGACAGCACTTGAAGTTTCTTAGCTTTGGAAACCAGGCACTATGTGAAATGGCAGGACAGGGTGTTCATCCGCACAACCAACCGTTAGGAAGCACATTACCGCCTCCAGCTCCTGCCTCATGCTTGGATGAGGACTCAAAGGTCCTCACCATGGAGCTTGACAAACAAGGTTTGACTCAGAAAAAGGTTCGCAGCATCAGTTGCCAGCTGCTCACCAGGACGGGTGAGAACCTCAGTAACAGGACAGAACAGGAACTGAGTCCCGAGCGCATGATCGCCATGTGCCTGCCAAGCTGACTTACTATGGAAGGCGGTTTTATGAGGCTGATCAAATAAATGATCTAGAAAGAGTGATTTGTACTGACTACTTAAATAAGTGCAGTTCCATATGCATAAACGTCTTTCCCAGACAACTTGTGCCAAGCACTATTAATTACTGTTTTAGCAATAAAAAATAGCAAAGCCATTGATTCTTCAGGTTGGTTCTATCTCATCATAATGAAAAAGAGCAGATAGCATTCGGGAAAAGACTTTTTCACATCTCTATTTTAAGAGAATTGATCAGCTGTTCTGGTGTCAAGCGATTAAGCTGTAAAACTTATAGAAGATATAAGTTAAAAATGAGAGCAAGGCAAACCTTTGCTTTTAATCATGGAATTTTACAAAATATACAGACACTAATTGCAGTAGCTACAGGTAATTTTACCCTTTGATTTTCTCAGTATTTTTCTACCAAAACTTCAATACACAAGATGTCTTAAAAAGTAAGTTCTTCAAAGAGCAGTGGGGAAAGTCTACTGTATTACCTTGGGCTGCCATAACAAATGCCATCAACGAGGTGGCTTAAACAACAGAAATGCATTTCTCAGCTCTGGAGGCTGGAAGTCTGAGGCCAGGGCACCGATATGATGTGCTCTGTTGAGAGCTCTCAACCTGACTTGCAGTCTGCCACCTTCTGGCTGTGTCCGCACATGGCAGAGAGAGCAAGCAAGCTCTCCAGTGTCTCTTCTCCTTCCATCCTAAGGACTCCACCCTCATGACCTAACCCCACTTACCTCCCAAAGGCTCATGCCCAAATACCACCACATTGGTGACGTTGGCTTCAATATCTGGATTTTGGGGAGACACAAACATTCAGTCCATAGCACCTACCAAACTGAAATTCTAGGCAGCATTAAAATCAAGGTCAAAACCAAGGTATGGCAAGCAGGGAAATAGATGCAGGGGTAGCAGACAGGGAGGCATATTTAAGAATGCTCTGACAAGAGAACCGATGAATTAAGGCAGCTGGGTCAGTTAAGACCATTCTCGGAGGAGAATGACATCTATTGCTGTGTCCAGAAGAGCCTTTAAGTCTTACTGTAGGAGGTGCTCCTAGCCTAACTACCTGGTTTGCAAGAGATGGATTGCAGGGCTGCTTCCCTCGCATTTGCTGTGTATCCTTAATGTTAGTTCACATGCAGAAGGTGAATTTGTTATTGACCACATATTGTTCCAGAACAATATTGATCTTTATGTATTTTTGAACCTGTCTTTAATGTCCCCAACTAGCATGGCACTTCCTTGAGGACAGGGGCTATACTGCTTATTTATTATGTACATATCTAAATAACCACATTAGCAACCAACTGAATCCTGTAATATAATGTTAGAGTTTACATTTTGAGTTTTTATGTACCAACTAAGATTTTCTTAAACTATATTTTAAGGACAAGTTTGTACTTTTAAAATCAGGGTTTTTTTTTCTGTTTTTAAATTTCGGGGAAGTCATGCACGGAATGATGAGCATTTTTATGTTGTCTTCTTTAAGGACATGTTATTCTTAAGATGAGTTATTAAAAATTAGAATTTTGCCTTTGACTCTGTTGGTAATTTTTACTCAAGTGGCATCGCTAAATGCCATCAGAAAGTGTTAATTTCTGGCAGGCTATTCTCTTGAGGAAGTGATCATTAGATATATAAAAAAAGATATATTTCCTGTGTTCTCTATGAGGCATGGTTACATTGAAAGAAGCCAAAGCTTTCTATTTTGCAATTGAGCTATGTTGAGAACAAGTAAGAGTATTATAGCTAAATATTTCTGTGATAGTTTTCTTATTATAAGTAATATCTCCTCATTATTAAATATTTGGAAAATATGTAAACTATGCAATGGAAAATAAAAAAATCTGTTGATATAAATAGCATTGACATTTTAGAGTATTTCTTTTTTAGTCTTTCTCTGTGTGTATAAATATACTTTACCTCACACGTTATATTCCTTTCTGTGTCTTGCCATTTTGCATAGCATTATATTAACAGTGTGTTTCCATGTCATTAAAAACATCAGGGGTATCACTCTAATGGATGTAAAATGCTATAATGATGCTCATTTTTTGTAACAGCCTTACTACGATGTAATTTATATACTTTGTATAATTTACCCACTTGAATTAGATAATTCAATGGTTTTTAAAGGATTTACAGAGTTGTGCAGCTATCATTGCAATAAACTCCAGAATATTTTCATTGGTCCACACAAAAAGAAGCCCTACCTTTTATTTTATTTTATTTTATTTTTTTCAATGTTTCCCCATTCACAATACAGACCAGGCAAAGAAACCCTACCTTTTAGTTATCCCTCCAATCTCCCTAACCTTCAACCCTGGGCAACCACTAATCTACTTTCTGTCCAGATTTACCTATTGGTCAGTTCACATAAATAGAATCACATATTAAATGGCCTTTTGTCATTGGCTTCCTTCCCTTAGCATAATGTTTTCAAGGTTCACCCTATGCTGTAGTGTATAACACTACATAATTCCCTTTTATGGCCAAATAATATCTCATTGTAGTGGCTATATTTTTAAGCTAAGTCTTTATAAAGTAAGGATATTGATTCTAACCTTGTCGTACTTGGTGCAATTTGCTTATGGAGTTTTACACAGTAAAGAGGATAATTTTTTAAAACTTTTTTCAAGTCAAATATATTGATTTGTTTCCATTCTCAGAGTTCCTTTCTTCCCAATTCATCCAACAAGTAATTATTTACAGATTACAAAATACCAGGCCTTCTGAGGGCTTTGTGAATTCAGTGTGAACAAAACCAACACAATTCCTGCTGTCTTTATAATTCTGTGAGGAGCCCAACTTTAACAAATAGCCATACAAATAAGGATATAATCAAAATTCCTGAGATAAGACCTACCAGTGCCTTCTAGCCATAGTTCACCAGGAACACACTGGTAGTCATACAAAGCTAGATTTATTGGCTGGTTGCTATGAGGGAGAACTCACAGGGTGAGCTATAGTGTATCTCCAGGAAAGAGTGTTAGGAGGTAGGGGGTACTGTAGAACTGGGGCTTACATTACATGATTTTAGAGAGGGTTCAAGGAAGTATAGTTTTGCTTTGAATTGAGTGCTATCTGAAAGTAAGGGCAATTCTGTTATTGGGTATCTCAATACTTTTTATCTAAAGGCAGGAGGAACTAAATAAGGTAAAGCTGTCATTGGTAGATAAACACCAGTCACTCATGCAGCTAAGGGAGGGGATGCCTGATCATTTTGTGGTTTGGACTATGTTCTTGATTTTGGCTGTGCTCAGATATGACTATGAAGTGGTCTTGCTTTTATCTTGTTCCATCATGGTCACTGGGTGACCTTGTCCGAGGTGTCCTATGCCATTTTTTAAAAATCCTCACCGGAGGATATTTTTTCCATTGATTTCTAGAGAGAGTGAAAGGGAGGGAGGAGGGGGAGAGAGAAAAACATTGATTGATTGGCTCCCACACAAGCCCTGACCAGGGACGGGAACCTATGAGGTAGGTGCCCTTGACCGGGAATTGAATCCGAGACCTTTCAGTCTGAGGGCCGACGCTTTAACCACTGAGCAACCAGCCAGGGCTCTATGACATTCTTTTTGTCCAGCAGAGCACCATGGCTTAGCTGTTAAAACCAGGCCAGCTCAGCTCATAGCGATGGGGGTACTGTTGTCTTTCTCAGTACCCACTTTTGGCACAGGGTGGACAAATCAGCCTGTAAGGATGTGAATGTACAATATCAGGGTCATTACCATGGCCATGATTTTGCCTCTCAGGAGTTAGTCTAGAGAAGATTGTCTATAGTTGGACCTGGGTTAGTTCTTCTTGACCCTTTTGTCAGAGGAGAAATTGAACTATCGGATGTGACAATGGCTGTGTGGTAACATTTAAGACTCTGCAAAGGACCCACTGTAGCTGAGGTAATCAGCGTGGGGAAATGCTGTTTAGAACCTGAAACAAGATCCTGAATTATCAAACCCAGGCAATGAAAATATGTCTCCACATTCATCTGGGTCTTTTCTACAGATCTGGTTGGCTTTTTCCCTTCCAGTCATGCATTTTTTTTTACTTGATCAATAATATTTATATAGGTGTAGCCAGGTGTGTTTATTATAAGCATAAACTGCCCTTTGGCTAGCTAAAAAGAAATTAAATGCTATGCATTTGACCGTGACAACTCTGGTTAATGAACTCAAACTGTTTTGTTGGATTTCCAGAGCAGAGATTGTGTTCTCATAAATAGTAGTGATTTAAAGGGGTATAGAGTCCAGTGGAAATACAAATATTGAATATCTCAATAGAAGTGAGCTGACGATTAGTCTCTGTAAATGGGAAACTTTTCAGAGTGGAGTTAAACAGCTGTTGAAAAGCTGGCTGGAGTGTCTCTGAGGAAAACAAACTAAATATTTTAGCCAAGATAGCCCAACATTTAATCTCATTCCTGATGAGCTAGATGTTGCTGGTAAGGTTGACAGGTCTGGTTACATAATTTGCAAGGTCCAATGCAAAATGAAATAGTAGTCCATTTTTCCTCCAAAATTGTTAAGAATTATGGGGAGCACAGTGGGGGAGGGTGACTAAAGAAGGTCAGTGTGTGTGGGGGGGGGACTTAATTGTTTCAACAATAATGGTTTAAAAAAAAAAGAATTTCATGATGACAACAGAAAAGCATTAAATTATCCTGAAATTGTAAAAGTAGGTCAATAACTACTATAAATCCCAGTCTGAAAGATCTGGGGATATGATGGTCCTGATAAGAGAGGAAAGATACTATATGATGAAAGAATTTGTTGGCATATGCTTGTCAGAGATAGGGGTGGACCCCGGGATGGGATTTTGAAAGTATTTGATCAGGAATGTAAGACTTGAGAAATAAAAATTCCTTGATTATGGGCCCTAGCTCTCAGCAGTCAGGATTTAATATCCAATCAGCTATTTCAGAGGTAGGGCAAACTTCTTGCTAGGGTTACTTTTAGAAGCCTGAAGTAAAATCTCAACAAAATGGAAATGCCTGATTTGCTCTTACATATAATAGAGGAGGGAATGAAGAGGCTGAGAGCGGACATGCTGGAATGGCTACCTTATGCAATGCCAGATCATTTGAACCAGGAGAAGGCCCAGATGATACACCATTCTCCAAGGCCATCAGGAATGTGTTGTTGGGAGGGGCACCAGCCTCACTAAGAATTCAGTTGAGGTCTCCCCCTGCCCCAGGTCAGGGATGATATCATGGTAGGAGACCCTGTCACAGAGCTAGGATAATTAACAGCCATGAGGATGATGGGGCATTGAAGGAATAAAAACCACATGGCCACAAACTTGGAAGCCAAATTACCATAATGAACAGCTAAGTAGAAGGGACAGACAAAGGGCCATAATCCACTGAATGTTTTGAAGCTTTTTAACCAAACACAGTATTCCCAAGACCAAGGAGATGGGCAGCCCATAAGATGGTGTTTATCATCTATAACCAAAGGAAAAAGAATTGAAGAATAGAAGGCTAGAGGTTGTTTCTGAAATAAATAAATGACCTTTTGCTAAGTTTCCATGATTCGCTCATTGAATAAAGAGGTGGCTGAATCCTTAAGAGGAAGGACCTTGTAACATCATAGCAAATACACACCATAACTATTTTTCTAAGTCTTTGCCTAGCAGTGGTTCTCAACCTGTGGGTCGCGAAACACATATAACATATCAGATATTTACATTAAAATTCATAACAGTAGCAAAATTACAGTTATGAAGTAGCAACGAAAATAATTTTATGGTTGGGGGTCACCACAACATGAGGAACTGTATTAAAGGGTCACTGCATTAGGAAGGTTGAGAACCACTGGAAGGGGACCTATTGCCATTTACACAGGTGACAGTATGCTTGGAAAGGGAAAACATCAATATATTGGGAGAACTATTGGATACAGGTTCCGAGCTGACATTGATAAACAGAGACCTGAAGCATTGTTTTGGCCCCCCTATTAGGGTGGAAAGCCTATGGGTCCATGTAAGCCCATGGAGTCCTGTCTTATAATATGCCCATTGCATCCACACACCACTAAGTATTCATTTCTCCAGTCCCTGGGGGTATAATTGGAATTTAGATACTGTATATGACAATTTAGAGTTACCCTTATTATTAGGAGTGTCTTATGTCAACCCCCTGTGCCATCTGGGGGCAGCCAACTTCTTATATTGCTGGAATAGTCTAAAGGTATAACCAAAGCCTCAATTATGAGAAATCTCTATGAATAATGAGGTGTCATCCTTTAGGACAGAAAGTATCTATTATATCAGAGACTCCAGGAACAATCTCAGTCCATTCTGAGATAATAAACAATTGCCAGAACATACTCATAGCCCAGCAGTTCCTTTTTATTTATTTATTTATTTATTTATTTATTTATTTATTTATTTACAGCTTGATCAGAATTGTGACATTGGTAGGAAGGACATACATTACAACTATTCTTGAAAATATTCTTAAAACTACTTGCTAATGTTGAGTCAATATCACTGCTAATTTATCTCTGCAATTGTGGATAATATCCTGAAGCACTTTGGTTAAACCACTATATCATTATGTGTATCTCCTTAGGCAATAAAAAAAAAAGCATATAAAAATCTTTAATTTGTGGTCATAAGATTTTCTGTAGAAGTTAAAAAAAACATAGTGTTTGAAGTCATACACTAGTCTGCCGGAGTCCAACCCCAGCAGGTCCAGGGGTCCCCAAAGGTGTGGATGGAGTCAGCGAAGAAGGAATGACACAGAGACAGCGTTCAGTTGATCAGCAGCCTAGCCAGGATCTCTAGCCAGGATCTCCAGCCAAGTTCTGGTCTGGATCTCCAGCGAAGTTCTGCTGTTTATTGTCTTGTTACATCCGTATTTATACCAGTTGATTTTAATCCTGTCAATTTCTATTACAAAGGTTAGGGCGTTTCTTATCTCCATTCCAGGGAGTAAAGATTATGTAGCTTAAGCATGATTGTTTGTAGTAATTAACTACCCGCCTGGCACTTAGTTAAGGAGTTTCATCCCCTCCCTGACTTCAGGGAAAAATTCCTACCTGGGGAAACAACCTTTCTAGGAGAGGCATCCCCTCCCTGACTTCAGGGAAAAATTCCTACCTGGGGAAACAACCTTTCTCGGAGAGGTGACCTTGGTTAAAACACACAGCGCTAAGGGGAGCAAACATATTAAGAACAGTATGCTATATACGCCAGGTCCCTTGAAACATATGCTGTGCAGATGTTTCTTTCCTGCAGCGACTGTGTCAAGCAGCAAGGATGGACCGGCTTCCGGCACTAGTCCAAAATTATACTTACTTTTAGTATAAGTACTGTCTCTTTTTCTTTTGCTAGCTGGCAGATCTGGGCAAGGGCAATTAATTTTACCATTTGAACTGATTTAATTTCTGGGCGTGGCTTATATTTCAAGAGTAAATTCAGATCTGTTATAACATAACTTGCTTGGTACATTTTAGTTTTTCCTTTGAAGTTAAGCCATTAACAGACAAAATTAAATTAGAGATATTGAAAGGAGTCTCCAATGGGCTTGGAGAGTTTCCCAATCATGACATTCTCCTTCTACTGTGTTTGGATTGTTGCATGGGTAGTGATGTGTGAAGGGGAAAGAAGGTAACTAGCTGAGAAATTCTGAGTGTGCTCTGTCAGCAGAAGAGTCAGCATTGGAAATAATTAATTTTAAAGGACAGCCTAGAACTAAATCAGTGGAAGTTTTCACAGGATTTGCCACTGCCTCTATAGCTCTTAAATGAAGTGGATATGGCTTGGCTACTACATCTAATGAAAGACTGAATTGGGCAAAGGTCTTTAAATCATTTTTATATATTTATTCAATAATCTGTTATGGATTTAATGTTTATTTCTTCCCTCTTCCCCCGCCAAATTCATATATTGAAATTCTAACCTCCAGTATGGCTATATGTGGAGTAAGGAAGTAGTTATGGGAAACAAGGTTATGAGGATGGGGGCCTTCATCCAATAGGATTAGTGTCTTTATAAGACTAGAAAACAAAGAGTTTGACCTCTCTTTCTCTCTTTCTCTCTTTCTCTCTTTCTCTCTCTCTCTCCACCACCTCCCTCCTTTCCACTCTCTCTAAATATCAAATACTAGAGGCCCGGTGCACAAAATTCATGCACGTGTGTGTGTGTGTGTGTGTGTGTGTGTGTATGTGTGTGTGTGTCCCTCAGCCCAGCCTGCATCCTCTCCAATCTGGGATCCCTCGGGGGATGTCCAACTGCCAGTGGGATCAGGTCAAAATGGGCAGTCGGACATCCCTCTCACAATCCAGGACTTCTGGCTCCCAACCTCTCGCCTATCTGCCTGCCTGATTGCCCCTAACCACTCCCCTACCAGCCTGATCACCCCTAACTGCCCTCCCCTGCTGGCCTGGTCATCCTTAACTGCCCTCCCCTGCTGGCCATCTTGTGGTGGTGATCTTGTGTCCACATGGAGGCAGCCACCTTTGACCACATGGGGGCGGCCATCTTGTGTGTTGGAGTGATGGTCAATTTGCATATTATTCTTTTATTAGATAGGATATCCTTGAATGAGGTTTAAAAAAAAATACATTGGAGGTTACTGCTCAGAGAACAGTAGCCAGCGACCAGGTCAATTTAATCAAATTTATATCCGGTAGAAATGGAATTTGCCTGTTCAATGAGCCCAGGGATCAACACATCCTCATTTGGCCTCAAATCAAAATAAGAAGGAGCTCAAAACTTCTTAGCTAAAAGCCTTAGAGAACAATTAAACAAGTAAACTCATAGAATCCTTTTTTATTGACAGGATAGCCTCTAGGTTCAATGAAGGGCTAATGCCGGGGTCCAGCCCCAGCGGGTCCAGGGGTCCCCAAAGGTGTGGATGGAATCGGCGAAGAAGGAATGACACAGAGACAGCGTTCAGTTGATCAGCAGCCTAGCCAGGATCTCCAGCCAAGTTCTGGTCTGGATCTCCAGCGAAGTTCTGCTTAGAATCTCCTGCCAGGGTCTGTGTCCATGTTCTCTTGCTAGGTTCTCCAGGTTCTCCAGCCAGGTTCTGTAGCCATGTTCCCTCGCTAGGTTCTCCAGCCAGGTTCTGTCCAGGTTCTCCAGCCAGGTTCAGTCACCAGGTTCTAGTCAGGTTCTCTTGCCAATTTCTGTAGTCAGGTTCAGTCCAGGATCTTTTGCCATGTTCTCTCCAGCGAAGTTCTTCTGTCTCTAGGTTCTGTGTAGGTTCTGTCTTCTTAGTTCTGTCTCTCGCTGTCTTGTTACATCTGTATTTATACCAGTTGATTCAATCCTATCAATCTCTATTATAAAGGTTAGGGCGCTTCTTATCTCCATTCCAGGGAGTAAAGATTATGTAGCTTAAGCATGATTGTTCATAGTTAAAGTGATTAATTACCCGCCTGGCACTTAGTTGAGGGGTTTTATTCCCTCCCTAACTTCAGGGGGAAATCCCTACCTGGGGAAACAACCTTTCTCAGAGAGGAGACCTTGGTTAAAACACATAGTGCCAAGAAGGTGAGCAAACATATTAAGAACAGTATGCCATATATGCCAGGTCCTTTGAAACAGCAAGGATGGACCGGCTCCCGGCAGGCTAATAATTACTGGTAAAAGAAAAGACCTTGGCCACTAGTTGATATCAGGGACTGCTGATAAACCTTCTCCCTTCTTCAAATTAAGGACTTTGGGATTATGTTTGGATTCATATTCTAGCTCTACTTACTGTGTGAAAAGATGGGCAATATACCATCCTTCTTAGGCTCACTTTCCCAATTGAAAAATGGTGATGATAGGATTTATCCTCCAGGATTGTTGTGATGATTAGAGTTAACAGATGTTAAATGACAAGCATATTTTAATGTATTCATTGATGGCAACTATTAATAATTTATTGCATTGTCTCCCTCCATAGTTTTCTGAATTGCTTATAGCTTGTGTTGAAATAAATTTCTAAGCTCAAGATGGGGTCGCTCTTGCCCGGGGTGCCTCATCAGCAAACTGAAGCTTAGACAACTTTTGTTTCCCTCTAAATGTCTGCTTGACCAGAAAAAGGGAACAGTTGACCCTTGAACAACATGGGGTTAGGAGATTTCTCAGTCTCCATAAT
The DNA here is from genome assembly GCF_014108235.1 of Myotis myotis. Classification (NCBI taxonomy): domain Eukaryota; kingdom Metazoa; phylum Chordata; class Mammalia; order Chiroptera; family Vespertilionidae; genus Myotis; species Myotis myotis. The sequence continues at coordinate 205,997,729 of NW_023416324.1, read as the reverse complement.
CACGTGAGCCAATTCCACATAAATATCCTCACTGACACAAAGACCCTGTGATTACATTGGGCCTACCCAGATAATCCAGACTAATTTCCTCACTTCAAGATCTTCAACTTAATCACATCTGCAAAGTCTCTTTTGCCATATAAGGCAACATTCACAAAGATTAGGACCTGGATATCTTTGTGGGCCATCAGTCATCCTAATACACACACACACACACACATACGCGCGCGCGCAAATACAAACATTAGCAAATAAGTTTACTTTACTTCATCTCTGACTTTTGCGTGTTTAATCTAAGCATTACAATTATGCCAACACCAAATAGCTTTCAAATTTTTACAATTAAAAAATAAATGTTGTGGGGCTTCAGTAGATTGCTTTGGCTTCTTCTAATTACAGTGAAATGTTTATCTAAAATCTCTGTAACAAAGGTCTCAATAGACTTCATGAATATTATCTTAATTTTTTTCTTGCAACTTCCAAATGCGATGGAGTAGCTGTCAGGTGTTCTATGATAAAAAAAAAAAAATACATTGCAAAGTACAAGCTTTTGAAATAAAGGAAGGTGGCTTATTAAAATGTTCTTAGTGTCTGTGATTTACTGATAACATGTGAGGTGGAAGAAAATGAATCAGTATCTGATGTTCAACTCATGGTTTAACTGTAAAGGTATAGATTAAGAAAGCAATTGTTAATGGCTCCTAACTAAAAAAATAAAGCTGTATAACACAAAACATATACACTGTTTTTATTCTAGCATATCAGTAAAGACTCATGTTTCCATGTCTATTATTTTTTTAAAATATATTTTATTGATTTCTCACAGAGAGGAAGGGAGAGGGATAGAGAGTTAGAAACATTGATGAGAGAGAAACATCGATCAGCTGCTTCCTGCACACTCCCTACTGGGGATGTGCCCGAAACTAAGGTACACGCCCTGACTGGAATTGAACCTGGGACCCTTGAGTCCGCAGGCCAACGCTCTATCCGCTGAGCCAAACCGGCCAGGGCCATGTCTATTATTTTTTAAGTCCCACTCATATCATAACAGATCAAATGAGAAATGCATGTCACATGCCATTATAGAATTTAAATTCAGTACCGGCATTAGACCTTTCAAAGCAAATTAACATCCACTAGTTCTCATAAAAATGGATGCCTCTTTACTAAAAACTCAAATATTTCTGAACTTCTCAATTACTTTCCCTCTTACAATATACAGTAAATTTCTGGAATCAAGTGACTTTCTCCCATTCCTCTTGGTGTTCTAGAACATTCCTGCCAATGCTTACAATGGTAAATGAGCCCTGCTGATGAAGTTTATTCCTTCAGAATCCAGGACAGTCACACATTTCTTGACTTGCTTCTCTCAGTGAGCAGCCTATGTCTACTTCTTTCCCTTTAATATTTTCATGATCTCTTCAAATCAACTCATAAATGAAATTGAGATACTGTATTTCTTCTATACATGGGTTGGGCAAAAGTAGGCTTACAGTTGTGAGTATGCAAAACACAGAGTTTACTCTTGTACAATCATTTATTCATTATTGTACTATTATTTTTTATTTTTTTAAATCTTTATTTTTCAGTTTATTACAGATGTTCCTCTTTTTCCCCACATAGCTCCCCTCCATCCGGTTCCCACCCCACTCCAGGCCTGTCCCCCTCCCCCACTGATCTAGTCCACTGGTGTAAGCTCTTTGTCCAATCTCTTCCCACACCCCCTACAACTCCTTCCCCGGAGAATTGTCAGATTGCTCTCTTTCCATGCCCCTGATTCTATTACATTCACCAGCCTGTTCTGTTCATCAGGTTTTTTATTCATTTGATTTTTAGGTTCAGTTGTTGATAGATATGCATTTGTTGTTCATAATTTTTTTTATCTTTACCTTTTACTTCCTTCTCTTCTTAGACAATACCCTTCAGCATTTCATATAATCCTGGTTTGGTGGTGATGAACTCCTTTAGCTTTTTCTTATCTGTGAAGCTCTTTATCTGACCTTCTATTCTGAATGATAGCTTTGCTGGATAAAGTAATCTTGGTTGTAGGTTCTTGCTATTTATCACTTTGTATATTTCTTGCCACTCCCTCTGGCCTGCATAGTTTCTGTTGAGAAATCAGCTGACAGTCATATGGGTACTCCCTTATAGGTAACTAACTGTTTTTCTCTTGCTGCTTTTAAGATTCTCTCTTTGTCTTTTGCCCTTGGCATTTTAATTATGATGTGTCTTGATGTGGTCCTCTTTGGATTCCTTTTTCTTGGGGTTCTCTGTGCTTCCTAGGCTTGTAAGTCTATTTCTTTCACCAGGTAGGGGAAGTTTTCTGTCATTATTTCTTCAAATAGATGTTCAATATCTTGCTCTCTCTCTTCTTCTGGCACCCCTATAATTCAGATATTGGTACGCTTGAAGTTGTCCCAGAGGCTCCTTACACTATCTTCATATTTTTGGATTCTTTTTGCTTTTCCAGTTGGGTGTATTTTACTTCGTCATATTTAAAATCTTTGACTTGATTCTTGTGATCCTCTAGTCCGCTGTTGGATCTCTGTATATTATTCTTTATTTCAGTCAGTGTATGCTTAATTTCTGATTATTCCTTTTTCATATCCTTGAGGGTCTCACTAAATTTCTCACAGGTTTCTAGGAGATTCTTGAATAACCTTATAATCACGGTTTTGAACTCTACATCCAGTATTTTGCTTTCATCCATTTCTTTCATTTGTAACTTGTTTCTTTGTCTCCACATTTTTACTGCTTCCCTGTGTTTGTTTCTATGTATTGGGTAGCTGCTAAGTTTCCTTGAGTTGATAGAGTGGCCTTGTGTGGTAGGTGTCCTGTAGGGCCCAGTGGCTCAGCCTCCCCAGTCACCTGAGGTGGATGCTCTTGGTGCACCCTTTGTGGGCTGTGTGCACAGTCTTGTTGTAGTTAACTTTGATTGCTGTTGGTATCACTGGGAGGAATTGACCTTCAGGCCAATTGGCTGTGATGACCAGCTGTGTCTACACTGGAAGATCTGTTGCACAGGGGACACCCTTATGGGGCAGGACTTGCTTCAGTGGGGCTTTGGTGCTCATTGAGTCTGCCCCTTGAGTGTGTCTCTTATGGATGGGAAGAGTTGTAATGCGGTATGGTCTCACTCTGACCACCGGGTACACTGGCTCTTGGATCTCCAAGGAGGTGTAAGGTCAGCCACTGTCTGGGGCTGCCCAGCAGGAGCTACAAAGACATCTGAAGATTCCTCCTCTTTGTATCAGGTTTGGAAATTCCCAGAGGAGGCCTAGCTGTGAAGCAAGGCAGGCTGCTGCTGCCAGGCCTTGGGCCTTCTTTTGGAAGTTCTGGGGCTCTCTGATCCAGCTGAAGTTTGACAGGTTTTAGATGGAGAAAGGACAAGCCATTCATATGCAAAAGCCAATGGGCACAGCTTGGGTGGGGTTGTAAATTGGGTGGGGCGAGGTCTCTGGGAATCACCAGGGCAGAGCAAACAGCAATGGCTGCCAGTCAGCCCTGCACCAGAGAGGACCCCCGCGTCTCAGTGTCCCGCGCCCCCATGAAGGAACAATGATCACTGTGAGCACCTCTAAGAGTAAGCTACCCTCGCATTCCTGTCCCAATGCAAGACAGTCTAGTTTCTCCCAATATGTGCCTGGGTCTCCAGAGTCTTGCCCAGAACTGGAGTTCAGAACAAGGGGGAGCTTATATCTCCCTCCCGATTAAAAGAGCAGCACATTCAGGTGCCGGCACCTCTTATCAGTCTCAATGCGCTTTCTTCACCTCTCTAGTTGTGGAGCTTCCACTCAGCCAGCTTTTCCGCGGTTCTGGGTGGTGATTGTTCTGCCTTTTAGTTGTTATTTTGATGTGGCAGCAAGTATAGGTGTTTACCTATGCCGCTATCTTGATTCTCTCCATTATTGTATTATTTTAATAGGAACAACTGTAAACCTACTTTTGCCTACCCCATATATATCCCTAATTTTTGTCTATCCATTTGAAATGCCATGATAAAAAAGACTTTTCCCAAGAGAAACAAAAACTCATAGACACAGACAATAGTATGGTGTTACCAGGGAGGGAGGGGGATTGGGGGAGAGGTAGTAGGGTAGCTGGTGATGGAAGGAGACTTGATTTTGGGTGGTGAACACACAATACAATATACAGATGATGATAACAGAAGTGTGTACTTGTAATTTTATTTACCAATGTCACCCCAAAAAATGTAATAACATTTTTTAAAAGTCTTCCCTGAAACAGGATCTTCCTCTACTCCCTAGAAAGAACCACAGTTCTGCCATGATACTGATTGCGTGTGTGTGTGTGTGTGTGTGTGTGTGTGTGTGTGTGTGTGTGTGTTGTGAGATCGTTTTGTTTTGGCCAGTTTGTGGCTATATATGTGTAAACATCTCCTGAGGCTCTCTAGTTTGCTTAGAGATTGGGGAATTCCCAGTCTAAAAATGACCAACTTTTTCTTCTTGGAACATCCCAGGATAGCCCCTGGCCTACATGTGCTTTTTTCCCAGCCATGATCGCCTGAGCTGGAGTCTAGGCCCCGTCTGAGTTCTTCATCCTGCTCTTCATGCCTTTGCTCTGGGTGCCAGAGCTCCGTGGGTGGCCTGCTGTCATCACCCTCTGCACCTGTCCCAATTAGCAGGCCAGAGCCACTGCCAGCACAGCCTCTGTGCTGGTGACTGCTGTGCCCTGTGACCTCATTGCTGGCAAGGCAGCCGCTCAGAGGTATGTGGTGTCTAGACACCATTTGTTGGAACTGCGAGGTGGGCGAAAGCTGTGGTTCTGGAAGTTTCTCATGGCTCTGTTCAAAGGTGGAGAAAGACTCATTAGAGACTTGCCCACTGGGCCTGGGTCATCCATCTCTGCACCCTCAGTGCTCGTTGCAGGGCCGGACTCTCAGTCCGAGTTCACAAACATTTGTTGAGTTAGTAGCAGTTTGGAGCGATGTTGATTTTATGCTGTTACACAGAAAGATGAAGAGCGTGGATGCTGGAGGCGGAAGAACATTGGGTTTAAATCCTGACTCTCTCACTTTCTGCTGGATGACTTTAGGCATGTTTTACTATGACCCCGTGCCTCAGTTTCCTCACCTGTTAAGTGGGAGCATTAGTAGTCCCATTTTATAGAGCTGTGATTATTAGGAGAGCTCCCATTTGGAAAGCTATTTAAAAATCACTGGGCCTGTGGTTAAGGCTCCAAAAATGCTATATAATTGTAACCACCTCCACTTTCCAATCTCTCAACCAGACTGCCAACTGTCATAATTTTCTCAATCTCATAGTCTATATAGGTGACACTGTGTTAAACATCAGGTTCGTATAATATTACAGGCAAATACATTTAGTAAAAAACATTTCTTTCCCCTCCAGTGCTGAAGTGGTCACACTGGGCTGTAGGAATGTCTGTTCCCATGCGGGAATCAGGCCTCAGCAGTCCCTCCTTGCGAAGAAGGGCAGGGGAGAGGCTGCAGGCTTGGGGCTTCCTTCTAAGTCTCACATTGTTAAGGAAAAGACAGCAAGACACCGAGATATGAACACACCGCACACCTCCCTCCTTGAATCAAGGAGACTGCTATTCTCACTTTGTTGTCACAAGCTATTTTTACTAAAGATAGAAAATAATAAAGCAGATAATGTTGAAGGCAACAAATATTAGCTGAGATGTGCTGTGCCTGTAAAACGCACTGCTGAAAAGGAGAAATAATTCTTGGGAGGGGCGGGGGAGGGGGGGCGGGTGGAGATGACCCACTTCTGGAGGGAGCTGATGAGGCTGGGACTTTTCATTAGGTATCAAGGGGACCTGCCTTCCTTCCTGCTTCTCCAAGAGACAGGGTTCATGGTTTGTAAGCAAGCAGGGGGTATTCTGGAAGTAGAGGCTGTGAACCATGCCTTTGTGGCTAAATTACTTCTATCTTCAGGGTTGTAATTTCTTGTCCTCCACCTCTGCCCCATCTGCACACACACACACTCCTTTATTTATTTCTTGACTGTATGTGCTGGTATTAGTTATATTAATTTACTATGTAGAATGACTTATGAAAGGTCTCTGAACAGAGGTAAAGCTTTCAGCCTACAACCTGGTGTTCGATTTGGCCATGTTTTACCAGGTGGCATCCAGTGTCATTTGCTGAGTCTACTGCATACCTCCAAATATGGCTTCTGCAACCATCATATCATGGCACCTTCTTGGATCTATATACACCTTATGGATAATTTCACCATCAGCAGCTGTCCTTCTAATACAAAAGGACAAAAGAAGACGAATTTTATATTAAATTACAAGCTAAAACATGAACTTTCTTACCTAACCACAAGGTGGCGCATTCAACCCATAATCAGCGACTACCAAGTCTGTTAGCAATATTTTCTTTTTATGCAGGCATTTTTACTGTTTGGGGAAGGACTCTAAAGCTGAGATAAAAGAGAATATCATGTTTTAGAAATCTTAATTTTAGATAAAATTCCATAAGTTATACTGGAGTATCATTTTCTAAAACACGAGTTGCATTAAAAAAAAGGGGTTAATAGCCAAACTGTGAGTAATTCTGAGCTACTTAATGTACCAAGTGATAGATTTATGTAAGCCTACAATTTGAAATGGATAGATTTGCAAAATGCAGCAGCTGTAAGCAACATGAACCTGGATTTTCTGTTGCACTCTGCTTGACTCAGAAGCAACCTACTATATTCACGTGTCTTCTTAAACCTAAATTTTCACGATGACATTAATCCAAACCAATTCTCATTATTGTATTTGTTTATAGATTACCTTTCAAAGACCAGGTATTATATTTAACAAAAACAATAAAACCCCTTCCACAGAGACATAGAAGCATGAACAGACTATTGAATCTCAGAGAGAAGGTAGGGGAGGGTGGGTAGGAAGAGATCAACCAATGAACTTGTATGTATATATGCATAACCTGTGGACACGGACAGTGGGGTGATGAGAGCCCGGCGGGGGGGGGGGGGTGGCAGGAGCGGGCTGGAAGAGGTTAACAGGGAGAAAAAGGGGGTCTATGTAATACTTTCAACAATAAAGATTGGGGGGGAAAGAAGAAAATGAAACTCCTTCCTCTTTAAAGAGGACTAACTTCACCTGAGTTGATGTTGATTCTATGAAAGTAAATGATAATGTGTCTTGAACATGCTTAATAGCTGACCTAGTCCCTTGCCTAAAAAAGGAAATGATCAATTTCAGTGGGAGATGTTGGCTTCTTCCATGAAGCCTAGCACTGGGCTTTCATATTATGGACCAGCAGTAGGTCACAAGAAGGGGCATGCCAACCCAACGTATAGTTTGCATGTTTCCCACAACACAGGGAAGGATGGGGACTGCATAAGCCACATTTTGTAGGGTGGAGCAAATCATGCTGGGTGCCTCCTGATGAAATCTAAACAAATTTAATATCAAAAGCATCTTCAGAAGGGCAACCAGCACCCTAAAGAGAATATGGAGCAAGGGTTCTATTGGATGTATGGGGGGGGGGGGTGGTCAGAGGGAGCAACACCACTGTATAAGCTGGGAGGGGGTGTTGGGACATCTGGAAGTCACTCAAAGCACAGATATTGAGGATTAGTTTTCTACAACATCAACATATCACCCAGGGGTTGTTGTCTCCATCTTCTGCTTCTGCAGGATTATGAATTCTCTTGTAACCATTAGCCCTATCTAAGCCTGAACACTGCCTCAGACCACAAATAGGCATCACTTCTGTTTGATGGGCAAGTGTAGCCAACTGACAGCTAGAGGTGCACACAAATGAAGGGGGAACACATCTAATACCTCAGCACAGGAATGGGTGGCATTCCCTTGACTGGAGACTGGGTGCCAGGGCGCCACCTGGTGCTGGAAAGCATTGTTGCAGTTTCTTGCTGGTCCTGGTTCTAATGCTGAACTCCTGGATGCTAGTCCCAGGGCTTTCAAACCCCCTCTCATGTCCCTCAGACCTTGGGTGTGAGACAGGAGAATGACCCAGCTTCCTGGATAGTCTAGAGGACCACAGGCTCATAACAGAAACTGAGACAGGGTTTAGGGGAAAGTGTATGTCACTGTCATGAAAATGAAGAAATAACATTTTTAATCTAGTAATTTAGTTAGCCCTACGTTGTTGTAAAGCACCAATATAGTTTATTTAAAAAGTATTAAATTAATTAATTCAAAATTGGAAGCACCTCATATAGATGGCCCAATTATCTATAGTGATGAGACAACCATAATTTCTTTTAATTTAGTCATCATTAAGGGAGGTTATATTTAACTCTGACTCTAAATTCCACAAAACAAAATCAGAAAATGCTCAAGTTGCCCAATAATTAATTACAACTGATGTAGTTGAAAACAAATAATTAGTTTCCATCTGATTTATGAAGTCTAAGTCATTTGCTTGGAAATCAATGACTCAAAAGATAAAAAAGGCAAGAGATGGGTATGCTATTTTATTTTTTAAGAAAAATACATAGGCAACCAGTCAATTACTAAAAAAAAAGAAAAGAAAACCATTTGTGTTTTTCTCATTTGTTACACGGTTACAACATAGAAGTCCACTGGTGTAATTAACATCAGTTCGTTCAAGGTTTAGCTAGGAGACAGTATTATGCAGTAAGTAAGGGCATGAACTCAGCGTTAGACTCTCATCTCCACAAGTTGCCTACCACAAGCAAGTCATTTTATCTCCTGAATCCTTGCCTTTCTCACCTATACACTGGGAATAACAATAACTCCTAATTGTGGCAGGGAAAATACTCTGAGTTTTCCAAACATTTTCACTTTCGGTGGGCACACATCTAGACTTTATTTCCCAGATGCCCTTCAATCCAATTGATATTGTTGCTAATTTTGGTGAGAAGAATGGGTGTGTGCCATTTCCAAGCTGGTCTCACAAGCCCCTTCATGTGTTCTCTTTACTGGTTGTCCAGCTGCAAAAGACCCAGTAGAGAAAGTGGAGGCTCGGGTAGGGATGCTGATGGTAGAGATACTAGCTTGAAAAAGACTAGATTCCCTGGCTTTGGAATCCCTGCTTGAAGAAAAGGGATTGTGAAATGAGCAAGTAATAAACTTCCCTTTGTTAAGTCACTGAGATTTGCTTGATAGAACAATTCACATACCCCAAATAATACACCATTTCATAAGGTTATCCTAGGGATTAAAAGAGATAGTAATCAGAGAGTGCTTAGAATGCACTGTGATTAATGTTCAATAATTGGTGAACATTGTTACTATTTAAAGGCCAAAGAAACCTATAATGTCCTGTTGTATATTATAGCCTTTGGTAATAGTTAATATATCTTGAGAAAGATAAACTGATAATACACACACACACACACATACACACACACACAACCAATCCTGTAATGCATAAAATTCTATTACTTAATGTAGTATAATATCACTCCTTATCTCCTGGCGCAGTACCTGGTAGAGCATCAGTATTCATTAAGGGTTGACTGAATGATAGTTTCAATGAATAGACTAACTCATGAATACAATATGATAAAGGAAAGTTTTCCTGTTTAATTGCACTGAACAGGATTATCATGGACCCTATAGAGATTAGGAATTTTCAGAGACTCGAGAGTGAAAAAGATGCTTAACATTAAGAGGGAGGAGGAACACAAAGGAGCACAGAAGTAGCTTCAACTGAATAGGTCCTGCGCTAGTTCTTACATGGTGACTGCGTGAGTGTCTGTGTGATTATTACCTACCTCGTTTACAGGGGCTTCTGTGTATTCTGTTTGCAGGCGAACATAACATAATCAAAGGTTTAATAAAAGAAAAATAATGTTCAAAACCAATGGTTGTGAGTATACAGAAGTTTTGAAAGGGATGTGTCATCTTAGTTTATTAAATGAGCCATCCCTGTGACTAAGTGTCAAGATAAAAGACCTCAATATGGTAATGCTTTTGGCATTCAAACACCACAGAGGTAACTTTCAGCTCGAATTGAGAGATTAATAAGAGAATAATTGTGAAGAGACAGCATTAGTGGCGGGAAGGAAATTTCAGGCAAGGAGTGAATCATGAACACCTTGGAAAGGGAGTCAGAAACCTCAAACTCCAGTCCCAGGCCTGTGGTTTGCCGTGGGCTTGGGGGCAGATAAACTCTCAGAGGCTCCATTCTCTGGTGCATAGAATTATGGGATTAATTGGCTAATTTTGTGATGACTCAGGTTTATTTGTTTAATAGCGTCATTATAAACATTAGTTTTCATTGCACTATGTGTGAAAAAATTATCAGAAGGGCTTCAGCTCAGAGAATGCTAGATAAATCACCCTTCAACCGTATTCTTTCTGGATACATAAATAGATGTTTTCCACAGGAGCCAAGTTCTATCAGATAAGAAATGGAAAGAAAAGTGGAAACTAGAGCATGTTATTCATGCTTAATTGGGCATATACAGTTTGTACATACTGGAGACAAACAAGTACCAAATAGGGCAGGTAGTCTAATGAACCTTCATAACAATAGAAGCAGTATGTGTGTGCGCGTGTGTGTGTGCGTGTGTGTGTGTGTGTGTGTGTGTGTCTGGCGGGGGGAGGAGGAAGAATTGATCCAGAAAGAAAAGATGATTCGAAGATGTATTTATGGCAGATCTTCCACCCCAGTTCCTAGGCAACAAGACATTGTTCAAACAGAAAGGTAGGTAATTATAGACCCTGGAAGGTTTGGTGTTTCATCTTTAAGGAAGGATATCTGCAAAAGTTAAACGATGCATGACTCCTAAAGGTGGCATTTCAGGCGTCTAAGTTTAAGTGGGATGTCGTTTCATGTGCAGTCCACCGATGGTTCGTTCCTTCTTCAGAGCCCACCCAAACCGGCCCTGCCTCTGCACACAGCCCTCAGCTCTGCATCAGCGGCCACCAGTCCGCCTCACTCACTTTCCGCCGCAGTCGGTGACTATTTTTAGGAGAGACTGCTGCGAAGAATCGTGCACACAGGCAAGGAAAATATGCTTTCCTGGTGATTTATTGAAAAGAGACTTTTTTCCATTCAGAAAAATCCCTTTATGTTCAAAGAGAGTTAGCTCCAGATTTTGTCTGGCGTTCTTTCGCTTTCTGTCCAGATCCAATGCAGAGAGGCCATGAGAAGTGCCCCAGCAAAAGCAGAGCACACAGCAGAGGCAAGGCGGAGAGGAGCCAAAACCCGGCGTGGGTCTGTGCGAAAAATGCCAACCAATACAGGCAAAATCATGAGCCATTCTCCAGCATGTTTAATCTCAAGTCTAGTTATCAATGTAGTTGGAAAATAAACTCTAAGGATCCCCCTTTTATGAGTTTAACATATATTCACAAACTAGAGGCCTGGTGCATGAAAATTCATGCACTGGGGGGGGGGGGGGGTCCCTCAGCCCGGCCTACCCCCTCTCACAGTCTGGGAGCCCTCAGGAGCAGGAGGCAACCCGGCAATCGGGGGAAGGAGACGCCCCATCACACCTCTGCTGCTGCCACTGCCAGCAGCGCAAACCTCGGCCGGCCCTGGTTACCTGAGCCTTGGGCGGCCCTGGGTGGCTGGCAGCCACCATCCAAGGCTTGCCTGCACCTTGGGCCTGCCCTGGGTGGCTGGAGGGCTGAGGGGACTGGGGGGACTCTGGAGGCAGGCGCGTGGAGTGGCCGGGCCCACCTGGGGGCGGGCCCGGCCTTGCCACATGTCTGCCACCCAGCAGGGCTGAGGGGATTGGGCATCGCCATCTGTGGCTGTGGGCACCACCATCTTTGAGGGTGGTGCAGTCAATTAGCATATTCCCTCCTTATTGGCTGTGGGCACTGCCATCTTTGCCACAGCATGAGGGTCAATTAGCATATTCCCTCTTTATTAGATAGGATACTTATGGGTCATTTTGTCTGTGTCAGATGCTATTGGGTACAACAAGGACATGATGGTGGACAGATATATCATGAGTCCAGATTCATGGAGCCTCCAACCTGTGGAGGAAAGTGGAGAAAATCACTGAACCAGTAAACTCATAAGTGACCAAATACATGCAAACAGTGCTAACATCCAAGGAATTAACAAAACAAAAAAAGTAGTTTCTCCAAAAGCCAGTAACAAGTTAATATATTTTGGTATACGTTATTAGAGAAGATCTGTGAGGAGGTGATTTAAACTAAATCCTGAAGAATGAAATACCCTCAGCTAGGAGTCAGGGTGGGAAACAGCATTTTAAACAGAGGGAACAGCATTTTAAGCAGTGGAACAGCATGTACCAAAGCTGAAGTACAGAGGGCTTGGTCATTTTCAGTAGAAGTACTGAGGAGGCAGGAGGAAAGGGTAGTGCAGGCTGAGGTTGAAAAGTTGTCTTTCATTCTAAGTGCAGAGAAAGCCGATATAGGGTTTACACTAGCCAATGCTATCTTCTGCCTTACTGTAAAAAGAATGGATTATGAAATTAAGAAGGAAAGCACAAATACAAATTGGAAGGCTCCATGACAGAGGAAAAATATATTGTGTCATTCAGCGTCTAATCAGAAAAGCAGAATTCACTCAAAGTATCTTAAAATGAGGGATGGAAAAGGCATAGGCAACCCAAAGACAAATCACATCCTGTCTCAGACGTAAGAAAAATGTCAACCAGTGTGGTCAAAATCATGAGCTATCCTCGAGCATTTTCAATTTAATGCAAGGAATTGGTTATCCCTCCAATGGCATTGATAAGAAGCTAAACAGAAGTTGGTGGTGGGATACTTCAGGGATTAACACCATCAGGCAGCCACTACCTCCCAAGGTTGGAGGGCTTGAGGGAGGATATAATGTTAGCAGAATCCAAGGCTGTGTCATCAGGTGGACGTGGGAACCATGGGCCAGTTCAGAAGGGGTTGCAGCCAGGGGTTGTAGCATCCTTTTGCAGGGGATGCTGCCCAAAGCAGGAGGCTTACAGGTCTCTCCCACTGTCACTCACCCCACGGTGCTTCCCATCAACAAAGTCCAGCTAGAAGGCAGCTTACACAGGAGCCTGGAGAACTGAGACTGCAGGAACCAGCCACCTTCAATGGACAGCAGAGCAATGGGAAGGCACACAGACCAGGAGCCAGCATGTATGCTTGGAAGATGGAATCCATAACAACTGTCATAGACTAAACGTAGGGAGAAGCAGAAGTGTAGAATCAAGACAGATACTCGTGTTCTGGCCTTAAACAACTAGGTGGATCATGATAACATTGGCTTTGATATGACAAAAAGAGAAGCAAGTTATAAGGGCTAGGAGTCCAATTTCTGTTATCTTTAACCTGACAAGAGCGAGACACCTCAGTAGAGAAGTCAGGTAGGATTGAAAAGAGAAACCTGGTTAGAAAGAAGATAAGTCACAGATAGCAATGCAGAGCAGCCTTGATACCTTGGTAAGGGAGGAGTGGAGTGGGATCTGGGAGGTATAAAAAGGGGTTGTCTCTGTAGAATTATTTAACTTTTAAAAGGCATGAATCACTTAAGAGCTAAGAGGATATAAAAAAACACATTAATATTCACTTAATGTGAAGCATTGAACACTGTTGCCAGTGAAGAACTTTTCTTAATGGTTTTCAGTAACTAATCAGGGTGGGAGAGTAATTTTGCATATGCTGAATTGTGCTTATATACACTGTAACCAGCATTTAGTTTTATATAAATGATTTGCATATTTTTTAGTATTAAGAGAAAATGTTTGAAAGATAAAAAGTAATATCAAACAGCTCTCTAGTAGAGTTTCGTTATTTTTTGCAAGTAGGCAATATAAAAGCATATTTGTATTAATTTTTTTCTTTTTGTTGTCAATTATAAGAATTGCCTTAGACATTCTTTTAAATTGAAATTCAACAAATGTAATGCTCAAGTCATGTTTTATAAGAATAAACTAAGCCATATTTAGACAGTAAACATTCATAAAAGGGGAAAAAAGAGTTATGAAGCTTATTTTTCAAAATGTTAAGATTTGACCACATTAGGTACGAACTACATGAGAATCCAATATGAGAGCTCATTATATTATTCTCTATGTGTTTTCTTTTTGCCTAACATATATACTACCAGCCTCAAAAAAGACTGTATTGGTCAAAGAAGTAAATCAAGTGGGTATAGACAGCCCTTGAAAAATGAACAAGGTCTGAGGAGTGGAGAGAAATTGCATCGAGAAGATAGGTATCAAGGGAAGTTTTATTTGTTTTTAATTTAGTGTTGGTTTTAATATTGGTGATACTACAGGGCATTTCTCTGCTAAAGAAAATGATCCTGCAGAGAGGAAGGATTTAAGGATGCAGGATCAAGACATGACAATGCCAAACCTCAGAGGGAAGGTAGGGGAGAGTGGGGGTAAGGGACTTGTATGCATGTATATAAGCCTAACCAATGGACACAGACACCGGGGGGTGAGGGCATGAGTGGGAGGGTGGGGGGGGGGCAATGTGGAAATAAAGACACATATGTAATACCTTAATCAATAAAGAAAAAAAACCCAGACATGACAATGAAAGGGGTTGGGACCCAGAGCACACGTAAAAGAAGTGGCCTTTCCAGAAGGAGAGAGACTACGCTCATTAACCAGAGCCCCAGTAAAAATTACTTAAATATCTGGAGGTGGCTTTGCAACTCAGGTCAGAACTGTTAAGTGTCAAAATTGATTGTTTTAATACAAAATGGGAACTATTTTCATAAACTAAAAGTAGAAAAATTATATAAAATATAATTAAGAAAATTATATAAAATATAATTAAGAAAATTATACAAAATAATTTTCACTAGAATATAAAATTTGGGAAGTACAGGTTTATGTAGTAATTTCTTTCACAGAACCAGCTTTAAGTAGGTAAATTGCATTGCATCGTTGGTTTAGCTGCCCTGAAGGCACGGATATGAGTACTTAGTATTTCATTACTATAAAATAAATGTCAGTATACACAGGATAATAGAAAATGGTCGTGCCAATGTCAGATGGTCAGCAGGATGGGAAAAGGCCCCGTCCTGCCATGGTCCCTGTAATTCCACTGGATGGTCTTTCTATGTAGGAACAATTCAATAATTACAATCCCATTGTTCCTTAAGTAGGAGAATTCTCCTTAGTAATCATAGTTTTATTATCCTGCATGTGAATCAATTCCCCCACTTCCTTTCCTCTCTCAGAAATGTTGCCTAACAATCCATCTTTTCACAGCTCACTGGCACCATTGCAAGACACAAGCACGTTGGAATAGAGCAGAAAAGGAAATTAACATCGAATCCTTTTATACTGAAATCGATTTTGCTATCTGGTAGATATGTTGAGGAGAGGTTTGTGTGGATGGAATTGGAAGACCTTAGTTAAATGATGTCATTCACGTTCCCTGAATATTCCGTAATCGAGTTGGCCACCTCCCCTCGTTTCCAGTCTTGAAACAGGAATTTCAAAGTAATAGATAATAAAGGTAAACTAGTAGATATAGAATGGGGCCAGAGATGATATAACATTTCTATAATATTCATGTGTAGTCAGGAAAATAATGGTCCCTCAAGATGTCCACATTATAGTGTTCAATCTGTGAATATGTTACCCTCCATAGAAAAGGGGACTTTGCAGATGTGATGAATCTAATGACCTTCTTATCTTTCTTTCTTTCTTTCTTTCTTTCTTTCTTTCTTTCTTTCTTTCTTTCTTTCTTTCTTTCTTTCTTTCTTCCTTTCTGTCTTTCTCCATTTACAAGTGAAAGTGTATTTAAAAAATCACAGTGGTATAAGAAGTAAGCCATGGAAGAAGTGAGCCAGCTGGGCTGCGTGGGCCCAGGAAACAAGTAACAAAGGCAAAAGAAGGGCCCTTGGAGCTCAAGATAAAGAAAGACAGAAAGTGTGGGGGAGAAAGAAAGAGGGAAAGGTGTGGAGTGTGCTCCAGGGAGAGAAAGAGTGCCAAATTTAAGAATCTTGAGATGGGAAAAGTATCCTTGATTATCTGTGTGAGCCTGATGTAACACAAGAGTCCTTCTGTCTAACAGTAGGCAGGAGAGTCAAATTCAGAGAATTTGCAATGATGAAAGCAGAGGTCAGAATGATATGCTGGGCCAGGAGCCAAGGAAGGGGGGCAGCTGCTAGGAGCTAGAAAAAGCCAGGAAACAGAGCCCCCCGAAAGCCTCCAGCAAGTTGCTCTGCTAATTTTGTGAGGTATTGGGAAGCTTATGAAGCACTGAACTTCTTAGGGGCTGAAGGGACAACATGCATGTTAGTTCCTCTTTCTTTTCTTTATGACCACTAAAGAGGCCTGGATACTATAATGACTTTGTGTTTGAAATACAAAGCATGCCTGGCTTATGTGGGTACTGGATGTATCGGGGGAACACTTTGTGAAGTCTAATCACCATGCTGTACACCTGAAACCAAAACAAAATAACAGTGCAAGTAAACTGTAATTGGAAAATACAAATAATAAAAATAAACAAAGTATCCCAGGCTTTATTTCTGCTGAAAAGTCCTCATTAAACTTGTACTGTAAAAGTTGTGATACTGCATTTTTAACTATGACAGCCTATTCAGCACACAATGCTTACCTTCTCCATGGAGTTCTCTCTTCTTTTCAACTTGAAGTAAATCCATGGAGAGAAACTAAAACCAGTCCCTTCAAAGAGAATTTTGCTTTGAAAGTGGCCAGACCATCTCTCAGGTCTGTTCTTTGTCATCCATGGTCCCTGTTACACTGTGTTGATTCTCCGCTCAGGTCAGAATGTCCTGACTGTCCTCCAAGAAACTCCGCAGATATAAAGATGTGGCTCTGAAAACTCCCAAGAGCCTTCCTGATTATTTGCAGCACGACACCCAGAACAATGAAGCCCTATTTAACATGGCTGGGTGGGGAGATGAGCACTGTGTGCAGCTAAATGTTGCAACTCTAAACTTTGAGCCAGCTTCCCGGAAAGAGATTGCAATGCATCCGAAGGGTGTATTCTCCACTGCATTTATCTATCAGGCTGCTCTTTGCAATCTGCCTCTACCTATACGCTGCTTATATTTAGCTCAAACTTTCTGTGAATATAAAGCAAGGTGCGCGATAAAATATTCATAATGCCAAACTCGCAGCCTTCAATACCTGTGCTTTCTAGAATACCAAATATAATGCAGCCCTCCAATTAGAACTGAGTTTGGTTCTTTTTTTGTCCATTCATATTGTACGTTACCTGTGTGTGTGCCTGCTATGCTATAAATAGCTGCCCTTTCCTTAGGTAACCTTCAGCTGCCTTGGTTGAATTTTAAAACTCCCATCGCAAATTCTTATAACCTTTTAGTGTTAAATAAGTCCTCGCTGACATTTACAAGTCATACCATTTACAAGAGTGCACCATGGTCTTCGTGTTTATCCTCCATTCGTGGCCATAAAATGTGATGGCTGACGCTCTATTGATTCTTGCTGCAGTAGTCAGTGACCCTCTTAATGAGTGATTTTCTTTTCTAGGCTTCATCCTGCATGCACCTCACACAGTTAGCTATATTCTGTGTTTAAAAAAATGTTTACTGGCATCCGTAACAAGCTTCAGACGAGCTATGTTCTTCAGTTTATGAAAAAGCATAACAACGTTGCAAATAATACGACTGGTCTAGAAGGCAAAATGGGTTGTTTTTCCAATGACACCCATGTATTGTAGGTAATACATTTCCTCCCTAGTGTTGAAGTCATTAAAAGTTTATCATGTACTTGGTGAATCTGTAAGTCGAAAGATGACCTATATTCTCTATTTACGTGCACGTTGTATGAGCTGTGGGAGTGGATAGTTTGTGTTTAGTTTTCAATAACTCTTTTCAATGGGAAAGAAAAAAGAAAAGAAGAGAAAATATTTTAATGCTAAGTTAGAATTTGGAAATTTGACATATATCTTTTAATTATAAGTTTTTTATGCATGTTTTTCTAGATCAATTTTTATTATGATGATGAAAAGGGGGAGAAATAAAGACCTTTTAGCTTTATTTTATTCCTGTTTAATTAAATTCAAAATTCCCAAGTAGCAACTCAAGCTGTAGCCATATGCACAATGTGATAATGGCTGCCCAGTCCCTCAAACACAAGTCAATCTTTTTGAAATGTTTACTCATTTTTTTTTTTGTATTGGATCATCAAAGAAATTCATGGATGGTCCTAAACTAGAAATCAGCTTAGACTAGGCCTTCTACACATCAGGAAACTACATTTGTTCCCAAAATCTTTACTATCCTGCATTTTAGACCTTAAATACTATCGTTCTTTTTTCTTCTCCTTCCCCTGTTCCCCCCAAATAATCATTCCCAGAAGAAAATGCAAGCACTGCTGTGAAGGCTGACACATTAAGATTTAGATTTTTACTCTTCAGCAAATGATTCATTACTTCCTCTCTAACTGGGAAGCTTGCTGAGAGAAGCTTCCTGCAGCATGGGGCCGGCAGAGAGCCGCGAGGACCATCAGCATGAGCGCTCCATCCACAGATGCCAACGACCAGAAGAATGCCAACGTGAGGGTGCTGCATAGCCAGCGGGCACGGCCATCCATAACCATAAGCCAACGACATATGAATAATTACTTGGGATAGTAAACGAAAGATGAAAAAGATGACCAAAGAGCATGTAGGGGCAGAGGTCAATGTAAATGCACGTCATCAGCAGATGTAGGACTAGTGCTGATGTCATAAAGGAGAGCATGGTGCCAGGCTAAGAAATGTGGAAAGAGGAAAATGGCATGAAGTCACAGATACAGGGCAACAACGATGCCAGAAGAAAAGATTTAAGAATGTGGTTAATTTCAATTGTTCATGTTCTACCTTCTCTACCACTCCCTCTAAATCATCCAAAACAAACCAAAGCCACGTTTATATTGCCATCACTAGCGTCTTGGAATCCTTATTTGCAGGCCCAGGGTGACACACAGGAATAGAGGTGTGTCCTTAAGACTCTTTCTGAGTGACTTACCAAATAATGATTCAAAATATGTTAGGTTCTGATTTTAGAATTCACCCAATTTCCCTATTTAAATGCAGAGTTGCTGCATTGCTCATGAAATGAACAATATGAGAAACAGATGCTTATGATCGGGTGTTTTTTTTTTAAAGGAAAATTGACAACCATTATATGTTCTTTGTCATCCTATGGCTCTCTGAGATGATATGAATATATTTATATAATGGGTTGTGTGTGACTCTAATTCTACAAGAGATTTGAATAAATAACTTTTCATAAACCAAACCACATAATGGAAAGTTAGATCTGCCCTATACCACATGAATGTCTATAATAACAATAAATTTCATCATTTCTTCAATTTGTTATAAGTAGGGTGGTGCCTATAGAAAATTATTTTATGCATCTGCTCAACAAACATGCACTGAATGCATAGTAAGCACCGGGAATTGTGCTGGGTGCCGACTACAACAGCAAGCCAGACCCACCATTCCTGACCTCAAGGAGATTATAGTCTAGTGCAGTGATGGTGAACCTATGACACATGTGTCAGAGGTGACACGTGAATTCATTTTTTTGGTTGATTTTTCTTTGTTAAATGGCATTTAAATATATAAAATAAATATCAGAAATATGTCTTTGTTTTACTATGGTTGCAAATATCAAAAAATTTCTATATGTGACACGGCACCAAAGTTAAGTTAGGGTTTTTCAAAATGCTGACATGCCAAGCTCAAAAGGTTTGCCATCACTGGTCTAGTGGGCAGGATATCAACTAGGCATGAAGCCTCGCTGGAAGACAGCAAGTAAACCAGAGGCTTAAAGGATTACCAAGAATTAGCTAAGCAGTTCAGCTACAGCTAGTGACAAGTAAACAAGAGTGAGAAGAGGAATTCTGTCTAATGATAGTTTTGGCTAATAAAGATCCTTTAAAATCATCTATTTTAATTTCTAACCAGAAATCTCATAGCATAAAAAAATAGAACATCTGAGTTTGTATAAAACGTTCCATTCTTTTTTGTTGTTGTTGAGTTACTAGGGGCCCAGTGCATGAATTCGTGCACCTTGAAAGGAACTGTGGGTCTCAAGGCTGCAGTTGGCACAGGGGCAGGTCTCAGCCCATCCTCCTTGCCCCCGCCCGGCCCCTCCCGCTATGGCCCCCCAATCTCTGTCTGCCTGCAGCACCATCCTGCTGCAGCTGCTCCCACGTGCTGATGATGCCGGCCCTGCTCGCACCCACTGACAGTGTGGAGCTATTGCTGCCGGTGCCAGCAGCAGGTGCGAGAGGGGCTGGCACCATCAGCAGTTGCAAGCGGCAGCTTCAGCGCTGGCTGTGGGTACGAGCAGTGTCAGCGCTGGCAGTGGGTGCAACAGTGGCTCCAGTGCCTGCAGTGGGTGCGAGTGGGGCCATCACCTGCAGCAGGTGTAAATGGCAGCTGCTGCCCTGACCACTCCTCAGGAGCAGGGGGAGGTGGTTAAGCCCTGAGGGGCAATTGGGACTAGCAACTGCCATTCACACCCGCTGCAGGCGATGGCCCCACTCACACCCGCTGCCAGCGTTGGAGACGCTGCTTGCACCCACTGCCAGTGCTGAGCGATCAGGACCAGCACCAGGTGCTGAGAATGGGTGCAAGCACTGGGCAGGACCGTGGTACGCAGGAGCCAAGAATTTTCAGTAACCACCAGAGGCTCATCCCATGACAGCGACTGGCACCCCACATTGCTCTGGCACACCCACTCACCTGTTCCACCATCCCACTGTGGCCGACACCCACCATGTTCTGAGCTTTGCTTCCTACTGCTGATGCCTGCCATGTTCCGCGTGCACCCCCTGGTGGTCAGCGCACATCATAGCAACCGGTTGTTCAGTTGTTCCACCATTCGGTCTATTTGCATATTAGCCTTTTATTATATAGGATAGTTGACATATGTTAGTACATTAGTTTAGGTATATAACATGATTCAATATATATATATATATATATATATATATATATATATATATATATATATTATTGTGAAATCATCACCACAATTATGATGAGAACTTTCAAGATCTACTCTCTAGGTAATTTTCAAATATACAATATAGTATTATTAACTACTAGAGGTCTGGTGCACAAAATTCGTGCACAGGTACAGTTCCTAGGCCTGTCGTGCGATTAGGGTCCTCCCCCCACTGCCACCCACCCCTGGTTCCCCATTTACCATCCGGTGATCAGAGCCTGCCAGCCAGGGGGAGGAACTGAGAGGTCAGCTGTTCCACCCACTCATCAGCCCTACCTCCTGCCACCACCCACCCCAGTACCCCATTTGTCATTGGGTGATCAGAGCCTGATGGCTAGGGGAAGGGACCAAGAGGTCAGCCATTCTCATCCACTTGCCGGCCCTGCTCACCCCCTGTGGGTTGCCCTCTTTGCGTGGGGCGACTAGTGGGATGGGGGCCTTGGCCTGGCATCCCCTGCATCCCCCGCCACCCACCCCTGGTTCCCTGTTTGCCACTGGGCGATCGGAGCCTGCCGGCCAGGGAAAAGGACCGAGAAGTGGTCAGTGTGCCTTATAGTGACTGGTCGAGCAGTTGTTCTGGTCATTCCGTCATTAGGGTCAATTTGCATATTACCCTTTTTATTATATAGGATAGAGGCCCAGTGCATGGGTGGGGGCTAGCCAGCCTGTCCTGATGGGAGCACCTGGTCAGGGTGAGGGTCCCTGCTGGGGGGCAAAGGGCAGGGGGTGGTCTGCAGGCCACCCATGCCCCCAATCAGGGTGGGGTCCCTGCTGGGGGGGCAGGGCTGGCCGGGGTAAGGGGCCATGGTCGTTTTGGTCTCTGGTCATTCTGGTCATTCCACTGTTTCAGTCACTGGGCTTTTATTATATAGGATAGTCAGTATGCTGTATATTATATCCTCAGGACTTATTTATTTTATAACGAGAGGTTTGTAGCTTTTGACAGCTTTCACCCATTTTGCCCATCCCCTCCTTGCCAACTCTAGCAACCACCAGTTTGTTCTCTGTATACATAAAAATTCTCTGAATTATGATTTGAAATTATTTAAACTTGATGTGCTTTCTCTATAAACATTCATTTGTTTAGTAAATAGTTGTTGAGATGACACTTTTAGTCATTGAAGATGTAATGTTGACAAGGAAAGAGATGACACTCAAACCTAGTGGGCATTTGTCAAGCAATTTGAGTACTGACAACTAAACACCTTTCTTTCTTTAAAGAATTCTCCATTTTTTGAGTCTTGGTAGAGTATACAGAGTTTCTCCCCCTAGGAGTACTAAGAATGTTCAATACTTTTACAGCCTCCCTTGCAGCTACTAATGACACAAAAAGGAAAAGAAAAGGGAGGTTGCCTTTTCTCTCTGGCATTGATGGTGGTAGCAATGGCTTAGGATTGAACTTCATGCAGAAGTAAAGACTGCCTAGTTGGCTGCAGTGCTAACCATAGTACCTAGTAGTATCTGGTGGCAGCTGGAATGGCTTCTCAGCAGAGTAGCAGAATTTAAGGGAATATTCCAAGGCTTTGAGTCTAACCTTGACCAGCTACCCCAAATCTTCTGAATAAACATATTTTTTGCTATTTTAATCCAGTAGCCTCCTGTTGTTTACAACGAAGAACCATGATTGATAAACCAACTTCACAGCCAGCCAGTCATCAGGAGAAGCAACAATTAAAACAAGGAACACGTGAAGACCTATGGGACTCCGGAGCCTTCAGCATGTTGATTGCACAGACATCTTTCACTATAAAAACTGAAGATATTTATTGTGACTTTGAGCTTTCTCTAGTAAAAATGTTTTCATCAGTCTGGTTAGATTACTATAACAAAATGCTATAGACTGGGTAGCTTAAACAACAAACATTGATTTTCACTGTTCTGGAAGTTGGAAAGTCCAAGTTCAAGGTGCTGGCAGTTTTGATTTCTGGTGAGAGCCCACTTTCTGGCTTATAGATAGCTGCCTTCTAATTCATAGTGGCATTTATACAGGGATGGGCAAAAGTAGGTTATAGTTGTGAGTACACAAAACACAGAGTTAATAAAGCTATTGTAAAAATTATAACCTGCATGTCTTTTTCCATAAGAACAACTCTACACCTACTTTTGCCCACTCCTGTATATATTTTAGTCCTAAATGAAGAAGGTGACATGTGTTTTTGTTTGTTTGTTTGTTTTTATCAAATTATCTAATTTGCTGCAGGCCCTTTTTCCATCAGGAAATCTTTAGGTTGTATCCTGATGAAGAATCAAACAACTCCTATGATCTGCATGTGACTCTCTTTCTCCTGAACCTACTATTTTTACTCAAATGAACCCTCTCCTCAGTATTGGCTATAAATGCACAGCCCTGATGCTGCCCTCCATCCACAGAAATTGATACCCATGACATTTCCTGAAGTTGTGTTTGCTGTTCACACGGATCTTCTTTTATGACAATGAACTTGTGTTGTTTTCTTCTACTTGGGCTATGGGTAAAGATGCTTGAAGTCCTTGGGTCCCATGTTTGTCCATCAGCCAGACGGGCCACAGCCAGAGCCCTTGCTCCAGGAAAGCTCTTTCTATCCAATCTCATCTCACTTCTGCCTTGATATGAGGGGTCAGTCATGGTCAGGCGAATCCAAATAACTACAGGCAAACAATGTCAAGGGCTCTGAATTATGATTTGGGATTCTTTCTTCAACTAGTCTTTATGATATTAACATGCAGACACTGTGTATAAGGACTCAATGATTTCTCCTATCTTCATGTCTGAGATATAAAGAATATTGCTAATTTAAAAAACAAATTTAAATGCAAGTTCAAGTTCAGCATTGTCAACACTTTGGTATAGTCCTGAAATAATTGAAAACCAGTGTTCTACTTAATTGGTGGTCTACCAAGAGTAACCTTGCTGTGGTAACCTTAATGTGGTAATTGAGTAGAGAAGGGGTGAAGGGAAAGAAATGTCACTGTACTTGGTTACTTCATGCTTTTCTTTCATCACAACTTAACAACATAGGAATAGAACCTCCATTTTAATAATGAGGAAATATCTGTTCCGAAAGGTAAAGAATTTTCTGAAGTTCTGAAAATGGCAGAGACAGTTCCCACCTCTGACAGCAAGATGATGCCACTGTATTGAGCTTTGGATTGTTAGTTGCCTAACTGCATCATTTCACAAAATGCCTATGTCTGTTCACAGCTTCTCCTCAGAGATCATCAGTGTTTCCAGGCAGCCGCTCTGAATGAAAGACTTCCCAGAATGTGAACATTTTTCATAAAATGCATTAAGTAGGAGCTTCGAGGCATTATCCTCATATATATTTATGAGTAAAGATCATATAAGCCCAAGTCATGGGTCATTTTCCATTAAAATGTGCCACAAAATACATTGCAGTATGACCACCTGGTTTTCTATCTTAGATACATGGCTGCAAAGCTGAGCACAAAGCAAAATGTGCAAATTTTACATCAAGGCATCTATTACCTATGGGTTCAAAAAACCTTGACTAAAAGGAAAAAGTCATTTTTGTTTCTCAGCTAACTTCTTTAAGTAATAGGCTAGTTTACAAGTAAATCAAATTTTAAGTATCTTTATCAAACTTTTGTACTTATGGTTTTATGCCAAAAATACAGTAACTTCAATTTTATAGTACAATAATCACTAAATCACAAGGTACTACCTCTTCCAGTGAAATTTATGTGGGCTGAAGATTCTACTGCTGACTCCCTTTCAAAGATTTTGTGTATGTGTGTGGTTTAATCCCCTCCTGCATTTCTAGCCCCATTATCGCTCACCTAGAATACTGCAATCACCTGGTGGGTCTCTTTTACAGCGGTATAGCATAAGCATCTAGCTTATTCTCCTCACTGCCCCACAGTTACTCCCAGTTTAAAATCCCCCATTGGTTCCTATCAATTTTCAGACGTTCAAAAGTATTGGTTTGCCATTGAAGCTCCTTGCTGATATGTCCCTGTTTCACTGCACTAAGCTTCTCTCCATTCCCAAGATTGGCCTCCCAGGCACATCTCCAGCCTCAGGTCATGTGTTCTCACTTCAGAGATGCACTTCCTTACCTGTCTGCTTATCCAAGTCCAATTCTTGAATTAACACCTATATTTGGGTTTACTCCTGCAATAGCACATCTGTTGTGGCAATTCATTGTAACTTCTCTTTACGTATCTTTTCACCCCATTAGAGCTCCGGTTTCTTGAAGTCAGAGATCTTGTGTGATTTAGTCCTTGTGTTTTCAACACTTAGCATTGGTCTGAGATGTGGTCAGTATGAAATAAAGGACTGTTCAGTGGATGAATGAATGAATGAATGAATGAATAGAAGTGATGCATTGGTATTAATCCAGACTCCTTGGTGAAAGATGATATATCTTTATAAAATAGTCAATTAATTTAGAGAGGTTGAGTTATTTATTTATTTATTTATTTATTTATTTATTTATTTATTTATGGTACATCAACATCTAGCACATAACATTAGGGGGAAAAGCATTCCTTTCCTGTATCTCATTTCTAATTCACCATCTTTTATGGTCTTATTTTTAAAGGCACAACATACATCTTTATTGGTAAACAATAAAAAATACCTTCCAATTTTATAATTCAAAAATTCCAGAATTGAAAGGGAACTAGAGTTCATGAAGATAGTCAGAGGTAACATTTAAATTTTACTATGTGCCTGGCACTATGCTATGTATTTTATATGGGTTATCTCATTTAAACCTCACAACATCACATTATGCTAGACTAGTCATATTTCCACTTTACAGATGAAAAAACATGAAAGAGAAGAATAGTGGGCCCAGGAACTACATAACCACAGGAAGTTCAATGCAAATGCTCAATTCTCAACGAGTGTGTTACCTTGTTTTTGATTGAACAATACACTGAATGAATAATATCAACATTTCTCTTTCTTTTCCTGGTTGTAGGGTTTGCCTCTATAAATCCCTGTACTTTCTGGTCATACATCTTAACTGTAAAACTTATGCAATACGTAGTCTTCTACAGCTAAAATCTCATTGACAAGCTTCTATCTCACCGTCTATTAGGTCAAGTTCAGTCATTCCTACATCAAATCTTTTATGTTCATTTATATTCACCAGCCACGACTAACCCCTTTTAGTGTGTCATGTCGACTTTGAAGTCCTGATTGGTTTACAAAAACATTTAGGACAGGGACTCTAATGTAGCCTTTTTTTTTTTTTAGTAATTTCTACAACATCTACTATTTCTTGTTTTAAAACTGATAATTGTTACTTAAGATGCAGGCACTGTGTATAAGGACTCAATGATTTCTCCCGTCTTCATGTCTGAGAGTTTCTGAAGCACTTCTGCTATCAAACTTTTTTGATGTGGCTAATTGAGTTCATCCCAATTTATGATTCAAAAAGCTTTGATTTTTAGATTGATGGCTGTCATATAAATATAGATTA
Organism: Myotis myotis; assembly: GCF_014108235.1. Lineage (NCBI taxonomy): Eukaryota > Metazoa > Chordata > Mammalia > Chiroptera > Vespertilionidae > Myotis > Myotis myotis. The sequence continues at coordinate 205,971,443 of NW_023416324.1, read as the reverse complement.
AAACGAGCATAAATATGCAGGTGCTGATCTATAAAAACATCTGTGCTGTGAAGCAAACCACTTATAAAACATCAACAGAGAAAAAATTCTGGAAGGGGGGAGGAGTGGTTACAATCCTAGTGTTTGATACAGAAACTACCACTCTTCTAACTCCTTAATGTCTTAAAAGCTTCCACTGTAGTGGTAATCTCATTCTCTTTTGCTAAGAATGAGTAAGTGAAGTTATGCATCTCTTTGAGGCTCTCCATTTCAAAAGAGAGAAAGATAAAGTATAGTTCCATAAGGTTAAAATATTAGCATAAAGCAATTTCAAGAGCTTGGTTATATTATTATGGGTCTCCACTTTTAACAGTCACAGAAAAGTGCTTCATAAACCAGATCCTAAATGCTTCAAATACTTTCAAATACAAATAAAAGATATGATCTGAATGCAAAATCAAATAACCATCTACCATAGCAATTTCAGGTTGATACTTATATAATCTTGTTAATAACTCCTGAAAATAAACATGGTGCAAGTTGGTAAGAAAGCGCTTTTTTTAAATTAAAATCTCTTTTTCTATTGTGAAAGTTTTATATGAGGCATGTATATCTCATTACTTTCCTGTAGAAGCACAATACTGAGTTCAGGTAGAGTCAAATTGCTTGCCTCATCAGTGAAAGGTAGGTGATTAGGAATAAAATAAAAATAAATTTTCACTTAGGACTGAATGGACTAGGTAATCATTAAATGACTGCATTAGAGTAAGGGAAGGTTTTCCTTCCATCTGTCCTTCGGTGGCTCATCAAGTTGACTGAACATAAAGGCTGAGTCACAGAGGTTTATGGGCCAAATGGAATATACACTCAAAATGAAATTTTGAAAATTTATCTTGTTCTCATCTCAAGCTCTCTTTCTCCCTCTCCTTGTCCTTATTGTGAGAATTGAAAAGAAATTCAGGTAAAAAAATACAATGTGAAGTTATGAAAACTAAAATTATTTCATTTTCTGCTGTTTACTATGAAATTACAGAAATGCACAGTGGTAGCCCTTGAATGTTTGACTTTAACAGAACTGATGTAAAAAGTGTTATCAGCAGCCAATAGCGAGCTATTCTTACAGAATTTATTCCACATGGAGGAGTAATTGTTTGGAATTTGATGTTAAAATTCCATTTGTTTTCTGGCACCATTTCAATAGCAAAAATTGTTTATGTAACAATTAAAATTTTCATATGCGCTACATATGTAGCAACTGGTAAGGCAAACACGTGGCTCAGAATTCCATCACAATCGATGTCTTTCTGATACACACAGAAAATATAAATTAACAAGTTTTGGTGCCCGGTAATGCTTATATATTTCATCAATATTTATTTCTTTACACGTCTACTTACCAGTTGCAAGCTTGGCCAAAAGAAATTTAAAATATTTAAGCCACCACTTTATCTACTTAATAAAATCCCAGAATTGGTGACCAGGAAACAACAGCTTAAAAGAACCCAGATATTCCTGATGTCTGTGATCCAAGATCATATTTTAGGAAAAAGGTGCTTTAAAGAATCATCACCTCATGGAAGCCGGGATTAATAATTTTGTTGAGTAAGTATAATGATATTCATCTCTCAAATATCCATGGTAATTGGAGGGACAGTGACATAGATTATCTAGAAGAGTAGGTAATATAAATATTGATCATTGGGTTTCACATACATTATTCACTTTCCTAATTTTGCCTAATATAATTTTAACTGAAGTGATGTTCCTAGCCCCATTGTTGGTATGCTGTGAGAAAAGATGGCCCAATGATATACTGAATTATTGAGAAAGGATCAAATGATGTATCTCCATTAAAGAGTTTTTGAAATGTGGTAATTACTGTTAATATCATAATATATGGGAGCAGGACTTTTGGTCTCCTTATGCTGATGTTGGATGATGCCATTTGAGTGGGATTTTCCAAAATGACAGGGGAGGGAAAAACAAATGATCTCACAATTGACTAAAACCTCATCCAGTTAGAATACTCGATTCACTCTCCAAACCCAAGAATGTAACAAAAAAGCACAATAATACAGTTTAGATGTGGATGAGCAAATGCTCAATGCACATAACAATGACTCAGAAGAACCATTGTTAGTCTCATGCCCACCTTCTCTAATAATCATCAAAATCATAAATTTTCAAATAGGCCTCCAAGACCAGCAGTTTTTGTTTGCAGTGGAAACTATTCACTGTTTAATTTTCAAGCAACTGTTTTCTTCACTTTGAACTTCTTCCATGCCCCAAATAGACACTGCTAATGTACCTTCAAAAAAAAAATCAGAATTTTAAAGAAGTAGTGCATGAAACTGTAAGAGCAGTTCATTAAATGTGCATCATTGATGTTGGTTTTTAATCTTAGCTCTCTTCTCCCCTCATTGGGCACACACCACTTTCATTAACATTCAGGGAGTTGAGTACATGCATTAAGGAAAAGGAACTTCTTCAGAGTAATGAAGCCAGAAGTAGATGACAACATCATCGCTTCTTCCTCTTGCTTTTCACTTAAATTCAATACCACTCTGCTACCCCCAAATAAGCCTTCTCAGCCTTATTTTCTAAACACAGATATAGAAAGTCATTCTTTGCTAGGTTATTACCATTCCTACTATAATTTTACAGAAAGCGGAGAGTACTGGAATGTGTATTTTTGTAACGGGAGGAACAATTTAAATGATTTTCTTCAACATCTGCTAACTTCCATAACTGGAAGTTTATTGAGTTCTGCCTATGAGTTTGCTAGTGGTTGTTAAAGAGCTAACAGAAGAAGGTTCCTGCTGCGTTTGTGCTTACAATTTAAAGAAACAAAGCAAATGACAAATAAGCATAATAACTTGCATATGTATAGCGCCTATGGTGAGCACATTGCTTTTTTCAGTCAATGCTCCAAACTACCTTAAAAGACATGCAATATGACATCATTACACCAGTGTTGTGTATGGACCAGCTGAAATTTCTAGAAATTTTTAAGTTGCTTAGGGTAACATGAATCCACAATGATTTGAGGCAGAAATTGAGAAATACAATTTGGCTATTGAGAAGAAAATAACGGTGAGTATGAAATCTAAAGTAAAATGATGGACAGGTTAGCTAAGGAGGGAGGATGTGAATCAATAAAGAATCAAAGATTTTTACCTTTTAAAGTATGAGCACCAGGATAAACAATACATTTTATCCAACGAGTTAGGAAAATGGTGGAAATAAAGCAAGATATGTAGTGTTTCCTAAACTCCAGTGATTCAGAAGGCCAGGGTTTGAAGTCACAGGAGATGAACGCACACAGAAGGTAGCTGATTCACATGAATTAAAGCCAGGCAAAGTTAAGGATAATATGTTCTGGCTTAAAGGTTAATGAATTATGCCTCATTTTAGTAGTCGGTATCAACCATGACACTATAAGTTGCCTTATGTCTATTAACATTAGATGGATTCTGATTACCTGATGTTAGGATAAAGATTTTTCTGAAATATCCTCAGGTGCTTAAAACGGAAGCTATGTCTAAGTTATTATGGGAATAATAGCTCACTTTTCACAACCAGATAGGATTCTGGTTGTACCTTTCCTCGTGTTTTGCTCTTTCATTCAAGCTAATAATATTGGGGAAGAAATGTTGAAATGAGTTTCATATTCTCTTAATTGGGTTGGTCTTCAGGTCAGGAGAAACCAGTCAGGCTCCTGTGCTGATTGAACTTCTAAGCCTGGTTATGCTCAAGGGCTGACTTCTAAGATTACTGAAGCAGAACCCAAGCTCATTTTTATATCTTTTTAATGTAATTGGATGTGAATTTTACATTGTGCAAGGAAAAATAATTTTAAAACAGCTTATTTTTTGTGATAATTTGGCTAAATCTTTCTGTTTCATGTTTCAAGGTATTAGGACAATCTTTAAACGATGTTTCTAATTATTTTAGATTCTTCTTATGCACAAAGTGTGCTAATTATGGGAGCTATATAGATTGTCATTTTATTTGTGTCAAACCAACTTCCTAGGTTTTGAAGACTTTTCTTTAGCAGATTTAACAGAGAAAGTTTAGAAACACTTAACAAAATAGTTAATAGAAATGAACCAAACCAGGACAAAATTGATTGTTTTCTTAAGTTTTATATTATTTTAATATAATATATGCTGATAATTTTATTTTATTTTATTTAAATTTTTTTATTGATTTTTAGAGAGAGAAGAAGGGAGAGGGAGAGACAGAAACATCAATGTGAGAGAAACATCGATTAGCTGCCTCCTGCAAGCAAGCCCCCTAAGGGAGATGGAGCCAGCAACCCAAGCATGTGCCCCGACCGAGAATGGAACCAGCAACCTTTCAGTGCATGGGACAATGCCCAACCAACTGAGGCACACGGGCTAGGGTTATGCTGATAATTTTAAAGAAAAATTTTCATAGGACTGAACTTTTACTTATATGTAAATTAGGTATCTACATAAGTAGCATTAACTTGCTTTTTTGTTTGTTTTCAGTTATAGGTTCAGGAAAGAGGATGACTCTTTAAAAAATAATATTTATTGCTTAGGTTTCTTCTTATTTATGGCATTATCTGGGAATACCAAAAGGATACCTTTACTGATATTTTGATTTTATTTGCTCTGGGAAGAGAAAAGAGTATTCTGACCTTTATAGTGTTATGGTTTATGTTCACAACTATTAAATTTATTTTCTTACTGAATCATGTATTTCCCTGCTCCATTTGCAATGCAAAGTAAAGTTTTCCCAGTGCCTCATTAATTTAAATTATCAATAAAATATGCTTATGAGAACTAAGTAAAGAAATATAATTTTCACCCTGACATGAGAGTCACTGGGCTTTTCTCCCCTAAGGGAAGGTATGCCCAGCTTTATCACCAATGTTTTAAAATACAAAGGTCTTAAAATTTCGGCTTGAATGGATTCCTGTACAGTTTCATGCTATCATTGTGGTGGTTTTAAATTGCTTAAACCGCTTTCATTTATGCCACTTTTAATATGTTAGAAATAATAGAGTCATCAGTACCCTCTTTTAAGATGAGGGAGAAAAACAGAATTCCTTGGAGATTTAAGCAGACACAGGCTTGCAGATCTGGATAGTTGCACACTCACCTAGGTAATCGTCTTGTGAAACACTGCTCAGGGCTTGAGTGGTTGGAATAGTCCTTGGGTGTTTGAAATAGCCATCCTGGGACTTCGGGGAACAACATTCCATCATCCTCTGATGGCCCAGTTGTGACAGTGTGCGTGTTCTTGTGGCGTTTGCTGGGAAAAAGAGGTATTGAAACAGCAAAACAATGAAATCAACCATAGTTTCATATAACCGAGCTTCTTGGGCATCTGGGTCCTACAAACTGAAATCCAAAAGAGATGCGCTGTAGTTGTGAGGTCAGTAATCACCGAGGGCATTTTCTAATGGAGTCTGCGGAAGGCTTAGAAGCCCTGCCTTGAGAACACTAGGTTGAAGAAAGGTGTGCAGTGAAGGTTTGTAGGCCCTAGTCAGGATGCTGTAGGCTTCTAATAGCTACCACAGGACATGGAGACTTTACTGGGCTAGTTCTTGAATATACTTTATGAAAAAACATCTTTCTACTCTCACAACTAGAACTGGGCAAGCAGCCCCTGCTTCAGGACTCAGTGATAATGCCACAATCCATACAGATGGGCTTGGAGGAAGATTTTCATCCTACTAAGTTGGAAAATCCACATCAGATTTTGAAGTGGCATCCACATAAGTGAGGTGTCCATCTTCCTGGTTTCTTGAGTGGTTTTCCACACAACCTCGAGGGCACTGAGGATTCTTTTCTTGGTATTTCATGTTGGGAATGAGGTCATCCAATCAAAAGTAGTGGCGCTGCTCAGAAATGTTATGAGATGATTACCTACAACCAACAAATGTGTTTAACTACTATGTGTATGGAATTTTCTTTCCAAAAAAAAGTAAAAGGGAGTGAAAAAGTCTTGACACTGATTTCACAATGTTTTGGGTCTTGGCTTATTGTTGGCAATAATGTAAACACTATTTATCCTTAGCAATATCTAAATATCCACATATTTTAAAATGTAGCAAAAAGATCAGAAGCAGAACATAGTGTGGCAGAAAATAAGGTGGGGAGTTAAAAGGAAAGAAGCAAAATCTTGATATGTAGAGGGTTTTTCAAATGTGCTTTTCTCTGTCAATGACGCAAACACCCTAACACATTTCAATGTATTTTAATAGGAAACAGCTTTATAATTTTCATTTGTAACATCCTATAATTCTTTAATTCTCATAAGCTCTATAACTGAAGAACAGGAAGTGCCCAAGAATCTTAATTTTTTTTGTAGAATCCCTCAAATCTTTTGTGTGTGTGTTTGTGTACACTTCATTTACCAGTGTACAACCTAAATAAAATATAATATTTCAAAATGGTAGGAATCTTAGAAGAGGCCACCTGGTAAGAAGAAAAAGCAAAATTGTAGCTTCTTTGATGAAAGAAGCAGTAGGATCTTCCTGGTCATTGCTTCTGTTGATATTTAGGATGCTAAGCAGTTATTACAATTTCAATAGAATTATTAGTCAATTCAATATAAGGCTGGAATCAAATATAAGACAGTGTAGTTTTCAGGTATGTTTTCATCTTAATTGGGAAAAATACTTACACTTTTTAAAGCTATAGTATTTACTCAAGGAAATTAAAATTTGAATATTTTAATTTAGCTAATTTATTTTACTTTTTATTGATTTGGGAGAGAGAGATAGTAACATCAATGATAAGAGAAAATCATTGATCAGCTTCCTCCTGCACACTCTACACAGGGGATATGGTCAGAACTTGGGCATGTGCCCTGACTGGGAATTGAACTATGACCTTCTGGTTCATAGGTCAATGCTCAACCACTGACCCATGCCAGCTGGGCTAGCTAACTAACTTATTTTATATAATAAAAGCCCAGCAACCAAAATGGTGGAATGACCAGAATGACCATGGCCCCTCCCCCCCGCTGGCCCCACCCCCAGGGGGTGAGTATGGGCTATCAGGCAGGCAGGCACGTGGTTAAGGGTGATCAGGCAGGCAGGCAAGCAGTTAGGAGCCAGCAGTCTCAGATTGCGAGAGGGATGTCCAACTGCAGTTTAGGCCTGATCCACACAGGATCGAGCCTAAACCGGCAGTTGGACATCCCTCGAAAGGTCCTGAATTGGGAGTGGGTACAGACCAGGCTGAGGGACTCCCCCCACCCCCGCCCCCCCGTGAATGAATTTCATGCACCAGGCCTGTAGTTTTAAATAAATTCTCACTTATTAGAACATCCACTTGTTCATGGAGACTTGCCATCCCCATATACAAAGAAAAGAGGGGAGGCGAAGGGAGGAAAAGGAAGAGGAGAGAGGGATGAATGAAACAAGAGAAGAGGAAGGAAAGAAGGAAGGAAGGGAGGGAGGAAGAAAGGAAGGGCAAATTAGAGAAGAGTAGAGGGAAGTAAGAAGAGAGAATGAAAGGACATAAAACTTAATATTTATTGCTTTCTTTTGGCAGGCAAGTGTTTTACATATTTTATTATAATTAATCATTGCAGCAACCCGGTAAGACAGCCTTATTATCTCCTCCATTTATTACCTGGTAAAACTGAAGAACAGAAAGTTTAAATAAAATTTTAGCTAGTAAGTGGAGCTAGTATAGAACAGTTTTACCTGGCTAAAGAATGTGTAGTGCTAATGTTCATCACTGACACAGTACATGTGGTTTAATATTTACTAATTTGGATATTAGAGGCTTAATAAACTGAACTCCTCATGCCTCATTTTTGCTTGAAGGATAATAAAGTCTTTGGTGACCTAAAATGTATTGCATTTCAGAAAGAAGAGTGTAGCTGATGAAAATGAATTAAAAATTGATAAATTGATTACACAAACTATCAATTCTTCTGAAGTGTAGTATTTATTCCTTTATTTGTTAAGAACATCAATCTCTTAAAAATTGGCACCAAGAGAAAAAATTTTACTTATATTCCATTAATATTTTCAATATTATTTCTCTTTGTTGCACCCCTATCATTTTTCTATTTTTTCTGGCTACTGCTTACCTGGGAATAGCCTAACCCCTTGGGTATTTTTCAGAGAGATGAAGTGGCTCCTATCAACCCAGAGCCATTCACAAAAAAGACAGTTAGTAGCTGTTCGTAGCCAACACTCACAACTGGGATATGGGTGCATTGGCAAACAAAACCTGTCCATTTTCCTTCCTATTCTAAAGTGGCCTTGGAAGTTTTGGCCTACGAATTTATAGTTAGGAACAAATTTACCAGATAAGGGATATTTTAGTCTTGCAGTTTTAAGTTTACAAAAAGAAGGAAAATCCACCAAATTAAAAAAAGAAAACATGTTAAATATGGAAACTTGTACATTAAACACTTGTGTATGAAGATGGATTTCTTACATTGTAGAAAACAAGCCAAAATGTTTATTAAAAGTAATCTTTAGTAATAATTGGCTGCTTCTAAGTTTTTTTCCTATCATTTCTGTCATATTTCGTCAGTAATCTGTCACCAACCTTTTCGTACCTGTAGTAACGTATAATCAGACTGAAGACTCAGCTCCACCCTTAGTCCCATGACAGTGATGAGACCATTTAGACCAGTGGTCGGCAAACCCATTAGTCAACAGAGCCAAATATCAACAGTACAACGATTGAAATTTATTTTGAGAGCCAAATTTTTTAAACTTAAACTATATAGGTAGGTACATTGTTGTTAACTTAATTAGGATACTCCTAAGGCTTAGGAAGAGCCACACTCAAGGGGCCAAAGAGCCGCATGTGGCTCGCAAGCCGCAGTTTTCCGACCATGGATTTAGACTAATGAATGTTCAGGGAGTTCTACCAGGAGGCAGTGTTGTTCATCTGATAACTCCATTTTCCACCTAAGAAAACTTCTCTGTTGCAATAAGAAAACAGCAATAACTTTTGCATGGTAGTGATACTCAATGGCATGCTTCCGCATGAGAGCTTTCTAGGAGGTTTTGCTGCTGATATGTTTCAGTCTCATAATATTATGAAAGCTGGAATGAATTTTGCACATCACCCCATCACTCTCCCTATTGACAAATAAGAACATTGAAGCTTACAGAAATGTAATGACTTCTCTAAATCATCAAGGCCAGTTAAGGGTGGAGTAAGAACCAAGCATCAATTCTCCTGTGAAGTAGCTTATTAGACTTTCCACTGCACCACACATCTTTGCGGTTCTGCTGGTGAATGTAGACTAAATTCTAGATTCCTGTTATCTATCCACTCACCGATCATTTATCTATTTTATTTATAGACCAGCTTGCTTCAGAAAGGATGTAAATTGACTTGCAAAAATAGACCCAGCACAGTGAGATTTTCAACATTTAATTATGAAGGGAAAAAAGCATGAATTTTAGAAAAATAAGCTGAAGCCATGATTGAGGATAATGAACAAGATGTATGTTGGGGGACTTTTCCATTGACTAAAGATGAGAACGTGAATAAGAACCCAAGATTTCTACTCTGTAAAAGAAGAAACGTGATTACATCAAGTAGATCAGATAGCTGAATCATGGGTTAGAGTGGATTACTGTAGCCATAAAATAAGAATAACTCACAGATATAGAGAACAGAAACAAACTCACAGATATAGAGAACAAACTGATGGTTGTTGTCAGAGGGGAGGAGTGAAGAGAATAGATAAAAAAGGAAGTGAGGGGAATAAGAGATACAAAGTTCCAGTTAAAATAAAGTAAATCACAGGGATGTAAATTACAGCATAGGGAATATAGTCAATAAGCTTCTAATAACTTCGTATGGTGATAGATGGATTCTAGATTTACCATGGTGATCACACTATAAGGTATAGAAATGTTGAATTACTATGTTGTATACCTGAAACAAATATAATCTTGTATGGCAACTATACTTCAATAAAAAAATAGAATAGACCAGTTGCTCAAGAGAGCAGTCAATACTTTCTGACAAAATTGATAAATCATTTTCTTGAAGAAAATGGCACCTCTCCAAAGAAATAAATTGCAAGTAAAATCAGCTTTGTGCTGTAGCTCCTTTCTGACCATATGTTCTGTCAGAATGTAAAAAGAAACTAGAACATTTTGTTCATTACGGGTTTGCAAAATTATAAATAGAACTTTTGTAATATTATAACTTAAAACACAAATATAATTAAACTCCTGCCTGATTATAATTATACTAGTATATTTAAGGATATCATTTTATGTGAAGTCACAGTCAGTAGTAAAATTGCTGCCCCATGATACCATTTTCCTACTGATGTTGGAAACTCTGTCATTTTAAGGTGAGAAGTCTGGGGTTTATGGGATGTTCTGAAGTTGTAAAGGACATCAAAACTCTCAAAAGATAGTGATTAAGCCTGTGGTCACAGATAGTAATCACCTAAATATTATACACTTTAGAAATAAGGCTAATTTATTCATTTAAACTCTCCTTAGTTTCTTTAATTATTCTTTGTATATAGTTTATTATGCCTCCATGAATGATTACAGTGTTTATGGAAAGGAAAAGTCAGCGCCAACTAGATCCGTTCCATTTCTAGGTCAAGCTCACTAACGTTCTATAGACGGATAGAAGGTTGCCTATTTACTTATTGTGAAATAATCACTGGTTGATGAAAACAAAAAGCCTTTAACTTTGATCTCTCAGAAGCTCAACCTTATCATTTAATCAAGAGATTGATCCCAATCAGCCATGTTATTACCTTTTTGTGTCTTAGTGGTGGCTTCCCAAAGGATCCAGATTCATATTTTGTTTTGGTTTTTATAATTGTGTTTATTTTGTCTCCTATTTCATTTCAACAGTCCATTTGGTCAGTCAGGTAAACACATTTCCTGTCAAACTTTTATCCCAGAGCTGATGAAATGGACTACCCCATTCAACAGGCACTTATCCTAGAATCATAAATCATAGACCAGGAAATCAAAGTCCATTTTTATATCAACTTGGTTGAAATTATTTTATTTTTCATGAGAGATAACATAAAGATAAAAGATTTTCTTGTAACTTCAGCTGTCCATTGTCTTCCCAAGATTTTAATTTCTTTCATATTTCCAGTTCAGTCTGGTAATAGAACTTCTTCCTACATAAATCAATAGACATGGGAGTTTCAATGAGTTTGTCAGTTCTCAGAAGTTTACTCACTGCACATCAGAGACTTACAGGAAGAAAATGGGTCACCTGTTACACATGCTTTGCCACTTCACCATTCCTCAGAAAATCATCAATAACCATAGTCCTCTCTTTCATGAGAGACCAAAAGCATATTTTCTCTGCCTATCAAAATGGCCCTTTTTGTTTCTTGTGGCACTGGGAACTACTGCCTAAGCAGCTCTGAACATACCCTCCTTGAAAATGGTTATACCTGTTGCTATACTTAGAGCGGTGCAGAATTTATAGTAATTCCTCTTTTAAGCATCATGTTGTTTTTACATACTGATTTCTTGATGATGTCCTGGATATAGATTTACTTTTTTAAAAATTGCCTCTTTTCAGACTCCATCAAAAAGCTACTAGACTTAATACATGAATTTGTCAATGTAGCAGGATACAAAATTAACCCCAAGAAATCTGAGGCATTTCTATACACCAATAGTGAACTTTCAGAAAGAGAGATTATAAAAACAATCCCGTTTACCATCGCACCAAAGAAATTAAGCTACCTAGGAATAAACTTAACTAAAGAGGTAAAAGACCTCTACTCAGAAAACTACAGGACATTGAAAAAAGATATAGAGGAAGACATAAACAGATGGAAGAACATACCGTGTTCATGGATTGGTAGAATCAACATCATTAAAATGTCCATACTACCCAAAGCAATCTATAAATTCAACGCACTTCCCATTAAAATACCAACGGCATACTTCAGAGATCTAGAACGAACTCTCCAAAAATTCATCTGGAATAAAAAAAAGACCCCGAATAGCTGCAGCAATCCTGAAAAAGACCAAAGTAGGTGGGATCTCAATACCAGATATCAAGATGTATTACAAAGCCACTGTTCTCAAAACTGCCTGGTACTGGCACAAGAATAGGCATATAGATCAATGGAATAGAATAGAGAGCCCAGAAATCGGCCCGAACCAATATGCTCAATTAATATTTGACAAAGGAGGCAAGAACATACAATGGAGCCAAGATAGTCTCTTCAATAAATGGTGTTGGGAAAATTGGACAGATATATGCAAGAAAATGAAACTAGACCACCAACTTACACCATACACAAAAATAAACTCAAAATGGATAAAGGACTTAAATGTACGACAGGAAACCATAAAAATTATAGAAGAATCCAAAGGCAACAAAATCTCAGACATATGCCGAAGCAATTTCTTCACTGATACAGCTCCTAGGGCACTTGAAACGAAAGAGAAAATGAACAAATGGGACTACATCAAAATAAAAAGCTTCTGCACAGCAAAAGAAACCATCAACAAAACGACGAGAAAACCCACTGTGTGGGAAAACATATTTGCCAATGTCATATCTGATAAGGGCCTAATCTCCAAAATTTATAGGGAACTCATACAACTTAACAAAAGGAAGATAAACAATCCAATCAAAAAATGGGCAAAGGACCTAAATAGACACCTTTCAAAAGAGGACATTCAGAAAGCCAAGAGACATATGAAAACATGCTCAAAGTCACTAGTCATCCGAGAGATGCAAATCAAAACAACAATGAGGTACCATCTCACACCTGTCAGACTGGCTATCATCAACAAATCAACAAATGACAAGTGCTGGAGAGGATGTGGAGAAAAAGGAACACTTGTGCACTGCTGGTGGGAATGCAGACTGGTGCAGCCACTATGGAAGACAGTATGGAGTTTCCTCAAAAAACTGAAAATGGAACTCCCATTTGACCCTGTGTTCCCACTTCTAGGAATATATCCCAAGAAACCAGAAACACCAATCAGAAAGGATATATGCACCCCTATGTTCATAGCAGCACAATTCACCATAGCTAAGATCTGGAAACAGCCTAAGTGCCCATCAGTAGATGAATGGATTAGAAAACGGTGGTACATCTACACGATGGAATACTATGCTGCTCTAAAAAGGAAGGAACTCTTACCATTTGCAACAGCATGGATGGAACTGGAGAGCATTATGCTAAGCGAAATAAGCCAGTCAATGAAGGAAAAATACCACATGATCTCACTCATTCATGGATAATAGAGACCATTATAAACTTTTGAACAATAATAGATACAGAGGCAGAGCTGCCTCAAACAGATTGTCAAACTGCAGCGGGAAGGCCGAGGAGGGTTGGGGGGCAGGAGGTAGGGGGGTAAGAGATCAACCAAAGGACTTGTATGCATGCATATAAGCATAACCAATGGACATAAGACACTGAGGGATAGGGGAGGCTAGGGGACTGTCTAGGGCGGGGGGGGGGGGGGGGGGAAATGGACACATATGTAATACCCTTTGTAATACTTTAAGCAATAAAAAAAATTAAAATAAAAAAAATTAAAATAAAATAAAAAATAGCACTGCAAAGAAAAAAAAAAGAAAAAAGAGGGAGTGGAACTAAGATGGCGGCATAGGTAAACACCGGGAAATTATCGCCTCATACAACAATTGAAAATTACCGCAAAGGACTGAGCAAACATCATCCAGAAAAACAGGAAGGCTGGCTGAGTGTAAATTCCACAACTAGAAGGAAAGAAAAGCACGCTGAGAGCCAGAGGCGCTGCGGAGGTGAAGTGCAGAGGTACAGCGGCGCGCGCGCGAAGAAAGGGGGTGGCGCCTGAGGACGCGGCTGACTTTTTGAATCACAAACTCCCGACGGCTCTGAACTCCGGTTCCGGGAAGTCTCTGGGGACCCAGGTCTCATACGGGGAGAAACTGGTCTGTCCGGCAGCGAGCGAACTTGAGGGCGGCTTTCCCTCAGAGGTGCTTGCAGCCGTTACCGGAACACTGAGACGCGCGACTCCGGGCGGAGAATCGGCCATGGCCGCTTTCTCCGCCCTCTGACTCCCTGAGACCCCGCCCCACCCAGGCTGCCGCAGAGGCTTTTGCATGTGAATGTACCTAACTGCAGCCGAACCAGGCAGACCTGGAACTTCCAAGAGAAGGCCCAAGGCCCCGCAGAGGCTTGCATTGCTTCACAGCTGAGCCTCTTCGTGGCTCCTGCTGTGTGGCCTCAGGCAGAGGCTGAATTAGCACCTCCCTAGATCCAGGAGCCACTGTACCCAGTGGTCAGAGGGGGTCCATCCAGACTGCAACTCCTCAGATCCATAAGGGACGCACTCAGGGAGCAGACTCAGTGAGCACCAAAGCCCCACTGAAGCGAGTCTTGCCCCAGAAGGGTGTCTTCAGCACAGAAGTTCTCCCACTTTAGACACAGCTGATTCTCACAGCCAATTGGCCTGGAGGTCAATTCCTCCCAGTGATTCTACAACAACCAAGGCACCAAGAGTGCACCAAGAGTGTCCACCCCAGGTAACTGGGGAGGCTGAGCTACTGGGCCCTACAGGACACCTGGCGCACAGGGCCACTCTATCAACACAGGGAAGCTGCCAAAATGCGGAGACAAAGAAACAGGTCACAAATGGCAGAAATGGAGGAAAGCAAACGATTGGATATAGAGTTTAAGGCCACGGTTATAAGGTTTTTCAAGAATTTTATGGAAACCGCCGATAAATTTAATGAATCCCTCAATAAGTATAGGGAGACCATGGAGGACATGAAAAAGGACCAACTAGAAATTAAGCATACACTGACTGAAATAAAGAATAATTTACAGAGATCCAGCAGCAGAAAAGAGGACCCCAAGAATCAAGTCAAAGATTTGAAATACAAAGAAACAAAAAATACCCAACCGAAAAAGAAAAAAGAAAAGAGATTCCAAAAATATGAAGATAGTGTAAGGAACCTCTGGGACAACTTCAAGCGTACCAACATCAGAATTATAGGGGTACCAGAAGGAGAGAGAGGGCAAGATATTGAAAACCTTTTTGAAGAAATAATGACAGAAAACTTCCCCTACCTGGTGAAAGAAATGGACTTACAAGTCCAGGAAGCGCAGAGAACCCCAAACAAAAGGAATCCAAGGAGGACCACACCAAGACACATCATAATTAAAATGCCAAGAGCAAAAGATAAAGAGAGAATCTTAAAAGCAGCAAGAGAAAGACAGTCAGTTACCTACAAGGGAGTACCCATACGACTGTCAGCTGATTTCTCAACAGAAACCATGCAGGCCAGAAGAGAGTGGCAAGAAATATTCAAAGTGATGAATAGCAAGAACCTGCAACCAAGATTACTTTATCCAGCAAAGCTATCATTCAGAATAGAAGGTCAGATAAAGAGCTTCACGGATAAGAAAAAGCTAAAGGAGTTCATCATCACCAAACCAGCATTATATGAAATGCTGAAGGTATTCTTTAAGAAGAGGAAGAAGAAAAAGGAACTCTTACCATTTGCCACAGCATGGATGGAACTTGAGAGCGGATAAATACCACAGGATCTCACTCATTTGTGGAATATAATGAACAACATAAGCTGATGAACAAGGACTGATCCAGAGACGGAGAGGCATTGATTGGACTGTCGGGACTTGGAGGGAAGGTAGGGGAGGGTGGGGGTAAGGGGGAAAGATCAACCAAAGGACTTATATGCAAGCATATAGGCCTAACCAATGGGCATGGACAACGGGGGGGTGAGGGCATGAGCGGGGGTAGGGGGGGGGGTAGAGGGTAACGTGGGGACAAGGATACATATGTAATATCTTAATCAATAAAAAATATATTAAAAAAAAAAAAAAAAAAAGAAAAAAGAATTGGGTTAAGTGCTAAGGAACAAAGAAACTAAGAAATGTTTCCTGCTCTCGAGGAACTTAAAAAAAAAAAGAAAAAAAAATTGCCTCTTTTCAACATCCTCCTTGGATTATTTTTTTTTCTTTCTAGCTAGCAATTTATCATTTTATTAATGAGTTAAAAAGAAGAGAGGAAGTCCTTAAACCTGTTCACCTTGCCCTCATACAGATGGTCCATTCTGTTCTCATTGTACCAGTAATTGGGAAATATTTTGGTCAAGATGTCAAACAACAGAGCATATATCTGCATCTTACTAGAATAGATATTTATGTTTCCATACCAACAACTGGGACTCAGATAAACTATAATCCCTGTGACTACTCTGTATACACACACACATACACACACACACACACACACACACACACACACACACACACACACACCTCATCCCCTATCTTTAAAACCCGGAAAATCATTAAAAATTCACATGGCAAACCATCTATTTTTTATTTTATTTATTTTAGAGATAGAGAGAGAGATTTGTTGTTCCACTTATTTATGCATGCATTGTTTGCTTCTTGTTTGTATGTGCCCTGACCCAGGATCAAACCAGAAACCTTGGCGTATCAGGATGATGCTCTATCTAACCAACCGAGCTACCTGTCCAGGGCCACAAACCACCGATTTTTAACATTTCTACTGTAGTTGCATAAACCAGGGAGCATTCCATGATGTTAAATCATCCCAATCTCTTTCTGATGAATCTCTGCTTTTGAGGAAAAATGTGAACAATGTCAGCCTAGCTCTTTTCTGCAGTCACTGAGTATTCAATGATCCATGAACCAAGTATCTAAAGTCACAGTCACATTTCTGCATCTTCTTCGCCATGGAATCCTTGGGCGGATAATTACAAATCTACTAACATCAAAACATGGGTTTCATAGGCACATATCCAAACCATAGTTTAGTTTTTATATCAGGTAGGGTCCTGGAAAGAAAAGATGCCACACTGCAACTGAGTAATTTGAAAAGATTTTATTCTCTATTGAATTTGTTGGAATGACATTGGTTAATAAACACAGGTTTCAAATGTGCAACTCAAGAAAACATCACCTGCATACTGCATTGCTAGCTTACCACCCAAATTCAAGCCTTTTTCTGTCCCCATTGATCTCCCCTTTGCCCACTTCCACTTCCCACACCCTCTTTTCTCCTTATAACCATACTGTTGCCTGTGTCTATGTTCCCATATATATATGGTAATTCCATATATATATATGGTAATTTTCATACATATATATGGTAATTTTCATACATATATATGGCCCAGTGCACAAATTTGTGCACGGGTGGGGTCCCTAGGTAGGCCTGGTCAACGATCAGGGCCAATCGGCACCAGGCCAATTGGGGCTGGGCTGATTGGGACCTGTTGGCCCGGGGGAGGGACAGGAGGTGGGACCACAGGAGGTTGGCCAGTTGGGGGGAGGGACCATGGGAGATTGGCCGTCCAGCGGGGGAGGGGGGGACTGGCCAGGGGAGGGACCGTGGGAGGGTGACCGGCCGGCTGTGGGGAAGGACTGGGGGAGGTATGCTGGCCGCGGGAGTTTGTTTGTGGAAGTGCACTGACCACCAGGGGACAGTTCCTGTGTTGAGTGTCTGCCCTCTGATGGTCAGTGCATGTCATAGCCACCAGTCATTCCGGTCGTTTGGTCGTAACAGTGTCTTAGGCTCTCTCAGAAGGGGAAGAGAGTGGGAAGAGGTGACAAACTTGCAAAGGGCATCTGTATGGAGACAAATTCCTGAGAGAAACTCTAGCCTCCAGTAGAGGGAGGCAGCCAATACCCAGGGAGGGAGCCTGGAAAATAACATAAGCAAACCTCACTCTCTATCTGTGCTTCCCATTGGTTGGATCCAGCCTGAATCCAGAGGACAAGGGACCCTATGGTCTAGGTCAGCGTCCTGGGGCATAGTGTAGGAAAAGATTCAAACGTGGAACTTGAGGGACTAAATGGAAAATATTCAGCAGAGTCACTGCGCTTGAAAATGCTAACCAGGTGAGGTCACACGGCAGACATAACAAGGCATTTTTCAGTCCAAAGCAGAAAATCCGACACTACAGATAGTCTCATTGGGATTCAACCTGCACAATCTGTCATCCTACCTTTACATCAATTTCTAAGCTAATTTGTCTTTGTACCTCTCATGTGTCCTTGGATAGTCATTTGCCTAGTAAATTCCCAGTAAATTCATGTGGAGTCACTGAATAACTTTCCTCTGACCTTTGTCTTGTATGAGTTTCCATCAGCAATGCTTCAAAACACCCAGACCAGCCACGTATCTACTTGCGATGGTAGGCCAGATTTGGGCCAATACTCCAGAATGCTGTAATTCAAGGCAGCGTGATCAAGAGAAGCAAGGACAGTAGAAAAGCACCTGTCAAGTGAATCTATTTAGAAAAGCGTCTCGGAATACTCTGTAGTTTCACTGTGACATGGTCTCATAGAGTTAAAAATGGCACAAATGGAAATGTTCAGCAGAAATTCATAAACTCCTTTTTCTCAATTTCACTATGAGAAGGAAAAAATGGGGGGGGGGGATGCCAGCCAGTTTCAGGGGAAAATAGATGCAAGAACATCTTTTTCTGCCCACAAAGATGAATGGCCTGTAGCGATTGCCATTTGAAAATGGCAGTCTCAAATTGCAAGCATCAGTGAGATATTTTTAAAAGCAGGTAGGTCCTGTTCAGATGGAAATGCACATGCTTCACTATTCTGCAGAATATATGCACGTATATTGCTTCCAAGAAAAGGGTGTATTTATTTTTCCCCTCTAAAATTTTATTATCTCAGGGGAAAAAACTTGTACTGGGTAGTCAATGAATGCTCTACATGAGTATGCCGTTGTATTACTTTTTAGGCACAAAAGTAAACCCTTTAAGTCCTAGTATCTAATTAAGTTAAAGATTCACCCAGCATGCAATTTTGCCTCTTTAACATCTTTTATGGCGCAGTCACTCTGACTCGCAAAGCATCCTCTGTTTTGGTCCCTGACCCGGAAAGTACAAATGAGAGCTGGTAAAGGGTAACAATGAGCCTTCTGAATAACTCACTGTGAAATGCCTCAAACTCAAAAGGCATCTTAATAAAAATTCACCCACCAATTCCATTCCTCGGAAACACCAGAGAAGCACAAGGAGGAAATTTGAATTTCACAGCTCCTCCTGCAATAATCTAAAGATATTTTGAGCTCCATTTAAAACATTTGGATGTGGTATTTTGCTGTCTTGGAGCCAGAAAAATGCAAAATCCTAATAGTTAAAACCACTTAATGATAAATGACATTTCTTTACTTCACACTTTGCTCCTAGTGAGTGTCATTTATCTCAGCACCATTTTAAAAGCTCTTTGTTAATTTTATTTTTTTCCTCAATATATTTTTTATTGATTTCACAGAGGAAGATAGAGGGAGAGAGAGATTGGAACATCAGTGATGAGAGAGATCATTGATCAGCTGCCTTCTACTCGCCCCCAACTGGGGATCAAGCCTGCAAACTGGGCTGTGCCCCCTTAAGTGGAATCAAAGCTGGGACCCTTCAGTCTGCAGGCTGACACTCTATCCACTGAAAAGCTTTCTTCATTTAAAGAAACATACCAAACAAAAGTAATTTTAAATATTTTTATGATACAACTAGAGGCCTGGTGCACAAAATTTATGCATGGGGCGCAGGGGTCCCCTCAGCCCAGCCTGCACCCTCTCCAATCTGGGACCCTATGGGGGATGTCCGACTGCCGGTTTAAGCCCAGGATCAGGCTTAAACCGGCAGTCGGACATCCCTCTCACAATCCAGGCTACTGGCTCCTAACTGCTCACCTGCCTGCCTGCCTGATCGCCCCTAACTGGCACCCCTGCCGGCCTGATCGCCCCACGCAGCCTGCTGCTCAGTCGTTTGGTCGTCCCTCACCAACACCCCTGCCAGTCTGGTCACCCCAAGCAGCCTGGTGTTCAGTCATTTGGTCGTCCCTCACTAACCCCCCTGCTGGCCTGGTTGCCTCACGCAGCCTGGTGTTCAGTTGTTTGGTCGTCCCTCACTAATGCCTCTGCCAGCCTGGTTGCCCCACTCAGCCTGTTTGGTCATCTGTTCGGTTGTTTCAGATGTGACGGCCCCTGGCTCTTTATATATATAGATTATGATATCTATTTTTTTAAAATTTTATTGTTGCCCTGACCGGTTTGGCTCAGTGGATAGAGCGTCGGCCTGCGGACTCAAGGGTCCCAGGTTCGATTCCAGTCAAGGGCATGTACCTGGGTTGTGGGCACATCCCCAGTGGGGAGTGTGTAGGAGGCAGCTGATCGATGTTCCTCTCTCATCGATGTTTCTAACTCTCTATTCCTCTCCCTTCCTCTCTGTAAAAAAATCAATAAAATATATTTTTAAAAAAATCTTATTGTTGAAAGTATTGCAGATGCCTTCTATTACCCGCCCCCCCACTTGCCTCCCTCCACCTGATTCCAGTTCCACCCCAGGCCTTCACCACCCTATTGTGTCCATAGGTAATGCACATATGCATATGTTCTTTAGTTAATCTCTTCCTGCCCCCTTCGTCCCTCAGATTTATTCATCAGTTTATTTTGTTCATTAGATTCCTTGTTCGTTTATTTTGATTTTTAGGTTCAATTTTTAATAGATATGTATTTATTGCCATTTTAGTGTTCATATTTTTTATCTATTTTTTTTCTCCTTCCTTTTCTTAAAGAATGCCCTTCAACATTTCATGTAATACTGTTTTGGTGGTAATGATATCTTTTAGCTTTTTCTTGTCTGTGAAGCTCTTTATCTGACCTTCAATTCTAAATGATAGATTTGCTGGGTAGAGTAATCTTGGTTGTAGGTCTTTGCTATTCATCACTTCGAATATTTCTTGCCACTCCCTTCTGGTCTGCAAAATTTCTGTTGAAAAATCAGCTGACAGTCGTATATGATATATATTTTAAAAAATAAAGTTCTTGTCATTTGCATCAACTTCAGACTTTTTGGCAATACCTCCTGTAACATATATTTTTGTCTAGCTTTGTTGCATAAATAATGTTAGCATGATCTGTGAATGAATCTTTTGTTTCTGACCACTTTTAAAAATTATAGTTTTATTTTTGATTTTTTAAGAAGGGGTTGCATATATAGTAATTTTCTGTGGCTGCCCTAACAACGTATTATAAACTGGATGGCTTAAACAATAAATTTTTATTTAAATATTTTTTTTCAATTACAGTTGGCATACAATATTATATTAGTTTCCGGTGTACAACCCAGTGATTAGACATTTATATAACTTACAAAGTGATCACACGGATAAATCTAGTATCAGTCTGACACCATACATACTTACTAAAATATTATTGACTATATTCCCTATGCTATACTTTACATCCCGAGAACTAGTCTGTAACTACCAATTTGTACTTCTTAATCCCTTCACCTTTTCCACCCCTCCTCCTAACCCCCTCCCATCTGGCAACCATCAGATGCTCTCTCTATCTATGAGTCTGTTTCTACTCTGCTTGTTCCTTTGTTTTCTTTAGATCCCACATATAAGTGAAATTCTATGGCATTTGCTTTTCTCTGTCTGACCTATAATGGAATATGACTCAACCATAAAGAAGATTAAGATCTTGCCATCTGCAACAGCATGGGTGGACCTAGAGGGTGTTGTGCTGAGTAAACAATAGAAATTTATTGTTTCACAATAAGCTCTCGAGGCTAGAAGTCTAAGGTCAAGAGTCTGCAGAATCGGTTCCTCCTGAGGGCTGTGAAGAAGATTTCTCTCTCTGGTGTTCAGGTGGTCTGCTAGCATCCAGCACTTCTTGACTTATAGAAGAATCACATCAATTCCTGCCTCCATTTTCACATAGCATTCTTCCTGTGTGTATGTGTCTAAATTTCTCCTTTGCATAAGAGCATCAGTCATATTGTATTGTAGGCCTATTCTGAATTCAATATGAACTCACCTTAACTAATTACATCTACAATAATCCCCGTTTCAACTAAAGTCATGTCAAAGATACCAGAGGTTAGTATTTCAACTTATGAATTTGGGAAGGGCAGACACAATTCATCCTATAACACCAGGTCTGATCAATAATTTCAGGGTTTTTTCTCCTTTTTGTGTCCCAGTTGCTATACTTTCAATTACTTTCAAGTTTATTAATGAGCTTCTACAATGTCTTCTGCTTTTAAACCTGTTCAATGAGTGATTTCTTATTCTTTGCTTTAGGTGTACTTTATTTTTTACTTCTACTTCTTTTCTCATTAGTTTCATTTCCCTTTAAATACTGTATTGTGAGTTAGGATCAAGATCATTTTTTTCATGTGAATATCCAAAGAGCTTAATCTATTTATTAGAAACACTCACCTTTTATTAGTGAATTGCTATTTTTAAGATATTTTGCACATTACTATTTAGATTTATTATTACACTAGAGGCCCGGTGCACAAATTCGTGCATGGGTGGGGTCCAGCCATCCCGCCCCCATGGGGGCCCAATTGGGCCAGGCAGTGGGGAGGTGGAGGGGATGTGGAAGGTTGGCTGGACAGCCCCGCCCCTGATCCGGCCAGGCCGGCTGGGAGGTGGGGGGAAGGGGATCACCCCCTGATCGGCCGGTTGGCCAACCGCAGTGCACGTCATAGCGATCAATTGTTCCAATCATTCTGGCATTCTGGTCACTTGCCTTTTATATACATAGATATTTTTCTTGTAAGCTTTTTCTCCTATTCCACTTCCTGCTTGTATATAAACAAACTTATAATCATCAATATAGTGACACTATTTAAATCATTATTTAACTTAAGAGTTTTTAAATGAAGTAACTTTTTTTCTTGAACATAATCATCTTGTTCTACAAATAATAAAATTTTTATTTCCCTCTTAACTATCCTTGTACTTTTATTTATTTTTTATCTTATTGGCTGGGGACCAAATTAAAATACTGAATTTTTAAAAAGCGCCATCATCTTGTTTATAATCTTAAGAGAATATTTTCAATATTTTACCATGATATATGATTTTTCCTATAGGTTTCTTTTAAAATATTGTTTGTCAGATTAAGAAAATTCCTTTCTATTTCTAATTTGCAAGGAGTTTTTGTTTGTTTTGTTGTTTATTTTAATCATTTCATAAATGAGTGTTGAATTTAACTAAATGCTTTTTCTGTATCTAACAACATGATCACATGACCTTTATTTTTTATTCAATAACAGCAGATTATGCTGATTTTAAAATATAATTTATTGATTTCAGCGCAAAGAAAGAAAGAGATAGAAACATCAATGATGAGAGAGAATCATTGATCTGCTGCTTCCTGCATGGCCCCTACTTGGAATGAAGCCCACAACCCAGGCATGTGCCCTGACCAGGAATCAAATCCTGACCTCCTGGTTCCTAGGTCAACGTTCAACCACTGAACCATGCCAGCCAGGCCTGATATTTTTTTAATCTGTATTTACCTACTTGGAATAAACCCCACTCAGTCTCACAGATAAAACTTTCTCATGTTTATTAAAATATCGTCTCAGAGAAATTGATTATAAACACATGTTGGAGTTTTTCTTGAAATTTGTCACAAAGAAAGGAGCTTATGTCATGATAATTCAGATAATTCCTCAGGGAGGGACATTCTAGGGAGGAAAGTAGCTGTCCAGTAGTCACTAAATTGGATGAAATATAATGCAATGGCTGGTTAAATATTATAGGCTCTTTGTGAGATTGGTTAAATGACATTAGGTTCTTTCTGAGGTTGAGCACTATTAGAATTTTAGGAGGGGCTCATAAATTTATTAATTTCTATTAGAGAATTGGAGAATTTTATCAAGAATGGCAATTACTTCCAGGAGGAACACCTGATCACATTAGACCATAACATTCTTCCAGGTTTTAAAATATAAACTTTTTTTAAAGTCAAAAAAGGATCTGTTTATTAATTAAGGGGGTTGTGCAAGACTAGGAGACATGCTTAAGATTTCATCCAGTTGTAGAACAAAATAACTTGTTCACAGCAGAAGTTTAAAGGGATAGTAGTAAAAAGAATAGATGTTATATGCTGGAGCCCTATTGAGTCCTGCTGATCTCTACACCATGGTACATACCCTTAGATTCACCACTCATTTTTCTAGTTATTTTATGTAAGAGGATAACCATGTAGGGATCACACATAGCTGTTATGATTTTCATTTTAGCATGACTTAACTCCAAAATAATTAAGAAAATGAGAGAAGGTGGGTGGTGGGTAGAAAAAAAAAAAAAACTTCAATGATTATCACCAAAGGAATGATTATATAATCAGGATCTATTAGTAAAACTAATTAATTCTCAGCAAACATTCAAATGATGATTATTGAATGTTTTCATTAACATTAATACTAATCCATTGCTAAATTAACAACAAAAGAGAAGATTACAGTATAGTCTATTCTCATTAAAAACAATGTGTGCATAAATGATGTATATAAAAATCACGTATGTAATAATGTGGAAAATCTATCTTACCTTATTTCAGGAATGGTAGACTTTTTATATTCTTCTTTTTTATTTTTTAATATATTTCTTAAATATCATTAGCTTTTATAATAAGAAAAAATGTTATAAGAATCTACTTTGTTGTAGTTAAATACAACCTTCCCATATCCTATATAATAAAAGCCCAGCAACCAAACAGCAGAATGACCAGAACAACTGGTCAGCCAGCCGCTATGACATGCACTGACCACCAGCGGGCAGATGCTCAATGCAGGAGCTGCCCCCTGATGGTCAGAGTGCCGCTGGGCTGACTGGGATGAGTGGTGCTCCCACAGTGGGAGCAGCCACTCAGAGGGCAGGTCCACAGCTACTCGGTCGACCAGGATGAGCAGTGCTCCCACAGCGGCCCATCCCCGCAGGCCAAGCCCCCACCAGGGCACCAATCCTGTGCATCAGGCCTCTAGCTATCTTATAAAGGCCTCTAAAGCTGTATTAAAAAAGCAGCTTTTCTCCATGTGAAGCCATTCTTTAACATGCTTTACTGACTATATATTAAAAGGCCAAGAGAGGTACTCCATTGAACTTCTGTCCTGTTTCCTATGACGCCTTACTGAGATTAGAGCTTAGTGTGTTTTTATTCTGAGCATGCCTGCCCCAAGTAGAACACATTATTTCACCATATCCCATGGCATCTTTTGTGCAAATCAACTGCCAAGTAACCCACCAAATGCAATTTATCCAGTTCTCCTTACAGTTCCTGGAGGTCCTGAAATCTTGAAGTCACTGGTCATTTTCCCACAGTGATACTTTGTGACTCCATCAAGCATTAGAATCTGCCTGTACAAAAGGGACAGGCATAAGAATGTAGTGGCCTGAGCGTCATGTAGTCGTTGATGGCAACAGTCCTGAAAGCAGAGTAACAATTAGGTAAGGGCTTGAGTGAGTAAATTAACAACAAAAGAGCAGATTACAGTATAGTCTATTCTCATTAAAAACAATGTGTGCATAAATGATGTATATAAAAATCACGTATGTAATAATGTGGAAAGTCTATGTTACCTTATTTCAGGAATAGTAGACTTTTTATATTCTTCTTTTTTATTTTTAATATATTTCTTAAATATTATTAGCTTTTATAATAAGAAAAAATGGGAACTTATAATTCCCATTATAAGTTCGAAGAAAGCCAAAACACAGCAGCCAGCTCCCATCTGCAGGCCACAGCATCGACAGAAGCCAGGAACGAGTACAGGGTACCAGATGTCATGAGCTTCTTTCATTTCATTCGGCAGAACTCTGATTGGAAAAATTATTGCTGAGTATTCCAAGCTCAGTGTGTGTCCTATTGATTTTTATTATCATTGCATAAAATGTCTCAGAGATAATAGACAGCTGAGAAAAAGAGTAGATTTCTTCCCCCTATGCAAGGTGGAAATCAATTCCCAATTGTCTTTTGTTCATAAATGACATATTCAATTTAGTGGTAATATGCCTCCTGACTGTTAGCCAATATTGTCAGCAATAAAATAAATTAACATGAAATTTTCTTTCTAGATATTCCATAATACTCCAACACCATATACAAATGCTTGTCCTCAAATGACAAAATATTTATTGAATGTGTTAATGAAACCCCAAATATCCAGTTCTCTAAGGGAATGAATTATACTAAATAAGCAATGATCCAAATGATAGGGATATTACCCTTCATATACTTAATATTTCTTTGACAGCTTTTAATGGTGATTGTGTATTTCTCTGACTTTGTAGGCCATTATATGAACTATGATATAAACATTACTGATATATAGACTAACTTTTGTGATGTTCTATAGATGTAGAAATTTAAGCCATCTGCCCTAACCGGTTTGGCTCAGTGGATAGAGCATCGGCCTGCGGACTGAAAGGACCCAGGTTCTATTCTGATCAAGGGCATGTACCTTGGTTAAGGGCACATCCCCAGTAGGGGGTATGCAGGAGGCAGCTGATCGATGTTTCTCTCATCGATGTTTCTAACTCTCTATCCCTCTCCTTTCCTCTCTGTAAAGAATCAATAAAATATTTTTTTAAAAAAAATTTAGGCCATTAGATAGAATACATATTGACCCCAGACACCTGCTTTATTGGGGAAAATGTTATCATTTCATTGTTCCTAGTTATTATTTGTACCTCTCTTTTAAATGTGCAGAACTAGATCTGAATAATCTCCATAGCACAGATAGTTTTCTGAATATAAACAGGAAATTTCAGAAAATTATCTCTATGACTGCTGCCATTAATAATCTTTGTAGTATTATAGTTTTCACAATAGTTTTCAACATATTTATCATTAAAACAATGTACCATGACCTCTTCTTTATTAGTTTGATCTCATCTTCTTTGTCATTGTACCTCATCTGTAGATAGCTTAAAGAGAGAAAGGTATTTGGGCAGAGGAGATGAGCTAAGTTTTAGGAGCCTTGGCAGATGTTGAGGATATCAGCATATGTGCAGGAAAAAAACACGCAGAAAAATTGATGCAGTACTTACAAAGGTAATTCAGTTAGAAGGAAAATTAATTGTTTTGGACAGAATTCTGGGGAAAGCCTGTGATAAGAAGATGCCCAACCGTGAAAATAGATGAAGGAAAAACTACAAGTAAAGACCTCCTACAAATCCTGAGGGAGAGTAATTTTATGAAATCAACAACCATATAGTTAATGAAGTTTCACTCTAAAACAGTTCACATTTCCCCCACTTTTTCATAAAAATGTTCTAAAGTTGCCTGGCCAGTGGCTGAGCATCAACCTATGAACAAGGTCATGATTTGATTCCCAGACAGGGCACATGCCCGGGTTCCAGGCTTGATCCCCAGTGTGGGTTGTGCAGGAGGCAGCCAATCAATGATTCTCTCTCATCATTGATGTTTCTATCTCTCTTTTCCTCTCCCTTCCTCTATGAAATCAATAAAAATAAATTTTTTTAAAAATGTTCTAAAGTCATTTTAATTGAATTTATTGAGATGACATTGGTTAACAAAACCATACAGGTTTCAAGTGTACAAATCAAAACATCTGCATACAGCATCGTGTGGTCAACCACCAAAGTCAAGTCTCTTTACATCCCCATTCATCCCCCCTCTGTCCACTTCTGCCTCCCTCATCCCCCTTTCCCTCTGGCTAAAGTCATTTTAATTTACTTGAAGATATATAGTACTTAGCTGTCTCTTCATATGTATCCCCCACAGCACGTACTCTGCCATATTACAAGTATAAAGGACATTATCTGTTCTCCCAACAGTTTTGTACTTGTTTGTTTTGATATATTTTACTACTTTTGAATTGGTTATTGAGGTAAGACTTAAATTACTTGTTCTCCTAATACCTATCCAATCCCCGAAATCTTAGAGAAAATTATATGTGGTCTCACTTGGCATGTAAATTTTTTCCAGGAATCAAAAAGGAAACTGAGCATATGATGTATACATTCAACTGAACACCAGGATCAAACGTTTTAAAGAGACATTTCAAAGAAGAGATGGAAAGAATTCACCAAGTATTTGGCAGAGACCTGATTAGTGTTTGTTCAATGACCACTGAGGGTCCCCTCCCTCACCATTTTCCAGGCACTATGCAGTGTGCTGGGAAAGAAGGACAACGAGAACACAAGCCTAGAATCCTGTAGCTCACAGTTTGGAAAAGGCGTAGATAAGAGAGCAAGTCGTTACCGTAGTGGGCCAACATTCTAAGAAGCATACAAGATGCTATGAGAACTCAGAGGGAGAAAATGCCCCAAGTGATACTTTTGTATTAATCAAATTTCCAGCTTTAAAAGAACATGATTTAAAAATGAACACTTCATAAATTAAAATGAGACACTCTACTAAAACTCCTAATCGAGGGAAAAGATTCTGGTCTTTCTCCACTTGGTCATTAGTGTCCACATTAAGAAACATTTTGATTTGGTTTGGGTAGGTTCAGGTGTGAGTTTTTCTCTCACCTTCCTAAAAAATGCAATTTGGGTTGCAGTAACATTTAGAAAGAGAAGATGGTGTTTGTTTATGGAAGCAAATAACAGGACATCTGTTATTGTTATAAATTTTAGGAGATAAAATACTATTGAGAAAATGTAAGCTCTAGTTCTTGTAAATCAACAAAGATCATGTTTAAATATTATATATGCAGTTTCACCACATAAAAAACACAGAAAGATAATTTTCCAACTTCTCATGCTTTTTCTTCTTTACCCATGTGCAGAGCAAGTAAGAAAAGCCATTTTTTATGCATATTCTCCTTACAATGTGCAAATGAATCCTTTTCTTGGAAAATGACAATGCTTTATTTCCATGTTTTCTACTTTGTTATGGGGAAAATGGCTATCCTACAGATTTACATGCCATGCTCTGCTGCCCTATGCATATTCAACAAAGAATAAGAAGGTTTAAGAGAAGGAGAGGCAACCTTAACTCATGGGAACTCAAAATCAGAAGAGTGTTGCTAACATCAATTTCATTTGGATTCATAAAGGCAGTCTCCATAGCAACATCATTTTCACAAGACACAGAAATGCTGCATTTTATTTTGTTTTTTAGTGGAAAAGCAGAGGGTAAGATTATCATTTTTCCCCATATCCCATTTATCTTCTAGCCTCACACAGGCCCGATTACATTCAGAAGGAGCTTTATGGACATAAAAGACCGCTCCCTATTTAAGTGGAATAATGCTCTTATCTGAGTTTCTTATAGAAACATACAGTGTTAGAGGATTTGGGATCGATCTTCATTAAGCGACTCGTGAAATTAGAAACATATTATTTGACCCTAACTCTGAGAACTTGGGGTCTAGTTACCTAAACATGAATGTAAATCCAACAAAAGAACTCTTTTAAGAGTCCAATAAAATCCAATTTGTATGACCAAACAGCTTAGAAAAACATCTGTCCTCTCTCTGTGTTTTTGCACTTGCTTTGAGGATTAAATTTGGAAGGAGAATGGTTATAGTTTAAATAATTTTTCATGAATAAAATGTATTTATATTAATCCTTCAGGTATTTGTTGCTTTTAAAATATATTTTCTTTTCTTCATAAAAGATGATGGTGAAAGAGGAAATGTAGGGAATAATTGACAATAATTCTTTACTCACTAGGTTATTTAAAGGATTATCCTTAGAAAAAGTACTGGTTTTCAATTCTCTTCTCAGTACTCAAACACTGAATAATCTAACATCTCTGGTTGTAATGCTAAACTACATTTAATATTACAATTGTATTACAATCCTATAAATGCATTTAAAACTTTGGGGAGGGGAAAGTCTAAAATAAATGTTCACCCAAGAACCTGGAATAACTTCATTAGGAATAAATACCTATTTATTCAATAAACTAGAATAAATCTCTTTGGAGCTTTCATGGTCCATTGTCTACATCTGCATAATTAGGTGAGAGATTTTCTGATGTTTTTAAATCAATCACATCATGCATCTGGCAAACCAGAGTGATGTTAATGAAAATATTTTGTACTATCATTAAACAAGTAATTCTTTCATAATACATCCATTCCATATTGGAGGTTTATAAAATGCTTTGTATCTATTAAAATTACAAGATGCAGAAGAAAAAGCATGACATTCGAGTATATACATAGCATAGACATTAACAGTCCCCTCCAATACTAATTGTTTTATACCTTTTTGCTTTTGCTTGATAATGATGGAATTAATGCTGTGAAAATAAAATTATGGAATAGCTAGAGAAATGTACTTTTATACATTTTACTCAAATGTATAATATAAATTATATAACTTCTAGACAAAAAAGCTTTATGGGTAAGGTTTACATTTTCCAAAAAGACAAATTTACTTGTCCACGAAGAACATTTGGTTGATGGAAAAAACCTAGAGTCAAGATATAGCCAATTCTAATAAAACAGAGACAAATTGACAAATGACTAGAAACTCTAAACAGAAATAGAGCCATTAGAGTACATTAGTTCTTAAAGAACAATCAGTTTTAAAGATTATAAAAATATATTATGCAAATATATCAATATCTAATTTTGATGTTATCCTTATTTGAATATGGAATAATTATAAATGGTAATACTTATTATACTAAATATCAAAAGCCATCAAATATTATTTATCTTAATATATACATTAAATAAATGTAGCCTGCTAATTGCTACATCATTGTAGCATAATTTACCAATATTCTAGAATATTCTGTTAGCTTAATAATCTGTTTTCTTTTCCTTTAATCAATGTTTGCTATTTAAAATCCTCTAAGCACATATTTATTTTTTATGTTTTTATGTTTTTGAATCAAATAAAAACCTTTTTGTATCAAGCAGAAACTTTTTATTTCATTTACTTTTCTCTGCTGATATTTCTTACCTTATCCTTTTGTGCCAATGTCTATCATATTTCTAGCCACAAAACACTGTCAGAGACATTGAATCATAGAACAGACTTAAACTTCAGAGGGAAGGCAGGGGAGGAAGGGCGGGGAGTTTGAGGGGGTAAGAGAACAACCAAAAAACTTGTATGCTTATAAGCATAACCAATGGACACAGACAAAGGGGGTGGCGGTGAAGGCCTGGGCTGGGGAGTGGGAGCAGGCTGCGAGAGGACAATAGGGGAAAAGGGGACATATGTAATACTTTCAACAATAAAAAATTAATGAAAATAATACACACACAAAAATGCACTGTCAATACCAGCCTAACTTGTGGGTCCTCTGGGCCACTTTCTCAGTCTTCCTCTTATCTACCTGCCCTCTGACCCCCACAAAGCTTGCAGCAGCTTTTTTCATCCTGCCTGACACTGCACTGCATTCCTCTCGCCCTTTAAACAGCAAGGCAAATCTCATGTCTTCTGAAAAACTATTCCCAAATAACCTCAGTCATTCTTAAACCTACAGCAGAGTACTCACCTCTGGAACTTCTATAATGATTATATTCCTATATTTCTTCAGGCCTCATGCATACCTCCAACTTCCATTCATAGTGTTGAGTCTAGAGGACAAGGAGAGTAAATACGATTTCTGACAAATTAAGTGTATTTGAGTCACTATCGAGCTCCCAATTTATGAAGTATTTTCAAATTTCCCCCAAATGGCTGAATGTGGCACATCTACTCACAGCCAGTTTAGAATTTGGGAGGAACCATCTGTAAACTAGGACTTCTTCTCTTTCCTTTTTTTTTCTTAGTCAACAGGTGAATGGAACTCCCCAGGAAACTCTCGCCATGTGGGTGCTGGGACAGGCGGCAGTTGTGCCAAAGGATGTGCACTGGGAGTTGCCGGGGTCCAACCCCAGCAGGTCCAGGGGTCCCCAAAGGTGTGGACGGAGTCGGCGAAGAAGGAATGACACGGAGACAGTGTTCAGTTGATCAGCAGCCTAGCCAGGATCTCCAGCCAGGATCTCCAG
The DNA here is from genome assembly GCF_014108235.1 of Myotis myotis. Lineage (NCBI taxonomy): Eukaryota > Metazoa > Chordata > Mammalia > Chiroptera > Vespertilionidae > Myotis > Myotis myotis. The sequence goes on along the minus strand of NW_023416324.1, from coordinate 205,939,740 downwards.
CCAAGTTCTGGTCTGGATCTCCAGAGAGGTTCTGCTTAGGATCTCTAGCCAGGTTCTGTGTCCATGTTCTCTTGCTAGGTCCTCCAGGTTCTCCAGCCAGGTTCTGTAGCCATGTTCCCTCGCTAGGTTCTCCAGCCAGGTTCTGTCCAGGTTCTCCAGCCAGGTTCAGTCACCAAGTTCTAGTCAGGTTCTCTTGCCAATTTCTGTAGTCAGGTTCAGTCCAGGATCTTTTGCCATGTTCTCTCGCTAGGTTCTGTCTCTAGGTTCTGATGCCAGTTTCTGTCCAGGATCTTTTGCCATGTTCTCTCCAGCGAAGTTCTTCTGTCTCTAGTGAACGTTCTGTGTAGGTTCTGTGCCTCCTGGTTCTGTCTTCTAAGTTCTGTGTTCTAAGTTCTGTGTTCTAAGTTCTGTGTCTTGCTGTCTTGTTGCATTTGTATTTATACCAGTTGATTCAATCCTATCAATCTCTATTAAAAAGGTTAGGGCGTTTCTTATCTCCATTCCAGGGAGTAAAGATTATGTAGCTTAAGCATGATTGTTCATAGTTAAAGTGATTAATTACCCGCCTGGCACTTAGTTGAGGGGTTTTATTCCCTCCCTAACTTCAGGGGAAAATCCCTACCTGGGGAAACAACCTTTTTCAGAGAGGAGACCTTGGTTAAAACACATAGTGCCAAGAAGGTGAGCAAACATTTTAAGAACAGTATGCCACATATGCCAGGTCCCTTGAAACAGCAAGGATGGACTGGCTCCCGGCAGGGAGTGAGAAAAGCCTGCTCCCATTCCTCAGTGTGTGCCCTGGATCAGTTAGAGCCCCATCCAAAATATGTCACCTCCAGCTGATGGTAGTGCTGGGCGGGCCCTAATTTATGGACCGGTGGGTCAGATAACGCCCAGTTCCTCAAGAGCAACATGGTCCTCTCGTGTTACCATCAGGGACCCGGCCTCTACCTTCCAGTTCCCAGTACCAAGCCAAGAGAGGTTTCTTAAAAACAAAACAAAACAAAAAAGAGTTATTTGACTAAATAGGCAGGACGTTCCTCAGATATCCTAAAGAAAATGGCTTTCAAAAATTGTGACCTCAGAACTCGGTAAGAAATGCATTTTAATTTGTAAACCAGTACAACACACGAAGACCTTTAACAAAATGAATGCATTTAGTAAATGTTGCCTTACTATAAGCTATGTTCACTGATAGTTGCCTTTCTATTCTATTCTCTTCCATATTTTTTGAATGTTGCTCAAGACCTTGTGAATGGATTTCACAACTCACTAATGGGTCACCACACACAATTTTAAACATGCTGTCCTCAAGGCCTCACAATACTGTTCCTACTGGGATTCACTACAGGAACCATAGAACAATCCAATCAGCTATAAAAAGTTCAAGCCACATTGATTCTCCTGGTTCGAAAGGTCCAAATGGCAGAGCGGCTTGCCCTGCAGGGCCTGCTGAAGAAGCTTAAGCCCAGCAGCCCCACAGGGTCACCAGGAAGTGGGTCAGAGCAGCATCCCCAATGGGATACACATGGCCATCAAAATTAAAGGGGTCTGTGTAGCATTTTCCTTCTCTGTAATACAAGATGCAGCAGCTTGACCTTCCGTGTTGAGGAGATTTAACTACATGCTTTAGTAAGGAGAACGATATGTTTCAAATATCATCCAAAGGACACTTCTTATCAGTAGCCACCAGGCCTCCAGGGAAGAGGAAAGGTGAACCCCACTATGAGAAGCTGGAGGACAGAATGCACAGAGAAGTCTCCGCCTGACACACAGGGAAGTAGGTGAGACTTTCAGGGTCCCAGGTGGGGTCTGAGGGAAAAGAATGAACAGAAGGTGAGACGTTCATGTTCAGACTTATGTAATGGGTGAATCTGTGACAAACAGCCAGAGAAGTTGAGGAACCAACCCCAAAGCTGCAGGATTTTGTCTCCAACAGATCCTGGGGGAATTTTTATGGCACCTGACAAGAGGGTCACCTATGACCCTATGTGTTCCAGGGCGGAAATGGCAGATTGGCATCATGGGTTGGAAGAAGATACATTATCAAACCGATTTCTCTTAGATTTGAGGTTGGTGTGGTGGAAATTCCTAATTTTACATGGGTCTAAAGAAGGCAACAGATGATTGCTCACACTTGGACCAACTCTCCAGACTTTCAAATAAAATAAAATAAAATAAAATAAAATAAAATAAAATAAAATAAAATAAAATAAAATAAAATAAAATAAAATAACCCAGGAAGTCAAAAGAATCCGACAGAGGGGCAAACTTTGGGTCAACTTGCAAATGATTGGGAGGTAAAGGTGGCACTCAAGACTCCACTGAGTCCCCAGCTCCAGGATGCTCTGGAGGAAATATCCAGCTAGTGCCTGAAGACCGTCCAGTATGCCTCACAAGGACCCAGTAGCCAGAAGTCAGAGCTCCAGAAACCAGAACTGGGAGGACACACAGACCCCGGCATTAGCAGAGCATCCTGCTGTACCACAGTAGACACCACAGCAGGCACCCAGCTAGACAAGAGTCCCATGAGACTCCTGAGGACACATAACAATTCACATGTACATCTGGGTCCCTCCCCTTGTCCTCATGGGAGCATGAGAACTGTCTTCTCACTTGGGGCATAGGATAGGGAACAGAGAAAACAGGTCTGAAAGGGAGTTAGAATTTTTCTTGCCCTCGGTGGCAATGGAAAGTTGTTAGGCATTTTTGATCAATGATAGGAAGCCATGCAACTGTTATATTTTATAACATTTGAATTTATAAGAGTACCTAATTGATCTTACTACAGCTTTGGGCTGGATTTAGGTTAATGAAACCAACTGAAAGTCTGAAGTTGGGCACCACGAAGTGCCTGTGTAGGTTGAGCGACAGTGAATAAGAAAAGATTCATTTTCTTTGGTGGCAACATGAATATTGTTAATAGAAAACTTCTATCTACTCATTCAACAGGCAATGAAATGAGAGCTGGGTAATGTCACTATAAATCAAGTAATCCAACACTGAATTTTACAAATTATAAAAGGGGCCAAAGAAATAAAGCTTCTTGATCAATATTCCCCACAAAGAGCAAGCACTAGAATCCAACCTAGGACACTGTTTATTCCAAAATTTAACTAGCTTCCTTAAAGTCTCTTTTATGTATACACAACCTAGATTTGCAATTGGTGCATACATGTGGAAGAAAACATCTGCATATTAAGTTCCTATTCACTACACATCAACTGAAAAGGTGATGCAGGAGATAAGTGAAATACTTCAATAGCCTGCTTCTGCAGTATTCATGTATTATGTATGAGCAAGGAGGATATATAATTACCATTATAACCTCCAAGAGGGTACTAGAGAGTAAAAAGCATTTGTCATTAGGAGCTTCTGATATATAAGTAAAACACGCATCAGGGAGACAGATAATTATCTTGACAATGCAAATATGTAGCCACAGGTCTGAAGGCAGAAAGTTGCACTAAAGCAATAGATTTTATATAAAATGGCAATTATTTCATAAATAACAATACATTGTGCTTGCAACATATATCAAACCATATTCAGGTAAACCAAAATTCCGAGATTAACACCACAACGTTAAATACAGACATGTGGCCCTAGCTGCTTTGGCTTAGTGGATAGAGTGTCGGCCTGTGGACTGAAGGGTCGCAGGTTCAATTCAGGTCAAGGTCACATGCCTAGGAGGCAGCCAGTCAATGATTCTCTCTTATCATTGATGTTTCTATCTCCCTCTCCCTTCCTCTCTTAAATCAATAAAAATATATATTTTTTAAAAAATACACACACACACACACACACACACACACACACACAGAGAGAGACATGTGTATGAACTCTCATTTGTGCAAACTTCCTTTCAGACTAAAAATATAGTCCTAGATTCCAATCCATATATTTTGATCTTCGAAAGGGCAACATTACTACCTACTTCTGCTTCATTCATTTCCCTCTTTCACTATTTCACTTTCTGCAACACTTTCAGTTCTAAATAGCTTGTCTCAACCCCCTCTAGTGGACACTGGTTAGACACATGGATTTCCTTTCCAGACAAATGTGCTCCTTCCCAACAGTGAGCTTCTACTCCCCACTCTCCTCCATGTAGTTACCCTCCACAGAAGATCAAACTCACATCCCTTTACTAGGGACTCCAGGCATCCAATGGTTGACAGATTTAAGGATATGGAGGCCTGGGCTGCTTGGTCCTATTCGAATCAACTCTATAAGGCCAACCAGCTCCACCTACCTGTTAAGTTGGCAGACACCTACTTGTGGTTACAATACAATTCAGCCTCTCTCCCTGTCTAGTTCTACCTCCTTCACTCTCCCACAATGTTGATCCCAAGAGCATTCCCAACAGCAGCTTTCTGAACACTAAAGCCAGCCTCAGAGTCTGCCTTCTGGTAAACCTGTCCATAACAGCCATTCCTTGCCCTTAAATCCCAAACCCCTTAAGGGGCTGTTTTGTTCCCTCACAGCTACTATGACTCATACAAACAATTGCCTAAATAAGCATGGAATTATATTTATTATATACTAGAAGCCGAGTGCATAAAATTTGTGCAATTGGGGGTGGTGGTGGGGGTCCCTCAGCCCGGTCTGCACCCTCTCACAGTCCAGGAGCCCTCAGGAGATGTTCGACTGACAGCTTAGGCACAGGCAGCCAGCCTAAGCTGTCAGTCGGACATCCTTAGGCACTGCCATGGAGGCGGGAGAGGCTCCCACCACCGTTGCTGCACTAGTCAGCTGTGAGCCTGGCTCAGGGCTTCTGGTTGAGTGGTGCTCCCCTGTAGGAGTGCACTGACCATCAGGGGGCAGCTTCTGCATTAAGCATCTTCCCCCTGGTGCTCAGTGCACATCATAGCGACTGGTCATTCCACCGTTCAGTTGATTTGCATATTGGCCTTTTATTATAGAGTATATTTAGCCTTTTTTATTGTGGAAAAAAAAAACACACACACATACAAGAAGTTTACCCCACTACCAAACTTTTAAATAAGCAGTGCATATTGTTAACTATAGGGTGTTCCAAAAAATGTATACACACACTTTGAATAAGTATCAAGACAGTGTTTATTAAAATACATTTCATTTTCAAAATTGAGCTATCATCTGTTAGAGTGTGTGTACATTTTTGGGGTACCTCTGTATACAGCATTATTGTATAGCAGATCTCTGGAGCTTTTTTGACCTTGCATGACCCATTGCATATCAACTTGCCATTTCTCCCTCCTTCCAGCCCTTGGAAACCACCATTCTACTTTCTACTTGTATGAGTTTAAGTAGATTAGTCTCTCATATAAATGGAATCACACAATTTGTCTTTCTGTGATTGACTTATTTCAGTTAGCATAATGTCCTCCAGACTCATCCTTGTTGCTATATATGACTTATTTCAGTTAGCATAATGTCCTCCAGACTCATCCTTGTTGCTATATATGACAAGAAACTCCTTCTTTGTCAAGGCTGAAAAATATTATGTTATATGTGTAGACCACATTTACTTCATCAATCATCCATCTATAGGCACTTAGGTTGTTTCCACCTCTTGGCTACTTTGAATAGTTCTGTAGTCAACATGGAAGTGCAAATATCTCTTCAAGATCCTGTTTTTAATTTCTTTGGGACAAATACCCAGAAGTGCATTTTGTTATTAATTATCTTGTTCACAGATTAACCTTATATACAGGCCTTACTATCTTATTAATCAATTGAAAAATATATAATCATTTGGATTATGTTTACCATGTCATGATCTTTGCACATTATGCTGTTACATATCTTAGGAAATTAGGGTAGAGGATGTTATTTTACAGGGGTTTTATCTTGCCCAACATTAAGAGCATGAACTAGATAAACTTTTCACAACCTGTGGTTTGTGAATGACCAGCAGTGAGTCAAAGCATTCTAAAAAGTCCATGACAACACCCATTTCTGTCTTGTTAATCAATTCACAAAACAACATTTAATTTGTCTTTACAGTGGAACATGAAGTGAGCTGGTAGAGATTAGGTGAGTGGTCTGATATGCCCTTGAGCAATACTCATGGATCTGTGACTCATTTGTACCTTACTGAACACCATGGTAGTTTTGAGGGGTGTTGCATTTTAATTTTTTTTTACTACTTTTAATTTCAATCATACCCGGCGTGATGTTTACTCATTTTAGACCATTCATTAAAAGCAAGAAGCATAAGAAACATTTATTTTGAATTAAACATAATGAGAGGCATATAAAAAGGATGAAATCCAAAATTATGCTTTATGGTAATCTTTACTAGATCAAAATTCTTCACTATCACTTTAAAATGATTATTCGAGTTTAACAATCAATGTTAAAAAGATATAACCCAGGGATGAAATACCTCTAATTTGACTTTAGCCTTTGGAAATAATGATTACCTGAACTTACAGTGTATTTACAAAGTATGATTGAAATAATTTTAAATGGCCTATCCTATTTATCTAAAAACAAAACACAAAATTATGGGAAAAATTACAAGTCACAAGATATCCAAAAGCAGATAATGAAAGCTGCTTTTATATATTTTCCATAATATAGTCCATGCCATAGTATTCAAAGTTCCACATACATTCACTTCCAAAATAAAATACCTCATTTTTTATTATTTACTTTTTAAGTCACACTTTTTCTGTATAATTAATTTAAAATAAATTCACCAGTGGATGTGATTTAGGATTTGAATAAAATGCTAAAACTTGTTTTATGTGTCTTAAGAATAGTCATAAGAATGTACTATAATTTAACATATTCCACTAGTGTGTCTCAAGAGACACTGCTTCCCGGTCTAACTCAGTAGAGAGAATACATTTAGATAAAGCATCAGTGTTACATCTAAAAATGATTGGAAGGCAATTTAAATTTTTACTGCTGCTTTTGGAAAGCATTAAAGAGGGACTGTATTTTTAACTCTGAGCAAAATGTTTAAAAATCTCTTTATCTGAGACTCTCTTTCAATATCTTACACAACATGGCAAAGCCTGTTGCTCCCAATTCCCTTCTCTCTCCACTCAGCTCCCCCTAATTCTTTCTTCCTAAATTTTTGCAGTTGCTTCCATTGTCTTGCTCAACATATGTTTTTAAAAGAATAATAAAATAAAAAGACAACCTGGTAGCCACACAAGTAATTAAGTCCTCGTCTCATAATATGAAGGTGGGGAAAAAGCTGTGAAGTTCATATTCAATATGGTTTTATTTTTACAATTTTATTTTCTATTAATAATCTTTTAAAATTTCTGATGTATAATTATATTCTATTTTACATGTACAGTTCAATCTATTGTGACAAATATGCCCTCCTGTGTAACCAACACCAAAAATATGTAGACCATTTCCATTAGTCCATAAAGTGTCTTTAAACCCTTGTCAGGCAGTTCCCTACAATTAACAGAGATGACCCAGCATGATGATTTCTATCACCATTGTGTGATTTATTCATAGTTCCATGGAGCAGTATTTTGTTCCTTTTTATTGCTAAGTGGCATTCTGTTGCATGAGTATACCATTGTTTACCCTTGTTGAAGTGCATTGGGTTTTGTCCATTTGGGGCTCTTCTGCTACTTTGTGTTTAAGTGTATATATATATAAACACACAAACACTAGAGGCCCGGTGCCCAAAAATCTGTGCACTCAGGGGGGGTCCCTCAGCCCGACCTGTGCCCTCTTGCAGTCTGGGACCCCTTGGGGGATGATCATCTGCTGGCTTAGGCCCGCTCCCCGGGGGATTGGGCCTAAGCTGGCAGTCAGACATCCCTCTGGCAGCCTGGGAGCCCTCAGGGGATATCCACTTGCCAGCAGAAAGCAGGTCTAAGCTGCAGTTGGACATCCTTAGCGCTGCTGAGGAGGCAGAGAGGCTCCCATCACCACCGCTGGATTGGCAGCCATCAGCCTGGCTTGTGGCTGAGCAGAGCTCCCCCTGTGAGAACACACTGACCACCGGGGGCAGTTCCTGCATTGAGCATCTGCCCCTTGGTGGTCAGTGTGTGTGATAGTGACCAGTCATTCCCAGGTGTTCTGCTGTTAGGGTCAATTTGCATATTACCCTTTTATTATATAGGAGTGCCTGGCAAGCCTGGGTGAGGGGCTGATGGCTGTTTGCAGGCTGGCCATAGCCCCTTCAGGGTGGGGGGTCCTGCTGGGGTGCCTGGCCAGTCTGGGTGAGGGGCTGAGGGCCATTTTCAGGCTGGCTAAGCCCCCCAAGCCTCCTGCTTGCTCCAGCTCCATGGCTGCTGGCCGACATCTTGGTTGGGTTAATTTGCATATAGTCGCTCTGATTGGCTAGTGGGCGTGGCCTGGGGTGTAGCGAAGGTACAGACAATTAGCATCTTTGTCTTTTATTAGTGTATATATGCTTTTATTTAAAACCACTTCATTAATTTCACATCCATCATACCAGCCAAAATTTAAACCTAACAGCACATTTAGGAAAGATTATTCAGAAACCACAATTCAGAAACATTCTGCTGGATGGAATGAAAATTATTATAATTACTTTGAAGAGCAATTTGTCAATATTTAAGAAAGTAGTAGAGGCACAGTCTCTACTCACCAGTAATTCCACAACCAGTCGTATATTTTTATTATTTATTATTTATTTATTTGTTCATTTATTATTTATTTATTTAATTGATTTCAGATTTCAGAGAGGAAGGGAGAGGGAGATAGAAACATCAATGATGAGAGAGAATCATTGATTGGCTGCCTCCTGCATGCCCCTTACTGGGGATCAAGACCGCAATCCAGGCCTGTACCCTTGACTAGAATTGAAATGGGACCCATCAGTCTGCAGGCCAACCCTTTATCCATTCAGCCAAACCAGTCCCACTTATATATTTTAATGATATTCTCAGATATGTATATAAGGAGACATCTACAAAAATGTTTATAGCAGCAGTTTTTATAAAAACAAAAAGTCAAAACATCATAAATGTTTTGGCATTAGAAGAATGAATGAATTGTGACATATATTCTTAGACTGAACGTTACATAGCACTAAAACTAACTAACTATGAGCTACTTGTATGTACTTGGATAATTCTCATAAATATAATATTGAGCAAAAAAATCAACATTTAAAGCAGTAATAGAATAGCACATATTACGTAGAAAATGCATCAAGAAATATATAGAAATTATATACATCATATGAAGGATAATAATTTCATCTGCAGAAAAGAAAGAGACATAAATGACAGGCAGTGAAGCCTTAATTAATTTTCTTTAATCTGGGCTATGGATACATGAGTGGTCATTATAATATCTCTTGTGTCTTATAGTATGTCTAAAATATGTAATAATAACAAATTTTCTCTGATGGTACTAGACCTCTCAGAAGTGATACAACTAATTCCTAATGAGATTTCTCATAAAATATATTAGAATAACGAGAGTTTAAGCTAGAATATTTGGGAAACAGTGAAGCAGCTGATTCCAGATGCTTGATTCCATAAATCAGCATTGCAAGCAGTTACGCATGATGAGTGAGGGACTGGTACTATTGAAGAGTATTTGATCTTTTCTCAGGACTAGAGAAGTTGCTTTGACATTTTCAGATTGATCTTTTTTACTATCTGTGCTAAAACATAATGTTTACATAGATTCAAATGTGTATGGACATATAGATAATTTGGGGACAGTGGAATGCTGGTAAAGGTTTAGCCACCTGCATAGGGAGAGAAGGCAATGAAAGCCTGCATTTGTAGCTATGGTCAATTCCAATGTTGTCAACACTCCCACCATGGCTGATTCATGCTCTTGACTAGACTTTGATGAATGAAAAGTTGGGAAGAGATGAACATAATTGGCTGGTACGATGAGATCTGGCACTTCACTGTGAGAGACAGGTGTCACAGAACATGTCCCCTAGAAACCAGAGAGGTCTGACACAGTGGAAGTCCCCCATTGTCCAAGATGATAACTGAGATTTTCCCAGTGGTCAAACTGCTGGGAGCCGGTCCATCCTTGCTGTTTCAAGGGACCTGGCATATATGGCATACTGTTCTTAATATGTTTGCTCACCTTCTTGGCACTATGTGTTTTAACCAAGGTCTCCTCTCTGAGAAAGATTGTTTCCCCAGGTAGGGATTGTCCCCTGAAGTTAGGGAGGGAATAAAACCTCTTAACTAGTGCCAGGCGGGTAATTAATCACTTTAACTACGAACAATCATGCTTATGCTACATAATCTTTACTCCCTGGAATGGAGATAAGAAACGCCCTAACCTTTGGAATAGAGATTGATAGGATTGGAATCAACTGGTATAAATACAGATGTAACAAGACAGAACTTAGAAGACAGAACCTACACAGGAACCAGAAGACAGAACCTACACAGAACCTAGAGACAGAAGAACTTCCCTGGAGAGAACATGGCGAAAGATCCTGGACTGAACCTGACTACAGAAATTGGCAAGAGAACCTGACTAGAACCTGGTGACTGAACCTGGCTGGAGAACCTGGACAGAACCTGGCTGGAGAACCTAGCGAGGGAACATGGCTACAGAACCTGGCTGGAGAACCTGGAGAACCTAGCAAGAGAACATGGACACAGAACCTGGCTGGAGATCCTGACCAGAACTTGGCTAGAGATCCTGGCTAGGCTGCTGATCAACTGAACGCTGCCTCCGTGTCATTCCTTCTTCGCCGACTCCGTCCACGCCTTTGGGGACCCCTGGACCTGCTGGGGCTGGACCCCGGCATCAAACGAATACAGTTACTGAAAATACACACTGAAGAAAAGATAGAAGGGCAGGATCTTAATAGAAAAGATAGGCTAAGTCTTATCCTTCTAGAAGGCAGACCTATTTCCAATAAAATGTTCCACTGTCTTGAATTCTCTAAATCAGTGTTAGTGCATTATCATCACAATGAAATGGCGATGTCCTTCATAAAAAGAAGCCAACAAATACAGTTAAAAAGCTGAGCTAATAGCAAACGATATGGAAATGTATGGACTTGGTTGAATACGGAGAAGGTCACACATAGCTACACTTTTTCAGTTCCCAAAACTATTGTGGGAAGAGCTAGGGATGCGTAGCTGAGCATGATTCCATCTATGGAGAGAAAGAGTGCAACCAGGTGAGAGAAGTTCCTGGCACATTCCCTTAGGGGTTTTAGGCTCTCTTGTCCCTCCTTCTCGCCACTGAAGTGTTGGAAAGACAGAGACGGTGGTTTTGCCTCCTCAGCAGGAACATGAATCCAGCACGTTTATAAATGTTTTCTGAGAGGCAGAGGTAAAATCTCCAGGTTCTTTTCTAAGCCCATCCAGACCTCAGACCTGTTTGAGGTTTACTCCTGAAGGTAGATCAAGGAAAACTTGTGATAAGATTAACATTTCAAATAACATGGGAAATTCTGCAATTAAGTCAGAATTTTTGTTCTGTGCCTCGTTACCTTCAGCTCAGCACCCCAGACGCCAATAGTCATTAAGTGTTTAATATGAAAAATATTTCTTTAACGCGAGATCAAAACTAGAAAGATGATCTAACCTAGAAAGTTTCTTTTTTAAGGTAATAGAGGATGACAGCTTAAACAAGGTGTTTTCCTAGGGGGACTTAAGAATATTACTATGTCAGCTTCCCTGTTAAAGATTTAACACCCGATAAAATTTCTAAAATTTTCACTTGGGAAAGTTCTGTACATGGAGCTGGCTTGTAGTAAATATTGCTACATATACAGCTTTAAAAATATTTCCAAAGGGCCATAAAAATAAATTTTGCTGCTCTCACTGTTTAATAATAGATTTTTAATTACTGCTTATTTTTTCCTTGGGATTTGGGAGGTTTGTTTTATTTTCTGTCTTCTTTATGGAGAAATAATACACTCAAGAATTTATTTTTTCAGGAAATTTATGAACATTCAAGAACTTGTTTCTTAGGTTGTGCTGGGGTCTCTCCAGCTATCAAGGTTTTAAGGCATATGGATAAACAGTAATCCTAAAGAGAGATGTTTTGCCCTAGTCAGTTTTGCTCACTGGATAGAGCATTGGCCTGCAGACTGAAGGGCCCCAGGTTTGATTCTGGTCAAGGGCACATACCTTGGGAGCGGCATGTCGGAGGCAACCAATTGATATGTCCCTCTCACATCGGTGTTTCTCTCTGTCTCTCTCTCTCCCTTCAACTCCTCTAAAAATTAATGAAAAAAGTATCCTCAGATGAGGATGAAAAAAGAAAAAAAAAAAGAGATGTCTTAGTAATTTTCTTCAGCTATTTCATACAATTGACTAACAGGATATTTTCTTAACCTCTTTTTATGCCTTCAACTGAAGTGCTTTTCAAAATGTACTCTGTTATAAATTTGAACTGATTCTTGGAAAAAGAAATGAACTAGCAAACAAAGGAAAGACATGAAGGAACCTTAAATTCATGTTATCAAGTAAAAGAAGCTCATCTGAAAAGGCTACATATTGTAAGATTCCAACTATATGACATTCTGTAAAAGCCAAAACTATGGATCAGTATAAAGATCAGTGGTTGGGAGTGAAGGGACTAATAGGCAAGCACAGAGGATTTTTAGGGAAGTGCAACTACTTTGTATATTAATTACAATAATGGATACATGTCATTATACATGTGTTCAAATTCACAGAACGCACAACACCAAGTAAACTATGGATTTGGGGTGATTATGATGTGTCCATCATATTGTAAAAAAAAAAATGGATTTTGTTCTACCAATCTTTTGAAGTATAAGCATTACTTAGAAATGTCATCTAAGCTAATTAATAAAAAAGCAGCCTAGAGTAAAAACTACAAACTTTTTTGGAAAAGAGATGCGCTCCTCTTCTGATTCATTTGGTTGTCTACAATAGGAAACTTTTGGTTAATATCATACCTGCTGCTTGCATCTCAGAGAGCAGTTTCTCTGAGTTGATACAGGTTAATTAGATCAGATTGAAGACAATCTTCTGTTCCTGAACAACTGACTCAATCTGAATTTTCAATTAAGATTTATTTATTCCTTGATAGTCTTGAAGTCTTTTTAGACTCCCATTTAAAAGAAATTCTGCTACCTCTTTGTATCCTTCTATATTGTTTATATTACTGAAAACAGAACGTATTTCTTTTGGATATATATATACTTCCTCCATAGGTTATTTCTTTTTTTTAAATATATTTTTATTGATTTTAGAGAGGAAGGGAGAGGGATAGAAAGATAGAAACATCAATGATGAGAGAGAATCACCAACCGGCCGCCTCCTGCTTGCCCCTTACTGGGGATCGAGCCCGCAACCCAGGCATGTGCCCCCGACTAGAATCGAACCTGGGACCCTTCAGTCCGCAAGCTGACGCTCCATCCACTGAGCCAAACCAGCTAGGGCCATAGGTTATTTTTTTAAGCTGATATCAAGTAATGCCTTGGTGGAGATGAACTGACAGCTGGTTGAGAACTTTATAGGTACCTTTCAAGGCATAAGTGAGACAGAAATGAAGGGGGCAGACTGCAGAGAGCAAAGCAAAGAGCCAAGACTTATTTTCCCCTCGTTCAAAATATTGTCTCAGGGGCAGGTGTTTAGAGCGGCAGATTGCACAGATGCATTTTCCCATGCTGTCCTCAGGACTGTACCCAAGATGACAGTAAAGAGATAAACAACAACAACAAAAGGAGAAAGCCATCATCTCACAAGGACAAAGAAAGTAGTAAAAGAGACAAGAGCAGCCGAAACCGGTTTGGCTCAATAGATAGAGCGTCAGCCTGCGGACTGAAGGGTCCCAGGTTCAATTCCGGTCAGGGGCATGTACCTTGGTTGCGGGCACATCCCCAGTGGGAGGTGTGCAGGAGGCAGCTGATCGATGTTTCTCTCTCATCGATGTTTCTAACTCTCTGTCTCTCTCGCTTCCTCTCTGTAAAAAATCAATAAAATATAAAAAAAAAAAAAAAGAGACAAGAGCAGACATGTTAAAAAAAATTAGAAATAGGGAAACAGAAACGTGATAAAGGATTTAGCTGAAAGCTACCTGCCTTCCCCAAAGTGCATGTGCTGGCCTACAGAACTACAAAAGAGCTGAGGAACGGAATGAGTGGGCAGATGGGGCTCAAAAGAGGAAGTGGTTGAAATTCACTATAAGAAACAGTTCAATAATAGATCCTTCCCCTACCCAATGCTCCAGAATTGAGCACACACTTGAAACAAGGATTGAATCTTTGATTGAGAATAGCAAGGGCCATATTTTATCATATTCTGTCCCCAGGCCTGGAAAAAAAGGGAGGAGCAGGTGGAGGGAGGAGCAATTTTACTTCCTTTTACACCACCCCATGATGTCATAATGAATTACTGAGGCCAGTACTTGGGTCTACACAGACATCTCTCTTGGGGAGCTATGACACATAACTCAAATGAGCATATAATTAAAAATCATTTTTCTTTAGCTTTTAATTGCATTATGAAAATTGCAGCTTTTTAATTTTTTATACATTTTCTTAATTATGTTTTGTTTTGTGTATTAATAAAATTAGTCTTAATTCCCTACCTACTTGCTGACTGACAATGGGGAGATACAGTTTGAAAGTGGAGTGGGTTACCCTTTGAGACAGCATGGAGGGAACTTGATAGTATTATGCTAAGCAAAATAAGCCAGTCAGAGAAAGACAAGTATCACATGATCTCACTCATATGTAGAATCTAATGAAGAGAAAAATAAACTAATGAACAAAATAGATCCAGAGACATAGAAGCATAGAACAAACTGATGATTCTCAAAAGGAAGGCAGGGGTGTGTGGGTGGGTGGGGAGAGAATTTATATGCATGTACGCATAACCCATGGACATAGACAATAGTGTGCTGAAGGCCTGGAGGGGGAGGGACTGGTGTGGAGTAGAGGGGATCAATGGGGGGAAAAAAAGAAGACACCTGTAATACTTTCAACAATAAAGATAATTTTTTTTAAATGTAGAAGCCACAAAAATGGACACCTGGTAAATACTTTCCCTCCTAAAATATTAATAAGTTAAATTTATATTGGATCTCGAAGGATAGCTAATAAAATTCTAGCTATCTTAAGAATCAATAGCAATAAGAAATGATTCTACAAATCAAGATAATCATTATCATTCAGGTATATTTATTCCAGGTAAATAAAATGTATATGACTTGAATTCTTAGCAAAATACTCACAGAAAAACTTAAATGCAAGGAATGTTGTCATCTAAACCAGCTTTATCTCCTAGAATAGTGATGAAGCTTGAGAAGCCAGCAATGTATACACAATGTTTTATCCCCAATCCTGTTACTTGAAAGATTAAAAATAAGGTCATGGAAGACAAACATTTATTATATTACCTATAGTGATGTCCTAATTAGTGAAAAACAAAAACATAATAATCTCAAACCAGAAATAACCTCTCCCTCTCTCATATTCTCTCTTTTTCTTTTTCATTTTTTTCTTTATGTCAGTTGGTAATATAGTCACATTATAGTGGTAATAAATATAACTATCATGAAAATAGGTTAAGCTTCCTATAATAGAGCATGCACTGTATATTCCTCTTTCAAGATATTTCTCTCTCAAAGGTTGTTTTTAAAGTTATATATAATTAAAGAAATAATAAAGCTATTTCTGGAGAAAGGTGTTATAAAATTTTTCACATAAAATAAAGTTAATATATTTTTCTTGACAGACTTGTTGCTGGTATACAGGAAAGCAACTGACTTTTGTGTATTACCCTTGTATCCTACAATCTTGCAATAATTGCTTATTCATTCTAGAAGTTTTTTCCCATTCATTTGGATTTTATACACAATCAAGTCATCTGTGAACAGATAACTTTATTTCTTCCTTTCTGATTTGTATGTGATTTTTCACCTGTCTTATGGCATTAGTGAGGACTTCCAATATGAAGTTGAACAGTGGTGGTGAGAGAGGACACACAATACCATTTACATTACCACCCCAAATAAATAAAATACTTAGGGATAAATCTAACAAAATATGTACAAACTACAAAACTCTGATAATCAAAATCAAAGAACTAAACCAATGGTGAGATAGTCCATGTTCATGGATAGGAAGATTCAATACTACTAAAGTGTCAGTTCTTTCCAATGTAATCTATAGATTCAATACACTCCTAATAAAAATCCTATCAAATTATTGTGTGAATATCTACAAACTGAATCTAAACTTTATATGGAGAGGCAAAAGACCTAGAATAGCCAACGCAGTAATGAAGGAGACAAACCTCGCTGGAGGACTGATGCGACCTGACTTCAAGACTTACTATTAAGCTGACCACTTAGAATAGTAGTGCATCTTCCTTGGGCAGGGAAGAAGGAGAGTTCCTTTAAGAACTTTCTCTCCATCCCATTCCCTCCACCCTCAACCCAACTGAATCCCTTACCTTCTCACCCTGAGCTAGCACCCAGCAGAGAACTATGTATGCTTTTGAGATGAAAAAAAAAAAAAGATCTTCACTAAAGTAATTCTTCCATTTTGCAACTGTGAATACTGTGAGTCAAAAAGATTGAGCAACCTTCCCAAGGGTACTGGGCTATTATTTCCTGCCAGTGTTGCCTTAACTTACCAACACTTAGGTCGTCATCTTTATTGTACTTTGTATTACAATTAGAAAATTCCCAAACTGTCCTCTGTTTATATGGGTTCATATTAAACCTGGGGCCTTGATTATAATAAATGAAACAATGTTTTAATATCCTGTATTCTAATATCATGATTTATATTTTACACTAGAAAATCATAGTCAATATTTCCATACCTGGGACTGAAGCATAATGTATTTTTTTATAATCAATAATCATTTTTAGTTAAGCCACACTCTCAAGAAAAATAAAAAAATCAGCTAATTATTATTTTTTATATTTTGTTTTGTGTGTTTTTTGTTTGTTTGTTTGTTTGTTTTTTTAGGGAGAGAAGAAGGGAGAGGAAGAGAGAGAGAGAAACATCAATGGGCTGCCTTTTGCATGGCTCCTAATGGGGATCAAGCCCATGACCCTGTCATGTGCCCTGACCAGGAATCGAACCAGTGACCTTGTGGTGCTTGGGACAAAGTCATTCCTCAGCATCCAGGTCCTTCAGTCTCAGACAATACCACTGCTGAGAAATCAAAGGCCCACAATAATGTTCACGCACAAGAACAAGTGTCCTTCCTTTTCTGGCATATTTCCAGTGTAAGTTAAAAATTATATCTATATCTCTTTCCTGGAGTCCTCTTCATCTCAGATCCTCATTCCAGAAAACAGCTGTTCAAGCAAGAATACATGTAATGTCAAAGAGCAAATTATAGTATACAAGTAGACTACATTATAAATACAGGAGTGGACAAAAAAATAGATCTTCAGTTCCTTGTATGGAAAATAATGCAATCATTAATACATACTAATATAAGAATAAACTGTTTTTGCATACTTTCAATGGTAAGCCTACTTTTGCCAATCCCTGTATATTCATAAAGCAGAAACACATCTCTCAGAGAAGCAACAAAACCTGTAGAGACATAGCTGTGCCAAAAACATACGCACATCAGTTAAAATTACCAAAGAGACTACATTGTTTTTCAGTTTATAACATCTGCAGTCCTGTTTACATACTCACGAAAGAGCCAGAGAATAAAGGAAGGGGTGCTAAGATGCTGAATAAGAGATACATGGAGAAAAATGTTCTCTTAAGAGGGCTATAATTAGGAGATAGAAGGAGATGGGAGTCAGAACACAGTGGATGAAATAGCCTTATATGGACAGAAAAGCTGATGGAAGCTCAGGAATAAAGGTCTGGGCAAAGATTCTAAATGAAAACTGAAACCCCTGCTATGATCTGGGAAATAGATAGGGGAAAACAGATTTCTTTCAATTCCACAACTAACTTCTGGATGGTTAGTAAAGAAGCCTCTTCGCCTTCCTGAGTGTGAATGAACTCTATAAAAGAGAAATATTATTGCACCCCTGCTTCTCACATTAAGACACAGAAATAATAAAGTGCATGGTCATAGAGAAATGGAAGATGGAAAACCAGCTTTAAAGTGCGTACAATCTTGCTGTAGTCAAGAGGGAATACATATATGAGAAGCCTTGTGTGCATGCTGATAAACTGCAGAGCAGAGGCACTGATTCCAGTAGACCAGAGGTTCTCAACCTGTGGGTCGTGACCCCTTTGGCGGTAAACGACCCTTTCACAGGGGTTACCTAAGACCATCCTGCATATCAGATATTTATGTTACAATTCACAACAGTAGCAACATGACAGTTATGAAGTAACAACGAAAATGATTTTACGGTTGGGTCACAATATGAGGAACTGTATTTAAAGGGCCAGAAGGTTGAGAACCACTGCAGTAGACAGAAGGCAAGATTTCCTCCGCGTTAGCTTGAATGCCCCATGTTGAAGGGACGGTCTTCATTATACCTATGACTTAGAACGTGGATTGCACCAGATGTTATAAAAGGGTCTATGAGTCCTAACACAGAATATCAACATGTTCACAATGATGTGAAGGCTCCCTCTTATTGGCATAAGAAGCTATAGTGAGACTATAACTAAAAATAATGAGTTTTTAAATACTCTGATCTTAATATTCTGATGCCATTGTTTATTAGTTGTGAATCGGACAATTCCGTAAACTCCTTTAACATATGGTAACAAAAGTGGTACTTCTCAAGGTTGCCAGCCTTTCTCTCTCTCATTTTAGTGAGGCAGCACTGGCATGAGTCATTGTAACAGACAGAGGCATGAAGATAACACCAGGGGAAACCATGACACATATCTTCAGCGCCTGGGTAGGGTGTAATAAGCTTGTCAATGTGGGAGGAAGCACTGAGGTACCACCGGAATCAGAAACCAGCCAGAAACTGAAAGCCCTAGATCTTCCCAGTTGGAATGCCTCATGGCTCAGTTCTTAGCTCTCTTTCCTGTATATATTCTCACACTGAATGTTTTCGCCAGGTCCTTGCCCTTAAATACCATCTTATCAGTTTCTGGGCCAGTGCCATAGCCTAGTACACAAACTAGATTGCTTAAAACAACGGAAAGGTTTTGTCTTACAGTTTTGGAGACCAGAAGTCTGAAATCAAGTTGTCAGCAGGGCTATGATCCCTTTGAGTCTGTAGGGTAGAATCCTTCCTTGCCTCTTCCTAGATTCCGTTGGTTTGCTGACAATCCTTGGCTTTTTTTGGTTTGCAGCTGCATCACTCCAGTCTCTGCCTGAATCATCGCATAGCATTCTCTCCTCGTGTGTCCAAATCTCTGTGTCTCTTATCTTCTTATAAGGACACCAGTCTGATCAGATTGAGAGCCTACTCCACTCCAGTATAATTTCATCCTAACTTGACTATTAACATCTGCAATGATCATACAGTGGGGCCTTGACTTACGAGTTTAATTTGTTCCATGACGGAGCTCGTAACTCAAATTACTCGTATGTCAAATCAAAAAGTGAATGAGTGAGACACGTGATGCTGGGCTGATGTTGTGGCGTTCACTGTGACGTTCGCTGTGTCAACTAGTGGTGGGGTGTCTGAAGCTGGCTCATAACCCAAATTTTAGCTCGCAACTCAAAGCAAAAAATCAGCCGAAAGACGGCTCGTATCTCGAAAAACTCGTTAGTCGGGACACTCGTAAGTCAAGGCCCCACTGTATTTCTAAAAGAGGTTACATTCTGATGTACTGGGAGTCAGGACTTCAACATATCTTTTGGGGACTAGGGGACACAATTCAACCCACAGCACCATTAATAGACTGATGAGTCCCAAATTTATATCTGTAGCATTGATCCTGAGCCATCTCCCAGTTGCCTACTTGGTAGCTCCACTTGGATATTGAAAGAGGCATCTCAATAAGAGCAAAGCTCAACTGTCCCAACCCTCCACTTCCAAACCTTTCCATTCTCAGCCTTCTTCATTTCAGTGAATGGCTAATATCTGCCTCACTATTCAATTAAAAAAAAAAATCTAAAAGTCATCTCTTGTCCCTCTCTTACCCTCATCTTCTACATATAGTCCATCAACAGCTTTTTCTTGTTCTTCTACCTTCATGATGGGAGCTGAGTCATCCATTTCTTTAATTTATTCTGCCACCATACAGATCCAAATCACCATGAAATACAAAAAAAAGCTTCCAAAATTATCCCTTTGCTTTCTTTCTAGTCCATTTTCCATACCGCAATCAGAGAAAAAAAACTTAAAGATACATCAAATCCTGGCATTCCTTTTCTTGAAACTCTCAAAGTCATTCTGCTATATTTAGAATAAAGTTTGAACTTTTTATTGTGGTCTACCAAGACTAACAAGGCTTAAATCCAACACCATCATTTCATACCACTAACCCCCTGCCTATATTAGCCTAGTCACTTGACTTCACTGATACCAGAAATTCTCTTGTTTGAATGTTCTAGAGTCCAAATATGAGGTGCTCATGAGGCTAGGGGGAAGGGGAAGTGATGAAAGAGGGAGAGAGAAAGGAAAGCATAGCAACTGGTATTTCATGGCTGCAGGGAGACCTGGAGTCCACCTATTTTTACATACTCACTTTAAACCAATCCTTTTCATTTCGCTCCTGCTTTCTACCACTACCATCCATGTGTATCTATACCTCCAACTTCTAAACATTGCAATTGGAGTACCTTTTGCAGATGCTCAAGCGAAGGTGTCTTTGCCCCCTGCCAGGTCAGACACTTTTCCTCAACTGACTTCCTAGCTTCCAAAATTCATGACAATATTTGTCTACAGATATGTTTTGTCTTATTCTCTTTGACCTTATGAATCAACGCACTTTTACCCCTTAATTCTTCTTTCGTGGACGTTGGGAGGAAGAGTAGGTACGTGCATGTAATCATCTGCTGATTCATGAGAAGCATCACTAGCATTAACTTGATTTCTCTATTCCAACTCTTCTATTATAATAACTGGCATAAAACCCTTATATTTGGATCAAAACAAACACTGCATCATTTGTATAAGAACAATGGATGGGGGTGATAGTTCACAGCAGCGTTTCTCAACTTCAGTACTATTGACATTTGCACTAAATAACTCTGTTGGGCGGGGTTGTCCTACGCATTGTAGTATGTTTAGAAGCATCCCAGTTCTGTCTCCAGATATTATCAGATGTCTCCTGAAGGGGGATGGGAGGACTTTCCCTGGTTGAGAAGCACTAGTTTAGAGAGAAATCGGAGTATTGCTGCCAAAGGAAAGAAGAGAAAGTGACAGATAAAAGAAAAATCCTCTACTCCTTAATTTAACCAATAAAATGTGACTTGGAAAGGCTTGCACTGAGACATGCCAATAATTTTGACCCTGAATTACTGTCTGATCTCAGGACAAGCAGGAAATGGCAGGAGCCAAGGTGGATCTGAGGCACTTAGCAGTAGGGTCCTTAAGTCTTTGTACGTGTGTTTCACTATTTTCAGAGTTGAGCATCACTGCAGTTCTCAGTATTTCCTTTCTACCTACCAACCTGATGCAATGTATGTCATATATACATTTATACTTATCACATATTCTTTTAACATACATTTATTCCCCTGGACACACACTATGTCAGGGACCACTGGGGACACTGTACATACTTGCAGCAGTGTATATGATATTAGGACTTCAACTTTCATGGTGCTTAAATTCAAGGGAACAATTGACAGTACATAGTAAACCCATCAACAAATAAGTTATCTCAGGTGGTGATGAGTGCTATCTATACTAATAAAAGCATAATATGCTAATTAGACAGGACAGCCAAATGACCTTCCAGATGTCCTTCCAGACAACCTTCTGGATGAAGCCGGGGCTGCGAGGGTCAAGGCAAGCCACCGAGGCTGCAAGGGCTGAGCCCCTTGCATGAATTTCGTGCACTGGGCCTCTAGTATAGAAAATAAAAGACTGTGATGAGTTAGAAATGAATGATGGTGAGGACAGAAACAGAGAATACAAAATTAGACTGGGAAGTCAGGGAAGAGCCACTGAATAAATGACATCTGACTCAAACCCAAAACATAATTAGAGGATATAATGAAAGTTTTCCCATTTAAAGACCTAGAAAGAGTACACTAGGAGAAGGAAACAACCAGAGCCATATGTGTAGGTGTGAACATGTGAATATATGTGTGCAAATATGGGTATATGCACATGTGTGTATACATATGTGTTATGATCTGAATTATTGTGTCCCCCCAAATTCATATTTAAAATCCTAATCCCCCAAAATGGTGGTATTAAAAGATGAGGCCTGCCCAAGCCTGTTTGGCTCAATAGATAGAGCATTGGCCCATGGACTGAAGAGTCCCAGGTTCAATTCCAGTCAAGGGCATGTATCTGGGTTGCAGGCTTGATCACTGGCCCTGGCCAGGGAGCATGGGGAGATAACCAATCAATGTGTCTCTCTCACATTGATGTTTCTCTCTCTCTGTCTCTCCCCTTCCCTTCCACTCTCTCTAAAAATCACTGGGAAAATATCCTCAGGTGAGGATTGAACAAAACAAACAAACAAAAAAGATGAGGCCTTTGGGAGGTAATTAGGTCCTGAGGTGGGAGACGTCACGAAGGGGATGAGTGCCCTTAGAAAATTGACTGCTCTCCCTACCTGCTTCCACCATGTGAGGATGCAGCTGACTAGGAAGTGGGCTTGCACCAGAACTGAAGTGGTCAGAACCTTAATCTTGGCGTTTCCAGCCTCCAGAACTGTGAGAACCAAATTTCTGTTGTTTATAAGTCTACCAGTCTATGACGTTTTTGTTATAGCAGCCTGAATAGACTTAAAACAGTATGTACACATATACACATTTAACTTTTTCTCTACACCTTTGCTTCTGTTTAATCATAGTTACTCCTTCCTTGTTAACACAGGCCAGCAAATGACCCATTACAGTTGCCTGCTCTCTCCTCATTCCACCCTCCTATATTTTCAGCTTCTACTATTGCTGTATTTTGGTATTTCATAATTTGAATTCATCTGATGGGCTGAATTTACCTTTTGCTGCAAGTAATGCCATAAACTGCTTGCCAGTCTATGGATTGACTACTCTTGGATCAGATGCCCTTGCTAATCAAACAAAAAGTCTGTGGTGGAGAAAGGACAGTTGGTACTACACCTGCCTGAAGTCAAGTCAGTTTCTCTTTAAGAGTCTGGGGAAGCAAGCTTCCTGATGGACACATCTCCTGACATCACCAGCTGGATCACTCTTTGCTGTGCACTCAAGGTCATTCTACCCTTCATCTCTGCTATCATTCATGTTCCATTTTTAACTTATCATCCAGAGAAGGCCCTGGAAGTTATCAGAAAAATCATCCTGGCAGTAGCAGAGATTAAAAGCAAATAGATAAGAGTATGTCTTCCTCACAGCAGGGTCATATTGAAACTGATTTTCCCCAGACAGGGAAACACACATGTTTTATATTTCTTAGTTCATATTCTTTGGTGTGAACCATAAACTTCTAGATTAAGCCAAAACCTATTGCACTGCCATTTGAGCCAAACTAAGTTCAAAGCTCTGGGTGAATTATCCCTGAACAACATGATGAAATCCCTGAGATGGGAGCTTTTACCCTGTAGTGGGGACAAGCAGTGGATGTTTTCCAGACCTCTGTGACTGCCCAGCACTCTTAGAGCACCTTTCCAGTGTTTTGCAAATTTTCTACCTACATAGACCAGCCTCCCCAAGGAAGATGCCAAAACTCAACATCCCCACACTCTCTCTTTTTCCCCCCAAATTCTTTTTGTTGAAAGTATTACGTATGTCCCATTTTTCCTCCATTGACCTCTCCCAGGTTGCCCCCGCCCTTCCCAGACTCTCTTGCAGCTAGATCACAGGGCTGTGACTATGGCCCTTCCAGTCACATGCACTGATAAGAGAATAAATAAGATAGTTCCATAAAGACAAAGACACACAGAGATCTATATTTTTTGTGAGTGCTGCAGTGTTGCAAAAAAGTTACTTAGGCCAGAGACAGACCAGTAATAGGGATTCTTGTAATAGCATTTGGTGCCCAAGAGGCAGAGTCCTCAGGTAAGTTCCTCGTGGTACAATTTGGGCATTTGCTAGGTTTGTGCCAATTAATATGGTAGCTAATAGCTTTATGCCCCTCTTGGGCTCTCAGAATATGGCTAGAGCAATGGACTAAATTTTTAAATGAATTTAAATTAAAATGTCAAATCAGTTGCTGCATTCATTATTAGAAAACTTTTAGGTATATTTGGAACAGCTTTGGTATGTGTATCTACTTTTTCAACTGTAAATTTTATGAAATCAAAATCTAGATTGGGTTTTCTGATAGAAGTTTAGTATCCACATTAAAACAGGATATTAAATGTAAAATACACATAGGATTTTGAAGATGATATAAAAAATAATGCAAAATATCTCAATAATTGTTTATGTTGATTATATGTTATAATAATATTCTGGATGGACCAAAGTTAATAACATATATCTTTAAATTAATGTCACTCTTTCATTTTACTTCTTTAACATGGTTATGGGAAACTTAAAATGTGATATTTTCATTGGACAGCAATTTCCTAGACGAACGGTTCTCAAATTTAAATATACATCAGAATTTCCTGGAAGTCATATTAAATTAATACAGCGTGTTAATTGATAATAACAGAAGGTGATCAAGGAAGAAATCTGCAGAAGTGGCCTTTTAGGTGAACTCAAAGTTTAAGACTTGGGGAGAGGTCTGCTGCAGAGAGAGGGGATAGCATGAGCTAGGGTCTGAGGCAAGAAAACGACCGGCACTTCTGAGAAGCGCCAAGAGGCTCTGTGGCCAGATCATACAAGGGAGGGATGAACATGTGACGAGAAATCAGAAAGACAGATGGGAACCAAACTGTGCATGACACTGTAGGTTTTGGTAAGGAGTCTGAATATTATTCAAAATGAAAAGGAAATCCATTAAAAAATTCAATCAGTGGGATGGGGGATCTGATATTACTTCTAAAAAATTAAACAGGCTAATGCCTGGAAGACGGATTGACTATGAGAAAGTGGAAATGGACAGAACTGTAAGAAGACAATTGCAGCAATAAAGAAAGGCTAAGTAAAATATGCTGAAATGACCTACTGGAATTGTAAGCAGCTACTGACTGTAAAGATTATGGAGCTGGTACAAATAATGCAACTGTTTAGGATACAATGTTAACTGAACAAAAGTCAGTATATAAAACTGAGCAGACATTACACTTCAACTATGTGAAGTTATGTATGCATACAAAGAATAAATGAGAATATACACCGCCTACCTCAAAAAAGAAAAGAAAATACTGAAAGTATGGATGATAGGGTTCCTTTGCCAAAGTGTAAATTAAGCTAATATTACTTTAGAACAACATAAATTGGGAACTTCTGTTTAGTTAATTGAAATATTTATTTTGCCTATCCTCTTGTGAAATATTTTTGTCAGCTCATTTATTCATTTTTAATAGATCTTACATGTTCATTTTTGGGGGGTAATCTTTAGATTCAGAGTGGTTTGAAAAAAATCATATTGGTATTTTTGCTGAGTTCAGTTTGATTCCCATATTTAGAGATTAATTAAGGGAAAACTGATATCTTCATATTATTGAATTTTCTAGTCAAGAGAAGTATTCTGTTCACTTATGCCTTTTATTCCTTCGTGCATATAACTAAGAACTTTCCAACTGACTTTTCACTTCATAAAAGAATGCTATTGAATTTTTAGTAATTCAACTCTAGTTTATGGTATTAGTAGACCTTTATAGTTTATTCTCTTTGATTTTCCATGTATAAAAGCATATATCATCAGCAAGTGATAATTTTCCTTCTAACTTTTATAATTCCATTTTCTTTCTCTTGCCTAATCCCATAGGCCACTAACTCCATAGCATTGTCAAACAATAGTGACCATGGTGTGCATTTTTGTTTTTCCTAATTATATGGGAAGTGCTTTGGATGTTTAACAAATAAACAATTTTTTTAACAGCTTTCAGTGGCGCTACCATATACTGGATGTGTACTTTCCAATTCTCTTGCATTTTCATCTCTACCTTTTTTGTCCAATGCCTTCCACCTTGAAAATGCCCTTCATTTGTTTAAAGACAAAAAAAAACAAAACAAAACACAAAATACGATTCTTCATCTCTTATCCATGGCTTCAAAAGGAAGGGGAAAAAATGGAGTGGAGGTCAGGGCGAAAAGGAGCTTGCTAGACCCCATAGCAACAGCCAGAGCCCAGGGGTAGAGGACCTTCTTTCAGGAGAGGGCCCTGCTCCCGGGGTCACTGCAGAAGGAAGAACTGGGACTTGGGGAGGAGTCGGGCCACCTCCGCCCCCAGCCCGCGTCGGTGCCACCGGCGGCGATGAAACGTGAACCCGGGTAGCCCAGGACACACGATCGTCCCCCTCGCCCGCCGCCAGGGCCCCGCCGGGAGAGACAAAGAGACCTCGGCCCCAGCGCGGCCGGCTGCGGCCCCCCGGGCTCCCCTCCAAGGCTCCCGGGCCATGGCCAGGTCTCTGCGCGACCCCCCTCCCGGGAGCACTGCCGGCTCCATCTGACCGCCCTCCGTCCCCTCCATCCCCTCCGTCCCCTTCCCGTTCCGGGCTCTGCCGTCGCTCCCAGCCGCTCCCGTCTGTCTGTCTGTCCGGCTGGCCTGGCGCGCGACCTCCGGCCACCGGCTTGGATGGACGCGCGAAGGCTGCCCGGCGGTCCAGGGCTCTTGCTTCCAAAGTTGGTTCTGCTCTCTGTGCTCGCAGGTCAGTGGCCCGGGGCGGGGGAGCGGGCTGGGGGCCCCGGGGCCCCGCTTGGGTCCCACTCGGGGCGACGCGGTCTGAGTCGACGCCCCGGGAGCGCAAAGATGGTGTGGTCCCCGGGGAGGGGACGGGGACCCTGGTCTCCACCTCCACGCGGTTTGGTTTTGTTCCTTTCCTTTACGGTGCCCTTTCCTCTGAAGTTCCCTCGCTGTTCTTTACTTCTCGTTCCCTTTCTGCACCCAGCAACCTGGAACCCCCAACCCCACACTCAGGGGATTTTACTCTCTGGATAACGGAACATTATCCAGTTGTGTCCGTATCCACGACTCCGGAATCAGGGCGGTTGGAGGCTACGGGGTGGAAGGAAAACATGTTTAAAAAGCACCTGAAGTCTGAGGAGTATTGCGGACGTTTTCCGACGAACCAGAGTGGTGACTTTTGCATTTCACTGCAGGCTACGCACTGCCTCTCCACCCTCGCGTTTTGAATATTCCGCTTTTTCCCTCTGGAAGTAAAAACCCTGAGACCTTTGTTTTTATTCTTTAGAGGCCGATTCTCTAGTGCAGTCGCCTGGGCAATCAGATGCTTTGAAGTCAAACATATGGTTTTTAGGAGGCATACATTCACCTGGAGTCTAGTCTGCTTTCGTGGGTTCTGTTGAGCCCTTGTTTGTAGGTGAAGGGCACCTCATGTCCCTCCTCCTAATTCCTCTCAGTGAGCATTGCTGATGACTGATGAGGCAAAGTGCTTTTCTTCTTTAGCTATTGCTATGGAGCCCGATGATCTGGCCTTTTCATTCCTTACTCAGGTCTAAAGTTAATTACACACGGGTTTTTGCATCTGTTTTCTATTCACAACACAAGCTAAAAGCGAAGTGTTTTTGCAAAATGTTTTCCCTGTCTCTAATTTCCTATGAGGAAAACCAGAGGCTGGTACCCATGACCTTGCGATACTAAATTTATGTATAGCAGTGTGATTTACTTTTTAACATATAGAAAGATTGTTTTTATAAGTGCATATAAAGATACAAGAGCTGAAATGAAGAGTTCTTCAACATTATCTGCACATCAAAAGCTTTGCATTCCTCTTTCAACTCTGCCAGAACTGACACACAATAACTCTTATGGAAATTTTCAGTCTGTTTATTTAAATGCAAATTAGTGGTTTCCATAAGTTAGTTCAAAGATATTTTCCTGTAGGGAAAATGAAGAAATTTATAAAACTAGGAAAAGCACTTCCTGTTTAATGAGGAGAATTCACATTCTAATCTGTTTACACTTATTTCTTTTACTTAAATCATACAAGGTTTCAGAACTTGAGGGACTAACAGAATCAACTGCACTCATATTTGTTTTATCTCTTTATTCGTTTCTTTGAAGTAATGATAATTCTTTCCTACCCCTTGTCCTTATCAAGAGAATACAAAAATAAGAAAATCGAACACAGCAAATGCAACTGTAATAACCTCATTTGCTCTTACTCAACCACACCATTGATAACAACTTTTTCTTATTCTTTTGTCTTATTCTATACTTTGTGGTGAAGAGAAAGCTTCTAATTTGCACACTTTTCCTTCTCTTGGCTCCCTTCCCCAGGTTCCCTTCCCGCAGAGCTGGTTGGTTAGTTCAGAAAGTTTTCTCTCCATCCATTTCTTCTCTCTTTCCCCATCTCTCCCTGCTAAGCTACAAAATACACAATCTGAAGCCAAAAATACTAAGTTGACTTATTGTCTTTGATAAGAAATATTTAGTTAATGTGTTCTTTGGTGTTAATTCCTGAACTCTTTATAGCAGAGGTTTTTTTATATCAGAGGCTTCCATATTCGTTCATCTAATATTTGCTGAGTGAGATATGGTGAGTGACAGAGGTCTTCCTGTGAGTCTTGGCTAGGAGATAGTGTGTCCATTACCCAAATGGGTCACAGGAGAGGTACAATCACGTGCTATTGGTGTTCAAAGGAGCAGGCCTTATTGCTGGCCTAGGAGTGTAAGCTCCATGAAAACGATGTCTGTTTTGCTCAGCTAAATAGTCTCAGAGACTAGCAAAACGCTTGGCCCATAAGTGGAACACAATATTTCTTCAGAAAAACTGAATTGAGTAGGACTTTTAGGAACTAGGCCTTTGAAAGATAGGGAGGTCTTGGAGATGGAGTAATAGGACATAGTATGCACAAAGGCAAAAACCACAAGATGTGTCTTCGCAAAAATAGATAATTCAGTTTGGTTGGAAGTAAGAGTTATGGCTGGAAGTGAGGATTGAGATGAGATAAGGGAACACTACAGAGGTAAGAATAGTTCAGACACTCTGTTAAATGAATTGTTTTAATGGGACAAAAACACAAGTAGATGTGCTGTCCATAACCTGAATTATAACCCCAAAGCAAACGTATTAAATTCCTGGCCCATTTGTGAAGGAGATACGAGCAAGTTTCTATACCTGAAGCATCATGCTGTATTGTGAAGTCACTTCTGGAATGAGACCCAATGAAGTGTTTACATTATTATCCAACACCCAGTACAGGCTACAAAGACAGGATTTGGCCAAGGTTTTGCCTTTGCAGTCTCAGCTAGAGTGACTTCTGTCCCCTCCCTTTCCTTCCTCTCTTATCCTTAGCTGTAGTTTATAAGAACCTTGTTCTGAGCAAATCTTTGCAGCCAGATGCTGTTTTTCCTGTAGGACACATTCCTTAAGGTGGGGTGGGGGTAGGAAACCTTCGTCCAGATCTTCATGTCTTTAACTAAGTTTGCATTGGCTGATTTTCAAGGATATTACCTTGAATATGAGAAGCAATATTATTTGTTTTCTGAAGACAATAAAAATGTTCCATTTTTTTTTTACAAGTGAGAAAACGCTCCTGTATTGTTCAGACTCTGATCTTTGTAGAATTATTCTCAAATAAAGTGGAGAAAGCAACTAACATATCAAAATAAGCTTTGAGGTGTTGTTGGAACCTCGGTCTGGAAATGCCATGGTTGTGAATGTATTTGCCGAGCTATTAAATCTGCCCTTTTCAGTCGTTTAATTCTGGGAAGTAGACAGGAGCACTGGAAAATGCCATAAAAATCAGGAACAATGTGTGACACGATGGAGATGTTTGCTGCAGGTAAAAGCCAGTTTCTTGGCTACAAGATCTTGGGCTTGGTTTCCTGTCACATTGGCTCAAAATATTTTGATATCAGCATGTCCCTACATTAAGAGTAATTGAGTGCAATAGTAGTAATTGTGTCTTTGATATTCATGGAGTGCTTAGTAAGATCCCTGTCCTGGATGTCATTGAAAAGGCACCTCATAAAGCTACTTACATATCGGTTGTCCTCCCGCAGAACAAATGAGGATATCAGCTCTGCCTGTATCTCAATGTCTTTTATAGCTTTTAAGATCATGAAGCAAAACATTCCTAAATATTTGAATTAATTAAACAGCACACAAAAAATGAGAGCATTAAAGTAAACATTCACTGGGAAAATGAGAAAATAAATAGCCTTTAAAAGTTTGATGCGTTCTGCAAAAAGCATACAGTCAATAAATCATTAGATTGCGTTTCTATCTTCAAAATTTTCAAGTAAATTTAAGCAGAGTTACTGCATCTTACAAAGGTAACTATCCTCCCCCGCCCCATATCTTTTTACCCCATCCCAGAGGAAGACATTAGTTTGTTAATTTAGAAGTTAGAAATAAAGTTGGGGGAAAGAAAGTGTGAACTTTTTTATCTTGTTCCACAAAGGCCACACATTATTGGTAAAGGTAAATGAACTTTGCTACTTTTTGGTCACATCCTTTTGTAAAAGTTCATCTTGGCAAGGAGTTGATTTAAAAGCAAAAGCA
Source organism: Myotis myotis (assembly GCF_014108235.1). Classification (NCBI taxonomy): domain Eukaryota; kingdom Metazoa; phylum Chordata; class Mammalia; order Chiroptera; family Vespertilionidae; genus Myotis; species Myotis myotis. The sequence continues at coordinate 205,909,247 of NW_023416324.1, read as the reverse complement.
AAATTTTTCTTTCCAGATAAATCAATTGGGCATGTAGACCTAAATATAACATCTTGTATTTTTATGTGACTTGAGCAAGAAAGCAAAAGCCTTACATAATTTAGAAAATTGTTATTACCTTCAGAGATTGAGTTGGAAATGACTTATTTTGTGAATTTTGAACATCTAACTTAAATTATCAGGTTGTACTTCATGTTTTCCTAATACTATACCTGAAGCTCATATATCCATTATAATGTATACCACTAACCATAACTAAATGGTAACCTTAACCTGTTAAACATAAATTATTTAGATGGAATAAAGAATTTTTTAAAGCCAGGGTAATTTCTATTCAACATTTTTGGTATAATTCTCCTTACCAAAAACATGTGGCAAAAAAAGAGTAATTTGGTTTTGTTAACTCTAACATGTCCTTTTTAATCAGAAAATACTTTCCCCCCATCACAGAGTGCTGTTTCATAGTTTATTGATTCTTCAACCTGACATTAAACTCTTAGTTTTTCCACAAGTTAATTATCTAGGGAAATTTCATATTTTCTAATCCAAATACGTTGACAAGATATGCAGACTTATTTGTGTTACCATATGTAAGCAAACCGTGATCATTGTACATTATTTTAAAATTATTTCCAGTTGACATTATTCATGTCAATGACATTTTCCATTAAATGAAGTTGAAAGTAATACCCTAAAGTCAAAAGACTTGACCATTTAAGAATTATTATGAGAACTCAGTTGACAAATTGAATGACTGTTTAGTTAGGTCATTCATTCCTCCCTTCATTGTCTAATTCAATTCTGACCACCAACTATGGTGCTGGATTCAAAGAATCCAGCAGGTGATTCAAAGAATGGTCTTTGCCTTTTCTAGCTTTATATCTAATAGAGAAGGAAGATTAGTTCAGATGTTTACAAATGTTTTACCATTCTGAGCACGTTAAACAAAAATCTAAATCCACTGAGGAATGGTTAAGGTATGAAATGGGATAATTTTTCATGAAGTTGTGATTTCAGAACTGTAACTGGATATGTTGTTTTTGTTTTTTAGACAATTGTCTTGCTCAGTGTGGCAAAGACTGCAGATCTTACTGCTGTGATGGGACCACGCCCTATTGTTGCTCCTACTACGCCTATATTGGGAATATCCTCTCGTGAGTAGTGGTCAAATTTGGCAATATTGATGCCCTTTCCCATGCCCAGATATGGTTTCAAAATGTACTGTTATAGGCACGGGCAAGAAATTTTTAAGAGTGGTTGTTGACATATAATCTGTACTGGAGATACTAAACCCTCATCACTCTCTAGTATGTTATATTACTGGACAGCATGTATAAGTTAATATAGAAAATAAATTGCCTTGATTGTTGCTTAATTTGTGTTTTAAAATAATAACAATGTTTAAAGTAGACCTTATTCACATTACTGATCTTTTTTTCAACATTGTAAATTACGCTGCCTGCTTTGTTACAACGTTTATAAGTTAGAATTTGTCATGTAATTATAGCCAGTTTATTTTGCCATCCATGTATTTGTCTAACTCCTTCAGTAAATATCCTGGAAAAGAGACATTATGAATAAAAACAGCTGAGATATGAAATGTCAATTTTCTATGTAATGCATATAAAGCAACTTCAGGAACCAAGCTTAGAGCCAAGATAGTCTAGGCGTCAGCAATGTAAAGTAATAACCAACTACGAAAAGCAATGAGACATACACACTTCGCCTGTGTTAAGCATTTCTCCATAACGGACTAACATTTTATTTTAGAGATGCTTCTAGTGACCCTTTCACAGGGGTCGCCTAAGACCATCGGAAAACACATATATAATTACATATTGTTTTTGTGATTAATCACTATGCTTTAATTATGTTCAATTTGTAACAATGAAATTGGGGGTCACCACAGCATGAGGAACTGTATTAAAGGGTCGCGGCATTAGGAAGGTTGAGAACCACTGTATCTAGACAACGGGAAATGGAGAAGCAGGAACTGCCTTCAGGGTTGTATGTCTGAAAAGTATACAACTCTCTGTTTCTCTGCATAGACCATCATGGTGGGAAATTAGAGGGAGAGAATTAGGAAGGTAAGACTTTTCTGAGTCAGAATTGCCTGTGTTTTTCAGATAGCTGCAAGAGTCTAGCCTCTGTTTTCCTTAGTTTTTATTCATCAAGTGAACATCAGGATGATTTAGATGCTGTCCTGTTGTGGCTTCACTCAGGCCCTATGAGGGCTTACTTGGAACCAGGAAAGATTAGGCACTAAACTAAAGGTTATCCCCTGCGATGGCATATAACTCAACATCCCTTTCCCGAAAATAGAAAACCTGGTATAACAAACTTTCTAGACTCAATGTTGGGGCTGATACTGGAGATCCTGTCTCTCTGAATGAGACCAACAAGCAGCAGGCTTCCGGTTCCTCTTGAAGAATGTCATGGTTATGTAAGAAAGGTCAGGCTGTAATAAAGATCGAGGGATGGAACTTCAGCATTTTTGAAATGCATATAAACTCTAAATAAAATGTTTGAATTTTTTTTTCATGGAAGACTTGGTGGAAAAGAGATGAAGTTTCCTTCTTACATTAGGGAATGGTCAGAATGATAGTTATAGGAATTAGCTCAAAATACCCTAAATATAAGTATATAATGAATGATGTTGCACATTGATATATCACTTCACATTTAAACTACATTATGACTAAGTTCCAATTTTATTTTCGAGTGGTCTCCACATGCCAGATACTGCTGTGCTGGGTAGATGTGTGAGTGGTCCCAGCAGGTGGTATACATTTGAGGAAGCTGACATCAGAGTGATTCTGTGGTTCTTTGGTCCTCTGATTCCTGGCCCATTTCCCTGTCCACTAACTACACCGTGCTCTGTCTGTGCCTTTGTCTCTCATCTGATAGCTCCCGCCACCCTGGTAAATATATATGTGAGACATAATTTATTAATCAGAATACTTAAAAATTAAGCTTAGGCATGCTTGATATGTTTTAATTTGCAATCATATTCACATGTTAATGGTACATATTCTAAGTCACTAATTTCACCACTTAATTAAAGTAAAGAAGTAGTTGAATTGATATATTTATCTAGGTTATTAGGGCCATGTACTTGTAATATTGGGGGGGGGGCAGATTTTGTCTTTGAGACAGATGGCATTATGTTTCAGGCAGTTAACACTGAATTTTCTGTTCAAAATAGAAACCCCTAAGTAAATCCCTTGCTAAACAATTCTTAGGGGGAAAAAGGAGGAGGTACTTTAAAATGTTTTCCCCACTGGATAAAGGAGAATACATTTTCAGGATTTCCAGTTATTGTTTAAGATTTGAAAAGAGTTCTTAACCCCACCCAAAGTTGTTGTTTTTTTTAAGTTGGGTGTGGGTGGAGGGGTTGAGAGAAAAAATATCAGTCCAAGAATGCTTACGAAAGTTCTTTCATGCACATGCCTTCAAATATAGCTATTTTGGAACTCAGAAGCTCTGCTTTCTCTATTCCAAGCATCTAGGCACATTCCTAGCAAAATCATTTTAATCATCTTAACAGAAAATTAAATCTTTGTGGTTATCAGAAAAGTAATAAGGAAGAAAGCAATAAACACAATGGATGTTTTGTCTCATAAATGAACAACTTTATAAATTGGCTTCTATTTTTGTCTGTTTAAAAATAGAAAATATCTTGGCTCAGCTTACAATGAGCTAAAAAGAGTACAATTTGGGTCATTCTAGACTGTTGGTAACTGATGAGGTCTGAAACGCGTATCATGGTTGCTGAGTGCTCTCCCTAGTCACCCTCTGAAATGATCGGAGTACACATGTTTCACCCTTAATTCTCTTTAGTTCAACTCTGCTCTGTTTTGCAGACTAAACATTAAGACTCATTTTGAAGAGATCACAAGAGCCAACTTTCTTTTTACCTTTGAGTTAAAAAACCTTATTTTACCTGGATGAGTTAATTTTTACAAATAAATTGACCCCTCCCCCTTTTATTCCTTTTGTGGTTAGTAGCTTTAAAATTTACTTGTATCTCATGGAAAACCTTAAAACTTAAAGTTTTACAATAGCATATCAACCTTTTTAATGAAGATATAATTGGCATATAACATTGTATTAGTTTCAGGTATATAAGGTAATGGTTTGATCACCACGGTAAGTCTATTTAACATATGTCTATTTAAAATAGAATATTCTGCTTAAGTCATTATGGTCACAGATAATGTTTTCAATATAGAAAAGTAGTAGTTATTTTCCAGAATTTAGGAATAATTTTACAGAAGTCAGCATATACTATGTAATCAATTATTAACAAATACATAGTGTGTGCCATAACCATGGCAGTACTGAGCTAGATTATCAAAGATGAATAAAGGATGTACCCTGACCTTGAGGATCTTCTATAATAAGAAAAGAGAGTGTAGGCAAAACATTCTAATTTGATGAAGTAATACATGATGTGCTATTAGAGGGCCAGGAAGAGAGAAAACAGTGCAGAGTGTGTGTGTGTGTGTGTGTGTGTGTGTGTGTGTGTGTGTGTGTGTGTGTGTCTAGAAAAAATGTTTGGAGAAAACCTCATAAACATGAAATTTGAACAGAACTTTGAAAGAACTTATTTGCAAATGGACAGTGAAAAAAGGTAAGCACTTCTAGACAGATGGATTTGTGCTTTCAAAACAAAGATATAAGAAAGGAAATGGCCAGTTTGTAAAAAGCCATGTTGCCCAGCATTGCTAGAGAGGTAAGGGTAACCTTTTAACCCTTTGCGGTTGTATTAAATTTGGACATGGGTGTCGTACTGGTCGGAATTAATTTCCATTGAAAGAGCAGTGATACATAACATGCAAGATTATGAAGGATAAACAAGATTTATTCTTTTTTGGAACTACGTCACTACTAGTAGAATCACTACAAACTTTATCACTTTCTATGTCAGAGTCAGTATTCAAGGTGCCAAAATAAAACTCTTCATCGTTACTTTCAGATTCGCAGTACACTTCTTTCGGTAACTTTCTTTTTGCCATTTTGGAGTATTATTTTGAAATATCTTAACAAGCGAGAATGCCTAATTACAATTAAACGTAATATGTAAAGCTTTATTTGAAATTCTGCGAAGTATCTCTGAAGCTTGTCGATTTCTTCACTCTCAAAAGGCGACTGACTCGCCACGGTGTTTTGCATGGAGAGTGTGGAACGACTGCGTTTGTTTATATTGAGTTTCGATATCTCCGATTTGTCGGGGCAATGTTTTGGTTCGTGACAAGGTCGCTTAGACACTTAAGAGCTTTCAGAGAAATGATGAACTGATACATGAATGAATAGAGTTAAGATTCGTACGGTTCCTTGCTGTGGTGGCTGAGAGCAGGCATATGACCGGAATGGTAAAAAAGCTTTGGTGGCTGAGAGTAGACAAACGACTGCAAAGGGTTAATATAACATAAGAATAGGTGTGTAAGTCAAAAGATAAGTTCTTACGTTTGCATACTTTTATTGGTAGATTTCATACATTTATTGGTCATGCCTAAAACAATTGAAACAAAATAATTCAGTATTTTTCTAGAAATAAGACAGCTGGTGTTTTTTTTTTATAGAAAGAACAAATTCTTAGCACTGAAACAAGGGATATAGGTGAGAAGGTACCAAATAATGATGATAATTAATCATTCCATAGAGAAAAGATTTTGAATAAACATTTGAGTTGTTACAGTATTTAGAACCATTTATGACAGACTGTGTGACTTTAGAATCATTTTGCCATTTTTGACATTGTTTAATCACAAAAGCAACTACCTGAAGATTAAAGCCTCACTATGCTTAAAAATGAGAATTGGGCCAATTCAAGAAATAAACAATTTCTCATCCAATTGATTCTCAAACATTTCACTCAGCCGCTCTTGTCCACGGAAGATAAACATCTGTGATGAATATGGAATAGGCTATTTCAATTTTTGCTGCTGATGAAATTGAATTGGCATTCCCTAGAGAGAGGATCCAGTGTAAAGATGTGGTTTCTACAATAATCTTTAGAATTAGTAGAATTCAAGGGAACAGAGAGTGCAGTTGAGTGGCTAATTATTGTTAGACTACTGAAAGTGAAGGTAAGCTACGACATGAGTAAGAGAATAATTGTACAATATCGAATAGGAAGCAGTAATGACTGGATTGGACACAGTGAGCCAGATGACAAGAAGTAAGATTTAATCCCCTTCCTCAAAAATAGATTTTTGCTCTTCCAGCTTGCCTGTGTAAGATGCAGGTCTGTCTAGGGATTCGTCAGAGAGACATCTGACCAACTCAAAATCCCCATGGGGAAAAGTCCAGAGGAAGAACTAATAATGAAGATCCTGGTGGGATTAAGGTTCTTTTCTTCTCAATGAAATGTGAAAGATGTATTGCCTGGAGTTTTGCAAAGACAGCTACTAAATATCACAACTGTGATTTTAGAGTCATGTTATGCATGAAAGCAAAATGAAGTTAAAAGATAAAGGTTTCATATTTTCAAATGGCATTTGAGGTTCTATGCTCATTAAGTAGCTGAGCATTCTGAATAAAACATATGAGGCTATGCAAATACTGACAGAAACATAATGCATTTTGAAAGGCCTTTGGCATTGGTAAAAACATTTAAGTTAATTAAATTTAAATTTTCTTAGTACTCAGGAAAAGAGCACTTCTGGGATAGAGCATATTAAGCAAACCAAAGTCTGTGGGAGTCTTATTTTTGTTTTAGTAATGACATAAAGATAAATAACTAACAATGTTAAAAATATATGAACTTAATTTAAATTTAACAAATGATTTTTTAAAAAATATATTTATTGATTTCAGAGAGGAAAGGAGAGGGAGAGAGAGATAGAAACACCAATGATGAGAGAGAATCATTGATTGGCTGCCTCCTGCACACCCCCTACTGGGGATTGAGCCCACAACCCAGGCATGTTCCCTTGGCTGGAATCAAACCTGGGACCCTTCAGTCTGCCGGCTGATGCTCTATCCACTGAGCCAAGCCTGCTAGGGCTTAACAAATGATTTTAATATAAGAAGAAAGTCAGTGATTCTCAGAAACTTACATACACTTACATTTTATGGGTTATGTTATAAAAAGCAAACTTTATGTTATTAAATGTCTAAAACTTTTCTCAGTCAAATCTATATTCAATTCTATCAGAATTGTCTTTGCAAATTAAGTCTAATGTCAAAATCATAATTTGTTTTTAGGAAGGCAAAGATTAAGTTTTTAGGAAAAAGTCTCAGTAACTTATTTCTATAAATAAGGACAGAGATATTCTATGTTCTATACCACTTACTTGATCACCTTCCTGAAAATTGTTCTACATCTATTTCCTTCAAGTGCCCCTCATCCTTTCAAAATTCCTTCACCCCTATGAAAATTAATCTGTCCTTCCCTAATAAGCTTGAAGACACTTCCTGTGGTGGTAGGAATAGTAAATAACTTTATTTTCTTCTTGTGTTTTATATTATACTAGAGGCCCAGTGTGCGCAATTGCGCAGCCCCGCCCACCCGCACGCTGCCCCACCTGCCCACCAGCCGCTGGATCAGAGCCTGTGGGCCGTGGGGGAGGGCCCGAGAGGTGCTCCATGCACCTCATAGTGACCAGTCATTTGGTCGTTTGGTAGTTTTGGTCGTGACGCCTCTTGGCCTTTTATTATTATGATAAAAAATAAAAGTACTGGTCTTTTAGTTCCGTGTGAATTGCATACATTGCTATAACAAAGCAGCTGATGTAAGGCTCCATCTTCAGGTATCCTGATTGTACCAAATCATATCTGGTCATATATTCCAGGGTTTAGGGACTACCTTAGATAGAAATCAGAGTTGGGTATTATAAGAGAAGGTCTGTTTGGTGTTGGCAAGGATTACGAAAGTCATGGGAACTACCATTTATTTATCCTTTTCCTGTTCCAGATGCTTAGGTTATATTAGTTTATTAATCTTCAGAGTAGCCCTCATGACCTAAGTATTATTACTCTAGTCTGTATAGATAAAGAAACTGAGGCTCAGAATTAGGGAACTTTTTTCAGAATTCACATGGCTACTAGTTTTAATGAGCCGGCATTTAAAAATACATGTGCTGGACTCTTTCTGCTGCTCCCTACCAGCTCCTGAAAATCTGAAGCTTTCAGGATGGGAGAATGGAAGCTATTCATTGCTCTGTGACCTTGTGAAGTTTTAAAACCATATTTTGGGGTGAGCCTTTTCTTACCCTCAATATCTGGATTAAATTCTCTCTTATATGCTGCCATACATTATCTTTTACCTACTATATTATTATTTATGACTTTATTCAAGTTCCTAAATTACCTGTCTGACCTTCCACACTCTAGCCAGTGGTTCTCAACCTTCTGGCCCTTTAAATACAGTTCCTCATGTTGTGACCCAACCATAAAATTATTTTCGTTGCTATTTCATAACTGTAATGTTGCTACTGTTATGAATCGTAATGTAAATATCTGATATGCAGGATGGTCTTAGGCGACCCCTGTGAAAGGGTCGTTCGACCGCCAAAGGGGTTGCGACCCCACAGGTTGAGAACCGCTGCTCTAGACCATGAAGGGACATGAAGCCAATCTGACAACTTAGTGGAAGGTACAGGGCCTGGCCAACTCAGTGATCGATGATACGTCACTAAATGCAGACCAATCCTCTATCTAAACATGAAAAACCTGACATTTTGTGTGTTCTAAATAAATATGTATCATGTGGATATATATTTGCTTAGAAAAACCAAATTGTAATTTGAATATGTTAGAATTTATTTTCACAGAATACAAATCAGGTATCATTCCATTGGATTGATTCAGTGATCACTTTCTAGTCACACTTTGTATGACAATAAATTAAAAATCAGATAATAAGATTAGAACTCAAATGCCAATTTAGTTATAATAATTTTTACCTATTGTCATGTTTCATTGACACAGCACATATTTGAATGTGGTCCATCAATGAGGAAGTGTGACCTGCCTGCCTGTGACTATTGAGGCAACAGGCTGCTGTACAACTCCATTCAGTTGCGCAATTTTTGGAAATAAAATGTCTTATTGATAATGTTGTGGAAGGAAGAATTATGCACACACAGAGTGATGTTTATCCCATTTTCTTGGAAGAATTCTGGTGGGCAGCTGCTGGTCAGAACACAACATGCAGCTGCCTCCGAAATGTAAAATATTAGGACGAACACACCCATGACGAATGACAATTTCAGGGGGCGATGGTAACCCCCTGCAGTGTAATAGGATTCCATCTGAAAGTGCCACGGGTGCAAGCCTTGCCTCCTTAACGCATAGTAACTCAAGATGAGCAGAATTTCTAGTGTCGACATCCTTTCTTGTAAAAACAGGAAGAAGAAAAATCTTACAAGTAACGAGAAGAAAGCCTTTTTATGCCTTTGCACCAAGCTGACAAAACAGGAAAAAAATATGACAAATTACCTCACACATACTCTTTATGAATTCACACTGCCCAAAAGGTAGGCAGAACAATAGCTCTCTATGCTTTGCTGCCTTTTGCAGAGAAAATAAGTGCTACCTGTAGTTGCAAATAACCAACTGCATAATGTTGATACAGCATTTTCCCTCTACAAACACCAGAAATGAAACAAAATCAGTCTTCAAAGTCTTACCCAGAGGGAAATATTTGAATTTAAATTTATCCAATAAATGGTAAAAACTCCACTATGCAGTTGGCAATCTTGAGCAATATATTAAATAAATAGACTTTGCCCTTTTTTAGGAAACAACTCTTTGTGAGTGTTCTTAATTCACAGTGGTTTCAGTGATAGTAGGTTGTAGGGCAACTGATAAAAGTTGTGAGTTCCTCTTTTATGCTGTGTGAACTTTATTCTCCTAATATCACTGAGCCTCAGTTTATTCATTTATAAAAAAGGAATAGGCCCTAACCGGTTTGGCTCAGTGGATAGAACGTCTGCCTGTCAGCCTGAAGGGTCCCAGGTTCGATTCCGGTCAAGGGCATGTACCTTGGTTGTGGGCACATCCCCAGTAGGGGGTGTGCAGGAGGCAGCTGATCGATGTTTCTAACTCCCTATCCCTCTCCCTTCCTCTCAGTAAAAAATCAATAAAATATATATATTTTTAAAAAGGAATAGCAGTAATAGGTTACCTATATCTGAGAATAAAGCTGGAGGAAACACTTGCACATAAAGAAAGAAAACTCTGTACATAAAAGCACTTAGAATGGCTTTGGAAGTGTTCTCTGTCATTAGTGAAAGCATTGGGTGGTGAAACCATCTGGAGCTTGGAAAAAGATGGAAGCAATGGGAGCAAAGTGACTCCCCCAAGGTCGTTTGGAAGCTCAGCACTGACCGGCAGAGCATGGCTTTGGGTGGGAGGCTCTCTCCCTGGTCTTTAGACCAAAGCATGGGCATCTCGCCTCAGGGAGCACTCTCAGCACTGACTGAAACAAACGATCTACTGAATCAAATGTGACTGCGGCCTGATGACGGCAAAGGCAGCTAATTAAGCACCATGTCCCGCTGCCCAGCAGTTGCTAAAAGCAAAATGCAGCCCCCAAAGTCATGTGCATTAAGTAGACAAATCTGCCTTGTTGCCCTACCAGTGGTCGGCAAACCACAGCTCGCGAGCCACATGCAGCTCTTTGGCCCCTTGAATGTGGCTCTTCCACAAAATACCACATGCGGGCGCACACGTACAGTGCGATTGAAACTTCGTGGGCCATGCGCAGAAGTCGGTTTTCAGAAAGGAGATAGACGAAACAAGTATATAAGACAAGTGTGTATGGGAGAGTTGGAAGGGGTCGACCTTAGCGAACATACCTCAATCAGATTGAGGACGTTTTTAGCAAAGGCCAGCTTAGGAATACCCTAATTAAGTTAATAACAATGTACCTACCGATATAGTTTAAGTTTAAAAAATTTGGCTCTCAAAAGAAATTTCAATCATTGTACTGTTGATATCTGGCTCTGTTGACTAATGAGTTTGCCGACCACTGCCCTAGACTGACTTGTCCATTAGAGGAAACCAGTCTAAACAAAAATACTATATAAGCATAACACATACCAAAAATCAGAGGGCAGTAATTTGCTTTATAAAATAATTCATTATAGAGCTCCAGATCATTCACTGTTCAAAATTTATTTTATTCACAACTTTTCAGAAGTGCACATTGTACATACGACTGGTTTGTCTCTACTGATGACTTGCCCACAACAATTTATGCACAAAACAGTGGTTTACCTGCTAGCCATTCCAGCAGTGGTCACAGTACTCCATACCCTCGAGCATGCTTTTGCATGGGAAAGTTTAGAATTACCCTGATTAGGCATTTTTAGAAAATGTGTTAATCAGTTCTTTCAATATATCAAGTGCTTAGGAGACTTACAAGAATAAAACGAGCAATGACATGCCTCTGATGATATTATACACAACCTACATCGGCAACAACTGCCAGATTGAATGAATTTTCAGTGATGGCAATAAATGCTAGCTGGCATGCTGAATAAGACATCATTGATCATACCAAGGATCAACTGAGGTCTATCAATTCTAGAATGAGTTTCTTTTTACACAGCTTGTTGGCTCTAAACAGCCAGTTTACCATGCTCTATATTTTAGACAGTGTCTGCAGTAGTTTTTGTTTCATTACCTTTTGTTGGAAGAATTGGCTCCAATTGGGGTAAGACAGAAAGCACACTTCACTCTCTGCCTCCCACTGAATGCAGCTATGGAATTTGGGTGGAATGTGCAGAGCCGGCAATTTCAGGTATATGGGAAGAAAAGAATAGTAAGCAGATCCGTGAACAAGACCAAAATTTGAAGTACCACCTAACTAGCCATGAGTTTACCAGTTTTTCCCCTCTGCTTACTCCACTCTGGACTAAACATAGCCCAAAACACAAATAAACTAAAAGCCTACAGTGCAATTTAATTTAAAAGAAGGCAGGAAAGGAGAATCAAGACATGATAAACCAAGAAAACAAACAGAAAGCAAATAATAACATAATAGACCCAAATCCAACATCGATAATTAGTGATCAAAACACAGTAACTAAAATAAAGGATAGCGAGTGGGTATTTTTAACTGGCAGAGTTTGTCCTATCTTCATGAAACTCACTTCAACTACAATGATATAAGTAGGTTAAAAGTATTGGAGGAGGGGAAATGGAAGATGTTGGTCATGGGTACAAAGTTTCAGTGATCTAAGATGAATAAATTCTGGAGATCTACTGGATAATGTGACTATAGTGGACAATACTAATGTGTAATTGAAATTTGCAAAGAGGTTAGATTTTAAGTTTTCTCAACAAACACACACAAGAAAAAGCTAGCTATGTGAGGTGATGGATATGTTAATTACCTTGACTGTGATGACTATTTATTAATGTATATCAAGCCATCAGGTTGTACACATCAAAGATATATAATTTTCATTGTCAATTATACCTTGATAAAGCTGGCGGTGAGGAAGCAATGAACTATTAAGCCATGAAAAGAATAAAAGAGAAAGAATGGAAAAAGATATACCATGTAAACATTAAGCAAAATAAAATTGGATTGTTGTTACATTAATGTAACACAAAGTTCTGAGCAGAGAATATTACCAGCCATAAAAAGTGACATAATGTGTAAAGGATCAATCAACCAGGAAGAACTAACAATCAAAAGGAGAAATTAAAATTTTTGACATTTGGTTTTTATCAACACCAAGTAAAGAAACTAATTTTGTTTGTTGAAACTCAGTTTACAAGGGAAAAAGAACAAAACATGTATGTTAACCTACATACAGGGTTAAATGAAAATATTTTTATTTTCCCTTTCTTTCGCTATTTTATTTTTTAAAATATTTTTAATTGATTTCAGAGAGGAAGGGAGAGGGAGAGAGAGATATAGAAACATCAATGATGAGAGAGAATCATTGATCAGCAGCCTCCTGCATGCCCCACACTGGGGATCAAGCTCACAACTTGGGCATATGCCCTGAATGGAAATCAAACTGTGACCTCCTGGTTCATAGGTTGATGCTCAACCACTGAGCCATGCTGACTGGGCTCTCTTCTTTATTTTTAATTATGAGTCATACTAATTAATGCATATAATAAATGGTAGCTTAGTTTTACTCTATCCCCTTCTAAACCAATCTAAAACTTGATAATCTGTTGTTTTTTTTATAAACACTTCCATGAGGAAATGAAATCTTCCCAGAGATGTCCCACATGTATGCATTTTTGTAGTGCACTAAAAACCCATTTCAATAATGGTAGAAATATTAATTTAACATACTGGATGGAAAGTGCGTTCTGTAGGTGACATGGAAGAGAGACATGGACACAAACCCTAGAAAATTGAGCGTCGATAATTAAATGTTGTGATGAAAATGACTAAAATAATTAATTTCAACTTGGGCTAATTAGGAGAAATATTGCCTCATGAAATGTGGAAGAGAATTTTGGAAGGGAAATGAGTGTAATATTAAAACCAAGCCTCTTTAATCACTAGCAGGCTTTTCCAACTATATTCATACATTTTTAAAAATTCATTAAACTTTTTAAAAGAATGATCCTGGATGTTTCTTCTAATCTAATATTGATGAGAAGGGAGAGCTCACACAGAACTGCAAGACCCCAAAATTCATTTCTTTCTAGAATGAAATTAGGTCATAAGGGAGAAAGTAGCTCATAAGAGAAAAGAGTTTATCCTGAAATGATTCATTTAAAGCCAGTGAACTCTATTCTACTTTTCAGATTATGCTATTAGGAAGACCAACCCCCAGGTGTTTCAATCCATCAATGATCTGATTTACAGATCTGCAAAATCTTGTAGTTTCCCCCCCCCCCAATATTATATCGTTTGTTTAAAATAGCACGTGTAAGCCTATATTAGCATGGAAGAAACAAAAATATATTGATTCATTTTTTAAGTAACATTCAAGCTTGTAAATGCCTTGTGATACAATAATTATGTCTGTTAAGCATAGAAATTTCACAGCATTTACATTAGTTTAAATTAGAGGTTCTTAAACTTTAGTATGAGAACCCCTGGGAGTGCTTGCTAAAAACATTTTCCAAGACCATATCTAGGAATTCAAGTTCAGTAGATCCAAAATGGAGTAAAGAAATGCATATTTTTATTAACCATCTCCCACTAGGAGATTCTAGAACAAATGACCCTTGGACCACACTGGTCTAAGTAAACCATATCAAAAACATTTTATTGGGGACTCTTATTATCCTATTTGGTTATCAATTTAAGAGATACTAGAGGCCCAGTGCATGAAATTCATGCACTCAGAGGGGGGTGGTCCCTCAGCCTGGCCTGCGCCCTCTTGCAGTCCAGGGCGGAGGGAGTGGGCCTAAGCCGTCAGTTGAACATCCTTAGCGCTGCTGTGGAGGCCTGGCCTCTGGCTGAGCGGCACACCCCTGTGGGAGTGCACTGACCACCAGGGGGCAGCTCCTATGTTGAGCGTCTGCCCCCTAGTGGTCAGTGCATGTTATAATGAGTGGTTGAGTGGCCTTAGCATATTATTAGCATATAACACTTTGGTTGGTTGAACGGACGACCAGACAACCAGACATATTAGGCTTTTATTAGCATACTAGAGGCCCAGTGCACGAATTCATGCACTGGTGGGGGCATGGCCTGCAGGGATCGACCCGCTGTGGGAGAATCGCTCATCCACAGTCGAGCAGCTGTGGACCCGCCCTCTGAGTGGCTGCTCCCACTATGAGAGCGCTGGTCATTCCCGTCAGCTGAGTGGCTGCTCCTGCTGTGGGAGTGTACTGACCACCAGGGGGCAGCTCCTGTGTTGAGTGTCTGCCCCCTGGTGGTCATTGCACATCATAGCGACTGGTCAACTGGTTGTTCTGGTTATTCCACCCTTTGGTCACTGGGCTTTTATATATAGAGAGTAGGCTTTTATTATATAGGATAATAAAGCTGTCATTTCATGAACTATAGCTTCTTTATACTTACACAGACTTACATAAAGGCTTAGTTCAATTTACTATGGTAAAACTATCCTGGAGTGTTGAAAATAAAATGCCATGAAGATTTATTCACGTTTAATCAAAGTAATTGAATAGAGTTCTTGAAATTACTCGAGAACCATTGGGTTCTCAGTAAGCCCACAAACAATCAAATGAACAAAGCTTTTACCTCTACCCAAAATAGGATTGTAAAATGGTGGTAACGCAGGAATCTGTTCCATAGGTGGCTACAAGGAATAAACTAGTTAATACTTATGAACCACTTAGGACAGCAGCTGGAGGTTAGTAATTATTACCTACCGCCTATCTTTTGCCAATGTATGCTTTCATTACATCAATTAGCTCTTTCATGATGGGTGATTCTGGGAATGGTATTACTGTAAGAGGAAAGTTGTGTTAAACATGACTTTTTCTTGTCAAAGGCAGTAAAAAGAAATGTGGGAATAGAATTACAATCTTCAGCCAGACAGGACAAAAGTTTTAGCTTAAATGCTGCACAGGCTGGACCCTTTCTTGCTCTATTTTAGGAAAAATCAAAATGAATGCTGGTACCTGGGGTCCCCCAGCCAGAAACATGTACCCTCAATCTTGCTCAGCTCTTAACTTCTGGCAGTTGGCACTTTCGTCTGCATTGCCTCAGTGCTGGGACGCTGGCGTTCCCACCAGATTGTTTTTTGTGCCTTTAAATATCCTCTAAGGCAGCCTCCAGCCACAGTGAACTTCCTCCCCGAGCTGGGCATGTGTTTCCCTTAATGTCCATTATGGTTGCTGGAGTACTCCAAGCCCAGCAGAGTCCATTGTGGCATTAATGCAGCTTTCTTGTCAGGGCTCCTATCTTGCATGGGCCCCTTCACTGCGTCTAAGATGGCACATTCACGTGGTGGGGCATTTTTGTAACACTTGCATAGTAAAATATTTTGGCTGTTTCTTTTAAGACCACGGTCTCTTTCTAGTTCAATGTTTTCTTCCCCAGGGACTTTGGAATGGCTGCACCATTTTAGGGATGCAGCCGGGGGAAGTGGAATTGTGGATAGGTTTATTCTAAGTTTAGTATACATTTATGTGGTTCATTGATGCTTCCAAGTATAGTTAAGTTATTGCTAGCCATTCTGATACAGGAATGACTCCTCAAAAATAATCAAACAACTCAAATCAAATTTCAATCCATCATGTTAGAGCAGCGATTTTCAACTGGTATGTACCAGCACACTGGTGTGCGGCAAGAATTTTTTAAATATGCAGTACCTGACCATTTAGTCAGGGGCACTGACCTCTTTTCCCTTAGATTGGCAAATTAAAAATGACAACAGCCAACACAACAATAGCTGTCTGGTGTGAATGAATCAAAATTATACCTAATGTTTGTCAGATTGGCAAAAAATATAATACATTTTTTATGTGCTGCAAAATTTTAGTAATAAGTTTATGTGTGGCATGAGATGAAAAAAGTTTAAAATCACTGTGTTAGATGAAACACTATATTATCTTTCTCTTCCCTGTTTGGAAAAAGATATTGCAAAGTTATTGTCTTATGAAGAGGAGCTCAAAGAATTTGCAGGGGAAAAAAATGTAGTGAAACGTTCAGAATTCACACTGCTGAGTTGTGTCAGGAAGTTAAACTAACATATTTTCTTTTAAGTGTCCCCAAAATTTTACGTGCTTCAGACTCCAGGAAACACTGATCGCCAATAGCTTTGGTTAGCAAGTGGCATAGATCTCAACTGGTCTGTCTCTAACCTGTTTCTCCCATAAATCATATTATTTTTAATTCATGATATTGTAGACCTTGAGTTTTTCTCAGAAATGCATATATCACGTTATAGCAGAAATAGCTGCTGTTGTTGCTGCTGTTGTTATCACTACAATTGTTGGATTTGGGGATGATGAAGGACGGATACATTTAACCAAACCTGTTCAGTAACAGAAAGATTTTTTTAGTATGATTTTGCATTTTATATTGTATTTTTAAAGCTCTCTATTTTGTGTTTGAAAAACTGCATTTTAAGAAAAATATCAAGAGAATTAAAGGCCACAGAAATATGACCCAAACTTTTTCTGAAATTAAAAACTAAGCAGATCATAGTTTTCTTAATCTATGCTTTAGGGCTTTGTCTCATTTGTTTTGTGTTCCTCTGCTCCTATCATTGTTGAGTTAATTGAAATTGCTTTTGGAATTCTACTTTAAGTTATTGATTGGCTTTTTTGCTTACCTTTTGGTATTATTATTTTAGTGTGCACTGCAGATTACAATATATATCCTTATTTTTTCAGTCTGTGAAAGTTAATGGTGTCATAAAATGTAATAATTTTGCAATCTTTTTTTAGTGCAATCTTATAGGTCTTTTATTTCCTACCATTTATGCTATGCTTTTTATGTTTATTACATAATATGCTATATATGCTATCATTTTAACTTTAAACAGTCATAAATACTTTTTAAAATTAAGATCTTAATTTTTATCTGGCATCATTTCCCTGTGGCTTGAAGATATTCCTTTAACTTTTCTCATAGAGAAGGTCTGCTGAAGAATTACCTTTTCTTTTTTCTTTTCACCTGAAAATGCTTTTATTTCACCTTTATTCCTGAAGGTTATTTTTGCTCCTTATGTAATTCTGGATTAACAGTTTGTTGTTTTCATATGACACTTTAAAGCTGCCATTCCACTGTAATCTGCCTTCCAGTGTTTCTGCTAAGAAGTGTTGGAAACTAGTATTTTTGTTCCGGTCTGTGTAAAGGTGTCTTTTTATCCTCTGAATGCTTTCAAGATTCTCCTCATCTGTTGCTTTCATCAGTTTAACTGTCATATATCTCCAAGGCTATTTTGTTTTGTTTTGTTTTGTTTTGTTTCTATTTGTTCTACAAAAGGTTTCCTAAGGTTTCCGAATCTGTAAATTTCATAAAATTTCTTCCATTTTTTCTTCAAATGTTGGAATTATCCAATTTTTTCATCGCCTTCTGAAACTCCATTTGTATTTGACCTTTTGATATAGTCCCACAAATCACTGAGACTGATATTTTTTTTTCCTGTTCTCCACAATGTACAATTTTGATTGAACTATCTTCGAGTTACTGACTCTTCTTTCATTTACAGTACGCTGTTAAACCCACCTGTGGAATTTTTTGTTTCAGATATTGTGTTTTTCGTTTCTAGAGTGTCCATTTTGCTCTTTTTAATAGTTAATATCTTTTTGCTGAGACTTCCTGTTTATCCATTTATTACAAACATATTTTCCTTTGTAACCCTGAATGTAGTTATAATAGCTACCTTAAAATCCTTGTTTGCTAATTTTAGCATCAGGGTCATCTCATAATTAGTCTCTTTAATTGATGAGCAGACATTTGGCCCAGTCCAAATGTTCATGGAGACATGTGGTTCACACCAACCCATCTACCGAACCCATGTGCCCCAACAAACAAGGCCTCTGAGACAAGCAGGGTTATTATTGGCAATACGGCCACAGAACAATTATTGGACCAACCAAACATGATAGTATTTTTAATATATTAATCCTATAAGCCACACAGATAAATGACCATTATGGGTTGCTTGAACCCAAGACATTTCCTAAGCACGGTAGTTTTGGACAGGACGAAATATCAAGGACCATTTGGTGTGGACCAAATATGCTCACAGACATTATGTATAGGACCAAATTTCGAGGACCTTTTGGCATGGATCAGATGTCTCCATGGATGCTTTGGACAGGAGAAAATGTCCTGCAGGACTTCAACTTCCTTTCCTCATACTATATACCTAGTGATTTGAGATGTATCCCGAACATTGCGAAAAATACAAGGTAGAAACTGAATTCTGTTACTTCCTCAGAGTTGATGTTTTGTTTGTTTTATCAGGTAGCTAACATGGCAGGACTCACCTCCCAGGCGTGGTCCCTCCTGCAGTGGGTAGCTGCTCACAACTCTGTTCAGTTCTGTAAGCCCTGGCTGAGCTGCTGGCAGTTTGCCCCTTGCATGAGCCATTCAGAGGTGATTCCGAAACTTTTCCCAGAATTTATGTACAAAATTTAATGTCCTTTCCCTTTGTCGTTTCTCCTTTCCCTGATTTCCCCCGCTCCCCCCACCTTCCTCTACTTTGATTGTCCTAAACTCTGTCCTGTGACTCTTAAACCAGTGCACTGCTGTGGGTTGTAGCCAAGATTTAGCCAATTTGCTTAATCTGACTGGGGTATGCCCTTGAGCAAATGTCTTATCAAACAGGAAGTTCACCCAATCCCATTTCCTATTTCTAAGTTTTGACTCTCCTCCAATTTATGCCTGCTTTTAGTTTTTCTCTCTAGTGACTTCAGGATGTATTTTTCATATTGTCAAGAATGTGTGGTTGTTTTCTGTGGTATGGCTGTACCAGTAGAACCTACTCCACTTTTACCTTTCTACCAGAAGAAACTGCCTACACCTCTGGTTGTTGCCTTTGAGGAACTCATAGTCTGATGTCCTAAGGAGAGATGCTAAAAGCACCTAGGGAGAGTCTCTGACTAGTTCTTTTAAGAAATGATTTCTTTAAAATACAAAATAGATGTCTTCTTTGCAGTGGCATTGCACATCAACCTTGTTTTCCACTCACTTTTATATTAAATCAGAGAGAAGTAGATATGCTATTATGAGCGGAAGAAAAGATGTGAATTCAGACATAATAAAATGCTGCTTATGAATGTATGAATGCACCAAAGCTTCTGCTAAACAGCATAGATTGAATGCAAATGTCTATCTGTACTTCCTCCTGAATCCTTACAGAGCAATGACAATAAAATAATTAAGAAAAAAAAACTCACAAGGAAAAAAAAAGACAACAGACAACATAAGTAACATTGTGAAATCTGGGCTACTTTAACCACTGGTAACTGTAAACTAAAAAATATAATGATCTGAGTCTGTTGAGACAAAAAAGTCATAAAGCTAGTCATTTTCACACAAAACTATAGCTAATCTCGTGAACTGGTGGCAACTGATGCTTAAAAGGCAAAAGAAAAAAAAACAGAGGGGGGGGGGGGGACAGTGACTGAAAAGGGAGTTTGGATTGAGCGTCTCTAAAAGAGGAGTTAGATTTCCATATTCCTTCCTAGCCCTACTCCACCCAGAGAAAACCTGGTCCACTTTCGGAGAGCTTTTATCTGACTGACAGGCTCTGGATTTGGAAACAGCGAAGAATTGCTGAGGACAGAGGATGAGTTACTGTGCTGAAATCAGAGGGATTATGGGAAAATCTTCCCACTGAAGAGAGACTTGCTCCCTGCAAAGCTCCAGAAAGGCCTGCAGCCAGGCATACAAACTTGAGGTGGGAGATTGGTACTGCCTTCTGGAAAAAAAAAAAAATCCACCCAAAAGTATAGACCTCCAGCAGGGATTTTTAACCAGAGGGTCTGTGAACTCAAATGAGAATAATAATGCATTTTTGTTTTTACTATCCTCTGAAAGTTAGCACTTCTGTTATTTCTGAATGTAGAAAACAAACCACCATAATAATGGCAGTACCTGTGACCTTTGTCACTGTTATTTTCTTATGACATTTCTTTGAAGTACACTCATCAGTTATTAGACCCAACTCTAACAGTTATTAGACACAATTCTAAAGCTTACTATATGATGCATTAATAATGACGCACATATTACTGTAACACAAATTTAACTTTTAAGATTTTTATTTAATTAGTTTCATGCATTTTAAAACATTCGGAAACAGAGTTTTCATAGGCTTCACCAGAGGACCATACACACACACACACACACACACACACACAGTAAAGAACCCCTAAATTATGGATACAGGCATTTGGAGATTCCCCCAACCAAACGAACAGTAGCAATCCTACAGTGAGACTCACAAATGAGTAAGCCACACTCATGCTCCCAAAAGGGGTACTTCCAGGCCTCACTCTCAAATGTTATTTGACATCTAAGGAAGACCAGACAGTTGAGGCCAGCCCCTACCATGAAAGGCTGAGACAGAACAAAACAAAATAGAATCAAATAAGAAACAAAGAAGGGAGAAAAACAAAGTGGTGTGAAAATACACATGTGAAAGAAACATCTCTCATATCCTAAGAGAAATAAGAGACTCTATTGCATCCATAACACAAGACCACGGCACCATGTACAAAGGAACAAAGAATACAAAGAAGCTCTTGGAAACTCAATTATGGCAGCTTCAATAAAAAGGTCAACAGACATGCAGAATATAATAAGGACAACATGATTCATTTCCTTCTTCCAGGAAGTAGAGAAGTCAAAGAGATGGAAACGGTCTTTTATCTGCTCTACCTATTTCCGTTCATAAAACGTTGCACTGCTTAGTCAATGCCTTCTGACCTCTACTCCCTCACATTACCATCCATTACAATGGCCCACCCATGCCCACTCATCTCTGCAGTAGCCAAGGGCTGGAAAGGAGAGAAGGCTAGAAAATGGGTTGGTTGCAAGCAGGGCACCAGTTATTTGCTCTTTCCATCGACAGCAATATCTGATAAAGAAAGGTTCATCTCCAAGGTGAACACTACTGTTCCTCACTGAGTTTTTCTGCCTTTCTGCTTCTCAGCCTCCTGGTAGCAGGCTGCTCCCTCTCCCCTGTAGTCTGAGGGTAAGCATTGCCCTGTGACTTGTTTTGTCCAGTGAACTGAGCAGCACTTCTGGAAACATTTCTGAACTGTTTCACCTTTTGGCAGGTGCTCTTCTCTCTGTCTCAGTAGAACCCCTGCCAGCTTAGGCTGCTGAGTATCAATAAAGGACAAAAACCCCTTCCTATCAACCCGTCTTGGTTTCAAAGCTTGAGCACTAGATAAAGCTCGCTTGGACCAAGCACTGAGAGCTTGAGGTGGGTTGTATTGCAGCATCAGCTAGAATCTCTACCGTCTACCTCCCTCCATCTGCTCTTCATGTGTTTTGACTTGTGAAACAAGGTAGATGCCACACAGAAGAATAGGACAGAGGAAGCCAACTTGGACCCTGTAATATCTGAGCCTTGATCTTAGTCATAAGTTGCCTGAAGTCCAGGGGTTTTAAGTCAAACACTGCATATATCCATCCCATATTTCAGCACCACACACTCTCTGGCCCCTGCATATGCCTTTCTTCTAACTCATAAACATTTATTAGACCTTCTCATTTACTCTTCAACTAACCAATGTGTTCCCATCCATCGCAATCTCCTCCAACATCATTTCCCTAAGAAAATATCTCTAAACCCAGTTGCCAGGTAAGGTCCCTAGCTTTATACCCCTACACTCAGACTGTTCCTTCACAGTGTTTACTATTTTTTATCCGTGTTTCCAAATATTTATTTATTTTGTTTGATTCCATGAGTGCAACGTCTCTGTCTGGGCCAGGCGCACAGTAGGTACTCAATACATTTTTAATGAACAAGTAAATGTAATGTCAAGAAAGTTGAGACTAAGGCTGGAAAATACAGAAATGATGTGGTTTTGGGGGAATGCAGAAGTAAAGATTAAGGCACAGATGAAAACAGTCTGGGAAGGGACTTGATTTTGCGTTGCCCAGGTAACATCAAGAAAAAGGTACATTTCCATTCTGGTGTCTCGGGGTTGCTAGTGTGACAAAAATAGTGACAAAAATCAAAGGGAAAAGTTTTTTTCATTTTCTTTCTACCCAAGTATTGAATTTTAAAAGCAAAAGGCCCTTTATAATCACATTAGAGTGACTCTTACCATTCTTTTCTAAAAGGAAAACCTCTGAAGTATGGATAAAATGGTTTTTAAAATGTGTTCAGGTGACTTGCACTTTCCCAAAAGTCTTAGGTTCCTAATTTTGGAATCTTATCATTTGACATTGCCTTCCTTTGATAATGTGCACCATTTCCTAATTCACATAGACTGTATACATTTACCTATTTGTTTAAGCATCTCATAGAAAAGCAGGGCTTAATTCCTGTATGACTTTCAACAATATGTTACATCTTCCTTCTTCTTCATGCTCCTCTGGCAACTTCGGGTTAAGTGGCAAAGGAGCCACACAAGCTCACTGCTGGTCTGTTGGATAAGCAAGTTACACATATCCTCGGGCGGCGGTGCCTCAGGGTTCCCTTGACGTTTGAGCCTGATGGAGAAACTGAGGCAAGTCCTTGGAGAGTGGGATCTGAGAGTGGCCAGTGACTCACTGTGACAGCACATGCAAGGGAAAGAACCCTCAGGATGCAGACACTGTGTATAAAACAAATGAGAGGAGAGAGTCTCCTAGACTTTAGAGGGTGCTGTAGGAAAGCCTGGTTTAGAATTCACTCCAAAGTCATTGGGCTTGGTACTAGTAGAGGTCTCACAGTAGAGGTCTAGTAGACTAGTAGAGGTCTCATCATTTCTGCCTCCTTCCCCCCACCCCCCTCACTCCACACAAATGAATATAAGAGCAAAACCTCAATAGGACTGTTCTTTACAATAGCAAACATATTCTGAGCTGAGCCTCCTCCATTTCTCCTTTTATAACTCCCCCTCCCCCCTTTTACCTTCACAGCAAAGGCCCCCTTACACAGATTTATTTGTTTATCCAACAGAGGCACTCACTTTGGGCCAGAACTTCTCTGTGGTATTCTGCTCTATCAGGAATTACACCTAGCAGTTACTGTGCCAACGGACAAATTTGCAATGACTATGGGAAAGGAAGGAAAAAAGGAAGGAAGGAAGGAAGGAAGGAAGGAAGGAAGGAAGGAAGGAAGGAAGGAAGGAAGGAAGGAAGGAAGAGAGAAGGAGGGAGGGAGGGAGGAAGGAAAGAAGGAAGGGGAAAGAGAAAGAATTTAATGAATGAATGAATAAATAAATGAATGAATATAATACAAGTTCCAGGTAAGATGCATTTCTATCACAGCTAAGTTGCAAAATAGAAATAGCCCTAATTTTCTTGCAAATATAAGGAGTAAAATTAATTACATAAGATCTATGTATGCAACTATTATGATACCAGATGAGGGTCCCAGCAGAAAACAACATACTCAAACTGAAACTTGAAGAGTTTAATAAAAGACCTTGAATAAAGGTGCAGCGAGGGACTGGAGAAACCAGCACAAGATGGTGCGGTATTCTGGGTTATCAAGGGCAGAGCACCTTTACCACCCCTAAGCCTGAGAGATGAGGAGGGGGAGCATTTACCAAAATTCAGAGAGAGTCGCTGTAGGAAAAGGACTTCTCCTGAGAGAAGGGCGGTCTAGGGAAGGCAGCCAACTGGAGGGACTGACCAGGCAGGGAGCCAGAGCATCATAGATCTCATTCTCACTTTCAACCTGCAGTCTCCTACAGCAAACATTCATTGGCCAAACCCAAACAGAAGTCAGAAGGCAAGTAGGACTGGTGATTCAGTTGTTATGGGTCAGCCTTCCTGAATACTGAGCAAGATGGAGAAGGGTGGAAGGTGGGTCAGGAGGGCCAAGAAGAAAATATTCAGCACATTAACACAATGTGGAGATGCAATGTGTGGCCACCAATCTGCAGCTGAGCGATGAAGCGAGAAATCAGCAACTCATATTCATTGACTCACTCATTTAACAGGAACCCTTTATCAAGCCCTTATTATATAAAGGAAGTCAACCAGTTCCCTGGGATACAAAGAAAGAAGACATCATTTCTGCCTTCCAAGAGTTGTAATGGAGAAATCAGACAAATAAACAGGCGAATGGTAGTAGTGAAATATTGGCCAAGTATTTGTACAAGGTCATTGTTCTGAGGTTCTGGTTGACAAATTACTTGAACTGATTTGAAACAGATGCTGACGCAGTGACAGAAATATTAGTGAATGGCATGCCATGTGTGCTTGAACCTCCATTTACTTAGAATATGATCTTGAATTTTATGTCATTTGAATCAATCTTACAGCAAGTACACCTGAGTCCTAAATTATTAACAGAAGCTTCTAGGTCTTTTGCCATGAAAGGATAAGTGGTTTTGGCTGGCTATGTTATGTAAATGGTGTTTGTTAAGATTCAATTTTACAGTCTTTTCACTCTCAGAACCAATGCCAAGCACTGAACACAAAACAAGCGCATGCACACACATACTCACATACCACCACCACTGGCAATAGCAACAGTCAGCTTGACATTTTGTCATGAACAGTTCTTGAAAGTGCTGCCTATAGTGTGGCCAAAATAAGACAGTACTCTACTTCTGAATACCAGCAAAATTTCTCCATTAAGAAAACAAAAACAAAAACAAAACATAATTTTACTAGAGGCTCGGGGCACGAAATTTGTGCACTTGGGCGGGGGGGGGAGGGGGGTCACTCAACCTGGCCTGTGCCTCTTGCAGTCCAGGAGTCATGGGGGATCTCCCCATGGAAATCGGTCTAAGCCAGCAGTTGGACAACCTTAGTGCTGCCGCAGAGGTGGGAGAGGCTCCCGCCACCGCCACTGCACTCGCCAGCCATGAGCCTGGCTTCTGGCTGAGTGGCACTCCCCCGGTAGAAGTACACTGACCACTGGGGGCAGCTCCTGCATTGAGCGTCTGCCCCCTGGTGGTCAGTGCGTGTCATAGTGACCGGTCATTCCGCAGTTCAGTCAATTTGCATATTAGACTTTTATTATATAGGATTATGGCAGAACAATCATGCAGGCTGCTTGTGAACAGCCTGAATTCTATAAACAGTGTCTCAACTTCAATGACTTTCATAACACACAAACACGAGCAAACTGACTGACAAATCTAAGCTTCACAGTGCACCCCAAATAATATAGCTTTTAGGGTTAGCTCTAGACTCCAATGGAAGAACTCCTCATTTATTTATCATAGTTATGGAGTTGCTTACCAATACTAACATGTCAGTATTCCTGTGGATATATACTAGAGTTGATACACAGTTCATCGTTGTCTCTAGAAAAGATGAGTTGGGTACAATAGCAAAATTGTCAAGAAACGAGCTTTCAAGATCCCTTGGTTTCTGCATTTTGAAGTCCACTGTTACCAAAGGTCTAAGGGCTAACTCTTAATCTCTCCCAATACACCTCTGTCCTTCAACCATTCCAGCAAACAACTTAAGTGCTTAATGATTAATACCATTGAACCAAAATGATCTCTGATAAAAAAACTAACTGCAGCCAATAATTTTAAATTAAATGAAAGAGAGATGGATAATAACGGGACTGTGTCAACCATGTTCTCCTGAGCCTTCAGGGTCTGTGTTTGTATGTGCCATGCTATTGGTACAGCCACACTCCAAGTCTACAACAGTGTGGACTTATTCCCATGCTAACAGCTGCTGCTGCCATAAACAAAACCATGTTTTACACAGATTTCATCCACTTTAGGCAAAGCCATGAGTGCGCCTTTGTATTAAAATCTAAATAAAAATTGTGGTGACCTGTTTTCTTTGTGAATTGTGTACTTTATAAATGTAATGCATGGCACTCAAATTAATGATTGCCCCATATATGTTAGTATGTCATTTAATCTATAAAAGATCATTTATATCCAGTTTATCAGAAACTCATCTATATATATAAAAGCCTAAGTGACCGTTAACAACCGAACGACCAGAATGACTGGTTGACCAGTCGCTATGGCATGCACTGACCACCAGGGGGCAGATTCTCAATGCAGGAGCTGCCCCCTGGTAGCCAGTGCGCTCCCACAGCCAACCTCCCACAGCTGGCCAACCTCCCACAGTCCCTCTCCTATCCCTCCCCACAGCCGGCAGGCACTGATTGGGACTGGGCGAGATGGCCCTGATCAACCCTGATTGCTGGCCAGGCCTAGGAACCCCACCTGTGCATGAATTTGTGTACCAGGCCTCTAGTTTATTTCATAAAACTCTACATCTTTCTAAAAATATTCAAAGGGAACATATGTAGGAAAATCTGATGAGATAGACACAGATGGGCTTTGCACAAAGCAGATTTCTATTTGAATTGCCACCTCTGCCACTTTATTAACTAGGTTAATTTAGGCAAGTTACTAACCCCCTCTGGACCTTACTTTATATGTTAAGTAGCAATGACAATACATACCTATTGTATTGTTGTGAGAAATAAGTAATATGGGTATGGTATACTTATAAAGTGTAGAGAGGACGGATTCAGTAATTACTTTAATTTCATCTTTACATCTTAGTTTGCTATTAATAATGGAGTAGATAGGTGTGAAATAGATAATAAACTAGTAAAGCTTTATGATGTTAGCCTGCCTGCCTCAGCAAAACCTTTATTAAAAAGGCTTATACAGACTTATTTGAATGTTTTTTCTTTTCTTGTATACTTTCTCCTCTAAGCCCACATATAATCAGTAACCAAGCTCTTCAATAACATTAGGTCAAATTGATTTATGATCAGGAAATTGCTTGTCTCCAAGTATGCAAGTACCGGCCCAATAGATTGAACTAAATTGTATATTAAATTTTCACTTTCTTCTCCATTTCATGGTCTTTCCAAAGTTGCATCAACAAATTTCTGGAAGTTTTTACCTAACAGAAATTTCAAAAAATAAAAACTGTTTAAATGGAAACCTTCTTGCTCTAAAAGCAATAATTTAGTTATTAACCAAAATAATTAATAAGAATATGTTGGCTAAAATAAATATTTTTATTCTGTCAAAATAGTTTTTCTTTAATGATATTTGCCTCTTTTTTATAGACAGTTGACCAGATTTCAACAACATTTCTAGATTTTTACTCATTTTAAGTGTAAATATTCACCCAGGACCTATGAAAGTTTGAGGTCAAACCTGAGTTTAGCTTTGAATTTGGCAGCAGAAGCCCTTGTAACATAGCAGTGTTCCAGAGGAGCTGAACTTTCTTTATAAATCATTCAAATGGCCATATTCATGCAAAAGAATCGTTGAGGGGCAGCAATGGAATGGAATATATCCATCCCAGCATCGGCCATTTTTGCCTGATGATGAAAACAGATGTATTCAACAATCAAGAATTGTCCATAAGGAAAGATTCCTAAATTCAGGAAGAATGTAAACAGCTACTTAATAGATATCCTTTCTGAGTTGGCTTTCTACCTTTGAGGTTTACAGCACAGTCCTTGAGAAAAATAAAAGAGATTTGACTTTGTTGGTTATAATTTGGATTATTTTAGATAATTAAAATATACTGAGCTTACACAACTCCATGCCTGCAAAAACAAAACAAGATAAAAGCCATAATATTTAAGAAACCATGTTAGGTTACCTCCAAATTCTAAGCCTCACTGTATTGACAAGACTACCTGTTTTGATATTGTGGACAGTGAAGAAAGAAAAGAGGAAATCGGGCAGTGCTTTGGCCTTTTCTCTGGCTCTAGTCCAAATGCCCTTTCATAGGTTGCCAGGACAGAACAGAGTCACATGGGGGCAGCCATTCCCTGACTTCTGATCAGTCATGTTATGAACACACCAGCATATGTGCAAGGAAAAAAATAGAAGAGTTCAGAGCACCTTTATCTTTGGGGTCAACTACTTTATGGTCTAACTCATATTGAGTGATTGGCCTGAATTCTTGGCTTCTTTCATGCAGGAGAGGACCTCTCGGCCTACATTGAGAATTAATGGGGCCATAGTGTTTGGAGGACATGTGATGTATTCTTAAGTGGAGTTGCTGAGTTTTAAAGTGTTTTCACCTTTCTTATTTCTTTTGATACATAGAACCCTGAAGTAAGGATAAGAATTATTATATCACTTTAAAGATTTTTTAAAAAAGACTCAAGTGGGTGAAGAGCTCTACACAAGTTTCACACAGTTACTCAGCTAATAAAAAGTCATCGTAGGGCCCCAAAATAAGTAAATATCTCCATGGATTAAAAAAGAAATAGTAGAAGAAGAGACATACACATGTTAGGGCTGAAGTCTCTGTAGAGGGAAGCAACCAGAGAAGGCTAGATTGTTGATCTGAGATTGAAATTTATTTGTTTGTTCGTTTGTTTTTAATCTTATGCCAGGATACCAAGGTGGAAATAGGTGTTCCTGGAATCCTGTAGTTGAAGTTGGATTCCTTTTTTAAATTTTTATTTGAAAAACATATAACTTATTTTGAATGCAGCTTGAATGATCATATTCATTAAATAAATTATAATTCAAAATGCCTGTCATGGTCTTAACATTTAAGTCATTTCTATATTTCAATAAGAGATTTAAAATGTAACTGCTGTAAAACAATTTATTAGTAAACTAGAGGCCCAGTGCACAAATTCGTGCATGGGTGGGGTCCCTCAGCCTGGCCGGCAATCAGGGCCTATTGGGGCTGTCTCACCCATTCCCGATCTGGGCTGATCAGGGCCGGCTGGCCAGGGGGAGGGACTGCGGGAGGTTGGCTGTAGGAGCGCACTGACCACCAGGGGGTAGTTCCTGAGTTGAGCGTCTGGCCCCTAGTGGTCAATGTGCATTATTGCTACCGGTTGACCGGTTGTTCAGTTGACCGGTTGTAACAGTCATTAGGCAGAGATAGATGATGATAGATAGATAGATAGATAGATAGATAGATAGATAGATAGATAGATAGATAGATAGATAGATAGATTACAGACTGCCCTCTGGCTACTTCAGCAAGCTAAAGTAAAACTCTTCAACCAATGGGAACCACTCACCATGTTAGCAGAGTAAAATGATTTTTTTTTTTAAATTCATCTAGTCCATCTTTTTTTTTTTAAATATATTTTATTGATTTTTTACATAGAGGAAGGGAGAGAGATAGAGAGTTAGAAACATTGATGAGAGAGAAACATCCATCAGCTGCCTCCTGCACATCTCCCACTGGGGATGTGCCCGCAACCCAGGTACATGCCCTTGACCGGAATCGAAACTGGGACCTTTCAGTCCACAGCCCGACGCTCTATCCACTGAGCCAAACCGGTTTTGGCCAGAGTAAAATGATTTTAAATGTAGACAATGATTATAGAGGTTCATGAGGGTCAGATAGCCTAGGATAGCTTTAATCAATAAGTGGGTCCCTTCAGAAAAATGATAAGCTTCCATGTACACATAAGAATAACTATTTTTACTTAGGAAGCTATAGTAGGGCTCAAAAATTGGGTAAATATCTGCATGGAAGCCTTTAGGAAGAGAAGCAGACAGGGATGGCTAGGAATTAGATTCTAAAGTACTGCACTTATGGGGGGAGGGGGGGGCGATGGGGGACAATGGGGCTGGGAAACAGACTCACTGCTTGAACCTGTGGCAATTATGGACTGAGGTCAGCTCATCCACCAATCAGAGAAGCTGAAAAAGCTGCAAAGAAGCACTGACAAATGGCTCAGAATAAATAGTTTAAAGATTCTCAGAGACATAGAGGAACTTTATGAAAAATTTTGAGAGAACAACAAAGAAAAGCAGGCAGAAATAAAAAAGAAGTAGGTGAAGGAAGAGAAATAATTAAAGATCCTAAAAGTTTTTTTTAAAAAAGTGACATTGAGATAAAAGGAAAATTGCATAGACTGAGATCTATATATGGTTGAAGAGAGACTTAGTGAATTGGAAACTGGAACTGAGGAATTCATAAAGGGCATCAGAAAAGGGATGTCAAAGAGAATGTTCTCACGTCTCCATGCCAATTATCCATGTATTGCCTGTTAGTTCTATATTCCGCCTTCAATACATTTTCTTTGAAAGTGAGCTTGATGTTGAGCTTTCTCAGTAGAGGGCACTGGAGGTGCATGGAGTTGGAGAAGGTCAGACGTGTGAATGAGAGCACCCACCAAGAATGCAAAATCTACCAACAACCTTGCAGCTTTGGCCTGATAGTAATCTTTTCCCGGGCCCTTTAACCAAGGAAACCGAGCCCTAAAGGCTTCCTGCCAGCACCAAAGGCCTCCTACAGGCAGTGCATCCCCAGCCTCCACTCCCTCTGCAGATGCCCATGCAGCCTACCAGCACCCCAGTTCCAGCAGAGCTGCCACTGGCTCTGCAGGCCCAAACCTTCGGTTTCTGATCACCCGTTCCCCGCCTGCTCTCTGGAGGGTGTCATCCTTCTTGCCCACCTTTGGCACTCCCCTAAGTCGGAATTCTGATAAACAGGGTGGGCTGCCTTCAGCACACTTCCCCTTTTCGGAATGTCCTCCTTACAAACTTTCCAACCAAGTCTCCCATGCTTCCCTATATTCTGAGACAATCTCTCCATTATTTGGAAAGTTGGAGATACAAATTAACTTTAGATTTATTTATGTCAACTCTACATGTTAAGTATCCTGAAAGAATAAAGATATGATGTATTGTTTCTGAAGTAGTACCAAGAAAAAGGAATAAATTAAATCAATTTCATCAATCCAAAAGAAGATGAAAAGGAGAGGAAAAAACAACCAAAAGGAAACCATGGTTTAAAACACACACACAAACAATATGGAGGAGAAAGCGCCAAAATTATTATCTATAATAATAATAAAAGTATAATATGCTAATTAGACTGGACATCCTTCTGGATGACCTTCCGGATGAAGCCAGGGCTGCGAAGGAAGCCTGGGTCCCAGATGCCTGCTGGCGGTCGGAGGGAAGCTTGGGTCCCGGGTGCAAAGGAAAGACAGTGCCGGCAGCCCGGGGAAGAAAGCCTACTCTTGCACGAATTTCGTACATTGGGCCTCTAGTAATCACAATAAAGGTAAACCAGCTAAATCATATATGAAAGGACCAAAATTTTCAGGTTGGATTTTTTCATTTAATCCAACTATTAGTTTTTTACAAGAGACAAACGAAACTTTGAAAATAAAGAAAGGAAAAAAATACACCATGCAAATATTAATCAAAAGAAAGCATGACAATATAAAGTTAATTAGACAAAAAAAATCTTTAAAGCATAAAGCACTATTAAGGAAAATTGAAAGCAAAGGTAATATTATGCAAGGATATTTATTACTTATAGAGCGGAAGGCACAACCCACCAGTTCAGTTATCATGAGAATGATACATGATCCTAAGCCTATCTATCAATATAATCTTAAATTATATAAAGCAAAATTTGATAGAACCCACAAATAAAATTGACAATGCACAATCATGCCAATGGGATATTTTAACACACTTCTCAGAAATGAATAGACTTTTCAGAAATATAATTTGTGAGGCTCTAGATCAGGGGTGGGCAAACTTTTTGACTCAAGGGCCACAATGGGTTCTTAAACTGGACTGGAGGGCCGGAACAAAAGCATGGATGGAGTGTTTGTGTGAACTAATATAAATTCAAAGTAAACATCATTACATAAAAGGGTACGGTCTTTTTTTTTTTTTTTTTTTTTTTTTTAGTTTTATTCATTTCAATCGGGCCAGATCCGACCCGCGGGCCATAGTTTGCCCACGGCTGATCTAGATGATGATAAGACAGGTAAATATGTTGGTTAAAAACTCTGCACCAAGAAGCAGGGACTTCACTTTTCTTTCAAGAATATATGTTGCCAGTTTGGCACAGTGGGTAGAGTGTGGGCCTACTAACTGAAGTGTGCTAGGTTCAACCCCAGGGAAGGACATATGCCCAGGTTGCAGGCTTGATCCCCAGTAGGGGGTGTGCAGGAGGCATCCTACCAATGATTCTTTCTCATCATTGATGTTTCTATCTCTCTCTTTCTCTCCTTTCCACTCTGAAATCAATTATCCTATCTAATAAAAGAGAAACATGGTAATTAGCCGTACCTCCGCTACCCTTCCCATTGGCTAATCAGGGCAATATGCAAATTAACTGCCAGCCAAGATGGCGGCAGGCAGCCAGGCAGCTTGAAGCGAACATGAGTCTTGCTTGCTTCAGTGACGGAGGACTCCAACATTCCCCGCTTGCTGCTGCCGGCCTCTGAGCTTGCAGTTTGAAACATTGTTACAAATATAGAAGCTAAACAAAACCCCAGAAACCTGCTTTCAGCCAGCCGGGATCTCAGAGCTGGAGTTGAAACAGTGTTTTGATTATAGAACCCAAACAAACCAGATACCTGCTTTCAGCAGCGGAGGCCTAAGAGTTAGAGCTAAGCCTCAGAGCTAAAGCTGGCCCAGAATAAAAAAAAAAGAAAGAATAAAAGGAGAGGTTGGGAGCTTCAGTCACCCACCAGCCTGAAAACAGCCCTCAGCCCCTCACCCAGACTAGCCAGGCACCCCAGTGGGGACCCCCACCCTGAAGGGTGTGTGACCAGCTGCAAACAGCCATCATGCCCTCATCCAGGCTGGCCAGACACCCCAGTGGGGACCCCCACCCTGATCCAGGACACCCTTCAGGGCAAACCAGCCAGTCCCCACCCGTGCACCAGGCCTCTATCTTATATAGTAAAAGGGTAATATGCCTCCCGGCATTGGGATCAGCGTGACAGGGGGCAGCGCCCAAACCCCCTGATCGTCCTGCGGCTCTGTGACAGAGGGTGGGGCCACAACCTCCCTATCCACCCTGCTCTGTTTGTGACAGGGGAAGGCGCCCCAACCCCCTGATTAGCCCTGCTCTGTGCCTGATAGGAGGGAGCTCCCCAACCCCCTGATCGCCCTGCGGCTCTGTGTGTGACAGGCTGTGGTGCCCCAACCCCCTGATCGGCCCTGCTCTGTGTGTGACAGGGTGTGGCACTCCAACCCCCACCCACGGGCCCTGCTCTGTGTGTGATGGCGTAGAGCCATAACCTCCCCATCAGCCCTGCCCTGAGTATGACAGTGTCGGCGCCCTAACCCCCTGATCGGCCCTGCTCTGTGGGTGATAGAGGGCTATGCCCTAACCGCCCCCCCACGGGCCCTGCTCTGTGTGTGACGGGGTAGAGCCCTAACCTCCCCATCGGCCCTGCTCTGTGTGTGACAGGGGGTGGTGCCCCAACTCCCCTATTGGCCCTACTCTATGAGTGACAGGGGGGAGCTCCTCAACCCCCTGATGGGCCCTGCTCTGTGAGTGACAGGGGGCAGTGCCCCAACCTCCTGATTGGCCCTACCCTGAGCGTGACTGAGGGTGGCATCGCAACCTCCCAATCCGCCCTGCTCTGTGCATGACAGGAGGTGGCGCCCCAACTCCCCAATCAGCCCTGCTCTGAGTCCGACCAGGGGCTGCACCTAGGGATTGGGCCTACCCTCTGCCACCTGGGAGCAGCCTAAGCCAGCAGGTCGTTATCTCCCGAGGGGTCCCAGACTTCGAGAGGGCACAGGCCGGGCTGAGGGACCCCCCTTCCCCCCCCCGAGTGCACAAATTTTTGTGCACCGGGCCTCTAGTATATATATAAATTATATATATGTGAATATATGTCACATTTACAAATTATGACTACCAAGAAAATTTAAACAGATATCAAGAAATAATATCCTACAGACCACCCACCAGTGTTACAATGAAAGTTAAATATCAAGCATCTAAAGATAATTATAATACCTAAGTTTAGAAAATGGGGGGAGTATATCCCTCATAAAAAAATGATAGATTAAAGAGAAAATCTTAATGGAAATTATAAAAATGATTTGAATTCGATAGCATCAAAAGAACTATATGAAGTTTTCTGAAATGCCAACCAAACTACTTAGAGTAAAATGGATCATCTTAAAAAGATTGAAAATAATTGAGTTAAGCATTCAGCTCAGGAAGTCTGAAGACAGCAATAGAGCTTAAAGGAAAGTAAAAAGAAATGATAAAAATATCTCTTTTGCACCAGTAATTGGAATGTAAATCAGTAGAACCTTTGACACATGGTGAAAGGGGCATATTCAAAGATGTTCACTGGGGTCAGGAGAGAGAGAAATAAAACTAAACCCCAAAATATTCATCAAGGAGGAAAAAAAGTAAATTGTGGGATATTCAGGCGATGAAATACAATATAGTATGCTCACACTCTAGTTCTCTTGCTATGCCTGGGAAATCTTGTTCATCTTTCCAGCCTCAATAACCCTTGGCAGAATTCAGTTTTCCTGGGGATAAAACTGCTCTTGAATTCATTTCCTTAATACTGTTTTTCACGGTATATGATTATGAGTTGTGTCTGTATCTCTCCTGATACAGTATGAGATTCTCAGGGGCAGGAGCCTAGACTTTTTTTTTTCCCCATCACTGTATCCTCCGTGTATAGTGGGTGTTCATGAATATTGGTTGAAATAAATGAAGGTCTATTCCATCGTAAAAAACAAATACACTATACCAGGTGAAATAAAATATTTTCTTCTAAGTGTTTTTTGAGGTGGACTGTCATCACAGGTGCCTTTGAAATTGTGATAAAAATAGATCAATTAATAGATTCATATCAATGTGTGACTTTGCAAATAATTTTAGAGGTTACCAGGTCCCTTTAAACCCACTCCTGAAATAGGTCAAGACTATACTTTTTGAGATTTCTAAAAATAATATACAATAAAACTCCTCTGTGGTTATATTATTGCCCACATTGTCTACTGCTACTATTCTCATAGTATAGGTGTCTAATACTATGGCTGGTTGAAATGTGCTAATAAATAAAGGTGAATTCTTTGTTCTAGAGCAGCAATTTTCAACCTTCATCTCATGGTACACATAAACTAATTACTAAAATTCTGTGCCACACCAAAAAATATGTTAAAAGTTTAGCTGATCTGACAAGAACAATTGGTATAATTTTGATTCTTTCACACGGGAAGGCTATTGTTGTGTTGGCTGTTGTCATTTTTTATTTGACAGTCTGAGGGAAAAGAGGTCAGTGCCCCTGACTAAATAACCAGTTGTTGCATATTTTAAAATTCTTGTGGCACACCGGTTGAAAATCGCTGCTCTCTACAGCATATAGTTTGGGGAGAATACTACATAGAACAATACAGCATCAGTGTAAAACTTGGTGAATTTTCACTTCGGATAGACTTTATCTGTACAAGGATGACAGTGAATCTTTTCAATCTGTACCACAACAGATTCTTTTCTGAAGGACAAAACAGCCAACAAGAAGCTCAAAAAAAGAGAGAGAAATGTTACAAATGCTACCTTAGCTTCCTGAACATGAGTAAATATTTGATTCTGTTTCATCATGTTTTTTTTCCTTTGGAATACTATAGACCTGTGACTCAGATGCTATGTCACAGATGAGCTAAGAGTAGATATATTCAAATGTGTAGCATGTATTCAGGACCCAATGGAACAGCAATTTGTTGATCATTCTCTTTGGAATAAGATACTCAAGTGTTCAATAGAGTACCATATTTTTCCATATATAAGACACTATTTTTTTCTAAAATCATTAGACTGAAAATTGAGAAGCTTCTTATACATAGAAGTCAGCCAAGGAGGGAGCCACGAGGGTGCGTAGCTGCCTATACCTTGTCAAATAGGCTTCCTCCAATCACAAGCCTTATTGTTACTGACATCAGCTGATGCCCTTATTGGAGGTGGAGGTGGAGAGTGCACAGATGCAAGATGGACCAGAGTGTTCTGAGCCCATAAAGATGTCAAAAAATAAGAAGATAAATACCAGTAAGCAATTGTCTTAAAATTCAAACAAAATTTTGAAAAATTCAAAATTTGCAAAATTCAAAACGAATGTAATCAGCTATGCAAAAGAGCATAGAAATAGAGCTTCAGAGAAACAATTTGGACCTCCTCCCACTGAGTGTATGATCAGACAGTGGAGAAAACAGGAAGAACAACTCCTTAAGATGCCAAAAAAGAAGAAGGCCTTAAGAGGAAAACCAGCAAAATGTTTAAAATATTGATTTCTTAATTTAGGTTGGAAAGTGGGGGGTATCTTATACATGGGGGCATCTTATACACAGAAAAATATAGTTGCAGTTCATCAGGAATTCTTTACAAAAAAAATAGATAGTAATACTATTGCATGGTCAAAATTAGAAAACATTGAAGGAGACTATTCTTTGTTATTACTAATTAATGTGAATTTAAATGTTCCTTTTAGATGCATTGGTTCTGATGAATTTTACTGGAATTTGTTATTGAATTCAGTATCTATTTAATGTACCAGCTCTTTACAAAATTTAAGAATTAAGACAACTTTGAGAATATCTTATTGGCCAGTGCTGCTGCATCTATTTAATTAGATGCCTTTAGTACACATCTAAAGCCATTTTAGCCTGGCATAGAGAGCATGATAGGTTAATTCAAGTAGGGACCAGGATTGCTGATTTTATCTCTTAAAAATATCTCACCTGGATTACTGCAATTTCTCCCACTTTAACCCTACTCCCACAGTCTCTTAGCTCAGCAACTAGAGTGATAGCTTTCAAAATCCCAGGGTTGGATTATGTCACTCTTCTGCTCACAACCCTTTTTAGCACTTTCCATTATCATGCAGAGTAAGAGCCAAAGCCCTTAAAGGGCCTACAAGTCCCTCAGGCCTCTCAGCCTGTGACTTTATCTCCTACCATCTTTCCCCTGAGGCACTCTCCCCAACCACCCTGACAACTGCCATAGGCAACTGCTCTATCTGGGCCATCTGCTTGGAATGGCCTTGTCCAGGTGTCTGCTTGGCCAACTCTTTCACCACCTTCAAGTCTTTCTTTGTCTCTCAGCTAACCTGTATCCCTTCCCTGGTCCTCCTTATCCTGCTGACATTATTTTATTCCTTGTGAAATGTAATAGCTTTGGATAATATTTATACTTTATTTATGCTATAAATATATATTTGTTATGTTTATTGCTTGTTCCCCAACTCCTTCCAGGATGTAGTCTCTTCAAGGATAGGTATTTTAATAATATATTCCAAACATCTAAAATAGCTCTTGGCACATAGTATAGGCTCTCAGTATATTTGTTGAATCAGATGATCAGATGAATGAACAGATTGGCTGGACAACCTAACATGTATGTCTTAATTCATTCTGAGGAAACCAAAATGAATAAGAAGACATGCTCCTGCCCAAACCTGAGTTTACCTCTAATCTTAAGAGCTACATTAAAGTGTTTGCCACTGACCTCAGACAGGCCTGAGTGAAGGAGCAGGGATAGTTCTACCAGATCTACTCAATTTCAGGAGAAAAGATTTCAGTGATATTAAAAAAAAAAAAAATGAATTACTGCCTAATTTCAGAACTCTTTCTTAAGTAGTCCATTGGTGAGGAACTAAGTTGAACCATTGTTTGGTGTGTTGGAAGGCTGAGCATTAGGGAGAGAGCAGCTTGGGAACAAAAAGTATGAAGCTATAAGGAATAAAGTAGCATAATTTCTGTTTTTCACAAGTGAAGAGATAAAAGCAATTAAGAAGTTTGTGTCTGGGACAGCCATATCTGGGGATCTCAGATGGTTGCAGGTCCACAGGCACTGATTTCTGCTTTCATAACTCACACTTGAAAGCAGCCTTTTCTTGTTAAAGATCCAATGTCTTTATCATAGCTGTGTGTAGGCAGTGCTGGAGCTGAGACACAAAGATTCTCTGATGTGGGCCAAGATCTTAGGGCCGAGGGAGAGGAACACTGATGTGAACATTCAGGTCATAGTCCACTCAGACTGTGATCACACAATGTCATAGACTGGATGCTCAAGCAACCAACATTGATTTCTCACAGTTATGGATACTGAGAAGGCAAGATCAGTCAGCATGGTTGGGTTCTTGGCCAGGGCTCTCTTCCTGATATATAGACAGCCTCCTTTATACTGGGGCCAGGGCAGGGAGAGAGTCAGTTCGATAATCTCTTTATAAGGACACTAATCCCATCCTGGGGGTTATACCCTCATTATCTCATCTATACCTAGTTACCTTCCAAAGGTCCCACCTCCAAATGTCATTGCATTGGAATTAGGGCTTCAACATATGAATCCTGCAGGTTCACAAATATTCAATCCATAGCAGTCCCTGAGAAATGCCTGTATATGCCTGTGTAGAAATTTTCAGAGGTCTCTTAGAGGTTTAATGAAGAGTTGTCTGTGCTATCTCAAATTTTAGGGTTCCCTCTCCCCTCCCCAACAAACACCCCCTACTCCCACCTATGCCAATATGTCCAATTCCCCATCCATCTGAGTCTTTCTTCTACATGAAAGAATAAAAAAAATATTTTTATGTAAACTAAATATGACTAAATGAATAAGTTTTCAGCTGCATATTTTTTTAATAGCAACCCATTTCTGGGAAATAATTAGTTTTTTCTGACAGCAGTACTTGAGAGATTAGAAGTAATACCATATTAAAATTGCATATAATAACATGAAAAGTAAAAAATGGCTTCTAGAAGAAATAGGCTCAGATAATCCTAGTATAGGGTGTTCTATTTCTTCCTTGTAATTCACTTTATTGATAGGTACATTATTTTTAACCTTGATGGTAGTCAAAATTAAAATTGGATAGATTAGCATAGTGATTTATTAAATCCTGGCTAAACATTTCTTTTATTATTCCCTAGAATCCCTTCATTACTTGCCAGCCTTTAGAATAATTTTAACATTAAGTTAAGCAAAGAATTCTCAAGTAAATAGCCCTTAAAATATGTTACACATTTTAGGAACCAATATAAGCAGCTTTAAATTTGACCATTATGGCACATAATATACACAGCTACTATTGTCTATTTACATAGATAATTAAAAATTGATTATATTTTGGGAAGCCTCTGTATACCTATCAAAACTGGGGAACTTATCAACTAGCAAAATCCATTATTTTGATATTCTGCAATCAATAATTTTAAGGTGCAATTTTCAAAAGAATATATTTCTTAGTTTTAGCTTGCTTTCATAATGGTGACTCTTCTTATAGTCACTGCAAACTCAAAATTATTTTTTCATAATTTAGTACCCTTTAGGTTTCCATTAATAAATACGTTACTATTTATAAAATGAGAAAATTCTCTTTTAATATAATTTTTAAATATCCTAAATATGTTTTGCTCTCCCATTCAAATTGGCTTTCAAAGGGCCCTTGGACAATAGGACTGTCACAATGATGTAAATTATGTAGCACAAGAAAGTATGCAGTTATTTAAATAGAAATTCTTGGAAGGATACATGACCATAGGATGCAAATCAGTATGTTTTATTAAAATTTTGAAAAACAGCTTGTATGACAATAAGTCTGTACATATTACTGGTGTGGAAAGTATTTTTAGACTCAGATCCTCATATTGGCTTTACAAGTGGTATAGAACAAAGAGCCATAGTCTACCTTTAAATTCTAATCTAACCTCTTCTTCCATTTCATAGAGCTGCTTCTTTCCTTTTTTTAATCCTCACTCGATGATATTTTTCCATTGATTTTTAGAGAGAGGGAAAGACAGAGAGAAACATTGATGTGAGAGAAACACATCAATTGGTTGCCTCCAGCAGGAGCCCCAACCAGGGCCTGGGCCTGGGAGGAGCCTGCAACGGAGGTACTTGCCCTTGACTGGAATGGAACCCAGGACCCTTTTGTTTGCAGGCCTACGAGGGCTGCTTCTTTCTAAATAATTCCAGTGGCCAGAAAGAATTGTATTAACTGCAAAGACTCAAATCACACACAACAAAAGATTGAATGTGGGAGCAAACTTCAGAAGAAAAAATTGTCAACAGAGAGTAGTCTAAGAAAGTGAAGTTTCATTTATATATTATTCTTTAGTACTTAAATTTTTTATTTATTAATTTGAGAGAGAGAGAGAGAGAGAGAGAGAGAGAGAGAGAGAGAGAGAGAGATTGACTTGTTGTTCCACTTATTTATTTGGTTGATTCTTGTATGTGCCCTGACCTGGGATCAAACCAGCAACCTTAGAGTGTCAGCACAAGGCTCTAACCAACTGAGCCACCCAACCAGGGCAGACTGAAAGGAGAAAAGCAATCATTCTCAACAGTCT
The DNA here is from genome assembly GCF_014108235.1 of Myotis myotis. Taxonomy (NCBI): domain Eukaryota; kingdom Metazoa; phylum Chordata; class Mammalia; order Chiroptera; family Vespertilionidae; genus Myotis; species Myotis myotis. Next base: position 205,868,699 of record NW_023416324.1, on the reverse strand, counting down.
TTGGGCTGGGGGACAGGGCGTTAACCCCAACCCTTGAGTCAAGGCAGTAGTATGAGTTGTCAGCATGTGGAGACAAAGGAGCATTCACTTTGCAATAACCTAGTCCTGTTTTCTTACAACACTGCATAAAACAGCAACGGAGCACAAGATACCACACAAGCTGCCAATATTGGATTCATCCACGCTTGCAGGCAACCATAACACAAAAGTGTCTTCATAGTCAGCAACTTGTGCTTTTGGTACTCTTAAATGTTTGTTCAACCTCTGAATTTCCTTGGCATCTTCTTCTTGCTCCTTTCATATAATACACCAGACATAAACAGCTCCTAACTTCAGTGCTTAGTTACAACAGCTATGAACCGGCAGATCTAGAAATGTAACCATTCTCTATGGCTCTAACGATGGGATAACTTTATCAACATTAATGTAAATGGGAGTATAATTTATTTTCTCTCATGCAGACAGGTTTTCCATGTTTCATACTACATTATTTGTGCACTAGAGGCCCGGTGCATGAAATTCGGCGATCAGCACCTATCGGGGCTGTCTTGCCCAGTGCCAGTCGGGGCTGCTCTGGTGGACTTGAGGAGTGCTCACCAATATCCAGGTCTCTTCCTTCCGGGGCAAATAGAAGACTATGCTTCCTAGGAAGCCCTCTTGTAGTGAAGTGGAGTCATGGGATAGCTCTGATCATTGCACAATGAGCAAAACTGTACACCACTTCCGGACTGGGTTAGCTAAAAGCCTCTGTGGGACCTTTCAATGTAAAGAGCCTGGATCCCTGAGTCATTGCATGGAGGAGAGCTCTCCTGGTGAGTCGTCTGACTTAAGCAGACTTTGGTGGAAGAGGAAATACACTTTCTCAGTTTAGCTACTGAGATTTGGGCTTGTTTGTCACAGCAGCATAAGCTCAGCCTATTTTAATACTTCTCATCTCAATTATTTCTACAGCTGTTATCAGCACTTTACCAACATCCCAATACACCACTATCTCCCATTAAGATATTTCAGAGAAGTACAAAAAGCATTTACTGGTGCTGTGAGAAAATAAGGCGGGAGAGGATGGCAACTTTTGCCTCAGCCACGCCAAACTGCTTATTGTTTTACAAACTTTATAAGCTATTTCCCACATCAGTGACTTTGCACATGCCCTCTGCCGGAATATTTTTTCATCTTGTTTAACTGGCAAATTCCTACTGCTTTCAGCCTCTGCTTACATGTCATGCCATTTATAAAACTTTCCCTGATCTCCCCTCCAGGGCTCCTCATATATAACCATTTCAATGGTGACGTTGAGCTTACATCTGTCACCTCACTCCCCCACCCCCACTCACCCAAGACAACTCTTTGTGTGCCAAACCCCTAACACAGAACCATACATAGTAGATACAGAGTAGGTGCTCAGCCCTTGTGGAATGAATTCATAGCTCTAAATACCATTCTAGCTCTGCTGCCTGGTATTAATGGAATTTAAAAGATGGCATGCCTATATCTCGACACCCATCCATCCTGGGATGCTCATTGGGTAAAAAGTGGCACTGTTCGGTCATATCCTTCATGAGGGAAAAATGTAATCTTTTCTTTCAGCAGTTTATATGGAAACTTGAAAAAAACAGTACTTTAATGTTGAACTTGTTCTTACTCAGGTTTTGAGGGGGGCATTTTATTGCTCCAGATTGATTTATCTTTGTAATTCTTTTTTTGGCTCGCAGCCGTTGGTATTAGATGATTACCATTCTTCTTAGGGCTAAGCTTATTTTCCTTGTGCACTCTGTGCTTTGGCTTTGAAAGGGGAACTTGTTGAGAAAAATCAGCTCCTGGTTTCTTTGTTCCTATGGGGATCTGAATTCTGAAATTTGTATAAAAATAGATTTCATTTAAGAGAGCAGCTATTCTAAAATTAATAATCAAATCATGGGGGAAGTAGAGATGCCAGGTATTTTTTAAGGGATTATATTTCCGGAATACAATGTTGTTTAGTATTTATATTTGGCTCTTTTTTTTCTTATTACAGGACGACATATGTTCTGAGTTGGGGCATTGCTGGTTTTGCCTCATCAACTTGAAAGCCCTCTCTAGACAGCATAAGGCATGTTTGGCTGAATACTGCAATAATGTGCTGTTATAACTGGTGGCTGACTCATCTGTTTTTGCAGGATTGGTCCTGTAAAGAACTGAGTCATATGTCTCCTGTCAAAATTGAGTGAGAATTTTAAAGTCAAAATTAAAATGAACCCTTTAGAAGAGAAAAGTGAGAAATCACAGCAACCTGTGGGCTGAGGGTTCTCAGAGCTACTCTGTGAGTTCTTCCCAAGTTGAATTATTATACTCTTCGCACTTTTGTGCAGCAAGTGGAAAAATGCAAGCTCGGAGCTCACTGGTACTGTTATGAAAAGGATGGTAGTAGGAATGATTCCAGTTTCTCTGCAATCAACTATAAACCTAGAGCACTTTGTTTGTTGGTAAAGCTCAGATGAGGGACCGGGGTCATTTTAGCAAGTGGGCGCTCACCTAGATTGGGTAGGGAGCTTCCAGAGATCATGCACTTTTGGAGCCTGTTTCTCTTCCCTCAAATGAAAGGATTCACAGCATGGGCATCCGGGGCAGGTATCTAAGGTGTACGACTCAGGGCACAGGAGACACTGATGCTAGAGAAACACGGAGAGCTGCTTCAGACTAAAACCGCCGAGCTCAGTCATCGATCGCATCATGCTATGACTCTGAACGTGGAACCAAAAACATCTTTGGGGACCTATGAGTCTGTCTCTGCTTTGTTTGTTTATTTTGTTCTTAAGGTTCTACAAGGGTGTGCGTTTGGCAGTGAGTCTGTTTCCTTCAGATAAGTACCCCAAAGTGGAATTACTACATCATATGGGGGTTGTGCTTTTACTTAATTTTTTGAAGATCCTTCAGACTGTTTTTCATAGTGGCTGCACCAATTAACAATCCCACCAACAGTGCACATGGGTTCCCTTTTCTCCACCTTCTCCCCAGCATTTGTTATCTTGTCATTTTGATGGCAGCCATTCTAATAAGTGTGCGGTGGTATCTCACTATTGGTTTTGATTTGCATTTCCCAAATGATTAGTGCTGAGCACATTTCATATACCTCTTAGCCATTTGATTGTCTTCTTGGAAAAATGTCTGTCTATTCAGGTTTTGTTTTTTACCCATTTGGGTTTTTTCTATTGAGTTAAATGGGTTCTTTATATATTATAGATGTTAACCCCTTATGAGACACATGATTTGCAAATATTTCCTCTATTCCATCCGTTGCCTTTTCATTTGTCAATTGTTTCTTGTTGATTGTTTCTTTGCTGACATGATGTTCTTATAACTGTGTTTTCTCTCCTTTATTGTTGACTTTTTTTAACAGTTGTTCTTATGCCATTTTATTGAATTTGCTGTTTCAAAATGCCCTTGGGATAAAGAGAATGTCAATAGGCCGACAGAAGAACTAAAAATACAGATAATAGAGCCTTTAGAATAGTTTTTAAAATTATAATATACTAGGGGCCCAGTGCATGAACTCGTGCACCTTGAAAGGAACTGTGAGCCTCGAGGCTGCAATGGGCACAGGGGTGGGTCTCGGCCCATCCTCCACGCCCCCGCCTGACTCCCCCACCAGAGATCCTGGTCCCCTGTTAGCCAGCAGCCCTGCTCCTGCTGCTGCCACTCCCACACACTGAGGGTGCCGGCCCCACTAGCACCACTCCGCTGATGGTGGAACAACTGGGCTGGCACCAGTAACAGGTGTGAACAAGACTGTGCCGTCAGCGACTGCAAGCGGAGGCTGCTGCCCTGATCGCCCCCCAGGAGCAAGTGGAGGTAGAGAAGTCCTTAGGGGTGATTGGGGCCAGCAGCCGCTGCTCACACCTGCTGACAGTGCCGAGCGATCAGGACCGGCGCCAGGTGCGGGTAGTGGGTGCAAGAGGCAGCTCCGGTGCCAGCAGTGGATGCAAGCACCTTGCAGGACCGCAGTGCTCAGGAGCAAAGAATTTTCAGTAACCACCAGAGGCTCGCCCCATGAAAGCCGCCGGCGCCCTGGCTTGGTCTGGCTCCCCTGCTCACCTGCTCCACCATCACGCCACAGCCAATGCCTGCCATGTTCTGCACTCTGCCGCCTGCTGCTGACATCCGCCATGTTCTGCGTGCGCCCCTGGTGGTCAGCACACGTCATAGTGACCGATTGTTCAGTTGTTCAGTTGTTCCACCGTTCGGTCTATTTGCATAGTAGGGTTTTATATATACATAGCTAAGCAATGTGGGGAGGCCTAAAATGTTCACTTATTTTTTTAAAAAGTACAGAGTTTAATTTTTATCACACCTCCCTTTTGCAAGGAGTTATAAAATTCCAATTTTCCCAGAGGTATTTTTTCTCCTCTGACTGCTATACTTAAGTGTTATGATAACCTGAGTAGGTAATATCCAGACAAGTGTTTTATTGTGACTTTTTAACAATGTTACCTGCTCAAGACAAGCTGATGATTTCTGTCAGCTCCTCATTAGATGTTAAATCTCCAAGAGGCCGTGACAGTGCATGTTCTTCAAGAGTGGTCTCTAGGCAACAGGATTCCAGGCAGATAGAGACTGGGGAGGACACAAAAATGAACAGAAATCAGATAAAGATGCTGAGGTTGGAAAAAAGAAGAATGTAGAAGAAATGTAGACATGTCTGATGAGACATATATGAGAACATTCTAGTATCTTGGAGGGAGGAGTTAAAAGAAAGATGTTTAACCTATAATTTATTTCTTAACTTAGACTATTATTTTTTATTATTCATTCAGGACTTGTTTAATCACCTTTGAATTTTTAATCAATAACATGTAGTGCTCAATAATGCACTCTTAAAATATAATTTTGATTCAATTTCGATCATACACCTCAAATTACTTTTCCCTTTTTAAAAGAATGAAATACGTGTTTTAGGAAGGCAGGACTTGGATATTTGAAAGTATATCCCACCACTCAAGAACAGACTCCAAATTATCTCACTAATATCCTAAATAAATGAGGTCCCCATACATTCTCTCCTATAATGGAGAATCTTGCGGGGGAGGGAGGGAGAATGTTAAACTTGTTAGGAGTTATATCCAATTTTTTTTCCAATTTTTTTTCCTTTCCTTTTCCCATCTACCTCCAGAATCAAGTATAAATAAACACTTTTGAAAAGAGCAAATACCCTCTTGACCATATCTATAGAGCAGAATATAAACATTTGGGCAAAAACAAACTAGCACATGTGAATAAAGAATAAAGAGAAGAAAATTCATAGACAAAAGCATGCACCTACAGAAGCAGAGCACCACCTGTTCCACAGGTAGCATTAAAGATAAATTAAATCTTAGCTTTAACATTGGCTACAGCTTACAGGTGTATTACAACATGGAGAAATACAGGATAAAAAAGGAAATATATTTGGAGTTAAACAATTTATAAATAGACTTATAACACTTGTTTCGGGAATACAAGGAATCAGTGGCCTATAAAAGGAAAGACAGACACTGTGATATCTCATCCTTGTAGATGCAAAAACCAAGAGAAATTATAAGGGCCAAAATAATTTAACTATTTTCTATTTGCTGGGGGCTTTACAGCTTAACGTAATTAGTGTATAAGAAGCACACTGTGACTATATCTTTCTTTTGAAATGCTTACATTCATAAATAACCTACTGTTCTCCTATTGCTCTACAAATGTAACTTAGTCTTCTTATCAAATTTGCTATACTCATCTACTCCCTGACTACCTGCAAAGGAAACAGCAGTGTCTTAGTCTGCTTGGGCTACCATAACAAAGTCACTGGGTGACGCTGTCTTGGCCCAGCTGGCGTGGCTCAGTGGTTCAGCGTCCACCTATGAACCAGGAGGTCATGGTTTGATTCCTGGTCAGGGCACATGCCCAGGTTGCAGGTTCGGTCCCCAATGTGGGGCATGCAGGAGGCAGCCAATCAATGAATTTCTCATCATTGATGTTTCTATCTCTCTCTTCCTCTCCCTTCCTCTCTGAAATCAATAAAAATATATTAAAATCAAGAAAAGACACTGCCTTTTATTTGACTAGGGTAGAAATTCCCTCACTCAGCCCTTGCCCCCTCCCTGCCTGCACTGCCATAGACTCTTCCTCTAGCAAGAAAATACTGCATTTCCCCACCCTTTCCCATTTTTCTTCCCATTGTTGAAGAACATAATTATTTTTCAGCCATTTTCATGTGCTCGCTGATATTTTGTGCATTCGGACCCAGCAGCTTTTCACGAGCAGAACCTCCTGCTTGTCTGTTGACCTCATGTCTGGCCTCACTCATGAACTCCCAGCCATTCTGCTCTACCATACTTTGCAGGGTCCCAAATGCACTGTGTTCCCTCCCTCCCCTTTGCCTGGGCTTTCTCTTGCCTTGCTGAATTCGTTTACTGTTGAAGCCATAACAAATTACCGAAAAGTGTTGCTTAAATCAACAAAAACTTGTTCTCACAGTCATGGGGCCAGATGTCTGAAATCAAGGTATCCAGGTATCAGCAGGGCCTGGCTCCCTCTGGAGGCTCTAGGGGAGAATGTTCTCTTGTCTCTTCTGTTTCTGGGGGGCTGTTGACATTCCTTGGCTTGTTCCACTCTCTGTCACTGTGGTCACACTGCCTGCTTCTGTCTGTCAAATCTTTCCTGCGAGTCTCTTTAAGGATACCTGTCATTGGGTTTGGAACCATCCAGATGTCCAGGATGATCTCTTGATCTCAAGATTCTTAAGTTCAGTACATCTGTAAAGACCTTTTCCAAATAAGATAACACTCACAGGTTCTGGGAGTTAGGACAGAGACACATCTTCTGAAGAGCACCATTCAATCCACTGTACTTGCCCATGCCTTTCCTCACCTCTTTTGCAAACTCCTAATTGATGACCCTGTCTCTCCATTCTTGTCTCTTGCAAGCTATTTGTTAGTCTATGGATATTCTCCTGAAACACACCTCTATTCCTGCCGCTGACCTATCCGCTATACAGTCACCCTTTACCGTGGTTTTCAAGGCCTTTTATGAACTCACTCTAGTTTAGCTCTCTGAGCTCATCTGCAACCATTAGTCAAACATCTTCCTGCCATCAAAGTTACTTACAGTACTTACTTTACTGAACCGTTTTCCCTTAATATTTGCCTTTCTCTCTCTCTCACTCTCTCACGGCTTGATTTTCTTTCTGAATAATTTTTTTTTACTTCCTTGACCAACTTACCTTTCAAAGCTCATTTTCATTATCATTTCTTTCATATTTCTTAATATCTTGTCTAACTGTCTTCCTTCCCTGGTGTCATTCAAAAGAGACACTTTCTGGATCTACAGTTCCCAGACAAACATCTGAATAGGTACTACATCCACAGTGCACAAATATATGAAGAAATCTGTTTCTCATTTGCTGCAACCTTTTGCAGTGAGGATTCAGGATCTGGAGAAGGGGCTGTGCACAAACGGATATACTAGACAAGAAATGTAAATTTAGAAGGCATGGGGGGAGTCAGGTGGAGACCTTACTCTCTAGTGGAGAGGTTCCCCAAATGCCTGGACCATTGGCTTTTTATTTATTAGAATACACATTTCCCCTTTAGCAAAGCATATAAAGCATATAAAGGTAAGGTTTGGTAAACAGTAAAAAATTATCAGGGCCGTGGTCGGCAAACTGCGGCTCGAGAGCCACATGCGGCTTTTTGGCCCCTTGAGTGTGGCTCTTCCTAAGCCTTAGGAGTACCCTAATTAAGTTAATAACAATGTACCTACCTATATAGTTTAAGTTTAAAAAATTTGGCTCTCAAAAAAAATTTCAATCGTTGTACTGTTGATATCTGGCTTTGTTGACTAATGAGTTTGCCGACCACTGGGTTAAGGGATTGCCTTGAGCCACTATTATCTCCACAGAACAATCAGTGCATAGCTTTTAGCCCTTGCTAAAGCCCAAGGTCCATCAGCCTTCTGTGTTCCCTGCTGCACTTTCATGACAGTGTAGACAATGGGTAGCTTTCAGCACTCATTCTTTCTTGAAATGTAAAAGATGAAAATATTGTAAAGCTGATGTCAAATTTAGCTGCTTGAAATTTCAAACCAAATGAAAATATATGACAAAAATGACATATGGGAACTCAATTTGAGATTTAATTCAGACTTTTTCATTCAGTGAGAGCATAAAATCAATATTTACACATGGTCGCCTAAAAGAGCCATGTTTTGCTTGTCTTTCAATGTAGAAAAGACTGTGTGTTTCTTAGGCATTTTAAAACATAACATTTAGGGGGCCTTGATCTTAAATGGATTTATTATCAAAAAAACAATTATTAGTTTTAGATTATCACAATATTGTTGTCAGAAGCAGTATGTGTGACTCCTTCTCAGGTTGGTCATATATGAGCCACGTTTCACTGAGTCCATGGCATTTTAATAACTTGAACTTAAAATAGTAAAAGACCAAGTTATATTTCTTAGCCCCATGTCGTACTAGAACTTCCCTTAGGTACAAAAATAAGCAGCAAACTATCTGCTAGTAGCAGATGGGGGGAAAAAGAGGCCAAGATTTATAGAATAGAGCCAAAAGTCTCAATGATCATTTTTCTTTGTAGGCATGCTAGCTGATTTGCTTTTTAAAAACTGACCTTTGTTTAATAGAACAAAATCCGAATTCTTGTTAAAGGATTTATTTTATGTTCTGTGGCTTGAGTGATAGAAGACTGATGAAACAGTCTTGAAGTCATGAACTGATGAAATATTGGACATAATCCCAAACTCTACATTAAATAAGTTATTGGTGTTATTCCCTGGAATTTTATGATTTGGATTTCCTGATGAGGGTACATTGGTGAAAAGAGGTTTACTTGCAAATTAAATCTGAGCAAGTGTGTGAATATTTGAAGGACCAGAAAAATTATTAAGATTGTTGACTTTGATGCCAAGTAAAGAAGAAAAATAAAATCCCTTGGCACCCATGCGATTTAGTGTAAGTGAATGGAGTATTCTTTAATGACCTTTCTATATCCTCAAAGCTAAGAGATTAATATGTTACTGTCCAATTAATACCTTTCATTACCAGCAGATACTTTCAAATTTGTCATCCCACTGGACTTAAGCAGTTCAAAAACTGCTTAGGAGAAACTTTAGTAACAGTTATAAATGACTAAAGGAAATTAAAGTATACCTTTTCACTAAGATTTACTTATATCTTCTAGAAAATTGATCTTTCTTGCTGGATGTGGGTTAGGTCAGCAATAGAACAGGATGTTGGATAAATAATGGGTCTGAACCAATCTGGCAATTCCAGGCTGCTGGACTAAGTTTTCTCCCTACTTGGGAAGCACTGATCCGCCTGTTTCATAGAGCCAGACATATACTTTAATGACTATCTCTGAGCAGTAAAGATTGCAAACAATTGTTCAGTTTCTGTACTTTTTTAACTTTTGTTAACATTTTCCTAGTTTTGTGTATTACCAATCAGACATATTTTTCTATGTTGGAAATTCATTTTGCGCCTGTAATTTCTTCCCATATTTCAAATGCATTCAGTAGACTGAAAACATGAAATAAAATGAGGACTGGAAAGAAAATAATAGTCACATACATAATGATGTTTTTTCTATTTCATTTCTGTAAACAGAAATGTTTTGACTTAAATTACTATCCTTTTTGGTGAGAAATTGCTGCTAAAATCACCTCTTTTTCCAGTTCCACATATCAGATTCAACCTTATGTTTTTTCCCCCTGGCCCTGTCCTTCACCTTCTTAACCAATTTCAGCTGAAACAGAAAGCTCATAAGCAGCTTTAGACCTCTTCGTTATAACAGCCCATTGATCCTCAACTCTGACTCTAGATTAGCACCAGCAGCTGACTTTAAAAAATATAAAAATATCTGGATCTCATCCCAGAAATTCTGATTTAATTCATTTGGATTAGGGCCCCGGCATCAGTATTGTGTGTGTGTGTGTGTGTGTGTGTGTGTGTGTGTGTGTGTGCATGATTTAATTTAAATCTAACGTGAAACCAGAGGTGAGGACCACGGGCGTCACTCTGAGGCATAATGGGACTGGCGCTCATATTCTTGACCCAATCAGGAGCAGCTGAGTAACTCAGGGAGCCTAATAGCCACACCTGATTCCTTGGAAATTACTCCTGTCTTGGAAGGTAGCATTTCCAGGGCCCACTCCTGGACTTCCATAATTATTTCCTGAGTTGAAACCCTTTTATGATGTCTCATTCTGGTAGCAAGATTCTTGCCCCCCCAAACTGAAGCTTAGAGAGGTCAAGTCACAGAGCTCATTAGTGGTAGAAACAGGATTTAAACTTTGTCATGGCAAATCCACATCCTAGGCTCTGAATCAAAACACCCATACCTTAGTCAAGATATTTAGGCTCTTCTGCAAAAACAGATAAGCCCTGAAATCTCAGGGTCTTAGCCCAATACCACTTCATTTCTTGAACACATAAGCTGTTTGTATCTCTCTCAAGCTGTGACGCAGGGACTTGGTCTCCTTCCATACTGTAGGCTCACTATCCCAGGATGGTTCCAGAACCACAGACAAGCTGGGATAGTAAAAGGTGAGGAAGAAACACGAAATCTTTACTGACCTTGACCGGAATGGATGCAGCACTTCCTTTAATATTCTTTTAGGGAGTATTTGTCACATAGTCTCTCTCCTCTAAGAAGCCGGGGAAGCTGGGAAATGTGGAGAAGGTGGTTCTGAAGGTGGTGAGTGGATAAGACGCAGGAGCACAAGGCTCTTACTGTCTCTGCCACATCCCCGCTGCCTGCACTCACCCGCCTTAGATAAATCTGTGGCAGTAAAGATGGTCACCCCCCTAATTCCCTGTTGCTGTGTTCTCCTTGTTGGATCTGCCTCTTTCTGCCTAATCTGCATTAATTTGATCAGAAGAATCTTTAATCTATAGCAGTGATTTTCAACACACTGGTGTGCTGCAAGAACTTTTAAAATATGGCTATTTTTAAAAACCTGGCTATATAGTCAGGAGCATTGACCTTCCCCCCTTAGATTGTCAAATTTTAAAAAATGACAATAACCAACACAACAATAGTTGTCCAGTGTGCATGCTCCATCTTCAACCATAAATATATTGGTCACATAATAGAGTTGCATCTTATTGGTCATGTCCCATAATAAAGTTGCATCTGATTGGTTAATTCTTGTTACCAGAAATCTTTATACTGTATACAAGTATAGGCACCTGATTTTTTAAAGAGTCACTTTAGAGCAAAAATGGTAGGTAACTATTATTATTATTATTATTATTATTATTATTATTATTATTATGCTGCAAAAAGCTTTATTGTTTCCATTTGGTCCAATGCATGGGAGAGGGCTTCAGGATGGTTAAAAGAATGGCTAGTAGTTTGGGAAAGAGGCTCAGGCAAAAGCCAGACACCAGGGGATGCAGAGGGGCCCCTCAAAGGCCTCTGGGGTCCGAAGGCTCCTAGTCATGCTTGAGGGGGAGCCCTGCGAAGAGTTACTTGCCCAGCCCAGCCTGGGGGCCAGCAGCCTGTGGAGGTGACTCAGGTGTTGCCCATCTTCTTGATGAGTTTCACCCCCTTATCCTGGAAGTGGTCCTCCAGGAAGTCACAGAGCTGAGGGTCTGGGGGTAGAACCCAGGGCCTGCAGCTCCAAAGGGCCTGGGTCAGGTTCCTCTCCAAGGCCAGGGTGGCTTCCATGGGCCCTGAGGTTTGCCCACTCACCTTGGGAGGCTTCAGCACGTCCTGGAAGGGAATGCGGCCATCATGCTGGTTTTGCAGCTTTAAGAGAAGCTCAGCGCCCTCGGCTTCTTCTCCGCCAACTCACGGACGAAGTGGCCCATGCCCTCCAGAGCCATATCTTCATGGTCGCAATAGCAGCCCCAAGAGAGGTAGGTGTTGGAGGCCCGCAGAGGCGGGGGGTCAGGCGGTGGGCAGCAGCCTCCACCTCGGTGGAATTATTCTGACGAGTTTGGGAGCTCATGGTTGGTAGTTGTTTGGCAATAAGGAGTTAAGGTAGAAAAGAAACAGGTGTGTTGGCTGGTCCTGGAGGTGGTTCTGAAAGTGGTGACTGGATGAGATGCAGGAAGGTGGCTGGAGGTTGGGAGAAGGGTGTCCCTGGGTCTGTTCCATCCAAATACTGTTGAAGCAGGAGAAAGATTGGGACCGTCGAGGGCACTGCCTTTGTTTGTTTGTTTGTTTGTTTTGTAAATCAATCAAAATTATATCTATTTTTTTGTCAGATCAGCAAAAAATATACTATTTTTTTTGGTGTACTGCAGAATTTTAGTAATTAGTTTATGTGTGCCATGGGATGCAAAAGGTGGTAAATCGCTGACCTATAGTGAACACCCACACTCTAATTTGCTATTTGCTTGTCTACACTGGCAAGATAATTACCTGAATAACTACAGTTTGCCTTATTCTGCCAGACAACACAGCTTTATTAGCTAATTAGTTTTCTCCCCAGTAGGAGAGCTGTCATTTCCCAGTCCAGTTCTCCTTCTTTTCCTCTGTCCTACTAGATGGAACAGGATATGAACTTTGCCTGTCTTCAGAGGCACTCAAAAGAGACAAAACTGGTGTGCTGCCACTCTGATACCCAGCGTAATCCCTCCAAACACACACATGGTTCATGGCAATGAGAGGGAGGAGCCCCTCCCTAGCCTATTGGAATGCCAAAGAATACAGTGAAACCTTCAAGCACATTATATTAGCTGCTCCTAAAAATGCACAGAATCAATCTGACTTTTGAATCATTTGTGCTCTTAAAAAAAAATCATGTATAATACCTTCCAAACGAAGCACTGTGTCATGGTATAGCCATTTTAGCCAGTAACTTCGGGACAAGGCTATATCTTTCAAAGTAGAAATAATTACTAGTAAGTGAGAGCTAGATAGATGATATGAATAAGTACATGCAGTTTTAATTACTTAGATAAAATACTTAATGCTACCTGGATGATTATTACATCTCTACAGACTTGAGATTGGTGCTTAAATTGACAATAAATGAGATAAAAATTATGGAAAAGCGTTATCTGTTCCCACCTCAGAATTAGAGGCAATATTGTGGGAGAGATTTGTGTGAATAAGTCAGGATAGCTTCTATTACAATTCGCCAATATTCATAGAACTTGGTTCTTGTTGGGATGGAATTAATTATCACACAGAAATTTCAAACTCTTCTAATCTTTTCTTGTATCTTCATTAGTCTGAGATTTCCACCTCTGCTTCGCTTTCTTTTCTTGACCTGCAACAGCTGTATTATTAAAGTGGAATTTCTGCTAATTAGCAGTGCTACTGAGGAGCTGAAGGGGACCTCAGGCATTCTCTGATCCAATTAGATTCTAGCAGCACAAAAACCTGGAGCAGAAGATTAGACTGCATGCAGCAATCTAAGAATAACTCAAAGACTATTATTTTTCACTTATGTTTTCCGGAGGTTCGGGAACATTTGTTTCAGAGAAGCACAATTAAGAGTTCATTGATCATACAGATGAAGAAACCCTCCTATCTATACATGCACATTATGCTAAAAGTTTGTGTATGCAATATTAGAGAGTGCATATGCCTTTTATAAACATATTCTGTTTGGAAAACACACTTGGTTAAAGTCAGGCCAGTAAGCAAGGAGAGTGAGCGGGGTTTATCTTCTGCCCCCTCTCTGCCATCTTCTGAGCCGGCACTTCTCTCCTTTCCTACAAGAGGCCAGAGCTTTCCCTCTGCAGAGGCCCCCTCTTTGGGGGACGTAGGGCACCTGGTGAACTGAGCCATGCTGAAGTGTCACACACTTCCAGGGTATTGTTCTGTGTTGGAATAAACCGTCTCACCAGTCAATGCCTTTTAAGTACTGGGAGTGTCCAAAGCTTTGTGTGCCTGGGGAGAGCAAGGAGGTATAATAAATAAACTTTAGAAGTTTAAACTTGATGACCTTAAACCACCACTAGCTTTACCTTCTATATTTTATGTTCCTGCACTCCCTCTTCCCCACCCTTTCCCCTGCCCCTCGGCCATTATCAGGTTCAGTATCTTACCATGTTTTGACCAGATTACAATGGTCTTTTAAAATTATTATTACTAGAGGTGTGGTGCACAAATTTGTGCACCAGTGGGGACCCTCAGCCTGGCCTGCGGGATCGGGCCAAAACCAGCTCTCCGACATATCCCCTGAGGGGTGCTGAATTGCAAGAAGGTGCAGGCCAGGCCGAGGGACCCCACCAGTGCACGATTGGGGTCAGGGAGGGACACGTGAGGTTGGCTAGCCAGGGAGGGACTGCAGGAGGGCTCCAGGGTGTGTCCAGCCCATCTTGCTCAATCCTGATCAGCCGGGCCCCAGCAGCAAGCTAACCTACCAGTCAGAGCATCTGTCCCCTGGTGGTCAGTGCATGTCATAGCAAGTGGTTGAGAGGACTTAGCTTATCATTAGCATATTATGCTTTGATTGGTTGAATGGCTCACTAGACTACTGGATACTTAGCATATTAGGCTTTTATTATATAGGATTGTTTAAAGTATTACATATTTCTCCTTTTTCCCCCATCGACCCCTCCCCAGCCACTCCCACCCCCAAGGCAAGCCCCCACTTCCCCAGTGTCCATGTCCAATGGTTATGCCAATATGCAAGCATACAAGTCCTTTGGTTGATCTCTTATCACCCCTCCTCCCCTGACTTCCCTCTGAAGTTTGACAGTCTGTTCGGTGTTTCCCTGTCTCTGGGTCTATTTTTGTTCATTAGTTTATGTTCATTATATTCCACAAATGAGTGAGATCATGTGATATCTATCTTTCTCTGACTGGCTTATTTTGTTTAGCATAATGCTCTCCAGGTCCATCCATGATGTTGCAAATGGTAAAATTTTCTTCTTTTTTATAGCAGTATAATGGAGTTTCCTCAAAAAGTTAAAAATGGAACTCCCATTTGACCCAGTAATCCCATTTCTAGGACTATATCCCAAGAAATCAGAAACACCAATCAGAAAGGACGTATGCACCCCTATGTTCATAGCAGCACAATTTACAATAGCTATAATTTGGAAACAGCCTAAGTGCCCATCAGCAGATGAGTGGATTAAAAAACTGTGGTACATCTACAGTGGTCTTTTAATAGGGCTCCCTGAGAACCGTTTGATACCTATCAAATCCACTTTCCACATTCCTTTTAGGCGGATCTGTGCTTACATATTTCCACCTGTTTTCTACACGCTCCAGCAAAAAAGCCAAGTTCTTCACCATGTCATTGAAGACCCTCCTCCTGAACAGCCCCCAACCCCTTCTTATCCTCCACCTCACCTCCCTCTTCTCTATTCCAGAAATGCCTGACTTCTCACTGTCCCTTAAACCCATCATGATACATATATTACATTTCTATGGCATTTGCATGTTGTTCTTTTGTGCTGAAATGTGCTTCTGCTCCAATCCCTTTAAATCCCTTTGATTCATTCCTAATCTTCCTTTAAGATTGAAGATACCACCACAGGAACCCATCCTCCAGCAGCACCCCTACATACACATATATACCCACACCCTCTTTTGCTCACATACATTTTCACACATGCCTTCTTCTCACTCACACACACACTCACACATGCCTGCACGTGTGTTAACACATTTGGATTAGGCACTGTACTCTGTTTTTATAGAATTTTGTCGGTGCTTCCTCTTTGACTCAATGCCATGCATTATTATTACACGCATGTGTGTCTGTGTCTTCCCCAGTATTTGTCTTCCTTGAATCTCCAACATCATATCTAGACCAGGGTAGACACTAAAAAATGTTTGGTGTTACATAATTTATGATTTTCTCTAACCTTGAGATATTTTTTTTTTTAAGTAGTGTCTGCTAGAACAGATGGCCACTAGAAATCCTCACACTCCCATACCTGCAAACTTGTCTGAGTTACTTTCTCATATATGTAGTGCCACATATATGTTGGTGAAGGGTGGACAGATCTGAGATTTGGGGTCATTTGTCTCGATCTGTCTTTCATTCTTGATAATTCTAGCTCACATCTACAAACTCAAACTTGGACAACTTGGACCTGGAATCCTAATAATGTCAATTATACAGAGTTATAGTGTGTGTGATGTTTGCCAAACCCTTTGCCTGTGCACCTGAACAGACTACCTCTCTTCCCACTGCCTTTTTCCATTGGTTATATATTGAAGGTCTGGGGACAGGCATTTGATCAAAGCTAGGTCAATCACGGTATTCCTGGCCTTGGCCAAGTGGATTGAGAGGTGGGTCCTTAACTCCAGCCCCGGCCAATCGCATCCCTTCTCTGAGCTTGGCTCCACTGGAATGAGACATGGTTGAAATAAGTTTCTCTCTTAGGGATAATGGTAAGGCAAAAAAAAAAAAAAAAAAAAAAAAAAAACCCTCAGAAACTGTTTGGAGCTATATAGAGGCAGCCACCTACAGGGAGAGAGAATGATAGTGATGCTATGATGAGGAGGGAGTGCTTTTAAACAGCTTTAAGAATCACTAACATGAGCATGAGGCTACATCCTCCAGGGAAGCCAAAGTGTGGCATTTCTGATCAACCACATCAGGTGGGCGCAGGTGAGCCTGTGAACGAGGCCTATGAAGGAGTGTGATCAGCTTTGGGGCTTGGAAGTTGCACGTTCAGGAGAGTTGTGTGCTGATAACAAATGCCAGAACTGAGCAGGTCACTGGCAGGCCTCGCACAAGGGATCTCCCCCGCAGACACTGATCAAGCACAGCCTGGTCCAGCAGAGGGTGAGGCCTTGCTAAGGTCCAGGAAGAGGATCACAGTTGTTGGGTGGGCAGGCCCACTTGTCATGAATGGTCTAGCAGTTGGCAGCGCCCCAGGAGAAAACACTGGGCTAGACAGCATGTGTGCTCACTGCCAGGGGTCCATAGTGCCTTCATGGTCTGTTACGGTTTCAGCAGTTAATTTGGAAAGGTTTACCACCTCCAGCATCCACCCCAGTCCTACAGGAACCTGATTAAATTTTTAAACGTGTAAGTCTGAAAGGTGGCTGCTATTCTGCCAGGTCAATAACTGTGGGAGCCTCCATATTCACTTGAAACTCTCCATGCTGCGGTCGATGGAAAGGAAAGTAGGTTACTCTGAGGGCTCTGTATTTTCATAATCAGATGCCATCTCTCACGTCTTAGGACTTAAATCTCAACAAATAGATTTTCAATAGAAATCCTCATAGTCACTGTTGAGAAACTGCTTCGTGATTTTTTCCCACCACTCAAACTATGATAAAAAGGCCTAGAAAGGAAAAGAAGAAAGCCTGTCTAAAGTAATCATCATACATTAAGGTAATTACCTCAGTGTGAAGTTTCAGCAAAGGTTACTTCAAAAGGGTGAGCTGTGCCAAAGCATTAGAAAGGAGAGAATCCTATCTAGCAGTAATTGGGGATTTTTCGGTTTGGGAGGCAGAAGGCAGGGAAACCTTCATGCAGTTTCTGTTTAAATCTTGCTTATGATCGCGTGTCTCATATAGTCTCCATTTCAACACAGTTTTATGAACCATATGCAGTCACCCACATGGAAGACACGCTACACTCTCTCCTCTCACGTCCTCCCCAATTCAATCTGGCCATCAGGCTTCAGGGCTTCAATCTCCAAACTGTTCCGGGAATCCTCTCTCTCCTTTTCTCTGCTTCCCAATAAGACTTTGTCCATTTACCTGACAGAGTGAAGGGACTCCATGACCTTTGTGGAGTAGATGAGAGAATGTGAGCAAGTCAGCCACTGCAGTATAAACAGCTCTGGGGCTAAAATAAGTGGATTGGATTCTATTTCACAAAAACATCCTCATGGTCAGAAAACTGTATATACAACCAAGTATTAAGAAATCAGGCCAGCCAGTGTGGCTCAGTGGCTGAATGTCAACTTATGGACCAGGAGGTCACAGTTCGATTCCTGTTCAGGGCACATGCCCGGGTTGTGAGCTCCATCCCCAGTGTGGGGCATGCAGGAGGCAGCCGAACAATGATTCTCTCTCATCATTGATATTTCTATCTCTCTCTCCCTCTCCCTTCCTCTCTGAAATAAATAAAAATATATTTTTTAAAAAAGAAATCATTACTACTCTCTTCATTACAATATTTTAATGCATTGGCCAAAAGAAAGAACTATTAAGAACATGGAATAATCTGAAGAATTTTGCCAAGTTTTATTTTTCTCATGTGTACATTTTACTTCCATCCCTACAGTTTGGAATGATATTTTTCATTGCTTTCATTCATCACACATGAGTTGTCATAAATAAATAGAATTGTTTAATATTTCCTTTGATAAAAAAGATTAAATACTTTCCTTCAGTTATAATTTATCATAATAGAAAAATTAACTCATATTACACTGTTTTATAAAATGCTTTTGTAAATTGATCATGTCAGAGAAGAAGGGAAATTCTTTTCATAACTACTATTTATCTTAAACATTACTTAATAGTAAAACCATGTAAAATATCTATATCAAATTACTATTTGGAGTGCTGAGCCTAAAAGTGTGTTGTGAATATTATTATAACAATTACAACATTTATCAGAATCTTTTTATTTATGAAAATCTATTAATGGAATAAATTATTTTATCTCTAAGCATTGTTATAAACCACAGTTTCATAGTCACTAGAGCCACTATAAATACATTCAATATCTTAATTATAAAGTGTAATATTAGTGCAAGTTTTAAGCTATAATTTTGCTCAGAACTTTTTCATTTTCAGCAAGTGGTCAATACCCACCCATGGAGTTTGACAATACACACCGATACTTATATACATTTATCAAGATTTGGGGCAACCAGAGAAGGACGTCTGACACCAACCAATTCTCATAGCAACTGATGTCCTGCTATTCAATACAATTCTGACGCTAACTATCCGGAGTTAGAATCAGGCTCCTCAGGCTCAGGGCTCAGTCCCACTAGGTTGCACTGGCTCCAAATATCAGTCACAAGTATTAAGCCGCTAGATACAGCCCTCTGTCTCAGGGATGCCCATAACCCCTTCCTTCAGATTTAACTAATTTCTAGAACATTTCACACGACACGGGAAAATGCTGTGCTTACCTGATCACCAGTATATGATAACAGCCAAATGGAAAAGATGCATAGAACGAGGTGTGGGTGAAGGGAAGTGGAGGGTCCAGAGCTCCTGTGACTGCTCCCATCACCAACCCAGAAATGCTCTGAACCTCACCATGTAAGGGTTTGGATAGAGCACTCCTTGGACAGGTGTGACTGACTAAGTCATCGGCCTCCTTCCCCAGAGGTCAGAAGTGAGGCTGAAAGATCCAACCCTCTAATCACACTTTGGTCTTTCTGGTAACCAGAAAATGTGCACACCCTGAAATAAATGCATTCTTTCAAAAAAGAATCCCCTACATTTTTTTCAAGGTTTTTGTGATGCCAAATTGCTCAAATTGATAGCTGTCTCTTTCCAACAGCTGAGCAAACCAAAGTATTTGTATGCGGAAAGATTAGTTTGTTACTGCATTTTTTTTGTATAATAGTAAATTATACTATACATTTATCCTTGCCACGTCTTAAATATCTAATTTTCAATTGTTAATGGATATCAGAGGATCAAGGGCACCAAAATTATGATTTACTAAGAAACCTAACCTAACACAGTAGTTGCAACCTCATTGTTGACCTCCTGGAGCTGCCAAGGAAACAAAATGAAGCTACTTTTCTGTGTTTTAAAAGGGATTAATGAATATAAATATATACCAATTCAATATTAACAGCTTGTTTTTTTTAATATATTTTTATTGATCTCAGAGAGGAAGGGAGAGGGAGAGAGAGATAGAAACATCAATGACAAGAGAACCATTGATTGCTTGCTTCCTACAGTGTCTGGCCTTTTTTTTTTTTTTTAATCCAAGCATTTTATTGAATTTCAGAATACTAGGAGTAAAAATAAAATATAAGAACTTCAGAAAGGGAAAGAAAAAACAGTATCACACAAAGAAAAGTAAATACTATGCTATGGGATTTCTCTATAGCAATCCCAAATTTTAGAAGACAATGAACAATGCCTTCATATTTGTGAGAAATAATGTATTTCAGATTAGCATTCCATACTCAGTCAAACTACCAAGTGAGTGTAGCATTAAGTCACTTCCAGGCATGCAAGGACCCTGAAACATTTATTTCCCTTAAATCTTTCTTTAAGAAGCCACTCAGGAATGTGCTTCAGTGAACAGGGCAGTTCACCAAGAAAGAGAAAGAATGTGGTCCAGACACTTGACATCCATGGACCATAAGCAGGTCTAGAAACAGTTCCAGATTCAAAAAGCACCACTGGAGATGGCAGGCTATGAAGGAAATCACCATGGGGATAAAACAGAACTGATAAAGTGATTGTCACTGTGTTTGAGCATTCAAAAATAACTGATAATTGAAAGATTTCTAAGTATTTGGGGACAGAGAAAGGGGAGTAATAATAGGTTTATGGAAAAAAAATGGAATCTCATGGATATACCTTAAAAATCAGTGTAAGTGTAAGAGAAATTAAAGGTAACAATGACTCAGCAGTAAGTAATATCAAGGTAATATATATACTAATGACTGACTTAATGAAGGATTAGTTTTGTCTGAAGAATCTATAATCCCAAAAACTGTAAGAAAAGCCAATAGCTAATACGTGGAAATAAAATTTTTTAAAGGAATATAATAATATTTTTGATAAATAAGAAGAAAATACTAAAAAATGCCAATAGAGTTGAAAATGGTTGCTAAAGGAGAGTACACAAATTAAAATTTGCTTTATTTTCCTATTCTACAAGGTAATCACTATCTATACATTCAAAAATGTGATAGATACAAATACAATTTATCCTCTTGCAATCATTCAGTTCACACTGGTCTTATTCTGTTGACATTTGACTTTTCATTTGTTATATTATTATTATTCAATTAACCATGTATCCTGAACATCTCAATTTATAAACCTCTTCACCTTTTAAAATCATTGTATAGGATTCATTCTCTGATGTATTATATTGTCATTTTTTGTCAATTCCCTTTTTAGGAACATTAGGGTGTTTCTGATATTTTGCTCTTAGCAACAACACTTGGATAAATATCCTTAGTACATTATTTGTACCTATATGTGTTGTATTTCTTTAGGATGCATTGCTACAAATATACTGCCTATTGAAAATTTGCATATTGATAAAGATTTCCCGCATTACTTTCCAAAATGGTGGACAAATAGATTCATCCAAATCATATTCTCTACACAGAATGATAATATTGACTCTTTCGTGCAGTATTTTTTTTTTCTGTGATGTTGCATGAGAAAAAACTTTCTGGAGAAAAACATTAACATTGATAAAATAAAGGTTTTGTTTACGTTGTTGCTGAATCTAATGGGAATCTGTCATAACTATTCTCTGTATAAATTTTTTTAAATGTTTGTTTTTCTTTTTCTGTTTTATTAAGAAAAATAATTCTAGTTCTATATGAAGAGTTTTAATGAGGATGAATGTTAAATTATATTTAATATTTTGACATGTATCAAATTGTCTTCATTAAACACATATACTCTACAGAAAACAGATAAATCATTTAATGTTGAAGTACATGGCAGAATGTGTGTGTTTTTTTAATTATTATTTTAGAGAACATATCAGGAGAATTGTGTTTTTTATAAATACCTGAATTTTTAAAACCGGAATCTGAATGATGAGTTTACTGTTCTGGAAGAGAATTCCCTGAAGATTTATAACTTTCATTTATTCATTGGAATGCACAAGACTATTTAACTAAACCAGGGAATTTTTTTTAACATTCTCCTTAAGAACATTCATTAAAAAAAGCACTTGTCCTATAGTCATTGAGCTGTATTTGAAAGTCTGAAGAATCCTTATGAGATTTTTTAATAAATGTACTTTTGTTTCTCCTTTTTTAGGGGCACGGCGATTGCCGGTATTGTGTTTGGAATCGTATTTATCATGGGGGTCATTGCTGGAATCGCCATATGTATCTGCATGTGCATGAAAAACAACCGCGGGACCCGGGTGGGCGTCATGGGCACCGCCCGCATCAATGCCATCACCTCCTATCCTGGTAAGCAAAACAGCTCGCTTCTCAGGAAAGCGTCAGGCTCTACTCCTTGGAGAGAGGAAACATTAAAGAAACTCACTGAGCCCTAACTGGTTTGGCTCAGTGGATAGAATGTTCAGCCTATGGACTGAAGGGTCCCAGGTTCGGTTCCAGTCAGGGGCATGTGCCTTGGTTGCAGGCACATCCCCGGTGGGGGGGTGTGCAGGAGGCAGCTGATCAATGTTTCTCTCTCATCAATGTTTCTGTCTATCCCTCTCCCTTCCTCTCGGTTAAAAACCAATAAAATATTTTTAAAAAATTAAAGAAACTCACTGGAATAATCTCCAAGTATGTAGTGTATTTCTAAATTAATGTAGATGGAAATACAGTGGGGCCTTGACTTATGAGTTTAATTCATTCTGTGACGGAGCTCGTAACTCAAATTACTCGTATGTCAAATCAATTTTCACCATTACAATGAATTGAATGCTGGACTGATGTTGTGGCGTTCACTGTGACGTTCGCTGAGCCAGCTAGCGGTGGGGTATCGGAAGCTGGCTCGTAATCCGAATTTAGCTCGCAACTCAAAGCAAAAAATCAGCCGAAAGACGGCTCGTATCTCAAAAAACTCATTAGTCGGGACACTCGTAAGTCAAGGCCCCACTATATAGCTTTTATTGGTGATTACTTAGATTACAAATAATAAAATCCACCTAATATTGGAAGATATTCATATTTTCCATGGCTGTCTCATTGACTACAGTGAGCAATCTTCCAGTGTATCTATCTGCCACTGGGGATCGAGCCTGCATGTGTCCTGATCAGGAATTGAACCTTGACCTCCTGGTTCATAGCTTGATGCTCAACCACTGAGACACACCGGCTGGGCTAAAATTAATTTTTAAAACATTTAAAAATAGTATTTATAAAATTAGAATAGAAGACACAAAATATTTTCATGTGAAGTCTTGTGTTTTTTCAGGTTTGCACTTTCTATTTCATACATGGAAACATGTTTTCTACATGTTATAGTGGCATCATTAATACTGCAGATCACAGAGGTGTGTTGCATTTTTAGTAAATGTATGGTTCTGAGAACCGATTAATGCAAGAAACATAATAAATCTCATGATAGAAGCATTTTTACTGCAAAAAGACAAGGTCTTCAAGACATAATGTGCTTGATTACTTCTCATTTCCTTCTCAAAGACACTAATTAAGCTTTTACTTAAAGGATCGGGAAGCAACTCAGAGTAGAATTGAAGGCTTTTCAAAATCTTCCATGTGTGGAAATATAAAATGTTTTTACCCACAGTAATTAATTAACCCTGCGATAATAGAGATAGTCTGGAGGCCACATAAGTGAGTAGAAAATAATTTAGCCAAGGTTACATTACCCCTTGAAAGTGCTCAGTGGGGAACCCGACAGTGAACATAATTACTCTGCACTGGGAAGGAGATTAACAAGAAAAGGTAATCTGCTATCCCTGACACTCTGGACAGTGACCTTCTGGAAACAGTTTTTTTATTCCTGTTATGTTGGGTAGAATGAATAATATCTGTTTAATTACAATTTTCAGGCACTACCAACATCCTGCACACTTAAGAATCAATCAGCACAATTGTGCATTTTTATCCTCCTATTCTAAGCTCCTAGATACAGAGCTGGGTGGCCAAAATGTTGGATTTAATTAGGATTGGAGTTTCCTCAGCCAATGGAGAAAGAAAGAGAAAAGAAAGTTGATGATGGATGCACAGAAATGATTTCTGTGATGGACCATAAATCTAAGCTGCATAAAGATATGAAGACAGAAAAGAGGTGACATCAGTTTAAATTATCAATTTTTAAATGTCAGTAAATTGATAATTCAGGTGAGGTTCAAGTTGTTTTGGAATGTGTCTTCTAGAAAGATAAAGAGTTATGTTCAGATTTGCAAAATGGTAGTATTATTGGTTACAAAGTGAGAAAATGATTTTTGAAGGCAAAAATGTTCAAGGGACTGAGAAGCAGGGTCACTTGTGTTAAAGAATGACTAAAGCAGATAATTTAGGTGATAACAAACCAACACCATGACGTAAGCAGTCTTCAAAATGAAGACTACAAAATGAGCAGAAGGGAGGAAGCTTTTACAAGGTAAAAAATAGAAACAAGAATGACAAAAATAGTAAGTGACAGGCAATTTTAGGTGATTCCTAGAATTTTATTCTAAATAACCAATTCAAAATATAAGTCTATGTATGGAAAGACATTTATCACTCCGTATTTATAATAATAATAATAAATTGTTGACCTCAAAACAAGAGAATGATCAGTTGAATAATATGCAGCTATTAACAATAACGTTTATGAAGAATATATAGCACAGTGAAAGGCACTATGTTCTAACACAAAGTATAAAAAAGCATATAACATTTTATATGACCACAAGGATATAAAAAACACAAATGACTAAAAGAGAATATATAAAGATAATCTTTGTTAAATTGTGGTGACAAAATTATAGATAATTTTTCTGTTTGCAATTTTTCTAAAATAATGTTGCATAGTTTTTATAATACTATGCATCTTCCTTTTACATTTGCTTTAGAAATGTTGGCCTGAGTGGGTGAAAAACATTAAATTTCTCCTACGAATTCATAGCATCCTTACATTTTCTAATATTGTAGACAACTATAATGACATTAAGGATAAATGGCACGCTTGCTCTACTTAAGTCAGAAAATTGGAATATCGGTTATAAAAGAATTTCTAAGGCACCATATCTCCGTCTGCACCCATATATCTTTTAGAGACGACTTAACCTTTAAGGAAGAACAAATCCTTTTAGAGTTAGTCCGGAATTCTAAAAATTGATACCGTGCGAAGTTGCTTCCTAGTGAAACCTTATTATCTGCAAGAAAGAAAGATAGCACAGCCCACAGATATACAAGTACTATTTCAAAAATGTCTCCCAGTAGCTGGTACCATAAACGATGTGCCATGTCTGTTTCATGATGGATAGCCCAAATATCGCTCTTCAGCATTTTATTACCCCTTCATCGAAATTCAAAGGCTAGATGAATGCAAGAACACTGTTTCATATGTTAGATTTTCTTGTTCAACATGCAGCTGTGGAAACCATGGGGAATCGCACTGAAATGTCCTCCGGCAGTTTTTATGCAGATGGCAAAACATAAACGCTTTGTTACCGAGGCATAGCCGCATGCTGCGGCTTCATGACAGAGAGTGATGCAGTCAATCTGTAGACTCATCCGGTGTGCGCTCCTCACGTGGGCTGCAGGGAAAAACCTGGATATTAAAACAACTTCAAACCACATGCTGGAAAGAAGCAGTTCAGTGGGTATCCAGCTGCAGCTTCCTGTTTTACATGGAGGCTGCATTTCTTAGCTTGGAGGAAGTTCATTACAAATCTCTCTGTCTCAGTCCTCCTGGACAGAATGAAGCAAAGGAGTGGGCGTAATGCAGAGGGAATGTGTGATTAGACTCCACAGGACTTATTCCATTTGATTGTAGAAACAAGGCTTGAAATCGCCCAGCCTCCACAGGTCTAAAGCAGCCATGGGGAAGCTGTAGATAGCATCGCTGCTTTCTCTACCGAGCACTGTCCTTGTCGGAAGCCCTCAACCTGCTCAAACCACTAGAGACTCGCAGAGCCTTTGCTGACCAGAGAAATCCTTAGAGGACATCCCAGCCAGTACTATGTCTCTATCTTCCTCTTTTCTTAAGTGACTCAATCCCACTCCCTCATATCCCTGAGGATGG
This sequence comes from Myotis myotis, assembly GCF_014108235.1. Taxonomy (NCBI): domain Eukaryota; kingdom Metazoa; phylum Chordata; class Mammalia; order Chiroptera; family Vespertilionidae; genus Myotis; species Myotis myotis. Next base: position 205,842,912 of record NW_023416324.1, on the reverse strand, counting down.
GCAGATCTGTAAATGGCTCAAGTCATCCAACTTCTGGTGAAGTCAGCCAACTAAAAGGGACTGAAAGAAACAGTTTGTGTTTACCAATAGGGTGAAGCCCGGTGTGTGCCCATGCAGCTGTCAGAACGCTGTCATAATCATATTGGTACAAGCACATTTTAGAAGACACTTTAGAAATAAGGTGGTTGAAATGGTGCATGTTCTCTCCTCCCATTCTAATGTTAAGAACCTGGCTTTTGGTTTTGTTTTTGCATTATTATGACACTAGGCTACATTCACAGTAAGCAATTCAACATGCAATTCCAAGTAGAATCATGATCTGGATGATGATTCAAGTACTGGCAAGTCATCAGAGGGCCTGGTGAGGGTTTGTTTGCTCAGTTGTTGAAGAATGGCTGGGTTCTTAAAGATATCATGTACTCAAGGGGTACCTCTCTTCCAACCCTAGAAATGGGGTTGAGATCACTACAAAACAGACATCCATACATAGCCATAATAAAGTGTATTAAATGTGATTTAAAAACACACTGACATGTATTTCAATAAAAAATTAAGAAAAATTCTCAAATAAAATTTAGAAAACGAAATTCTTCATCCTTATTTGCAAACCTGCTTATCCTCTTTTTTTTTCTTGTTCTTGTAATGGCTCCATGACCTTCCAAGTACGGGAGCCCAGTACTGGGTGTCCAATACTTCAACACCCTTTTTTACTCTCCACACCTTTCTCCACCTACCCAGTCATCACCTCAGTTCTCAGAGCTGCCTAAGGGCTCTTATGATCCCCCCCCCACCCCCACCACATACACCACCATGAGTCCCTTATAATCCCTCACATAGCTCTTACATCATCTCACTTTTTCTTTGATCCACCTCAATTCATACTGCAAAGACACATTCACTAGAATATTCAAAACAAATCTCTTGCTAATTGTACATTGTTCACTCTTTATGTGATTTTCAAAGTCCACCATGATGATAATACTATCCAATTCCTCAACATCTTTCCCATTTCTCCCCTCCGTGTACTTTATGCTTTGTACAAAAATGTTCCCCTGTTTCTGTGCTTTTGCTCAAACTTGAATTATCTTCTAGTCTCTTCTCTATCTGTCCTTTCACATCATATTTCCAAGAAACTTAGCCTAAGCCACCAACCCTAAATACTTTGACCAATGGCCCTCAGCCTGATAAAACTCAGATTTTTGCAGGCAAAAATTGTGTCCCCTCTCAAAGCACCGAGCCCAATGGCATAAACATGGTGGATTCTCAAATATTTGCTACCTGCCTGATGCCCTTTTCCTTTTCTTTTTCAGTGGCACCACCTCCCTATAGTTACAACCATGAGATGGAATACTGTGCAGAGCTGCCTCCTCCCTACTCCCCAACCCCACCGTCTTCAGCACAGCGTTCTCCACCCCCTCCTTATCCTGGACACTCAAGGAAATAATCTTTCTCCCAGAAGAGAATATGTGCCAGCCACACATCTTGCCCTGAATAAAATGCCTACACTCAGAAACAGACAGGAGAGGACTGCTGTGAGGAATAGTCCTTTGGGTCAAACAATGTGTCAAGTGCAATGTCCAGGCTAAGAGATACAGGGTTTTTAACCCTTCTCAGAGCTGACCCCATCTGGAGTATTATGTTTGGCTTGATGGAACCACATTTGAAGAGATCTACTGATCAACGTAAGCACATTTGGAGGAGAGTAATGAGATACACAAAATACCTGAAGATCATGCTGCTTATGGGAATTGCAACACTGATCCAAAGGGAAGATTTATGTAAGACAGGAGTACATAAAGAAAATCATTAGATTCTGTATTCCACGTAGCTTTAAGAGTCAGAACTAGAGTTATTCATTCTTTCGTTCATCAGCAAATGCTGATCAAGTGCCTGAGAACCTACTCTGTGCCTTATTCTGTTGGAAGCACTGGATGGAAGTTATAGGAACTCTGGTTTCAGGGCTTTTGTGAAGCGCCTTGTTGCCAAGGCTTCAAACAGAACCTGGCTGACGATCTGTGAGAGCCTTGCTCTAGAAGGGTTAGCTCAATCAAATGGTCAAAGGTGCACCTCAAAGTTCTGCTCATGTTATATGCAGATGTGGGGTAGATTTGTATGCCTCCAAAACCAAAAACTACTGGAATAGTTGGATCTTACCTATTTGATTTGAGAGTTAAAACAGGATCAAAGGGATTCAAAGTTGCTTGAAGCCAAGAACTCTTCAATGCTAATTACTGCCACCTAAAAATCATCTGGCTTTATTTAGTGTATTATGACAAAGGTTATTTCAATGGTGGGAAAAAATGTTCCATAAGCAACAAATTCTTCACTTCAGATTAAAAGATCACAAGCCAAATATTTTCTTTGTGTGTCAGGAAGAAAAGTCTCAGAACTTGACCATGAAGATATACAGGTTTGAAAAAAAAGAAGAGGAAGAAATGAAGTTTGGGTTCTGTTCTGTGGATTTCCATTCATCCATAGCTTAGACAAATTTCTATTTCTCTTTTGTGATATTTTGATAATCTATTCCCTTGAAAAGTTACACTGTTAATGGAAAAGTTAGGATATTAATATCAACTTGTTGCCTTTTGCCAAAATCCAAATGTTATCAAGCGCCTATCTTTAGGTGTAAACATTGTTAATAAGTAACTCTAATGTGCCATATTTTTCTGCAAGTGGCCTTAACATTTATGTTTTTATGTTGTACTTTTCATGTATTTAATATTTACACTAAGAAAATATTGGGACTAGATTATTAAATTTTTGTATCACTTTGCAATTAAATATAAAATGTTTAAGCTGACATCATTGTCATGTTTCAGTGAAACCCCAAAACAGTGCTAAAAATTTGCTGAATAAAACAAACAAAATGCCTTAAGGTATAAATTATAGTTCCCATTCTTGTAGTTAGGAAATTTAGTAGCTAATATACATAGCATATTTTACTTATAAATACATCTATCTGACTGAAATACGGTTTAACTGCCAGTGAGATTTAAAAACTAGTGAGTTTTCAATGACTTGCTTGGTTTTAGGCACTAACAATTGTCCTACTCATGAAGACACAGTGCATTCAAGAGTTTCAGCCTGTTCTAGTGACTGAGATTTAGCACAATTTTCACAGAGCATCCGCTTTCATTCATCTCTCTTCTTTGCAAGTGTGAGCAGACCCAATCCAACTGAAGCTGTGCAGCTCAAAGTGCCGGGGTCTCTGTGACTGAATTGCAGAATGTTGGTTGCAAATGCACCATATATTTCTCAAGAAAAACGGAGAGGAAAAGACCAGTGGAAATTGAATTCTCATCATCTTCACCATCAATAAACATTTATTACTCGCCTCCTATAGTCTGCAATCATTACCCTCATAGGAGCCATTTCCGTCCACACCATCTCTCTTCTTTGAGTCGTTTTATGGCCTCCCGTAAAATATATCACAAACCCATAGACCTACCAGAGATGACTATTTTTATTATTTGTATTTAGTGTCACAATAGCATAAATGTGCACATTATCAGGATAGACTTTTGGAGCTCACTGATTATTTTCACAGATGAAACATCTTGGGGGGAAATAGTATTTGTTGTGAAAGCTTTGAATGATGATTATTTAAAAACTACTGTATTTGCTGAGGCCAAAATGTTTACAATATGCAATAAAATGAAACAAGCCATTATAACAAGGGTTATATTTTAATTGTGTCTATTTTGTTTCGCCCTCCCTTCCTGCTGATCTAGCCTTGTTCTTCTGTACAGAAAACGCAAGACTGGAGCCAGATAGACTTTATTTTCAATACTGTCTCCTGCCTGTGTGATCTAATACAGGCCACATCATCTCTCTAAAATGCAACTTTCTGCTCTGGAAAATATAAATCATACAAAGGGCTTCATCAGATTTTGTGCAAATTGGATGGATACATACAACATTCTGGCACATAGAAAATGTTCTATTAATATTTGCCAAAAATACACTAACAAAAGAATGACAGCCTCTCGGACTGTGCTATCCAACACATTAGCCACCATCTACATATGGTTATTTAAATGTAAATGAATTCAAATTAAACTAAATGGCAAATTCATTTCCTCCCTCTCACCGGCCACATTTCAAATGCTATACAGCCTCACATAGCTAGTAGCAACCTTATTGGGCAGTACTGCTCTAGAAAAATCCTTTATGTGAACGCAATGAGGTAGCAGGAAGGAGCTGAAGAAGAGATCTCGACAGTCATCTATTCCAGGAGTTGGCTTGGTCCGCTAATGGCGATGTCCGTCACCAGTATGTGTGAGGAGGCCATTGCTCTGGAAGTAAGGCTGTGACCTGCAGGAGAGCTCATGACCAATGAGAAGCCCACTCGGAGCCAGGGCTGAGGAAGCTATTATAAGAGTTGATGGGCTGAATCTACAGCCCATGAGAGACCCTGGACCCAGCCCAGGAGTTGGTGAGGCAAAGCCACAGCCTATTTTCAGAGTCTAATCAATTCTGCAGCTGCCCTGCTCAGCCCTAGAATCCCTGAGAGGAGTATTGAGGGCCACCTACATCTTCCTCAGGTGTGGCACTACGGTGTACTCTTCTATTAATTCATAGCCTTGTTGCCACCACCAGATGAAAGCTGCACTCTCCACTCACCCACTCTCTTCCCAACTTCTCCTTGTAGCCAAACCCATTGCCAATGTGGGGCTGTTGCCAGGGTAGGATCTGGCACACATCACACTGTGATGAGGCCAGCAACTAGTGGGGCTCTGGGTGCTATTGCTTTATTTTTAACTTAATTAAAACAACACCAGAATGCCAGTCACATGATCATCTTACTAATCACCAGAGAGGCTGCTAAGGGCTACCAGATCCTCAATCAGAACCTGGTGGAAATGTGCAATTTTAATTTTCAAACTATAGGCCCACGCTGCAAGGAGTAGAGCCGAACTTGTGTACGTTCAATGCTCTTCTGGTCCAACAGCACTTTGCGGCATGATTCAGTGCAAACTGTGTTGGGACCTGCAGAAGGAAAAAGTGACATAACTAGCTTTAAAAAGCTCTTACCGGTGAACCAAGCCCTTACCTCTTATGAATCATTAATGCAGAGGAAAGAACAAAGGTTTCCGAATAAGAAAGACTTGGGTTTCTCTCTCATCTCTGTCACCTTCTGGCTAAGTGTTTTGAGCCAAATAAGTGAGTTTTCATAATCTCAGTCTATCCAAAAGATGTGAACAACACCACCCTTGCCAGGTTGTTGCAATGATTGTAAACAGTATATGCAGAACATCTGTCATAAAGATTCTGTCTGGTTGGTGGCTCAGACAGACACAAATATATATGCCATTCTCTTTCCAAACTCTGTGCCCCCATTGCCGAGCCTCACCACTTCTATAAGCAAGGGTAGTAGTGATCCATTGCTGTGTAACAAATCACCTGAAAACGTTTTGGCTACAAACAATGACATTTATTATATTAGTATCAATAGAAAATGAAATGTAGGTGTGGCTTAGCTGGGTCCCTGGCTCAGGGAGCTTCACAGGCTGCAGTCATCTTAATGGAAGGCTCTGCCTCCAAGCTCAATTCCTTGCCAGATAGGCCTCTCCACAGGGCAACTCCAGATATGTCAGCTTGCTTCCCCCAGAGCAAGCAAGCAAACAGAGCATAGCATGAGGGAGCATGTCCACAAAACATAGTGTTGGCAAGAGGGGAGGCATAGACTTGTAAAACCTAATCTTGAAAGTGACATCTGTCACTTTTGCTATGTGCTAGTCCTTAGAATTGGGTCACTAGGTCCAGTTTGCACAAAAGAGGAGGGGCGACACCAGCGCACAAACAGCAGGGGTGAGAGCATTTGGAGCCCTCTTAGTGGTCAGCCTACCATCACAGGATATTTCATCTCATTCCTGAACTCCATTATTTGGACGTTAGGCAATCGTTCCTCTAACACAGTGGTTCTCAACCTGTGGGTTGCGACCCCTTTGGTGGTTGAACGACCCTTTCACAGGAGTCACCTAAGACTATCCTGCATATGAGATATTTACATGATGATTTATAACAGTAGCAACATTACAGTTATGAAGTAGCAACGAAAATAATTTTATGGTTGGGTCACAACATGAGGAACTGTATTTAAAGGGCCAGAAGGTTGAGAACCACTGCTCTAACAGGTTGGACCAACTCAACAGGTAAAAGAATCCGAGGGCTGTGCTTGACTGGGATCAGATTGCTGTTAGAGCTGATGGGTAGAATGGAGCCAGAAGCCTTCACAGGCCATTTCAATTGGGTAAGTGCTACATTCCTAAGGAATATATAGAAGATGACACAGAACACTTGTGTTTCTCATGAACTTCATTAATGAGCCACACTAAAGCACATCGTGTTTCGGCAAGGAGCGAAGCGTACCACATACCTTATAAACAAGCCTTAACGTGATCTCAGCCCCTTCTAAGATAAGTCATCTTCCAGAAAAGCATTCCTCAACAAACTTCTGGATGAGTGTTCCGTGGATCACGTTGCTACCAAACCTAACCCTGAATACCTTCGCTGAAAATGGAAAACACACCCAAGGCAATGTTTGGGACTGCGGAAACACGTGCCAGGAATGTTTGCCTTCTCTAGGCACATTAAGCATAATTGGTTTTTAAAAAGTTGTTCCAAGTCAGACTCTTCGGTTCCTATTTCTGTGCTGTTCCCATCTTCTCACCCAGGGATGAGCAGCGTCTGTGTGTGTGCCTCCTGCCATTGCTTGGTGTGACGAGGAGGCAGGGGAATCATTTTCTGAATCACAGTTGGTCGTGGGTGACAAGTGAATAAGAGCTCTCATATTGTTTCCATGGCCCGAAGGATGGATCGTTTAATTTTTTTTTTTTTCAGATGAAAATCCAAAGAGAACCAAATGATCTGATGTTCCCATGTTTGTATCTGATTGTGAGTCAGTGTCTTCATCATCGCACATGTTGTGTATTCTCGTTTGGGGACAACTTGGAAGTCGTTCAGAAGTTTGATTCCTTCTGCTTTGCCTGTGAAAATGTACATGGAGACCCACCCCTGGATCTCTCACTCCTTCATCTTCTTGCTGCGGATGGACCTCTCACTTCTTCTGTAATTTGTTTTGTAGCCCTCTTATACCCTTCACAGATTTATTAAATGTCTGTCTCCCCTCTGAGACCATAAGGTCTTTGAGAACAAAAACTGTCTATTGGGCATTGTATTCCCCAGTGGGTAACTATACAATAAGTGGAACAAGACATAAATGATGGACTATATTAAGTCAGCAAATAATATCTGACATGAAAGCATGTTAAAATAACTTTAAGAATTTGAGAGTGAGTAGTATATTCTCAGTAGGGTCCATAATCCAAGGTATGGGTAAGAGAACTGAACAAGAGGGCGATAGTTTCTTAGTTTTTAATGGATGACATGTGCCAATGCAGACACAGTTGGATTCAGTCACTAAGCACAGTGTTAGCACATGTCAAGCTCATGAACACACTCACCTTCATAGACTCATTCTATGGGAACAGAACAGCATGCCAGTTGAAGAAAGGCACTTTTGTAATCTTTTAGATTAAAATTTGGCTTATTTTTACACAGAAGGAATACCAACTAAATATCAGAAAAGAATTGCCTCATAAGTCACATTTCCATAAAATGGATCCTAACGTACTTTATATTTCAGAAGCATTGTCCCAAGAATTCACTGAAGATGTTTTTATTAAAATAGGATGCCATAGTTTTCACATTGCAATTTCTTCAGGATATGTTGATAGGACACCATTGAATGTTCTGAAGTGAAACAAAAAAAGACAAAAATTGCTGGAAATGGGTCATAAAATGGCTACCAACTTTTGTGCTATTATGATTTGACACATATAAAGAGTAAAAGTGCATTTATCCAAGTTCTGAAAAGCAATAACAACATTGTAAAAAAGACTGATTCTCAATGGAATCATCCCTAGAAATATGTCACCTTAAATCATATTAATAACTACAATAGTTTTTGGTGGGTGGAGGGAGAGGAGGCCAGGATTGGTGCAAGGAACTGTTCTAAGCACTTTACATTTAATTACATTTCATCTTCCAGTTTCATGATGTAAGAATTACTATTGCCCCATTTTGCAGGTTTAGAAACAGTAAATGTATCACTTCATAATTCTCAAAAAAATCTTTCAATGAGAATATACTTTTAATGAAATATGTCTGTGTTCACCTTCTGCTTGGAAGAGGTCCCTGTGGCAACCTTGGAGCTGATCATGAGCTACCTTTGCACGGCTTCAGTTCCAGTGGATGATTGTACGTGTTTGAACACTCTTAATGACTCACATCCTTCGCTTTGTCCTACTGTTGCCATTCACCATTCAGTCTCCATCAGTTCCAGTTTTTATGTGCAGCATGAATGAGACATAGAGTAAAAGGACCCTTTTATCTCTGATACAACACCTGGTCCCCGCAGACAACTTCACCCATCTATCTCCCAGGTCATGACTTTTACCTGGACCGAAACCACTACACATTTTTTGTGGATGTTCTATATTTTTTCCTGATCAGAACAAAGGATTCAGTCAATAGTAATGGGAAAGGGGTAAAGAAAGGGTCGTTAACAAAATGATGTGAAATTTTAATTAATTTCAAAGGAACAATAGTGAAGGTTGGTAAACATCAATGTAAATTGCAAAAATTGGTGTCTACTTTGTAAATATCTCGAGTCCTATGGAATGGGTTATTGATTTTCTGTGATACATTTTATTTTGTTGTTGTTTTTTAAATATATTGATTTCAGAGATGAAGGGAGATGAAGAGAGAGATAGAAACATCAATGATGAGAGAGAATCATTGTTCGGCTGCCTCCTGCACACCCCCTACTGGGGATCGAGCCTGAAACCTGGGCATGTGCCCTTGGTCTGGAAGCAAGCCTGAGACCCTTCAGTCCACAGGCTGACACTCTATCCATTGAGCCAAACTGGCTAAGGGCTGTTACACATTTTTTCAGAAACTCAAGATCTCTGCAGAATTTTTAAAGAAAAAATACTTATAAGGAATAAAATATTAAACTTTATAATAATAATATGTTAGAATACTTAGGGAAGAATTTTTCAATGAAAAAAAGGTTAAAAGTAGTCTTCCAGATACTTCTGCCTAAACAGCAGAGATCTATGGTAATCGGGGAATAAAATAGTTCTTACCCAGCACAAAGCCACATATGCATGAATGTCAAAATTAAAATATTTACAAAGTCTGTGGTTCTCCAGGCCACAGCAATATAATGAACAATGATAATTTACCTATCCTGGGCTTATTTGCTACTGTAGGACTTCCAGACTCTTGCAAAGTACAACCTATATATTGGGGAATCCCCAGAAGGTATTTTTTGTGGCTTCTCTGTTACCAGGTTGCATCTTACAGGGTATTTTTTTTCCTCAAGATCCCCTTTACTGTTATTGACTAGACACTTGCCAACCACTGGATTGCATGAAGGTCACATGGCATGGCCATGCTGCTGAGCACCACCACTGAGATGTGTGAATTGGTTTGCTGTGCCCAGCCACCAGCATCGATGTTACTGCAGGACCTTTCATGTTGCAATGTCACTACCCCAGTGGCTGAGTGATTATGGAGAATGACTGGGATGCTGTGTCTTCCTCTGGCTGTTGCTGAAAGCTATTGGCCCCAGGTGTCATTAGAATTATGACAGCCACACCCTGAGGCCTGGCCCACTGAAAAGGGAGAGCCTCCAGTGTGCTGGAGCTTCCTATGTTCTCTCCATTCCTCAACAAACCAAGAAAATGTTGTATTCGGAGCTAAATGGGGAAATACCTCTTTTCCTTTTACTGAAGACATTGGGCTCCTAGCAGCAATGCTTCATGTTCCCAATATCTCAGGGGCTATTTTGTGAAAATACTGCTTTCAGTTTTGACATAATATCCTCTCCTGTCCCTCATACTTAGACATACTATAAGGAAAGAGCTTTAGGACAAATGGTGGTGATAAACATTGTACCTTTATTACATAAAAAGATTCCTCTCCTCTGAAGATTGGAATGTTTGATGGGAACATAGGTCTGGTTCTTTCCTCCTGTAGGTGAACTTTGCCCAGGAGACTTCATAATCTCATGCAAGTGAAAGCTTGGTGGACATGCCCAACATTCAGTCTTTCAGACACATCGGGAGTGAACAGTGTAAGCTCACCATGGGCAACTGCCTTCTGCACTACACACAAAATACAATGTTTTCTCTTTTTTAAAAAATATTTATTTAAAAGAGAGGAAGGGAGAGAAAGATAGAAACAGAAATGATAAGAGAGAATCACTGATCGGCTGCCTGCTGCACACCCCACACTGGGGATCAAGCCCACAACCTAGGCATGTGCCCTGACCAGCAATCGAATCATGGTTCATAGGTCGATGCCAAACCACTGCTCAGGCCAAAATACCATGTTTTCAATAAATAACCCATTTCTCCCAGTTAAGAGTAAGTAGCCATAAAGTAGTACTAAACTATTGTTTAGCCAAATTCAAATGAACTAAGGATAATTTTTTCAAACTATTTAGATGGACTTATTTATTTCAAGGTTTTATGTGAATTGACTGTCATTTTGATCATCTGTAGACAAGTTCTTGAAAATATGTCAATAGAAACCAAAATAAGGGCCACATGTCTCTCTGTCATATAATAATTTTTGAGCAAATATATGGTAATGTAAGACACAGAAAAGTGTGGGATGAACAAAGTGTCAAATAGAAAAAAACAGGTAAAAGGACCCTTTGTATTAAACCTTTCTGTTTTGCATACCTTCCCCCTTGCCCTTCTGGATCCAGTCTCGACCCCTTTCCCTCTACCTCTGATTCTCTCTCATTGATGTTCCTATCTCTCTTTCCCTCACCCTTCCTTGCTGAAATCAGTATATATATTAAATAAATAAGTAAATAAATAAATAAATAACATAGACCACAGTCTTTTCTCAACTTCTCTGGGTTTGATTACATATTTATTTGACAACTTAGGCAGGAAACCTAAACTCTAGTTTCTGCTCTACGACTAACCGGCTTCAGGACAATGAAGAATTCTCTAGGCCACTATTTTCTTAAAAAGAAAATAAAAGTGTTAGACTAATCTCCTAAGATCATTTTTAGTTCTGTGATCCTATGAGGGACCAATAAATTACTGGTGTGATAGCTTTCAAAAATGAATAAGGCAATAAAAAGATTCCCATCAACTCAGAGCTATAAGGCACCATAGGAATATTCTTAGGTGACCCCCTTATTTTTAGGTGAGGAAACAGGCACCGAAGAGAGAAGAGATTTGTTCACAGTAACTGGTGATGAGCAAACTTGGTGGCAAACAGAAAGTCCCTGATGTCCTTGCTCCTATCCTCTGCATTATGCCACCTCTCTATACAATTGTTGGTTCAGGTTGTTATTGCCATGCTCTTTCCAACCTCAGGGCCTTTGCACATGCTGATCCCTGTCTTTCTCATTGTTCAGGTCTCTGTTTAAATACCAAATCATAAGGTAAGGCTTCCCTGACAACCTGATTTGAGAAAGTCTCCAATGACCCACTACTATTACTCTGCATAACTATTTCCAGAGTTGTTTTCCCAGCACTTATTCCAAAATGTAATTAAATATTGTTTGTTCACTTGTTTCTGTTCTGTCCCTCTTCTCTATTAGACTATAAGTTTTCTAAAACCAGGGGCATGTCTGTTTAATCATAACTGTATACCCACCACCCAGTAAGATACCAGGGCATTCAATGAAAGTATAGGTTGAATTCATTATTGAATGTGCTTTATAGAACTACAAGCCAAGGTATAGAATGGAGTTGCTCGAACGCTCTAATAAGGGAAAAATTAGATTTAAGCCCAAAGTTCTTCAATGTGAAATGACTGTCTCAAAAATCTATCTCCCTTCCCTTCCACTTCATTTCTGCTCTGCTTTCCCTAGCAGAGCATGATTCACAAAGAGGGGTGGTATCAGCGCCGCCAAAGACCATCACATGAAACAGAGAATCGTCCTGCCGCAAAGACCACAGGGGCCAACATTTTTCCTAAGGTTTTCCTTCTTCCAGTACCTCAGAGTCTACCCAAAAGATAAAAATCTTCAATTACATGAAGTACATTAGTTTTGAAATGTTTAATGACCCTCACACATGCCTTTAGCAATGAATTGCTCAGCTGACTGTGCTGGTCTAAGGAACAAGGGAGTATAAATAAATGTTCTACCTCCATTCTTTCCTCCGAATGTCAGTCACTGTTGGTTAAACAGCAGGAATATCTCAAGTACTGCAGTGTTTTGGTCTCTCTCTATGCAGTTTTGCTTTGACAGCTATGTGTCACCCAACTGATGGCCCCGTGTGCCTGCCTCCCAGGGATAAATGCAAATATCCATTATTCAAGTCAGGATATATTTTTACCTGACAGCAACCTACATTCTATTCAGGGTGAAGGTACAGTGTATTGTTGGTCAAGAGGCCAACTCATGGATGCACAAGTTGTTGGAGTATGAATAATTGATATTGGACATAAGTCCTTTTTAGGTCTCCATTTGTTAGGGGAAAATCTAATCAGGCAGCACAGTTTAATGTCACATGTTTGAAGAATATCTTTGGAAATAAAAACATTGTTTTTTTTATGTATCCTGAGCATGTATTTAACTAACTCAAGCCCTATAACTATGACAAAGCATTAAAATTAAAATAGTAGAGGCAGCATTTCTACTTATATTAAGGAGAGAAAAAAAAATGTATTCAAATGAGTCCATTGATATAATGGCAACTCCAGGCCTAATTTTAAAAATAAAATAAGGCTGGTAGATTTCACAGGAAAAAGACAATAACCTCTTTCTGGTAAGTTCCCCAACAGTAAGCCTGGAACATTTGTGGGTACCCTTTAGAATCATTTATTCAACAGACATTGATTGCACACCCACTATGTGTCAGTCATGATTCTAGGTGCTGGGGATTTTCCAGGGAACAAAAACTCCCTGGAACTTCAAATACAAAGAAAGAAAGAAATAGTATCAATTTTGAAAAGGCTCTGAAGAAAATAAGCAAGGTAAAAGGAAAGAGAATGACAGAGTTGTGTGTGTGTCGGGGGGGGGAGGGGGTAATAAAAGACTTATTAAAAACAAAAAGATTCCTGCCTCCCCTACCCCCCTGGCACATGCCCTCACCCCGGAGGCTGGGGGAAGATCAAAGGGGAAAAAAAGGAGACATATGTACTACTATTTGTAATACTTTAAACAATAAAATTAAACTAAAAAATAAAATTAAAAAAAATAAAATACATACACAAATTTTATGAACTATTTCTTTTATAATGATTAAAATTTTTACACATAAAAAGAAACACACACACAAAAAGATCAGTGGACTCTTGATTCAATGCCATTAGGCAGAAAACTTAAGGTGGTGAGGGAGTGAGGCCTGCAAATACCCAGGGCATGAATGTAACAGGAAGGGGGAAAAGCAGAAGATAAGAACCTCAGATGGGCAAACCCTCCACCTATTTGAGGAAAAGCAGGGAGGCCACTGGGGCTAGAACAGAGTGAGCAAAAGGAAGATTATGTTGCATGAGTATCAGAACAGATCGGGTCAAGCATGTAAGTCACGGTAAAAAATTTTGGATTTCATCCTGAGTGAAATGGGAAGTCAACGTCACTGGGAGACTTTTAGTCATACATGTGATATATATATATATAAATTCAAGTGTTTAATTCAAAGGCAAAATTGTATAATATATATCTTTTTGCTCTATTATTGAACACTTGTACATTGCTCTTCAGTTTTCATCTATGTGACTGCATTTTTATGCTCATAGGGGTGCTTAGTGGTGGAGTGAGATTGAGAGCTCTGAAAAGATATATGGGTTAAGGCATATATGCAAAAATGTAGCCTGAGACCACTTGAAATTAGGCCTTGGTTATCTGTCCCGTGGCGGCATGCATTAAGTTATCAGCACATTGCTTCGTGTAGCACATCCCTAACGGATATTCATAGGCTACAAAAGAGAAAGAGAATGTTGGAAATTGGGTCACTGTCATAGATCTTGAGGGGGCTGGGGGCATGGTTGGATTGTTGGTTAGCAGTTTGGAGCGGCTTGCAGAGAGGCAACATGAAATAAAATTAGGAATACTTCAAAGTGGTTCCCTAAAGATTTTCTTTTAATTCAGAATGATCCCTAATACCTGGAGAATACTGGTCAAGCTCTATCCAGACCTTCTTAGCCTGCCCCCTGGAGGTACACCCCAAAAATAAAATTTCCTAGAACAAGATTAGGTCTCAAAATTTTGTTTCCATTTTTAAAAAGCCAAAGTCTTCTCTCTGAAATGTTCTACCATCCAATTTATTGTTTCCTGGCCAAAGAATTGGGTTCTATGTGTCAACAGCTCATGGTGTTTTCTAACCTTCAGTGCTCTCCTTGTAAGATGAGCCAAAGGAAAGAAGATAAATGTAGACATTTTCAAGAAAACTGCTATCTCTCTACTCAAACTTCTTTTTCCCTGAAATAACAATGCGGCCTCACGACTCAGAACCAAAATATGATAATTTAGTGGTTAAATGACTATATTATAAGAAAGTACTGTCATTTGATTTCTGACTTTTTAATCCCATTTGATGTTTCTGAGTGTTATGAAGGAACACCCAAGCTTTTCAATGCATACAGAATGAAATTTAACTGATCCCAAAACTGAAATTACCAAACCATTCAATTTCCTAGGAAGTAGCTGATGAAAAATAAAACATTCGAATTTCCCTGAAAGAGGGAAAGGGGTGAGAGAGGAGTCTGAAGTGCTCTAAAATACTCCAAGAGGATGTAAACTGCTGCTTCCAGATATATGTTTTGGAACATCCCAACCAATGAATGTGGTTGAAAAAATACTTTCCTTTAGGTTCTGTGCACAGAAGACGCAGTCTTAACTACAGATCCCTGAACAATTTTTATTTGTCTAAAAATGGTGGAATGTCTCTAGCTAGTTTGGCTCAATGAAGAGAGCATCAGCCTGCAGACTAAAGGGTCCTGGGATAGATTCTGGTCAAGGGCACATGCCTGGGTTGCAGGCTCAATCCCCAGTAAGGGGCGTTCAGGAGGCAGCCAATCAAAGATTCTCTCTCATCAATAATGTTTCTATCTCTCTCTCCCTCTCCCTTCCTCTCTGAAATCAATAAAAATATAAAAAATAAAAATAAAAATGGTGGAATGGTTTATAAAATATGGCCTGAACAAAATCATGAGGTGTTAGTCTCTTATTATGATAGCTGCCTTCCTTTCTGATTCAGTTTATCCTCACCCCCATTAGATGTCAATGATTATGAAAGAGAATCTGGGTTACTTTTCCTCTTCTATAACGTAAGTTGTCTACGGATCAGGCTATAAAGGTACGAAAGGTTAGTGCAGGGCGACGGGGGGAAGAGGAGAGAGTATGCAGTGAACACACTGTGGACTTTGGAGTCGGTCAGTATGTAAATCCCAGCACCACTGCTTACAACTGCAGTATCTTCTTGAAATTACATAATTTCTCTGAGCCTTAGTTTCCTCATCTGTAAATTGTTAAGCTATCCAGCGTGGACTATTGCTTTGTCCAAGTTTCCAAGAACCATTATATGTAAAAATTAAAGTCCAGTGTGTCATCAGCTGTCATTCTACCCAGATCCAGAGGAGAGGAGGCTCTGTCCCTGGCTGGAGTCATTATGACTGAGAGCTATCGCCAGGCTTCTGGAAACCATCTCACATCAAACCCAAAAGCAAACTGTGTTTCACTTGGACTCTGGCTTCTAAAACACAGGTGGAGAAAAGGGATTCAAAAATAACTCCATCAGAAGCACTATAAAGTGAGGCTAAGGTTATGCTTTGTCCTGAGTGTGATAAAAAATAATGTAATACCTTAAATCCCACCCCTGCTCTTCATCAGAATTTCTAAGGGAGAAACTTAAACCCAAGTCAGTTTCACTGCAGAGTCGATACTATTCTCATAAGGTAAATTGATAGAGTCTAATTTCTCAATAACCGGACATATAATTCACTCTCTTATCTCCCTGGACTTCACGACAACCTTCTATTATCACTTAAACTGATTTTACCCGGGAAGATGTTGAATTTTATAATCGTTGCTTAAGAAGACACAATCACACTCTTTCACAGTCAGACTAAACCAAGATTTCAAAATATGGGTGGCTTTCTTCATGTGTTGAAAACCTATTTCCAAAGGTTAGGATATGTCTAGTAGAGATATGGGGTACAGGTGCACTTGTGCCCTATTAGGATGGACACTGGGCAGATCCAAATGCATAAATGTGGGTATCTTTTGGCTTCATGATATCACCCTAAGGAATTGATCTAAAGGAAATAAAGGACAAACACACAAAGATATATGCATGAGAATCATAGCAGCAATGTTGAATATCACATAAAAGAAAATCAATATAAGCATGCATCAGTAAGGCCAAATGTGTAACAATCATCTATGCAATACAATACTCCACAGCTACCACCAGTGAACCATGCAAACTATTTTATGTCCACATTATATCAAGCAGAAAAAGAAGGATTTACAGTGTGCTTTCTTTTTATCAAAATACTATTTGCATATAAAATCTAGAAGAATATATACAAAAGGATTAAAAACTGTTATCTCTGGGTTGTTAGATGAAAGAGTACTATTACTTCCTTTTTTAGATTTTATTTTTCACAATAAATAGTCCATTGATTTCTATAACCAAAAAACAATAGTTATTTCAAGTTTTAACTGTAGATAAATTAATATGACATATTTTTACATGTTTTAAGGAAATGTTTTAATTTTTGAAGTTTCAGTTGGTCATAATTCTTAACATAAGGCATAAGCAGAAGTGGATTTTTTTTAGGTTCAAACAAAAAAGATTTCTCTGAAATCCAAGGAACCTACAAGAAAATACTCAAATGCCTAATAATTCTGCAAATACGAATGGCTGAGAGCTGTGTTAACTACTGAATAAATATGTCTGTTGGTGTCTGTAAATCTGTGGAGAAGTGCTAGCAGTTTGTCAGTGAATGACAAGTACCATGCGATGAATTCAAAGCACTATCATTGACTCCATTGTGTGCAAGCTGACAAAGCTTTTGTTATCATTGCAGCTGGAGCTATATTTACATTGTAAGTTTGAGTAGCAATTTCTCTCCGGATATTTTTCCATTGATTCTCATAACAAGTCTATCTTAAAACTAAACTCCAACAAGAATATGGTTTAACATGAGATCATTGGTAAGGGGAATGCAGTCATTTTTGAAGAGGAATGATGCATACGTAGAACAGAGAAAAATATAGTATTTTTCTAGCAAGATAACAAAGGAAGTAATTTGACTTTCTGTTCTAGGACTCAACTGTGAATTGAAGGGTGTGATGAACCTAGTTGCTTCTAAGTTGTAAGAAGGGGGTGACAACAAAAACAATATAAATAATAAAATAAATAAAATAATAGTTAATAAAATTTAACAATCGATAAGACAGATCTTGGAGTCCCCTTGCTATGAGAGTTTTAAGCCTTGAGTTTCTAGATAGAAGGGAGATGAAAATGGGTCATGTGGAGGAGACAGAGCAGGGTGAGAGAAGTATTTGGAGGACTCAGAACAGCTCCTACTCGCAACTGGTATAAAGTATTCTTATATTTTAACAATGCTACAGCCCTAGGTGTCTTCAATTTATTCAACTGGCATTGAGACTAGCTCTAGAAAACATGCCTAAATCAGGGTTTTCCTATATATGTGTATGTTTATAAAATGTAGGTATTTTTGCCCACCAGAGGACATTTGGCAACATCTGGAGATATTTGGAGTTATCACAGCTAGAGTAGGTAGAGGCTAAACATCCTATAATCCTCACAATAAAAAATCATCTAGCCCAAAATGTCAATAGTACTGAAGTTGAGAGACTACCTTAAGCATGTATATAAAAGTTATAATAATTTCTTATAATATTCCTTGACTGAATTTATATTTCAATGGCCAAAATAAAGACTAATTCAGTAAGATATAACACAGAAATAACTCGGAAGCTGCTGATATTCGTGGTCTTCATAATGTGAAGAGGGTTTCTCTTGCTCTTTGATAAAACATAGGAAATCTCAGATACAATAATATCTTTGGATTAGTTCCGACATGCCAAAGTCATTGAACAATTATACTCATGTTTCAATTGAAAGGTCAAAAATGTTAAGCACAGATTCCTTTAAAAAAAAAAAAAGACTGCATGTTCAGAAAACCTAGCACGGTATTTCCCCAAAGACCTCATGATAGACTCAACCGCATGTGAGATGAGTAAAATTTTGTCATACAGAAAATTTCCTACACTTGATGCTTTAGGAGCTGTTATAAGATTAAATGTTTGTGTCCCCCACAAAATTCATGTGGGAAAACCTAATCTCCCATGTGATGGTATTAGAAGGTGGGGCTTTGGGAGAGGATTAGGTCATGAGTACGGAGACCTCATAAATGGGATCAGTGCCCTTAGAAAATAGACTCCTGAGAGCTCCCTTGCCCTTCCACCCAGTGAGCACATAGGGAAAAGACAGCTGTCTACGTAGCAGGAAACAGCCGGCCGGTGTGGCTCAGGTGTGGCTCAGTGGTTGAGCGTTGGCCTATGAGCCAGAAGGTCATGGTTCAATTTCCAGTCAAGGCACATGCCCGAGTTTCAGGCTCAGTCCCCAGTAGGGGGCATGCAGGAGGCAGCTGATCAATGATTCTCTCTCATCATTGATGTTTCTATCTCTCTCTCTCCCTCTCCCTTCCTCTCTGAAATCAATCAATATACGAAAGAACCAGGAAGCAAACTCCCAGCAGACACTGAATCTGCCAGTACCTTGAACATGGATTTCCAGCATCCAGAACTGTGAGAAATAAATTTCTATTTTTTATAAGTCACACAGTCTGTGGTATTCTGTTTTAGCAGGCTAAACAAAGACAGGAACCTGCAGCAAATTGTTGTGTGTGCAGAACGGAAGATGACACTGATTTGATTTATTTACAATTAGAACAGACATTTGACAAATACTTTCTGTAAGATCCTTGACCAGTGGTTTGTACGTGTGAATGCGTGTTTGTGTGCATGCTTGCACGCATATGTCTGTCAACAACCATAGAGTTGATGTTGCTGAAAGGAGTTTACAAGTGTGCAGTGTGGCACCACTAGAGAAGCTTCATTCATCCTAGGGAGAGGAAGGCTAGATGCTTCTTGAGAGGAAAATGCTTCCCATCCTTGGAATTTAAGCCTTTCTCCCATAAGATACAGCCGATTATTAGAAACTAGTTCTTTTCTCAAGAAATGTTTTAAGGATTGTGAATTGAAAGGAGAAAAATAGTATCTATTTTAGTGCACAAACTCACTAAAAGGTACAAAGATATACTCTGTCTAAGGATTATATAATCAAAAGGCACAACCAATTGTCATCCAAGGCCAATGCCTGTCAAGGATCACCCTTTGGGCTTAGGAGAAAGATCTCTGCACAATTTGATGTTGCCCAGGCTTATGGACAATACCAATAATGTATGTCCAGATCCTTCTAAACCTGATGCTTCTCAAAACAATGAGTGAAATAGTGGCCATTTAAAATTATTTTGGAGTTCTAGAATCCCAAACAAAACACAGGCTTTTAGTGATTTTCATGGCATGGGATATGCAGAAAGACTTCAGAGTCATACATTTTTTTGATATATTGGGGATCCAAGTGAAAAAAAAATAAGGTATAAAACAGTAACTTTTGACATCAGCAAAAAAATTTAAAGATTCTATCATGTACTTCTACAAAAGCCTACTAGGTTGCACATCAGTGTGACTACACTTAATGCCACTGAACTTTACACTTAAAATGATTAAAATGGTCAATTTTATTATGCCTATTCTACTACACACACACACGCACACACATACACAGCCTACTAGGAAAGCCTAGTCAAAAAAGCTAATCCATGATGTGAAAAGTCTCAAGATGAGTTATCTCCTAAAATTGTAGAAATTTTTTGAAATCTGAGTCCCTGATAGAATTTCTGTATCAACAACTGTTATCTGGCCCCTCTTTAACTTTGAGGTATCATGCATAGTCAGACCATGTGTTGGACATCTCTTATGCATTTTCTCATGTCCTCTTGGCTCAACATTTTGCTGCATGTGGTCACTCAGGAACCACCTCAACACAAGTATGGCTTCGTGGCACCTCTTCTCAGCGTACCACCCACCTACCATGTTCGGTCCCAGGCCCTCTCTGCTGCTACTGCCTGGTACACCTGTGGAAACCACTCAACCATCTGACGTGGGCACAATACGGAAGAAGGGAGTTATCACCACATGGGAAATACATTCCACATAGCTCATTAGAGGGTCCCCATCACATAGAATATATCCATAGATGTACATTTTGTATTTGCAGCATAGAATTTCTCTGGGAAGAAACCCGGGGAATCAGTGACACTCTTGTGTCCAGGAAATGAAACTGGTGGCTGAAAGAGACGGGTGAAAAGATAACCTTCAATGCATATCCTTTTATGCCTTTTGAATGTTGAACCATGTAAATATATTGTATATTTTAAAATTAAATAATATTAAAATAGAAATGAATAAAATTATCCTTTGTTAATGTTAGAACATCTTATTTAGTGTGAGAATACTGAAATATTCAGGCTTATCCCAGTCATATAAATTGGGGGCAGGGGGAATAATATAGATATGCTACGATTGTCACTTTGAGAAATTACCTAAAAAAGTCAAGCTTGTCACAGAGTATCTGCCCATAAAGGATACTTTCTATATAGGAAAGGCATTAGTAGTTCAGAAAGCAATCATCATATTAACTTAGTTATATTTTAGACACTACATGTTAGAAATGTTAAAATGAAACTATTGGATAGAAGCTATTTCAGCTGACCTCAAACTGATTTTATATAAAAAGTAGTGGGAAGATGTATATCATACAACATACTAAACCTACTGGCAACAGCATTTTAATTTTCTGTGGTATGTTATGCAGAAGTTTTGTTCTAGAAATACATTAAGGTGAATCCAGATAAATTTTGTGGGATCCTTTCAAAGGAAGAATTCCTTGATTTGGGTAGACTTCTCAAAATGGCCCCAAGTGCTTCTGCTGTCAGATCCAACTTTGGCTACAAAACAGACTTTCATATCACAAAATAGGGAAAATTCTGCATACCCTCATTAAGTTCATTATAAACACAGTGGTTTCCTTTGTTGGTGGTCTCTGCTGTGGTTTAAGCAAGCATGAGATGTGAAAATCTGTTTTATAGGAATATGAATCAATTACATTTTAAATAAACAGCTTTCCTAGTGAATTTAAGTTTGTTTGTATAATCTAGATTTACAATGAAAACCTTAGGAAATCTCTTTGTGCATAAAGCATGGCTATCATATTTTATGTTACTTCAGGCAATTTTCTTGCAGCATATTTTCAAAAGCAGCATTAGCTACGATTTTCCCATGTTGACATGGTAAAACCGAGGCTAGAAGATGTGTTTGGCTTACCCAGCTCACACAGTGTGATGGTTTTCACACCATTGTGTCCACAAAAGGGAGGTGTTGCTCATTTGCACATGGCCAAACCATGCAATGTGTCCTCTATACTGTATTTTCTTTCTGTGTCTGACTGATTAGATAAATATTTTATTCTTGACAAAGCTATAAAATCAAATGCGAGTTGAATCAAATTAAGGAAAATGATAAAACCAGGCATTCTTAAGCACAGCAGAGACGCAAAAGAACAACCACACCATGTGACCACCCTAAAAACACACGGCTGGTTTCTGTCCCCAGGGTTCGCCTACAATAATTTATGGGAAATACTATCACATGTTTGCAGAAAGCATAATTAAAATTGCCTTCTGGCATTTCCCTACATAATATAATCTATTTATTCAGGAGCTCCACTTTGTCTTGCAAAGGTTGATCCAGGAGCTTTTTAATCTGACAAGATATGTTTTATTATGTTTTCCTTCGTAATGAATGTTGGAATAGCTAATGTAGGGGCTGCTTCTTTATTAAAAGCAATATGTTATAGAGAAAAACTCTCACTCTGTCTGAGAAAGCAATCTCCCAGTTCCCAGTATGGGCTTATTAACCATCTAAATTTGATCTTCTCATGAAGCTAATTTTTAATTGTTTTTAGAAAGTACATGCAAGGTCTTTTATACCAACAAAAAGGTAACTATTTTAAGTTAACCACTTATTAAGTAGCAAAAGCAATGAACTTTGTATTTAATAGGCTGTATATTTACTGAAGCCTGAAACTCTTGGTTATTACCACTTATATAACATTGAACTTGGTGCTTATGTAAGAGCATGATAGAGGTAACATTAACCAAATTAAAAAGAGAAAATTCCCCATGAGAGATTATCCACTGGTCATCACGGGACATTTTAGAACTACCTGGAGATTCACAATACTAAGGTGAGCTTATGCAGTTTGGAATAATATTCCCTGGAGTTATGGGGATGAACCATTCAATCTTGAAGCATCAATTGCCCTTCCTGTCACTCAATACTGCTATAGGTAATACACTTTCAGTCCCAGATACGTTGTTTTGAATCCCCATTTTCTTTATTCGCCATTCCAAAAATTCATAGTTTTCCTGGGACTAGTGAGAATTTTTCTCACCAAAAAACAGTACCTACTCAGTTCCAAAACAGCCAGGACATTGTTTGAGCAAACGAGTCAGCCAATTCAAGCAAATTGAATCTGTGATGTCATGTTAACAAAACAAAATCATTGATGATGATATTAAATTATTTAACCTGCCATTTGGTGATTTCATAGGTTCAAGCATCAAAATACGAATTTATACTTTCAACCTTTAACCCAGATCAAACTTATGCTCAATTCAAACTGGAAGGGGGCCAGATGAAATACCAAGAAGCTTTTTCAAGAGTAATCTTCTAAAGTAAATGTTAAAGAGTGAGGAATCTGCCCTGTTTTTCCACCATAAACACCTGAAGCACATTTAAAGTATGAACACATCTTATCCGTAGACCTGTTCAAAACATTCTTGCATTTGTGACTCCAGGTAGCAGACAATCCCCCCAGGAGCTGCTCTGGGCATGTTAGACATGATGGACCTGACAATATATGGAATGAAATATGACAGGCTGACCCTCCAGTTGAAATCGATCTGCTCCTGTAAACTTTGAAGCGTAAAGACTTGTCGTTTTCACTCACTCTGCAGGCATGGAATTCCCTTGTAACAGTTCACAGAGTCGAAGCTTTGGCCACTGTGCAGCACTTTAGTTCTTTTCCCTCTGCAAGACTTGACTATGACTTATAGCCGACGCAGTAACCAAACTGACAACATGTAGGAAAAACTAAATTGTCTGGCCCCAGAGCTGAGTATCCAGCCCAGAGATTTACAGCAGGGACCACAAGAGATATCTAGTTGCCAAGAATTACAGCTGGATTCCTCGAATTCATGATTTTCTGCATTTCTATCCACCTAAGAAATTAGGGTTGAAATAAGCATTGTCTTATATTCCCCTCATACTGCAGTAATGGTGGTAAAGGGAGTCGTGCTATTACTAGTAATAGTGATACTTAACATAGAAATATTACAACCTGATACTCTTAGAGTTCTATAGTAGATTTAGCTATAACCTTGTGAAGGAGGCTGGCTGAATCTAACTGAAAAAGAACAACTAGTCTATGTGTGGCAAGGGCTCTTTTCCCCCAGTTTTATTAGGCTATAATTGACATACAGCACTGTGTAAGGTTAAGGTGTTCAGAATAATGGCTTGACTATGAGACCTCATAGGGTCTAATCTCTTAAAGGTTCTTGCCAAGAGAAAAGGAAGAGTCTTTAGGTGATGCAGAAAAAAATTGATGAGGTCATGCAAAGAATTTGGACCCAAAATATGAGACCCTTAAGTAACCACACAAACTTGAGTTATTTATCTAATCTCCAAGGGTCTTGCTTTTATCATTTAGACAATGAGAGATTGACATTTCATTTCCTTCTCAATTCCAGAATTCTAAGATTCTCTAATTAAACATGGCAGTAAAAATCAAGTTAATATTAGTTTTTCACCCAAATTACTACCAATCCCACATTTTACCATACATTTTGTGTAAAGATATTATTATTCCCTTATTGAATTGTGAGGAACACTTGAAAAGGCATTTGATCAAGACTGTCAAATACATTACCTCATGGAATGACCAGCAATTAAAACAGGACAGTCTCACTTTTACAAGTCAGAGCCCCGTGTCCCTGGAATCCCCTCAGTCCTGGGCAAACCCGGAAGGCTAGTCACCCTATCTCCCCACACTACACCTGCCACTCCCTCCCACACCTCCTTCTCTTACAGGAGTCAGTGTCTTCAGTCAAAGAGTCAGTTCCCCCACCCCCAGGGACTGAGTCAATCTCTATCAAGAAAGACCTTACATGAGAAATTATAATCTAGAATTGTCTTAGTTCTATTTCACAGCTGCCATATAATGGGCCTGAGAAGAACCTTAGCCAGCTGCTTGCCCACTGAGAATTTATTTCTGTAGTAGGTCTGAGATCTCATTATAAATAACCCCCTGACCTCTTACCTGCGGCCTTGATGATAGCCACACCCTCCCCCTTTCTCTTGTAGGTGCTGCACCGCCATTTGTATTCTTGGGAACCGATTCAAGTTCACACCTAAGAGTGAGCTCCACTACTCCTTCCCTTTCTCTGCAACAACCCTCAGACTTGGCTCTCCTCTCACTGCTCCTAACCCACCATCCATTCCTGAAAGAGAATGTAGGCTGATGTAGGTCAAGCTGAGATAGCCAGATCCCGTTGAGCACTATAATTTGTGCCAACAGCCACTTTTGTGATCATCCATGGTTCCTCTCCATCCTGGTTTGCCCATCCTCCCACTACCTTGCATTATTAGAAGTCCCAGTAGGAAGTATGGGGTTCCATCCCAAGCTTACCCCCCTGAGATATGGCCTTGCCATCTTAAATGTGGCATTTCTCATATTTGACTCCTTCAGCTTTAATTTACTGCTGAAAGCGGTTGTCAAACAGCTAGTACTGATGCTCAAGGCTCTGCCCTCTCCCACATTGGTACCAGCTGTCTCAAGGTTGCCGGAGCATGGCTTTGGAAATGTTTATGTCAGTACAAGAATGTGTCTCTACAAGTACTTGACAGCCAGCTAGAATTTTATGTGACTTCTTAAAAAAGATTTTTTTAAATCCTCATCCGATGATATTTTTCCCAATGATTTGAGAGAGAGGGAAAGAGAGAAGGAAAGATAGAAACATCAATATGAGAGAAACACATCGAGTGGTTTCCTCTTGCACAAACCCCAATCAAGGCCCAGGCTGGGGAGGAGCATGCAACCAAGGTACGTGCCCTTGACGGAAATCTAACTCAGGACCCTATTGTCTGCAAGCCGACGCTCTATCCACTGAGCAAAACTGGCTGGGGTTATGTGATATTTTAATGGATAATATCATTTTAACATGGAAAAGGTATTCTAGATGAGGAATCAGGACCTTCACCTTTTAGCGATGCTTTCACAGGATATTGGCTGGGAATCAGATCTGCTGTCAGTTGTCCATCAATAGTCCAACCAGGAGTATTGCTTCAATCTAATTCCCACTTCCTGGTGGAGCTCTCCAAAGCAAGACCCAGAAACCATATGCACAAGCCTGTGAGGAGTTAAGACCACCCATGCCCAGAAGGTTAACATGGTGACCGTGCTACAACCTTTAGAATAGTAATATATTCATTTAAAGCTAAAATACAGACCTCACAAAAGGCACAGTCAGTTGTGTGAGAAGAGAAAAAAGCACCCTAGTAAGAATTGTCCACTGGCCTTTTCCCCAAAGGATTGGATTCAAGTGCCTAAAAAGGGGGGCAAATCTTAACTTAAATGGAGCAAAAGACCTGTGCATACTACCTGCTAGATAGGGAATGTTAATGTGGATTGGGAACTCTGGGCTAGCACAGGAGACAGAAACAGACTTGAGTGGTCAGGAGGCAGGAAGCCAAGAGCAGCTGGAGTTAAAAACTGCTGAAGAGTCAGGGTTGGCTGCAATTCTGGAAAGAAGCAGCAGAGCAGAGGGAGAGACAAAGGGAACCAAGCAAGTCAGAGCAGCAGCCAGTTGAGTCAAAGCACAACTGAGTCCCTTCTGCACGAGACAAAGCCAGACTGGAGCCAAAGAGGTGTCAGAGGGGTGACTCACTAATTCAATAGGTAGGAAACCATGAAGATGGGGAATTAGTGAGCCTGCTTTTCCATTATGACTTCATTCTTAAAACTCTTGACAAAAGGTACACATTGGGAAGTTCTTGTTTCAGCCTTTTTTCATTGACATTACTTTCCAAGTGTCAGAAGAATTGGGTGTGTGAAACCAATCCAGTGACCAATCAGATACTTAAGTGGTAAACTAATATATGCCCAAGGCTTTCTTCCTAAAAGGGGAAAGAAGTGGTCAGAGCGACTCATACCTACTGAAAATTTACACAAAGTCTGAGGGTAATGGAATTTGGTCAGTTCACTTTGCACTGCCATTGAATTTCAGGTGTGCAAGATGGAGTTCAGGAGAGACAATTGGTTTTAAAAAGAATAATGTTTTTCTCTACTAATCCTCTAATGACTTCTGCTAACTATACACCCCCCCCAAAAAAAAAATACACACAGTGGAATAATAAACCCTGCTTAAAGAGTTAAGACACCAAAGCCAAGATGAAGATAGGCCACTTATAAATTATAAAACCTTACACATTACCTAAAATATCATGGACTCAATTCCTTTACCTGTAAAATGAAGGTGATGATGTTGCTTTCTCATTCTTGTCATGAATAAGAGATAAGAAAGTGAAATGTGAAGAGTGAAGGTGCTACAAATATACACTACAATTATAACTATAATGTGAGGATAATATGAGGCATACTTATTTCTATTTATTCTATTTCATTTAATGTCTTCCTTCTTTCTCTTTTTATTTCTCTACCTAAACATATGGGGAATATGCTATTCCAGACTGAAAAGCTTTCCAAATCTAATAAAATATGATAAAGTACAGAGAAGCCAAAAGGAATTTGGAACATTGGATGCATCAGAAATTCTATTTTTTAAGAGCAATTTATTAGATAATGTCTGCATACTAATCATTGACAGAATATTAGCATCAACTCAATAGCAGGATGACATCATCAGATGTTTTCCCCATTTTCCTTCCCAGCCTTCCCACATTGTACATTTTACTTGCTTTCCCTTCAAAATAGTGACATTTTCCTGATTTTTAGCCAAGTCGGTCTTCTTATAATTTTGTATAGAATTTAAAGCCACTTGATTATACATAAAAATCATTAAAATAGGCTTTATGTTAAAATGTCTGTATGTTACAGTGAAAATGTCTGTTATTTGTCAAAGTCTCCATCTCATAGAGATAAATTCTGAAGCCACTGTTCTGACCTTGTGGCTTTCTTTACGCTGTAGAAAAGGAATCGGGGCAGGGGAAAGTGAAATAGAAAGGAATATTAGCAATATTTTAATTTAAAATTCCAGGTTATCCTGTGCTATAGACTGAACATTTGTACCCCTCCCATCCAATTCATATGTTGAAACCTACCCCCCTGTGTGATGGTACCTGAAGACAGAGCCTGCAGGAGGTGATTTGGTCATGAGGGTGAAGCCCCAGTGAAGGGATTAGTGCCCTTTCAAAAGAAGCCATGGAGAGAGTGGTTTGTTTGTTTTTAATATGTATTTACTGATTTCAGAGAGGAAAGGAAAGGGAGAGAGAGAGAGAGAGAGAGAGAGAGAGAGAGAGAGAGAGAGAGAGAGAGAAACATCAATGATGAGAGGGAATCATTGATCAGCTGCCTCCTGCACACCCCACACTGGGGATCGAGCCTGCAACCTGTGCTTGTGCCCTGAACGGGAAACGAACCGTGACTTCTTGGTTCATAGTCAGCACTCAACCACTGTGCCACGCCAGCCTGGGGTGGGGCGGGAACCAGGTGGAGGGAGGCAATGGGGGAAAAAAGATGGACATCTGTAATACTCCAGACAATAAAGACTTTAAAAAAGAAGCCAGGAAGATATCCTTGCCCTTCTGTCATCTGAGGACACAGCAGAGGAAGGTGCCGTCTATGAAAGGGGAATCAGAGAATCACCAGACCCTAAATATATTAACACCTTGATCTCAGATACTTTGGCGTCTAGAACTGTGAGAAATAAATTTTAAGCCATCCAGTCTCTGGTATTTTGTTACTGCAGCCTGAACAGAAAAGATTTATGGGAATCTCCCTGTCCTCATCTCCTATATCCAACTGGTCACTAAACCTATCTTTTAAATATATTTCCACTCTGGCCCCTCCCTCTTTTATTGCCATTTCCCAATTCCAAATCCTCATAAAAGGGACTCTAACAAGACTCTTTAAACTGATTCCTTCTTTCAACTCTTTATTCTTGCAATACAGCCTTCAACTGCCACCAGGTTCCTCTATTTAAAGGCCTTTCAAATGGTTCCCTCTTGCCTGCAGACTGACATCCAATCTCTAGAACCGGACCCCAGATCACACATCCAGTGGATCGTGTCTTAACACCAGTGCACAGTACGTTCTTAAAGGGCTGCACAATGAAATGGGGGAGACCGAGGCATGGATGAATTGAGCAAAAAAAAGAGAAAAAATGGGGGTGAGAACTCATGGACATGAACAACAGTGTGGTGATGGCAGGGGGAGGGTGTGTGTGTGTGTTGGGGTGGAAGAGGGTTTAGGAAGGATAAATGGTGGTAGGAAAAATAAAATACATTTGTAAAAAAAATAAAATAATAAATCTTAAATACATGTGCATTATATTGTTTATAAATTGCACTTCAATAAAACTGATTTTAGAAAAGTTGACATCTATGAAAATTTTGACATGTAAAATGCATATTATAGAACTTACGCTCTTCTCTGAGTACAATACTGGGCTCTAATGACAAGCCCTGATTTTGTCCTGCATTTTCTCCAACTATATTAATTAAACCCAGCATATTTAACTCAGCAAAAAAACACACAACAACTTGTCCCATTCATTCTCATGCATGAAAGTATTCAACTCTTGTTACTGCTACTTATCTCTTATATAAGCCAAGTGCTTTCCTAATAAGAACTAACATTTTTAAAAACTGCAAGGATATGAATACAGTTAAAGTTGAGGTACTGAAAAGAGTGGCCAAAAATTAGGGTTCCAAATGATAACAGGGGATGGATGAAAAAGGTGAAGGGATTAAGAAGTACAAGTTGGTTGTTAAAGAATAGTCTTGGGAATGTGAAGTACAGCATAGGGAATATAGTCAATAATATTCTAATAACTAGGCATGGTGCTGGGTGGGCACAGGATTTATTTGGGTGATCGTTTATTAAGTTATGAAATGTCTGGTCACTGGAGTGTAACCCTGAAACTAACATAATGATATATGTCAATTGTAATTGAAAATAAAAAACGATTTTAAAAAAGCAACCACTTGACTTTGGTCTCATCAGTGGAGTAGAGTGTGGCAGAGACAGGAAATCCCATCTGGAGTGAATTGTTGGGGACTCCATAAACCCAGAGACCTGAAGAACAAAATGCCATCTTAGAAGCCATTAAGAACACCCTTTTTTCAGAGACATAGAAAAGTCAGGAGCTTTGCCCGAGGTCCATGGCTAATGAGAGGCAAAATGGGGCCTGAAACCCAAGCTCTTCCCAAGCTCCTACTTTATCCACACACATCTTTTCTGAAATCCTGTGTGAAAAGCAAAGGAGAGAAAGAAGAGTTAAGCAATCACCGTAGGAAAGGGAGGACAGAATTTCACATCCAAAAATGTCAAACCCTAATTTTTTCTACATTAAAAATTGAAGCATGGAAGAATACAATACTCTAAACATGAATAAATTTTTAACTTATATTTGGATATGTCTTTATTTTGGATACTAGAGGCCCAGTGCATGAAAATTTGTGCACTCGCCCTTAACTGCTGGCCTGCCTACCTGATCATCCCTAACCACTCTGCCTGCCTGCTGATAACCCCTAACCACTTGCTTGGGGATGGGGCCAGCTCAGAGAGGGGCTGTGGTGGTTCTGGTCTCTGGTTGTTCCGGTCGTTACACTGATGGTGGCTGGCCTTTTATTATATAGGATGTTTTTTAAGTTACAGAGTCACTATGTGAAAGCTTAAAAATGCAGTTATTTTTGTTTTAAATGCTTCTCAAACTACAATTTAAGTATATTTGTAAAAGTTCATATCTCTGATTATTTAAAATATACTTATATTTTTCTTTTAATTGTAGACCTAAGTAAACCATCAAGAATGTCACAATCACTCTTATACTCACATAAAGCAAAGTGAAAGGTATTTTATTTGTCTTAATAAATAATACTTTTAGCATTAGAGGAATAGTGGTTGCAAAATAAGAAATTATCTGAAGACCTAGTAATTTGTAACAGATCTCTGCATATCTCAGAATATACATTCTTTCATTCATTAATTCATTGATTAAATAAAAATTGTTGAGCACTTATTATGGGCCTGGCTCATCACGATAAGGTTTAAAAGATAAAAAAAATAAAATGTTTAAAATATCTTTTCTGTTCCCTAATCAGAAATATTTAGTTAGACCATAAGTACTGTTAGAAAAACATAACAACTCCAGGCCATCTGCCAAGTGTTTCCTGTTATCACACTCTCCCTGGAGGGTGATGCAACTCGGGCTCACCTCACCTTGGGTTCTAAGTGTCCTAGGTGACCCAGACACAGCAGAAAAATTGATCCCTGACTCAGGAAGCTTACATTTCATTGGTGGAAACAAGAATAAACAAATAAACATTATAATATAATGTAAGGCTATCGAGTTCAAAGAATGATAAAACATAGTAGAAAGGTAGCAAGTACTAGGAGGTGGGGAGTTACTGTTTAAATAAGATCGTCCAGGAAGTCCTGTCTGAGTAGATGATATTTGCACAGAGACTTGACTAAAATAATAGAGCAAGCCTGTGTATATCTTGGGGGAAAGTATTGCAGCCAAAGGAAATAGCAAGGGCAAAGATCTAGGTAGAAACATACCTCGCATGTTCAAGAACAGCAAGGACTAGTGTGGCCAGGTGCAGGGGCAATGGGGAACATGATGGAAATGTAGGGCATTTTCTTTGTATTTTGTAGTCGCTGATGCAAAGCCTTTGGGAGAGTTCTGAGATAAGAAAGGACATAATCTCATTAGCATTTGTGAAAGGTCACTTTGTTTTCCATATGTAAATTGGACTTTAAATTGGTTAGAAGGCAGATGCTATTCTACCTACAATTTAATGTTCAAAATGTACAGGCCTTTTCTTAAATTATAAACTTTAATTTTAATAATAGCCATAATGACACAAACTTAAGCTCAGGATGCACTTTTGATATTATCTGGAAACGTTCAGCAGGAAAAAAAATGCTGAGAAAGGCAAAACAACATCTAGTTTCATTTAAGCTAGCAAGCATCTTAGCATTCTTCTGCATCTCCCAGAGGACAGAAGCAATTACTGTGCACACCAAAAACACTTAATGAGTACAAGTTGGGTTGAATTTTAACCCACCAAATCCAGAGAAATTATGGTTTAAGGGAACACCAAAACAAAATATCTGAGGTTGCCTAAAGCTCAGGGTTCTGCCAAGAAATCTTAATGGCCATGCTTACACAGTGCGGGTCAAAGCCAAAGCAAATACATGGGCAATTTCTATTAGAAATGTCTAAAAAATATATAAAAGCTAGAACAATAAAACCAACTAACCAACTGAGAGATGGGTAGCTGGTGGGAATTTCTCTACATTTTCATTTTATTGTTCATGTCTTATGTATCAGAAATAAGGAGTAAGCCCTCCCAAAAATCTTGCCTCTCTTCTCCATGCAATCGTTAGAGTTTCTTTTCTCCGAATCTGGCAACATTTATGAGATCGTTGCTTTTAATTAAGATAACTTTGGCTGTGCTCTTCAAGCTAAACATCTCCTCTCCACACACCCAAGACTCCATATTCAGGAGACAGGAGAGAGCTTTGTGTTCTCAGAGTAAGACTCAGAAGCCATAAAGGGGTGTCTCAGGCCCCCACTCTACCTCTCAATATTCAAAGACGCAACACCACTCTGCTTTGAGATCAGCAGGATTCATCAAATTATGGCCCTTTCCACTATTTATATGCATCATCCTAAGAAAGTCCAACTCCCATTTGACCTTTCACCTTCTCTAATCTCCACATCTCTCCATATCCCCGAGTCTGTCCCAATGCCTGTTATATCCTCAATGCCTGTTATATTCTCAACTCTCCCACAGTGTCCTCTGGAACTCAACTATCTCAACCTCTCCCCTGGGGCATTTTTGTTCTTCTTAGTCTAAGACCTGGATCTCCCTGGTAGTACGCTGCCACTCAATCCCTCTCAAGAGGTAGTATTTCCTCCCACAATCCCATACCCTGAGTGGGGAACTTGGGAAGTGACCTCCTGTGCCCTCACTGCCACTTTCACAGCATTTTATCTTCCCTAAAATCCCCAGCTCTGGATCCCTCTTGTTTCTCAAAATCCTTAGAATCTAGTTTATTGTTACTCTCTTTTCAAAACTACTTCAATCTTTCACTCTAATTATTTAAATATTCATATAGATGATTTTCCCAGCATGCTGGATTCTCAGATCATTAAACTTCTCTCCTCTAAAATCTTAATCTGAACAATGCCTCAACGACAAACTCCCATGGTCATAACCCAGGACTGGGCATAATAAATAAATGCAATTCTTCCTTAATCTCAATTACAAAAATTCTATTCTCCAACATACAACAATCCTTCTACTCCAAAAAAAAAAAAAATCTTCTTTCCTTTTACTCTATCATCTTTCCATTCATTCTCCTAGTGGTTTTCTTTTTCTCCTTACCAAAATGTAAATTCAATTTCAATCATTATAAATTCTCAATTCCTTATTCCCTTCTCACTTTGTAACACCCTTTAGGGAAAACCTGATTAAATTCATCTTCTACCTTCTCTACACTTCCATCTATGCACTAATACAGGCTAGAGTAAAACAGACACAATTGCTGGTTAGTCTCATTTTAAATTTTGGCTTCCAACTTCTTGTGTATCCTATTGCTGCCAAAAGATTATGCTACATTTCCTTAGACCATTAGCACTCCTGTTTACTAAGTGATTATAAGATAACTTGACCTCTTTCTTTGAATCTCTGACACCCTCCCACCCTTTGACTCTCCCAAATTATGACTGTTCTTTCTACTTTACTGAGAATAATTAAATAATCAGAGGAGAGGTTTTTCAAGTTCTGGCCAGCACAGCATCAACCAGTCTACTAGCATTGACCCCCATATACTACAACTTTGCTCCTATTACTATATATCAGCAATCCTTAAAGAGTGGTCCCAAGCTCAGCAGCATCAGTATCACCTTGGGTATTAGAAATGCAACTCCTCAGACTGACTCAGATTTATTGAATCAGGACATCTAAGGGAGGGGCCCCAAATCTGCATTTCACTAAGTTCTCCAAGTGATTTTTGTTACATGCTAAAGTTTAAGAACTATTTTTTAAGATTATGCTGTATACTAGATACTATGTCTTAATTTCTAAGGGATGAGAGGTAGACATCAAGAGTTTTAATGGTGATTCTAATATGCAGGGTTGAAAACCATTTCTATAAATGAACTGTCTGTATTCATATCTAAGGACAATCCCTCAATTTGATCAGTAGCTTCCACTCCCTCTTGCCTTCCCCAAAACATTGTCCAGCAATTCTCTTTTCTTCTCTCTTTCTTGCATCTTCAATTTTTCGTCTCTTCTAGAGCATTCCTATTTTTCAAAAACATGCTGTTTTAGCTCTTGTTTAAGAATATCCCTCTTGGCTCCCCCCTGTCCAGTTACTGCCCTATTTTTCTCCTCACCTTTGAAGTAAAACACTCTTAAGAGAAATCTATACTAATTATTTCCAATATATATCTTTCCATTCCCATTCTAATTAAATCCTCTCTAACCAATTTCTCCCTCCCCATTGCTCAATGAAATCCAGAGGTATCAAGGATACTAACGACCTCGTGCTACTAAAGCTAATGGCTAATTCTAGATCTTCATTGCACTTGAGTCATCAGCAGCCCTTGACACTGTTGATCAGTTCCTCCTCCTAGAAACACTTTCTTCACCTATTTTCAGGAAATAACCTTCTCTTCTTTTTAATTTTTTCTCCCTGCTACACTGGCAGCTCCTTCTCTGCCTCCTTTGTTGATTTCCCCTGGGGAGTATTTCATTTCCCAGTTTTTTCTCTCCCTCTCTTTTGTTTCCATACTGACTCCCTTAGTGATGTCATCTTGTCTAATGATTTTAAATGCCATCTAACACTAACATACATAACATTTCTATCTCCTGGTAAGACCTTCATCCTAAACTCAAGATTCATGAAGCTAACTGCCTACTCATGTCCTAACAGGCACCTCCAACTCAACATGTCCAAATTGATTGCTGAGCTTTCCTCAAAACCCCTGCTCCTTCCACAGTCTTCTCTAAAGCAAGCAATGGCAATTACATTCTTCCAACTTGGAGCCATCCTTGATTCCTTGACTCCTCTCTTTTCCTCTTGTGCACACCCTCCATTCAGTCTGTCACCAAGTCCTGTGGGTTCTACTTTGAAAATTTACTCAGGAACCCATTTCTTACCAGCTCCACTGTGTCCACCTGTCCAAACCACCATCTCTCTTTCCAGGATTAGGCAATACTGTTCCCATTGGTGTTCCAATTCTACCCTTGTCTCACCACATTCTGTTTTTAACTCAGCAGCCAGGAAGATACTTTCAGGATATGTCAGTTCATGTCATCTTTTCATGCAGAACTTTCCAATAGTTCCTTGTTTCATTCATAGTAAGAGCTAAGGACTTCAGAATCCCTGACAATGCCCGTCAAATTCCACTCTATTTCTCAGACCTCATTTCCTGGCACTTTTCGACTCAATTGCTCCTCTGTAATCACAGTGGCATCCTTGCTATTCCTCCTCACTTCAGCCATGATCTTGCCTCAGATCTTGCTTCATATATCTTTAGTCCAACCCTCCAGACCCACCCCACCCTTCTCATCTCTTTTCTGTGCCCAGGAAAGATGAAACCTATGACTGATGGAGTGGTCTCCCTGGAGCTCTTCTTCCAAATGGATTTGTCCAATGGAGAGCCAAGCAGAAGATCTGAAGGAGGGAATGAGCATGAGGTTCGAGTCTTTCCTTTCTTCTCCTTTCTGATGCTTCCTTCGTGCAGTGTTGTCACAGGTCTACATCACTCAACCTAAGGTCACAGCTCCATTCAGGCAGACTCTCAACACAGCTGTCTCTTCCTCCAAGTTCCAATAACCAATTTCCAGTCACTCACTCAAGTCTAGTGATGATTATAGCACCCCCACTGTCTCTAGCTGCTGAAGACTAGGTTGTCTCTTGTCATTTCCCTACAACCTACCAACATCTTTGTAAATGACCACTTTTTATCAACTCTCCTCCAAGTATCCAATTTGATTGGGTCATCGGTCTTCTGTGCTGACTGAATGCAGCACCTTCGCACTTGCTGTTTCCTCTACATCTCCCACCCCAAGCCTCTTTCAAGTCTTTGCTCAAATGAAGGCCTTCCCTGTTCTACCAATTTAAAATTGCACTTCTCCTCGCCCTCTTTTCCCTATATCTTTTCTACCTTGTTCTTTTCTAAGGAATTTATCATTTTCCAATGTCCAATTTATTCACTTATTAGTTTTATTACTTGCTTATCTTCCCTTCACCGCCCCCCCCCCCTGCCCCCAAATAGAAGCTAAGCTCACTGAGAACAGGACTCTTTGTTGGGTGTTATTCACTGCAATATCATGAGCACTCAGAATAGTGCTTAGCTGCAGAAGCTTTTTATGAATGCATGCAAAAAAAAAAAAAAAGAATAAGCAAGACACCTCCTAAACTTCCCCTGGGTTAAGAGAGCTTAAAGACATGGGGGGAGGGGGGGTTGGGAGAAGGGGTGTGGGGAATAGGGGATATCTGTAATACTATCAACAATAAAAAATATATTAAAAAAACAAAATCCATGCCCATCAGCCATTAAAAAAATAAAAGAGAAAATGCTACCAAAAAAAAAAAATCTTACCAAGATTTTAGTAAATTATTCTATGATCAGTTTACCCTTATCCAAACCCAGGCGAGTCGTTAACTAGAGTTTGTATTGAGGCTCATCACTGGTGACTTAAGATTCCAATTAGAACAGGTAGAGCTGAGAAAGACAAATTTGCCCTTCAAATTCCACTTTTAAAGTAAATGTTAAAGTCCATAAATCATTTCAGTTGCTTAATGAGATATAAAGCTGGGTCCCAGAAATGTGAAACAGGAATAGCTTCAGCTTGATACAAGTGATTACTCAGTGTTTTCTGTCTCCTGGCAGTTTATTGATCTACTATTTTGTGAGTTTGCAGGAATAAGTAATATTTTACTTATGCAGCTTTGCATGAATGAATTCCCAATACCACAGTGGAGTTATACCTAACAGATATAGAAAAGTCAACAGCTCTGCATTTCTCGCAACCATTGGTCTGTAGTTCTCTCTGTAATTGCTTTGCTCCCTTAGTACATTTGCCCTAATTGAAATTAGAACATTTTTATTCTTTTGTGAATGAAGCCCTCTTGCACCAAACTACCCAGGATCCAGGTATACAACCCACAAATAATTTAAAATTTAGCCTGACTGGTGTGGCTCAGTTGGTCAGAGCATCATCCCATGCAAAGAAGGGTTATGGGTTGGATTCCCAGTCAGGACATATACCCAGGTTGTGGGTTTGATCCCAGGTTAGGGTGCTTATGGAAGGCAACTGATCGATGTGTGTCTCTCTCATCAATATTTTTCTCTCTCTCTCTCTCTCTCTCTCTCTCTCTCTCTCTCTCTCTCTCTCTCTCTCTCTCCCCCTCTCTCTAGAGTCAATAGAAACATATCATTGGGTAAGGATTAAGAAAAAATGTAAAGTTTAAAGAGCCATAACTCTGATGATTACTCTTGCATCTTGTTCTGAGAAGCTCCCTTCATGTGAGGATCTGACGACATTTGACCCACATCGCGGAATGACATTGCCTAACTGTCTTCCTGCTTCCCCCACTGCCTGCTCTGGAAGTCACCAGCACTGCCTAAACCTGCTATGAGAACTCCATTTTTCAACAGAAATAAGATGATGCTTTCGGAGGTTTGTGTATGGATGGTGTTAGTATCTTTGCAGTGATCCATTTGAATGCTCTTTATACTCTAGTAGAGATACAGGGTAAAATTAAAGAAAGCAATAAGGTTGATGTCTATTTTATATGCAATATCAAACTGACATATATCAACTAATATGGCAGAGCAATTATTTAATTAGTAATTAATTGCTCAACAGTTGAGATTACTGATTTCCATATATTATCATAATAATATATTTCTTTTCTGATTAATAATAATAATTTGTTTCTTTTATTAATTGTTAGGAATGTAGAAAACACAGAAATGCAAACTAAAGGAAAGTGAAACTCACCCTTACTCCCATTTCCACCCAGTACAGCCCCCTCTCAGGGGCAATCTTTGCTCCTGAGCTCCTATTGCCTGATAAAGATGGTCAGGTCTACATCACAGTGTGATAGTTCCCCTGCCTAATCCTCTTCTTTCCTCATTTTTTCTTTCACCAGTGTTACTCCCCAATAATCCTTTGTATTCAACTGTGATAAAATGCCTTTAACATACAATATACTGTACTAACCACTTTTAAGTATACAGTTCAGTGATATTAAGTATATTCATATTGTTAAGCAACTGATCTCCAAAACGTTTTCATCTTGCAAAACTGAAACTCTATACCCATTAAACAACTCCCCATTCATTCACTCCTCCTGGCAACCATCATTCTATAACTTGTTTCTGTGAATTTGACTCTTCTAGATATCTCATGTACGTGGTCTCATACAGTATTTGTCTTTTTGTGACTAGCTTGTTTCACTTAGTATAATGTCCTCATCCATGTTGTAGCAGGTGCAAAATTTCTTGCCTTTTTAAGGCTGAATAATATTCTATTGCATGTATATACCACATTTTGCTTATCCATTCATCTGTTCATGGGCACTGGGTTGCTTCCACGTTTTGGCTATTGTGAATAATGCTGCTATAAACATGGGAATGTGAATATCTTTTTGAGACTCTGCTTTCCATTCCGTGAGATGTATGCCCAGAAGTGGAATTGCTATATCATGTGCTTTTAATGTTTTGAAGAACCACCATACCTTTTTTCTGTAGCAGGTGCGCCATTTTGCAAAATATCCAGTGCTGGCTGCTGTGGATACTCAGTGGTAGTTACAAGCCGCTGATGACAAGGCTGATATCAGCTTTTTAACTGCCATTGAGTATCCACAGCAGGGACCATGGAGATTTTGTTGAGTCCTTAGACAGGCAGTGGTGGCCAGCTGGTCTAAGTCCTCCTTACTGGAACAACCATAGAGTCCAGGGAAGACTAGCTTCATCCCCTGGCAGAATGAGAAAATGCCACTTGTTCTAAGCCATTTGACATGCCTAAGAGTGAGGTCACTGGCACTCGGATGTGACAAAAGTGCAGATGGTCTCACTTATTCGCAGGAAAAGTTGTAGCCTGTGTACAAGTACCAAGGGCAGAGCCAACCTGTAATTCTACATCTTCCAGCATCCTGCCACGGAGGTAAAGAACTCCATCTGAGAAAGCGTTCCATCCATTTTACCGCCATTATCTCCGCTCCCTTCCCCACCTGAATTCAATGCTGCTGAAATCAATGAACTGCATCTTATCTGAAGTCTCCACTTATGAACATAAAGATGAAGAGAATGCTCACTGTGGTCCCACTATGAATGTTCCCCTACGCTAGTTAAGAAAGGGAGAAGCATTTTTCTGATTGTTGTATTGAAACATCTGAAATATTACAATGTTTAATCTTTCAGTCGAAGGGACTTAAAGCTGGAATCAAGGATCCATCCTGCTTCTAAAGGAAGGATCGACATGGAAATAGAAAGTCAGCTTGAGAGTGTTAATAACTCTGGATACAACACTGTGCCAAACAGACATCCTAGCCCAGCTTAAAATCTTCCACTGGCAGCACTGTGGTGGGAACTGTTAATACTGACTTAGCAAAAGGAAAAA
This sequence comes from Myotis myotis, assembly GCF_014108235.1. Classification (NCBI taxonomy): domain Eukaryota; kingdom Metazoa; phylum Chordata; class Mammalia; order Chiroptera; family Vespertilionidae; genus Myotis; species Myotis myotis. The sequence continues at coordinate 205,803,818 of NW_023416324.1, read as the reverse complement.
AACCTACTGATGAGGAATTAAAACTGAACCTCCATTCTCCAAGTTCCTGTGTTCTAGGAAATGCAGAGAAAGAGAGGCAAAGAGGGAGGGAGGAAGGAAAATACCTATTTTCTACTTTAAAAGGTAACAGTATTTGTGTAGATTGCAAACCTGAATAAAGGTGAAGCATCTCTCCATCCCCACCTCACCAGCACATTTGAAACGAATTAAAAATCTATTTCTGGTGTTTATCAACATTATTGTTATAAAAAAAATAATCTTTTCAACATTTCCCTGGAGTCCATCCCCTCCCAAATCACTTCCCTAGCTCCTCCCAAAAATCTTTCCCATAATCCCACCTTGCTCTAGCCACCATCCTACACCTCCCTTAGCCTGCAACTTGGCTGCTCCAGCTCCTTCAGTTTCCTTTCATACCCCTTTTACAGGTTTTCTTCTCCTTGTAACATACTAAATGTTTAGGTTTCCACAGTTCTTTCCTAAGTCCTCTATTCTAATTAGTCTGCCAGCCATCCCTTGGTCAGCTTATCCATGTGTATGTGCTGAGAGTTGTCCTCTAGCTCACAGCCTTCTACTGGGTTTCATTCCTGTGTATCCGACTGCCCAGGTCTTACAGTTCCTGCCAACTCAACACACAACTGGACCCTTCCAAATCAGATCTTCTTATATTTCTATGAATGAGTGGTCTTACCTTCCACCCTGTTATCATGGCCAAACACCCGACATTCGAAACTCTCTTTTTACTTGCCCTTCAACATCCAATTAGTCACCATCCTATAAATTATATCTCCTTCATTTTTCTCAAGATTATTGTTTCCCTCAATCTCCACTGTCGTGGCTTTAGTTCAGACTCTCATCATTTCACTCCAGGTTCACCCGGTACCAACTCATCTTCCTGTATCTACTGTACCACCCTCCCCCTTCAGCCTCTCTTCTAGTCACAATTATGAAAATGGTGATTAAGACTTTCAGGATTTTTTGAAATTTATCTTTATTGTTGAAAGTATTACAGATGTTCCCTTCTTTACCCCCTTTGACTGCCTCCATCTCTCTCCTAATATTACTTTCTAGAGCACCCAAAATGAGTTCAGACATCTCATTTTACTTTTAATAAACTTTATATTCTGGCTTCTATCTACCTTTAGCTTCTTAATTACCCAAATATGTCATCTCTTCCTCAGATATTTGGGACAATTGTAGTTTTAAAAACACACCTTATTTTATTCTCAGCATATTCACGTTGCTGTCACTTCTATCTAGAATGCCTTTCTCCCCACCCCCAACCCCATCGATACCTTCAGGATTTTGAGTGAGAGGCCTAAGAATTTTGATCACACACTAGCCATATGCTTCAGAGAAAGTTCTCTGAACTTCTGTTTTCTTAACTCTGGTATGCACGTACTAATACTTTTCCAAATGTTTGTTAGAAGAATTAAATGAGACACTATAGTTAAGCTCTTAAAGTCATGAGCATTGTATGGCACATTAAATAATCCTCATAGGCGCTGGCTGATGTGGCTCAGTTGGCAGGGCATCATCTGTGCACCAAAAGGTTGCTGGTTCAATTCCTGGTCAAGCCACATGCCCAGGTTGTGGGCTTGATCCTCAGTGGGGGGGATGCAGGAGGCAGCTGATAGAATTTTTCTCTCTCACATCAATGCTTCTCTCTCTCCCTCTACCTTCGTCTCTCTCTAAAAATCAATTTCAACACTTTGAAAAAATCCTAAATAAATAAGGAAACCCTCCCTTTATTAATGTTATCTTACTACCACATAAAAAACGGATTATTTTACTTTCCTGATTATAATCCTAATATTACTTTCTAGAGCACCCAGAATGAGTTCAGACATCTCATTTTACTTTTAATAAACTTTATATTCTGGCATCTATCTACCTTTAGCTTCTTAATTACCCAAATATGTCATCTCTTCCTCAGGTATATGGGACAATTGTAGTTTTAAAAACACACCTTATTTTATTCTCAGCATATTCACATTGCTGTCACTTCTCTCTAGAATGCCTTTCTCCTTTTTATCAGCTAGAAGATTCTTACTGATTTTTTAAAACCCAGATCAAATCTCACAATCTCCTGGGCAATGTCCTCCTTCCCCACACTCTCCTTTAGATGCTCTTCTGCGTGTATGGAAATAATACGTCAGGTGTACCTACATCTTCTTGTAATGACCTCAGAGCTTTTACCATTTTGTTCTATGTGTGCTTCCTAGCTTGAATGTCTCCCCATGCCCCACCAATCCAGTGCAATAAACTCCATAAGTACAAGGATCCTGTCTGTGTCCTCACTTATTCACATGCCTGGCAGGTAATAAGTGCTTGATACAGTAGATAAAGAAAAGAAAGAAAAATGAATGGAACAAACAGGAAGGTAAGAATGAATGGAGGGGGGAAGGAAAAAACAAAGCTATTTCTTACTATGCTACAGTCATGGGTTATTTTTTCTTTAGCTTCTGAAAGCTCACAGATCCCCATGTTCCTAAGTAAGTGATGTTATAACTTCCCATGTAGAAAGTCTGTGCCTTCATTCCCTGTAAACAATCTCCCAGGCAGCTCTGCTTCTGCACTCTCTATTCAATAAATTCCCTACTCCAGCCCTTTTGATCCACTATCATCTGCAGCTCTTCATCCCTACAAATGATCACTTGGTAATGCTGGAGAGATTTATCTCTCTGACTTTTTACAGTGCCCTTGTAATGAGAGGATCAAAAGGACAACATGTGAAAGGGGCAGAGAGAGGAATTTGTGCTTTCCCTGTATCACTCCTCAGGGATTCACTGAACAAATGCATTTTGAGCACCTACTCTTTGTCTGACAGTATATTATGCATAAGAAATACAAAAGCTGATAAGCCAAGGTATTGGTTTGTTTGTCCGTGAGCACACACATTAGTGGGGTTTTTCGTCTAACATTGTTCTGCACGCTTTCTGTGTTCCAGGCACTATATTAGGTGCTGGGAGAATAGCAGCGAACAAAACCTGTTCTCACAGTGGTGACACTCTACTAAGAAAGGAGACAATAGACACTTGGGTTGCTCGAAGGATAAAAGATTAAAAAGATCAAAGGTTGACACTGGAAGATCAGTTATCCATGTGAGATTATCCAATCAAAAAAATAAATGGTGTAGGGTGGTAATGGTGGTTTAAAAAAAACCCACAACATTAACTTCTGTAGAACCAACTGGATCTGCTGACAGATTAGATGTGAGTTGTTAAAAGGAAAAATGGGTCAACCTTGACACCAAGGACGTTGGTCTATGTACCTAGGGGAAATGAAATGCCTTTACTTGAGTTGGAAAACTCAACAAGAGGAGTAGGTTTTTTCAGTGAAATAAGAAGCATGATCATGATCTGAGAGTAAAGAATGGAGAGGAGATGTTGGAGTTCGAGAAGAGAAGGAAATATCTAGGAATGTTTATAATTGTCTATGTCTTCTGTGGCTTGGAGATGAGAGAAAGATGAAAGAGAAAATGTTTAATTTTAGATGTGGTATGTTTGAGAAGCCTAGAAATAACAACAGCAAACATCTATATAATAATCACTATGAAATGTATTCACTAAAAGATTTCCACCATTCATCTTTTAGTGACGTGGACCTGTAACAGCAATGTAACATCATAAAGTAGGTGTTCAATGTAACATCACATTTCTTATTTACATGATTTTTTAAAGTGTCTTAAGAAGGAAGAACTGATCAACTGTAACAGATACCTTTAAATTTGGCAACTTTAAGTCATTGGTGACCATGATAAGAGCAGTTTTTGAGGATGACAGGAGGAGGTTCAAGAAGAATGAAAGGTGAGTAACCAAAAACATAGACTAGAGATAAATAGTTTTTTTTCCAAGAGAATCAGAGTAGTAGCTAGAGGAGCACGTGGGTCAAGGGAGGATTTATTTTTAATGGCAGATTTTATGGTTCATTTGTATGTTGATGAGAATGATGCAGTAAGAGGGGAAATTGGAGGTACAGGAAGAGAGAAGTCGTGAAGTAGCAGAGAGAAGACAGAAACTAATGATGAGGTAGAGGAATTGGCTTTAGATAGAATAAGGAAGGACAGATCACCCATGGTTATTGGAGGTTAAGGCAAAGAAATGAAGTATTAGCTTTACTAATGGAACATGTTGAATTTTCTCCTATTGCTTTTATTTTCCAGTGGAATGAAAAGCAAATTTGAGACTAAGGAATGGGGAGGTGATGTTAGAGGTTTTAGAAGAGAGCAGAAGGTGTGAACCAGTTGCCTGGGAGAGTTTTTTATTATCTGTGCTCCTTGTGAGATGTTTATTGCAGAAGCCCCCTATAAAAATCAGGTAACTCTGTGTCATGGCCACAGGTCATGATGGAGAGGTGAGTCTTTGTTCTAAATTTGGTTAACCCCATCTTCCCTAAGACCTCAACCTTCTGTATAGGCCTAGGAGTGAAAACCTCACACAAGATGGGTGAATACTGATTCATTCCATGGGAATTTTGGACCTGGAAATGAGAGAGCCAAGCTCTCTTGAAAAGTTTGATTTGTGTAAACATAAATCCTTATTTATGCCATAGGAAAATGAGAAGCATGTCTTTGGGGGAAAAGAATAAATTAGATGTGCATAAGTAACAAAGTGAGAGAATCCTGAGAGCATTAACCTTAATTCCAGACATTCCTGAATTCTAGACCTTGGGTGGCAAGAGAATCCTTAATAGAGTCCCATGACCCTTTTGCCTAACAAAGCTTAAATTCAGTTTCTATTACATGCAGCTGCAAAGTTCCAAAATAATCCACCCCCAACTACAGCTGGCCTTGTGAACAGGCAGAATAGGCACTAACAGCAGGATGTGAGGAATTCAGGAAAGTGAACCTTCATGAGAAAATCCTCTTCCCTGATTCACCAGCTGTGGCGCATGAAATTCCACAGTGAGACTGAAAGGGAATCGCCATTCCCAGAGTATCTTCTAGAAATTCTAATCCTAAACTAGCTGTCTTAAAAATATTCTCATTTAAGTAGTCCTTTAGCACTGGAGAAACGCTTATTCCAGAATCCATAGAAGAAACATCTCTTCCCAAAATATATACATATATTTTGGGAAGAGCTCAGGAGATTTATCTCAGTGCAGTGGCAGATGAAATGGCGTGAGCACACTCCGCCTATACAAGCTTCCTCGGCACACTGGGAAGTGGCAGCGCCCGCCTGAGCAAGCCCCCTAAAGCCCCTACATAGTACCCTGATCTTTCCTACTATTGGCTGCCCTAAGGATAGTGTAAACTTCTGGTTGGTCCAGAATGTTATATATGTTGCTGCACTTACACAATAAACTTAGATCTGCATCACTGAACCTGGTCTCCGGAGTTGGGCATGCTTCGTTAGGGCTCCGTCGGCCTCACCCCCGCGGGACCCCCTGCTTCAATATATGTCCAAAATATTATTGAATACACCTTTGCTCCAGAATTAGGTGGAAGTAACATTAATTAAAAATATCATATTTAGAAATATTAAAATTAAAATTTAATGATTGAAAAGAAATCAGTGAGGCAAGAAAATGTAAATACTTGACTGGAGACCATGACATTAGAAATCAGATCGGGGACAGAAGATAGAGGCTAAGGAATTAACTGGAAGTCACAAAAAGTACAACAGACAGAAAGAAATTAGACATAAAAGAAAAGGCTCGAAAGCTGTATGCAGCTGTTGAAAGAAACCTGTTCTGGCATAAAAAATGGAAACGGGTTCATGGCAATGCCCATTAAGGAATCAATTATCACTTAATATGTCAGATGGGCACTAGTAACTGGATTATAAGGTCTATAGAGATTACACAGAAAATAACAAATGTCCTTGGTTATCAGAAATTCAAAAAGGGAAGATCTGCCTGGATTCAGAATAGCAGGCACTGTAGAAGAAGAATGTGACATGGAAAATAATTGTCTGAAAAAGTCAACTTCTTATTCCATAGACAGCTTTTTATTCTAACTGGAATAAATACAGGATGTTGTGCTTATTATAATTTAACAATTCAGAGAGCTATCTAAAGCGTGTTTATATAATATGTATGCAACGTATGCATTGGATAGCTCTCTGATAAATATAAATAAATATATAAAATGTTCTACCAAACATGTTATTAAGAAAGGATTATGGGGCAGATTCAAGGTCAGGGTGACAATATTGCCATTTGAGGTGGAAAATCCTTAGCAGTAGTGAAAAGGATCAATAGTAAGTGGTAGGAGTTCTTTATATATGTTGAAAATTAACCCCTTATTAGATGTATCATTGGCAAATATGTTCTCCCATACAGTTGGATCCATTTTCATTTTGTTGATGGTTTCTTTTGCTGTGGGACCTGGAGAATATAATGCTAAGTGAAATAATCAAGTCAGAGAAAGACAACTATCCCGTGACCTCACTTATATGTGGAATCTAATGAACGTGATAAACTAACAAACAAAATATATCCAGAGACATGGAAGCATGAAACAGACTGATGAATCTCAGAGGGAAAGGGGGAGGAAGGGCAAGAAAAGATTAACCAAAGAACCTACATGCATATACGCATAACCCATAGACACAGACAGTAGTGTGATGAAGGCCTGGGAAGGGGTGGTGGCAGGGTGGAGGGGGTTATTAGGGGGGAAAGGTGGGACATCTGTAATACTTTTTTAAAAAAATATATTTTATTGATTTTTTACAGAGAGGAAGGGAGAGGGATAGAGAGTTAGAAACATCGATCAGCTGCCTCCTGCACACCCCCTACCGGGGATGTGCCTGCAACCAAGGTACATGCCCTTGGCCGGAATCGAACCTGGGACCATTCAGTCCACAGGCCAACGCTCTATCCACTGAGCCAAACCGGTTAGGGCAATACTTTTAACAATAACAATAAGTTTTAAAAAAAAGAACTTGCACAGACTCCTAACAACATCTGAATGCAGACATCAATAGCTAATATAAAGGAGTTCACTATGAAGAGAATGAACTAATTCAAGAATCTCAACAGCACAAAACTAAATTATTCAGTAGAAATTGAAGGGAAGGCAAAATTGTAAATATAATGCTTTACAATTAAAGTTTTATAGTCTAGTTATCCATGCACCACATAGGTGATTATGATAAAGATACCCCCAAATCCTATTCGTTACAAGTTCACACAAAAAATGACTCTGGAGGAAAAAATAGTAGAATTCTGAAAGAGGTAGTTACAGGCAGAGGGTATCCAGTTGAGGGTGTCCTTGTACGTTTTCATCAAAAATATCAATACACAACAAAGATGGTGGCATAGGTAGATGCCTGTACTCATCACCTCCCACAACCACATCAAGATTACAACTAAAATACGGAACAACCATCATCCAGAACCACTGGAAAGCTGGCTGAATGGAAGTTTTCATTACGGTTGTAAGGTTACTCAAGAATCTTCTAGAAACCTCCAAAAAAAATGGAAAAAGACCAGTCAGAAATTAAGCATACACTGACTGGAATAAAGAATAGTATACAGGCTCTGGCTCTTTATAGAAAAAGTCTGCTGACCTCTGACCTCAGAGAAGAAATTGAGGGAAGAGGCAAGAATAAGAGAGATACCTGGGAGGAATGATTTAGAAAATATCAAGTGAGGTGCCTTCACGTAGTAAGATGAAGATGGGTACACATGGAGACGAGACAAAGAAATAATAATCTTAAAAATCAAGTTCAGTGTTAGTAAACCTAGGTGAAGGGCATACCAGCTACTTAATGCTAAATGATGAAACTAAGAAGGTTCATTAATTTCCCCCCCCAGATCTTAAAGTAAAATGTGCATTTTAGGAAATGTAGTTAAAGAAAGAACATATCATTAAGAGATAGCCTCTTGCATGAACTGAAGGCAACAATAATTGGATTTAATTTGTTATGGTTGCTGATTTATATGACTATTACAGAAATGTCTTTGAAACTAAAAAGAATATTTTTAAGTAAGTGTAATTATGTGACATTCCTACTTCATTGCTCACTAGAAAAACTGATAGAATAAAATATCAGAAGTAAAGCTTTTTTTTTTTAATATATTTTATTGATTTTTTTACAGAGAGGAAGGGAGAGAGACAGAGAGTTAGAAACATCGATGAGAGAGAAACATCGATCAGCCGCCCCCCGCACATCTCCCACTAGGGATGTGCCAGCAACCAAGGTACATGCCCCTGACCGGAATCGAACCCGGGACCCTCCAGTCCGCAGGCCGACGCTCTATCCACTGAGCCAATCCGGTTTCGGCAGAAGTAAAGCTTTTTTAATAAAAAACTAGAGATCAATTATTTAAGAATTTAAATCAGTATATATAAGATTGATGCTGGGATAGGTCTTTATCTGAACACCCTCTTTTAAAAAGTAGATTTTATTTCCTTCTAGTTTCATATTATAATCTTTTTAAAATTTCCATTGGTTAAGATAAGGATACATTTCATTTTTTGAGGTAGTTTTATTCATCATGTAATTACTGCATTTTATGTGAAACACTGGTGAAAATTTTGACTTAAAGATTTAAACATATGTACATTGATTTAATGCTGTGAATCACACTAAAGATTAATTTGACAAAGAATTAATATCTTTATAAAGTTTCCTATTGTCTCCCAAACTCCAGTCTTCCATGATACTTAATAAAGAAAATATGTCACCTTTTCTTAATAAATAAAAGAAGAATATACAGGGATTCAACAGTAAATTAGAGGATTCTGAGAATCAAATCAACAATTTGAAATATAAGGAAGCAAAAAACACCCAACCAGAAGAGCAAAAAGAAAAAAGAATCCAAAAATATAAAGATAGTATAAGAAGCCTCTGGGACAACTTCAAGCAAACCAACATTCGCGGTATGGGGAGTGCCAGAAGAAAAGCGAGAGTAAGATATTAAAAACCTATTTGAAGAACTAATGACAGAAAACTTCCCCTACCTGATGAAAGAAATAGACTTACAAGTCTAGGAAGCACAGAGAGTCCCAAATAAGAGGAACCCAAAGAGGATCACACCAAGACACATCATAATTAAAATGCCAAGACACATCATAATAAAAATAACACATCAGAATTAAAAAGACAAAGAGAGAATCTTAAAAGTAGCAAGAGAAAAGCAGTTAGTTAACTACAAGGGAATGCCCATTCGACTGTCAGCTGATTTCTCAACAGAAACTATGCAGGCCAGAAGGGAGGGGCAAGAAATATTCAAAGTGATGAATAGCAAGGCCCTACAACCAAGATTTCTCTACCCAGCAAAACCATCACTTAGAATTGAAGGTCAGACAAAGAGCTTCACAGACAAGAAAAAGCTAAAGGAGTTCATCATCATCAAACCAGTATTATATGAAATGTTAAAGGGTATTCTTTAAGAAGAGGAGGAAGAAGAAAAGAAAAAGATAAAAAATATGAACAAAATGACAGCCAATACATTTTCTATCAACAATTGATTATAAAAATAAATAAGAAATCTAATGATCAGAATAAACTGATGAATAAAATAGAATCGGAGGCATGGAAATGGAACAGACTGATGATTATCAGTGCGAGGTGTGCAGGATACAGCCGATCAATGATTCTCATCACTGAGGTTTCTTTCCCTCCCTCTCCCTTCCTCTATGAAATAAATATATATATATATTTTAAAGTATTGACAGTGGAGAACAACAGATCTTCATCCAAAAAGAGAGATGAGAAAGTGCAAGGCTAGCTAGTTGGACACAGGTGCAGCAGAACTGTGAACTTACTGAACTAAATTCAGGAACTGTTTTAAACAGAAAAAAAAAATGTTTATTAAACAATGATAACAGAGGCATTGATTAAATAGTGTTGAAATAGATTTCATTGAAGTCAGTAAAAATTCAAGGGGGCGCTCACCCCAGTCCAGCTCTAACACCTCCTTCCCTGAGACAAGGCATTTCTCAGAGATGGAAGATGTCAGCTGACTGGAGAGTGGTGACTGGAGTCTTTCCCAGGGAGGTTAAGGAAAGGTGGAGAGATAGGTAGTTCAGTGTAGGACAAAAGGTAAGAGATGAACCCTGCAGAAATATAGCGAGAATGGGAATCAAGTTACCAACAGAGCTGAGGGCCTCGGGGCACAGTTGGGTAGTAGGTTCATGGGTCATCAGCCGTCCTGCCCAGTGAGTAAGAGACCCAGAAAGCCAGCTTGGTTCAGGCCTAAAGGACCCTTTGATTAGGCAACATGGGACCTTAGCTTAACCTGGACCACCAGTGACTCTGAATCCTATATTTCACCACTAAGTCATTTTAACACAGATGCCAAATGAAACTAAATAAAATGGGGTGCCTGCCCAACAGAGCAGAAATGAAGAGCCTGCTCTACCTTCAGTGCATGACCTTCAGGGAAGAAAACAGCCTTCAGGACACAGGAGGCAGCAGCTCCTCGGGCATTAAAAAGATTAAGGGAAATGCTCCCGGACTGGAGCAGAGAGGAAATTATTTGCCTGTCTCAGAGAGGACATTTCTGTTGTTATTGCCCCTATAAACTATCTTCACCCTCAGTTCCAAATCGGGCCGGGCTGATGGGATTCGTTGAGGTGATATATCAAATTAGTCCAGCTGAGGAAACTCCAGAGGGAGGTCTGGAGCCAAGGAGTGCCCTGAAATTTATCTAAGTGACAGGACACTTAGAGGAGCAAATGGAGCTCCTAACTTGCCACTGTCGACATCGCGGCCAAGAACGATGCTAATAAAAGAGAGCCTGTGCCTTTAGTTCCAGGGAAGAAGGGAAGATTTGAAAAGTAAACCAATGACCACCTAAAGCAGTGGTTCTCAACCTTCTGGCCCTTTCAATACAGTTCCTCATGTTGTGACCCAACCATAAAATTATTTTCGTTGCTACTTCATAACTGTAATGTTGCTACTGTTATGAATCATAATGTAAATATCTGATATGCAGGATGGTCTTAGGTGACCCCATGTGAAAGGGTCTTTCGACCGCCAAAGGGGTCGCGACCCACAGGTTGAGAACCGCTGACCTAAAGACTTTATTACCAGCTTTGACTTGGGTGAAAATCAGAGATTTCCAGCAATGTTAGGAGAAGGCACGAGGGCTGTCATGATGCACACTGGCACCATCCATTGGATCAAGAATGATCAAGATCACACAAATATTACAAAGTGAATTAATTGTCCACTTTAAGGGAAGAGGGAATGGGAAGGTATTCAGCAGCCAAGTGAACACCGAGGAGCCACAAGGGCCCTGAGGAACCCTCTTCCGGCCTATGCAGCTATCCTATGGATTGGACTTCCAGTGTCCAGAACAGTGAGGAAATAAATGTCTGTTGTTGAAGCCACCCAGTCTGTGGTGAACAAATGCAGCTACCCTGCCTGAAGTGAGGCAGGACAACTTGTGAGGGAGAGTGCAAGCTTAGAGAAACCCAGCTCTACCAGGAGGAAGCACTCATGGGGGAGGTGATATGGAGAGGAGTCTTGAAGGATGAGAGAGAATGTGGCAAATCTGATCTCTCTGATATAAAAGAACACGTTAATGAAAGCTAGTTCCAAAAAGACATGATTAGAATGGCATGACTGACTGTTCCGTTAAAACTGACCTGGGGAACTTTGAATCAGTGAGGATCTTGCCTATGTCAGCTTGCAATTGGTGGGAGCACCTGACTGATAAACTGGGTCACATAGGAATGCTGGTTCAATGTCTCACTGAGTCATTCATGAGAATGAGCATGGCCTGCATGGGCCAAACTGGTAGTTGATTCAGGTCCCAGCCCTGCCAAGTCCCAAGTGGCTGTGTTTCAGTTTTCAGGCCTTTCTGAGCCTCAGGTTCCTGTCTAAAATAGAGATGTCACAAGAGTTGATTTCTAACACCGCTGCCACCTCTGATGCTCCATGAAAGACAGTTGGGTCACTTCCAAGATTTTTGGTCAATTGTTGGGGTAGATTCTGCTGAAAGAAATAAATGAAAGGCAAGATCAGCAGTAACCTGACAAATCTCATTTGTGTTGAAAGTCAAATTTGAAACTTGGGTATCTCATCTCTGCCTAAGCACTTCCAAATGCTTCCTGCTTAGTTCTTGCTGAAATATCCTTTCTTCTCAGCCGTGATGCTCTGACAAAGATGAAATACCAAAGAAGACGTCTACCTTTAAACATTTGGTAGTGAAGGTCCCTTGATTTTAGAACCAGAACCCAGTTCTTTCACTTGCTGTCATTCAGCTTCTCTGGACCTCAGTTTTCTTCATCTAATAAACAGGAATAATGAAGGCCCCAGCTGGGGAGCTCAGTTGGTTAGAGCATCGTCCCCATATGCCAAGGTTGCAGGTTCAATCCCTGGTCAGGGCACATACAAGAATTAACCAATGAATGCATAAATAAGTGGACAACAAGTTGAAGTCTCTCGCTTGCTCGCTCGCTCTCTCTCAAAAAAACAAACAAACCCCAAAACAATAAATAAATAAAATAGGAAAAATGTTAACTCTTTTACTTATGAAAGAGGAAGGACTTGAATACCTGGGTTAAGCAGTATTATAATACTAGAGGCCCAGTGCACGAAATTCGTACATGGGGGTGGGGGATCCCTCAGCCCGGCTTGCACCCTCTCCAATCCAGGACCCCTCGGGGGATGGCCGACTGCTGGTTTAGGCCAGATGCCTGCGGGATGGGGCCTAAACCAGCATTCAGACATCCCTCTTGCAATCTGGGACCATTGGCTCCTAACCACTTGCCTGCCTACGCTTGATCACCGCCTAACCACTCCCCTGTCAGCCTGTTGGCTCCCAGCTGCCCTCCCCTGCCAGCCTCGTGGCCCCCAACTGCCCTCCCCTGCTGGCCTGATCACCCCTGACCGCCTCTGCCTCAGCTCCCACCACCATGGCTTTGTCCAGAAGGAAGTCGGACGGTAGGAAGATGTCTGGTCTCCCGGTCTAATTAGCATATTACCCTTTTATTATTATAGACCCCTAGTGGATACTTAAGAATAAGAGGAGTTTTTCTTTTACTTTCTTGATGGGATATAGCACAATTAATTATGAGTTGACTTGCTCTGATAGAAATTAAATATTTTCTTTAAATATTCACTTTTAAAATTTATAAATGACTTATTGTTTGTTGTAACAAAACAATATATACTCCATAAAAATACAAAAGTTTTTCCTGGGGTTGAGGGGAGAATGTAGCAAGCAGAGAAGGATAAAAGGGGATTCCCTACTGCAGAGATTATTAAAGTGTGATCCCTGGAACAGCAGCATCTACCTCACCTGGGAACTTGTTAGAAATGCAAACTTTCAGGCCCCTTCTCACACCTGCTGAATCAGAAACTCTTGGGTTGGGCCCAACCATCCAGGTTTAACAAGCCCCTAGAGTTTGAGAATCACAGCCCCACAGGGGGTGAGGAAGCTCAAAAGTGCAACCATAAATGCACTTTTATTTACCAGTGTGGCTGCGAAGCACTAGAGTGACTACAGAGGTTCAAAGGGAGAAAAAGGCATTGAGTTGGGCCTTGAAAGAGGTGGAAAGGTGGTGGGTGGAAGGAGGAGGACAGGCCATTGGAGATACAGAAATAACATGGGTGGAGGCGTCTGCCCGACTTAATCCTTAGCTGGGGACTTAACATCCAAGCATTGTTGTGCTCCAACGCCAAAATGACCTTAAAAATAAGATGCTTAAGACCAAAGGCACATTATTCTGGATTTTCTACCACAACAGTGTCTTAATGAAGAACTTTCTCAGCATTAATCTGAAGTGGTGAAAAACACTTAAAACAGTCCATCTGAAAAAATTATCAGTCAGACAATTATGGTCAGAGATATTTTAGAGCCAAATTGAAAAGGATGTAAAAGTTGCATTCACCGCCCAGAAGGCATCCCTTGTGCTGAATATGAGAAGGCAGCCTCAGCTCCAGGCTTTCAGTGGAATTAGTCGCTCCACACCTCGCCAAACTGTATGGACTGGAGCCCACCTCGTGGAAAAGGATCGCTACAACACTTACCTGCCAGTGCCTTACCAGAGGGGCACATGATGCAGAGGCTAAAAAGGAACAAAAACCATGATCACTGCAAAGAAAAGACAATCATGCCACTTTGAACTAAACGAAATGCAGTGTTAGCAAGCTGAGTCATTCAGGTCTAAGCTTGGAACGTTTTAACCAGTCTTTCGTTCATGCAGAGTTGGGTTTTGTTTTTACAGAACTGATGGGGTTGATTTGCCTTTTTCATGCCACGTGAATGCACCTGGCCAATTTTCATCCTCTCTACCCCTTTGACAGGGATAAGTTTGTGTTCTAAACACCATCCTCCCACTCAGCTTATTTGCTTGGAACTTGGACTTCTGTGTCAACCGTGTGGGACTAATTCCCATGCTTCCGTCTCCTCCCTTTCTCCATAACTTATTCAGATGTTATCATTTAGGCTTTGGCTTGTTTAGATCCCTTTAGAGCACAAACTGGTTTCTTCATGTTCAGTTAGCTGCACCCTGAGGAGTTACCTATCCACATATTTGGTGCAAAAGACAATAGCAAATGTCTCTAAAGCTGAAATACTACTAGTTCTTCTGTAAACACAGAGGGAAAGATTATGTTGAGGACTGGGCTATGTGCATTTCACATTTTTAGTTCCCATAAAAAACTTGACTTCTTCAAATCAGATACAGATTTGACAAAACCACTTATTCAGCAAGGGTTGACTTGCCCTTCTTCAACAATGGCATAAAATGTCTGGCTTCAAGGAAATAGAGCATTTGCTTTCCTCACTGGTAAGAAAACTATTCAAATGGACTGCCATATTTATTTAATTAGATTGCCAAAACCAGTCTATGAATAAATGCAACTCTTCCCTCTTTCCTATTCTGACCTATACAATAAAGCTGACTGTCAGTGCTACAGTATTTCAGTGTGGTTTGTGTCTTCCAAAAGATGGAATTTGAAAAATAAAAATTTAAAAGAAGCCTTGCATAAACCGTACTGTTATTTTAATCAGCACTTCTATTCGCTCTCTTTTTTTTATTATTTGCCAGCTTTCCTTATGATTGTATTATAATAACTGTCTAGACCCTGTTCTCAACTGTGATGGATTTTAGGGCACTTGGTACAAATGATACTGGGAAAAAATAAATTAGCAACACCGTGCATTAAAGTATCACAGTTTAAAAAGTTATGAATAGAAAAATCATTGACTGCTTACATACCAGCAAAGATAGTCTGCTATCTATTCATTTTCTTCAGGGCTATACAGCATGTGATTGGAAAGTTCTTATCCACCTTGCTTTCAAATGTATAATAAATAATGACTTACATCAGTACATATTCTTCTTTGTTCCTATTTAACTTTTTGTTTCATCCTAGTTGCAAAAGTTTTGTAGGAATCTTGATTTGGGGTTGTTACAATCCATATATATAAAAGGCTAAGTGGCCGTCCAACTGTCCAACGGTCCGGTACATATGACACGCACTGACCACCAGGAAGCAGACGCTCAGCACAGGAGCTGCCAAGCTGTGGTGATTTGGCAGCAGCGGTTCTCAAGTGACACACCCCCAAACCAGAAAGGAGAGAGCCCAATTCCTCATGGGGTTGCACAATTCCACCTTCGGCCGTGGGTTATGTTGCTGCTGGGACACTGTTGGCCCCGAATCTGGTTTACTGCACTTGCATTTGCATTCTTCTAATTAATTTCCTTTCAATGTACACAAATTTTTGCATGGGGCCTCTAGTATAATTATAATTGTACTGGGGACTGGTCTGACTTCATTTGTGATTTGAGGAACTGCCATAATGTTCAAAGCCACAGTTAATTGAGGTTTTACTTGAAGCAACACAATAACAATAGTGACAACAAATAATATCAGAAACAACTCTCTCAGCCTGATATTTAATCAGTAGAGAGTGGCATAGCCATAATGAAATCAGTCTATGCCAGGGGTGGGCAACCCCTGGCACACGTGCCAAACACGGCATGCCAGTAACTTTTGCTGGCACACGAAACCCTCTCTTATAATCTTCCATTTACAATTATCTTTGTTCTCATTGATGAATTTTGTTAAGTCTCGTAATAGGAGTAGCCTGACGGATGAAAGTAGTTGCTCGTGCATATCTCTGAAGGTCACGAAATATAAACCTGATGTAAAATCTCTGTCATCAGTGATGCAGCAGCAAAAGTCCCACTGATAATACCAAACGGAGTCATAAAGTTTTCTGCCTGACTATCAGTGTACATGTACACATTAAAAAATAAATGTATTTTTCATCATCATATACTGTGTTTTTGTCACTTGAATGAATTTTATTATTTCTTCAAGGTTCTTCACATACGTACACCTTAAGAGATATCAAGTAGGCGTAACATGCTCTCAAAAAATTAGGGTTGGCACACAGAAGAATTTTGAGTCAGAGATTTTGCTGGTTTTGGCACACACTCACAAAAAGGTTGTCCACCTCTGGTCTATGCCCAGGCATATTCATGACTGGAAAGATTCTGCCTACAAGCTTATAGGTATCTAGTAGATGTTTCGCCCCACCCAGATCTCCTCTACTCGGCCGGTGCACCCATCCTCCAGCTGCTGGTGTTGGTTTTTGTGGCTCACAGATATACCCTCTTCTGGATAATTGCTGTCAGCCAAGGAGACCCCCCTTGCCTGGAGATGCCTGGGAGGTATGCTTCTGCCACCACCAGCATAGCCCTCTCCTAAGGACTGTTTCATCCTTGCAGAGCAATTTCGTGGTATCACCCATGCTCCCGAGCTCCCTGTGGAGTCAGGCTGAGCTAGACAACCAAACCTCGGTTTAGATTCTTCCCCTGCACTGTCCTGCTACCTTCTTGTCCTTGAGATTTCTTCTGAAAGTACTCCCTTAAAGAATCCTTGTATCACTCTCCAATCCTAAAGAACCTAAGGCACTTTTACTTTTGAGAGGAAAAATAATGAAGATATTTTTCCTTTCTAAATATAAGTGGCAAAAAGAATTATATGGACAATTTTTAGACCTTTTATTAAACAAAGTTGAGGGACATTAATAATGTTCAACTTTGATTTTCTACAAATTATACCATTAGGGATCTAAAATAGATTGCAGTTCTATTTTTATTTTTTGTTACAATACTCTTTGTTGTTGTTGTTGAACTTTCACCACTGAAATTCATGTTTTCCCTATTACTGTTCATTCTGCACATATATCAATAAGAAGGAACATGTTAATACTTTGTAGACTACACCTAGCCACCTCCACTGATAGAGAGGCATCTGGGTATTTATGGGTTGCCCCTCCAGATCCACTCTTCACCTATTTCCACTCTTCTCTGAGCCCCAAGACTTTAACCTTGAGAATCTGTACCAACAGGCTGCCTTGCCCTCTAACTTTGGCTCCCAATTTAGCCAGTAGAGGACATTTGCCAAAAATTTGAAAATTGGTGAACAGTGAGGAAAGCATTTTTATTCCAGTAACAACCTTCCTGCCAGGTTATCACAAATTGGCTCTGACCCTCTACCCAAGGCTACAATTTCTATTGGACAGCCCTCTCCAACCATCAACTAACTGCTTCCCATAGTAGCCCCCTCAGAACTCCCACTTTCCCTGGCTCTGGGTTACTGTACTTAGGATATCCTAAGTTGACTAACATTGGAAATGAAAATATTTCCTACTTGGGGAAAAATGCAACTCACTAAAAAATATTTAAGTAATTTCTATGGCATATGGTCACTTAGTAACTCTTATACTCATTACTGCTCATTGATTTGAGGGTTATAGTCACTCAACCATTTCTTTATTCATTTATTCCATATATGGCCAGTTATTGATCAACAACTCAGACTGATACCCTGCAAGCCGTGATAACCATGTAAGGCACAGAACTATAGTGTCATACACTGCCTCATAAATTTCTCCCTGTGAAAACTTACCAGGTTATCTTTGAACAATGACTATGAGTGAATTAAAATGCTAAATAATGGAAGGAAAACATTCTGACCTCTGATTGGGACTGAAATGAGAAAATTCGTGGATTAAAGGAGTGGAAGTGACTTGTAAGGTGAGTTCTCTTTTTTTAATATTTTTTTTATTGGTTTCAGAGAGGAAGGGACTGGGAGACACAGAAACAGCAATGATGAGAGAGAATCATTGATAGGTTGCTTCCTGTACACCGCAGACTAGGGATCCAGCCTGCAACCTGGGCATGTGTCCTGACCAGGAATCGAACCATAATCTCCTGGCTCATAGGTCAACACTCAACCACTGAGCCACACCAGCCAGGCAGGTGAGTTATCCTACAATAAGCAACTAAAGTACCTCTCTGGAGAGGGGTTAATGGATGAAGAAAGTGATCAACTCTGTAGGGAAAGTCTGTGCCCTAGAAGATGCCTGGTAGCTCAGTGGATAGTCTTGAAGCTGTGCTGAAACTTGGGGTGAAAAAAAAAAGCTGTAAGTCCCACATGCTTTGGAAACAATTTCTCAGTCTGTCCTACCTAAGGGGAACGTCATTCAACAGTGACTAAACAGTCAGTTTAGTGAGTCAGTCAAATAAGCTGTTTGTTATTCTGAAGACAGAAAAACCAATTGTGTGATTGAATTTTTCAAGGCAGTCATTGTAGAGAGAATCTAAATTTTGCAGATGATTGCCTTTAAAATAACACTGCTGTTTAATCTCCGTGTTGTTCTTTCTGCTACAAACATCTTGAAAGAGAGGAAACAAATGCTGCACAGAAAAATAAAAAGTCTTCAGGGCAAAGCCCAGTTTAGGATACACTTACAAAATCTCTCTGAACTTTTCCTCACATTCCATATTGCTGAATCATAACTAAATATTTTTAAGTGTATTTCTGTAAAATGAAAGGAGCTGAGAATATGCTCATATAATCAAGAAAAGGTATTGAACTTAATAAAAGTAGAAAGGATGGCCTTCATACTTAACCCCACCACCTGGCCCAGTTCCTGGCACTTCTGGCATGTTATGCAGATTGCTGAATGACTGAAAAGAGCAGAGGTTATTTGTAGATGATAATAATCCCACCAAAGAGGATGAAGGGATCTTTGATAAAGATATTGACTAGTATGGTAAATATTTAGGAGCTGGCAGAGCCTTATAGTGTAAATTTACTTGAAATCATATTATTTGGAGATCCGTAAGCCCATAGCAAATATAAAGAGTGGCTTATATTTTGGGTAAAATATAGTCATTTCTAGCATATGCTTATATTCCTCATGCCAGCTATGTGCAGTCTGAGGACATGATGGAAAATGAGAAGCTCTAGGTGAAAATTTATCTTCAAGAAAAGCATTCCCTTGGCTAAACATTGGAATCTGGGACACCATTGGTTGGCTCTGTTAAATACAAGAGTTCCTCCACAGGGGAAGAAATTTGGGGATGAAGTGGATTGTCAACACAGGGCCACTGAGGGCCTTGAGAGCTGGGTGTGCCGTTAACCTTCCTATTTCCAAACCTAGGTCAGTGTTTGGTCTATAGTCGACTCAGAGTACGTAAACACTGGTTGTAAACATTTGTGGAGTGAATCAGTGCATTTTGATTTTTAGCAAAGAGTAACGTTCACTGCGCCTCTCTAGGCGATGAAAGTGTCAAAACAATAGAATGAACTCACTTGGCAGGGTAAGAAAGACACATTATGTGCACCATTTGACGTGAAGTAACTTTCCAGGAGATAAAACATAAGTGTGATGTTATTTATTTTCCTGGAAAACTAACAGCTGCCATTTACATTCAAGCCAAAAGATTTGGTTCTTTATGTATAATAGTTAAGGGTCATCTGTGGTTGCAATGACTTTAGTCCACACTAAGGGGAAAAAATATCCCATTTTTATTTCCTTAAATTAACTTAGTTCAACTATGACCCATCCTGTTGGGATTCCCACTCCATACACACACACACACACACAGATACAGACATACTCTTGTATAAGGCAAAGATAAAGATAAAATAAAGTCACAGCCTTTGGAAAGCTACTAAGATCCTTCAATTTTCATTCTACTTCTAAATACACTTATTATTGTCTCTTTGTGTCTTGTATCTCAGCCCCTGGGTCTCACTTAGGGCAAAGAGATTTGGGTAAGTCTGGAAAAACATCGCCATTCCTTCTGAGGGCACCTCACTCTCCCTGATGCTACCAGATAGCAGGGCTCAGGTCTCTAACACAAGTGGCCTGTGGTCCTTTCTCCCCTTTTTTCTCCAACTTAGATCTTTCCGGGCTTTCAGATCCCCTCTTTCATTCCTCATCAACTCTGAGACTCCACCTCTTCTAAAGGGCTGACATTTTTATATAAAACAAAAAAGAAGCTTTGAATTTAATACTACTTATGCTTTCTGCCAGGCTGACATCCATGCAGCAAGGAATTTCAAAGCCTGGATTCCTCCTTGAACTAGAGCAAGGAAAAAGCAGAAGTAGAATAAGTCCAATTGCATGTCTTCAATTGCCTGCTACAGAAAATCAAAGTGGATGTCTGTCACACCAAAATGGGCTAAATATACAGGTCCATAAAAGATGGATTTAAAAACCCTACTGCAAGCAGTGCTTATTAATTCATCGTGGTAATTTTGGAAGAATCACTTTAATTCTACATTTTTACTCCTCTCATCTGAAATTCTAGTAGTCTATCGAGTGGAAGGTGTGTGTGGGATTGCACTCTGTGATTTGTGAGTGCATCTGTGTGTTTCCTTGTAAACTCTTAGCTTGAAGTATAATTTCTCTCCCAGAAGCTTAGCTGCTTCGGGAAATAAATTTAGAATCAGGTGGGATGTCTGTTAAATAAAATCACAGAAAGCCTCGAAAACAGCTTTTTCTAATATCAGACTCTACCTCACAGTGTTACTTTGA
Source organism: Myotis myotis (assembly GCF_014108235.1). Lineage (NCBI taxonomy): Eukaryota > Metazoa > Chordata > Mammalia > Chiroptera > Vespertilionidae > Myotis > Myotis myotis. Next base: position 205,783,067 of record NW_023416324.1, on the reverse strand, counting down.
GCTTGACTCGGCCTCTCCATACATATTTTTCACATGTGGAATATTTTATTTTAAAGACAAAGAAAATTTCTCTGTGAAAAAATACTCATGAAATCTTTTTCTTCCTGAGGTGTTGTTCTAAAGCAATTTTTTAAACTAATACTGGCCCTGGCTGGGTTGTTCAGTTAGTTGGAATATCTTCCCATACACCAAAAACGTTTCGGGTTTGATTCGTTTGGGTTCGATCCTGGGTTGGGACACATACGGGAGGCAACTGACCTATATTTCTCTCTCACATCGATGTTTCTCTCTCTCTCTCTCTCTCTCTCTCTCTCTCTCTCTCTCTCTCTCTTCCCCTCTCTCTAAAAATAAATAAAAATATATCCTTGGGTAAAAATTTTTAAAATATTTTTAACTAATACTGAATTATTTATTCTTTTTACAAAATCACTAAGATTACTCTGCCTAAAAAAGAAAAAAAAAGAATATTTGTAGAGGTAGTAAGAAAGTGGATAGATAAATGCATTTTACATTAGGAAAGAGCAATAAATATTCAAGACACACAGGCATATCACTGAACTACACTATGTGAAATATATTTTCCTAAAGTTTTGACCACCTACTGTTTCTTGAGGAAAAAAAGACCCAAGTTATACAGTCACTAAATAGCCAATTAGATACATGTTTTCAAGGACAATTACACATATTGTCCAAATAAGCGTATGTATGTTTTCATGCATTTACCAAATGTTTCCAAAATGCTTTGGAACCCAAACACTAAGAATTAGCACTATTCTCGAATATATCAAGGATGCTACAGTTCCTAGTAGTAATCTGAATCACCAGGCCATTACTGCATCCCTGGCTGGGCTCGACATCTGTTCTGAATATGTATTTACTAGTGAACACTTTACGAATTTAGAGTTATAGACCAAGGAATAAAATAGAACCAGAGTCATGAATACAGGAAACAGACTGACAATTGTCAGAAGGGAGTGGGGAGGGGGGACTGGATGAAAAAAAGGGGAAGGGATTAGCCAAAGAACATATGTGCATGACACATAGACACAGACAACAGTGTGGGCATATCCAGAGGGACCGGGGGTGAGGGCTGGTGGAGGCAGGCAATGGTAGATGGGGAAATGGGGACATCTATAACAGTGTCAGCAATAAAAAAAATTTAAAAAAGACTTTAGACGTACATCTGAAAGGACCAGATCAACTTGCCCTGTGTTTTAATGTTCCTGTGTTTAATGCGACTTTTTAATCAATTCCATTGAATCTATACTTTTTCCTTAAAATTCCTCTCTGCCATTGAAGAGAAAGGGAATGGAGGATTCTTTTTAATGACTTCTTTAATTTGATTAACAAATGTGGGTTGATAAAGGGTAAAGAGCCTTCACCGGTGAGAAGGTTCTCAGATACGGGCCCTTTCCCTGGCTCTATAAACTTTACTGCTGCTTCTGAAATGGACTCCCAATCTGCTACTGGCAAATCTATTTCACTGTGTGACTCATAGAAATGTTGGTTGTCTTGAGGGCTTGTAATTAGCTGGTATGACTCATTATTAAAATATGAAATCCTTGGGTACCATTAGAATGATCCCCAAATGTTCTCCCCATCACCCCTGCACCACGTCTGAGCCCTCCCCACCTCCCCATGGTCCAGCAAATACTCCAGCTCTATGACTATTCTAATTATATGGTGGCCATTTCATTTAGTTGTTAAATATTTTTTACAACCCTCACCCCCGGTCCCTCTGGATATGCCCACACTGTTGTCTATGTCTATGTGTCATGCACATATGTTCTCTTAAAGATATTTGTTCTGTGCTTGGGGGCAGAAAACCAGATTAATAGTAGGGTTACCAGAATATACTTCAATGAATAAGTTATTTTCCATTATTAAGTGAACCTTTTCATTCAAGCAGTGCATTATCTTGGAGGGTTTACTAATGCTATCAAGCAGGGCAGACAAGAGTTAGAAATTTGATCCTGTTCCCAATGCTCCTCCACCTCTAGGTTCCCACAAGAACCCACAGAGTTAGTCCTCTCTGCTCTATTGTTCATTGTGTGTATCTTCTTCCCATCCATCCCCCCTTTACCTCACACTCAAGTTGGTTTTCCTCACTCAACTTGCCCAACCTGGGACATCCCATGATCACCTTCACACATTTCTCCCATCTCTTTTACATACTCCCTCCATCCATATGGCTCTATGTTCTCATCCCAGCTTTAGAATTCTGATTCTGGCACGCAGAGGAACCAATTAGCTAAACAGTTCACTGCTGTTGTGACCATTACTGCTACCACGAAACGGAAGGATTTGTATCTAGTAAACTGTGTTTTAACTGTGACACTCTGGGGGCAGGGTCTTCCCCTGTTCTTTGCTAGCAAACCCAATGAACATTCTCAATCAGGGAGTCCTACAGGCTTGGGGAGGGATGCTGACGCATACGAAGCTGGCTGAACCTTGTGGAGCCACCATTACTCATGTTTCCTGCCCATCTGTGCAGTCCTTTCCAGAATGAGTACTTTCCAAAAGTGTACTCATACAGCCCAAGCGAAGCAGAGATTTTATACCATTATTTAGTGAGTTTAAGAGGCTGTTCACATTGCCTGCCTGCATGGGGCAAGCAAGGAAGAATAAATCAGTCTGCTTTAATTTTTCAGAATAGCTGGAGTGGGTCCCAGATCATCACATTGTTATGGCACCTTTGTTTTGCTTTGGCTCTGGAGTCACTGCCGGGGAATATTCTCTAACCCAATTATACTCACCTTCTCTCACATTCTCTTGTGTTCAATAAGAATAACCATTACTCAATGGCATATTACTTTTTAAAAAGGTTTCAAACACCATGAATATTAGACTCTATTTCTTCTAGCACAATCCATTAGCCACATCTCACCGCTTGATACTTCATAACTTCAAATATTGAAAATCTACACTCTATTGGCTCATTCTAATTCATCTCAGAATCCATCATGCCAAACAAAATTTGCCTCAGCTTTTGGGTTTTCTGTGAAAGAGCCCTAATATGGTGTCTTTATAATCTACAAGGGTATTTATATAGTAAACTATTCCTGTTCTGATATTTAAGAAAAATCATCAGAATATACAGGTTTACTAAAAATAGCCCAGACCACTGGAAGAAGAAATAGTAGCTAAGAGTGTGGGGTAGAAATGGCAAAGATATTGCTGGTTTTCAGAAATATCAAAGCCATCTGCTACGTCAGCAACATTTCTGCCACAAACCAGCTGCTGAGGATAAAGGCTCCGTGGGATGGCAGTCCTCGAGATGAGAGAACAAGGCCTTCCCAACAGGGCAAAGCTTGTTTGGGGATCCGGTTAACAGTTAAGGGAAACAGCCAGTGGGGAGCTGCAGGCCACAACAAGGTCTGCGTATGAGAACAAGCATAGATCATACCACTGATGAGGGCTGCTTTGTCCTGGACATGTCCCAAGAATGCATTAGTCACTCGTGTGGTATTTATAGAAGTGAGACGCCAAATTACTCACTGGAGCTCCATGTCCACACCTCGCCTAGGGATGGAATGGGCATCAATAAATTTGACTCTTCTCTTTTACCTATAGTTGTCTTGAGAGAGTATAAGAAAGGAGGCAGAGGAAGCTGGGCATGATGTGGTAGGGGATTGTCATTGGAATGCTCTGTGCACTGGCGCATCAGCCCACAGGGAGAAGTGGGTTGGATGACTCAGTAGAGGAGGTGGAAAGTGCTCTCCCAGGAAAACATTCTCCTAAGCTATGTGTATGCAGAAAACACATCATTCTTGCCACCATTTATTCACTCCTGGCCTCAAATAGCCACCCACTTGTCACCAAAAGTTCATTACTTGGGTTTTCTAATGGCTTCTTTCAAAGCATCATCATCATTTCCAGGAAGACAGAACATAGTTGGAGAAAAAGTGTAACAAAGACCTGCATTAGATCAGGTGTATCGTTAAGGTCTGATAAAGTGTAAAGGTTGTAATTTAATTGTACTTTGGTTTCAACCCTGTAGAATGCTAGAGTTCATATGATCTTGACAATTACAGGTCTAATCTTTTACATTGTAATAGTAGGTACCTTTAGCCTCTTTCAAATGTCTATAAATATGATAATTAGAAATATGTTGCGCAGCCATTACGTGTGTGTGTGTGTGTGTGTGTGTGTGTGTGTGTGTGTGTGTATAAATGGTCCTCTGGGTTTGAATCCAACTACTGGCCTGTACTGTTCTGTTGCACAGTACGATGGCAATGGTTTTTCAAGAAAATAAGCAAGTGATAATCTCCATGTTAGTTTTTAGTACGTCCTAAAAACTAAAATGACTTTTTCTATGTAAAGACAGCATGGTCCACCCTCCCAATTTGACTGTATTTATATAGGTCATTCTCAGAATCACCACAGCAGCCAGTTCCCAAAACAGTTCCTTTGAATAATACATAAAATCACCTTTATTGCATTGTAGTCCAAATGTGAATCTTGCAGAGATTTTTTTTTTCTTTCATGGCAGTTCATAAATATTCTATTTCCTTTTTAGCTAGACTTGTCTCAAAACAGTCAACATTTGCAAGGTGGTTATTAAGGCTTAATTCTGTTTCTCCATACTAAAGAAATTTATGTACAGACAAAAACAACTACTCAGATTCATTAAGGACAGCTATAAATCTGTCTCCTGAAATGGTGATTCTGCTGTCTGCAAGTCTTTGCAGTGAGTGTGGTGCTACCCGTGCTGTAGGATGGCTTCAGCCTGCATGTAGACTGCTACTGGGACATAATGATCTGGTAGATAGAGTGTGAAAAATATTCACGCCCCCATTCTACCCTGAGGTCCCAGGCGACCTTGAGCAAGGCTGGCCTTTTCTGTGCATTTCAGAGTTCCTTTCTAATACAGTGGAAAAATCTGGGCATTGTTTCTCTTTACAGAGATCAGTTTAATATTGCTTTAATTTCTTCCTATTATATACAACCTTCCAGTTATAGTTTTTCTATTTCATATCCCTTGTGATAGGGCCATCCAATATTCCATGATAGCTGTGTGCTTATGTCAGAGAGGCAGAGGATATTTTTGCTTTGGGCAGGAACGTAAGTGAGAATGATTAGGCAACTATAAAGGCCTATGAATCTTCTTTCTCATTCATCAATGAAATTGCAGGTATCATGAATTTTATTTTCTACTAGAGGCCCGGTGTATGAAATTTGTGCATGGGGCGGTCCCTCAGCCCAGCCTGCACTCTCTCTAATTCAGGACCCCTCGGGGGATGTCTGACTGCCGGGAAACCAGCAGTCGAACATCTCTCTCACAATCCTGGACCGCTGGCTCCTAACCACTCACCTGCCTACCTGACTGATTTCCCCAAACTGCTCTCCCCTGCTGGCCTGATTGCCCCTAACTTCTCTCCCCTGCTGGCCTGATCACCCCTAACCACCTCTGCCTTGGCCTCCGCCACTGTGGCTTTGTCGGAAGGATGTCCAGAAGACGTCGGGTCTAATTAGCATATTACCCTTTTATTAGTATAGATTAATTAACTTCTTTCTTTCATATCTGCTCCATGCCCCTTTCCCAGTCTTCATTTATATAGTCCACATTGGCTTATAACTTCCTAAACAAAGGAAAAGGCTACCTATGTCTGACTTCTAGTATGTGAGAGATGATTTACTCATTTAGCAGGCATATAATCAATAACAAAATTGAAGGACTCTCAGATAAAACCGGGACAAAGTTAGAGGGTTTCAGAGAGATACATTTTGGCTCAGTGTAAATCTTTTTTTTTCCCGTGTGGACTTCCTTAGATGTGAGACATGGAGGCTGGAGAGCACTGCTTTGCCAGAAGAAGAAGGCTGTGTGCTGAAAAGGAGGCAAATGAGTCACCACAACAAGCCCTGTGCTACTACCCCAGCTGCACAGGCTGGGCTGGCAGACTCACTGTCTTGTCCAATGGGATTGTCAGAACGGGCCTGATAGAAATAAGAGGTGATACCAGTGGGCCCTGTTCAAATATTGGGGGAAAAGGTTTGACAAGAAAGAACCAAGGAGGCAGGCTATGATAGGATGTCAGATTTCAAGGTTTCAGAACATTATCCCATCCTCAGCAGCACCCTCACTATTGGCTTGAGAACCACCATGGCCACCTCTCTCAGTAAGAGGGCCAGCCTAGAAACGGGCATAGTATCAGCCCCAACACACCTGTCTTCATTTTAGAAAGAAACTGGGATTCTGGGCAGTAAAACCATGCAGACTACTGAGAAAGGAAAAAGAAAAAGATAGCCCTTGACATCCAGCCGGAGGTCTTGCATGCTGAGCTAAGCCGTGTTGTTATCCTGTTAGACATCACTGATTTCATAGAATAACAACAGCAGAGACTAGGGTAAAGTGAGAAAAAGAAGTCTACTTCATAATGTTGTCTAAGCACAGATGAAACCAAGGTCACTGTGTCACCCATCAAATACCTACCAATGATCAAAATGAGTGACTGCTACTTCTTTGTAGTCTGCCCCCTACACAGATAAGATTTATTGATACCCTATCATAGATTTGCCCCTACTTTCTGAGAGCATCTGACCTAAAGTGAACACTCAGTTTCTTAGACTCTCCCCCAACTACTCAACCAAAGCCCAAGTCCTGTAAGAGGATCTTGCTCACACCCTCTACTGAGACACCGCATGGTTTCCTATGGTGGATGTTCTCCTTCACTGAAGCAAGTAATAACCAACGTGTCCAGCGGTGTGCCCCTGGTGATCTCTGGCTGGAATGCAGTCACAATGCAAAGTTGACACACAACAGAAGCCCAGTTCCAGGGAATGGGCCAGCATTTAGAGGAAGAGCACTTACTAAAGCTGTAACAAGTTTGGAGCTGCAGAAGCAGCCATGGCTTGCCCCAAAGCCCTGGATCTTGGAGCTAGTTCTCACCACAACTTCATTCCAAGCCACACCAAAGAGTAGAGTTGATTTCACAGCTCTGACTGGAAATACCACCTTTAGGTCACCAGGAAACACTTGGGCCTTCAGTAGGGAGTTAGGGAAAGAAGCAAAGACAGAAGGAAGCAGAGCTGGTGAGCTGTTTTTATAAATGCTAAAAGCTCTGACATATTATAGACCAGGACCTTCATGATCAGAATTGCCAAATCTGTCAATCACCCAGAAATATGTTGAAGAAAGCCTAAAATAACAATGATAAAGTTGCTAGAATCTAGGAAAACCTTAAGGAAGTCTAGTTATGAGATTATTTTTATGATGTCCTCTTTATTTAGTATCTTTCCCTCTCGCATACACATCTCATTGTCAACATACCTTCATACTTTCACATCTTTTTTTCTTATTTCCAAGCATTTTCTACTTATTTCCAAGGCTAGATGTTCTACCTAGTTATAGTCTCTGCTTAAAGCAGTGGTTCTTAACTTTGGCTGCAATAAAACCCCTTAGGGAGCACTAAAAAAAGCTTAGTGTCAAGTCCATACCCCAAACCAATTAAATCAGACTTTTGGGGGCAAGACCCTGATATCAGTTTTTGTGGATTTGTTTTTTGGTTTGTGTTTTGTCTTTTTCTTTAGGTATAAGTGAGTCCAATGAGCAGTCAAGATTGAGACCCACTGGCTTGGAATTTATTCTTTAGCTTTGACAACAGTCTGATTATTTAACTGATGAGTTCCTTTCTGGATAGCAGGCAATACCCTTAAGCTATGTTCCTCTAGTACACCTTGTTGTTCTGGCGCGCCGGGGAGGGAAGGGGGGTGCTCATTTGAGAGTTATCGGGTGGGTTCCGTCACCTGTATTGATTCTAAAGAGCAATGAAGTTTGAAAAACACTGCTCTTCCACCAGGTGCACAGGAGAAATATTTAAAATGATTAAGAACAGGATGGCACCAACCAATCAGAATTTGCAATCACAGTTGTGCTAGTGTGGTGGCTGGGGGAAGGGTGGGGGTGGTCATAGAGACCCCTGACTGTGCCAGATGTCAAATCTTAATTCTTAGTTGCTAGACCCAAGTGAGCTACAGGGTATCTTAAGAAGGGGTCAGGGAAACAGGTCAGAAAAGGGTCATTTGGAGGACCTGTAACAGTGACTATCAACACGTAAAGAAGCAATTTAATGTTTTAATATTTGGTGCAGACTTTCCTGAGACTACCACCAGAATATCAGCCCTACACAAAGATAGCACCTACTATTCTTGTATTGTAACTACATTATTTGCATATTTACTATTTGAGAGCACATATCATGTACTCAACAAATGCCTGAAAAATAAATTCATAAATGAATGAATGAACTTTGTTTGATCCAGAGAGTTCTTTCTCACAATCTGTAAAATATTTTCTTTTAGACCATAGCCACCATCTTACTGCCTTTATAATTGTAAAGACTATGAAGAGCTTCATAGTTTCATTTTTTCAATATTGAGCATACTGAATGATTATTGTGGTGCTAGGTATTATAAGGAAGAGTAGAAAATATGAGATTTCTGGATTCCAGGTGCTTATTTATGGACTCCTGTGCCTCCAGGTTAGGCTCTGGGGCTATTTCATCTCATGGTGCCATTGGCTCTCTGGAATTAGCACCCATGGGAAGTATCACAGGTCCCATTTGGCTACTGGGGACAAATGTTTGGGTATATGAAGATTTTTTAATTTTACCCTTCTCCTCATAAATAACTTCCTATTCATATACACAAGAGATGAAATGTCCTGGTTATATGAAGCTGTATCTTATGTGATATTATTGTAAGTGATGCCTCTCGGTGCAATTACTTAAAATTACAGTAAAAGCCAAAGTCAAAACATTCAGCTGTCCTAACTCCAGTATGTCACTGGTTCACATTATTTTTCATGTCTTCCCCTTGAAGAAAATCAAACTATGAACCGCTAGTAGGCAATACAGCAGAAAGAAGAACTACATTTACATTTTATTCCCGAGGCAGAGCCCATAGTGAATAAGAAGCAAACATTTTAGCATTTCAGAGGTCTTAAAGTGGTGTAGTAGTTCCAAAAATGCCCTAATTTAAAAGAATCTAGGCAAATAAATTTTATTTATATTTTTAAATACATGGTTTATATATTTAATTTGCTTTAAATATTTTATATCCCCACAATGATTAAATTTGATACATACATTTCAGTATGATGTTAATTAGTCTTGAGAATCCATAATGATTATGCATTTTGTCATGAAATATTCATCCAACGGTGCTCTCCTAGACAGACAGTGTCTGAAACAAGTGCGCTCCTTGGTGAGGACTCTGACTTTAAGGACTGTCTCCCTGGTTTTTCTCCAAATGATGCGTCCATAGATAGAATGATTATCTTGGCTTTTGGTTCAATGTACCACCTGTGTCCTTGTTACTTTAACTCCAATCTGGCTGTGGGTTTTCCCCTGTCTTTATCTCTTTGCAACAGTGGCATTAATAATTTTCAAAATTAGTTAATATTTACTATATATATACCCATAAAGATAAATACTGGCCTACCCTATTAATGACCAAAATAAATTATTCAGTTTTCCACGACCCAGAGAAGCTCATTTTTATGTTAGTGTCAGGAAACAGACTGAATGACCATAGCTTAATCATGTCACTACAGAGTATTATAATATGCAGCTCTTATCATTCAGGGGCTTAATTTGATGGTTTGTATTCTTTATGATAAACGTCTGCATAACATTAGGTTTTACTCTAGTTATTTGAATACCCAATAGAAGCTTAACATTCCATTAAGGTCAATCTTCTGAAAATAAGCTGTGAGTCTAAATTCTTTTAATGTATTCTAACATTGGTATCTCTTTGCATTTGATAAACATCTGCTTCCATAAGAGATGGCTGGAGGAATTTGCAGCTGGGATAATGCGTAAGTAGGAAAATATGCTAGGAACACTTGTGAAGAGATGAAGTTTTGAGAGAAGGGCCCAGCTAGCACCAAAGGAGGTGAAGTTGAGAAATACTAACACAGGGAAGGAAAACTGACTCTGTGAAGGAGAAAAACATTTAAGTTAAAAAAAATTAGGGGTACGAGATGTACCTAGTAAAAAAATGGACAGTACACTCATGCTCAGTCCTGGCCAGACCCACTGTTAAAGGGGTCTGAATTGAGAAACTAGGATGGAATAGGCACTGGGAGTTGTCTGAAATGCTAGATATCAACTATCACATGAGACAAGGGGATTTACAATTGGAGCCAAGGCATAGAAGGCCAAGAACAAATACCCAGAACCCTGGTGGATGGGTTAGAATGAAATGGCAATAGTAAGCTGTCAACAAAAGCATTGTTTATGCACTTGTCTTCAAGGACAGTGTGAAGCAACTGCTGATATTTTATAAAGGGATGTCCATGTTTTATTCAAGGGTTATATGTGAGAGTATATTTTGGAAGGAAAAACTACATTCAACCTGGATAGGGCAAAGTCCAATAGTCTACAGAAAAATGTTACAATCTGCTCAGATGTCCTATTATTACTTATCTACTATCTTAAAAAATATATAACTTCCTCTCTTCTAAAGGTTCATGTATGTATATTAAAACTCTTCCACTCAATTTATCCTACTGAGTCATGAAATTGTAACTCTGGGCAGGACCATCAGATTTCACAATGACTGCAGCTTCTCAACCAAGATTAATAATCTCTTTCACTTGCCATTGACTAGGTCTTCACCCACATGGCCATTTAAAACTCTGTCTCTTTAGTTACCTTCATCTTATCTCCACCTCTTCCAAATTACAAAGACTTCTCTGTTCTTTCCCTCATTTCTGCTTCTCTGTTCTTTTCTCATAACTATTTTACTTTTAATACCCTGAGCTCTAGACAATGCAGTCAGGCACCATCATTTCGGTCAATGACAGACCACATACATGATGGTGGTCACATTAAGATTATAATGAAGCCAAAAAGTTCTTATCACCTAGTGATGTTGTAGCTGTCATAATAACATCACTGCAAAATATATTACTCACATGTTTGTGGTGGTGCTGGTGTAAACGAATCTGCTGTGCTGCCAATCCTGAAAAGTACTGTACGTACAATTGTGTACAGTCCATAATATTTGATGTTGATTTCCTGTACTATACTTAATATCATTATTTTAGTATACTCTTTCTACTTGCAAAAATGTGCTGTAAAACAGTATGCCTTAGCCTCATACATCTTGGGTTCACACATCTCTTGACTGTATCATTTTTCCTTATGCTTGGTTTCATCTCACATTGTTGTGTACAGTAACATGCAGTACAGGCTTGTAGCTTAGGAGAAACGGGCTATATGTAGGTGCATAATGAGCTATATCATCGAAGATTGTGTAAGTTCACTCTATGTGTTAGCATAACGGCAAAATCACCTCACAACTCTATATGCTTTGTGAAGGAAATATGTTCACATAATATTAAAACCATTATTGTATATCATGTTCAGCCTACTGGGACTTTTAAAGACATTTAATGTGTATTCTTGTCTCAGAGCTATATCTGTATATAGCTAAAACTATGTATGGTTTTATGGTGACACTAGCACTTTATTCATACTTTACAATACTTACTGTTCTATATTATGGGCAACCATTTAGTTGTCTATGAAAAACTGCATTGCCACCAAGAATAGAACAAGAGATCTGAAGTTGCCAAAAGAGCTCTATGTGTAGTGTATATTTGGCTCACTATTCTTGAAGTAAAAGCATTTTTATTCTAGTTTATATATGCTTCATACACACACACACGCACTCCTAATTCCAAATCCATTCTTCATGTCAATTGTAACAATGACACTCAACTATCTCAAGTCACTAATTGACCACATTAGTCAAATAACTGATCATTTTAGTAGCCAATCGAATCTAGTCATTTTGTTATCAATCATAATGAATTGTTTGGATGACTTAACCATTATGGTTTTATTTTTAGGTAGTTCAGAAAAAGTTTTATTCACCCTCCCCCAATTATAACAGATTTTCTTATGGGTTATTGCTCATTTACCAGCCACCAGCTAAGAGATATGAGAACTAACAGCAAATGCAAGCTTTATAGTGACTGTATAGGAAATAAACACTCGGTCTCATACATGCAAAACAAATATTAATAATTGAAATGAGATTGTTTCTCTCCAATTGTGATGGTCTAAGCCATAAACACACATGGAGCATTCATTAGTAAGTATCAGATACTGAGGTGTCCTGATAAGAAATGCAAAAATGTACTGTGAAGCCTCACTACATGTTACATTATGTGTAAAGAATGTGTAGATTCTTGTTTTCAGCAAGAACATGCATACTCTGGTAGGAAGTCTGTGTGGAAATGCAAAGCTTTAAAGTTTCTAAGGAAATCAGCTTAATGAATAGAACTTGGGAGGAAAACAATTACATAAAATATTTCAATATTTTAAAATCATCTTCTTTTATAATGTATTGTTCAGTCCTTTTTACTTTTTCCAAAATGCAATTTAAATTTAAATGTATTAGAGTTTGAAATAAGTGGAGCTTAATTTAATTACAAATTACATAAATTACTCAATTTGCATGAAGTGATTTGTAGTAAATAAATCTTTATGAATATTACTGTTTTAAGAGATGAGATATGTCTTAAAAATGTAACCCATGAAATAAAATATAATTTCACATTTTATTTTTAAATGGAATAGACTGTTCATGGGAAATACCTGTGGAGATGACCTAGTTCAATATATTCTCTTACAAAGCCCAGCTAGATATCCCAGTATGACATATTTTAAGAAATCCATATATATTTAACACAAAATAATCATGACCAATGCAAAAAAAAATACTTTATCTAGAAGCCACCCAGGATAAAACTATTCCTATCTTAATAAGGGGTCACTTCAGGCCAGACAGATCTGCTATAAAAGCAGGTTAGAAGGCTTTGGAACACACATTCTAAAGAGAAAACTCTATTCTTCTCCAAACTTAAGACAGTTGTGAGTTAGGACACATGCTGGCTTTCCCCGTTCCCAAAGAAGCACTTGTATCTATGTGCATTTCAAGTCAACCTGCAGGGCTTCCATCTGGATTATACTTGTCTTTTTAGTCTACGTAGGCAAACCTGAGCTGGGGGAAGTTGCCACCTCGACTTATTTGTCTCTCCCATGCCTCTTGCTAGAATGAAGCACTAAGACAACAAAAAGTTAACAAAAAGATTTTCCTTTTAGTGTTTTGGCTTCTTTATATGATTATTAGAGGCCCGGTGCATGAAATTTGTGCACGGGGGAGTTGGGAAACCCCCTCAGCCCACCCTGCACCCTCTCACAATCCTGAACCGCTGGCTCCTAGTCGCTCACCTGCGTACCTGCTTGGTCACTCCTAACTGCGCCCCACCCCTGGCAGCCTGGTCACCCCCAATGGCCCCCCTCTGCCTGCCTGGCTGCCCCTAACTGACCCCCCCACTGGCCTGGTCACCCCCAACTGCCCCCTCCTGCCAACCTGGTCATCCCTCATGGCCCCCCCCCACAGGCCTGGTCACCCAATGCAGCCTGCTTGTTCAGTCATTTGGTCATCCCTCACTAACCCCCCTGCTGGCCTGGTCATAAGCAGCCATCTTGTGAGGGCATGAGGGTTAATTTGCATATTACATTTTTATTATATAGGATAGCAGATTCCATTTCTTTTGAACTACTATTCTTTTTTTTCCAATATATTTTTTTTTAAGAGAGAAGAAAGGAGAAGGGCAGAGAAAAACATTAATGAGAGAGGAAGTCATAGTCATTGATTGGCTGCCTCCTTCTAAGCTCACTGGGGATCGAGCCCACAAGCTGAGCATGTGCCCTGATGGGGAATGGAACCATTAACCTCTTGGTTCCTGGTTCAATGCTAACTACTGAGCCACACTAGCTGGGCTGAACTACTATTCTTGCTTCTCTATTTCCTAAGAAGTGAATGTGTTCAATGCATTCATTTGTGAGAGAACTTCCCTCCCCCAGAATAATTTTCTCTGCTGCCAACTTTCCTGGAAGCTAGTTTTCTTAGTAGCCCAATAACAGCCCAGAAAGAAATATTTTAATGTTTTCACCATGCTTTATTTACTGCATACATTACACAGATCGATTTTATTAGGAAACTCACCACAAAATCTGAGTTGGAAATGTTGTTAGGAAAAAATGGGGTTTTTATTCATACTTTAATGTCTTCATTGATATTATTTCCCAAAAGGAATGTATAAGAGAAACAATTAAATCCCACCTGCATAGATAACAAATTCCCTTGAGTTTAAGCAATGCTGACATTCAGACTCTATACTTTTTATTAATAGTTAATAGTTTTATATTTTGCATTTATGTACTACATTGTATTATCCCAATCTATTATTCTGACTTATTCTCACAACAATCTACTGAAGAATATTTCTATTTATAAATTAGAAGTTTAAACAACTTTCTTAGGTTTACTCAAGTTCTTACTAGAACCTGTTGTCATGGTCCCTGAAATGTTTATCCTATACCATCAAGATTCACTGTTATTCAACACATGTTAACTTATCTCCAGAGAAAATGACTGGCAATGTGGTTGTCATACTCACAAAGTATTTTGAAAATATACATGTTCATATATTGATTCATATTTTTTCTGTGAGACCTTTAACTAAAGTCTTAAGGATTCATTTGTATCATATGACGTAATATCAACCACCAAGCCATACAGATGGTAAACATACTTTTTTAGAAGATTGCATAGGCTTTCTGGAAATATTATCATGCATAATTATACACATCTTTTAAAATATGTAACATATTCAAAACAAGAAATTCAGAGAAATGTATTACATTAAGTACTAATAGTAGAATTTGAATTGGAAGAAAGGAAGGAAGAGGAGGGGAAAAGGAGGATATCTAACCAATTGGATTTTTTCCAACATCCTAAACTTGGAGAAAGCTGAACCTTGAATTCAACCCAATATAGAATGGATGGATTGAGTATATTATTTAAATGTATTAGACTGTGCACAGCAGAAAACTCAATATCCAGTTGTTTAAATAATTTATTTTTGTCTTACAGAAAAAAATCTAGGAAGAGATGATCAATGGCTGGTATATTTATTAAATAATGTTATCAAGGAACTAGGCACCTCCTATATGCCAGCTCTGTCATCTTTAGTGTGTGATTATTGAGCTCACTGTCACAAAGTGGCTTCTTGACCTCCTAGTATCATTTGCACATTCCAGGTAGAAAGGAGGAGGAGGAAGAGAAGGCAGACAGTTTCTTCTCTGTATCTCATTAGTCCTCACTATGTCACCTGGCCACTTCTAGCTGCAAGAGAGGCTGGCTATTCAAGTATTCCTCTCTGAGGCCTCCATAGCACAAGAAGGCCATAGAGGAGGATGCTGTTGAATGAACATTCTTTGGTTGTCCCTCACTAATGCAGGGGCATTAGTGAGGGACAGAATGTTCCACTGTAAGGCCTTTCTAGGAGAGCAAAGCTTTGAAGCAAATCCTGAAAAATAAGCCCAGAATATAGTGAGGGAAGGGAAACCAAAACAGAGAAAAGCACACAGTGAAAATTCTTCCAGTTGAGTGCTGTTTTTCTCTTTAACGTTGTAAAATGTGAGTTAAAATGGGCCCAAGTAATATTCAAAGTCAGGAAACCTCTAACAAACCCCTCTAAGTGCATATTATGCCCTTGATAAATATGTATTAAGCAACTAAATGGATGAATTGTTATATTGCTTCTTCTTTTACAAATGTCAATTGCTTATTTATGTTAAGGCTTTCATTATGTTGTTCAGTTATATTGTTCACGTTTGAAAGTGAATTCTTAGAGTTCAACTCACTAAAATGAAAGGTAAAAGCTTTATAGTGTGCTTTCGATACCGCTCCCTAGAATTAAATCTGAAATCTACTCTTACATAAGCCATTAGTGGTAACATTTTAAATCTAGAGAGAACCACATTATTTACTTGCTTTACTCACTGATGAAAAATTTCTAGAAAATACATAGCCATCAAATTTCCATTACTTGCATCACTCTCCACTTTGCTTTCAATCTCCTTTAAAATAAATAAAACAGTAACTTTATAATATACCAAGTATAAAAGTAAGGTTGAGCTTTTGCAATGAACTGAACAAAATAGCTGTTTTTGTGGGACAGACTTCACCCAAATGATGACTCTTGAGCTGTAGGAAACGGACGTAGACAAAAATAAAGTACAAGACAGAGATTCACTCTCTTTGACAATAAAGGAGAATTATAGATTTGGACTCAAGTAGTAATCTGAACAAGATGGAAAATTTTCTTGCAAACAAATAAAAAAGATCAATTGTGAGAAAATAATATAATTCAGTTCAAGGTGAAGAAAACATCAAGTACATAATACTCTTCACTTTAGGAAAAGATTGGCCTAAAAGACAGATTTTGAATACTTAACAGAAATATGTAATGATTCAATTCCATACAATCTGCATCTGTTGGTTCCCAGCTCTGTGTCTACAAATTTTCAAAGGCCCAGGAGAAACAGACATGAAACTGTATGGTCTCTGCCTTAACATTCTTTATGAAATGGTCATATCACCGCACTTTCCTTTTCCACAGAGGTTCTCAGGGAAAACTCCCTTTCTAAGTGGAGGCAATGAGTTTCGTCACCTTCCCACTGGAAATTCTCAGTATCCTTGTTTATATTTTCTAAAGATGCTTTAAACTCCCAGAGGGGAAAGGTGTTGTGAAATTACTATTAATATCCAACTCCTGTTTTCATCTGTGCTTGTTTCTCTAAGTCCTATTCATGGTTTCTGTTCAAGCCAAACACAGAATGTTACCTTACGGTGTTAATGAACCACAAATACAGCATCCAGAATTGCTTCTTAACTAGAAATAAAATGCAGCACAAGGAAAAGACCATCTAGAACAGTGGTCCTCAACCTTCTGGCCCTTTAAATACAGTTCCTCATGTTGTGACCCAACCATAAAATTATTTTCATTGCTACTTCATAAATGTAATGTTGCTACTGTTATGAATTGTAATGTAAGTATCTGATATGCAGGATAGTCTTAGGTGACCCCTGTGAAAGGGTCGTTCGACCGCCAAAGGGGTCGCGACCCACAGGTTGAGAACCTCTGATATAGAAAGAAAACCCAAATGAATACACTTATTAAAGATAAGCATTCCTTTAACTATCTACCAAGATGTTCTTAAATAATCAACTATTGACCAAAGTTATCACCTTAATAGTGAGGTTCCACCAAAAACCACTCCATCTTGGTTGTGCCATCTTATAGAACAAAAATAAATAGAGCCAGCACTATCCCCCCGGAGTACCTTGGACCCCAACAAGGTTTATTATCAGTTTAAATTCTTTACTCCCTCCTCCACTTGCCCAAACACTGCATGCCTTATTATAGCACTTATAATCTCTGTTTTACCTACTTTTCCATAAATTTACCCAAGGAACTAACTACATCATATTCACTGTGAATCACTATAAAACCTAGCAGTGCATGATAGGAAAATAAATGTTCTTATGCTACATTATTCACTTGATCAATTCTACCCAAAGATCAGTACAGTTGCCTAATATATATCAGCTCTATCTTTCATTTAAAACCACTTTTCTAAAACATGAAAGGCAAAAGTCAAACAGGTGAAAAGAATTGCTAAATAGAAAATAGGCCGAGTGGTCCCTATGTGCCAAAGGGAGCCTGAAAGGCACTGATGGGCCAAGAGCTCCTTCTTGTCATTCCCTCTGTGCTAGCATTTCCCATTCTGTATCAATTATGTTCATTCGCGCTGCCCAAGACTAAACATTTTTTGTGCCTTACTCATCCTGTACCCCCAATGCCTAGCACAATGCCTGACATAAAGAAGGTGTCCAATAAAATTAAACTATTAAAAGTTCAAGTCCTGACCCTTAACCTTCTAAGGAAAATAAAACTCAACACTAGCATAAGTGAGATTTACATATTTTGATCCATCTTCTGAGAAATAACTTTCCTTCCCTGACTGGCTTATTGTGCTTAGCATAATACTCTCCAGGTCCATCCATGCTGTATCACATGATCTCACTCATATGTGGAATCTAATGAAGAAAATAAAGTGATGAATAAAATAGAACCAGAGACATAGAACCATGTAACAGACTGATGAATTTCAGAGAGAAGGCTGGGGTTGGGGGGTGGGATGAGGAAAGATTAACTGGGGAATTTATAGGCATACTAGAGGCATGAAAATCGTGCAAGGGGCTTGGCCCTCACAGCCCAGGCTTCGTCTGGAAGGTCATCGAGAAGGACATCTGGAAGGTCGTTCAGCTGTGTGGTCTAATTAGCATATTACGCTTTTATTATTATAGATATGCAAAGCCCATGGACACAGACAATAGTGTGGTGAAGGCCTGGGAGGGGTGGGTGCTGGGTGGAGGGGATCAATGGGAAAAAAACACAAAGGGGACATTTGTAATACTTTCAACAATAAAGATTAAATCTTTAAAAAAAAAAAAAAACTTTCCTTCTCTTTTTCTCTTCTCTTGAGCATATAAACTCATTCAAGTTTCTGTTCCATTCTCACCTCCCCAAGACGGGTTCCCAGACCACTTGTTCAAAAGTAGCTCCTTCTCAGTACTTCTGTATTTTTCCCTCTATTTCAGTCCTCTCATTGAACTTGGCACTAGATGAATTTATCTTCTCCATGTGTTGATGGTCCTCCTTTTACACTCCTGAACGTAGGTTTCCTGTGAGCAAGGACATTATCTGGGTGGTTTGCCATTGTATCCAGAACCTAAAACAACAGTGCTCAAACCTGCTCTATCCTGGACACAGGGGTGCTTTTAAACAGATGGATTCCCAGGCCCCGTGCAGAACAATTACATCAGATTCTAGAGTAAGACTCAGACATCAGTGTTTCATCTTGTTTTAAGATGAACAAGTAACTGTAATCAAGAACCAGTCCAATGAGTGAGTGAACAAATGAAAGAACACTGGGCTAGAATCAGCGTGCATTGCTTTGCGCCTGACTTTTATGTAGAAAACATTCCTTTGCTTCGTGCCAAAGCCACGGCTATAACCCTAACTAGCTGTATTGGAAATGAGGGCTTTTAATCTAAGCATTGTCCCTTTACCACTACTGGAAAAGCTACTCATAGTGGTCAGTAGCAGATTCCCTGTTTAGAGTGGATGATGGAACCAGAATGAGTAAAGGAAATCCTTGGAAAATGTGAAGATAAACAGCGACAAATAGATAGGTGTGAGAAAGGAATTGTTCAGCATAAACCAAGCCATATACAGATTATGAAAAGTGGGAGATGTCAGCTATCCAGACAAAGCAAATACACAATATCCAAAATGTCCATAATGTGAAAACTTTTGAAAATATCCTTGAAATTTGTTATTTTACTCTGCCTTCTCTCAATCAATAAACTCCTCATGCTGTTCTCAGAGAACAAAGCATTCACAACAAGATTATATCTTGCCATTCAGTGCACTTCTTAGACTAGCAGGATTTATTTCTCTATTTTGTAAGTTACTCCAATACCCATTCACACTCTGCTTCAGCTAGCAATAGAGAAAAAATGAGAAATCCCATCATCCTCTGACACTATAAAAGACTGCCATGATTCTCTCTTTGGGTAATCCACATTTTTCTTTAGCCCTTTCCGTCAGCCATGGAATAGCCAAAACAACATGCTTTTTGAAAAAATTTATCCAGCTTACTGGAGGGGAACTTTCTTTTTCTGCACAAAATTCTGTTCCCTCCATCCTGGTCCCAATTGCCTGATGTCAGGCCGTATGGATTTTGACGAAGATCATTTTATCTGATTCTAAATCGGTAAAATACTACAAGTAACAACTCGGAACACTAGTTATTTAATAGAACTAACAATTCTTCAGGGTGAATACAAACATGGAATTAACTTTGGGTTTACTATTATTGGCTAATCTATTTCTTTCTAAAGTGAGAATGTTTTATTTGACTGTAGGTAATACTCAAATAAAGAAAATCGCAAGTAATCTTTCAGTTTAAAAGATATATCAACCGATTGCAATATGGGGATTTTATATAGAACCCAATTCATATAAACTAAAAAGTAACTAAAAAGTTCTATAAGGCAATTGGGAAAATGTGAACCCTAACAGGACATATGATGATACTAAGGAAATATTAGATTTTTTGAGATCATGGTATTATGATTGTATCAGATATTAAAGTCCTTTTCTTACACAGATACATACTGAAATATTTACAACATGATATATCTGGGAATTGATTACAAACAATGTAGACATGGAAATGGGTAGGGGTATTGATAAAACAAGAATGGCCATATATTAATAAGCTCTGAAGCTGGATAATCAGTATATAGGGTTTATTTTATTCTCTCCCCCCTCTCTCTACACCTAGATACACACATACATACACAGATAGTTAGATAAATAGATGATAGGTAGATAGGCAGATAGACAGATCATAAAGATAAGTATATGTATCTATGCTTTTATTATTTGGGGAATTTTTAAATATATATAGAAGTAAAAAACAACCAAAAAAAACATAATAGTAATCCAATGATTATAGCAATTAAATATTTTTGTGTGGTAATGCCAGAATAAAATAATAAAGATATACATAGTAAACTTTGATATCCTTATTCCCCACTTTCATAGTACTACATGAAGAATAGACATCAGTAAAAAACAATTCTATTTAGAACTCTATCCAAGGACATTTAATTGTGAAAGTAAGAGTCTCACTATATAAGATAGTCCCCCTCATGGACTGTGAATAGAGTAAGGTTCTAAGGCAGCGGTTCTCAACCTGTAGGTCGTGACCCCTTTGGGGTCGAACAACCCTTTCACAGGGGTCACCTAAGACCATCGGAAAACACATATATAATATTGTTTTTGTGATTAATCACTATGCTTTAATTATGTTCAATTTGTAACAATGAAATTGGGGGTCACCACAACATGAGGAACTGTATTAAAGGGTCGTGGCATT
The DNA here is from genome assembly GCF_014108235.1 of Myotis myotis. Lineage (NCBI taxonomy): Eukaryota > Metazoa > Chordata > Mammalia > Chiroptera > Vespertilionidae > Myotis > Myotis myotis. Next base: position 205,762,188 of record NW_023416324.1, on the reverse strand, counting down.
AGGAAGGTTGAGAACCACTGGAAGGTATTCTATCCAGATGTTATACTATCACATTTAAATAAATTCCTCTTTACCATCTTTCCGTCAACAAATATTCTTCATGGCCTACTATGTCCCTGAAACTGTCTACATGCTGGAGAGACGAAGATGAATTATGTGGTCTCTGTCCTGAGGGAGCTTACAGACTATGGGACCAAAGGTATTGAACAGATAAACAAATATAAAACTGAACTCATGATAAGTGCTATAAAGTAAATATCACAAGATATAAACGGGAACATACAACAAGGCCATGTGGTCTCCTCTGGGGGGTAGTGATGAGCAGCAAAAAGTTCCTAGAGGAAGACTTCCCTGAATCTTGCTCCTTATAGGAACTGGAAGCCACTGCAGGATTTTAAATGGATATGATATGGCCAGTTTTTCATTTTTATAAACAACTAAAGTATGCCCCTAGAACACAGAGGACAAGTACACGATCTTCCCTGGAGCCTGGCAGCCTGGGCTTGTTTCCCAGTTTTGCCACTTACTAGTTAGGTCATCTTCAGTCCACACCTTTAAAGCAGTAAAACAATAATGCCTCCTCTGAGGATTGCATTAAGAACTAAATAAAATCATCCACAGGAAGTGCTCACAAATATTACCAATTTTTAACACAAGAGAAAGAAGATGGGGAATTGGAGCAGTCTGGGAAGTTCGAAACGTTTGATTTGATGATGAAAGGAAAACCACGCTTGCTTCCCATTAAGTATGCCTTTTTTTAAATCAACAATTGACTTTTGAAAGTCTGTAAAATAGCCAATTTTTCAAAATAAAAGGAGTCCATTTTCAAACTGATGATTAATAACACTTCTAAAGAATCTATTTTATGTTCATGCGCTATGCTCATTGCTCATTTACAAGAATATCAATTCATCTCAAGTTCATTAATAACATCAAAGTATTCAAACACAGCAACATTTCCCTAAATTCATCATCAGGTTCTGTCATGTCCATAGTCATAAAATTACAGCTTGGTTATGTTAGAAATTAGCCTGCAAGTTGACTCCTACTTAAATATCTCCTCGTGTATCATTCAATTTCAGATTTTTATCAATGCCCAGATTTTGCACTTATTCTTTCTTTATTAGCACTGTAAAGAAAAATGTTTTAAACCCCACAAGCCTACTGTTCTTTGTTCATCCATCTTAGCTGCTGTGAACTTCATGACAAGGTAAAGAATTATGTTATATTATTGCCTTGTTGCTTAAAAACATTTGACAAATGTTAAAGCTGCTCTTCTAATAACTTGGCGGTGTTTAGAATTCTGTTTCCTCATTTCTGTTTTTCTGGTGTAATAAGCTTCAGTGTTGGCCTAATCACATATACTGTATCTAAAAATGAACAACAAAGATGAACTGTTCCGGTTACTACGTCTGCCGCGCTTCCCTGGGTCAGCATCACCCCCACAGCGCTGGCTTCCCAGGAAAGAGCGCCTCCCAGAAGTGAAGGGAGTTGGCTTCCAGGAGCCCGACTTTGCAACTGATACTTGTGCAGCTTCGTAAACCTTTCACTGCAAATGGGGCTCGATCCTATCACTGCAAAATAAAGGAAGTTAACCAGATTGGAGGTTACACATTGGGCAGCTATGGACCAGGTTTCATTGCAAGCCCCATCCGTAATGTTTTTAGCCCTGCAAATGCTATGTAGGCAGAATATTGACTTTCTGGTACATCATAGCCCTACTCTCTCCCTGAAATCATTTTTAAATGAAAAGACTTCATTTTTTTAATAGTTTTAGATTTACAGAAAAATTGACCAGATAGGTTGAATACTTTGATGTTATTAATGCACTTGAGATGAACTGATATTCTTGTAAATGAGCAATGAGCATAGCACACGAACATAAAATACATTCTTTAGACGTGTATTCATATACCCCCTGTTATTACCATATTTCATCTATTATTACCATACTAGTAGCCTTATGCACAAATCCGTGGGCCAGTAGCTCTCCAGTAGCTCACCCGTAGCTCACTGCCCCACCCTCCTCCTGATCCGTGATCTGGTTGTTACACTTCACTGCTTAATGACCATTTGCATATTACATCTTTATTATATAGGGTTATATTAGTCTGGTGAATTTGTTATGCATAATGAACCAATATGGATACATTATTATTAACTAAAGTCCTTAGTTTGCTTGAAATTCCTTACTTGTTGACTAGTGTCATTTTTCTGTTCCAGGATCCCATCCATGATACTACATCACATGTAATCATCGGGTCTCCTTAGGTTCCTCTGGGCCATGACAGTTTCTCAGACTTTTTCTTGCCTTTGATGACCTTGACAGTTTTGAGTAAGGTCAGATATTGTCGAATGCTCATCTATTGGAATTTGGCCGATGTTTTTCTTTTAAACAGACTGGAAGTACGGGTTTTTGGGAGGAAAACTGCAGAAGTGAAGTGCCATTCTCATCATATTATATCAAGGGTACATACAATCAACGTGATTTATGACTGTTCATATCAACCTGATCACTTGGCTGAAGTTGTATTTGTCAGACTTTCTCATTGTAAAGTTAGTCTTTTTTCCTCCTTTCCACCCTGTGTACTTTAGAAACAAGTATGTGTAGCACACACTTATGGAGTAGGTAATTATTCTCCTAGGAGTGAAATATCAGCACAAATTATTTGGAATTCTTCTATGTGGGATATTTGTCTCTTCTCCACCTTTATTAATGGATTCTATTGCTTAATTATATCAGCATGGACTCATGGAACTTTATTTTATACTTTGGGTTATAATCCAATTCTACTTTATTTTGTTGTTCAACTCGTTCTAGCATTTGCTATTTGAAGCTTTTTCTATTGGATCCTGTTCTCTTTTGACATACGCAATGCAGGTACGTGGGTTGGAGAGGGTGGGTAGCACTCTTGCTTGCTGGCACTATAAGATGCTCAAGGCTTACATTTTATATTTCCCCAGGCCTAGAATCATCCATTTCTCCAAGAGCCTGGTTCCTTTTATTGGAGAATGGTATTTGAAACTAAGATCGAGGTCCTAGGTAATCTCATTGCTACTGGGATGGTGTGTTTTGTTTTGTTTTTCAGTTCTCTCAGCTGACAGAGTCTCCCTTTAATTTTGCATCTGAACTGCGTTGTATATTTGGTTATTGCTGTAGCTATTGAAGACATTTTGAGTTTTTCTGACCCAGGATCTAGATTACCTCTAGGGTGCCTTCTAACTCTAATAGCCCTGTTAGGATCTCATCAGTCAAGGAAATGATGGCCAATTATGGGCCCAAATGGAAATATAAGAAATAAAAATGGGGAATTTCAGGACAAGGTTTTTATAGGCTCTACCCAATCATGTACATACGCCCTGGGTTCATTCACTGCAATGACTCTAATATATATTTCTTCTTTTATTTATATTTCACCCTAGTCCAGATCTACCTCATCTTGACAGAACTTGCTAATGCAGGATTTTTCAACGTTTATACTATTGACATTTTGATCTGAATCATTCTTTGTTGGGGGGCGGGGGGGAGGGTTGACTTGTGCAATGTAGGACAATTCAACCATCTATTTTGGTGTGACAACCAAAATTATTTCCAGACATTGCCAAATGTTCTCTCCGGGGCCAAATCGCCCCGGGTTGAGAAGCACTACCTTAATATGCAAAGTTAAATTTTCAGAACCTGCTGCCAACCATCCACCTGGCTGCCTGGACAGACATGTTCCCTGGGAATGGAGCCTGCACCACAATGAGCACTGTCCTGCATTAGCTCCAACAGCCTGCCTTGCCTCTTATGATCTCCTGCACTACCTTGGCCAATGGATGAAAAGGCCCTGGCTGTGAACAGCTCAGTGTCTCTACCCTTTTTGGTATTTGTCATACAGAACCATGTGCTATTATCTTTTCACTTCAATGCTTCTATCTCCACATCTAACCTGCAAACACTTCAAAGTCAATGACTATAATTTAAGCTCCTCTTTATTTCCAACATGTCTGGAAATGGCTACAATATGTAATTGTTGGCTCACTGATCCTTTTTCTACTCTGTACATTAAGGAATCTCAGTACATCAAAAGAATTTTGGAGGGGAAAGCAATAATAATTGGGAACAAGAGCAAAGCAAGTTTAAGTTATCTTCTTTGCCAAGTTAACAATATTACTTTAATGGGTAATAAGCTTTTATTGTTCTGGGTCCCTACTCAAAGGTTTATAAGGAACATTTGGGGAATTAATTTTCCCCTAAATTGATTTTTAAGCTTTTCTGTAACCTTTACATCTTGATTATGGCAAAGTTCTTTTGTGTAACTATGGTGCTAGTGGAACAAACATTTAAAGACTTTTTATATTGTTTCTTTATATTCTGGTCTACTGAATGTTAGTGGTATCATCTCTACATACAATAGGCATCTTTTCTGGTCTTCCCAGCACCTACACCTGCTTCTGAGAACATCATCTCTACCCTCCTTTAGAGAAATACTCTCCCCACCCCATTCCAGATGTGACTTGGGCAACGTCTCAGTGTTCTACTTTTAACCACATAGAGTGACCACACAGGCATGGCTAATCAGCCCTGTTATTACATAGCAAAGTCTTTTTTTATATGATCAATTGAACATTTGAATTTAATTTTGCTCTTCCCTGAAGATCCCAATAAAATGAGAAAGATATGACAAAAAATTTCACAAAATCAAATTTCATAAGCTCTTTAACTGTAACAAGTTCAATTTCTTTTTTTTGTTTGTTTTTACACATATTTTATCATATTATATGTACTGTTCTGCAACTTGCTTTTAGCATAAAATATATTGTGGATATCTTTATGGTATTAATAATATTGATATAACTTATTTTGTTTTTTAAATTATTTAAAAAAAATTTCTTTATTGATTAAGGTATTACATATGTGTCCTTATCTCCCCATTCCTCCCACACACCCCCACTCATGCCCTCACCCCCCTGTTGTCTGTGTCCATTGGTTAAGCCTATATGCTTGCATATAAGTCCTTTGGTTGATCTCTTCCCCTTATCCCCATCCTGCTCTACTTTCCCTCTGAGGTTTGACAGTCTGATCAATGCTTCTCTGTCTCTGGATCTGATTCTGTTCATCAGTTTATGTTGTTCATTATATTCCACAAATGAGTGAGATTATGTGATATTTATTTTTCTCTGACTGGCTTATTTCACTTAGCATAATGCTCTCCAGTTCCATCCATGCTGTTGCAAATGGTAAGAATTCCTTCTTTTTTACCACAGTGTTGTATTCCATTGTGTAGATGTACCACAGTTTTCTAATCTACTTATCTGGTCACAGGCACTTAGGCTGTTTCCAAATCTTAGCTATGGTAAATTGTGCTGCTATGAACATAGGGGTGCATATATCCTTTCTGATTGGTGTTTCTAGTTTCTTGGGATATGTTCCTAGAAATGGGATCACTGGGTCAAATGGGAGTTCCATTTTTAGTTTTTTAAAGAAACTCCACACTGTTCTTCACAGTGGCTGCACCAGTCTGCATTCCCACCAGCAGTGCAGGAGAGTTCCTTTTGCACCACATCCTCACCAGCACTTGCTGTTTGTTGATTTGTTGATTATAGCCATTCTGACAGGTGTGAGATGGTACTGCAGTGTCATTTTAATTTGCATCTCTCAGATGATTAGTGACTTTGAGCATGTTTTCATATGTCTCTTGTCCTTCCTTATGTCTTCTTTTGAAAAGTATCTATTTAGGTCCGTTGCCCATTTTTTTAAAATATATTTTATTGATTTTTTACAGAGAGAAAGGGAAAGGGATAGAGAGTTGGAAACATCGATGAGAGAGAAACATCTATCAGCTACCTCCTGCACACCCCCTACTGGGGATGTGCCCACAACCAAGGTACATACCCTTGACCGGAATCGAATCTGGGACCCTTCAGTTCGCAAGCCGACGCTCTATCCACTGAGCAAAACCGGTTAGGGCTGCCCATTTTTTTATTGGGTTGCTTATCTTCCTTTTGTTAAGTTGTATGAGTTCCCTGTAAATGTTGGAGATTAAACCCTTATTGGTGATAACATTGGCAAATATGTTTTCCCAAGCAGTGGGCTCTCTTGTTGTTTTGTTGATGGTTTCTTTTGCTGTACAAAAGCTTTTTATTTTGATGTAGTCTCATTTGTTTATTTTCTCTTTAGTTTCCATTGCCCTAGGAGCTGTATCAGTGAAGATATTGCTTGGGCATATGTGCGAGATTTTGCTGCCTGTGGATTCCTCTAATATTTTTGTGGTTTCCTGTCTTGTGTTTAAGTCCTTTATCCATTTTGAGTTTATTTTTGTGTATGGTGTAAGTTGGTGATCTAGTTTCTTTTCTTTTTCTTTTTTTTTTTTTACACATATCTGTCCAATTTTCCCAACACCATTTATTGAAGAGACTGTCTTGACTCCATTGTATGTTCTTGCTTCCTTTGTCAAATATTAATTGAGCATAGTGGTTTGGGTCGATTTCTGGATTCTCTATTCTATTCCATTGATCTATATGTCTGTTCTTGTGCCAGTACCAGGCCAAAATCTCCTTCCAACAAATCAGCCCATCAGGAGTGTTCAGAACTAATCCCAGGACAGAAGTTCTTCTCTCTTTTGTTACCAATAAGAGCAGTGTAAACCTAGGATTGCTATTGACTTCATCCTGCTTTCCAAGTTTCGGAAGAATGCCTCTAAGACAGAAAGAAGCAGAGATGGTTACAATTGTGGCCCCAGTTTGAGGCCTATCCCCATCCTCAGGAATCCATCTCAACATCTCGGGTGATTCTATTACTGTTCATAATGATCTGTTGCCCTCCGTATTAGAGGACTCTATGTCCTCCAGTGGCCATGTTGCTTGCAGTACCGAAGCATAGTAACCTCTATTTTATACAAACTGCTGTTTGAAATGTCCACTCGACATAGACAGTCCTTTGTTCTGGGAATTAATTCTGCTATGATTGGCTTCTGTAAAACGCGCTTGCTCTAGTGATAGGGAAAATAAGCCCAGCTGTCTGACCTTGCAAGCCGCTCCGCTGCCGTCCCTGCTCCCCCCACACCAGGTGCCTCTTAGTTATCTGCACTCAAGGCTGCTGAACTGTGTTGTACTCAAGGCTACAGGCTTCCTGCAAGATATCTGCTAGGCATACATAGGGCTCTTTTGAAAACTTGCAAAAGGGACTGGAAGCCCCATATTTAAGAGACAAAGACATTAGAAAAGTATAAAGGGAAAACTTCCTCCATGTTGCTTTGCTCAGACTCTGGAAGCAATATTCCTCTGAGCCCGCAAGCATAATAAACGATTCCAAATTAATTTGGCTTATTGAGGCATCTTATGTTCAGCTTGCTGATTTACAATATAACAGCACCTCCTTATGAGAGGTGATACTTCCTTCACTCATTGACATCAAGCTTGGCCTCTTGGCTTGCTTTTTATGATACATCCAAGCAGGAACTTTAAGAACCACCACCTGGTTATATGTTTATTTTTTTTCTTCTTCCGCAAGGTTGAGATAGGAGATCCCCAGGTCCCAGAATGAGAATATAGATGGAGCAGAGCCACATCCAGAATGTGACATGAACAAAAAACAGTCCTTTGTTATTGTACAATAGGAGTTCCTTCTAATAAATCCATCTCTTTCCTCTCCTCTCCTTCCCTCTTTCTTCCCTTCTCCTTCTCCCTTCCTTCTCTTTCCCAGAAGATGGTTTCACCAGGTTTCTATCCCTGTAACTGGAAGGATTTTGACTAATTACCATATGATTAATATATATTATTTAATCCATAACTAAAATATGCAATTTAGCAACACATTTACAAAACAAATTTCCAAACTCAACGTGTGTGAACAAGTATACATTGAATTAATCTATCCCAGAAATGTCTACTAAAAAATTATTTTCAACATTAAACATATGCTCAAAGATGCTAAACAAGTTTTCACAGTAACACTAATTTGTTCTCTAAACAGTCATATTTACGATATAGCTAACATTTGCTTTAAGCCTCTTGTCATCAAATACAATAATTATAATCTCAACTTCTTTAATAATCTTTTCAATGTATTTTCACTGTTAATATTTCTTTTTACAGTTAATAAAATAGAATTAACACTTAAGAAGTGTTCAGTTTACTTTGGACATGTAATAGTATGTGTTTTATGCTAAAATTATAGTAACATTTTCACACGTGTTTAAAGTAAAATGACTAAAGGTTTCTATTTCCATTAGCTAATGACTAGTGCATATCCACATCTAGTTCTCCTCTTATTCGAATGAACACAAGAAGACCATTTTCTCCCAAGTCTTTCAGTTACAGCTAAATGAGCAGTTCTGGCTCCATGGTTTTCAACTGAAAACAATTTTGCTTCCTCCCTACCCCACCAGCACCAGGAGACATGTCTAAAGATACCTTGCTTATCACAGCTGTCAGAGGTCTACTGGCATGTGGTGTGAAGAAGCCAGGGATGCTGCTATACATTCCCAGCATGCATAAGACAGTCAGTCAACAGTAACGAATTAGTCAGCCCAACATGCCATAGTGCCCAGGTTGAGAAAGCCAGTTTTAGGCACTGAACTGTAAGTGGAAGTAATATAGACCACTTCCTACCTGTGGCCTTCAATAGCCTATCTTCTCTTTTAAGAACCAACCATGGAAGCCAGGTGCTGAAATGGAAGGACCACCAGAAGCAAATGGCCCATGTTCCTGGGTCACCACAAAGAAAGGAGCTTCCCTAGAGAGTTGCCTGAGCCGAAACAGTTTTTGTAATCATTACACAAATCTGTTTTCATCTTTAATCTTTGTTGTATATCTTCAACAGGATTCTAGGGCTCATTTGCTACTGCAGCACAATCCATCCTGTCCTAATACAGCTAGTTTAACAAATTTTCACTTACGTGCCCATTAACGTACTACATTTTTTAAATGCCAGTTCATATCATCTGAACAACATCAAGTAGCTTTCAAGACTAACTTATTTTTAGGCAAATATCTTTGACTATTCCACCCATTACTATATGCTGGAGATAGAGATGACAGTACTCAAAAAAAAAACAAGATTTGAAGGATGTATTTTAAGGGCCAGTGAGCAGTACCTTCAATAATCTTCAGAATGTGGAACGCGATTGTGTGTGAGTATAGCAAGCAGAGATCAGGTCTGAAAATGAAACTGAAAAACAATAATTTCCAGGGGGTGTAGACTGTTTTTATCCAAATGTCAAAAGAATGTAAAATAAGAGGTTTGAAAATGATTTTCTCCCTCAACAGAGTAGAGACTATGCTTCATTTCACAGCTGCCTAGCTACAACAAGGGAGATGTGTTTGCAACACAGTGGATGGTGGCTTAGAAAAGAAATGCAATAAAATCTATGCCAGAGCCAAGAATAAAATCTGGAGAAAATGCCTTTAATCACCCTAATCACTCCTCCTCCTGTGTACCAGAGAAGGGCTCACCTTTGAGCTCAGTTTTATGACTATCGATTATTTAAATTATCCAGAAGTGTTGTAATGCTAAGCCCATATCCCTAGTTTTAACTTGAAGACAAGAGCTACCTTTTTTTTAATGCTTTCCACTTTTTCCCTTCTCAGTTGAAGGCATAATAATAATTTGTAAGGCTTTCAATTCACGCTTCAAAGTTTTTAACGACCATTGTATTATAAGACATAAAATTGTTTGAAAGGGAACAAAAATGAAACAAGAAATGTGAGTCCCACTGTGATGATGCCATTGTGCAGAATATGGACAATGGTGATACTGCAGCAACTGAGTATTTAACTCCACTATGGAGACATTTATTGCCAAGAAGGCAAATAAAACCAGAACTCATACATATCATTTTTAATCAGAAATTAATCCTACATGAGCATATCTCATGGCTAGAGACCATTTTGATCTAAGCAAAGGAGGAAAATCCATTGTCAAATACTTTGGACCTTGTGATGCTGCTCATTTCTCTAACACGGTTCTGTGGAAATGAGGCCGTATGATGTTGTGGGGAGTCACTTGCCTGGTACCTCTGGGATTCAAATCATGATACTAAAGAATTTTAAAAACCCCAAATGCTTATACAAATATTGTGGCATCTCAGACAGGCTCCACCACAAAACACTAGGATTTCAGTATCACCTAGAGAGGGGAAGAGGAGAAGTCCACACATGAGACCCTTAGATACTCAACTCTGTTGTAAGAGTAGCCAATAAATTGATATATTTTGTTTAGGGTTATGTAGAGAAGTCCCCTTATGCCCACAGGCTAAGGAGGGTCAATAGAAAGGATGGGAGATAGACCAATAGGAACGTAAACGACAAAACTGTTTCCCAATGATGCCCAGAGGGGAATGACAATCCAGTAGCTGGCAGTACAGGAAGGATGATAGAGAATCATGAGGGAGTCGAGGGAGTCATCGGTGCCTGGGCCTCATAGCTGGAATACAGGGTTGGGTTCCAGGCGCTACAGGAAACTGCAGTGCTAGAGACACAGAGACACAAACCCAACCCCACGACCTGGGCTGCCTCAACAGAAGGATGCACTGGTTGTCCAGGCACAGAGATTCCCAGGACAGTGTCTGTCATAATTATATCACATTCTACTTCCTGGTGGAACTAAATCTCCCAATTTACCCTTCGGCTGAATCAGAATTGGTATCAAGGTCAGGAGTAAGGAATGTTTGCTGCTACTCACTTCAGTCAAGGAAAGGAAATGCTTGAAAAAACACAAAGAGCCTGGCCAGCCTGACTCAGTGATGAGCATCAATCTATGAACCAGAAGGTCATGGTTCAATTCCCAGTCAGGGCACATGCCTTGGTTGGGGGTTCAATTCCTGATGTGGGGAATGCAGGAGGCAACCAACCAATGATTTTCTCTCATCATTGATGTTTCTCTCTCTCTCTCTCTCTCTCTCTCTTTATCTCTATCTCTATCTCTTTCTCTCTCCCTTCCTCTCTGAAGTCAATAGAAATACATTTTTAATTAAAAAAACACAAAGAATAACTAATATATATATATACATATATATATATATATATATATATATATATATATATTGTTTACCTTACATTTAAAAAAATGCTTCTGTACTTTCCTTGAAAGTACTAATGTAATCTTCTAATCTAAATTCAATACATAAGCACTTCAGCACCGAGCATAAATGAGGTCAGTATTATTATTTCACTTTGACAGTATATAAGAAATTAGATATTCAAGGGTTAAAATTAAAAGAAAAGACTCTTGTTTAAAATTGTTACATAGTTAGAAACCAAAATAAATATAGAAATCAGTTTGTTCAAAGTGTACAATAATTCATCATTGTATAAAACATGTTATATTACATGACCTTTATCTTCTGACTGCATTTAAATTGTACCCACCGGTGCCTTCGCTGGAGTGTGAAAATGGATAGTGCATACCATTCATCTTTATTACTCTTCCAGTTACGTGACTCAGTAGGTACCCCTTCGAATAATGGTCTCCAATGGAATACATTCAAACCGAGGCTGTGACATTGATGAAAGACATTAGCTTTATGATCAGTAAGTTATTGACAGTAGGTTTACTGTATTGAAAACTATGGCTATTCTAACCACGTTTGATCAATAAAGCCATAACATTATTTATAAGTACAAAGCCCCCTAGGGCTTCAGGAATTCAGTTTAATTTATTAAATATAGAGAAAAAAAGTCCCAAGAAAGTGATGGTGAGTATAGTTCTAAAATACTTTTATCAAACTGCAGCAATAGACCTTTGTGCAATTGATTGAAGTTGGGTTATTTTAACCAAGCAGGAGCTCTCTGGTTTCTCAGAGTCACAACCACTTCTTGATTCTGAGGTCTGTGTTGTTTGCTGTTTGTTACTCAGTGTGTGTTATTAAACTCAGCCGGCCCAGGCCCCACAGTTTGCCCCTGCTCTCTATCCTTGACCGAAGAAAGATCCTGCTTTGTTTTGCAAGTGTCCTTTCATAGTCCTTGATGTCTCTCACATCACTTGCAAAGCTTTGGTAAAGGACACATGGAGCTATGACAAAAGCAGGGAACACTCAGCTAGCCAGCCAGACCAACCGCCTCAACCCACACTGTCAACGGGAACAGTGACTACCCTTCGGATCACCCTTTATTCGTGTTTCATGTGCAAATATCCATGAAATCAATATGCTGTTTTTAAATGCCTAGAGTGATTTCCACTATATATTTTTTAAATGCCAAATGTATTAAGAACCAGTTATTCTTTTTTTAATATATTCCAACATTTTTAAAGGAAAAAACTAAAGGCGTTTTAGTATCATGATGTTATTATTTATCATAACTTCATAGGCTAGGTATGTAGTTTGCAAAACAAAACTCAAAGATGAGGTCCTTGTAAAGTAGAGATAATAGCCCCCTGAGAATACAATATTTTGCTGAAGGTTCCTTTTTCTGGAAGCCTATTTTTCTTCTTCACTGGCTTTGATTAAAATTCTAGAAATAGATGTAACCTTACTATAGTAGGCAAAATGTAAAGCAGACCGTATTCATTTGTCACCAAACTTTAAATATTCCTTCTCTGGTCTTGTACAAAACAAGCCTCATCTACCATGTGTTTTCATTCATCCGGCTCCTTTCAGGTATTGATCTTTGGGTTCTTTCTTCAAGCACATGTATGAATTAAGCCTATGATGCATAGATGCTGCTTTACTCAGCTGAATATGTCTTTAATACACTTCAAAGTGAATCTTTTAAAGAGTCTTCATTAAACGCTATTTCCCATGATCACTTCAAACTTACTGGTACTTGATAGCCTTGTGCAGTTTTACAACTTGCACTAAATATAAATGAACAGCAAATAAAAATAAATATTACACATCAGCAGTGCTCCTAAAACTACTGTTTAATTGTTTTGTCCTCTAACCAAGGCCAAGAAAGTAACACCTAAAATCCAATTTTTAATGTTCTACACTTTCTATAAAAATCTTATGAATGCTCCCAAGTGAAGGCCATATGCTTACTCCAACATTAGGCAATTCCTTTTATCTCCCAATAAAACAACACACACACAAAAATCCAGAAACTAAGCAAATCTCAGCTTTAGCTTTTTAGTAGCAACCTTTTGAATTAGGATGATAAAGTGTTTTAACATTAAAAGCAAATTATTTATTCCCCAAGGGATTTATTTTTACATAATATATACCAAATGTCCTGAACACATGAATTTTAAATAGTCGATGGGTCTCTTGGCCCAAGGCATAAATACACACCATGATATTCTAAACAACCAAGAAACAGTTACTTCTCTTAATAACTTACAATGGCTTCATTTTCTATTAACACAATGTGTTAATAAAAGTAATCTAATCTAATAAAAGAGAAACATGCAAATTGACTGTACCTCTGCTACCCCCACAAGCCACACCCATCAGCCAATCAGGAGCAAATATGCAAATTAACCCAACTAAGATGGCGGTGGCCACAGAGCTGGAGCAAGCAGGAAGCTTGGGTTGCCCCCGGCAATGCAGGAAGCCAAACTTCCCGCCTGCCTTGCTGGCCCGGAGCTCTGCTCAAGGCTACAAAGTTTCAATTATAGAAGATAAATAAATCTCAGATACCCGCTTCCAGCCTGTGACCGTGGCCAGCCTGAAAAAGGCCATCAGCCCCTCTCCCAGGCTGGCCAGGAACCCCAGCGGGACTCCCCCCCAACCCTGAAGGAGCTGTGGCCAGCCTGCAAACAGCCATCAGCCCCTCACCCAGGCTGGCCAGGCACCCCAGTGGGGACCCCCACCCTGAAGGGGGTGTGCCCGACCTGAAAACGGCCCACAGCCCCTCACCCAGGCTGGCCAGGCATCCCAGTGGGACTCCAACCCTGATCCAGGACACCTTTCAGGGCAAACTAGCTGGCCTGAACCCACGCACCAGGCCTCTATCTTATATAATAAAAGGGTAATATGCAAATTGACCCTAACAGCAGAACCACTGGGAATGACTGGTTACTATGACAAACACTGACCACCAGGGGGCAGATTCTCAATGCAGGAGCTGCCCCCTGGTGGTCAGTGCGCTCCCACAGGGGGAGCTCTGCTCAGCCACAAGCCAGGCTGATGGCTGCCAGTACAGTGGTGATGGTGGGAGCCTCTCCCACCTCCTCAGCAGCGCTAAGGATATCCGACTGCAACTTAGGCCTGCTCCCCGCTGGCAAGTGGACATCCTCCATGGGGTCCCAGACTGCAAGAGGGCACAGGCCGGCTGAAGGATCCCCCCGAGTGCACAAATTTCTGTGCACCAGGCCTCTAGTCAAAAATAATTTTTAAAAAGAAAAATATGGAACAGTTTTTGTACAGATCACAAAATCCAGTGGAATGAGAAAGGGAAATCTGAGTAGTTGGGAGGGGGGGGTGGGGCTCAAGCACTAATCTTTGGTGGCCAACTTCATATAAGTCATTTATTCTCATATTCATTACAACAACATAGATAGACTGAAACTTATGAACACATGGTGTTTGCCATAGGGAAGGGTTGGGGGGAGAAAGGGACCCTAATATGAGGTGACAAGAGAAGATTTGACTTTGGGTGGTGGGCACATGGTGCTATGTACAGATTTTGTAGCTTAGAAATCCACACATGAAACCTATATGTTCATGTTGACCAATGCCACCCAATAAAATTTAATTAAAAAATAATAATATGGATATGATATTAACACTATATAATAACAATTAAAGTAAATTAATATTAATAATTTACCTATAGTAATAAATCTTTTATATACCCATTCAAAGGACTATGCATTATGAAAGCAGACAACATAAAAATAGTTTTTTATTCAAACAAACATTTTAAAAACTAAAATTAAGATAGGAAAACTGAAGAACCAGAGTCAAATCCACAATATATATAAAGATGAACACAAAATGCAGGAAGATTTAAAGTTCTCTAAGAAGAAATCAGTGCAAAGAAAACTTAAATTTCCTCCATGAAGGAGTGACTATTTCTGCCCCTAATTTGCATGAGTAAAAAGTGAAAGGAATTTTCAATAAGTACATGCATTTTATAAGAGGCTATCAAAATAGCCAATAAGCATATGAAAAGATGCTTAGTGTTATTACTTAATACATCAAGAGAAGTGAAAATTAAAACCCAAAATAAGATTCCACCAAATACCTACCTGAATGGCTAAAACTTAAAAGGCTAACAATTCTAAGTGTTGACAAGGATGTGGAACAATTGGAACTCTCATATATTGTTGGTGGGAATATGAAATGATACGATAACTTTGGAATAGTACTTGATAGTACCTATTAAAACTAAATATATGCCTACTACAACCAAAGAATTCCACATATATTCCCAAGAGAAATGAATGCAAGTGTCCACTAGAAAACAAGATAAGAATTCATAGCAACTTTTTTCATAATCAAACACTAACATCCCAAATGTCCATTAACAGTAAAATAAGTAAATATTTTGGGGAATATTCACTGGACTAGCAGTTAAAAAAAAGAATTATTGCTTAATATAACTAACATGAACTTTTTAAAAAGACATAATCAAGAGTAAAATGACTCAAAGGAGTAGAGCATGTGTGCTCCCATTTTTATAAAGTTTAATAACTAATAAAACTAATCTGTCTTGGAGAAAAGTCAGAAGATTTGTTTTGGGGAGGGAATTGTGGAGAGTGTTGATAGAATAGATGCAAAGGGGGAGCTTTCTGGAATACTGAAAATGTTCTATAGCTTAATGTTGGTGGTTGTTACATTTACTCAAGTGTGTGCATTACATAAATATGTAAAAATTCATCACTTGAGATTTGTGTACTTTTTAGGATGTGTACTATACTACAATAAAAATTAACAACTAAATATTTTACATCTTGGAAGGAGAAGTAGGTACAAGACTTATCAGAGTTTTCCTTTCCATGGAAAGCACAAGAGATGAACAATTCCAATGTCTTGTTGTCTTCTTCAAGGCCCAGCATGACAAACCAATAACAATGGGTCATTTGTTTTCTGTAGCTTATTGCTCTCTGCCTTTGTGACATGTGTATTAGTTTCCTGGGGCTACCATAATAAATTACCACAAACTTGGTGGCTTAAAATAACAGAGAGAAATTTATTATCTCACAATTTGGAGACCAGAAGTCTGAAATCAAGGTGTCAACAGGACTGCACCCCCTCAAAAAGCTCTTGGGAGAATCGCCCTTGTCCCTTCCAGTGCCTGGAGGCTCCAGGTGGCTTGGCTTGTGGCTGCATCATTCCAATCTCTATCTCTGTAGTCACATGCTTTCTTCTCTGTGTCTTCTGTTACAAGGACACTTGTTATTAGATTTAGGGGTCATCCAGATAATCCAGGATCATCTCATTTAGAGACCTTAAACTTAATTACATCTGCAAAGACCCCTTTTTCCAAATAAATTCACATTCACAGGTTCTTGGTAGTAAAGCATGGACATATCATTTGGGTGGCCACCATTCAACACACTACAATATGTATAGATTTAAATGAATGCAATTTCCCATTATAATAAATATAATGTGTAATCTCTAACCAGATAAGAACAATAAAAATGTATGTTTGTTTTGTGTTTTCCAGATGTCAAAGGTGTTTTCATTTTTTAAATCTGATTTGACCTTCATAATCAGACTCCATACAATAAAAAAAGAGATTTACGGTAGTAAATAGGTTATATTTACTCATCATCTCTTTGTTTACTTAACCAATAGGAACCCTGCTAGAGGGAGACAATGTTGAAAGTTTTAGTCTTTTTTTTTTTTAATATATTTTTTATTGATTAAGATATTACATATGTGTCCTTGTCCCCACGTTACCCTCTACCCCCCACCCTCCCCACCCCCCCGCTCATGCCCTCACCCCCCCGTTGTCCATGCCCATTGATTAGGCCTATATGCTTGCATATAAGTCCTTTGGTTGATCTTTCCCCCTTACCCCCACCCTCCCCTACCTTCCCTCCAAGTCCCGACAGTCCAATCAATGCCTCTCCGTCTCTGGATCAGTCCTTGTTCATCAGCTTATGTTGTTCATTATATTCCACAAATGAGTGAGATCATGTGGTATTTATCTGCTCTCCAGTTCCATCCATGCTGTGGCAAATGGTAAGAGTTCCTTTTTCTTCTTCCTCTTCTTAAAGAATACCTTTCAGCATTTCATATAATGCTGGTTTGGTGGTGATGAACTCCTTTAGCTTTTTCTTATCCGTGAAGCTCTTTATCTGACCTTCTATTCTGAATGATAGCTTTGCTGGATAAAGAACCTGGTTGCAGGTTCTTGCTATTCATCACTTTGAATATTTCTTGCCACTCTCTTCTGGCCTGCATGGTTTCTGTTGAGAAATCAGCTGACAGTCGTATGGGTACTCCCTTGTAGGTAACTGACTGTCTTTCTCTTGCTGCTTTTAAGATTCTCTCTTTATCTTTTGCTCTTGGCATTTTAATTATGATGTGTCTTGGTGTGGTCCTTCTTGGATTCCTTTTGTTTGGGGTTCTCTGTGCTTCCTGGACTTGTAAGTCCATTTCTTTCACCAGGTAGGGGAAGTTTTCTGTCATTATTTCTTCAAAAAGGTTTTCAATATCTTGCCCTCTCTCTCCTTCTGGTACCCCTATAATTCTGATGTTGGTACGCTTGAAGTTGTCCCAGAGGTTCCTTACACTATCTTCATATTTTTGGAATCTCTTTTCTTTTTTCTTTTTTGGTTGGGTATTTTTTGTTTCTTTGTATTTCAAATCTTTGACTTGATTCTTGGGATCCTCTTGTCTGCTGCTGGATCTCTGTAAATTATTCTTTATTTCAGTCAGTGTATGCTTAATTTCTAGTTGGTCCTTTTTCATGTCCTCCATGGTCTCACTATACTTATTGAGGGATTCATTAAATTTATCGGCGGTTTCCATAAAATTCTTGAAAAACCTTATAAACGTGGCCTTGAACTCTATATCCAATCGTTTGCTTTCCTCCATTTCTGCCATTTGTGACCTGTTTCTTTGTCTCCGCATTTTGGCAGCTTCCCTGTGTTGATAGAGTGGCCCTGCGCTCCAGGTGTCCTGTAGGGCCCAGTAGCTCAGCCTCTCCAGTTACCTGGGGTGGACACTCTTGGTGCACTCTTGGTGCCTTGGTTGTTGTAGAATCACTGGGAGGAATTGACCTCCAGGCCAATTGGCTGTGAGAATCAGCTGTGTCTAAAGTGGGAGAACTTCTGTGCTGAAGACACCCTTCTGGGGCAAGACTTGCTTCAGTGGGGCTTTGGTGCTCACAAGTCTGCCCCCTGAGTGTGTCCCTTATGGATCTGAGGAATTGCAATCTGGATGGTCCCCCTCTGACCACTTGGTACAGTGGCTCCTGGATCTAAGGAGGTGCTAATTCAGCCTCTGCCTGAGGCCACACAGCAGGAGCCACGAAGAGGCTCAGCTGTGAAGCAATGCAAGCCGCTGCGGGGCCTTGGGCCTTCTCTTGGAAGTTCTGGGTCTGCCTGTCTTGGCTGCAGTTAGGTACATTCACATGCAAACGCCTCTGCCGCAGCCTGGGTGGGGCTGGGTCTCAGGGAATCAAAGGGTGGAGAAAGCAGCTATGGCCGATTCTCCGCCCGGAGTCGCACGTCTCAGTGTCCCGGTAACGGCTGCAAGCACCTCTGAGGGAAAGCCGCCCTCAAGTTCGCCCGCTGCCGGACAGACCAGCCTCTCCCCATATGAGTCCTGGGTCCCCAGAGACTTCCCGGAACCAGAGTTCAGAGCAGTCCGGAGCTTGTGATTCAAAAAGACAGCCGCGTCCTCAGGCGCCACCCCCTTTCCTCGCGCTCGCGAGCCGCCGTACCTCTGCACTTCACCTCCGCAGCGCCTCTGGCTCTCAGCGTGCTTTCCTTTCCTTCTAGTTGTAGAATTTACACTCAGCCAGCCTTCCTGTTGTTCTGGATGATGTTTGCTCAGTCCTTTGCGGTAATTTTCAATTGTTGTGTGAGGCGACAATTTCCCGGTGTTTACCTATGCCGCCATCTTAGTTTTCTCCGAAAGTTTTAGTCTTAGTTCATAAGGGAGAATTGGTTTATGTCAATTTTAAAGAAGTAGAGAATGAATTTAACTTCTCACTGACTAAGACAAGGGTTCAAAATTACTTCAACAGTAACAGTTATGGATATGATGGCATGTGATAAAAGGACAAAATTCTTCAGTTAAAACTTCCTAAGAAACAAGTTTGATGTGAATATTATGGATATTTTTTCAAATATCAAATATATTTGCAATTTTAGAAATACCAGTCCCTTTACAAGCAGGCATTGTTTCTATTCTTCCTGAAATTATGTTATCAATTTGTGTGATTTTATGTGTATTATGTATGTTTATTTTTTAAATGAATTCACTATTGTAGTTAAAGAGCTGAATTCATGTTTATAAATAGTATTGAACAATTATTTATATAAAATAGACATTTTACTAACACAAAATATCCTATAAGTAACCTATGTGTATTACATATTTAAAATGTAAATGTTGCCGAAACCGGTTTGGCTCAGTGGATAGAGCGTCGGCTTGCGGACTCAAGGGTCCCAGGTTCGATTCCGGTCAAGGGCATGTACCTGGGTTGTGAGCACATCCCCAGTGGGAGATGTGCAGGAGGCAGCTGATCGATGTTTCTCTCTCATCGATGTTTCTGGCTCTCTGTCTCTCTCCCTTCCTCTCTTTGAAAAATCAATAAAATATATTTAAAAAAAGAAATAAATAAAAATAAATAAATAAATAAAAAATAAAATGTAAATGTAATTTCACTTACAAAAAAAATTTTGATTTTCATACAAGTATTCATCTCTGCACAGAATAAGACTTATCTGTGTTTCTCATTTAAAATGCAGTGGTTATTGCATTATAAGGAACAACTTTGGCTTTCACGGGCATTGTGATTATCTCAAACCAAATACCCTTAACTATTCTTTTGTCCTCTCGAACTTAAAAGGGGAATTTCAATTTTCTAAATTGCTGCATAGAAATGGAGAATTGCCTTTTGTTGTCGAGCTAAAGACAAGATTCTAAGGAAACCGCAAGGAAGCATTTCCCTGCAATAGCATATTATGAGGTGTGGACTTAAAAAAGCTTTTCTATTGCCAATATTGTAATTGAGCAGATGTCTGCTGCATATACCATGTCTGCATCAAGAGCCAGACTTTCCTAAGAGTTAACTATTAGAAGCATTTTAGATTATAGCACAAAGTACTCCCTGATCATTCTGCAAATGAAAATTTTAGTCCCCTGACAATTTTGTATATGTTTGAGAATATGGCCTTTAAAATGAAAAGCATAGGCAATAGGATAAGATGTAGCAAGCCAGAAACAAGAACATAATGGAGAACAGCAGCAGCTGAGGGCTAGACCTTTTACAGGAACCAGTAACTGTCCTGTTATGGAGGCATTTCCCTGAAGACATGCTGGATTCCCAAGGGTCTCACAGGATTGGGAAGGATGCTGGAAAGTAACCTACCTGGAGGAACCACTTAGTTGTAGGTGCAAGCTAGGGGCATACAGTCAACACTATAGCAAAGTTATAGGTGTGCTTAAATTTCAGGCAAACCCAAATGCAAATAATATAAGTAGATTGCCGGGGTCCAACCCCAGCAGGTCCAGGGGGTCCCAAAGGCATAGACTGAGTCGGCGAAGAAGGAAGGACACAGAGACAGTGTTCAGTTGATCAGCAGCCTAGCCAGGATCTCCAGCCAGGATCTCCAGCCAAGTTCTGGTCTGGATCTCCAGAGAGGTTCTGGTTAGGTTCTCCAGCCAGGTTCTGTGTCCATGTTCTCTTGCTAGGTTCTCCAGCCAGGTTCCTCAGGTTCCCCAGACAGGTTCGGTCACCAGATTCTGTAGCCAGTTTCTTCAGCCAGGTTCTGGCTAGGTTCTCCAGCCAGGTTCAGTCACCAGGTTCTAGTCAGGTTCTCTTGCCATGTTCTATCCAGGTTCTGTAGCCAGGTTCTGTCTCTAGGTTCTTCAGCCAGGTTCTCTCACTAGGTTCTGTCTCTAGGTTCTGTCTCCAGTTTCTGTCCAGGATCTTTTGCCATGTTCTCTCCAGCGAAGTTCTTCCGTCTCTAGGTTCTATGTAGGTTCTGTCTAGGTTCTGTGTCTAGGTTCTGTGTCTAGGTTCTGTCTTCTAAGTTCTGTCTCCTGTTTTCTTGTTACATCTGTATTTATACCAGTTGATTCAATCCTATCAATCTCTATTACAAAGGTTAGGGCGTTTCTTATCTCCATTCCAGGGAGTAAAGATTATGTAGCTTAAGCATGATTGTTCATAGTTAAAGTGATTAATTACCCGCCTGGCACTTAGTTGAGGTGTTTTATTCCCTCCCTAACTTCAGGGGAAAATCCCTACCTGGGGAAACAAACTTTCTCAGAGAGGTAACCTTGGTTAAAACACATAGTGCCAAGAAGGTGAGCAAACATATTAAGAACAGTATGCCATATATGCCAGGTCCCTTGAAACAGCAAGGATGGACCGGCTCCCGGCAGTAGATGATTATGATAGATGATAGATAGATAGATATAAAGATAGATAAATAGGTGATATATAGATAATACATAGTCAAATAATTAAATAACAATGAATGGTTCTAGCTGTGTGAAAGAATCTAGTAGAGAATAATAGGAGAGAGTAGCTATTTTAGTGTCTGGAAAGACCTCTCTGATGAGGTGGCATTTCTTACCATCTTAACAATTGGACAATAACCATGGTAAATTCTGTTCCATGATCAGAATCTAAATATAGTAGCCACAAGGTACAGTGCAAAAATAACAGACTTCTTCAACAAAAACAAAGTTGCATGCCTTATGTCTCTCTAAAAGCATGAAGATCCTTTGCACACAAAATTTCATGTAAAAAGAAGACAGTTGAGTAGACTGGTACATTGTCTTCTAGTTTTATGGAATTCCAAGCTCACTGAAAACAGCTTACAGAAACAGACAGTTCATTGGGTCTGGTGCCTGGCAAAATTTAGCTCACAGCACTTACTCCCGGCCAAAGCACTGCTCATACCTTCAAGTCTACAAGGAGAATGCATTCCAGCATTCAGTTATCCGTTCTGGTCACTGTTTATAGAAACTTCTCATTCACTTCCCCAAATCAGTAAATAGCAAACTTAATTATTATTTTTTAAATTACATTTTTTATTGATTTCAGAGAAGAAGGGAGAGGGAGAGAGAGAAAAAAAAAAATACTTCAATCATGAGAGAGAATCACTGATAGGCTGCCTCCTGCATGCCCCCTACTGGGGATTGAGCTGCAGCCCGGGCATGTGCCCTTGATCAGAATTTAATTGAACCCTTCAGTCTACAGGTTGATGCCCTATCAACTGAGCCAAACCAGCTAGGATACAAACTCAATTCTTACAGTTTCTCAGCCCAAACCCAGTAGAACTCTCCATAACTCCTCCCCTCTCTCCTCCATCAGCAAATTCTGTCATCTCCACCTTCAGAATATATTCAAAATTGAACATTACTCCACACTTCCTCAACTAAGACTCAGGGTCCAAGCCATAATCACCTTGCACCTGGATTGTTGCATAACCTCCTCCCCAGTCTCTGCTTCCATCCTATACTACTAAAGACTATATTATCAGTACAGCAGCCAGAACAATCCTTTTGATGAGATTTTTCTCTTAAAAACTCTCTGATAATTTCACATCAAAATCAAAGAAAACACCAAAAACCTTCAAGTTCCTGTGTGATCTAGGACTCTGTTACCTCTCTGAACGTATTTCTCTTCCTCTCCTCCCTCACCTTGCTTCAGGCACCCTGGCTTTCCTAAGACTCCTTCATGATCCAGGCATGCTCACACCTTAGGGCCATCTATTTGCTGTTTCCTCTAATGGACTATTTTTCTACAGATATTAACATGCCTCACTCCCTCAACCTTCTTCAGACCTTTATTCAAATCACTAAGGTCTCCCCTGACCATGCTATCTAAAACCACAACCCACTTCTTCCCCCTAGCATTTCTTAACTCCCTTACTTTTTTCTCCTTAGTACTTATGAAGTCCTATATCTTATTTATTTATTGTGTTCACTCTCTGCCTGTCCCACTAGAACAGTGATGGTGAACCTTTTGAGCTCGGCGTGTCAGCATTTTGAAAAACCCTAACTTAACTCTGGTGCCGTGTCACATATAGAAATTTTTTGATATTTGCAACCATAGTAAAACAAAGACTTATATTTTTGATATTTATTTTATATATTTAAATGCCATTTAACAAAGAAAAATCAACCCAAAAAATGAGTTCGCGTGTCACCTCTGACACGCGTGTCATAGTTTCGCCATCACTGCACTAGAATGTGGCCCATGATGGCCAGAATCTAAGTCTGTATCCTCATCCATTAAAAGAGAGTACTCAATGCCAAATTATTAGGTGCCAAAACCTCATTTAAAACTATTTACCGGTATTCAACACACTACAAACCTGGTTTAGGTATAAACATATACCATATACAAGTAGGGTAGTATGTATATTTATATGTGCACTAATATATCTGCATAGAAAAAAAAACACTAGAAAGAAGTAGAACAATATATTAATAGCAGATCATTCTGACTGGTTATCCAAGTAGTTATCTGAGTAGTGGGAGATAATTCAAGGAACTTTGTTTTAACCCTATTCAGTATGTTTTGAATTTTTAGATATAAATTCATAAATGATTATCTTTAAATATATAAGAATCAGTAACAGTTTTCCCAAAATGTATAACCTAATGGAAAAATAAAGATCGAATTACCGTACTTTAAAAATCCTAAGAGTAGTATCAGAAATTTATACATAAATTATTGCACTTAATCCTCAATGACTCATGTGTTTTTTTAATGACAGAGGATTGCTAAATTTTCTGAAGATAAGCAAAATACCAAATAATTTGTATTCTTTCAATTGAGACCCCTAGCATTTTTAACTAACTGTTTTTGCTGCATTTGGAAAGACTAATGACTAACCTCCCTCTGCTAAAACTAGAAATTGAAGTAAATCAATAAGAAAGAGGTAAGGTGAGCTACTGAGTTCTTTGCAGAGGGTCCTATAGATTATATTGATTGTGAAAATTCTTACGGGCAAATGAAAAGCAAGGCAGCGAACTCTCTATTTAGTCCAGATTCTTGCCTCTAGCTACATTATAAGGTTCTCCAAGATGCTTCACTTCGGCAAGATCCCAAGGAAATCTGTCTGCAAAATCCCTCTCTTGTCAGACGGGGTCACTGCATCAGACTGGGTTATGAGATAAAAGAGTCAGCCTTAAGCAAAATGGCCAAGCCAGTAGGTGTGTCTCCTGCACTGTACCACGCAGTAAAGTGCACAAACCTGTCTTTTGCAGTTTCTCCTTCCACTCTATGCCTGAAAGGGCCCCGTGTCCTGCACTGAACACCCTCTCACTCCAGCTATCAGGACGGACCCATGTAGATCATGCTGTCTTCCCAGTAGTGGCTTGACCCATACTTTAAAAATCGAATATTTTTACTGATTTCAGAGAGAGGAAGAAAGAGGGAGAGACAGATGGAAACATCAATGATGAGATTGATTGGCTGCCTCCTGCCCACCCCACACTTGGGATCAAGCCCGCAACCCAAGCATGTGTCCTGACCGGAAACGTGACCTCCCAGTTCTTAGGTCAGTGCTCAAACACTGAGCCATGCCAGCTGGGCCCATGTGACATTTTTTGTTCTCCCTCCATGTATGTTCATAATCTCCAACCAATATTGAGAACTACCTTGCCCTTTAAAAAATAATTTAATGGCTGAGGGGCATGAAAAAAATTGGTTATGGGGCTTTTCTTCTTTCAGGCAGCACACCCAGATTAACAAGGCCCTTCCAGAGGTCATGAGTCAGACAAAAAATGGCCGCAATAGTGAGGACTGCAGACCTTGTTTTCTAAGCTTTTTGCGTCTCACCATAGAGACGGCCACCCCGCTCTAGTAGTGCCAAGTCCCCATCAAGGGAGTAAATATTTGCAAGAATTTTTGCAGCGTTCTGTTGGAATTAGTGGGAGAAATAAAAAGGGGAGAAGAAAAAAGAGACAAGGAATGGGCAGAAGTTTAGCATCTGAGTTAATGGACATGCCCAAGGGACCCCATAGAAACAGAAAGTCAAGTAGTGAACTCAACAGATGTGAAGTTGTAAACTCATCTGCTGTAAAGCTGGAGTGGAACCTCCCTTTCCTTTGCCCAAGTCTTCAGGGAGGTAGGCGACGCTCACAAATGTCTGTGTGCTCAATGTTCCTCTATGGGAGCAACTCCATGAGGAAAAGGACCAGAATTCTTCTTGAGATGATTAAATGAGCCATTTCCTGAATTTCTTCAGCAAAATCAGAGTCTTTGAGACAAAAAAAAAAAAAAATGATTGGGAAAATGTGAGCCACACTTCTCCCTTGGAGCCTTATATGATGCTCAGTGTCAAGGTCTGCCACCGTCAGTGGGAAGGAGTTCTGACCAATTTCATCAGATTCTCAAAGGTCAAGCTGTCTCAAATGACATGAGCTACAGGAAGCTAAGATTAAATATAATTGACATCAGTGCCACCCCATGGTCTCAGAACATGGCCAAGACAAAGTGTTCTCAATGGGCCAGGTATTTCCCATGACAATTACTGAACGAAAGCTATCAAGTCTTGCTGTTGGTCATTTCACTTAGGCTTTCCTGGACTAGAAATCTTACCAAGATGTATCTGAGCAAAAGTCTCCCAGAAATGGTGAATCCAGGGAAAGTTCTGGTTAGTACGTGATGGCAAGGATACCCTGTATAACTTGAATGGGCAACTGGTCAGTATGTGGCATCTTCATGTTCCTGATGTAGACACAGAAAACTATCACTCAACTTAACTGCTTGCTGATTGGTTCAAACAAACAGCATCAACTTGGAGTATGCCAGTATTTTTAACTCCTTCCTGGACAGTTGCCTTTCCTCTCTCTTCCATCTCCCCTCAACCCAAATAAAAGTTATAATTTTTCTGAACCTCTCAATCTAAATGCCACCCTTAACTCGCCAATGGTTCACTTGCAACCTAAGTTATTGCATTTATATGTATTTTCCCCTACTTCTCCAAAACACCTTGTTACATCAAGGATATCACTTACATTTGGCACTGAGCTTGGCATTTAAAAATTGCTCACTGCCCGGCCGGCATGGCTCAATGGTTGAGCACTGACCTATGTAGTAGGAAGTCAGGGTTTGATTCCCAGTCAGGGCACATGCCAGGATTGCAGGCTCCATCCCCAGAATGAGATGTGCAGGAGGCAGCGAATTAATGATTCTCTCTCATCATTGATGTTTCTATCTCTCTCTCCCTCTCCTTTCCTCTCTAAACTCAATAAAAATATCTTTAAAAAAAAGAAATGCTCTCTAATGTCTATTGGAAAACATAAAAGACCCTTTCCTCCTTCAGGGGCTTTGTTCTTCCACTGAATTCTTCTTCCCCTGGCTTTCATTTATTTTTAGGTCTTTGATTCAACTGTCACTTTTTATTGACTCTTCTCATTACTTTCTCTAAAGCAGGCCTCTGCACCAGTTATTCTCTTAGGCATCACCTTATCGATTTTCTTCATAGCAATGATCATAATCTGTGATTATCTTGTTTCTTTCTGAACTTTTTCATTAATGTCTGTCTCATAAATTTTCTAAGAGTGGGAGCCTTGCGTGCGCTATTTACAGCTTCTTCCTGGAACACAGAAGGCACTCAAATTTTTGTTACAGGGATGACTCCAGGTTTGGGACAACAGCAGAGTTCTGTACTGGAGTTTCCCACCCAGGACACAAGGTAAATACCAGATAGGAAGGCAGTGGTTTCTGAGCGGGAATGTTTTTACTTGCATGCTAGGTTTGCACTTACTTGTTAGGCCTGAGAGGTGTGGCATTTGACTCAACAGCATGAATCCTACTGACCTATCGTGCAGGTGTCTGTGCACAGTACACCAGGCAAGCCCACTGGCAGAGGTCCAAATTCTTGTCAGAGCTCTTTACCCACCAAACAGGGCACACAGCTACAAAAGAATGCTGACAATTTTTTTTTTGGCATATAAGTCTTTGTTGCCTTTTGTTGACTTTGTTCTGATATATCCAACCCTTTTCCTATTATTTTTTTTTTTTTTTTTTTTTTTTTTTTTTTTTTTTTTTTAGGGAAAGAGGATTTGGTTGTTATATCAAAAATGTGTTGTCCAGCCAGCATGGCTCAGTAGTTGAGCATCAACCTATGAACGAGGAGGTCCCAGTTCGATTCCCAGTCCGGGCACATGGCCAAGTTGCCGGCGTTGCTCCGTGGTTGAGCATCCACCTATGAGCCAGGAGGTCACGGTTCAATTCCTGGTCAGGGCACATGGTCAGGTTGCCGGCTTGATCCCCAGTGTGGGGCATGCATGAGGCAGCAATCAATGATTCTCTCTTATCATTGATGTTTCTATCTCTCTCTCCCTCTCCCTTCCTCTCTGAAATTAATAAAAATATATTTTTTAAAAATGTGTATAAATCTTTTGTTCACTTAGCATAAAAATAGTTATATTTTCTTTGTATTGAATTTATTGGGTGACATTGGTTAATAAAAGTACATATACTTGATCTGTACAATTCTATAAGACACCAACTGTATACCACCCAATGTCAAGTATCCTTTAACCACCATTTATCCCCAAGTATTAAAGTTTATTTAATCTGTTGCAAACTTTACAAAAACAGTGGTGATTTTAGGGAGGAAACATATTCATGTTTAGGACTGCTTATCACTTTCAGAATTTGAGTAAATTTGCGTTTTAAGCTCTGCATGTGCACACAGAGCCTTGGAATAACTAGTGAAGTATGTTAAAATTTTTTTCTTTTTGGAAACTACAATTTATCTTGTTCCAAATGTTTTGCTATTTCTTAATCACTGCAAGTCTTCTTTTATTGATCTAACTAAAATTCTAGATAACATCATCATGGAAAACTGGCATTCCTTGCATTCTCTTTACCAAAAAGTTATGGCTTTGGAACATATGTTTATTTTCCTTAAGAACATAACAATTCTTGATAAAAAGAAATTTTTTGTCCATGAGAATATCAATTTTTATATAATAATTGAATAATCATTTCAATTTTCTGTCAAAATCTATTATGTAAAAAAATTTTTATTGAGGCCAAACAATATTTTCTTCTTTTTCTTTTTTCCTTTTTGTATACAAATGTCACAAAACTGGTTAGTCAGGAGAAGTGAATTTGTGATCATTTTTTAAATAAACCATTATCTGCTTGGAAGTAAAAGCAAATTATTAGGCGGGGGAGGGGTGCAAAGCCATGCCTTCTAACATAAGGTTTGCTGCAAACTTTTGTCAATAAGCATTCCACATTGAGTAGATATTTTTGTCAATCAAATTCAGTATTTTTATCAAAGCCAATTCATTAGTCTACTCCAGTGGTCAGCAAACTGTGGCTTGTGAGCCACATGTGGCTCTTTGGCCCCTTGAGTGTGGCTCTTCCACAAAATACCACATGCGGGCGCTCACGTACAGTGCAATTGAAACTTCATGGCCCATGCCTAGAAGTCAGTATTTTGTGGAAGAGCCACACTCAAAGGGCCAAAGAGCCGCATGTGGCTCGCGAGCCGCAGTTTGCCGACCACTGGTCTACTCAATTAAGAGAAAGACCATCCATGATAAAGTCTCTCAACCACTCTTCCCTCTACAATTCATCCTTTCCAGTACAGCAAGGACTCCCTCAGCCTGGCCCAGGGTTCTCCTAGTCCAGCACTTGGGTCCTCTCCCACTGCTCTTACACACAATGTTTTGCAGCTCACTTGCTCTCCATCCTCAGATCAGTGGCATGAACACTCAGATTTCTGTGTTTTACTTCATGGTGTTTCTTCTTTATTCTTCCCAATTATTCAACCTGGATAAACAAATCGCTCCTCTGTGTTCCCATACAACTTGATGTATCTAATTATCGAGTTAACTAATGACCTGGTGCATGGATTCATGCACATTGAAAGGAAATTAATCAGAAGGTAGCCAGCGGGGCAGGACTGGGCAAGATGGGCCTTCCCTCCATGGCATCTGCAGAGTGAGCAGGGTCCCTCTGGCAGGTGGGAGTCCCTTGACCTGGCCTACGGGGATTGGGCCGAAACCGGCTCTCCGACATCCCCCGAGGGGTCCCAGAATGTGAGAGGGCACTCTGCAAAGTAGCTGTTGTACAGGGTGTGAAATGCAAATACAAGTGTGCAGTAAACCAGATTTGGGGCCAACAGTGCCCCAGCAACAACATAAACCACAGCCGAAGGTGGAATTGCATGGCCCCACGAGGAATCAGGCTCTCTCCTCTCCAGTTTCGGGGTGTGTCACCCAAGAACCACCGCTGCCAAGTCATTGCAGCTTGACAGCTCCTGCATTGAGCATCTGCCCACTAGTGGTCAGTATGTGTCAAAGCAACCGGTCAGACAGGTGGAGGAACACTTAGCATATTAGCCTTTTATATATTTACTAGAGGCCCGGTGCACAAAAATTTGTGCACTTGTGGGGGAGGGGGTCCCTCAGCCCGGCCTATGCCCTCTCGCAGTCTGGGACCCCTCCGGAGATAACGACCTGCTGGCTTAGGCCTGCTCCCAGGTGGCAGAGGGCAGGCCCAATCCCTAGGTTCAGCCCCTGGTTGGGCTCAGAGCAGGGCCAATTGGGGAGTTGGGGCACCGCCTCCTGTCATGCACAGGGCAGGGTGGATTAGGAGGTTGTGATGCCACCCTCAGTCATGCTCAGGGTAGGGCTGATTGGGGGGTTGGGACACCACCCCCTGTCACACTCAAGGCAGGGTCGATGGGGAGGTTGCGGCACCACCCCGTCACGCACAGAGCAGGGCCAATCCGGGGGTTGGGGAGCTCCCCCCGTCACACACCAGAGCAGGGTCAATCAGGGGGTTGGGGAGCTCCGCCCTGTCACTCACAGAGTAGGGCCGATAGGAGAGTTGGGGCACTGCCCGCTGTCACACTCAGGGCAGGGCCGATGGGGAGGTTATGGCTCTATCCCATCACACAGAGAGCAGGGCCCGTGGGGGGGGAGGGGTTGGGGTGCCGCCCTCTATCACCCACAGAGCAGGGCCGATCAGGGGGTTGGGGCATTGCACGCTGTCACACACAGAGCCGCAGGGCGATAAGGGGGTTGGGGAGCGCCCCCCTATCAGGCACAGAGCAGGGCCGATCAGGGGATTGGGGCGACTTCCCCTGTCATGAACAGAGCAGGGCAGATAGGGAGGTTGTGGCCCCGCCCCCTGTCACACACAGAGCCGCAGGGTGATCAGGGGGTTTGGGTGCTGCCCCCTGTCACGCTGATCCTGGTGCCATGAGGCCTCGCGGCTCCGCTGACCCTGGTGTTGGGAGGCATTTTACCCTTTTACTATATAGGATAGAGGCCTGGTGCATGGGTGGGGGCTGGCTGGTTTGCCCTGAAGGGTGTCCTGGATCAGGGTGGGGGTCCGCACTGGGGTGCCTGGCCAGTCTGGGTGAGGGGCTGAGGGCTGTTTTCAGGCTCGCGGGTGACTGAAGCTCCCAACCGCTCCTTTTTTTCTTTTTTCTTTTTTTTTTTTTTTATTCTGAGCCAGCTTTAGCTCTGGCTCCAGCTCTGAGGCCTCTGCTGCTGAAAGCAGGTATCTGGTTTGTTTGTGTTCTATAATCGAAACACTGTATCAACTCCAGCTCTGAGATCCGGGCTCGCTGAAAGCAGGTTTCTGGGGTTTTGTTTAGCTTCTATATTTGTAACTATGTTTCAAACTGCAAGCTCAGAGGCTGGCAAGGCAGGCGGGGAACGTTGGTTTCCTCCGTCACTGAAGCAAGCAAGCCTCATGTTAGTTTCAAGCTGCCTGGCTGCCGGCCGCTCTCTTGGCTGGCAGTTAATTTGCATATCGCCCTGATTAGCCAATGGGAAGGGTAGCGGATGTACACTAATTACCATGTTTCTCTTTTATTAGATAGGACTAGAGGCCCAGTGCACAAAATTCGTACATGGGGTGGGGGTCCCCTCAGCCCAGCTTGTACCCTCTCACAGTCCAGGAGCCCTCAGGGAATGTCCTACTGATGGCTGCCAGCCACTGCAGCCACCAAGGTGTTTACATCAACATGGACTTCAGTCCCTTTACCACGAAAAAATGACAACTTTTTTAGGCATTTTCAAGATGTCTCTTTCATAGGATGTTTCTTTTTATCTTTTATCCTCACCTGAGGATATTTTTCCCTTGATTTTTAGGGAGCGTGGAAGACAGAAGGAAAGACAGAGAGAAACATCAATGTGAGAGGGACACTTCAATTGCTTGCCTCCTGCATGAGCCCTGACCTGGGTCCCAGCCAGGGAGGAGCCTGCAACCTAGGTACATGCCCTTGATCAGAATCGAACCCGGACCCCGAGGTCCACAGGCCAAGGCTCTATTCACCTTCATTTTTTCCTCCAGGAGTGAGGTGGAAAAACCCTTGGATTCTTATTACCCAAGTTACCAAGAACACTGTGAGTGACATATAGGGAGCTTAGCCAATGAGCGGTAAGAAATGGTGTTTCCTCTGCAACTCACACACAGAGGCAGGACTGCTGGTGTGCTGTCTCCCAGCAGGGGCAGGCCCCCCTGAGTGTTGTGTCTTTGCTCTGGGCCTGCACGGTGGCTGCTGGGGCCAGGGGCAGGCCCCCCTGAGCGTGCAGCCTCCTCCTGAGCTGGTTGTGACTGTTATGGAGTCCTGGCTAATTTGCATATTAGCTTTTATATATATATATAGAGAGAGAGACTAGAGGACTGGTGCACAAAATTCGTTCATGGGGGGATGGGTCCCCTCAGCCCAACATGCACCCTCTCCAATCCGGGAACCCTCGGGGGATGTCCGACTGCCTGTGATTGGGCCTAAACCGGCAACTGGACATCCCTCTCACAATCCTGGACCACTGGCTCCTAATCACTCACCTGCCTGCCTGCCTGGTTGCCCCTAACTAGCCCCCCCGTATGCCTGATCACCTCTCACTGCCTCTGTGTGCCAGCCTGATCGCCCCTAACTGACCCCCTGCTGGCCAGGTCACCCCCAACTGCCCCCTCTCTGATGGCCTGGTTGCTCCTAACTGACCCTCCCACCGGCCTGGTTGCCCCTGTTCCCCCCCTGCTGGTCTGGTTGCCCCCAACTACTCCCCCTATTGGCCTGGTCACCCCTCATAGCCCCCCCACCAGCCTGGTCGCCCCACACAGCCTGCTTGTTCAGTCGTTTGGTCGTTCCTCACTAACCCCCCTGCCAGCCTGGTGAGGGCATGAGGGTTAATTTGCATATTACCTCTTTATTATATAGGATATATAGA
This sequence comes from Myotis myotis, assembly GCF_014108235.1. Classification (NCBI taxonomy): domain Eukaryota; kingdom Metazoa; phylum Chordata; class Mammalia; order Chiroptera; family Vespertilionidae; genus Myotis; species Myotis myotis. Next base: position 205,729,957 of record NW_023416324.1, on the reverse strand, counting down.
TTGTTCATGCATCTGTCTTCCCATCTCACCACCTCCTCAACTCCTCCAGAGGAGCAATATTTTCTGACAGTGCCTAATGCTGGCATACTCTGGCCTAGGCAAGCATTCAGAGGTAGTCTGAACTTTGTTAATTGTTTAAATCTGCTTGTATATGTTTCCACATTGATCTGATTTTTCCAACTATTACCAAAAAGGAAGAAAAGTTACATCTAATAAAAAATGTTATCCCCCCCCCAAAAAAAATCCCTATTTTCAAAAAATATTTATTGACTATTTTTTAAATCATTTTTTAAAAATTCACTATTGACTGAGTGTCATCTCATATCATCCAGGTAAGTTGTTCAATTCAGTATCGACATATTCCCTTTATTTTGTTTGTTTTGTTTTTGAGGGTTTTTTTTTTCTCATTAAACTTTGTTACTTTAATGGGTCTTCAATTCTGTGAGAGATTTTTGGTCATGTTGTTTCCATTAAAAGGTACTGATTTTAAAAACGAATAACTTAAAAACTGCCACACACACCAAAGAACCAAATGGTCCACAAAACATTCTCTCTTTTCCTTCTGAAGATTTTACGATGCATTGTAATCATTAACCAGCCTTTCACTATCAAACTTAAACAGCCAATCGAGACACACAGTTCTGAGCCCATTCTTCCACCACTGAGTAAGACGGGGGTGGCAGGTGTAGGGAATAATATTCATTTAGCCTTCTTAGCTTTCTGGGCCGACTTGGTGACTCTGCCAGCTCCAGCTGCCTTCTTGTCCACGGCTTTGATGACACCCACAGCAACTGTCTATCTCATGTCATAAACAGCAAAATGGCCCCACGGAGGGCAGTCAGAGAAGCTCCCAACACACGTGGGCTTGCCAGGAGCCATATCGACGATGGCAGCATTACCAGATTTCAAAAACTAAGTACCATCTTCCAACTTTTTCCCAGAAGGACGATCAATCTTCTCCTTCAGCTCAGCAAATTTGCAAGTGATATGAGCTGTGTGACAATCCAGCACAGGTGCATAGGCAGCACTGATCTGGCCTGGGTGGCTCAGGATAATCACCTGAGCTGTGAAGCCAGCTCCTTCCACTGGTGGGTCATTTTTGCTGTCACCAGCCACACTGCCAGAGGAATATCTTCGATAGACCCCTTCTTCATATTGAAGCCCACATGGTCCCCAGAAAGAGCTTCACTCAAAGCTTCATGGTGCATTTCAACAGACTTTACTTCAGTTGTAACATTGACTGGAGCAAAGGTGACCACCAGGCCGGGCTTGAGAACACCAGTTTCCACTTGGCCCACAGGGACAGTACCAATACCACCAATTTTGTAGACATCCTGGAGGGGCAGATGCAGGATCCTGTCAGTTAGACCAGTTGGTGGCAGGATGCAATCCAGAGCTCCAGCAGCGTGGTTCCACTGGCATTGCCATCTTTACGGGTCACTTTCCATCCCTTGAACCAAGGCATATTAGCACTTGGCATGTGGTCATCATTCCAACCAGAAATTGGCACAAATGCTACTGTGTCAGGGTTGTAGCCAATTTTCTTAATGTAGCTGCTGACTCCTTTAACAATTTCCTCATACCTTTTCTGGCTGTAGGGCAGCTCAGTGGAATCCATTTTGTTAACACCCACAATCAGCAACTTCACACCCAGTGTGTAAGCCAGAAGGGCATGCTCACGGGTCTGCCCGTTCTTGGAGATACCTGCTTCAAATTCACCGACACCAGCAGCAACAGTCAGGACAGCACAGTCAGCCTGCGATGTGCCTGATGAACATGTGCTTCATGTTTTTGGTGAAGTCTGTGTGTGCTGGGGCACCAATGATGGTGACATAATGCCTGCTAGTCTCGAGTTTCCACAGGGACATATCAATGGTGATACCACACTCCCATTCAGTTTTCAGTTTATCCAAGATCCAGGCATTCTTGAAGGAGCCCTTCCCCATCTCAGCAGCCTCCTTCTCAAATTTTTCAGTGGTTCTTTTGTGGATCCCACCACATTTGTAGATCAGATGGCCAGGAGTGGTAGACGCCAGAATCTACATGTCCAATGACAACGAGTCCATGTGATTCTTTTCCTTTCCCATTTGGGGTTTGATTTAGTGGTGGTTTTCACAAAACCTGTGTTCTGGTGGCAAACTGGCAAACCTGATTCAAAGAAGCCACATCTTCCATTTAAAATAGAAGAGGAATTTTGTGCATTATTTCAAGCACTAGGAGAAAATATCAAGATTTCTCACTCCTTGATAATTCTTACTAATTTAAATAATCTGTATTATGTGATTAAGTCACTGAACCAGGAGTATACTGGGAAATCAAGTGAAGAAGAGCATGTCTGCTGAAAGCCCTGATGAAAACATTGCAAAGAGGATAAATTTTACCCCAAGAAATGATCAAAGTCTATTATTGGCAATCTATGATTTATATCCAAACAAAAGGATAGATCATATTGGCTGTCTCTGTCAATCTCCTACCATACTCTCTACCTTTGTTCAAAATAAAATATTCATCTCTCTCTGATACAAATGAAAAATTACTTAAAATCCAGCTCTTTTTGCTGTAGTCAGATCTATTAATATATACAGAAGTGATTTTTATGGCTGTACCTCCATGTCTTATGTCCTTGAATTACAATGACCCTGATGAAAACACTAGAGCTCAGGGTTTTGCAGTCGTGGGGTAAGTGAGGTTCTCTGGGGCCATGCCAACAGACTGTCTCTAAAGCCAATGCAGTTGTAAGGGAAGGTCACTCCAACTGGGACTACCATTGCTTTGCATTTCCAGCATTCTCATATTTACCAAATACATAAAATATCAGAACTCCTATTTTGTGTACATCTGAATGTGCCCCAATGTTTTTCTACATGTTTACTACAAGAATAAGTTGCATGACTCCACCAACCCTCAAAACTCTCTTGTCATCATATTGTAAACATCCTTAAACTAAAGGTAGCCTTTAAAAGTTGAACAAGTACTCGCATGAAATAATGTAAGGGAGAATTAGCAGAAAAATGGGTAGAAAATAAGAACTGAAGTTTAGATGGTGGAAAAAAATCTGTCTCAGAAATCTCAATAAGTCATTATAATTAAAAGAGAAAATACAACTTCAAAGCATTGTAATTGCTGCAAACAAATAAGCTAACATTTTTCATTTTTTTCAACATCCAAAAAAGGACAGGAAATCTAAGGGATGGCAAAAAACTATCCTCTGTGTGCATGTTTTCCTTAAAAGACTTACCCATCCAAATTGAAAGTGTTCAATTCCTTAAGACATTTCACATTATGTATGAAAAGAATAAGATTTTCAAATTATTTAAAGGATGAGCAGCTAATGTATCTCAATGTATCTATTGCGAAATAAGAAAAGCATATTTCTATAGTGGAAAATACCTTTTGTTTATTCTATGCCAGCAAGGATGGCTGTGATTTTTAGAACATTGTAACATTCAATAATGTTTTGCCCAACGTTCTTTTCAGACCAGTTTTTACAGAAAATATTTGAGAAGAATGGGAAAGAAATAAAGCGGGAAAGAATAAAGTAACAATTTCAACTACTGGTGCACAGTAGTTCTTAAATTAACCTCTCAGAGAAATGAAAAATGACACAAGAAAACATCCACTTTAGAGAGAGTTCATGATGATATGCAAACTGCTGCCAAGTTGGACTCTGCTCATTAAAGTTTTAAGACTATCGTCTTGAAGCCTTTCTCAGAGGCAGCATCCCGCACGTGATGGCTGTCTCATGCTATTTGTACACACATTAATTTGTAAAGAGATCCAAGTGAAGCCTGAAAGGAAACAGTGAAGGGTTAGAGCCCACTAATGCCTGACAGGATCTTTTTCCCATTATGGAAACAACACAAAATCCTTAACCAAGTTAGGGAGTTAGGTTGTGTATGCACAAAAGTTAAACAGATATACGCTTATACGTACACACATGTGCACACACACACATGATATACTGCTCTTCTTTTTAAACATAGTTTCATGTTCTAGACATCCTCAAGATGAAAACGCTACCATGCTAGCTATAGTCCTCTAGGAATCAGAATGTGCACTCTGAAGCCAGACTACACAGATTTAAATCCTGTCTCTTCCATTAAAGGTGTATGACCTTGAGAAACTTACTTAACTTCTCCATTTATTAATATTCTCATATGTAAAATGAGAATAAGATCTACTTCTTTCAGGCAGTGCCCTCGGTGGTCCCGGATCTGTCTCCTGCTTCAACAGTGTTTGGATGGAACAGACCCAGGGACACCCTTCTCCCAGCCTCCGGCCTCCCTCCTGCGTCTCATCCAGTCACCACCTTCAGAACCACCTCCAGGACCAGCCTACACACCGGCTTCTTTTCTACCTTAACTCCTTACTGCCAAACAACCGTGAGCTCCCAAACTCATCAGAATTATTCCACCGAGGTGGAGGCTGCTGCCCACTGCCTGTCCCCCCGCCTCTGCGGGCCTCCCACACCTACCTCTCTCGGGGCTTCTGTTGCGACCATGAAGATGTGGCTCTGGAGGGCATGGGCCACTTCTTCCGTGAGCTGGCGGAGAAGCCGAGGGCGCTGAGCTTCTCTTAAAGCTGCAAAACCAGCATGATGGCCGCATTCCCTTCCAGGACGTGCTGAAGCCTCCCAAGGTGAGTGGGCAAAACTCAGGGCCCATGGAAGCCGCCCTGGCCTTGGAGAGGAGCCTGACCCAGGCCCTTTGGAGCTGCAGGCCCTGGGTTCTACCTCCAGACCCTCAGCTCTGTGACTTCCTGGAGAACCACTTCCGGGGTGAGGAGGTGAAACTCATCAAAAAGATGGGCGACACCTGACTCACCTCCGCAGGCTGCCGGCCCCCAGGCTGGGCTGGGCGAGTATCTCTTTGAAAGGCTCAGCCTCAAGCATGACTAGGAGCCTTCGGAGCCCAGAGGCCTTTGAGGGGCCCCTCTGCATCCCCTGGTGTCTCTGGCTTTTACCTGAGTCTCCCCCAAACTAATAGCCATTCTTTTAACCACCCAGAAGCCCTCTCTCATGCGTTGGACCAAATGAAACAATAAAGATCTACCTCACTTGGTTCTTGAGAAATAGCACTAGAAATATGGAAGAAAAAAAAAAGCAGCACATAAATATCAAAGTATGTTATGAGTATCCCCTTTAGTTCCTACTCAAAACATTTGGGGCTTTTTTGTTGTTTTTTTCCCCCAGTTTTATTGAAATATAATTGACATTTGGCAAAATATGTATAATATTTTTATTTATCCATTCATTTGTCAATGGACACCAATTGTTTCCATGTCTTGGCTATTTGGCTATCCTATATAATAAAAGCCTAATATGCTAAGTGCCCAGTCGTCCAGTAGGCTGTTCAGCCAATCAAAGCATAATATGTTAATGGTATGCCAAGGCCGCTCAACCACTCGCTATGATGTGCACTGGCCACCAGGGGGCAGACACTCCAACTGGTAAGTTAGCTTGCTCCTGGGGTCTGGCCAATCAGGACTGAGTGAGACAGGCCGGACATACCCTGGAGCCCTCTCACAGTCCCTCCCTCGCTGGCCAACCTTCTGTGTCCCTCCCCGGCCCCGTGCACTGGTGGGGTCCCTCGACCTTTCCGGCACCCTCTTGCAATCCAGGACCCCTCGGGGAATGTCAGAGAGCCAGTTTTGGCCTGATCCCGCAGGCCAGGCTGAGAGACCCCACTGGTGCACAAATTCGTACACCAGGCCCCTCGTTGTTAATAATATTGATGTGAAAGTTGAATGCAGTTATATAGTGTTTTCATTTTCAGATGTATTCCATAAATGGAATTGCTAGATCATATAGTAGCTCTGTTTTTAATTTTTTCAAAATCGCCATACTGTTTTCCATAGTAGCTATACCAATTTGCATTCTCACCAACCGTGGGCAAAGTTTCTTTTTCTTCACATCCTCACCAGCAGTAGTTATCTCTTGTCTTTTTGATGATAGTCATTCTATCAGGTGTGAGGTGATAGTTCATTGTGGTTTTGTTTTGCATTTCTCTAATTATTAGTGATGTTGAGCAGCTTTTCATGTACCTATTGGCCATTCATATATCTCCTTTGGGAAAAAATGCCTATTCAGGTCCTTCACCCATTTTTAATTGGATTATTTGTTTTTTCTGCTAACAAGTTGTATGATTCCATATGGCTGACTAGGGGTTTATTTTTCCCCCATTCCATAGGTTATCTTAGCATTGTGTTGAATTATTATTATTTTTTTTTCTGTGCAGAAGCTTTCTAGTTTGATGTAGTCCCACTCATTGATTTTTGTTATGTTGCTTATGCTTTAGGACTAATGTCCAAAAATTCATTGCCAAGACCCATATCAGGTAACTTTTTTCTATGTGTTTTTTCTAGGAGTCTTATGGTTTCCAGTGTTACATTTAAGTCTTTAATCCATTTTAAGTTAATTTTTGTGAATGGTAAAAGATATACTACTTTTGCAACTTCCTAAAATTCTATAATCATTTTAAAATAGAATGTTAAATAATGTTGGCTAACTACAAATATTTGAAGGTTTTCCAAAGCTAAGATATGGAAATATGAAGAATTTGTTTCACCCTTAATCCTCTCTATATCTCAAACTTAGAAACAGCTTTGGAAAAGAAGTTGGTATGGGCATTTGTATGTATATAGAGTGGGCAGGGGAAAGTAGACCAAAGGCCAGTAAGGGTCCTTGGACTTGGTGCTATTGAGTTGTTGGATTTCTTGGGGTGATTTTATTTGCAAGTAAGAGAAGACCCAAAACAAACTGGCTTAAACTGGAATGCACTGGCTCAATGCAGTACGGAGACTATTTAGGCCTCTGGTATGGTTTGATTAGGACTCCAGCCTGTTTATCTATAATTCACTGAGCTCTGCTCATCCTGGTGCTTCCTTAGCTTTATCCTGAGCCTGGCTCTCCTCCTGACAGCCAAGTACCATTAGCAGTTCCAGGCCTCACACAAAGATGCAACATCATTCAGAAGGAGACATAACTTCTCCCAAACTTTGAAAAATGCCACGGGCTTCACCCTGATTGGAACAACTCATGTCATGTGGCATTCTGGACCAATGCCTGGGACCAGGGAGATGGAATTGCACTGTGGGCTAAGCCAATTACAAGCCACTTCTGAAGCTGGAGCTCAGGTCAACTATCAGGATTGGTGGCTTCTTTAGAGTAGAGGAGAAGCAACAATAATGTCCACTGCAAACAAACACATGTACCTAACAGGGGCTGTGCCTGCCTAAAAGTCATGTGGATAGTATTAACCGGAAAGCTTTGTTCCTTCATTTAATGTCCCATCCATTAAATGGTTGGGTAACAGATCCATTCAATCAAATATGCATTGTGAAAGATATTTTTTGCTTAATTAGCCAGCCAGTCATTTTTTCTAATAACTAGAGAATTTAATTATTATTTCACTACTTTAATAGATGCCTTGATAGAGTGGTTTTCCAAATATCGATTACATTTTATATGAGTGTGCATTTAGACTGTGTTTACCTATGTCTAGAATTTTTTCAAGGATTTTTTTTTTTTTTGCCAATTTAAAAAATGAATTGTTAAAGCAACTAAGTAGCTTACTCTTTTAGGAGGATTAATCAATAACCAAGAACTAGCACAGTCACATTTTGTCTGCACAAGGTACATTCAACCAACTGCAAAGTTGGAGTTGGGGAGTAGGCTAGTATTTTCTTTCTTTTGCAAATTGACATATAACTGATCTATTAGTCTTTTCTCCTCCATCCTCAAATTTACTTATAATTTTATCAAATCAACCAGTTTTGTTGGCACCATAAAGCCACAATACATATTCATGCTGTTTGCCCAGTAAATTAACTACAATATTATGGAAGCATTTCTCATATGCAAATGTGCACTATGAAGTGCACCGAACTGAACATCAGCAGCAGTTTCCTCTAAAGTTTAAAAATCAGCTCTTAAAATTTATCTTCTTTAACCATCTGGTCATGGTGCTAAATGACTTAGAAAAACTGTCTCACACTTTTACTGGCTTGAGAGAGGGTAAATTTTTGTTTTTAGTGTCTTCTATTATTCTTGTATTCAAATGAAGAGCAAAGAGGCCCTGATATTAGCACATACACTGTGCGCAGCTCAGATACCTACTGTGCATATCTCTTATTTCTTTACATTCTAGAAATGTTCTTTCCACATACTCCCACTTAATATTTCACTGTTACTCTCTTCTAGACACACAGGTTTGTTTTGTTTTGTTTTGTTTTAAAAAAGGTTTATATGTACAAAAATCTTTTTATTCCTTTAGTCTTTTGATTTATCTTCTTATCCTGACTGATTCATGGACATCCCCCTCCTTTATTTAATTATACTGTGTCTCCTCTCCCTGATTTTCTTTAGCCTATGAAGTGCCAAGGACCTTGTATTTCCGCTGCATCTTTTATTTTAGACTGGCAATTTTTTTAATTGAATGCTCTTCTTCACAAATTTGCAAAAAGAAAATTTGCTTCTCTGTTTCTCTCAAGATTTAGTCTTCAGGGTGAGCTGGAACAGAAAAGAGACTTTAAGCCATTCTATGTATAGAAAAAGGAAGTCTGTAACCTGAGCAACTACAAGAAAAACTGTCTAAATGTAATATTTTAGAAATTTCAAAAACACACATTTAGCTTTTCCTCTATTAAATGTAGTTTTATTCTAAATTACAGTTTTTTTAAATGCAAAGCTTATTTCCTAAATTAATATAACATTCTGCAACCAAAAAAAAAAATGATTTCAAGACAATTTTCACCATCAAAGCTACTTCCTTCAGCTCTTTCCTCTTCTTTCTCCAAATATCCATGCGAGAAGTACACTACACGGTGTCTTAAAACAAAAATGCATTGATTCCCAGTGGCTCTGGTAAACATTAACACCTTCTCTTACTTATATAATTTAATGTTTAACCAGAAAAAAAAAGCGGGGGGGGGGGGGTTAGGAAGAAAGAAAACTATTGTTTTGCAAAAAAACAGCTTTGTCTTACATTCTTGGGGAGACATAGCCAAGTAATTTAGTAATTACACAACTAAAGGAGTCCAGCATGTTTTGTTCTACTGAAATAACTAACTAACCAAAGACAAATGGTGCCAGAGAAGGCAAAGTTAATGTTTTTGCTGTCATGAATTCATCCAGAAGAAACACCTTTGCAGCTGGTCACAGTGAGAAAAGCCCTCTGTATTCTCCACGCACATTGTCCAACCTCAGTTACACCACAGGGGCCGCCACCCCATCCCACTCCTGCCCCAACGCTGCAGTGGAGTCACACTGCGTTCTCCATTTGGTTTGCTCAAGATTAAGAAGTTTTCATTCTCATTAGTGGAGGGAAAAAGGCGAAGAAATAGCATATCTTTAACAACAAAGCCCTTTTGTTTTTCCAAAACTACTCTGGGTTTATAGCAACCTGTTGGCGACTATGAGGTCTTAAATGGACCTAAACATTTTGGTCCTGCCTGAACCTACACAATTTTTCAAAGAATCTAAAATCTGAACCTAAGATTAAATTTAATAAATTATTATTGTATTTCTAGAATTCCTAGGTTCCTAGAATCTGTAACTTTTCACTCACGGATTATTTTTATAGATTTAATATGATCTATATTTAGAGGAATCTTTACATTAGTTCTATATTTCTTTAGTTTTATTTTTTGTTCAAAAAAGAGAAGTGATTTAAACCCTAGTTTATACTTATTCACTCTTGTTTTGCTTACAGCCGACTGCATTTTCCAAATATGGCTGCAACAATAGCTCCCACCCTGCTTGTTTTTCTCTTACAATGGGATCTGAACATACCTTCCCATAAAGTTCTAGTGCCAATGTCGCCCACTCTTTGCAACTTATTAGACCCTCGTGACTTCTGAAATGGGAATTTTTAGGGGTGAAATAGGTAGGCTTAGGGACTTTTTAAAATTAAGTGGGTACATAGAAAAAACACCAGGCTACAGAGTTGCAAAAGGGTACATTTTTATAAGACAAGGGAGTTGGGAGAGGCAACAGTTACAGTTCCATAAGACAAGGGAACTGGGAGTAGCCAAAAGGTCTATATTTACAAAATAAAGAAGGAGGGAGAAAGCCCAGAGGGAACAGAGGAACAATGAGGGAGGAGGACTTCACATGTCCCATATGAGGTTTTGCCCTTTGAGCTCAGGAGTTACTATAGTGACCAAATCAAAGGGGAATAGCAACCAATCAGAGGGGATATCAAGGCACAAAAAACTGCAGCCTTTAAAAACCATGGAAAAAGGAACTCGGTGGGACTCTTCCCCCATCTCCCCATGTGGGAGTCTATACTTATTCTTCAATAAATTTCCTTTGCTATACCACCTTTCGTTCATGATTTCATTCTTCGACTTCACCAGACAAGAGCCTGGGAGACCATCGGCCCAGGGAAACACCATGCATTTCCAGTCCAAAAAATCCCGTATCACTCCCTTATCCAAGATGACAGCAGAAATCAGACAACCTGACTTTCAAGGCTGGAAGATAATAAAATACCATGCATTTCAGCCTTGGTTTCTTGGGATTTGGTTCTTGAAACCCAGTTGCCAGGCTGCAAGGAAGCCCAAGCAAGCAGAACAAAGGCATCCATTCACTGGGGAAAACTATCTAAAAGCCAAAATTGAGTTAGGATCGCCCTTATACACTTCCATTATACTGTGTATTTTTCTTACTGGTCCATTACAGAAATAGTGATGAATCCATAACTCAAATATTTTTTCATTTACACGCATCTTTTCCCTCTAGATTTTAATTCCGGGAGAGCATCAACTGAGTCTGTCTTATTCTTGTCTCCTTTATGTCTAGAATGCCTGATGGTCAAAAGGTGTCAACTGAATTACAGAAGGAATAAAACTGCCAAGTAACTGGCAATGCCCAGCTAGCATCAGGTATTTGACCTTCCGGATGAGGTCCTCTTACAAAGGATTTGTGAAAGCCTACAAAAGGATCGTGACTATTGGACTAAAATTTAAATGCTAATAAAGCTCAAATCTGAACAAAGCTGGACATGCAGGAGACACTTATAAGCATTCCATGTTTTCCCAGATCACAGTTATCTGGCTCGCCACCCGCCTTTCTTGGCAGGAGTATCTGTCTTCACTTTGAAGCCCTCTCTCACAGAGCTCTGGAGTCCCCATCAGGATGTTTCAGATGTGCCTGTGGAATGGATGAGCTCATTTGTCCAGAAACACCTGCATATTTCTCCTTTCTGGTTCAAAACCACTATAGTGATACAGTCATAAATTCCAATTAGTCATAGATCTTGGTGCTATTGGCATTTTGGACGGGACAATTCATTGTTTTGAAGGGGAGGAGGGGATTGCCCTGGGCACTATGGGATGTACAGCAGCATCCCTGGCCTCTACCCACCGGATCGAGGTAGCAACATCCTCCATCCCCCACCAACGCCCCCGCTGTGACTCCTGAAACTGTCTCTGGACATTGCCAGATGTCCTCTGGCAGGAAAAACTGCCACTAGTTGAGAACCACGAATAACAGAAAAAATACGGAAAAGCTGCCAGGCAGCCTCCAAGTCCCTGCCTAGGGGGCATAGTGCTTTTTGTGTTGACACCAAGGCTCAGTGCCCAATAGCATGGCTGGTGGCCTTTTCAGTTTCCCTCACAGCCAGGTCCAGGTGGGCCTGACCGGACATTACACCACCTTACTTTGTTCTGTACGGGGTCTGTGTGCCTACTGACCTGTCAGTAGGCAAGCACGCGTCACCCTCATTTAAGGCTATCCCTTGCAGTAAAACCTCGAAGCAATATTTCGTGCAATAAATACCATGCAGAGGTTTTAGACCACTCTTTAATATGTGTTCTATATTTTATTTTAACTCCTCTTCCTAGGGTCCAGGATAAGGCCAAGTGGCCCAGCCAGGGTACAGGTGATAGACACATACTACTCTCAGGGCCTCCACTACCCTCTCAAAGAGCACCTTCAGGATTCAAGTCATACCCACAGAGGATGAGCATGGCTGAAATTCAGCCTGGGGCCTTTACCATAGCCATGTATGAAATAAGTAGTGCTCATAGCAGGACGGAGCAAAAAATTACCACATTATTACTTGGCCTTTCTGTTCCCAAGGCTGGCTGGAAATGATAGCTAAAACCATTCGCTAACATTCCAGGCAAGTAAGTGTCATGAAATGAACATCCCTCCACATTTCTTGAAGTGGCCCAGGCTTTTCCAATGGTCACATTGCAAATAGCATCCCCTCCAAGACAGCCCCACATTGCAATGCATTAAAATTGATGTTGTCTCCAGGGTCCCAGCCAGTAGAGATGCAATAACTCACATGGCTTTCTGCTCTCCTGCTGGTCTGTTTATAGAGGAGGCAGCCTGCTTACAAATTACTGAAACAGAAAAGCCAGATAATGATGTGTTCTGAGAACAGCCTCAGAAATACGGCTTGTGCTCCCTCCCTCTTGTGTTTCAGGGCTTTCTCTAGTCTCTGGCTGTGGGAGTTCTAGTTTAAGGGGAGTGATACAGCTGTTGCCCAGCCCCCACATAGCTCCGTTTAAAAAGCAGGGATCCCTGTGCAGTGTATTAACACTCCCAGGAAACATATGGTGGCCATACTCTGTGATTTTGAAGCTAGTGTTGTAAATATTCTCACCTAGGATTGAAAAGTTAGAACGTTCCTTCTCAATATTGCCCAGTGCTCCAGAGATTAATTTAAGGGGTGTCTTCCCAGACCGGTTAAAGCACCACCTCTTCTTCAGTTGCTATGTGGAATATCTGAAAATTTTTTTATGTTTAGAAATTCAGAGAACTCGTTTCCCTTCTATGGAGTGATCCAACATTGGGTGGGGGGGAATGTTTTTTGGGGGGGTGGAGGAGTTGCAACTAAAATATTGAGAGTGAGATTTGAGGTTATTTTCCACTATGGCAAAATGGATATATGGGCTGTTCTTATTGCATCTATGAATAGGAAGGTTCTAGAATAACAAGTAGTCTGGGCCATAAATATGCAGGTTATTTATGATGAAACAGGACTCATCATTCACACACAGATGCCAATGACTCTGACCTTCCTGCCCTTGATAATAGGAACTGTCAGTGATGCACTTGGGAGGCAGAGCACGTGCTTCAGCAGGTGACACAGCAGAGCAAAGCCTCAAGTAAGACAAGACCCGGTTCCTTCACTAAGTGGACGGGGAGTCCCAGGTCACCAGTCAATACAGTTTAACCATCGCCCGTATCTTTTCTTTGAGCAGAAAAAGAAGGTTCTTTCGCGTTAGTAATTGTTTCTGCCAGCCAATTAAAATCCCAATCCAACGGGAAAACTATTCAGAAAATAGTGGTCTTTGATTCATAAAAAGAAAATGTTTTTGAAAAGTTCACGGCAGATCATGATCTTAGCATAATTTTCAAGGATAAGATGATAATAAAATGTTATCCAAACTGCACAGCCAATCTGCAGAGCAGATGCCAAGCCGCTCAACTAAAGCATTCATTCGGGTGAAGCTTAACAGCTTTGCCGTTTTATCTACTAGATTTTCTACCTGCTCAACAGTGCATACTAGATTCTGCTTCAACACTCTCTAGGGCAAGAATTGCTGAAATTTTCCACCTAGCCTCTTTCCGGAGACCCAAAGCAGGTAAGTCTCATTAGGAATATGAAGGAGAGAAAAACGTAATGCAGAAGTCATGGTATTTGCAGTCACTAGTCCATGCTTGGAGTGGCATTTGGGGTAGACTTCTGACCTCTTGTGCTTCTATTTATATTGTCAGCTGACTGCAGAAAAGTAAATGTGGTAGAACAAATGAAGTAAAAATGGCAGAGAAAGGAAATTAAAGAAGCATATTCTGAAATGCTCCCAGGAACAGCAGGAGCTGTGCCAAATAATAAGCATAAACAAAATGTTACATTTCATGTAGCTGAAACTGTTGGAGCTTTTAATATTTATTTGAACGTTCAATTTTACCATGGCTTTGACCACTGTTGGAAATACCTTGTCTGTGAACTGAATGAAAATTGATATGCAGGAGAAAATGTATTCAGGTTCTAGTGTTCATTCTAGTTCATCTTATGCATTCTCAGTAGGATGTTATTAACTGCACTGCAATCTGGCCCTACAAAGCCTTTCAGGTTTTAGATGCATACAGGGCCCCATTTGGGGAATTCTATTTTGGCCTATTTGGCAGGTAGCAAAGAAAGCTGGTAGCTTTGAGAGAAGCTAAGAGCATGTCCAATATATGCTTCCCACAGCTTGGCAGGCCCTATGGTCCTAGAGAGGTATGTGTGTGTGATGGTAAAAAAAAAAAAAAAAAAAAAAATACCATGTAGAGTTCATGGCAGTTCCAAATAGGAGAAATGTAATGGAGATACACAGGATTCTAGAGCAAGGCTATTAAGTCTGCAGTAAAGAATTATAGACCTAGCTGGTTTGGCTCAGTGGATAGAGCATCGGCCTTCGGACTGAAGGGTCCCAGGTTTGATTCCGGTCCGGGGCACGTACCTCGGTTGCAGGCTCCTCCGCAGCCCAGGCCTTGGTCAGGGCTGGTGCAGGAGGCAACCAATCGATGTGTTTCTTTCACATCAATATTTCTCTCTGTCTTTCTCTCTCTTCCACTCTCTCTAAAAAATCGATGGAAAAATATCCTGGGGTGAGGATAAAAAATAAAAAGTGATGATACAAAGACCCCAAGAAATCATGTAGTTGGACCATCAAGAACTGGGTGCTATCATAGTCACTAAGTTAAAAGATTGGGCAAGTCCAGCAACAGCCCACTATAAAATGAAAATGGTAAATCCTGGATCATGTGCAAGCTAGGACAGTGCACACAAGTAAGCTGCTTAATCAGGTGACTTGTGATGATTATTGCTGCATCACCTCTCCCACAACTTACACCTTTGGCCACTTGGAAGGGTTCTTTATGACCAACTGACAGAGGAGGAAGAAATCCAAGCTTATTTCTTAGATGGGTCTGCTCAGTAGATAGGTCTGATCTCACTCAATCCTCATCGCTAGGTTGAAAGCTTTACGAGATCAGAAAATTTGTCCGTCTTGTCCACCATTTAATCACCAAGGGCGAGTATAGTGTCTATATGGTAGGTAGTCTTTCAAAAAATATTTCTTGATCCGATATGCCAGGTTCTGGGCTATGTAATAGGAGTATAGCAGTAAACACTTGAGTTTATTGAATTATAGTAGAATCAATAAATATTTGTTGAAGAATAAAAGAATAACAACCTTTTAGCATCCAGGGTTCCACCAGGAACCAGAATCCAGTTCTAAAAATTCAGAGACCAGAAATAGTGGTAAGCCTTTAACACACCTAGGCCTAAGATATAAGAGCTGGGGATGGTTTCAGAGGCTTAGAATTGGAAGTATGAAGCCAGAACCATCAACAAAAACTGTAGATGAGGGGCTGAGCCATGACCATAAAATATGGCCTACAGCAAGAAGGAACCTGGAAGAGATATCTCACCGCTCTCTTCCTTCACCCTCCAATCCCCACCACTGCCTCTCTTTGACAACAACTAGAAGCCAACTAACTGGCAAGGAAACCCTGGTGATGTGGTCTGCAGGGCCCTGTCTCCCAAAGAATTGATCAGATCACAGAAGATGAAACAAGGGGTGTGAGAGTAGGGGATAGAAAAAAAAATGAAGAAAGCAGAATAAACACTTTGAGAGACATATCCTTTTTCCCATCTTAACAGATGAGAAATCTGAGGCTACCCCTGATCAGACAAGTAAAATTGCAGATGTAATTATTTGGTACAATTTTCTTGATAGAAAAGCAAACACAGAGAAATGAAATGACCTGCAACCAATTTGTGACAGAGCTAGGGTTAGAACCTGAGTTTCCTGCTCCCTAAGTAATGTTGCCACTCAATACACTTCTAGAATTCTGCTTTCCTTCCCATCAGGAGCCCCTGATGCAGGAAACACACATTAATTAAATAAATGAACAATTCTCTTCAGAATAGAAGTGCCAACGTGGGAAGAAACTGCTCAATTGCTTTTCCTTAATGGACTTCAGCTGGGACACCAATGGGACGAAATAGGATGCAATCCCGGGAGTCTGAAGAGTTAGCATGAGTCACAACAATATCTTGATTGGCCACAGGTGATTTCACAGCCTCAGGCCAGCCATTGAATTGGAAGATCAATTCCACCCCAGCCTCACACAGTGGTCACATTTGTCTTCTGAAATGCGTGTTCCTTGAGCTTCCCCAGCTCCTGTTTCTCTCCTGCCAGACTTCAGCCTGACATCTCCTAGCTTCCCAATTTGTCTCCCTTTCAGATTTAATTAGCATAGCACTCTAGGGGAGCCCCTCAGAGAGGGACAGTAGCAATCATGTCATTGATCCCCATGACATAGTTCATGTTCTCTGCCTTACTTTCTGGTTTTGTTGTTGTTTTTATTTTGTTTTTGCTATTCCAGAGAAATTCTATTTCTCTTTATAGCTTAACTAAAGATGTTTAGCTGCTTTGGAGATCAGAGGAAGAAGGGCATGTAAATTACCTCTGGGAGTAGGTGAGGCAAGGCATTCATGTTTATGAGATTTCACGGACTTTCATCTGCAATGACTAATGGTGCTAAGCAGACTAAAATGGAAAACTATGTTAATAGCAAAAGAACCATCCATGGTAAGTAGCCAAGAGAGCTGAGGATAAAAATCACTGAAAGAAGTTCAGTGACCATTGATTTTGAGTGGATGGCGTTAATTGATGAGAAATCAATACTCTTTTAATTGGAATTTTGCTGTCTGTGGATGCATACATAGCACAGTCTATTAAGGTAAATGATAAGTCACCTTTGTTTTAGAGCTTCTAGCAGGAAATTAGAGATGAGATCTTGGAATGGGGCCTATTTTCCACTCACTTGTATCATTTAACTATGAAATAAAATCAAAGAAGATGCTCTATTTATAACAGAGATTCCAAATCTAAACAGGCATCTCTCCCTCTGTTTATATAAATGCTGCCACTCCCCATCCCTGCCTCACCACCTTACTATCCACTGTTTCAGAGAAAGCAAAGCCATGTGCTTCAGGGATGGAGTTGTTTTTTGGTTTTTTGTGGTGTGTTTTTTCTGCTTGGGAGATTAGACACTAGAAAACTCTATGGACCAGATTTCAGATTTCATTCAGATACCATCACTTACCATGGATGCACTCTCTCTGATCTTCAGAGCTTCAATTATAAAATCAGAATAATAATATCAACTTCCTTAACAAAATGGTAAGGATTCAATGGCTGAAGCACTATACAATGTCAGTCATGTGATGGCATCTGCTAATGAACTCTTCTGGGTGAATGTTTCATTTGCTACCCTTAAACGCTCACCTGCTATTAAAACAGAAAAGTCCCCAAGAGTTTAGAGACCAGGTGGTTTCATGGACAGTACATCATAGTTACCTCCACATCACATCTCCTTGACATCTCTTCATGTCACTTCACAGGCCACTCCCAGAAGAAAGCCAACAGTCTTCTGAGCTGGTTGAACAATGTCAAACCCTCTTCCAAGTGCAGACCAACTGACGCAGATGTGGAAGTTGCCCTCAAAACAAGAGTGGGAAGATGCTGGCGGGGCTTGCTGTTCTAACCGGCCTGATTCTAAGCCCTGAGTGGACATTTTACACACAATCTCTCCCTTCTCAGGACTCATGTTTCATAGAGCAACATGTGAGAGGAGAAGCCCCTACAAAAATTATGTTTCAGCAAAATTCTGAAAGTCTTGAAAATGAGGGAGAAAACTGCCAGAAGGAACCGGGAGCATGTTACGCCCAAATGCATCATCTGTTCTGACAGGCAAATTTCACAAGGAGCCAAACCTTGACAATTCTCCTCCCCTGTTTTTTAAAAACTGCTTCCCTGGCAACCCCTTACTAAGCTGCGACAGCCACACTACATTGCAGGAGCCCTCTTTGCTGTCACCTCCCTCTCCATGAGGCCAATTTATTCAGCTGAACCGTGCAGGTGGGCAGAAGACAGCACACACCTCCGCTGTTCCCCAGGATGAGTGCCCAGGCCTCAGAGAAGACAGCACGTCTTCCCCTTATGTGCAGCTCTTATCACTTACAAATTTCCCCATTCTGAAATGGATGAAGGGGTAAGGAATTAGATTATTTGCTGGGGGGGGGGGGGTCCTTTTCTTTGATAGCAAGCAGGAGAATAAAACAATGCCTATTCGCTATATAGGGTATTGACATATTTTAGAAACATCACAGAGGAGCTAGCAACATAATTGCCATATCTCACACAGGGAGCTTTGTATATTTATTTTCCAGATCAATACTTTTATTTTTCTAATATGTTCATTTTTTAAATTTCTTTTTAAATATAGTTGGCATACAATGTAAGTTTTAAGTGTACAAGAAAGTATTGTCTATTTAAATTGTGATAGTGGAAAAGAAGTTTCAAAATAAATAAAAACTACAAGTGTTGCCAAGATTGTATAGGATGTAAGAACATACACACACACACACACACACCACACTCACACACACACAAGTTTAGCAAATATTAGACCACCATAGAAAAGGAAATCTATCTTTAAAATCTACTATTTTAGCAGCTGAAGAGATAGAGCTGTGAGATATTTTAACAAATATTCACTTAAAATGGCTACCCATGGTGAGAAAAGGTTACGGACAGGGAGCTTGCCTTTAGGCATGGCTGAAATACTACAGGCAGAAGCTAATTCCGTTTTCCTGTATGTGTTCGGCGATAAGAGAAAACAGGCCTCTCTACTGATCTATGTCTCCCTGTTTTAAGCTCTAAACTACCTTCAGGGTCTTGTCCTAGAGGTGAGGTAGAGGCCGGGCCAGAGTATCCCACAGAAACGTCTCAGTCCTCGGACTTCTTAAACAGCTTGCCATTTGTCTCAAATGGTAACTGCTTGCTTAAAAGGACAAATGCTAAGCTGAGGTGTTTTCCTGATAATTAAAATCAGTTGAATCTTTTAGTCCAGATCCCAACTCCTCTCCCCATATGGCTCACTTAGTCAATAAACATTTAGTTAAGATTCCAGACCAAGATGGCGACACAGGAGGCTCCTGAATTTATCTCCTCCCAGAGATGCACCGAATGTATAGCTTCACAGGAAGTGATTCCCCCTGAGAGAAACTCAGAAACTCGCTGAGGGACGCCCACACATGGATGATTGAGAAAATGCCCACATCAAAACCGGTAGGAAAGGCTAAGATACCTTCTCGCCATATACCCCACCCCACCCCCACACAGGACATACAATCAGGAGGGCACCCCAAACTTCCAGCTTCTCCCTGGGGAGAAGGGGGTGTGCACTGTACACCTAGCTCCCTGACTTTTCAGACTCCCGCCGGAGGGATGGCCTCCCTAAATCTCTTAGCTCTGACAGCCAGCGGGGCTTTCAACCACAAGTCCCACAGAACTATAGCAAACAACGTGGCTGTTAATATGGGCCATCTCCTCAGGGTCCAAAGCAGAGAGAGAGGCAGAAATGCCCATCTCCTAGTCTTCCCCTAAAAGGGGTTTGATGCATCCTTTGCAAGCTGCAACCTGAGAGTTCAGCTTCTAATGAGCCTGCCTGGAGGTGATGACTGTGATCCTCCCAGAGCCTGAATGAGCCTGTGGGCACTGCCCCCTCTGCCTCACTCCAACAATAAAACCAAGTCTCTGACTGACTTATTTCACTTAACATAATGCTCTCCAGCTCCATCCAAGCTGTTGCAAATGGTAGGAGTTCCTTCCTTTTGACAGCAGCGTAGTATTCCATTCTGGATGTACCACAGTTTTCTAATCCACTCATCTACAGATGGGCACTTAGGCTGTTTCCAGATCTTAGCTATGGTAAATTGTGCTGCTATGAACATAGGGGTGCATATATCCTTTCCGATTGGTGTTTTTAGTTGCTTGGGATATATTCCTAGAAGTGGGATCACTGCGTCAAATGGGAGTTCCATTTTTAGTTTTTTGAGGAAACTCCATACTGTTCTCCACAGTGGCTGTGCCAGTCTGCATTCCCACCAGCAGAGCACGAGGGTTCCTTTTTCTCCACATCCTTGCCAGTGCTTGTCATTTATTGATTTGTTCATGATAGCCATTCTGACAGGTGTGAGATGGTACCTCATTGTCAGTCAGAGAAAGATAAATATCACATGATCTTACTCATTTGCAGATTATAATAAACAATATAAACTGATGAACAAAAACCAATCCAGAGACAGAGAAGCATCGATCAGATGCTCAAACCTCAGAGGGAAGGTAGGGGAGGGTGGGGGTAAGAGGTAGAGGTCAACCAAAGGACTCGTATGCATGCATATAAGCATAACCAATGGACACAGACACCAGGGGAGTGAGGGCATAAACAGGAGTGGGGTGAGGGGGTATATGGTGAGGGTATAAGGACACACATGTAATACCTTAATCAATAAAAAAAGTTAAAAAACAAGTCTCTAGTATCTCCTTGGAAGGAGCTTCTCCAGCATCTCCTTGGAAGGAGCTTGTCCACATAGCTAGTGCTCCAACCTTCCGCTCAGCCACCGAGGGAGGCTCAAAGGGACCAGTCTGAGAGCCAGCAGGGCCTGCATTCCCAAGTCCCCCAGGACTATAGCAAACAAAGAAGCATCTTTTAATCGAGTGCAGGAGCACACACTCCCCAGCCCCTGCAGCTACACACCTGGGTGCAAAGCAGAGGGAGGGGGCAACAGTGCCCACCTCCCTGTCTCTCCCTGTTCCTCCTGTTTCTCCAGCATGGAGAGGGACTGTAGTCTGTACTTTCCCAGCTATTGCTTGCATCGTAAGTGAAAAGCAGATCAAACCACAATAAACATTTCTCCTCACACCTGTTAGGAATTCTCCCATAAGAAAGACAAGAGATAACAATTGTTGTCAAGGATGTAGAGCAAGCATGTCAAACTCAAAGGCTAACACGGGCCAAATAAATGAGGCTTGCGGCCCCTGGGCTGCGAGTTTGGCATGCTTGATGTAGAGAAAAGGAAACCCTTGTGCACTGTGGATGGGAATGTAATTTGGTGAAACCACTATGGAAAACAGTAGGGAGACTCCGCAAAAAATTAAAAATAGAACTACCATATGATCCAGCACTTCCATTTCCAGGTATATATACAAAGAAAACAAAATTCCTATCTCAAAGAGGTATCTCTACTGCCATGGGCATTGCAGCATTATTCACAACAGCCAAGGCATGGACAACAGCCATTGTGTCCTTCCACAGACGAAAGGATGAAAAAATGTGATAGATGATTGATAGATGATAGGTAGATAGATAGATAGATAGATAGATAGATAGATAGATAGATAGATAATAGATAGATATCCTCACTCAATCGAATCTTATTTTGATCAGCAGTGTCATATAATCAAATGTCTGGGTGTGACAGATGTGGCAGCCATGGGGCAGACAGATTAGTGTAGGGAGGAAGGAACCAACCAAAACTGTTTAAGTAAGTGATCATAAAGGGCCAACATATGGCAGAGAGAATGGAAATGGAAACGGGAAAAGAAGGGCTAGGAAAGCAGACTGGGCAGGTGTTGGCATCAGTTGGGGCAGAAGAGAAGTTAACCGGGGCTCAGTTTCTTTCATAGAAGACCCAGAAATGCCACTGAGTGGCCCCATCAGGAAGATATGGCGTGAATGAGTGGTGCCAGGGCTAACCACGGCTGGGCTATGGTAACCATTGCCTGTGGGGAGAGTGTTGCGAGGCCACTGAAAGCAGAAATCGCAAGTGTTCACACACTAATATGCACACACATACACACAAAGCCACAGTCGGTGGAAACAGGTATTGACATGACCGAGTCGCAATTTGCTTTCAGGGATAAACAGTGGAGCCTCCCTGCTGGGAGCCAGTCACAACCTGTCACGGGGATCTCAGAGAAAGGCCTGAGGAAGGCTGGTGCTCCTGCTGCCTGGCGGGGATTGGTATTGATCCAACCCCCTGGAAAGCTTTTGAAGGTAAAATGTCCTTTAAGTTTTTCATAAAATGAGGCCACAGTATTTCACTTCTAGGATCATAGCCTAAATAAATAATCCAAATATGGCGAGGCTTTTTATAGGCATTCGTTACTGCATTATTAAAATGAGTCCAGTTAATATTCTCTATCTGATTGGGGTGATGGTTACTTGGATGTAAACATTGATCAAAACCCATCAAATCATTCACTTAGGATCTGTACATTGCCCTGTAAATTATATCTCAAAAAAGTAAACAATAAATATATATACATATATATAAATTAGATTTCCTTCTTAAATATAAAACAGCCAACTACCAAATTAACCCAAATGGCCCAACACAGGGACATATTTCCTTTGTAGGATTCATTTGATTATATCTTCTGATGTTATTAAAGTAAGGATTTAATCATAAGTGTTTTTAATCATATAGAAAATATTTTTTTACTACGTAAATTGAAAAATAAATACAAAATACTATAAAGAATATAATCACAAGAATGTTAAAATATGCGTAAGGAAAAGACTGAAAGTTAATATATCTAAACAGCAACAGTAATTATAAGATTGTGAATGATTCTTTTCTTCCTTTTATTTTTCTGTGTTTTTTATGCTATATAGTAACCCTTATTACAATAAGAAAAAAATTTTTTATTCTTTTAAATAGTGAATAAGGAAGGTGCCTCTCCCAGTCACTCCCTGTTCCCTCTCCTCTCAGCTCTTGAGCAAATAGCAAGCCTGGATGACACCATCCCGAATAGAGAATAAAAATTAATCAAAAAGGATCTAAAATGAAGTCTGTGCCTAAATACAATCCAATACTTCCTCCAAAAAAGGAATCCAGTTGGCAAATTCATAACAACATTGGAAACAAGGCTCACCACCAGACTGTAAAAATAGGGGTTTCTAGAAGTAACAGAGCAACAGCAAAGAGATTGGCAGCATGTCCCAAATAAAACATCCCAAAATAGTGCTCTTCAGAGCAGAACTGCAGATAATGCCACCATCAGAAGCAGTGGAGGCAGGAGAGAGAGTGTGGCAGAGTTTTCAGTAACTCCCTGGAGAGTGGCGCCGATAAGACAACAAACAGAATTATGAGTACCTCCTCCTAAGAGTCTGACAGGCGAGACCACCGGGATGGCTAATGAGCAAAAAGAAAGGGAGAGTTTCTGTCTGCCAGGAGGAACCTACCAGGAGCCTTCTTCTCAGAATAAAAGCCTTCTTCATGCCCTCCTAGCCATGCTGTGGACCACTTCTCCTATAGACTCACCAAAGGTGGTAAGAGTTTGCATCCACTGCCAGACAAACAGGGATCCTCATTTGGGCTGAAAAAATACACTGCAAAAGCAATGAACAGTTCCATCTAGAACCTCAACCACAAATAAGAGCAAGCAAGAAACACTAAGCATTTAAGGACTATAACACCACAAAAGACACACTCTGTACTCATTACTAGGAAAAGATTTTTACTAAAAAAAAAATGTTTAAATATTTTTTAAAACTAGGTATAATATTAGAAAGAAAAAATAAAAATATTATTATTATCAAACGATGTGAGTGTTCATCTAGAACACCCAAGAGATTCTACTAATAAACTTTTACAAGAGAAAATTTAGTTGGGTAAGCACAAGATCGACATAGAAGAATTCATAGTAGCTTTTTTTATACCTGAAATAACCATTTAGAATGTCTTTAAATTTCCCATCATAACAGCAAAGTAAATAACATAGTTAAAATTAAATCCAATAAGGAATATACATGTATGAAGAATGCTGTAAAATTGTATTGAAGAAAGTAGAAGGAGCTCTAAATTAATAGAAGGGCAAACCTTGTTTCTGGATGGGAAGACTCAATATTAAAAGACATCAGATCGCTTCAGCTCTCAGGGGAGAGAGAGCTGAACTGCAAGTACAATCCAATCTTAAACTTCTCTTTAGAGCCATGAAAGCTTAAGTCATAAGATAAATACTTGTATGCTGTAGATTTGTTTAAATAAAAACTTCTAAAAAAACCATATTAAACCAATATCCAACATTATTTCTGAACCTGAAAGAATAAAATGACTTAGAATTCCAGAAAATCACACATTTTTTTCATTCTTACAAAAGTATATGGAGAAGACCCTGATGCAATGGCTTAGTTACTCCATAAAGAGAAGGTCATATTTTCCATAAAGTTAGTATCCTTTTGGTGGAAAATTCTGTCAAACTGAATCACAGACATCAAAACAGACCCAAAAGTATATGTATCAAACAATGTGAACTAAAGTTTCTCTCATTCTGGAACCAATGGTCCATGTTCATTAGCAGACCCAAAAACATCAGGTGTTAACAGGTCATATATCAAGTGCCAACGAGCATACATTTTGGTTGTGTTCCTGATTGATTTTGGTAACACGTTAATGATCTTTCTCTACTCAAACAACCTTACTCGTTTTTCTTAGTCACCTTAAGACAGGCTTGCAATCTCTAACTTATCTAATTTCTCACATCTATCCAATGAGTTAATTTGATGGTAGCACCACCATTTGGGATACAAGATAAGATGCCCTTGCATCCTTGCAAATGTGTAAAGGGAACTAGGCTGGAGTTGGGAAAGCCACAGAAAAGCAGCTGAACTACAAATGGGAACCAGAGACTCAACCAATGCAAAACGACTTTCTAACTAATAATCCCACTTAAATCTTATGGAAGTCAAAGTGCTTTATAGCAATTATCAAATGAATCACCCAAACATCCTTGCACACCAGGAGGGAGAATGTATCATAATAGTCACTGAATGGATTGGAAAAACTGCACTGCAGAAAGGTGAATGACCAAAGATTACAAAATGAGTCAGGATTAGAACCCAAAATGGTCCTCAATGACCCTGATGGAGTCAACCGGTCCTAGCTAAACAAAGCACCTTTGTTTGCCTGTTTTAATTTTCTCTATATAACAGAGACAAGCAAAGGATTTTATCTTCTCCATGCTGACTGTTGTCTATTAGTTCTTTTTTGTTCCTCCATGTTTTCACTCCATAGTAATAGAAATGATGTTAGTAATATTTGAATAGCATCATATCTCACAAAGTACTTTTACATTTATGATCTCCCCTAATTAAGCAAACTCCCTTTCTGCATTCTGCATTTCTCCAACCCCTCACTCAAGCCGACTTGAAATTGTCAAAACCATGTATGAAATGCAATAGGGAGATTAGGGCTTCCTCTGAGTCACTATTTTCATTAAAGTTACCCAAGATACTGGCACCATCTTTTGTGCTTTTAATCGGCAAACACTCACTGAGCACCACTGTGTAGAGACAGTGCTAAGTACTAAGGATATAAAGATAATGAAGACAGTCTTCATGTGAAGGAGCTTATGGTCTAAAGATCGAAATAATTTACAAATATAATATCACAGGTGTCTCAGTTAGGGTCTGAATAAAATGTTCTTGGAATATCAATGAGGGAAAAATGAGTTCTTTTGGGGGAAATCAGAAAATGCTAATGTGCTGAATTGTCTTCATATCTTCTCCCCCCCATATCTTATCTCAACCTGCTCTGTACCCCACAGAGCTCACCATTGTGGGGAGCCTCGCCATGCTTCCTTGTTTACCTTTGAGCTTTGGGTAGGGTTTGACAATGGACAGTCCCTGCAGGAGATCAGAGGGCATGCAATGACAGGTTGGGGTGTTCAGTTTCCCAGATCCTTCCCCATACCAGTTACAATTTAGCAGTGACTATACTCCTCTATCACAGGCCAGCACTGTCATCCTAAAGTCCCAAGTCACTCTGTTTCCTCACCTGCTTCCTCAGGCCCAGAGATGATACAGGCTGCCACCCTTACCAGCCCCATCTGGTATTACCTTAACCCCTTGTAAATAATTTCACCATTAAGATTTTAAGAGATAAGATGTTAAGCAGGAGAGGAACTTAATGAGTTTAGAGTGGGTGGTTATTAAGTAAGGAGACCCTGGATTTGGGGTCCTAATTAGACAGCTGCTAGTATCTTGAGTTCATGCCAGAACGTGATTTAATGTGATGGAGCTCGGGATGGGGAGAACAAGATAACTGACTTGCATGATATATTTTGAAGTTGAATTGCTAGGCCAGGTAACCACCTGGACATTAGGGAAAGTGAGGGAAAGAGTGAAGCTGAAGGTAACTTCCAGGCTATCAGAAAGAAAAAAAATGTTCCTTAAAAAGACTTTAAAACTATGTGATACTTGTGATATATTTTAATTAAAGATAATTTGGCAAAAATGCTACTGTTTATGAATTGTCCTGGCCTTGCTTTTGGCAGGAAATCAACAGTCACCTTCAAGAGGGCTTGCAAAGCAAACTTTGCAACCTGAGTTCGTGTGTCCTTCTTTTTTTTTTATTGTTTTATTGCTTAAAGTATTACAAAGGGTATTACATATATGTCCTTTTTTTTCCCCCCCACCCTTGACAATCCCCTGGCCTCCTCTACCCCCCAGTGTCTTATGGCCATTGGTTATGCTTATATGCATGCATACAAGTCCTTCGGTTGATCTCTTACCCCCCTCCCTCCTGGCCCCAAACCCTCCCTGGCCTTCCTGCTGCGTGTGTTTTTCTCAGGTGCGTTCCTCGCACTATTGTGCAAGGATGTAACCATGCAGCCATGCAAAGCCGCACAGAAGAGCAGATAAAAATTCCTGTGGCGTTGATTCTTTCACACACATTATAGTCAATATCTATTGACAGTTTGGACACTGAAATTATCCTCCGTCTAAATATACTGGAAAGTAGAGGAAAGCATCCTACATTCTAACGTTCCTCTGAATGAGTGATAAACCTAATGTCATTATGCCAAGTGAAGTATGTCAGACAGGGAAAGACAAAGACCATATGTTTTCACTTCTATGTGGAATTTAAAAAGAAACAAGGATCAATTGCATGGTTGTGGGGAGGAGGGGAGGTTTGGTGAATGCGGTCAAAGGGTGCAAAACCTCCACTTATAATATTAATAAGGTCTGGGGATGGCAAGTCCAACACGATGGCTATAGTTGACAATACTGTATTATATTTTCAAAAGTTGCGCAGAGCACGAATCTTAGTTCTCAGAACAAGCAAAACAAATTGTAACTACGTGAGGTGATGGGTGTGAACTAACGCTACTGTATGAATCATGTCACAATACCTATATAGTTCACATTGTTCTGTTGTAAACCCTAAAGTTATCCAATGTTACGTGTCAATTACATCTCGATAAAACCGGAGGGGACATCTAGTGCTATTGCTGCTTTCTCTCTAGGACTCTGCTGCTGTTGAGGGAAGGCATCAAAAGGACGTGACCACCAATAACTCTTGAGTAGACCCAGGTAATCAGAGAGTCCTTATCCCCTCCCACCTGCCCCCGTTGTTGGAGTGTATGCACCATCCATCATGCCCAAAGCTGGAGCAGTTCCAAAAAGACAGCCTTGAGAGAGCAATGTGTTGTTAGGATCATCTGGAGTAGTATGTGACCACCCAGCTAAGGCCTCTATATATAAACTTTTAAGATTCTAGCTGACAAGTACATATATCTATTCATCTTGCAGCCACCCAGACAAACCTGG
The DNA here is from genome assembly GCF_014108235.1 of Myotis myotis. NCBI lineage: Eukaryota > Metazoa > Chordata > Mammalia > Chiroptera > Vespertilionidae > Myotis > Myotis myotis. The sequence continues at coordinate 205,702,485 of NW_023416324.1, read as the reverse complement.
TATGTAAGTTGCTTATTAAACCTGCCAACTACTCATCCTTGCCCTCCATGTACAGGGGCCAGATTTTATCAGGGACACTCCCAAGGGTCCAAACCAACAGCTGCCCGCCCGCACTTCAAATTTCCATGAACTTTCAATTTTACAAAATGCAAACAAAAGCTTCTTTAATTTTATCATCGGACTACTTCCACAGTGTCAAAATTCCTAGAAAAATGCCTGTGAAATATATACAGTGCTTTCGGGTGGGTATAGGCCTAGATGGAAGTGAACTCCAGAGGTCATACCAAGTCCATCCTTCTTCTGGAATATTATTAGTTAGATATTATAACCGTATTGCAAATCCATTCCAATTCTATCAACGATGGAAGTTGAACCTTAACAAATATACAGACTCAAATAAAAACAGAGCCTCAAATGATCTTAATATTTCTTCCACGTATGAAATTGGAGAGACAATTTGTTAAGTCTTTATAAGAAAACTGTTTTCTCCAAATAAAGCCACGCTGTGTCTGAGGAAGCAGCAACTTGTCTGGAGAGACTCTGGCACAGTGACACATGTAAAGTGTGCATGGGAAAAAATGAATAACATGTGCGAAATGTATGTACAAGGGTATTGCTGGCATTCCACATAATGGCTAAAGCCACGGGGAAGTGGTTCATTACATTGCCTGGGGAGCCAAGGAGATAGTTCTTTTGTTCAACCTCCTGCAGCCAACCCTTATTCCGGCAGCACAGTCCCATCACTGGCCGTCATGAGTAAGGGAGTGTCCCCAAAAGGAGTCACTCACACATGTTTGTGTCTTTCCACAAAGGCAGCTTTATGAGAGGAGACCTCCCCACAATAAGCCAATAGAGTCACATACAGGTTACACAGAGAGAGAAAACTTAGTGGTAGAAGCAAGCAGAGTGAGCATTTGGAGTTAAGTCCCAGTACCTGGTGGTCCCCCGGTGGAGAAACGGGCATCCATCTTAAGCCAGGCAGCTGCAGCGGTGGCACGTCCATGGAGTGGAAGTCCGGCAGGACTCCAACCGTGACCCATAGTACAGCCAAGTTCGCTGGGTGGTCTGAGCCCTGAATTCTTATAGCCACCAGGGGTCGAGGTCCCATTCATATCGGTGTCCAGATGGAGTCCTTATCCGAGTGTCCAGACTTGTAGTTTTGGGTGTTCTGGGCCACTCCTAAGGGCACTCCATTACCTCAGTCTTGACAAAGCACTTGACATAACTATCATGGCTGAGAGTGGTTCTATATTGGATTGTCAAAGGTGTTCTAAGAGTCTGCTCTGCTCTTGCTCCATATGCACTGGCTCACCAGTGTAGTCTACTCTCTTCTTCAAGTGAATATCTCTCTAAGGTTCTTGGGGTTCTTTCTTGTCTGCAGCCCTTGATCATTGCAGAGGTTTACTTAACACTGATTTTGAAAAGAAAACTAGTACCTCTTTCAGAAAGCACTGGAGTTTCTTATGCAAATTATCCCACCTAATTCTGCATACCAAAGGAAAAGGCAGCTGGTAAAAGTGACACAGCCCTTTTAAAGTGGCTCAGATTTAAAATATCACCTGTTCTTTCTCAAAATACTGCTCCAATGACGATTTTAAAAAAAAAAAAAAAATTACCTGCAAAAACAAGATGAGAGGAGACAATGGCAATAAAGCCTGGAAGTAGATGCAAAGCTGTAACTGAGAGAGAAAAATAGGTCTTATCCCCAAGTCAGGAATCAGGAGGACATCTGCCTTCTTAACAGAAGTACCCGGAGGCTAGAGAACAATAAAGCAATTCCTTCAAAATCCTGAGGGAAGATGACTTCCAACTGAGAATTCTACATTAAGTCACACTCTTATTAGAATATGAGAATAAGATGAAGATTTTTCCAGACATGCAATATTTCAAAAAATGTTGCTTCTAATTTACCTTTACTCAGGAAGCTACCATAGTGGGTGCTGCCCCAAAATGAGACAGCTTACCAAAAAAGTGGAAAACAGAAATGTAGCATCCATTCAGAACCAGCCACACAATTTGCTGGACCCAGTACACAATGAAAACATAGCAGGTCATATTCAAAATTTATGAAGAATTTCAAGGTGGCCACAGCAGAGCACGAAACCAAATGCAGGGCCCTTCTAAGTGTAATTGCACAGGATGAAGACCCCATGAAGCTCAGACTCTCAGGATCCAATCCAGGGGATGGAAGAGGGAATTCCCTGGATGCTGGTGAAGAGAGAAGTCTAGACAATCAATCACCAGTCCACACTGGAGGCAGAAAATGGAATGTTCCAAAAAAAAAATAACATCTTCAAGGAAAAGGACGGAATATAAAGATGACCTGATGTGTTCTAATGTACTGAGGGGATATTTCCATTTCTTGGGGAAAGTATAAGGAAGCTTTAATGGTGGTGTTAGTGGGGTCTCTCTGTGTTCCCATCTATTGCCGGTGGAAGGAGAGCTCTTGGGGTACCACTGGAATAAGAACTTCCAGAGGCCCCCACAAGAGGATGAGCTCTCATGGAAAGTTTTATTTCTGCAGAATTAAACCCCTGAGTTCTCAAGGTCCCATCTCCCTCCATCCCACCAAGGACAAAGTCCCTTTTCGTCTTCAGCAGAACTGGGATGAAAGCCAATGCGAGAGTTTCCGCTCCATCTTTGCACAGTCCGGCCCAGCGTCAGGCTAGCTTAGTTTGTGTTCCCAGCTGCAGTCCATTGAGTGTTGAGTCTGCATGGCCAAGGGCCATGCAACTTCAAGGGGAACATGGCTGGCTAGTGCTGGTCACAAAACAAGAGACTGCAAGGGCAGGCAAGGGGGCAAGCAAGGGGAAGTTTCTCTGGGGATTTTAACCTTCCAAAGTTTCACACACTTGCAATGGCTCCACCTCCTCTAGCCAATTGTGTTTTTCCCAGGTTAGTCTGACAGGCAAGTATTTTCCCTACACAAACCCCAACATTATTGTGCATGCATCCATCTTCCCTTTGTTGGATCCCTTCCCCCAGCGATCCGCAGGGAATGGACCAGTGGGTCCCTGGGGAGTGTGAAACTGCAGCTTCCTAATGAAGCTGCCCAGATGACCATGCTGGCCTTCCCTTTGCCCCCTTTCTATTATTAATGTTAATAATGAGCTCATTACTTCTGTGACAGTGGGTTCAGCTAAAGCAACCTTCTAACAAATCAATGACTGGCAAGTGTCAATATTCCATGACAAACTTGCTGAAACCATGTTGATAGACAAGCAAGAAGCTGACCTCTAGGCACAGTCTTGGGAGATGTAAGATGTGTATCTAAGCCCAGAGAATAAACATGGTAGGACAGTGGGACTTTTCTAAGAATTTAAAATGGAAGGAAGCCCTTGGCCAAATACAGAACAATATGTACAAAGACATGACACAGCACAAACAATTCAGAACAAGCCTGGATGAACTGAATGCTCTTGGATGATGTTGAGTGCCAGGATAGGAAAATGTTCTATATTCCTCTCTCATCACCCCCCACAAATTTCCATTCAAAGGTAGATGTGCTAGAAACATATGCTAGCAAACAGTTTCTATTTGGGACCCTATTAGGACCTGTAAAACAAGCACATTTTGTTTTGTGCATATTGATTCCAGTGTATTGATCTTAATTTATCTGCTGTAATTAAACTTGTGTAATTATTGCAAGGAAATTCAATGAAAACAGGCTCAGACATTTCTGTTACACCAACTCTCTTCATGTTGCTCTAGTTTATTGGGGTTCTCTTGTGGCTTGAAGGTAGGCATTCCAGATGAAAGTGGAATGCTCCTAAGAGGAAGGGGAAAGTGTAATAGGCACAGTTCAGAGCAGAATTACTTTTCCTTGAAAGTAGTTTTATTATTGTTCTTATGCATGCTGATTTTTTTGTTCTAACAGTAAAGAAAATCTCAAAGAAGAAACAAAAAAATAATCCCAAATCCCTGTATTTAGAGATGAGCACTGTTCACTTGTATGAGTAATCCTGCTGACATCTCCTTTTATACATATATACAAAGAGGAAAAGATGAACACTTCAACTAACAGTTAAACAATTACAAATGGCGCTCTGTTTTGCTCAGTGCATAGAGCATCGGCCTGCAGACCAAAGGGTCCCAGTTTGATTCTGATCAAGGGTACGTACCTTGGTTGCAGGCTCCTCTCAGGCCCTGGCCCTGGCCCTGGTCAAGGCTCATGTAGGAGGCAACCAATCAATGTGTTTCTCTCACATGGATGTTTCTCTCTGTCTTTCCCTCTCTCTTCCATTCTCCTTAAAAATCAATGGAAAAATATCCTCGGGTGAGGATTAACAAAACAAACACACACAAAAAAACAATTACAAATGGGCAGTAAGCAAATGAAAAGACACTCAACATCGTTAACCATCAGGAAAATGCAAATAAAAACCACAGTGAGATATCACTTCACACTCACTAGCATTGCTATAATCAAAAAGTTAGATAATAAATATTACTAAGGTTATAGAGAAATTAGAACTCTCATACACTACTGGTAGGAATGTAAATTGGCGCAGCCACCCTCAAATAGAATTATCATATGACCCAGAAATTCCACTCCTAGCTATATATCCAAAAGAATTGAAATCAGGAATGCAAACTGATATTTGTATGCTAATTTTCATTGCAGCATTATTCACATTAGCCAAAAGGTAAAAACAACCCAAGACTCTATCAACAAAGGAATGGATTTTTTAAAGGTGTTATATCCATACAATGGAATATTATTCATTCATAAAAAGGAATGAAGTTCTTTTCTTTTTCATTTTCTATTGGTATCCAGTGGACAGCTTACTGGTTAGACAATCATATACTTTCCATAATGTTCCCCTCGATATTTCCAGTGCCCCAATTGGCACCATACATAGTTATCACAGTATTATTGGCTGTATTTCCTAAGCTTTACTTACGCCCCCATGACTATTCTTTAACTACCATTTTGTGCTTTTTAGACCCTTTACCTCTTTCACCCAGTCCCCCAAACCCTCTCTCATCTGACAACCATCAAAATGTTCTCTATATCTATGAGTCTGTTTCCATAAGGCTTGTTCATTTATTTTGTTCTTTAGTTCCACGCGTAAGTGAAATCACTTGGTATTTGTCTTTCTTTGACTGACTTACTTATTTCACTGAGCATAATACCCTCTAGGTCCATGCATGATGCCACAAGTGGTAAGATTTCTTTCTTTTTTATGGCCAAGTAATATTCTAATATATATAGAGATAGATAGATAGATAGATAGATAGATAGATAGATAGATAGATAGACATAGACATAGACATAGACATAGACATAGACATAGACATAGACATAGACATAGACATAGACATAGACATAGATACCACCACTTTTTGTCCACTCTTCTATTGATGGCACTTGGGTTGCTTCCATACCTTGGCTATTGTAAATAATGCTGCAATGATCATAGGGATGTATATATTCTTTCAAATTAGTGTTTTTGGTTTCTTTGGACAGATATATACCCAGAAGTGGAATCACTGGGTCAAAGGGCAGTGCCATATTTAATTTTTGAGGAAACCCCATACTTTTTCCACAATGGCTGTACCAACCAGTGCATGAGGGTTCCCTTTTCTCCATACCCTTGCCAACACCTATCTTTTGTGAATTTATTCATGTGAGCCAAGGAATGAAGTTATAATACATGCTACAATGTGGATGAACCCTGAAAACATTATATAAGTGAAATAAGCCAGACAGAAAATAATAAATATTGCATTATTCCACTAATATGAAATATCTAGACTAGGCAAATTCAGAGACAGAAGGAAGATTAGAAGTTGTTATCAAGGACGGGGGTGGGGGGAGTTATTGCTTAAAGGTTGTAATTTATGTTTGGGTTGATGAAATGTTTTGGTAATAGCGGTTATGGTTGCATGATATTGTGAGTGTAATTAAGGCCACTGAATTGTGGATTTAAAATGGTTAATTATGGCACATCTTATGTTATATAATTATACCATAATAAAAAAAATTTAAGTAGGTTCTATTTTTAAAAAAGGAATGCAGTAGTGATACATACTACAGTATGGATAATCTTTGACAACATTTTGCTAAGCAAAATAAGCCAGTCACAAAAGATAGCATATTGTATGATTCCAATCTATGTAAAATGTCCAGAAGTGGCAAATCATGGAGACAAAGTAGATTAGAGGTTGCCTAGGGCTGCAGGCTGGGAGTAGGAGAGGGTGGAAAAAGTAGTGACTACTAATGGGTATAGCATTTTTAAGGTTGAGGGTGAAAATATTATAAAGTTAATTGTGGTGATGATTGTACAACTTTGTGAATATACTAAAAATCATTAAAATATAGATGATCGATAGGTTAATGGTATGGTATGTGAATTATATCTCAAGAAAGCTATCTTTTTAAATTGTGGCTTTCTCTGATGATGGATCAGTTGGACCATTTTTTCATAACTATTGGCCATTTGTGTTAACCCTATTGTAAATGGCTTGTTCGTGTTCTTTGGTCTGGTTGTTTTGTGTGTTTTTGTGTTTAACAGTGCAGAGTACCACTCGGAGTCTATATTGACAAGTATTTTGCAAGTACTTTATGTCCTTGAAGTTGGTTCAAAACGCTGCAGGTGGCATGCCTCGAGTCAAAAGAGGAGACCAGTTCTGAAGACGCTGACATCTTCTAACAGGTTGCTAGAAGTCTAACAGGTTGAGTTGCTTTTATTTGTAACAGAGTAAACACAGCATGGAAGGGCAGCACAAGAATACTCTTTGAATCTTCAGTGCCATACCAGCGGTTTCTAAATATGATCTCACATAATTCATCATGCCCATTTACAAAAGAAAGCAGCCAATAGCCCCAGGTTACACAGCCAGCTGTTGCAGCTGAGATCTGAATTTAGTTCTCTCTGCCTCCAAAGTGCTGGTCCATCTAAAGTGCCTTCTGAAGAGTATTGATCACACATGCATGACCAATTATAGGAAACGGTGACGATGCCCTTGGTACTTCTCAGTCCCACACGCCGACAGCTAGAGTCCTGCTGAGCAGCATTTTGAAGCTGGAGCTGTCAAAACACACATTTCCTCTATTGTCCAAGGGAGGCCACGCAGAGAGTTTTACCAACACAAACATGAATTCTCCAAGGTCCTGTGAGGAATTCTGAGCCTCCCGGGGTCATAAGGATTGCACTTGGCCATCTCCGCTCAGCCAAAGCCCTGATTCAGGATGTAGCAGTAATAGGTCAGAGGTCACACACATCAGGAAATGTCAAAGTCACAAAAGGAATGGTACACAGCCATCAAAAGAGCTAATGAATATTGTACTAGGGAAATTAGTTTGGAGATTCCTTAGGGTTAGATTATGCATCTGTGTAATTATGGATAGTGTCATCTGAGGATCAAATTAGTGAACTTAGAGTTTATCTACACAAACCTTTTGCTTTACAGCTGCAGAAACTGTAAAGGTGAGATCCTGAGATTTTAATGAACTATTTTACTTAGAAAAATAGCAGTGAGGAGAAGACAACACGGTTTCTGCTGACTCCAAGCTCCTAGATTTCTTGCCCTTCTTCCTCACTCCGAAAAAACCTCCAAAGTCAATTTTCAATGGCAAAACCCGTAAAAACTGTGAATTTAATATTTTCTAGCTCTCTGTGCTGCACTGGGAATTGTTCAACTCAAATTCCCTTTAGCTCTGAAGACTGGAAGAGAATATAATTCTCAACACTGCTCATGTTTTCAAGTCACATGTCTTCAGGTTGCTAAAAATTTCTGGTCTGCGAAACATAAAATGAAATGCCAGGATGCTATTTCTGATTGACACCGAAAGCAAGGAAGCAGATTTCTATCCACTGGCAAAATCTTACACTGATAGAGAGAAATTGCTAGTGATGAGCTATAAATGTTACCACATTGCACTGAGGAAGATTCCACTTCTCCTATTGATTGAAAGGAGAGGGCTTCCCTTTGGCCTCCTAAAGCCAGACTCTAATATTCCAAAATAAGACATTTGACTTTACTTTAAACTTCATTGTAAATGTAATTGTATTATGCATATGATTCAGCAAAGAAGAGTACAAAAAATGCAAATAGAGGTCAGGAAACACTTGCTTTTCTATCATCTTCCATTTCATTTGTATTTGTTTTCCTTCATTTGAAATTTAATTGTTTTAATATAATTTAATTTTTGAAATATTTATATAAATGGGTATGCTCAGAAATGCATATGAATTCGTTTTGCAACTAGATATTAAATGATACAAACCTAGCACAATAACTATAAATATATTTTTTGATCTTTATGTGTAATCTAGGACAATAGAATGGATTGCTCTAAAAAGAAAGTGTTCATTTAACTTTTAGAAAAATATTTGACATGATATGAAAATATCAATCAACCCTGTGCCACAGGCAATTCAAGATAAGCACACAAAATGTAACATAAGGAAAGTACTTAATGTTTAAGTCTGAGCACATATACACAGTGATATAGAATGCTGCTTCACTCCATGGTTAATGAACACAATGGTCAGACCTAAAAATAAGTATTTAGTTTATATTTTTATCTAACACATTTATATAACACTAGAGACCCAGTGCACAAATTCATGCACAGGTGGGGTCCCTCGGCCTGGCCAGTGATTGGGGCTGATGGGGGCCGATAGGGGCCAGCCAGCTGGGGGAAGGGACTGCGGGAGGTTGGCTGTGGGAGCACACTGGTCATTTGGTCAACTGGTCCTAACAATCACTTAGGCTTTTATATATATAGATATGATGCTATTAAATAATATGTACTTTATTTAATATATATATTTCACCATCCCAGAGTGACAGCTCACCAAATCACAGCCAATCCTGCCAAGACTCCATGGCGCAAAATGTGGCCCACAGCCCAGCTCAGCCCTAAAACAGTCACTGTGGGCTCTGGGTAATGACATTGCGTAGCAACGCCTGACTTCCTCTCTCTAGCAACTAGCCTCCTTGCAGTTTGTTCAGCCCAGGAACATGACTTGCTTTATAGCCAGGTGAAAACATTTCACACTTTAACCAAATGTCTGTGAAACATTTTCCCATGCCTCATCTCATTTGATCCTCACAGAAGTCCTAGAGTAGGTAGATAGGAGACTCAATGGAATCCTATTTTCTTTTCATTAGCTAGAAAATGGAGATTTAGAAAGCTTAGAAATTTGACCCGCTATTTAACTGCAGCAGTGTTTGACTATATTGTGTACAGTAAGAAAACCAACTGGGGATCATTGCAACCCGGGCATATGCCCCTGACCAGAATCGAACCCGGGACCCTTCAGTCCGCAAGCCAACACTCTATCCACTGAGCCAAACTGGCCAGGGCAACAACTGGTTTTCTTAGCCCAACAAATTTCAGGATATGGACATGGTTAATAACCACTTCACAATGCTATGCCAGGAGAAACAATTCTTACCTAAATGCCTGCCTAGGATCATAAAGCACTTCTGTGTCATTGACAATTCATCGGCCTACTGATAATTATAACTCACCTGGATATTTTCTGGCTCTCACTTTTCACTCACACTGATGCTCACATCCTTTGATTGTTGACGTCCCCCACACACGCACGCACATAATGCACGCATGCGTGTGCACGTTACACGGTTGAATATATTCTCCTCCAGGTGGAATGTTTTCATTAGACTGAAACATTTCATTTTCATATTGATCTACGGGGCCTTTTAAAGCTACTCCAAAGCCTCTTTATGCGACATACTGGCAATCAAACCACTTCATCTCAGAACTCCAGAATGTTTGCAAGATCACAGCTAATGGGTTAGCTTCCTGCATGGTGCCATGAGACTCAGTTCCCAGAACCAAATCATATCTGTCAGCTCTTTTCACAGCAGCTCATGTCTTCTCATTTGGTGTAGAGTATCACGCTGTGGCTAGCACCGAGCAGTGGAAAACAGCTCATACCAGGACATTGCTGTCATTTTTCCTAGATGGCTACACAATGTTAAGAAAGAACGTTCACACCTGCCAATTCTGCCAAATTTCTTCTCCTCCTGCCGCGTACCAATTAGTTTTATATTCTCTCGAGGAAGTTGAGAATGTAAAAACCTGTCTTTGGCAGCAATGTGACTGTCCTCTGCTACCTCAGAGGATGGTAGCATTCATCTTCTCTGGTGGATGGAGAAAGGTTTGAGATGCGATGGGAAATCGTTCCTGAGACGTGTCAATTCATTGTTAGCTCAGTAAACACACCAACTCATCTCCAGGTGGGTCAGACTCCTCGTGCCTCTCAACACCACCTCCTGAGACATTAAATGACCAAGCAAAAGGCAGAAACTTGGTCACTGTGTGACCGCAGTGAGAAAACCAACAGGGGATCAAACCCTCAACCCAAGTTTACACCAGTTGGTTTGGGTTACACCATCCCCAGCTCATCTGAAGAGCTGAGGTGATTTACATACCCCGGGCTGGCCAGGTTAAATGGCACAAAGAAATTAGTAATTGTAGGAAAATTAGTCCACTTCAGCTATAGTGCTGCCATATGAACCACAGCTTACAATTCTGATTAGAAAATGTACATTTGGACCATTTTCCGGAAAATGACTAAGACAAAACGCACCGATTGCACCTTGGAATTGGGTGCAGAATCAGAGATGTACCTTTGGAGGAGAAGAATCTGAGACCTAGAAGTTGTGAGCTTTTCTGTGTGTGGATGTGAGTAGTGGAAGATGGATATAAGGGTATTGGGAGGGGCTGGGGAGAAACAAACATGAGGGGTCATTAAAAACAATCTGTGATGAAGGGCCAATCTTTCTTCTAAATTGTATTTAAAAGTAAAATAAAACCCCAAAAGTCCAAGACATATACAATATAAACCCACAGATTCCATACTTGGTTGTTATAGCTATATCAGATCACTATCAAGCTATCTGAATGTTTACTCTCAATCACTCGCCTAACACCTAAGAAGAAATTCACAGGCCAATGCCTCACCTCACCTGCGAAAAAGCAGCTATTTCCTGTTGGCCTGTTGGCATGATAGATCTGGCAGGAGTTTAGGAACTGAGCTGTCGGTCTTTTCTATAGCTGTGACCCCCAGAGTTGCTCTGGGTTGCTGTATTCCAGCTCTGCAGCTGCTCTGGCTCCGGGTGAGCCAGGGAACACTGATTTTCAGAAGTGAAAAGCCTTTCTCAACCTTTGCCAACCTCTCTTGCACTCTTCTATTAGTAAAGATCTCTATGGTCCTGGGGCCTGAGGTTGTGTTCTCACCTCCCGGCTAGAGCAGCTTCCTAAATTATGTGCTTGTCTATGAGCTGCTGGTTTCACTGCTTGGAGAAGCTCTTTCTCTGGGCTTTTGGACACGCTGAAATGTAAATTTTATGGGGAATAAAACAATGGACTCCATGATCTTCATTCCACTCTCTCCCTTTAACACTTTAGATGTATTCCAGAGCTTACTCGTGGGCCCACTTCTGCTCACTGTGGGTTTTCAGTCTCAGAAATGCAACCTTTGGTGGACCCTGAGAAGAAAGATTCCCTTGATGTAAACTTGAGAAGAATTTACCTACTGAGCTGGACTCCCATGGTCAACTGAGGGCTCAAATGTTATAAATAATGAGAGTCTAGTTGCTATTTACTGACGGGGCTCCTCGTGCACTCTGCATGCAGGGAAGAACCGCAGGCTGAACTCTCGGCTCCTGCGCGATGCCCACTTGCTTACCTTGTCGGAGTCAACCTGCAGGGAAGCCCTGGTTGCCTCTTTCCACTAATGAACGGAGACCTGCCACATCCAATCAGAACTGCTCCATAACAACCACCCAGAACGTGGCCTGTCAGCACTGTGCAATTAGGAAACATCAGAACCCTGCGAATTTGGAGACCTCATTTACATAAATGAACCTGATCGGGAACCTGGGCGGGAACTCTCTGTTTAAAAAATGGCCTCCGCTTTGTCTCAGCCAAGCGCCCCTTCAGTTTCCACCCGAGGCTGAGTTCCCCTGGTTTGCAAACTGTTTCACATGAATAAAGTCTCTCCATTTTCTAATGTTCTTTGGGGAGATTTTGGGTTACACCGTCTCCAGCTCATCTGAAGATGATTTACATACTCTATTGACCAATGCTGCCCTGTCCCAGTCCAAATCGAATTTCACCCCTAACTGCCGGATGCTCATACTTGCCACCCACATCAAACTTGGGACAAGAACTTGACAGCAGAAACCCTCCCCAAGCATTCAGGAATGTAAACCCTGGAGAGCTGTTCTCTCACATCCCTTCAGGAGGGAAATGGAAGATTCATGGACTGTTGGTGGGATTTTTCCTGACTCCTGGTGACTGGCTAGGCAGAAAACAGGGCCGATTTATTTCTTGGCTGGGCCTCCTCCGTGCAAGCTCAGCCGTCTCCAGCCCAGCTAATGAGAAAGGTCAGTGGTGCCTTTTGAGCAAAGCAGAGAAATAGACCTCAACCAAACTGCCCATGTGCCTATGACTGAGGAGATGCCGCACTGAAGCGGAAGGAGGACGAAGAATAATGCTCAGGCCTAGTGAGCACCTCGGTGAGAAGTGTTTAAGGCCAGGGAGTGAATGCTGCTGCGGGAGAGGTCAGCTGTCAGCAGCTTCTGTGCAAAATTAATGACATAATGGGGCCGGTATCATGCTGCACTGTTCCTGTAGGAGGGGCTGGCTGCATGGAGAATAAAGGACGACTAGAGGAATAAGAAAGAAGAGGTGAAATAGGACAGGTTCCCAGCTCGATAACAGACCATGGCAGAGCACACAGAAGCCGAAAAATGCCGCCTAATTCCTTCCCGCAGTGCAATGAAGGGCGTCATATTTCTTAAGCAGTCGGTATGTTCCAGACACGGTATGAAGGTGATTTTCTATATTATGGAGGTAATATACTATTATCACCTTTTTATAATTGAGAAAGCAGTGATGCAGAGTAGTTAAATAATATGTCCAAGGTCATACAACCAGCTTTTCCAAACCAGGAAAAGCTGGAACCAATCTGTATCTGAATCCTAAGCCCATCTCCCATGTACCCATGACCACTGCAAATCAGATGGGTAAATGTCCTTTTTTAAATATGTTTTTATTGATTTTAGAGAGAAGAAAGGAGAAAGAGAAACATTGAATGCCTGCCTCATGCATGCCCCCCACTAGGGAATGAGCCTGCAACCAGGGTATGTGCCCTGGCAGGGCAACCTCTCAGTGCAAGGGATGATGCTCAACCAAATGAGCCACACCAACCAAGGCCAGATAGTAAATGTCTTTGATACAAGACCACTGTACACACTACTATCACTTAAATCCTACTACTCCTTCAAAATTATAGTGTGAATTCTTATTACATTAGGTTATAATTAAAGCACTAAGACAGTGCCTAGCCCAGTGATGGCGAACCTATGACACGCTTGTCAGAGGTGACACGCGAACTCATTTTTTGGGTTGATTTTTCTTTGTTAAATGGCATTTAAATATATAAAATAAATATCAAAACTATAAATCTTTGTTTTACTATGGTTGCAAATATCAAAAAATTTCTATATGTGACACGGCACCAGAGTTAAGTTAGGGTTTTTCAAAATGCTGACACACCGAGCTCAAAAGGTTCACCATCACTGGCCTCGCCCATATTTGTTAAATAATACAACATAGGAATAATATATGAAGCTTAAATTCGTGGTTCACAAACACAAATCTATTTGTCCTAATATTATCCAAAGAGATGTTATCTAAACAACTCTGTGGAACTGTATTCTATTAGATGACATTCCAATGCAAGAACAACAAGTACACTCCGAACCTCAGCACATCTATTTATCTGAGAGAACTTGATGAAAAAAATGAAATTTATCAAGAACATATCAGGTTTTGAGAACAACAGGAAATTATGCCAGCATTGGAGGTCAGAGTATTTTATGAAGCCCTTTGCTACCGATGTGACTGCAGTTTTATCTCCAACAGGAAGCTCTACCGAATATATCCTAACCAGGAACACAGTCTATCCAGTCAGGCCATCCCCAACGCCAAGCCAATGCGGGGCCTTTCACTTCAAACAAGGTTCGCTATCAGATGTGTTCTGTCTCTTCCTTGTTTTTACGTTCAGCCCATAAAAGCTTCCTGCCTCCTGCCCCATTTTGCAGTTCTCTGAAAGAAGACTATGTCCTTCCTGAAGTTAAAGGTTGTCTATAGCACCTGAATTGTCTTCTTTAATCATTTTAACACAAATAAACCAATCACAATAACATTGATATATAAGTTTAAATTATGTTTGCTTTAAAACCAAACTATTTTTCACATTCAGGAGAACCAAGATGGCGGCATAGGTTAACGCCAGAGATTGCTGCCTTGAACAACCAAATCAAAACACACCTAAAAGACGGAACGGACATCATCCAGAACCACAGGAAGGCTGGCTGAGTGGAAATTCTACAACTAGGAGGAAAGAGAATATCATACCCAGACTCAGAGGAGGCGCAGTGCTGAAGTGAAATACTCAGGTACGGAGTGCGCACAGAGCGGGCTGGTGGCGGAGGGTGCGGTTGATGCTTTCAATCGGGAGGGAGTCTCAGATTCTGAGCTCCAGATCCGGGCGAGTCTCTAGGGACCCAGACTCAAACGGGAGAAGCGGGACTGTCTGACTTCAGTCGGAACTCGAAGGCAGCTTTCTCTCCGAGGTTTGCAGCGGTTGCTGGGACTCTGTGAGGCAGAGCCCCTAGGGACGGAACTGAGAGCTGCCATAACTGCTCTCTCCGGCCCACCCTGTTGATCCGGAGCCCGAGCGAACCACCAGCCCCGCCCAAGCCCTGCGCAGAGCCATTTGCCAGATAGCCTCAGGCAAAGGCTAGATTAGCACCTCCCTAGAGGACAGAAGTTTTCCCTCTGCAGACACAGCTGATTCTCACAGGCAGCTCGCCTGGAGGTCAAATCCCCCTAGTATTAACTACAACAATCAAGGCTTAACTACAGGAGGACTGCACACAAAGACCACTAGGGGGTGCACCAAGAAAGCATAAAAAATGCAGAGACAAAGAAACAGGACAAAACTGTCAATGTAGGATATTCAGTTCAGAACCACTCTTTTAAGGTCTCTCAAGAACTGTCTAGAAGCCGCTGATAAACTTAATGAGATCCTCAACAAATCTAATGAGACCCTCGATGTTATGATAAAGAACCAACTAGAAATTAAACATACACGGACTGAAATAACGAATATTATACAGACTCCCAACAGCAGACCAGAGGACCGAAAGAATCAAGGCAAAGATTTGAAATGCAAAGAAGCTAAAAACACCCAACCGGAAAAGCAAAATGAAAAAAGAATCCGAAAATACGAAGATAGTGTAAGGAGCCTCTGGGACAGCTTCAAACGTACCAACATCAGAATTATAGGGGTGCCAGAAGATGAGAGAGAGCAAGATATTGAAAACCTATTTGAAGAAATAATGACAGAAAACTTCCCCTACCTGGTGAAAGAAATAGACTTACAAGCCCAGGAAGCACAGAGAACCCCAAACAAAAGGAATCCAAAGAGGACCACACCAAGACACATCATAATTAAAATGCCAAGAGCAAAAGACAAAGAGAGACTCTTAAGAGCAGCAAGAGAAAGAAACTCAGTTACCTACAAGGGAGTACCCATACGACTGTCAGCTGATTTCTCAACAGAAACTTTGCAGGCCAGAAGGGAATGGCAAGAAATATTCAAAGTGATGAATACCAAGAACCTACAACCAAGATTACTTTATCCAGCAAAGCTATCATTCAGAACTGAAAGTCAGATAAAGAGCTTCACAGATAAGGAAAAGCTAAAGGACTTCATCACCACCAAACCAGTATTATATGAAATGCTGAAAGGTATCCTTTAAGAAGAGGAAGAAGAAGAAAAAGGTAAAAATACAAATTATGAACAACAAACATGCATCTATCAACAAGTGAATCTAAGAATCAAGTGAATAAATAATCTGGTGATCATAATAGAATCAGGGACATAGAAAGGGAATGGACTGACTATTCTTGGGGCGGGGGAAGGGGTGTGGGAGATGCGGGAAGAGACTGGACAAAAATCGTGCACCTATGGATGGGGACAGTGGGTGGGGAATGAGGGTGGATGGTGGGGCGGGAACTGGGAGGAGGGGAGTTATGGGGGGAAAAAAGAGGAACAAATGTAATAATCTGAACAATAAATATTTAATTAAGAAAAAAAAAAGAAAAAAAAGAAAACCAAACTATTTTTTTAAATAACAATAGCACAAAGGCCAGCAAAAAGAGAAAGAGACTGGTAACTACCGAAGATTTAAAGATATTTAAGAGCTCTAGCCCTAGCCGGTTTGGCACAGTGGATAGAGCGTCAGCCTGCGGACTGAAGGATCCCAGGCTCGATTCTGGTCAAGGGCACATGCCCGGGTTGCGGGCTCAATCCCCAGTAGGGGGCGTGCAGGAGGCAGCTGATCAATGATTCTCTCTCATCATTGCTATCTCTCTCTCTCTCTCCCTCTTCCTTCCTCTCTGAAATCAATAAAAATATATATTAAAAACAAAAAAAAAGCTCTATTCACCTAATGCAATGTGAGGCTCATATGGATTACCATGTAAGCAAACCAACTATGGGAAAAGTAGTAAAATTTGAACACAGATTGGACTTATATGATGCTAAGTAATTATGAAGTTTCAGATGTAGTAATTTTATTAAAATTAGGTTTAAAAACTAATCAAAACTATTGTGGATGAAAAAGGGGCCCCTTACACCTGACAAATTCAGAGGAAGCCAATAGGGGTTTTTACAAACCCAGAGTCCAAAAGTAACCTCACAGGGTGGTATGAACATAAAACTTTCTAACTAATAACTGGTCATGGTTGATAATCACGACCTAGGCCTGTAGGCTTCCTTAGCAAAGGTTCAATCTTTGCCTTTGTGTCCATCATTAACTATCCTGCACTCACCAATGTAAAAGGAGTGTGTGTCTCTCCCTCTGCTTTTTATCCAGCCCCAGAGATTGCCCTACATTGCTTTCTCCTGCATCCCTAATCTTCCACCCATGGATTTAATGTAGCCCTCCTTACAGCTCCTCTTTTGATTCTATCATATACAAGACTGCCATTCTTCAGAGCATTTTCTCAATCCATTGAGATCTTGCTTCCTAGCAACTGAGGTCGATTTGGCTCAAATAAACTCCTATCAAACTTTTTCCTAAGGCTGGGTGTTCTTTCATCAACACTATTAAAGATAAACCTAATAGAGATGCAGTATTATCTCTGGGATTGGCATCAAAACAATGTGAAGAGAGATGGAGAGTGGGTACAGGTCAAATTAAAATTGGCTGTGTACTGATAATTATATGATTGTTGGAGCGGAGTGATGGGTACATGGAGTTCATTACACTAGTCTCTCTCTTTGAATCTGTTTGAAATTTTCCATTATGAAAAGGTTTTGTTTTTTTAGTTTATTATTCAGCATTAGTTCTAGCACTTACCTCACCTTGTGCCTCATTTTCATTCAAATAAATATGAATAAAAATGTTAATTCTAAAAATAATAATTATACCACATACAAGCATTTTCACTCTTTTTTAATAAATCATACCCTTTTATTTCTGTTAACCTTTCCAGGGAACAAGCCACATCAGTCTTCATTGTTGTCCCTCTGTCGACATCCTCTCATTATTCATTTCTTCCAAGTGCCTGTGGACAGAATAGGGCATCCCTGGCAGAAGGAACAAGTCCAAGGAGCCCAGCTACCTGTTGATGTGTGCCCCTTGAGGGGGCCAGAATGAATTCAGGGTTCCTTTGGCTGCTCTGAATACAATCAAGGTCTCCTCTACTCCTGGGCATCACTCACTGCCATAGACACCCATCCTTATTCCTGTGTGATCAAGAGATTCTGAATAGAGTCTGTATCATCCCCACTGTGTTGGGCTGATAGTTCTTCATGTGTGATTCCTGGGCAGGGTGACTCCAAGGACTCTGAGTGATTCCTAGGAGATGTATAGAGGAAAATGAGGTTCTATCTCCTTCCCAAACAGAACAGGAAAACTCTTGGCTAGCCACAAGGAGATATTGGCCTGGGGCTGATGCCAAACAGAAAGAAACAGTGGAAATTCCATTTTCCCAGCAACAAAAAAATATAAGCCAAAATCATGAAGCACCTTGTGGAATCTAATTTCAGAGGCTGGCACATTCATTTGTTGCAGAAATTTCTTTGACAGTAATGCCTAGGCCTGCCCGGAAGTGGAATGATCACAGCAGTCTGGAGCCCACACCATGGGCACTCCTTGGATTAAAAAGTGTAATTTTCTGTTTCATATTTATGAATAAACTAGAGGCTTGGTGCATGAAAATTCATGCACTTGGGGTGGTGGGGGAGTTCTCTCAGCCCGGCCTGTGCCTTCTACCAGTCCAGGACCCCTCGGGGGATGTCCATCTACCAGCTTAGGCCTGTTCCCCAGGGGAATCAGGCTTAAGCTGGCAGTCAGACATCCCTCTGGCAGCCCGGGAGCCCTCAGGGGATGTCTGACTGACAGCTTAGGCATCCTTAGCATGGCTGTGGAGGTGGGAGAGGCTCCCGTCATCGCCGTTGTGCTCTCTGCTGTCAGCCCTTCTTGCAGCTGAGCAGAGCTCTCCCTGTGGGAGCACACTGACCACCAGGGAACAGCTCCTGCGTTGAGTGTCTGCACCTTGGTGGTCAGTGTGCATCATAGCTACAAGTTGTTCCCCTGTTAAGGTCAATTTGCATATTACCCTTTTATTATGTAGGACTAGTGGCCCGGTGCACAAAATTCATGTGGGGGGGGGGGGGGCGTTGTCCCTCAACCCAGCCTGCACCCTCTCCAATCTGGGACCCCTCAGGGGATGTTCAACTGCCAGTTTGGACCTGATCCCACAGGCAGTCGGATATCCCTCTCGCAATCCGGGACCACTGGCTCCTAACTGCTCACCTGCCTGCCTGCCTGCCTGATCGCCCCTACCCACTCTGCCTGCTGGCCTGCTTGCCCCCAACTGCCCCCCCTGCCAGTCTGATCACCCCCAACTGCCCCCCACTGCCAGCTTGCTTGCCCCTAACTGCCCTCCTCTCCTGGCCTGATCACCCCTAACTGCCTCTGCCTCGGCCCCGCCACCATGGCTTTGTCCAGAAGGTCTTCCGGAAGGTCTCCTGGTCTAATTAGCATATTATCCTTTTACTACTATAGATATGCAGCACATTCTGTTTCCAGATATGGCAAGAGGTAAATGTACTTATCTGTTAACCTCTTTTGCCCAAGGAATCTCTCATTTCAAGGAAGAATATTTCCACAGACAAGTTAAATGAATGTTTTAACTTTGGTTGATTTATTCAGTGGACTGTTAAGGCATTCTGTTTTTAAGCCTTGTCATTTACTTGTGTAGTTTTGGCTTTGGTATTCAAAACATTCCAAATGCCTACCTTCTTTTGTCTTTCCACACATTTTTAAAGGTGTCAGGGGAATTTCATTAAACCCAGTAAAATACTGATTGTGCAAATTAACAAGTGCATATTATCTATGATATTGTTGCAGAATATTCAACTGAATTCCAGGAGAAGCAAGTTCTGGTCCCAGCCAGTCCACTCATGAATTATTTGAGCCTTAGCTGGTTTGGCTCAATGGATAGAGCATTGGCCTGTGGACTGAAGGGTCCCAGGTTTGATTCCAGTCAAGGGCACATGCCTGGGTTGTGGGCTTGAACCTCAGTAGGGGGTGCACAAGAGACAGTCAATCAATGATTCTCTCTCATCATTGATGTATCTATCTCTCTCTCCCTCTTCCTTCCTCTCTGAAATCAATAAAAATATATTTTAAAAAATAAAATAAACTATTTGATGTTAGGTAAATTATTAAATTCCTAGGAGCCTCTGTAAAAGGAAGGATGCAGATTAGATGAATGATGATGGTTATTCAAAATCTCACATCCAATGAAATAGTTATTACCTTAATAACCTTTAGTTTATAGCTATTTGGTTTTCTCTGAGATGATAGAGATTTGAAACATGATATTAAGCCTCTGTAGGGAAGAAAAAATAATTTGTCCTCCTACCCTTTAAGTTCTTCTAGCTGGACTAATGATCCAATTAACCTGGGACAGATAAACAGAAGAAAATGACCAAATTTATTACGTATGTACATATGGGGATTACCCAAGGACAGATCAGGCAGTTAAGATATGGCATATGAACCTTAATATGCCATATTGAGCTAAGGAAAGGAAGGTAGGGATGTGGTTTGGGACTTCAAAAGACAAGAAGACTATTCACATGGAGACAGAAATGCAAATGTTTGGTTCATAAATTTTTGCTGAGCCATCATTAACAATGAGACAAACTGAGGGCTTTTATCAAATGGGCCTTGCTAGATTCCTCCATGTCTAGCACACTAGTTCACATGAAACAATACTTCTCTATGATGATATCTCCCTTCCTGGAACAGGCCTTCCACAAAATTCCTTTAGGTAGTTAGGGGGAAGGTCAAAGTTTTTTTCCCTGCTCTTTTGTTTCTTAAAAATAACCATCTTGCAATAATCAATACCCTATAAAAGGCAGATTTTGGAATGATCACAGCAGTCTGGAGCAACTCCTCACCTCTAAGAGACTAACCTCAAACCAGAACTCAATTACGCTGCTCCATTTTATTTGAAAAATGGCCATTTGCACATGACACTCCCTTCCTGAGGTTAGCCCCATCGAGAACACCAAATTACAGATCAGACGAGGCTTAATGAACTTGTGATCAGAACATATGTCATTGTGTGGCTGAAAACCTACTTCCTTCTCACTAAAATGGCCTGTTAGACCTCAGCCATTATAGAAATATAGCAATTTACATACTCAACACTAATCAAGAGAATCATAGCATTCTCTTCTGATGAATGCTAGAGAAATGCCTTTAATGTCCATTCCCCACTCCCTATGGCCTGGGAGCCCACAGCTGTGACATGACTTCACCTCTATTATAAATAATTAGGTAATGACTCTGACACTGTTTGCTTTTGTCCCTGTAGTAGATGCTTGTCCTGCCTCAGCCACATCCCTTGGCTCACGGGATTTCATTACGGCTGTGAGGGACAATTCCATGCAAGTGACCAGCATCCTACCTCAAGCCATGCTTGGTGTCTCTCAAATTTAGGACTTTCTCTGAACCCACTCAATGCAGCACAGCCCACAACTCTCCCAAACAGGCTGAAGAGGTCATAATTTACCACCCCAAAATATGCCTCTTTGACATGAGGATTATTTTGAGCTGAAATTAACAGTTTTAAAACTTTCTAAAATTTATAATAAGTACTTAAGCATTGAAAGAATATATACTAGTATAGCCCTAGCCTGTTCGGCTCAGTGGATAGAGCATCAGCCCTCGGAATGAAGGGTTCAGGGTTCAATTCCGGTCAAGGGGATGTACCTCAGTTGCAGGCTCAATCCTCAGCCCGGGTCAGGGCATGTACGGAGGCAGCCATGCGATGTGTCTCTCACATTGATGTTTCTCTTTGTCTTTCCCCCTCTCTTTCACTCTCTGTAAAAATCGATGGGAAAATATCCTTGGGTGAGAATTAACAACAACAAAAAGAGTAAATATATTTGCATTCATTAAATCCGAAAGTAAATTTACATTTCCCAAACCAAAATTCTCTCAAGAGTTTTTAAGGAAATTTTATTTATATTATTACTTTGCTTTCACTTGGATTTTTTCACTTGAATTGTTTCACCTTTAAATAAATGTCTCTTGTACAAAATACTAATAATGCCCTGCATTTGCATAGCACTTTCAGGTATTGAAATGGCTTTAATTTGAATATTTTTAACTGAGACTCAGAAAAAAAAATTTGTGAAGTAATAATAATACCCCATTTTGCAAATGAGGAAACTGAGGCCACCTTGCTAGTAAGTAGCAGTGCCAATATTCAAATCTAAGTCTTTCAGCTCCAAGTTCAATCATAAGCCATATGTCCCTTATATATTAACATTTTCTTGAAGAAATGTTATTTTTAAATTGTTTCAACTATCCCACAGAGTGAAATAGAGGCACACTTCTCGGCAGTGGTATTCAAAAAGGAGTGAAAAGTGGTCTTCTCCCTCATGGAATGAACAACAGAAACAAGTAGCTGTGCCAGTTCATCAAGAAGAGACACTGGTCCTCTCCCAGGCGTCTGGACTCCAAGAAAGATGCTTTCATCGAGTATGCAAGACAACAGCAGCAGCCTGATAAAACACGAGAGCTTTAAAGGACTCATCTTGATTTATCAAATCAATGATCCATAAAGTCAAAAATCTCTCTAAAGTAGAACTTGACATGATCGACTATAACAGTTCTGTTAATGGCATCAAGTTAATGGCATTCTTGCATTTGTTCAATAGAATATAGCAAATCTTAGAGACACGCTGCTCAGAAAGAAGTGACCATTGATCAATGACACGATGTGGTGGGGGGTTAAACTGGAGCCTCAAACAAGTGCCCCCTGTGGTTCCACCTATAATTCTGCCACGACCTGCTTCTGTGTGATGCTCTTGACCTTGCCGTGCTCCTGTCTGACTCATTAGCAGTTACATTTTGAGGAAGCAGATCCCTATCCCTCCTACAAAATGTTTACTCTGTAAAGTAGTAAATGACTTAAAATGATTATGATGCATGCTGACCACCAGGAGACAGACGCTCAACATAGGAGCTGCACCCTGGTGGTCAGTGCGCTCCCACAGGGGGAGCGCCACTCAGCCAGAAGCCCTGAGCAGGGCTCACAGCTGACGAGCACAGCAGCAGCAGCACTAAAGATGTCCGACTGACGGCTTAGGCCCACTCCCCTCTCTCAAGAGGACGCAGGCCAGGCTGAGGGACCCACCCTAGTGCATGATTTTCATGCACAGGCCTCTCGTTTAATCATTAAGTCCAATGAATAGGGCACAGCAACTAGACAAGCAGGCCATCAGGGATGGGGGTTAGGGAGCTGAATGGCCCAGCTCAGGGCAGCAGAAACTGAGGAGAGTGACAGGTTCATGTGTGTAGGAAGGCTACCCAGAGTGGGGTGCCAGATCCTAAAAGAGTGAGAGATCAAACCCATGGAAGGGTGGTCTGTGCAGGGTGTCACTTTCATGATTGTATCCGAAAAACTCAGCCTAATGAATTATTATAAATATTTGGTACATATTAATAAGAGGATCAAATAGATGAACTTTAATTCACATAAAATAAAACTAATATGTGTAACCCGTAAGAAACTGCATACCTTTAGTCATATCCTTATTCTAAACACTCTCCTGAGCTTAGATGAAAACAAACTGATTAAAACAAATAAAAATGAATTAATTTATCATATGATATAAATAATAAAAAGAACGGAGAGGAATTGAGCAAACTAAATTTGACTTAGCTATTATCTATCCTCAACCCCACACTTAAGAAGTTGAGAAAATCATTCAATGGAGTGCAGCTCTATTTAGCTTCAGAGCTTTACAAAATGAGATCTGTTAAAGTCCTTGTTTTGACCATTCTGAATTATTTTCATACAGATTTGACTATGAAACAAATGAGTCTCGCATCAAATCAAAAGAAAGGAGAGAATTTTATGGTTGAAGAATATACAACCTCTTTCTTTTGTACAAAATTTAAGGATGTGTATAATTTTTTAGAATTTGATTCAATAATTAAATATCACTGATAGCGTTTGCCTCATTATAGCAGTGATTGATAACTGGTAAAAATAAAGATGCAGATTGCCATTCCAGCTTGCCAAGTCTGAGATGGGTGTTTCAGAATGGTGTTCTCTCCACCAGTCTTGGATAGATCGTTATTTCAGCCCACGTGTGATTACAGCTACCGCTTTTTCAGTTGGTCTTTCTTAACCAATTACACGTAACTGGAATGTGTCCTTTGGTCATAGAAGGCACCTTATGCAATGAAAAGGGGACAGCACAAGGTCAAGAGCCAGCTCTGCCACAATCCAACCATGACTTCGACAAATCACTTAACCTCAGTATGTCCCAGTTTCCACTCCTATAAAATTAGAGTACCAAGCAAGACAGTTTCTAATGTTTCTTTGAACTTACATATTCTTTATTTGCATTCAGGATATTGTCTTAACTAAATTGCAAATCAACAACTGTAATTTCTGCCCTGACCGGTTTGGCTCAGTGGATAGAGCGTTGGCCTGCGGACTGAAGGGTCCCGGGTTCGATTTCAGTCAAGGGCATATACCTTGGTTGCGGGCTCATCCCCAGTAGGGGTTGTGCAGGAGGCAGCTGATCGATGAGTCTCTCTCATCGATGTTTCTAGCTCTCTATCCCTCTCCCTTCCTCTCTGTGAAAAAATCAATAAAATATATTTTTAAAATTTTTTTTTAAAAAAACACAAAAAAAACCCCTCTAATTTCTTTTTCATTTTTTCACCGTGTTTGTAGAGTTCTTTGTGCTTTGTTTCTTGGGTTTGCAGGGGTTTTTTTTATTTTCTTGTTTGCTTGTTTGTGGGTTGGGTTTCTGTTTTGGGGGGGGGGGTGTTGCTTATCAGAGGACTTCATGTAGGTCAACAAACTGTCAGTAACCTGTCTTAAATTGGCAGGAACTTTTTACAGGAGAGAGTAGAAGTTATCCATTCCAAGCATGCTATTTCAGTGGGTAAGTTTATGGCTTTAATTTTGCACCTGCTAAGAACATGTATTCGTTATTGGGA
Organism: Myotis myotis; assembly: GCF_014108235.1. NCBI lineage: Eukaryota > Metazoa > Chordata > Mammalia > Chiroptera > Vespertilionidae > Myotis > Myotis myotis. Next base: position 205,677,873 of record NW_023416324.1, on the reverse strand, counting down.
GTCATGAAAGCCTTCTCCATTTCAGATGCCCCTGTTTGTCTTCTGGCAGGCATACCTGAGGGCCAACCCAGTAATATAAACCATGTTAGAGATCCAGGCTATTTTTAGGGTACCAATGAATCAGGAAACATAGTAGAAACATGTATTATTGAAGCAGTGAATGGAATCCATAAAATGTAGAATTTCTATAAAATATACCATTACTACTTCAATATACATCTAAATTAATTTGCTTATTAAGGCTTTTTTAGAAATAACAATTTAACTTTCTTACAAATGAGCATATTAAGTATTGATTTAGAACAAATGAGCTATGAATCTTGATATAACTAATTAAATTTTTAATGTTTTTAATGCACATAATTTATGGCTTTTGTTTCATTGTGTGAATTGTTTGTAGAATATAAGCTTTTAACAGTGTGATGAAAGGACAAGGGTTGCTAAGTAACGTAATTTGTCCCACATAAGCTAACTTTCTCAGAGATTAAATGTCAAAAGTGAAGAGCTCTTTATAACATTAAATAAAATATTACTTTAAAAAAATCAGGTGTCTATTCTTCTTTAGAGGATCCATTTCTAATAGTCACTATGATTACTGAAATACAGAATGGTTGGGGACTGCGCAGAATAAATAAATCAAGACACCAAACTCAAATGCACGACACAAGATGGACTTACATCTCACACATCAGAGTTCTAGTCTCCAAAAATCTTAAAGAATTTTACAGCCTGGATGCTAACACTTGGTCCTAGAGATACAAGCAGCATTTTCATTTTTTCAAGGAAAAACAACTAAGGTACAGATAATGCAGTGAAGAATATTCACCCATTAAATCACAACTATAGAGTTGTTTAGAGAGGGCATGGGGGGAGGGGTGCCCATTGTTCCTTGTGGCAATTCTAGAATATGAACTAACTGTGTAATTACCCTTAAAGAGTTTAAGGTAATGGAGAAGAGCTTAGACATTATTATATATTTGAAAACCCAGGAACCCACACAAATGTAGTCAGAGCCTATAAACTCCAGAAATAATTTGCAAAAAGCATGGAAGTCAGACCAGGAATGATAACAACACAGCAAGCATGGCGTGGGAGTTCATTTCTGCCTTTTCATGTCTGTAACCACAGTAAGGGGCACCGGACCTCAGCACAAAAGAAGTGCTCTCTAAATACTGGTGGATTCAATAAATGAATGAACCTCAATCTCAAATCTGTAGTCTTTTTCTCTTGAAAAATCAGAACTTCTTGTCCTGTGTCTGACTCAGCATTTGGCATTTCCCTTTCTGCTCATTCCCTCTTTTGTGCTTTTCTGGGCTTACATAAACTCCTCTGGCCATACCAGCCACATAAGCACAACATGACAGAAAGATTTGCATCCCATCCCTTGATCATTCAGGGTAAAATATGATGGTTTCAATTTCATTGCCCTTTGAGAACCCAATTTAAAATGTGTATAATCTTTGTCCTCTCCAAACCAACAGTTTTTATTCAACACTTAATAAAATATATTAAAGATTCTTTTCCCACATGATTCACAATGCTAATGAATTCATCAATCCCATTATCACACATCTTTCTGTAAATGTCAAACAGGATGTAGCCAACAAGGTCATGACTATTGAACATAAGTTCACGGTTGTACACATTTGTTCTTGACAGAGGTCATCTATGGATAACCTTTGACTTTCCATGCTTCTATCACTTAATGTCAATAACTGCATACAATTTCCACATTGCTCTGTCACTAGGTGTCACAATTATCAAGCATCTATGCATATTTTATCTTTTAAATTGATATTTTTATTACTTTATAAATGTCCTGTTTCTGAAAACGGTTTAAAACACTTTAACATTTTTCAATATTTATTTTCATATGAGACTCATGAATGTTTTCACAGACAGTCTTAGATGGGGTTTCTTAGAGGCTGAGCCTGAGATAGGGATCCTTATGCAAGTGGTTTATTGAAAGAATGTTTCAGAAGAAATTTATGAGAACACAGGGTAGGGTGGGGGTGAAGCGAAGCAAAGATGCGGTTTCAGCTGAAGTCTAGTCTCAGCCTGATCCCGTAAGCAGTTTTGGAATAAGAGTGACCCCACAAAAATTGTCCTACCTTGAGGCAAAAGGGTAGGGTGTGCAGCTGTGGCCTTTAGCAGCGAATGCTCACGGCAGCTGGGGGGTGGATCCCAGATTTCTTTTATGACATTGAATTTTACCAAAGAAAAATTGAACTTCCTATGGATGGATGGTTGAGTTTATTGTCTTAGTAGTGTATGTATGAATCATGTTTTCAATATGTAAATATTTTATGTAAAACAATAAAACTACAGTAATTAGTAACTTGACACTGGACAACTAAAAAATTATAAAGCAGACAAAAAGAGAATGCTTAAATGGTGCGTGTAATAAAACCTTAAGTTCCAAACACAGTCTTATCCCAGGAATTCAATTCTGGAAATTGCATTTCATGAGAACGATAACCACTGTGCAAAATTTCAGTATAGTTTGCAGCTTTCACATTTTGATGTCATAAATAGTGGTAATTCTGTACCACCCAAGTCAACAGCAGATTTACCACATGGGTGGGAGTTTTGCTTTCGTCAATGGTCACGGGCCCGCTTTGCCAAAGGCCCTCTCAGGGAGCGTGGTGATGGAGAGAGCACTATTATAAGTTAGAGCCATTTGGCAACATAAGCCTTAGATACTCCATTTAAACCTGTCCTCTGACTTACAGTGTGCCTCCATTTTTTTCATTCTCACCCTTCCATGTTGTGTCTCACAGGTTCCATCATGCCTTCTTCCATGCCACAGATTGCTTGCTCCTCTTTCACAGGGATGGCTATTAAAGAAGCAAGAGCGCCTCGCAGGAGGCTCAGGGGGCGGGAGGAATCAGAAACAGCCCTGTCTCTTTCCCGTTTGTGCTTGTATACATTTGTGACCAAGTCCATCATTTGGAGACCGTTATGGACAGACATAAAGGCTACGCTCTGGTCTTCCTTGTTGCTTTATCAATATGGATCAATGATGGGGAACAGATGTTCTGAAGGCTGGCACATGCCCAACTTATAGGGTTACCGAGGAACCTGGAGCATCTATTTGCTTGTGTATGGCTGCCTTGACCTAGAGGCAATAAGTGAAGATCAAGGATAAAGATGTAGAGCTATTAAAAAAAGAAGAGGGGAAGTAGTGACCACTGATAGCATTCATGTAAGAATAATATATGATACAGATGCTGATAGAACTTCCTATATGATCTTTAAGATCTGGAAATACACAAATTTTACAGGAGAACATAGCAACCACTCTATCTGTGAAGAAGTGAGTACTATGAGTTCTATGGGAGAGCTAGATAAGCTCACGATCCACAACCCACAATCTGTAGAGACACATGTTCCAAAACAACTCTTAGGAGGAGGATTTTGGTTCAGATGAAAGGTATGCCCTTTCATGAATCCTGGAGGCTGGAGCTGGGGAAGGATAAGTGCAGACTTGAACTTGGGGTTTGAGAATTTTCTTCTCTAGGCAGTCAGTATCATTGGGGCACGAAGCCAGGTTTGAAATCCATCTGCTTCCTTTTTTCAGAGAGCTTCATTTCAATCTGGGATCTAACCTATGCCATAGCTCTTTTAATTTATACAGTTTTATCTAGCCAAGCCTTGGCTACATTTGGGAAAATATTAGGAAGTTCTTTAGGGCTTTACTTTTTTTTTTAAGCAATTAATGAGTTACTTTTGAAAGGACATATTCATGTCAACTATTTCCCTCTTAACATTTGATAACAAATGGTACACAGAGAAGTTAATGGCTTGTCTGATGCCACACAGCTATTTAGTGAGCAGTTGTAAATTATTTCACAATCCTTTTTATCTTAATCATGAATTCCCACTGGCAGGCTACATATTAAGTAACTGCATTTCCCTTCTGAAGATTCTTTGTCCCAGAAGCACTTTATGATCAGCAATACTAAACTACTTGTACCGTGATATTTCCCACTTTTGTGTCTCCTTAATTGTTCCCTCTTCCTGGAAAGTTTCCCACCCTCACTCCAGTCTCTACATTCACACTCCCCCGTTCCACCTTCAGGAAGACTTCCCCAGTGACCCCAAAGTGGTTAGGAACATCCCATCAGACAACATCCTATATAAAAAAGGCTAATGTGCAAATTGTCCCCTCCACCAGGAGTTCGACCAGGGGGCGGGGCCAACTGCCCACGGCCCCTCCCCTGAGCAGACCAACCTGGCCTGATCAACCCTGATTGGGGCGGGCCGGCCAGACCCCACCAGTGCACGAATTCATGCACCAGGCCTCTAGTTGTATTATAACAACCTATTTATGTTACTTCTCTCTGACAAGAAATGAATGCCTTTATATCCATCAAGTCTAGCACAGTGATTGACAGAGTGTAGATGCATAATAAATTAGTATTGAATGAATGTTTTAGGACATTAATGAATACATAATGAATGCATAAATAAGCAGCATGAACAAGAAGCTTCTGTGAGAGGAGCTAAGAAATGATCATAGCTTAATTAGATAACCAAGAAAGATGCAGGTTAAGGGCTCCTTCTGTTTTCCTGCAGAAGGTAGTCTAAAGTTATGTCTGCAGCAAAGAAAAGTCATTACTCTCCTGTCAGCTTCCATTTAGACCCTTTAGAGACAAACCTACCAAAGTTGCCAATGCCTAGAACATTCCCTGATTTGCAGTAATTGTTCAGATTATTAACTGAGTAAATAAACATCCAGAAAACGGGATTATAACAAAAAGAGTTTTAGGAAGATGAGGATGGTGTCACTAACTCTTGACCTGTCCAGTAATAAGAGCATTAAAAGACGGCTGAAATCCAGTAATCCCACTCCTAGGGATTTATCCAAGAGAAATAAAAACATACATCTACACAAAAACTTGTACATGAAATCTCATAGCAGTTTACCCATAATGGACAAAAGGAGACAGCTCAAATGCCTACCAACTGACAAATGGATAAACAAAATGTGGCATATCTATACAAAGGAACATTATTTGGCCATAAGAAGGAATAAAGTATGGATACATGCTACAACATGAATGAACCTTGAAAATGTGATACTAGGTGAAAAAAACAGGTTCCAAAAAAAACCCCACATATTTTATTATTCCATTCATATGAAATGTCCAGAACAGGGAAACCTGTAGAGACATAAAGTAGCGGCTGCTTAGGGCTGGAAAGAGGGGAGGGAGTGATAGTTAAAGGATATGGTTTTCTTTTAGAAGTGATAATAATGTTCTAAAGTTGGCTGTAGTGATGGTTGTACATATCTGTGAATATACTAATAACCATTGAATTGTATACTTAATTGAGTTTATTGTATAGTAGTAAATTATACTTCAAGAAAGCTATCTATACATATAACAGGTGATATGCAAATTAGCCAGGCATCACAACCGCTCAAGGAGGCTGCATCACGACTGCTGAGGAGGAGCTGCATGCACAGATGGGCGGGAGGGGACTGCGTGCCGCCCCCAGCCCCAGCGGACACACACACACCAGGGGAGGGGGTGTGCTCCAAGCGGCCGTGCGGTGTGGTTCAGAGCATGCCTCTGGTGGGTGGTGGCAGTGGCCGGAGCAAAGCAGCCCAGGTCCTGGGTGCTGGAAGGAAACCAGTGCCGGCAGCCAGGGGAAGGAAGGCCTATTCTTGAATGAATCTTCGTGCATCGGGCCTCTAGTTGAGAGAGAGAGAGAGAGAGAGAGAGAGAGAGAGAGAGAGAGAGTTGAAAACATCTCAGACCAAAGGCTGCTCATCAGAATTCTCCCAGGGTGTTAACAAGATTCACTTTTGCTGAATGTGTCCTAGGCTGGGCTCTCGTTGCCACCTTGCTAATTTTCAAGGACCCAACAAGAGCTCACTAAGAACCTGTTTTAGCCAACTGTCACATTGGGAGCTCATGTGTGCATGTGTGAGTGTCTGAAAAAGTTTTTGTCCAAGCCACAGGCATAGTTTCAATAGCATTTATTGAATGCTCATTGTGTGCCAAGCACTTGGGACATGTCATCTCTAAGCTTCATAAAGGCCCCAGGAAGTAGATTATATTACTTCATTTTATAGAGGAAGACATGACATTAAGCTTAGCTAATTGCCATGATGTGATGGTGTGGAAACTAATAGACCCAGATTTAAAGGTATGTGTGATTCACAATATTTGTGTTCTGTTCACAATTTGTGTCCTTGAAGTCTAGTGTGGTGGACGGAAATGCCTTGAACCATTACAAGAGAGGTGGAGAGTATGGAATGTCTGATAAAGACAAATAACCTGGCTCAGTGTTTCAGCGTGGAATGGTGTGAGAATCCTGTTTTAAAATCTGGCCTTAATGTCCCAGGCAATGACAAACAGTTCTCCGGGGCCTAGGACTACTCAAGCTGCCTGCTTGAAGAGGGAGCTTTTAAGTCTTGTTCTAAGTGAGCAATTGCACACTCCCAGGTGAGTTTCTATTGAAAAAGACCCATGCTTTTGTTCCTAATTCTAGTTGTCAGTCCTCTTCCACCAACATTAAACTTCCACTAAAGCCCTATTTACTTCCCTGTATTAAAGTATCAGGTTGTGTGTGTCATACACCATGAGCATTGGTATGCAGACATCACAGGCATCACCCAAGTTTTATTCCCTAGGCTGCATCCTGTTATTTGTATGTGAGAATGTTTGAGGACACTCTTTTTTTCTGCTGCTTCTCTCTGTGTCACACCACTTTTTCATCTTCCTTGGTGCACTTTGATCTAGACATTGTCTTCCATAAACCCACTTTGGCAATTTTGAAAGTAGACTGGCCAATCTCTTGGCATTGGCTCCTCCATGAAATAAATGCAAGCTCCTTCTTATTTGTGATATTCTAGAATACTAAGTTCAGGTCCAGTAAATCAATTCTCGCTTTGCTGTCATCTATAATGGCAAGTGGTTGTTCGCTCTCATCTTCCTTTCTCCTCCAAAATCAGTAACTTCAGCTATCAGAAAATAAGATTGCCGCCACACAAATGAGAGGAAGCATGTAGACTAGATTACTCAAAGACTCACATAAGGACCCACAAAAAAAGCAAAACAAAAACAACAAAAACAGGGATCTCTGAAAGCTGCGCTGGCAGGTTCACCAGGAAATACATGCACACCGACCTCTATTAGAGAAGTGTGGCTGGCATGGTATATTTGGACTTTAATAGAGCATATGATTCTCTTGATACTTTTATGGACAAACTATGTTGGGTTAGGTTAGAACATAATTAGATATAGTCAGACCCAGCTGGATAATCATAATAAAAAACATTACAATTGAGGGGTACTAAATAATCTTATCTTTACACACTTACAGAAAGATGTCCAAGGCAAGCATATCAAATTTTGGGGTGACTTTAAGGAATACTATGCATAAAGTAAGATTCTAATATTATCTCAGTAGAGGGATCAGAATAATTTTAAAGCATGTCAAATTAACAAAGGGTTATAAATATAAATAATCGAGTATATTATAATGCATTTGTATTGTGGAAAGAATGTATTATAGAAATAATGCCACCTTTTCATCTTCATTATCACCCTCTAGGCCCACACTGTCCATTATAATAGCCATCACCAGATGTGGCTGCTGAGCACTTGAATTGTGTCTGCTTTAAATTGAGATGAGCTAAAATACACACCACACCTTGTAGACTAAGTATTCACAAAGGATGTCAAACATCTCATTAATTACTTTGACACTGATTACAAGTTGAAATGATAATATTCAGCATATATCAAGTAACAAAAAATATATTATTAAAATTAAGTTCACTCTAAGCTTCTAGAAAGATAAAGCAACTTTAAAAGATGAGGCAAAGTGCACTACTTCATAAAGTATGACTGGTCTTCTCAGCCCATTGTTTTCATGACTTGGGTCTGGTGAGATCACCAGGTCTGGGAAGCATCACAAAAGGTCACATGACCACATACAAGTTACCCTACTTCTCTGGGTGGCCAATGAGTATTCATCAAATGAAAGGCTTGGCCTGGTGCACCACATTCGCTTTACTTTTAAACATTGTAATTCTAGGTTCTTCTTCAATTCGTAGGAACTGAAAGAAGGTTGGAGGTGAAAGGGTTCAGTCGCAGGGTATTATGGGATGGCAGTGGAAGCACCCTGGCTTGCTCAGACTGAAGGAAAATTGTGTTAAATCAAATCCTTCCTTACCAGAGGAGCTCAGAAATGAGGTGAAAAGGACTCTGGGCCAGCCTGACCCAAAGCTTCTCTTTAAGTGTGAAAAGTGAGGATGAATTTGCTTCTCACTCCCAAGGGACTAGTAAAGCTCTAGGTTGTCCTGTGCTTTGGTTCATGGAGATTAAATCTTACACTGAACTATTTTACCACTGAAGACGACTTCAAAAAGAAGCAAGCCTTGGAGTGCATGCACATCCCAGGGCTTGCCTGAGCTTCTCCACCTTGTTTGAAAAAACATATCTCACGGATGTTTCCGGGGCTTGAATTATTGAGAGCCTTATAAGACTTGACATATGTGATACTTTAATCAATAAAGAAATTAAAAAAAAATAAAGTTCATTTCCTAAACACACACACACACACACACACACACACACATAGACTTGAGTTACTCCAGCTCGGTTTCTAGTATCTTGGTCTACTTTCTTCTAGACACGGTGTGCATATGGCTTTTGGACTTTAGAGATTTTTGATGGAAAATCACCAAACAATGTTGATAGAACCTGATTTTTCTTAAATCAGATTCCCCAGAAGCTCCCAAGTAGTTGAGGCTGAAATGATACAATTGAGTTTCAGCAAATCTGTTTTCCAAGATGTAAGCTAGGGTAAATGCTAGGGCTCCAGAAAAACCAACATTTGTGTTTTGCCATTTTTTCCAGTTCCCTTCCATCTCATTTTACCTTTTTTTGTTTTTGTTTTTTTTTTTAAATATATTTTATTGATTTTTTACAGAGAGGAAGGGAGAGAGATAGAGAGTCAGAAACATCGATGGGAGAGAAACATCGATCAGCTGCCTCCTGCACATCTCCTACTGGGGATGTGCCCGCAACCCAGGTACATGCCCTTGACCGGAATCGAACCTGGGATCCTTCAGTCCGCAGGCCGATGCTCTATCCACTGAGCCAAACCAGTTTCGGCTCATTTTACCTTTCCTTTGCAAAAGGAAATGGGCCTGCCTGGTTCCCCTTTTAATTTAGTCAGTATCTCTGATCAGGCTTCACAAACTTGGTCAGAACAAGGTGGTTCTCGGACCCCTGACCTTGCAAGGTTTAGATAACAGACTGTTTTCACTGATAGTTGGAAAACAGAAATAAACACATTCCTTTTCAGACCAGGCTCCCTACACCTTTCCCTTCTTTTTCTTTTTGGTGCAGCAATGAGGGCTGACAGGGACACCTGACATCACTAGCAGTAAATGGATTTTTCAATGAGGACTAACAGAGGAAAACTATGGAAAGCCAGATGTTTCCCTTTTTTACCGAGAGAGTTCTATATCTCCTTATGCCTTTGCTCTCTCCCTAGCCTAGGCGGTATGAGACATTTCAGCAAGGGCTTCTGAAAATCAATCCAACCGCTGTCTCCTTCAATTCTCCTTCCGGAACTCCTCACTCATCTTCATAGAGGTCCTGAGCAGTTGTTCGGAGCCACCGTCCCAGAAGATTCAAGGCAGTGCAGTGAGCTCCAGTCTTATCCTGAGGCTTATCTTGGTAAACTTCACAATACTTTTTCCTTTTCACATAGGAAAACTTAAAAAGAAGCATGTGAATTGGATTTTGTCCTGTTTCTCCCTGAAACTGGGAAGAAGCTGGTCATATACTTGCACATTTGTATTGTAAAAATATTCAGAGTCTCATCCAGTATCTTCCATATAATACGCATTTTGGCTCCTACTTTATACTTTCAGAATGCTTTTATGTGGCATCCTCTATGCCTTACTTTAAAATGTCTGTCAGCCTGATATTTCTACTTTTTTCCCCCCATTATATCTTTAAGGTCATGCATGGAAACATCTTTCAATGGAAAGAACCCGTCTGCTTTGACAAAAATGTATACTATATCCCTTCACTCCTACAAGGGTCTCAATGAAGAAATCCGAGAGTCCACTAGAATGCCTTCAAGCTTACTCTTTGGATTCAATGCAGTAAACAAAAACAAAATCAGGGAGAGACAGGGATGTTGTATAAACAGCTACCTTCTTTAAAATTGAAAATGCATGGTAGCATTTTAAAGGGTGGTAGGCATTCGAAAGTAAAGCTATTGGTTAAATTTTGTTTAGCCACTTGTTTCTCAAACTTATTTGATATCAGAACTCTTTTCATTTTTGCACACTTAGTTACAGAGTTCCATGGTACACAGTTTGGAAATTGTGTTAGAAGATGTTATCCTTCGTTTTTCAAAAATTGTCATTCTTAATAACTGTGAGTAATAGATATAATTCCCTTCTTTCTCATACAATATCTCCTGGGGTACTTAGGGTTCATCTCACAAATATTACATCTTCGCGTGACTATTGGGTTCTTATAAGTAAACACAACAAAACTCTTTTGTAATATGTTAACTTCATCTGAATAGGTTTCAGCTCCTCTGTTGGGGACAGACCATCAATTATCACAGAAAACTACCGCAGTCACATTTCCAACATTCATCTCTCATTCGCCTTTCCTTTAATCTTCATTCACTTTATTCAAGCTTCTTCCTGTTGCATGTACTTCTGATCACTAAAACGAACAAAAATCTTAACTTAGTATTTCCATTATTATTTAAAAATTGAAATGGATCGTGCCCCGGTGAGACATACCCAGGTGCAAAACCTCCTTTCTCCACCTCTTTCTGGCTGGCTTAACCTCTAACCTCCTCCTTCGTGACATGAAAAGTTAACCCAACACAAGTCTCAAGTAAACATGAATTTTTCACAACCTTTTTACAGATTCCATCTATGGGCATACCTGGAACCTCTAGCATGCCCTTTTCCTATTCTTTCTGATCCCAACTTTTTTACCCTTCAGATTTCCCTGAACCTCCCACACTGGCAGACCCTCCTGTAGAAATGTTAGCGTTTGTCAGACTGACGGGGAAACCTGCAGTGAGTAGCAGCCTAGTGCTGCCCATTCCATCTGACTGCATTCCTCTGCTTCTCACACATCAACACGTCCTCCGACTGCTGGCTCCCACTCATTAGCCCCATCATGAACCCTCAATGCACTTACAAGGTCCTTCCTTTGAACATCCTTCTTCTTGCTCCCTTTTCTTTCCTCTTTGAAGTTGCTAGCAAATCCCCTGGGGCAGGGAGACCCCTCTTCCTGACATCCCTAATTTACCAATCTCGGGGCTATAGGTCTATACTTCTAACTTTCTTTTGATGAACTTACATATACACACAAAAAAATCTATACAAGTTGTACTTACTGGTGTCCTTATAAGAGATGAGGACACAGACACACAGAGGGAAGACCATGTGAAGACACAGAGAAGGCCATCTGCAAGCCACCGAGAGTGGCCTCAGAAGTCGTCAACCCAGCCAACACCTTGATCTCAGACGTCTAGCCTCCAAGTCTAAGCCAACAAGTCTACGATACTATGTTCTGACAACCTTAGCAAACTAATAGAGGGCTCATCTTCTGGCTTAGATTAAGATTGTTTGGGGTGATATTTGTGGGGCACAGATAACATCCTAATCATAAGATAACAGAGATGTGGCTACAGCACTATGCATAAAACAGATCTGGGAGACTTGATGGTGAGGGTGACCAGCCTGAGTTGACAAAATCAAATGTCAACGTTGGGCTGCACATGAGGTGGGCAACAGACTACTGCACGCTGAGGTGGTCAGAGCCGTCATAGAGCATTGTAAACAAACCAGAAGACATCTAGAGGAGAATGGCCAGGGCTTGGAAGGAACCAGAAACCGTGCTATCTGCACAACTCTTAAAGGAAGTGCCTGTGTTCGCTTGACAAGAGAGGACGCTGGAGGCAGAAGCAGCATGAAAACTCCTGGCAAGTGTGTGAAGATATGTGTGTGGAAAAGTTTTATTCTGCTTGGTCATGAGGTAGAGGGACAATGGAGTGGGAGGTTCAAGAAAAGGGAATGACGTAAGAACTTTATAGAAGCCAGAACAGCTCAAAGACAGAATCCACTCTTTGAAGGAAGAGCAAACACCTTCCAAGGTGAGGCATTGAAGTCTAGGTTGGGAATGTTGCGGAGATTCCTGCCAAGTGGTGCTTGATCCTTTTGTAGGGTTCTGACTAAGGATGTTCCCGTATTTTCTGCTCAGGAAATCTGAAAAATACCTCGGGGCAGGAAATGGCATTAAATACAGAACAGAGATCGTGGCTGAGAAGTAAAAACCATCAGGATCTCTTGAGTGGTAATGGAACGGGAGAAAATGTAAGGACTGTCCATCATTCTGACAGTCAGCCGCTAATCACCTTCCCTGGGAGAACATCTTGTCCAGGGAATGTGCGAGTGTGGTGAATTTCAATAGTGGGAAGGGAAACCGCTTAATCTAGGAACTTTCATTTTATAGAGTACTAGAGGCCTGATGCACGAAATTCTTGCAAGGGCCTTGGCCCCGGCCCCCCCTCACCCACAGAGGCCCGGGACTCTGCCACCTCCACCGCAGCCCCCATCCGCTGCAGCTTTGTCTGGAAGGAAGGACGGACGTCTGAAAAGACGTCTGAAAAGATATCTGGTCTAATTAGCATATTACCCTTTTATTATTATAGATAACCTCGCTTCTATATATTTGAATTTCATGCTCAGTAGAAGTCCCTTACTCTTAAAAAGTGTTTCCTTCCTCCTAGGACTGGCTTCGTGGGCATGCAACCTGTGCAGTCACACAGGGCCCTGCACTCAGAAGAGCCAAATGGTGGTTTAACAATGTGTCATCAACTGAAAATTCTTAATTTTGGGGGGAAAAAGGGTCCTGCCTTTCCATGTTGTACTAGACCCTGCAAAATCTGTGGTGGGTCCTGCTCCCTCCCCATCTTCAAATCATACTTCTCTTTGCATGCATATGTCTTCAATTGCTCAAAGCATTCTGGGACAGTCCGGGAACTATGGCGCTGGGAAAATGTGTTCCGGAAGCAACTGGGTTTTGCTGTCACTTGGGATTTTCCCTGCAGTACCAACTTCATGTCACTACTGGCTGTCAGGTTTGGGAGTTCCTTAATTTCAGTTTCCTGACTTACATAAGTGGGAGTAATAATAGCAAGGACCTCAGGGGCTTTTTGTAGTAAGTAAATGACAAGGCATGGAAAGAAGTACTGCATGATAACAAATACTTGTTATTAAAAGTAATCCAAGGGTCAAGACTGGAGGGGCGGGGGAGGAAAAGGTTTAGGGCAGCTGGCAGATAAATGCTGACTTCTCAGGAAGCATGTCACCATCCCGCTGCCTGAGCCTTGGCCCCTCACATTACCTCCCCCTGGCCCCACTGTGGACCGAGGCTTGGTGACCAATGCTCCTTCAGGACAAGAGGAGGGGGGGATACATCTGGACAATTCTAGACCATTCTAGACACAATGAAGACGAAGGGCAGAGTTTAAGGTCTGAAGTTCTCAGGTGCAGGGTCGAATAAGAAGCATCTCTACAGACCCTTTCCCTCTTAACTTTCACTTCATCCCCATGCCTGATGTATGTTCCATGCCTGTCTGACAAAAAACAAAACAACAAATCCTGCTGACCGGCCCCTTCTCTTAAGAAAAAAAAAAAAAATCTCCCCCCCCCCCCAAATAAAACAAGCAAACAACAAAAAAAATCGCAACAAATAAACAACAAAAAATATTTTTAAACCTTTCTTTCAAGGGTAAGTAAATGGGTCGCCAGTGTCTTCACTAGTCGGGCTCCTGTCTCCTTTGGTTCGTACTACAGATAGAAATTCCAGGTTGCTTGTGGCTGCTTTTGACTGGGAAGGAAAAAAAAAAAGGCTTCTGCTCGCTCATCAAGAGAGGAAGATACTCTATTTCCTTTAAGCTTATCTCGTTCCCATTCTCTTTTAAAAACTCCTCCCCCACTTCTCCAAACCGCGGCAAAAACCGAAGTGCGGCCAAAAAAAACGCACCCGGCAGCAGCCCTTCTATCCGCATCGGGGAGAGGCCTGCGGGTCGGGTGAGTCAAGCTCACGGGAACGAGCCGGGAGCGCTCGCGACTCTGCTGGAGCCGAGACGTCCTACGACTCACCTTTCCCTGCGCCCGCACTGTCCTCTCCCGGCCCCAGACCCTCGCTCCCCCTGCGCCCCGGTCCCAGGCGGCGGGCGGCCCGGGAGGCGCGGGGTGGGTGCGGGAGGAGCCGGGGGCGCCGCACCTGTGGGCGCCCGGGCGCGGGCCCCTCCCGGCCCGAGCGCGCAGCGCCCCGGCGCGTCCGCTAGGGGTCTCTCTCGGTGCCTCGCGGGGTGGGCCGGATCAGCTGACTCGCGGGGCTCTGAGCCCTGCAGCTCGGCTCCAGCTCCGTCAGTTTCCTCGGCAGCAGCGGGAGAGGAGCACCCGGAGCAGCGCGATCGCAGGCCCCACCGGAGACGGCGACGGCGGCGGCGGCAGCGGCCCCGGCAGAGCAAGGGCGCGGCGGCTCGCACTCGCACAGCGGCGCACTCGGTGCCCAGCGCACGGTCGCGATGCTGCCGGGCTTGGCACTGGTCCTACTGGCCGCCTGGACGGCTCGGGCGCTGGAGGTGGGTGCCGCCCTTCGGAAAGGGGGGAGGGGGGACGGTGTGGAGCCGGTCCTCCCCAAGTCTTTAATCCAGAGAAGCCGGGGGCAGTCGAGGGGACCCCGGTCCCCTCCGCGCCCAACGCCCCCGCTTGCGGTCGCGCTGCGCATCCTCGCCTCTGGCCCAGCCCTGTCCGGGGACGCACGCTCCAGCCCGCGGAGAGCGAGCGGGCGAAGCGTCTGGCTCCCGGGTGCGCGCCGCTCGGGGGGCGAGTCGAGGAGGCGATCCTGAGCTCAGCCCCTGCCTCCCGGCCGCGGGCTGGGACCGGGGAAGGCGAGAGCCATGCAGATGGAGCACATGGGGTGACACCGAAAACGCAGCGCCCCTGGATCCTGTCCCCACATCGGAATCGCTGCCCTGCCCTTTCTCTCGGGCCCTGGGGACGAGGAGTCGGGACGGCTCGGGAAGCCGCCTCCCTCCCCCGCTTCCCTTTGCCTTTTCCGCCCGGGTTCACCTTCCCTCCGCAGCCCCGCCACCCCGTCCCTGCCCGATCTCCTCTGCCTTCCTCTTCCCGGCTGCTCGCGGCGGCCTCCTAGGGCGACCCCTGGCAGGGTCGCGCACCGCCTTCTGCAGGCAAACTTTGTACATTTCTGCGTCTCCCTTTTGTGCTAAGTTGGAGAGATGGGAGGCGTCGGAGACCCACAGCCACCTCGCACCTTCCCCCAAGCCTGGACGCCCTGGGCGTTCGCTCGCACCTTCAGCTTCTCCCCGGAGAGGGAGCAGGTCCCCGGGAACAAAAGCCGCGACACCCCGCCCTCGCCAGCCCGGGGCGCGGTAGATGGAGCCGCGCTCGTCTGTGCGCCACCGGGGCTCCCGCCCGCCTCCCTTCCTGGCGCTGCGCGCCTGTCCCGGTGGCCCGGTGGGGGCTGGGGCGCTGCTGGGGCCGCGGTGGCGGAGCCCTGGGGACCCCCGCCCCCCATCACCTCGGTGACTTGCTAATTCTCTGCTGGGCTGTAAAGCCCTTGGGGAGAGATCGGCGGAGAGCGGGGTGCGCGATGGAAAGGGCAGCGGCGGGTGGTGCGGAGTCACGAGCTCTCCCCTCCTGGGCGTCAAAGGAGGCGTTTGTCTGATTCAGGCGCGGCCTCCTCCCTGGCAGCGCGGGGCACTCCGCTGGAGAACCCGTTGGGGGCAGGGACCGTTGGGGAGGGTCCCCCGAGTCTTTTTTTTAGGGTACCGATAAAAGGATTGCATTGAGTGAAGATTAAGACGGAGAAGATGGCGCCTCTGCAGTGCAGCAAAGAAAAGCTGTGTGGAGGCTGCAGCCTGTGAAATGCACCCGCCACTAGGTGTATAGCAAGTCTTCCCCATTCATCCAACTCTCCACCACGCAGCCAACACGGGTGCAAAAGGACTATTTTTTCTTTCTCTAAAGATGCTTAGAAGTTGTTTGCCTGACAGTCGGGGGCGGGAGGGGGTGGGCGCAGAGGAGGTTGTATTTCCCGTCGGTGGGTTTTTTACCTTTTGCAACCTTCCCGCCCCAACCCCCCACCCGCCTCCTGTTCCCCTACCTCGTGGTAATTTTCCAAAGAAGCTATTTCTGGACAAGTGTTTTTCTGTAATTTCACCGAGACTGTACAGACAATCACATCATTACACTATTTTAGTCCCCAATTTATGGGGTCATTGAACTTTTCCCCCTTCTATCTTTTACCTACAAGTGGCTCAGGAACCGGCTTAGGGCTAGTTAAGACAAATATGGGTTTCCATATTTTTTTTAAAAAATGAATTTAATTAAAGGAACTCTCATTTCTCCGATGACTTAAATTTACTCCTACTCCTACAATTATTTTTTTCTTGATTTTTTACTACATATTAAAAAACACAAATTACATAATTTAAGTCATATCTTAACCTTTATATTTGGAGCTTTCGTCAAGAAAAAATATTTAACTTTTCCGAGCAAGTATTTTTTCCTGTATAAAAAGAGGCAGTGTGTAAGCAACTATGACTCAGTTTATTTTCTGGCCTTTTGAATGCTTTTTTTTTTTTTTTTTTTGCTTTTTCTGCCATCGTTTTGGAAATTTTCACTGATTATAACCTCTTTCAAAGATTAACCCATTTTGAAGCATTGGTGGAAGAGTGGGTAATTCACTCTAATGAGGTTTCAGGGGGACTTACCCAGCTGTATCCGTGTCCACTGGAAAGATGTAATTATGACTTGCCCGTCTTTGTGGGCTTGGAAAACAGGTCTGCTGTGGGTGTCCCTAAAACAGAAACCAATAAGGGTAGTGATAATGGACCTCAGCTCTGGGTGGAAGCATTATTACAGTGGGTTGATGCTTTTGCCTGGCGTATCCATAGAGGATGAGTTTCAAAAGCCCAGATATTTATTTACTTATTTCCTTAAACTTGCTTCTCCTTAAAGTTGTATTTTCCTATATTTGGGGAGTTTAACCTAATCACAATTATCTGCTTTGATAGTGATGCTAATTCATAGACTGTAGACACCTATCCATATTTCATACTGCTCCTAACGGCAGACACCTACACGCAGAATAGTGAAGCCAAGATTTGATGGTGATCTATTAGGAGTTTCGTGCTAATCAGTGATAACCAGCAGGGCACAAAAGCTTCTCTCTTGTCAACCTTAACCAGCAGAGGCGCCTAA
This sequence comes from Myotis myotis, assembly GCF_014108235.1. Classification (NCBI taxonomy): domain Eukaryota; kingdom Metazoa; phylum Chordata; class Mammalia; order Chiroptera; family Vespertilionidae; genus Myotis; species Myotis myotis. Next base: position 205,660,565 of record NW_023416324.1, on the reverse strand, counting down.
TGGCAGTTGTGATGCTACTAGTACTCCAGAGAGACTGACAATCCCCGGTTCTGACTGAGGAAACGAAAAGGAACATGCAACTCAAATGATCACAAGGTTAAATAGGAATAGCCAATTTGGGGGGGGGGGGGGGAAGAAAGGAAAACAACATGGTCCATTGCATATTGGTTTGAAGGAAAACAGGTTAGGTCTAGGATAAGGCTTTCCCCCTGTTGCTGGAGGATCTCCTATGTTATGTTACTGTTTGAGGCATGTGAGAGATTTCTGTGCAGATATTTGTGTGAAGATGAATGTTGCCAGTCATTCTAGAAATAAGAGTATCTTTTATGTGACCACTGAGCTGTCGCTGAAGAAGTGTGATCAAATTCAGCAAAAATGTGCATCCTGTTTGTGCACATATGACCTAGGTGGGGACAAGTATTTACCTTAAGAGACTTGCAAAGCATCTAGCATTAACATACTCTTTGATCTCTGCTTCGTTGCATCAGTTTTGGAATGCAAAGATAAACCTTATCAATGTGTTTTCGTTGTAAAGCTCCAGGATGTAAGGTTTCGTTTGTACATACCTCAATGCTTCCCACCCCCACTCCAGCTCCCAAGAAGTTTGCAGAGTAAATAGGACAGGCACGTGATTATAAAAGAAAATAGAAAGTGTTAAGTACCAGGAGGAAAGAACAGATTAAGTGGGTTTCTGAGTGGAAGGGTTAAGTCTAAATATGTATATTTAAAGAATAAAGTAACAACAATAGGAAGAGATAATCATGGAGAATTTCCTAGTAGTTCATTTTCAGCCAGGTTTGTATGTGCGTCTGGGGAATGGACGTTAGATCATTTTACAGTATTTGTTTACATACCTCTCTCCACCTTTCTCCTCCCAGACAATACACACATATACTCACACTCACACACAAATAGTCACACTCACGCACATATAGTCATACTCACACACATAGTCACACACACACATGTAGTCACACTCACCTGGGAGGGTGAGGCTGGCTTTGTTGTCTTCTTTCTTTTCCCTGTGCCTGGTTTAGAGCCAGCTAGGCGAAGATGAGGCTCTTTTTTTTTTTTTTTTTTTTAATATATTTTTATTGACTTCAGAGAGGAAGGTAGAGGGAGAGAGAGAAACATCAACAATGAGAGAGAATCATTGATTGGCTGCCTCCTGCCCACCCCCCACTGGGGGCTGAGCCCGCAACCCTGGGCACATGCCCCTGACCAGAATCAAACCCAGGACCCTCAGTCCGCAGGCCGATGCTCTAGCTCTATCCACTGAGCCAAACTGGCTAGGGCAGATGAGGCTCTTAAAAAAGGAGAAATGGGCAAGTGTGGAGATTGATTTCATTTATGTCTTTGCCTACCCATTAGTGAGGACATTTTTGTTTGTTCTCTTTTGAGCCAAGTCCTGTCCCGCAGCTCTGAAGAGACTACGATGAACAACACAGTCTTTTCCTTCATGAAGCTTCCAGTCTAGTGGGGAAGACAGACTAGACAGAAATCATTGTAAATGTATGTTCGTGAACTGTGACAGATGCTGAGACGGAGAGAAAAGGCACGGGGAACATTCTGGAAAGGAGTGGGGAATGGAGGGTCAAGGAAAGCAGGATCTGAGAGCTCTGGGTCGTCAGGTGTGACTCAGGAAGGGCATGACGAAAACACAGCTCACTGGGCAGCAAGGGGGGAGGTGGAGAAAGTGCAGTTTCATTTGTTTTTTTGTGTTGGTGGTTTTCTACCTCTCTGTGTCTCACTTAACTGTGAAATGGTTTCCTTCTCATAGTGGGGTCCCAGATGCAAATGTACGGAGTGGGATTGATGCTAAACCCCATCTTCTGCAAACCCTTGGGAATGCTGTCACCCTGTGTCGCCCAGCCAATGTGCAGATACCCCTTCAGGAGTGGCTGGGGGGAGATGGGGAGGGGGGAGGTGGAGGAAGCTAAGGTGAAGGAATGCACACACCCCCCCCCCCCCCCCCCGAACGAGTAGCAAGTTTAAGAAATACAGTGTCTATTACTTAATTTTTCTGTTGTGGAAAGAAAAGCAAACAGGACCTAAACCCTCCAACTGAATTTGCAAATGGAAACCCAAGTGAAGAGGAAAATGTTATGTAACTATTTCTTAAGCTATCCCGGTTTAGCATGGATAGCTTAAGAAATAACCATTTTGGTGAGGACAGTGGTGTTTTTCTTTAAAAGAAACATTCGGTGAATTTTCCTCTTCAGATTAATACTGATTAATAGATATGCTTTACTGGTACCTTTTTAAATGTAGAATTCCACCAAAAAAAACCCCTGAATTATCATGACCGCTCTAGGATTAAAGCAAATTAATTAAAAAAAAAAAAAAAAAAAGTCTGGGCCGAGGCCGGTTTGGCTCGGTGGATGGAGCGTCGGCCTGCGGACTGAGAGGTCCCGGGTTCGATTCCGGTCAGGGGCATGTACCTGGGTTGCGGGCATATCCCCAGTGGGAGATGTGCAGGAGGCAGCTGGTCGATGTTTCTCTCTCATCGATGTTTCTGACTCTCTATCTCTCTCCCTTCCTCTCTGTAAAAAATCAATAAAATATATTTAAAAAAAAATTCTGGACATGTTCATCAATTACAGTTTTATGAAAATGTGATGCTTGGTAGATACAGAGGATTCAGATTCACATGTGTGACATCTTAGCTTACAAAAGGAAGCTAAGAGGGCATTTTATTTCAATTTAGTTTGTGTAGCTACAGTTAAAAAAAAAACACATGCAATACAGATTTAGCTTGAACTTTGCTAGGATTATAGTGTTTTATAAAAGAAGGTAGTGGTTGAAATGGGGAAGATGAGAGGCTTCTAAAAGCCCAGGTCTATGGAAAGTGTGGAATGGTTCCCATATTCGTCATGTTGATTTCATTACCAGAGAGATGTCTGAGCCTGAGGTTCTCACATGTCCAGGGAAGGTAGCATCCACACTGATCAAGACCCTGGACTGGGGCAAGATGGCTTTGGTTTAATTAAATCTTGCTTCTGTGCCTTTTGAGCTGTTTACTGTGGGCTAGCTCTGTGCCTCAGTGTTTTTCTTGTATAATGGGTATAATAATGTTTATGGTTGTTGAGGATAATTGAGTTAATACCTACGTAAAGTACTTGAAACAGGATATGAATTGATATATATATATATATCATGATGACATCTAGTAAGCACTGTGTGTTGGTTATTACACTATAATGATGGTGATGTAAAATGGATATATTTAAGTTTCACTCATAGTTGAAAGTTTAAAAAGACCTACATGATTTTTCTCTTACTGACTAGTGTATTTAACAGCCAGCTAAGATAGGAAATTGGCAGTTTGTTCTCTATAAGAACAAATGAATTTGATTTAAATTAAAAAACGACATACCACAGCCCTAGTTGGTTTTCCCAGTGGTTAGAGCATTGGCCTGTGGACTGAAGGGTCCCAGGTTCAATTCTGGTCAAGGGCACATACCTTGGTTGCAGGCTTGATCCCCAGCCCCGGTTGGGGCATATGCAGGAGGCGACCAATCTGTGTGTCTTTCTCACATAGATGTTTCTCTCTCACATGGATGTTTTTCTCTCTCTGTCTCTTCCCCTCCCTTCCCCCTCTTCTTAAAAAATCAGTGGAAAAAATCTCCTCGGGGGAGGATTAACAAAAAAAATAAATAACTAAAACTAGAAAATAAATAAATAAATAGAAAGACACACCACAGATAAAATTTTTAAGAGCACATGTTATAAAATTTTAAGTCCTTATGTATATTTTATATGTCAGCTGACTTTTTGTAATACATGAAAGTAATTCGTGCTCATTGTAAAATTTAGACAGCACATAAATGTGGAAAAAGCATGGAAAAGACCCATTTTAAAGGTGTGCATACTGGCAACTTGCCACACACCCGTGTCTTCATTTTCCTGGCTCGATTAGTAACTGAGCTATTAGTTGACTGTGTGCAAGGAGCGATGAACAAGCCTGGTTTAGTTTTCAGCAAAAGCTTTGCCAGAAAAGTGAATAAACAAGTTTTGTCAATCTGGGCAAAAGTGGAAGATTTCTTGTGCCAGCAAAATAATTTGGGTCTTGGAATGGAAGCTTGAAATGACCTGTACGAGAGGAGGAGGAAACCAAGAAGCAGACTGCTTGAGGACGCAGCATTTCTGTAAGGCATCCCTTTTCAAAATAAGAGAAAAGGTACCACTAGTCAGATGATGGCCAGCACATCTGTAAAACTTTATAGTGAAATTAGCCTGCTTTTGCTCATTATACAAGAAGAGATTTTCAATCTCAGTTTCAAAATTAGGCTATGGCTATTAGAGAGGACAGGAAATTGGTAATTAAAGTATGCGACACGTTGAAGAATTAATAAACAAAGTCCCAAGGAATCTCTGTGGGCTTTTGTTACACCAGTGATCACTGTCCTGCTCAACCAAAGAAAGTGGGTTCAAGTGGAAGCTGTAATTCTTGCTGCCATGTTTGGAGTGACCATCCTGCCCAGAGTAGATAAAGGGAGGAATGAATGAGATGGTATCACAACCACATACGAGTATATATGGGTCATGGAGTAGAGATAAGGAAAACGCAAGATAAATATGTCAGAAAAAGGAAAAGAACAGTAAGCTGGTTTTGTAGATGAACAAAATCTAGAATTCTGAAGGTCTGATGGACCCCAAACAGTGTGTGTGTCTCTTCATTTCCACGTGGGTCTTTACCTTTTTATTTTTTTCTTCCCAAGTTCAGATGAGTTTTAGCTGAGACATTTGACTGAGCAATAAAAGTTTTTTTTTTTTTCCGATGATTTATTTTGTTGATGGGAAATAGTTCTGTGCCTCATGCTCTTTCTTACAGAACCTAATAATTTGTCCTATGCTCTCAATTCACACCCAGGAAACCCACATCTTCATTGAAGACTGTAAGGCATCCTAGAAACTGATAATTGACTTTTAAGCCTTTAAAAGGACTCTTATGGGAATGACTGATCTGCTATATTAAGAAAAGTCATTTGTGTTAAGTGAAGAAATGTATTACTACTCTTGTTGCTTTGTTAAATTTCAACACTTTCATGACTGTAATGTGGTTTGACTCTGTGGAGCCATTTCACTGGAAGGAAAACGAGAGGTTTAATCCCCCCGTGAGCTAGATTTGTGTGCTTTCGACCTGACCTCTTATCCTCGGTTACCGCAAACTCACCTGTTTAGTTTTTCATCTCTGCACATGCTTACAATAAAATTAATGAGGCAACATAATTTTTATTTTTAAGTAAAAATAAAATAGCATTGAAGCTTGGTTAATCCCAAAAGGACTTTTTTTTTTTTTTTATCTGTTCTTCCTATTGGATTAATTTTCCAAAGCATAATTATTGTTTTTATAAGTAACCACTCAGTTATCTTGTAATGGAATTAATAGGCTCATATGATAAAGATAGATGTGCACTGTTGGGAGCCATTAGAGATATTGGCTTAGACAAAGCCATCTTAAGAACTATAAGTTTCTGGTTCCTCCAGAAACTCCTAATTACCAGAAACCACCTGTGTCTTGCAAATTGGCCAGCAGTTAAAGATAAACTACCCTCACATAGCCATCAGGAGCCTGATAAATCTCTAGTAATAGGTTACTGCCCATAGACCCCTTTGCCCACCCCCCATTCCTAAAACAGTATATATCCTGCCGCTGTGAGAATAAAGTTTGAGGCTTGATCAGAACTTGTCTTGCCTCCATTCTTTCGTGTGGCTCCCTCCACCTCCCTGTCCTAATCCTGAAATGTTTAATTTGCCGTTTATAGAATCACCTGTGCAAAAAGGCCAACTTATAAAGAAATTGGAATATTAAAAGGTACTCCTTAAAATCAGGCTGAAAAAATAGTGCCATGGTCATCTTAATGTGTTTTCTTAACTTAATTTGTATTTGGAATCTAAAATCTGTAATAAGAAATGAAACCCTGCTGTTGAATCCGCCTCTGGTGTGGAGAGATTCAAAGGTGGCAAGAGAGAGCAGAGTTACAAGCTCTCCCGCAATGAGATTACTTAATGTTTTATTTAAAAATTACCGGAGAACATCTTATGACAACCAAACCTTGACTAAGATAACTTTGGGTGCTAGCCGTGACTTTAGAAAGCAAAATAGGAATAAATTTAAAATGTCTTCTATTAAGCATGACTTTGGGAAAAATAAGCCATCTGAGTCATTTGCTGAAACTTCCCCCAAAAGCAGAATGTGGGGGAAGGGAAGAAAAAGCACATGGCGATCCAGTGTGGACGCCCCCTCCCCAAGTATTCTAAAATTAAAGTCCTTCTTGTAACTGAAAAGCTTTTACAAATTTAAAAACGCATCCGGGATTTCTGTGCACATGTAAAGGTAAAAGGCCAGTTTAAAAACGAGTGCGCATAGTTTTGAGCTGAACTTGACCTTTTGCTGAGTACAGAATAAAAACCCGAGACTGTTTTGGTCTTAAAAATGGCAAAGATGAACCTGAGAAAGAAATGCAGATAGGTTTCCCAAGGCGATTTAAAGTAGCTCTTTTGAAATTTCCCGCCCTAAGGCAAGTACATGTGAATAGCTATGGTTTTGCTTATTAGCTGGAAACTTAAAACTTTTAAATTCAAATCATCTAAAAGTATTGAAATTTATAATACTGAAAGGTTAATCTGAGTATGCCTAGTATGAAGTCTAGATGATAGAAGTTAATCTATTAATTGAAAATGCCTTATATTTTGTTTGAAATGTATCCTTAAATGTAAAAGTATTGATTTGAAGCATGCTAAATATTTAATTTGCTTTAAATTTAATTGATATCTCTTAATAATTATAAGAAGTATATAATTTTTAAATTATATATATATTTGGTGGTCTCTCAAGTTGGATTTCAAAACTATAACTAAGGAATGACTTTGAGAAATTTCACGGGCCCTGAAATGTTTTTCAAAAGTCTATTCTCTCTTTTTAAATTTAGCTAAATTTAATATACTTGAAATCATATGGAAAGCTTTATCAAATAAAAATTAATAAATATATATTTTAAGTTTTTGCCTCTGAGAAAGGGCAAAACAAGTTATTTTGTTTAATATTTCTTAAAATACAGCAGTGAGATTTTAAGATGTAATTTGAAATACAAAAGCTCCTCACTACTGCATTTTAAATTAGGCTGGAGGTGGGGCAGCGTTTGCACCTCGGGTATCAGACATAAAGCTTTACTGAATTTACTAATCTTTGTAAGCAATTGAATCCTAGTAAAGTAAAATTCTTCTAAAAAGTTACTGAAGGCTTCCCATGATCCCTCTGTATATGCAAATAAGCCGAAAGGGAACGCTGTTTAAAAACATTATTTTAAATTTAATAAAAAGAAGAAATTTTAATATTTTGAAATATCTTCCACTAATATTTACAGAATAATCTAATGATTTGCTGTTAAAATACCAGATCTGAAAATAAGTACAGTCACCATAAATGTTTAATGACTTTGACTTGGAATACATGGCCTTGCGGCACTATCAGTCAACATCCAAGAAGTAACCCTATAAGTTACTTGGTGTAAAAAAAGAAAGATTTTTCTTTTTTAAGGTAAAGTTCTCCAAGTGTAATCCAGCAGGAGAAAGACAAACCAGACAACCAACAGCCCAGAGACCACCTGGGGCACAGTAAAGTGAAGTATGGTAATAATTAATTTGGGTAAAAGCTGTAAGTTTCATATGTCTTAGAAGGCACATTTTTCCTTTATTACCCAAGGACTCTAGATAATGTGTTTACCCAGAACTATAATTTAGATAGCATGCTGTCTCTGCTTCTGTAAATTGCTTTTTTTGCTAACTAGGTTCCTCATTCCAAACCTTGAGTTTAAAATCAAGTTGTCATGACTTAGAGCAAAGAATATTCTTACATGGTATTATTCTACAAGTTTTATTCATAATTTTTGATGCTTTACAACAGTATATTGTGCATTTATCCCAAAAAAACTTACAAATTAACATTTACTTTGGATATTTTGAGAATGTGAAGGGATTTATCCCCTCCTGGGGAAGGCACTTAAGCATTCTGTATTGACCTCTCTTGACCTTTTTTTAGGTACAGCATTACACACCTATAATAAATGATCTAACCAGCTAATTGATGATGTCCAAGCTCTCTCAGGCACTATCAATGATCTCCAAGATCAGATAGATTCATTAGCTGAAGTAGTACTACAAAATAGAAGAGGGTTAGATTTGCTCACAGCAGAACAGGGAGGAATATGCTTGGCCCTACAGGAACGCTGCTGCTTCTATGCCAACAAATCCGGGATCGTCCGAGACAAGATAAAGAAGTTACAAGAAGATCTAGTGAAGAGACTGAAAGAATTATTCGAGAACCCCCTTTGGAGCGGACTGAACGGACTCCTGCCCTACCTGCTCCCTGTTCTCGGCCCCCTTATAAGCCTTCTCCTAATCCTAGCTTTCGGCCCCTGGGCTTTTAGAAAATTAACAGACTTGTAAAACAGCAGGTTGATAGCGTCCTGGCCAAACCCATTCAGGTACACTACCATCGTCTAGCCATGTTAGACCGTGAATGTGATTATAATGAATGCCAAAACTCCCTCCCTGCGGGGACAGCATGACACCAGAGGGATGCTTGCCTACTCCCCATAGAAGGAGAAAGGCATGGGCACCGACCTGGGTGCATGGCAAAGCACTGCAAGGGAAGGTCACAAAAAATTTTTCAACCTCCTCTGGATTTCCCTGTGAGCACACCTGGTTTGCATAGAGGTTGGTATCCATACATAACTATCGGCTCTGCCTCTCCTCCCCAAAAGATACCAAGAGCCACTGACGGTGGGATCCCACCATCCCACGGGAGGAACCAGGTCCCTACTCCCCCAGTCGGTTAAAGCCCACCCTTAATAAAGAAAAAGGGAGGAATTGTTGGGAGCCATTAGAGATATTGGCTTAGACAAAGCCATCTTAAGAACTATAAGTTTCTGGTTCCTCCAGAAACTCCTAATTACCAGAAACCACCTGTGTCTTGCAAATTGGCCAGCAGTTAAAGATAAACTACCCTCACATAGCCATCAGGAGCCTGATAAATCTCTAGTAATAGGTTACTGCCCATAGACCCCTTTGCCCACCCCCCATTCCTAAAACAGTATATATCCTGCCGCTGTGAGAATAAAGTTTGAGGCTTGATCAGAACTTGTCTTGCCTCCATTCTTTCGTGTCCCTTGCTTGTTCATTCTCCTAGGGTGTCTCCTCGATCCCCCGTTGTTGTCCCGCGGGTCGGGGCAGTGCACTATTTCTTAACCATATTTATTGATTTTTCATCTTTAAAAAATATGCATTTACTTTGAAGGGTGAGCCTTTAAAACTGATGTAATTATTTTTTAAATCTTAGTTTAACTTTTCAGAGACTAACATTAAAACCTTTCATATGAAAAGTGGTACTGGAGAGCAAATATTCCCAATACTGATGCTCTTAATTGCTTACTATGTTTTGTTTAAATCAAATATACAATTTCTCCATGGCAGTATATTGGTTTGAAGATAGATGTGATGAGTTCTTAACTTAAGAAGCTCCCATAAAAACTTGCAAATATGCAGACTAATCATTCTAAGAATAATTTATTCACAGATACTTATGTATTAAATGAATTAGCAATTAAAAGTGAAAATCGAGTTTCTATAGATTAATTACGAGGTTATTTTTATACACAGAAAAACCTAGATTTTCATGGGCACACCCAGTAAAGGAAATTGATACTTCATTTTACAAGTATATTATCTAAGACTCCCTGCTCTTATGGGCACTTATAGTATAGTAAGGGGCAGACCAAATAAAGAGGAAGCAGTGGAGGACTTGGAAAATATGAAGTTGGGTAAGGGATATACTATGTGGAAGTCTGTTGTGGTATTTTATGTGGTATTACCAGGAAAGGTCTCTGATCCGGTCACCACCCAAATGTAAACTTAGAGATCTAAGAGAAGAGAACTGTATATTAGTGGGGGACAGAGGATCTACTTTGGACTGGTTAAATATTAAAAACAAAAATGGTGAGGAGGAGAAGTTAATATTGATTGCGATCACAAACTGTTTCCTATCATTTGTTTTATCACTTACCACAATGCCTTACATTTACTAAATGTTTTATAAAGTATTTTCAGTGAGTACTCTAGCCATTTTACGTTGTGGTGAAAAATAATTATATGCTTGATTCTTGAAAGTTGAGTTCACTTCTCTTAAATAAGATTTATTTTTCAGCCTTTATTCTAGAACAGTTTGCTGTGAAAAGGTTTCATAAATGCTGTCGATAACTTAATAATGACCAGTTATTTGCAACTCTTTATTTAAGAAGTTGGTCCAGCAAAGGAATGCCTCATTCTTGAAATATGTCAATTCTCTAACTGATTGAGACACTTTCAGTTGAGGGTTCCAAGAAATGATCTTCTTGGAATAAGTAGTGGATAGTGGATTTTAGAGAGAAAATGTTGTGTATTGGACTCAAACCGAATGGTCATTAAAATGAAAATTTTCTTTACCATTGTCTTTTTTTTTATTTTTATTTTGCTGCTTTTTTGCCATTTTTACAGCTAATACTTACCTTTTACTTTAGCGTGAACCAGGATCAAAATTAGTCCTGTAAGAAAAAATTGGAATTTTGTTACTTCTATTTTCTAAAAGAACTGTACTTTTCAAGTTCGAAGATTTGCTATATGCTATTAACTTGACAGGCATTGAAAAATCTAATCGAGGTCATTATGATTAGCCTTGTATCTTCCTAGTGTTTTCTCAGGTTTGTTTTTGATGTTTTGCAATGTGTCAAATCCCCTTACACCACAGAATCCAGAAAATTTAAATCCAACAAAAAGTAAGTCAGCTTTAAAAATCCTATAGTTGTTGGCTAACTGAGAGTGTGTTTGAATGTGAAGGCCGTTCACATATTGCGACTAGTTTGAGGAACTGCCCAGGGCTCTTCTTTCAAGAGTACATTTGCGACAAAACTGCCGTTTGGGGATCATTGCATACTTGCTCAGTCAAGTATGAGAGCAGGAAGTCCTCTGAGGGTACCCAGGTGACTCGATGGCTAAAAAGAAGTATAAGCAAAGGCTGCTGGACAGAGATGTCATTGCAACAGTGCCTGTCCCGGGAACCAGTGCGTTATCAGCATGGCCATTTGAGATATCCAGGACAAAGATAACGAATTCGGTGGCAGGGGAGAGCATACTTAAGATAGGATGCAGACCTGTGTCGTTCCCAGGCAACTCCTTTCCTTGACTGTATTTGTCATTTGACTATTTCACTTCACTGTTGTGAGCTGGACTCAAAGGTCAAATTTGTGTCATTGCAGTTGTCCTGGATCTTGGTGTAAGGACACAGATGGGAAATACTGTTTTTGTTTGGAGTATTTCTTGTGTGTAGGTTATTAGTTGTAGTTACTGATTTCATAAATAGCCAATAAAGCAATGAGGGGGAAAATGTTAGTGGTAAGTTGTTTTTTCCTGCAGAAAAAAGAAGGCACTGGTTGAAAACAGCATTCTAAGGGTTTATTACAATGTGTTAATTTATTTATTATTTTAAAAAAAAAATCTGACACATGACCTCATTGCTTGTTTGCTCATTCATTTCAGAGTGAAACACATAAACATAAACCTAAACCTATAGATCGATTTATTCTGGTAGCAGACGAGGGGAAGGTTTGGTGAAGGATGTTTAATTGGATGTTTGAATTATGTGTTTCTCTGTTGTGTCTCTATTCCAGGATTTGTCAGGGCACTTGTGCTTGACTTTCTGTGATACAGACACTGTTTTAGAGTCGTGGGTTTTTAAGTAAGTTTATTTGGGTAACATTGGTTAATAAAATTATATACATTTCAGGTATACAACTTTAAAATACAACCTCTGTATACTCCATTGTGTGTGGTGTATTATTATTAACTTACCTCGTTGTATTTTTCTTCCCCTTATCTTGAATTTTTAAAAACCTCACTTATTTTATGGACATGTACTGGACGCTTTCTGTGTTTCACTGACAGGAGCCCTGGTATGTAGGTAGGGCTGTGAGTAAACAGAGAAATAACTCAGTCTGTGCCTTGAAGGATTTTGTAGATTGATGGCGAGAAAAAGAGATGCAGAAATAATTAGGCACAGTGTGCCAAAGACTACAATGGAAGAATGTACAAGTCTTCATAGAGAACGCAGGCAGTCTTCTCTGGATTCCAAGGATGAGTGGAGGTCATCTGGGGCCTGGTAGGGCTTCCAGGCAAAAGGAACAGTGAGAGTATAGAGATTCAAAATGGGAAGCTATGAAAATGTGGGTAGCAGAGATGGGATGGACTGTGGGGGATTCAGAGCTTTGAAAGTCTTGATGAGTCTGAGTTTCATTTTCTCAGCAATAGTGTACTATTAAATGTTCCCACAGTGAGGGTAGCCATTAATGACAGTGGTTCAGGCAGTTAGGTTTAGGAGCTTTTGCAGAGGTTCTCAATGTCTGCTCAATCTCATTAGCAAGATGGTAGTACCTAGCTGCAAGGGAGGCTGGGAACATTGCCACCAGAAATACATTCCAGGTTCTCTTCTGAAGGATAAAGGAGAGGGGAGATGTTAGGTGACAAATGGCATTCTGAGATGTAGAGGAAAATGTGTAGATTAATAACCATTCGAACCAAACTAAAGGAAGGCTTCCCCATGAGTAATTACAGTAGGTTTTTGGGATTTGCTCACTTCTTTGCTACCTAAGCATGTAGGAAGCACATCTTTGGGGAGAGGTGGAGGAAGAGATGAGGAATGCTGTTGTATTTTTATGCCAGGAACACCCAAGAGCTGAGCTTTACTCTGTTCAATTGTGCCCAAGATGGTTTAGACTTGTGTTTCTGGGAAATGCTTCTAATCAGAATGATGCAAAAAGGGACAATTCTACTGGCTCTGCTAGTGTCAGTTTATTCTTGCTGCTAGCAAACTATCATTGATTTGATCTTGAGACATCCCTAAAGCAACTTTGTTGTGCTTGTTTTTTGAAAGGGATAGCAGATAAAACTAGTTTTGAGGTTTTTAGAAAAGCATGAAACTGAGAACCTCTTGTGAGCTAGATTTGCCTCCATGTTCAACTTCATTTCTGGCGCTACACAGCCTTTCAGATCTGTTTGTGTACACCTGTGTTATTAAAACAGAATGGAAAGAGACGTGGAAAAGAGGGAAATGATCCTTAATAGAGTTACATCAGTAAAAATGGGGCTGCCATCTTAAAATTCATTACTTACCTAATTTCTTATTCATTTCAATTATTCTAGAAATGGTCAAATGAAGATATTTACCAGAAAGTATGTGATGAAATAAAGATGTGGGGAAAAACTAGAATCCGAGCAGGCTTGATAGAATCATCAACGTTAGAGAGTGTTTGGAGTTTATAGTATCAAAAAACTTATTTAAGATATGTCCCAATAGTTTGACATATTGCACATGATTCCGTCAAAAAGGGATTGTCTGAAATCCCATGGGTCCTCAAAAACTGCTTTTGGTTTTCTTCTCTAAATATTTCTTTTTGAACCCTTTGTTCTAAGAGTAATCGAAAGCTTAGTTTAAGTTTGATCATGTTAAATGTTTGGCATTTCTTTTTGTTTTGCAGCATCTATCAAGAAAATATTTTATCTTTTCACTTTTAAATACTGCCTTCAGAAAAACGGATGGCAATTTGTGTCTGGAATAGTTGTTGATAATAATGAGAAAAAGTAGCCAATATTAGTTTGAATGTATATTTCTCATCTATTACCTTGGTCATATCTTGAAATTATATTTTTTCTCCCATAAAAAAAGTAGGTAATAATTACATGATGTGAGTTTGAAAATTTTAAAAATTATATTCGGTGGAATTTGAAAATATAAGAAAATTGTATTCTTTAGTCCCTGCATAATTTTCTAAAGGTCATATAATTTATATAATTTGATAAACTCTTAGGAAAATTTCTCCTAAGTGTATATATTTTAGTCTGAATTCTGTTGTGCTTTTATAGATGTGAAAATATTTGACATAATTACTGACCATAATTTAAGACCAATTTGAAATAGGGGTGCCTTTCATTGCCTCTAGATTGCAGAGTTAGCTTGCTTTACTGACTTTGGTAGTTGATTTCACAGGAAATTATGTGAGAACCTTTAATTGAAAAAGTTGGCAGTCCAAGAATATGTTCAGAGAAGAATATTCTCAACTTACCTGAACCTTATAAATATTTTACTGGCTGCGTTCAGTCTGTCGTGTTTCTAAGTGCACAGGCTCTTTAGAAACCATCTCTGCTTCTCTGACCATTTAAAGCACATTAAATAAATCGATAGATTGTAATAATTAGTGGAAACGTTTTTAATTAGATATCAGAGAAATGTGGTTCACTGTAGTTGTTCCTATTGAATTCAAAAGGGAGTTTAAAAGAAAAGATTATAATCATCTTTATGAAGTAAACTAAATTATTATTTTAATTATGTATTCAATTTAAAGGATAATGATACAAGTGCCTGTGTAAAAACATCCATTTAGGATTATGCTTAAAGCCTGCAGTTGATAATTAAGATTTATCCCCAGAGTAAATGAAGTGATGTTGATTATATGAAGGCCCAATCCTATTTCCTATTTACTTATTGCTGGTGACTAAAATAAGAGAACAAAAGCATGGCTTTAAAACAGTAATTTGTGTTTTATAGAAATGAATAGAGGTCCAGTGCATAAAATTTGTGCACTTGTGGGGGGTCCCTCAGCCCAGCCTGCGCCCTCTTGCAGTCCAGGACCCCTTGGGGGATGTCCACCTGCTGGCTTAGGCCCGATCCCTAGGCTAGCAGTCACACATCCCTCTCGCAGTCTGGTGCTCTGGCAGTCTGGGACTCCTCACTCCTTACTGCCCGCCTGCAGTGGAGGCAGGAGAGGCTCCTGCCACCGCCGCTGAGCTCGCCTGCCATGAGCCCGGCTTCTGGTTGAGTGGCGCGCCCCCGTGGGAGCGCACTGACCACCAGCAGGCAGCTCCTGCGTTGAACATCTTCCCCCTGGTGGTCAGTGTGCATCATAGCGACTGGTCGTTCTGCCATTCAGTCAATTTGAATATTACCCTTTTATTATATAGGATAAGTTCTAAGCCTAATGGTGGAGAGCCAGGGAACGGCCATGTTCCATTCAGATGGGGTCATTTCATCTCAGAATTCCTTTGGGCTTTTGTTAAATGCTCAGGCCTGAATCTAAAACAATGCAGTCCAATAAAAGTATAATGGAACCAAAATGTCATTTAAAATTTTGTAGTAGCCACATAAAAGAGGAAAAGAAACAGGTTAAATTAATTTAATGTTTTATTGTATCCAGCAATACTTTTTTTTTTCATTTTATGTCTTCAAAATTTTACCTGTAGAAAATATCTTAATTCAGACCAGCCACATTTCAAGTACCCATGTGGCTAGTGGCTACCATATTGGACAGTGTGGCCATGGAAGGAACACCTCAACCTACTACTGTCTAGGGAAAGAATCAGGTTTTGGAGAAGGTCGTATCCATAAGACCTTCTAAGCCCCCTCATTTTACAGATGAAGAAACTGGGATCTGGAGACACTGACTTGCCCGGTATCACTTGAATATTAAGGGTCAGAGCCCAGTGCCTGTCCTCTGACTTCCAGTCTCTTTCTTCAACTCCCTGATTCTTGCTTCTTCTGTTCCATGTGGCTGTGTCCAAATCTCTGTGTGTTACTGTTAACTGATTGCTCTCAGCTAAGTATTGAGCCAGGAGCCTTCAAATCTGGCCCACTGCAGAAGGCATGACCTGATCTGGCTGGGTCAGTAAAATTACCAGGTATATCTACTCTCTCTGTGGAGGTGATGTTGGCTCCAGCGATCAAGTTTGTTGTTGTTGATTGGACGCACCCTTTGGGACCCAGGGTGTATGACTCGAGCACTGGTTGAGATGTCAGCTGCCCACTGAAAGGAAAGATCAACAGGGCAGCACATTTTTGTTGTCTGTTCCTGGAAACACTGGAGTTAAGCTTTTTTTTCTTTCTTTCGTTGTTTGGATGGCTGCCCGAGTGTGTCCATCGTTCTTGCCCAATTATACTTAAAGTATGATATTTTTGACAATTTAAGTCCAGTGCACCTCCGGCATGAACTTATCCCCAGAATGTAAGCAAACATAGAAAGCCTTCCTTCCTCATGGCGTGGTGGGGTGGGAAGGTGGGGCTCGCTGTGCTCCCAGGATTACTGCTGCTGTAAAGTATTTGTTTTACACCATGAAAATGCATGGAGGGTGAACTTTTAGAATTGGAAGCTGTTTTCCACTTCATTCCTAACATATTTATCAGCCCTGATGTGGTAGATCATGTGAGTGTGTGTTGAAGGGAGTGTAAGCTTATTCATGTGACTTAGGTGTAGTAATTTTAGATTTAGTGTTAAACCTAACAATTTTTCTGTTTGAACCTTAGGACTTCTCATCTGGGGCTAGGCTACATCCACAGAGGCACTACTGATCTTTAAGTTAAGCATGTACTGTATTTTCTTCATGTTCCATGATGAAAGTAATTGCATTTTGCAGATGCTGAGACATAGGACAATACTTAGAGGATTCACAGCTTGCAGGAATGAGTTAAAAGTACATGGATATCTGTATTTTCTTTGGCAATTGTCAATTATACTTTAAAAATTGTCTTTGAACTTAAAAAAATCCACCTTAACTTTTTAGCAGTTTTCTTTATTTTTTCATATTAAATATCATCAAGAGGAACAGAAGTTTATAGCTTTAAAATGTTTAGAGGGGTGTCTTTTTTAAAATTATATTTAAGTACATTTTTTGAATTATAAAATTACTACAAATGCATTGGAGGTAGCTTATAAAAACATGCATAATCTTACCACCCATGAATGTCTGTTGTATGTCCATTCCATTTTATATCCTGCATTTTATTTCTTAACAATAAATCTCATGCCATTATAAGCTCTTTTTAAATATAATGTTTAATGGATGTGTGAATCTGTTTAGAGCAGTGGGGACTATATACTTTTAGATGGGTGCCTTTTTGTGTGTGACATTTCCAACTCAGAGTTAGGCTGGAAATGGTGATGTAGGGGAGGATTGCAGCCAAATCCTTCTTAATATTTTTAGTACTTATTCAGTGATCTAAATTACTGCTCTCAAGAAGTGTTTAACACAGTGGTCCTCCAACTGTAATTTAAAGAAAATGAGATGAACATAAACCATAGAGATAAAGAAATAAGGAAAACCTAACTTAGAAACTCAGTCTCTTGTCTTGTTAATAATTCTAAGGTCAGTTGTGTAGGAAAAGTTTGGTTATAAGAACTGTTAGACTTTATAGGCAAACATAGCCAGGGCTTGAATGTAGACATCGGTGAAATTGTGATTTTAGTGGACTAGAGCCATTCAGTGGGAGCATTAGTTGGGTTATGTGATCACACTGATGTAAATAAAGGGTTCCCCTTCCCCTTTCCCCGCTGTTAAAGTTGCTCCAGATTTTCTGTGATTAAAAAATAAGTCAGAAACATGTATTCTATGAAATCTTCAGGCCACAAAATGAAAGAAATCTTCAGCCACAAAGGAAAGAAATCTTCAGCCACAAAAAAAGCACTAGATTTGTCTTTAAGTTTAACAGTGTGTTGAGATGTCAGTTCCATAGAACCCTTTGTAGGGTTGTGGAGCCCATTCAGACAGACCCATATAATTTTTTGTTTATATTATTATATTTTCTATTATAGATTTTTTTTGGAGCAAAGACTACATTCCTTATTTTTTTCTTCACTTATTTTAAATAAATACAATACTGTAAGTATATAATAAATATATGCCACCCCCAGGAGCCCAATCCTATTTTCCTGTGTCTTCTCATGTCTCCACAATTTACTGCTCTTTGTTAAAATGGGATATAAACTTTCAGGCCTAACTGCTTCTTTGGGACTTTCACTTCTTTTCTGAGAAGCTCCCTTCCCACACCCCCAGGTAAAAATACTAACATGAAAGAAAATGTGTATGCTTTTTCTCCTGTTGATCTATTGCCTGCCAGTTTAATTTGCATGACCCCAGTTCTGAACCTAAGAGGGTAGAGGAAAAACTTTTCTTTCTTTTCCTTAAGTATCCATGCTGAAAGGAACAATAAATGCAAAGGCTGTGAGGTGGGAGCATGCTGGGGTGTCTGAGAAGATACATGAACAATCATCCCACCAAGTATGTGTACATAACTTATCAATGACAAGTTCACCTTGATGAATTATTTATTAAAACAAATGGTAAATACATCCATACTGAATAGACTCAGTGATGGAGAGGCATGTATGTTTTAACCAAGAGGAATTTATGGGAGACATTCTGTATTCTAAGCATTTCAAAGAACTCTTAGGGTATATAATGCTTCGTCTTTGCCTATGCATTTTAAAATGTTAAGACAGCGAGAAGTACTGTCTTACAGTTATTGTAGGTTTGTTGTGAGCTTTTTTGGTTGCAACCGAAAGAACTCGCATTAGGAACTTGGCAGTCACTCATGTCGTATTGTGATTTGTTAGTTCTGGAATAAACGCCTCTATTTCTGTCAGATGTAAAAATAGACGCTTTCTGGGCTTTTGTAGTAATAATAATAATCAGGTAGATAGCTCTTTCTAAGAGCCAGGCACGGTTGGAAGTTTTTTTCGAATAATCTTCAGCAGCAGCCCATAAGGCATCTCCTATTTTGCCGTTTCATGTATCAAGCTGGTGAAATGTCAGCTGGGAGAGAGCCCACAACCAGCGTCTTCAGCGGCTGGGCTCTTAACCATTCAGCTCTCCTGCCTGTAGCGGCATGGAAGGATGGGTGGAGGGGCCAGTGTTTCCTCCTGGACTGGGCAGTTAGCTCCTGGAGGACACAGGTCATTACAGTGGCTGCTTCATAAGAAATAAGACCACTCTGCTCAGGCTTCCGTTCCTGGCTGGCCTCCCTCCCTCCACCCTCACCTGCACGGACTTCAGAGCACTGAGGTCTCTACATGTGTCTTCTCCCCCCTCTTCCACAAAAACTCTTTCCATCCCAATTCCATGCCTTCCCTTCCTCCCAATCCCAAATAAAACAATCCAGACTGTAGATGATGGAGTCATCCAGACCTTGGATCTGAGTCACGACTCTTAATAACTGGAGTTACAACCACAGGACAATGACTTAACTTCCCTAAACCCAAATTTCCACATCTACCAAGTATCTGTAACTCTGTTGGTCAGGAAGAAAATTGAATTAGGAGTAAGATACCAAGCCTAGGGCTTGGTCCATAGTAGGCCCTGAAGGAATAATGGCTCCTTTTTCTTTTTTTTTTCATTTTAAGCCTCTTTATAACATCTCTTCTTGGACCCTTCAGAACTGTCCTTGACCCCTGGGAAAATGCCCAGGCTGGGAGGGCCCAGTTGCCTGGGGCACTGCTCTGCCTAGCGTCACATTTCAGTGCTATCAGATGGCTGGAAGGCTTTAGCATCTCAACAGTTCATCAGTCACATTTTTGATCTGTGAAAACAGGAATGACTTCATGTAAAATTCTGCATAAACTCTGGAGTCTGGTTGTTAGAGTTTAAAATGTCTTTGGACCCAGAAGGAAAACCAGTCGGAAAGGAATCTAAAGAATGTGCATCCAGGAGGCAGCTCTCCGGCCTGTCCACTTGCCTGCCCCTCCTGGTCCCGCCCTCCTTGGCACACTCAGCAGTGACCCTGCACTAGTGACAGCTTGGCCTGCTTGGACCAGCTGGAGACAGCCACACAGTCCCTGGCTGCTATCTATCAAAGATCTCTCTCCGCAGGCTCCTTGGAAAACAAAGGGATTGTTTACCACATAGCAAAGGGGACTGGGAAAGAGGCAGCTGAGAGAGCTTTCTGAAGGGATCTGTGGCTTCTAGCATCTGAAGAAGCATCTTGAAAGGGTAGAAGCAGGACTGACATCTCCTGGACCCGGCCACACATAGCACTGACTGTGTATTAGAAATAGCTTTGACTGTATATTAGAAATGGGCACTTCTAGTCACATGTTATCAGTGTTTTTCTCTACTCAGCTCATTCTGTCATTAGATTCAGGAGAAGCTAACATGGACCTTGGGTGGTTTCGAGTAACACTTAGATTGCATTCCTTCACAAAAGGAGCAGTCTGTTTTTTGTTTGGGGAAGGTTTTATTTTAGGGTGGGGCGTTAATCTGGATGGGGAGGGATTGAATTTTTCAAGACAAACCCAAGAGACCGCCGGGTTTTTGAAGTTTTGATTCCAGGATAGACTTTCCCTTTTCTCCATTTCTAACTTCTGACCTGGCATGTGAACGGCCCTATCAAGTGTTGTCTGTGCGATGCGGTGACACCCACATCCTGTAGCCGAGTCCAAGTGCTCTGAGGCCGACTTAACGCGGATTAATTTCACAGTTGCCCTGTGAAAACAGATGCCCGCTGCTGGTTATTTCTAATACATTGATCAAGCCACATAAAAGATACTTTTCTTCTTTAAGAAGTCTCAGGTCCCTATGAAGCTGCAGGCCGATCAAGTAAAACTAAAGTGCTTGTGACTAACATTAGTGTATTATATTTAAAACCCTTTGCCTCAGGCTGATTATGACATGCTCCTTTATTGACTTTCTGGTCAGGTGCTTATTTATAAAAATAAGGCTTATATAAATGGTGGTGTTCCAATGTTTTACGAGTCGGTTTTGGCAGTTTGACCTTTGAACAATAACTCAATAAATATTTTTTGCACTGAGAAAAGAATTAGTTAACATTTGTGTGCTAGCAGTATGCCAAGGGAATTCAGGTAGAAACACGAAAATATGCTGATGTAAAAGAGGGAACCAAGCTACACTGTGTTTGGGAGGAAGCAATACAGAAAGAGATGTTCATAAATATAACAGGCACCTGGGAAAATCCTCACAATTATTTAAAGTCATCTGGAAAAATCATTAGATAAGAATAGCCTGAGAAAAGGAACCTAAAGAAAAATGTAAAGGTATGGAAATTAAAACCGCATAGCACATGCAAAGACAAATCAATGGGACAAAATGGATATCTTGAAAGAAATGTGTATGTGTATTAGAAATTAGTACAGGATAAAGATGGTTTCTACATCAGCAGGGGGGAAAGATGGATTATCAATAAATAGTATTGGGGCCTGGCAGGTGTGGCTCAGTGGTTGAGTGTGACCTATGAACCAGGAGGTCACGATTCAATTCCCAGTCAGGGTACATGCCTGGGTTGGCGGCTTGATCCCCAGCAGGGGGCGTGCAGGAGGCAGCCAATCAGTGATTCTCTCTCATCATTGATGTTTCTATCTCTTTCTCCCTCTCCTTTCCTCTCTGAAATCAATAAAATGTATTTAAAATAAATAAATAATATTGGGCTATGTGTCCGTAGAAAGAAGCTGGGTGGTTACTTATAGAGTCTGTAACAAAGAGCAAATTTCTTTATTCATAAAGTGTTCTTACAGCTCAGAAACACTAGATATGAACATCTTAAGAGAAAAAATTAGCTGAACACGTTAATAACTTTTACTATGAAAAAAATTAAAACATATACAAAAGGGAATAATATTATGATTCCTCAGGTACCTGTCCCCCAGCTTCAAAAGTTAAAAAATTTATAACCAACTTTATTACCTATTTTTATCATGTTTTATCTGTCCCCCCCCCATCCCCCATTCTTCATTTTCTCACTGGGTTATTTTGAAAAAAAAATCAGTCATATAATTTTATCCATATGTGTCTCATTATGAGCCTCTAATGAAAGAATTGAAAAGAAATGGACCAAAAAGAAAAAAAATTAACAGATGTTCAGAAAAAATTAGACATAGCCAATAAACCTATGAAGATATGCTCAATCATATTAGTAACCAGGGAGATGAAATAAAAATTAAATAGATAACATTTTTTAACCATCTGGTTGGCAGAGCCTTAATAGTCTTGCCAGAATTGGCAAGAATGTGAAGAAACACATTTTCTTCTCTTGTCAATGGCACAAAAATTTTCAAGAGCAATCATTCGGAACTTTATGTGCATACTTGGCAATCTAGCAAATCTAGGCATTAGTGTCACAGTGTACTGTGTAAGTGCCCACAGATGACCTTACTTGAGCATTATTTGTATTAAACACATTTTTTTCACTGTTTTTACCAAACTGGAATATTATACTGTCAAAAATGAAAAAGTGTTAAGTGAAAAAAGAAATTTGCAGAAAGCAGTTATAATAAATAGGAAAACTTTATATATTATAAAACAAAGTTTATGTGCATAGGACATACCTGAAAGATTCAAGTAAATCTAATAAAATTTCCCTATGGACAGTGAGCTGGGTTGGGGGAGAAGGTAGTATGTATTTCCTTTTTACATTACTGCCTTCTGTGCTTGAATCTTATTAACTGTAAGTAGACACTTGAGAGGTGTCCTACCACAATGTCCCACCTCATCTTGGCTGTATAACTCCCTGGTTCTGTCATTCCTGGTAGGTGACCAGCCAGTTTCTAAACGGTTGTCCCCAGAGACAACTGTCATTCCATTGAAAGCATCTCTCATTGAAGAAGACATGCATTTCGATGTGATATTTAGAGTTTTCCCCGTTGTTCTTCTAAGAAATGATACTTTTATAAAGTTGTAAGTGGCAAGTTTTATTGGGTCATAAAACTAGGTCATTTCAGTGAATTTCATCTGTTTTCATGGGTAACTTGATTCTCCTATCATGACTCGCTTTTGAAAGTACTGGAAACGGGAATTATTACTTCAGGTTCATTTGACCTACATTGAACCTCAAAAAGTCACTCCTTCCATCCAAAATTTCTAGTGTTGATGCTGGGAATACTGCTTCTCAGATTGGCACTAATGCCAGCTATGAAATTACCATGCTAAGGCTGAAGAAAACAATTTGATGGAAGTATTCTCTCCCCCACTGAACTTACTATACTGAGAGCTGTTAGGTTTTCTGCATTTTAACCCAGAAAGTTATTGAAAAGAATTGGCCATGACAAAATATTTGTCTTTATCAGATTTCATATTTTCCTAACAAGTGGAAATTATAACTGACTTTTTAATGAAGGTTTTATGTAACCTTCCTAAGTTAATAATGAATGTTTCAATGACTATCTGGATATGGGAGATTATAGACATTGCTTAAGATAGAAAATAGTATTGGTGCAGTTTCATGCTGAATTAAAACAGTAAATTGAGCCCTGGCCTGTGTTTCCAAGTGGTGCAGTGGTTCTCAACCTTCCTCATGCCGCGACCCTTTAATACAGTTCCTCATGTTGTGGTGACGCCCAATTTCATTGTTACAAATTGAACATTATTAAAGCATAATGATTAATCACAAAAACAATATGTAATTATATATGTGTTTTCCGATGGTCTTAGGTGACCCCTGTGAAAGGGTCGTTCGACCCCCAAAGGGGTCACGACCCACAGGTTGAGAACTACTGGGTTAGAGCATCAGCCAGAGCCACTCTTAATGTAGAAGTGGCCGAACCAGAGTGCCTCTGTGTCTGATGGGAGAGTCACAAAGGGCAGAAACCAGGGGTTTGGTTCGTGGTCAAGGGCAGGTACCTACCTGGATTGCAGGTTTGATCCCAGGCCCTGGTCAGGGTGCATATAGAAGGCATCCAATCGATGTGTCTCTCTTACATCCTCTCTCTCTCTCTCTCTCTCTCTCTCTCTCTCTCTCTCCCCCCACCCCCTGCCTTCCCTTCCACTTTCTCTAAAATTCAATGGAAAAATTATCCTCAGGTGAGGATTAACAACAAAGGGGAAAAAACCAGTAAATTGAAATGGTATCAGGGATCATGCAAACCAAATATATGAAACATTGAGGATGTTCTTTCTAATTTACAAGGATGTTTGTAGTATGACTCATCTAGTAATGTCTGTATAGCTTCATAAGAAAAGAGGGCAAGTACTCAGAATAAAATATGAACAAATTAGGTTCAGCAAGGCTGCATAATTTGCCCCAAATCATAGTAAACCATAGGGCTGAGGTTGGAACCCAAGCTCTTGTGAACTTAATGTAGAAGTGACCGAACCAGAGTGCCTCTGTGTAGCTCTGAAGGGAGAGTCACAAAGGACAGAAACCAGTAACTTATTATTTTTGAAGGCATCTTTGTTACTTATCCTTTTTGTTTGTTTAAATATTAAATATTTTCCATTTAAGCACTTTTTATTTTAAAATTGATTTTCTGACTCATTTTATGATTACAGCTATTATCAGAATTCATTCCCATTCCGCATTGGTTATAAAAGTTGGAGGTTATGGTAAGTAAAGTGGTATTGAATTTTTCTAAAGCTGACTATGACCTTAAAGATTTTTCAATTTCTTATAACTGCAGTGACTTTAAAAAAAATCATCTTTTTTTAAAAAATAAAAATCTAGTATTGAGTCTTTCACCATAAGTTCTGCCTATTACTGAAATATAGGTAGGCTATGTTTTTATTACTTTCTAAGTGATGCTGAGTGAAGAGGGGAACATCTAACAGGATTGAAATGCTTCTGCAGAGAAGTGAGTATGACGCCTGGTGAAAATGAGCTCCTGAGCCCGGCCGGCGTGGCTCAGTGGTTGAGCATCAACCTATGAACCAGGAGGTCACGGTTCGATTCCCCGTCAGGGCACATGCCCAGGTTTCGGACTCAATAGCCCATGGGGGGCATGCAGGAGGCAGCCAATCAATGATTCTCATCATTGATGTTCCTTCTCCCTTCTTCTCTGAAATCAATAAAATGTACATAAAGAGAAAAAAGTAATATAGCCTATTATTTTTTTAAACCAGATTTTTAAAGGTGTTATGTTACCTGCCCACTGAGGAGCTGTGTTAGTTATCATCTGCCTAACAGGTTTCCTAAAATTGATTCTCAAACTCTTCTCATTCTGGTGCAGATGCAGTAGGCTTTGCATTTGCTGAAACCTGAAATGTCATCTTGATTCCAGCTGTTGTTTAGAGGCCTGGTTTGTAGGAAGCAGCTAGTGGGGATTAAATCCCTGGTAAACCTTAGACGGAATTTGACCAGCAGCTCTTTAGGATCTGTTCCTCCTCCCCAACCCTGACACTGGGCTTTGTGTTAAGAAATTTACAAAAGGAAATTGATTGACTGTGCCCAGGCTGTGGTTGCCCATTGTTGGCTCTTAACTTGGCCCAGGGCCTGTGATCCACGCCTAAATAGCAGGCCTTGCTGTGCCTGGTGGTAGTTGGGTTAGTTCTATGTTGACTCTGTGTTGACTCACCGAGGATGGAAGCTCTGACCTGTGGGTTCCTTGTGGTTGCTGTAGCAACAGTTTGTTGATGGCAGGGAGCATTCCACAGCTGCTGCTGTAACTGAAGGTGATTGGAGACAGCTCTCCCCCAGGTTCAGATGGACCACTTAGAGGACTTGGCTCTGAGTTTATCAGCTGTTTGAGTTCTGTGAAGGCAGAACTCTGTTCTCAGGTAGTAGTATCTTTTTGTAAGTTACAACATTGTAAACGTTTATAACTGTCAAAGTACCAATGAGGTTTCCAAATTATTTGTACTTATGTAATTCGTTTATCTCTGAAATGCAATTCTCTCACCAGGGTGATAATTCTCTTCACAAAACACTCCTGCTCTGCCTGTAAATTCAGTTTAATAAAATGCTTCTCATAGAATGTGTAATTTTAAAAAAGCTTTATTGTTGAAAGTATTACATATGTCCTCTCTCCCATTGACCCCTTCTAGCGCCCGCCACAGCCCTTCCCCCCAGACCTTCATCACTCTATTGCCCATGGGTTATGCATATATGCATACAAGTTCTTTGGTTGATCTCTTCCCACCCATCCCCCTTCCCCCATCCCCTTCTTTCCCTCTGAGATTCGAAAACAGAATGTGCATTGAGTTTTTAAAAATTGTTACTGTTTTTAAAATCTGGTAATATGCGGGAACTGATCATGGAATAAGCCCATAATTCTCAAAATGTGGCCTGGGGGTGGGCCCAGCAATCCATTTAACAATCCCTCTGGTTGATTCTGATGGAAGCTAACTTTGAGAATCACTAAAATGTTGACAGGGTTTGAGTTTCGAGAAGAAACAACCCTTCATATCCTTTTCAAGGAAAAGGATGACATCTTTTTACTCGATTATTTGATCACGAGTTTCCTTTGAAGTGAAGGTATATTTACATGATAAAATGCATTCTTCCTCAAGGTCAAGGAAGATCTACCTTTGGCTCTTCTGTCTTTTTCTTTTCAATTATTTGGTTTTGTGTATTAACATACCTTTCCCTTGACTTATTTCTCACACTTACTTGCCTTGCATCACGATAAGCACCTTGTAGCCCCTGCAGTTTGATATATTGATCAGCCTTTTCTATCATATTAAAATGTATAGACCCCACCTAAAATCATGGTTCAGAGTAATATGATATATACACAAGCTTAAGAACCACAGTCCAGCCCAGATAGTCAATTTGCTTTTTGAGTCACTTCTATTTGTTTGCGATCAATAAATATTGGATAACAGGATACTGTATTGTTGTATCCATTGGAAACTATCCACTGACAAATTGTGTAATTGAGAGAATGTCGTTTTATAAATTCTTTTAATCCTTTGGTTTAAGCCTATGTTTTGGTCTCATAATGTGCATAATATTTGTGCACTGTTTATATAACCTGACAACTTTCCAAAATAATTTTTAAAACTTTTTATTATAGAAAATTTCAAATATCTCATCCAGCTTCAACAATTAACCACATTTTCTTGTCCTTGTTTTGGCAGCCAGCACATGTGTGGGCACACACACACACATACCCCACTTTTTTGTTTTCTGTACTATTTTAAAGGAAGTCCCAAGCATTATATTATTTTACTTGTAAATATTTCTGCCCATAGGATTCTCGAAGAACTTGATGCAAGGTTTTATAATTATTAACAGTATAGACCAGAAAAACAGCAACAGATATTAGTACATGTTTTGGTGTTAATTTAGACAATCTTGGTAAAAATACATTATATCTCTTATGAGTTTTCTAAAGTATTTATTAGAGCCACAAAAATACCTATCAGACAGCTCTCACCAAAGAGGAAGTTGAGTTCCCTAAGAGAAGCGTTTTGTTTATAAAACAGATACCTATTTTACTTCATCAGTAAAATCCTAGGGACAACAATGACTCATATCCACTAAAAGACAGAACAGAAATAGGATCCCCTATCTTTTCATTTATCCCTGGGATGGGTGACCAGAATATTTTTATATTGTTGGTAAGTAATATTTTTAAAACTCTGGCTTATATTATTTGAATGTTAGGGAAAATAAAAAAATATATATATATATTCTGCAGTCCATCTCCCAACTACTTGTTTGTGACAGTGAAAATTATCTTAACACTTGAAGTGTGATTTCTACTTTTAACATTTTTAGTCAAAGTATAAGGCACAGGTTTTCACTTGGGTTAAAGAAAAAAAAGCATAACCCAATCTATAAATAGATTTTTAAAAATCTATTTGCTTTCTTTTTGTTTGTTTGTTTATAAATAATACTTTATTGTTATTTTAATTTTAATTTTCTTTATCTTTTGTCAGGGCAGGCCTTTTTTTTCCCTATAATCTTGGGACTTTATAATTTGGGACTTTTCCCAGTCCATTTATCTATCATGTTGTATTTTTCTTTTTCTTTTTTTAAATCTTAATTGTTGAGATTATTACAGATGTTCCTCTTTTTTCCCCCCATTGCCTCCCTCTACCCAGTTCCCACCCTGCCCCAGGCCTTCACCACCCTATGGTCTGTGTCCATAGGTAATACATATATGCACATAAGATCTTTGTTTAATCTCTAGCCTCCCTTCCCTCTGAGAATCATCAGTCTGTTCCATTTCCATGCCTCTGATTCTATTTTATTCACCAGTTTATTCTGTTAATTAGATTTCTTATTCATTTATTTTTATTTTTATTTTTTTAAAATATATTTTATTGATTTTTTACAGAGAGGAAGGGAGAGAGATAGAGAGTTAGAAACATCGATGAGAGAGAAACATCGATCAGCTGCCTCCTGCACATCTCCTACTGGGGATATGCCCGCAACCCAGGTACATGCCCTTGACAGGAATCGAACCTGGGACCCCTCAGTCCGCAGGCCGACGCTCCATCCACTGAGCCAAACCGGTTTTGGTTATTTATTTTTATTTTTAGATTCAATTGTTGATAGGTATGTATTTGTTGCCATTTTGTTGTTCATATTTTTTATCTTTTTCTTCTCCCTCTTCTTAAAGAATACACTTTAACATTTTGGTTTGGTGGTGATGAACTCCTTTAGCTTTTTCTTGTCTATGAAGCTCTTTATCTGACCTTCAATTCTAAATGATAGCTTTACTGGGTAGAATAATCTTGGTTGTACATTCTTGCTATTCATCACTTTGAATATATCTTGCCACTCCCTTCTGGCCTGCAGAATTTCTGTTGAGAAATCAGCTGACAGTAGTATGGGTGCTTCCTTGTAGGTAACTAAGTGATTTTCTCTTGCTACTTTTAAGATTCTCTTTTTGTCTTTAGCTCTTGGCATTTTAATTATGATGTATCTTGGTGTGGTCCTCTTCGGGTTCCTCTTGTTTGGGATTTTTTCTGTGCTTCCTGGACTTGTAAGTCTATTTCTTTCACCAGGTAGGGGAAGTTTTCTGTCATTATTTCTTCAAATAGGTTTTCAATATCTTGCTCTCTCTTCTCCTTCTGGCACCCTCATAATGTGAATGTTGGTATACATAAAGTTGTCCCAGAGGCTCCTTACACTATTTTCATATTTCTGGATTCTTTTTTCTTTTTGCTCTTGTTTGGGTGTTTTTTGCTTCCTCACATTTCAAATAATTGATTTGGTTCTCAGAACCCTCTACTCTACTGTTGAATCCCTGTATATTTTTCTTGATTTCAAGCAGTGTACGCTTAAGTTCTGACTGGTCCTTTTCCATTTTTTTTTTTTTTTGGAGGTTTCTAGAAGATTCTTTTTTTTTTAAATATATTTTATTGATTTTTTACAGAGAGGAAGGGAGAGAGATAGTTAGAAACATCGATGAGAGAGAAACATCGATCAGCTGCCTCCTGCACATCTCCTACTGGGGAAATGCCCGCAACCCAGGTACATGCCCTTGACCGGAATCGAACCTGGGACCTTTCAGTCCACAGGCCGACGCTCTATCCACTGAGCCAAACCGGTTTTGGCTCTAGAAGATTCTTGAGTAACTTTATTATAGCTGTGGTTTTGAACTCTATATCCAGTAGTTTGCTTTCTTCCATTTCTTTCATTTGTGACATGTTTCTTTGTCTCCGCATTTTGGCTGCTTCCCTGTGTTTGTTTCTATGTTTTGGGTAGAGCTGCTATGTCTCCTTGAGTTGATAGAGCAGTCTTGTGTAGTAGGTGTTCTATGGGGCCCAGTGGCTCAGCCTCCTCAATCACCTGAGCTGGGCACTCTAGCCCCTTTGTGGGCTGTTTGCACAGTCTTGTTGTAGTTGAGCCCTGATTGCTGTTAGTGTCATTGGGAGGAATTGACCTCCAAGCCAATTGGCTGTGAGGACCAGCTGCAACTACAGTGGGAGAGCTTCAGGGCAGGAGACACCACTATGGAGCAGGACTTGCTTCAGTGGGGCACTGGTGCTCACTGAGTCTGCTCCTTGAGTGTGTCGCTTATGGATGTGTAGAGTTATAATCTGGTATGGTCTGATGCTGTCCACTGGGTACACTGGCTCTTGGGTCTCCAGGGAGCTGCAAAGTCAGCCACTGCCTGGGGCCATCCAGCAGGAGCTACAGAGAGACATGCAGATTTCCCCCTCTTTGTATCAGGTTTGGAAGTGCCCAGATGAGGTCCAGCTGTGAAGCAAGGAAGGCTGGTGCTGGTGCCAGGTCTTGGGCCCTTTATTGATAGGTTTGGGACTCCCTTATCCAGCTACAGCTTGTTTAAGAGAATTTTAGCCTGAGCAAGGAGGACTCCCTGACCCAGCTGTAGCTTGTTTGAGAAAATTTTAGCCTGAGCAAGGATAGGGCATTCGTATGCAAAAGCTCTGCACACAGCTTGGATAGTGTTGTAAATTGGGTGGGGCGGGGTCTCAGGGAATCACCAGGACAGAACAAACAGAAATGGCTGCCAGTCAGCCCTGCGCCTGGGGAGCTCCCAGCATAGGAGCAATGATTCCTGCAAGCACCACCGTCTGGGAGAAAGCCACCCCCAAGTTCCTGCCTCGATGCCAGACAATCCAGTTCCTCCTGGTTTGTGTCTGTGTCCCCCAGAGACTCACCCAGGTGCTGGAGCTCAGAGGAAGTGGGACCTGGTAAGTTCAGTTTGTGGAGCTGGCCTTTCAAGAGGAGCAGCTGAGTCTCCAGCAGCCTCTGTCACTGAGCCCCAATCTGCACTGGTTTTTACAGCCTGTAGTTCTCACTGCCTGTTGAGACTTCTTTTCCCAGCTCTGGGACCCTGGGCTAGAGGTCTGGTGTGGGGCTGGGACTCCTTGCTCCTTCAGGCAGCCTCCACAGAAGCGATCTCCATGTGGGTGCCGGACATCCTACCAGTCTCAGTATGCTTTCTTTCTTCTCTAGTAGGACTTCCATTTAGCCAGCTCTCCGGTGGTTCTGGATGATGGTTGTTCTGTATTTTACTTGTAATTTTGATGTGGTTGTGGGAGGTGGCGAGCACAGGCATTTACCTACACCCCCATCTTCCCGAGCTGATCTGGTTCAAACCTATTACTTTCATTGAAACCTTATAAACCTATTTTCTTATTTGACCTTGAAATACTGAGGCATCTTTAAGGAACCCCAGGTTCCTGAGAGCACAGTGTGAAAACCAGTGGTCTAAGGGGGCTAGTTGTGCTTCCACTTTACAGATATAGCAGGAGAAGACAGATTTGCCTTGGAGTCAGGGCCAACACTTGAACCTAGGTTAGACGCCAGCTTTATTTTTTTCAGGAAACAACTAGCCGGTGTTCTGGGTCCATTGTCTGCCCTATAGTTTGCTGAAAGTTTAGATATATAGAAAATAAGTAATCAGCACAAATTTTTACAATTATCATTCCTGAAAAAAATAGAGTAGGTGGACTGAGGCAAATAAACTGCTCTTTAAAAATCCACATTTTGAAATTATTTATGAATCAAATTGGCAAAGATGCCGCACATAAATTATAGAAGTTATACTTTCTACAATTCGATTTCAGTTTTCCTTAGGGAGCAAAGCATTGCTGAGAACCTCAATAAGCTTGTGCACATTGAAAAGTAACATTTTCTAGAGTTTGATGGCTCCAGGATGGAGTGGAATCATCAAACCATCTATTTGTTTTTTAAAGGTTTTTTAATTTCTTGGTTTACTGCGATTGCCTGATGATTTTATATTGTGTGTGTGTGTGTGTGTGTGTGTGTGTGTGTGTTTCATTCAGAGAGGCAATGGGGTGCAGGATGAGAGGATCACAGATGTGTATGTGACAAAACTATTTCTCAAAGACAAGGCCACATATTCCTACCTCTATTTTTTCTGTTGCATCCCCCCTCCCCCCATAGAGGAAGTTGGGGTTTGCTGAAGAGGTCAGGCATTTGCCAGCTTTATCTTCTTGATAAGCTAAGAATTTAAGAAGGCAATTCTAATCCTGGTCTTATCTTTGGCTTGCTATCTGATTATGCACACAGCATAATTATAATAAGGGATGATACCTCTTGCTGCCTATTCACCAGCAAAAGTGCAGGACTCCTTAGCAATATCAGAAGATGGGCACTATTGTATATACTAGTATGCAGAAAGTATGATGAAATGTTAAAAATGGTGAATGATTTTGTTAGTCTATTATTAAAAGTGGAATGGTGAAAATTTCATTTTTAATCTTGTGGATGCCTTGGATATTTGGAAACTTTTAAGTTGTAAGAAAAACGAAGTATCTTTACTCGAAGAAAATGCCCAGCAGATTTTGGGGGGAAGTCTTTGTAAATCTTGTGTTAAAAGCATATAGTCTGTTTCAGAATTTTTATTTATTCCATTTTATAAAGCAATTATGGAAAATTATTATCATCACTGTTCTGGGGAAAGGAGTTGGGAACTGAAGGGAGCAAATGAATGGCTCTATATTTACTCCTAGAGTCGCACTTAGAAAATTGCTGTGAAGAGCAAATTGTTTTGAAAAGGAAAGCATTCACACTTTGTGTTAACTAACAAGGGCTGAAAAATCCCATAGGAAGAATTTCCAGAGTGGCTGAATTTTTTTTTTTTCATTCTGCTTCAGAAAATGGCCTTGATCTTATTCACCATGTTGCTTGATTAACTATTTAAATTAATTATGTGCTCTCTTAAGCTGACTTTTAATTGCTTTGCAGCCAGGGTCATCTTATTTGCAGATATTAATAATAGTGATGGTTTTTTATATATATCATTCCCAATAATTTTGTTTAACAGTTTATATTAGGATGGTACTTCTTAGAGGGTATAAAATATGGGCTAGAAACGGAAGCAAATATGTAAATAATCATAGATAGGCAAACATTGCTTTTCCTCCTAATATTGCACTTCTTTAACAGCTTTGGAAATTCCTGCAAAGGAATTCCAGCATCAGTCAAGTCTGTATCAAAGGTTGAATGTCATTTGGTATATGTCCGAAATCACAGTCATTAACCAAGCTAAGTTCCACATCAGAGCCAGGAAGAGAGATTTATTATCTTGTTAGCCGTAATGTATTTTAATGGAAGAAAAAGTTCATATATTGGTTCTTACTGGTTTGATATTGTAAGGGAAGCATTTCCTTTTTCTAATTGTTAATCAATTATTAGCCAAAAAACATGTGGAATACGATTGTACACCTACTTCATAATCTAGTGATTTTATCTCCCTAGTTATTGTAATGAATGATTAAGACATTCAAACTTAATCTGGATCTAGCATCACACGAACACTGGACTACTCCTAAAATCAAGATGTTGGGGCATGTGTGTTAATAAAGATTGATACATACATTATTAATAAGTCCCTTCCTATTATTCACAACTAACAGATTTTTTTATCTGCTTTTTGATGTTGTGTTTCGACAATGAAGTATATGCAGTGAACTTTTCATGTAGAATACATTAACTAGGAAGATCACATATTCATTTATTCACTTTCTCGTGTCAAATAAAGCCAATCCTTAATTCATTTTGACTTTTGGGATCTATATACTTAAAATTTAACATAGGCTCTCAAAGAGGGCTCTGTTGTAAAATGGTCTTAAAACTCAAAACACTAAAATGGTTTTTTAAAAACACTAACATCATTTAATGTTTTTAAAATAAGTTGAAGTAACCAAATATTTGTGTGTTCTCTGGGAAAGCACTATGCCAGTGGATTGAGGATTACAGGGTAAAGACAGATATCATCGACTGCATAATGGAAATGTAGAGTTATGTGATAGTTCTGGAGTGGGACAGACATTTTTTTATGTGGAGGAGAGCTAGAATTAATTTCTTAAGAGAAGTGACTTTTGTATTTTGGACTAAAAGTAATTCAGTGCACTAGGCCTTAGTTTTTTATAGATTTTAGTGAGAATGAGTTTTAGCTTGCTGAAGTACCTAATAGGAACAAGGTGTAGACTTAAATGTAAAGCTGAACTAAAATCAGAGTTCTGGCATACGGCATACATAATATCAAATTTTGTTTCCCCTTAAACTGAGTCATTTCAGATGAGCCTCAAATGCCAGATAAGAGTCATAACTTCTTACCATGTCAAAGCAGTTTTAACTTGAGTTTGTTTATTTTTAACTGTCCCTATTTACAAGATGAATATTTTATCAAGTAACAGAGCTAGATCAGCAACCATCTAAAGATTAGATGGTAGCGGGGAGCAGGGGCAGACGAAAGGGGTCAAAGGGGGAAAATGGGGGACATAAGTAATACTTTAAACAATAAAGCTTTAAAAATTAAAATTAGATGGTTGGCTTATTTGTTTATAGCTGTTTAATAAGATAAGGAGGTTTTTGCAGTATTTTTTCTTGTTTTAGAAAACAAGATCTGGGTAGAAAAACCTAACTATCACTAAACATGTAGACACCCAGCTGTCTACATTGGGTGTCAAATTTAAGTTTTATGGTTTCTCGGACTGACTATGCCATCTTCCCACCACATCATGTTATATATAAGATTTATATTATATACTAATATTTCTCACCGATGAGAACAAGTAATTGGATCTCCCCTATTATTTGAATTAGGTATTAGTTCAAGTTAGTTATCAATAAATTAGGCTTTATAATTCAGAAGAGCTTGTTATGATTGGGTGGTTTTCTCAATTATTACGGAGTAGCTCTTTTTTTTGCTGTAAAATATTGTCTTTCCATGCTGAAATTTTACTTAGTACAGTAGACATTCCTTATCCCCCTTTCTTTTTAAGCATGCCTCCATTACACAGTTGACGTCTGTAAGAGTTTGATCATCTTTGTTTTGGTTTAGTAAAAGAGCCAACAAATATTTTGAGTGACTAGCTAACTATATTGTTCTAAACTCAATTATTATTAAGGGGAAAAATTTATAGAACCACTGTGAACTATAAAATGGTCACATTTTGCTAGAAAACCTTGGTGCTCCTTGGGTAAATAATAAAGTGTTTTCTTTTACGGGTTTTTTCACTACTACTTTATTGATAATGTACATTTATATTACCCAGGAATAGGTATACTTAAAGGAAAATAATAGAATGTATTCTGAGTCGTGAACTCCCATCTAAAAGATGGTTTTGACTTTAAGTAGAATTTTTTTTTCCTGCTTTGTTCTTTTCTGTGGTGGAGAGGGAGGAAGGAAGGTAAGACTTAAGCTAAAAATATGAATTGCTAAGTAGGAGTGAAGTCTTTGGCTGTTAAAACTCACATATTTGTTCTGTCCAGACATGACACATTTGGAAACAGGAACTTGCCTCTAGCATAATCTTAGCCAAATAGTTGAGTCATTCTAAGTATTTTAATGTTAAACAATGTCTTATGGAATGTTCTGAATATCTAAAACAGGTCTTCTTGAGGATTTTTTGAGTTATGTAAAGATATGGGGAGGTACTTGATTCTCAGGGCATGTACCAAAAATTCAAAGACAACCCTTCGTTGGTGTGCTTTTTGGCTATAAGCCACTATTTTCATAAGAAAGCGTGTCTCTCGTGAGGAAGTCCTTGGGTTTTTTTTCTGCAGAGTTTTCTCATCCCTTGAAAAGTTAGCGGGGGGCCACCACCAGAGAAACACTCAGTAATCTGGTGATCTTCAAACAGAAACTTGTTTTCTTTCATAGATGTTTGAAAACTTGGAGTTCAATCTGATCTGTGAATAACTATGAGGGCCTAATTATAGTGTTTGTTTTTAAAAAACAACAATAGAAATTGTGTTGTCTTAAACGTTATAGAATGGTATGTTTTGTCTAGTTTTGTCGGTGAATATAGCCTTCATATAATTACAGTCTATGATTTCTAATTGGAAGTGTAATAGCTCTGGTTTTTGTGTGATGTTGAACACTTTCTAGACTCTTTATAGATAAAATTAATATCACATTTTAATATGTTATTTGAGGATAACCGTATTTAAGAAATAGTGACGTTCTGGGTATTAGAGTATCTTTTACTCCCCAGGTGCTTCTCATTTGTCACCCTGGATGGGCTCCCCCGTATCACAAAACCCGTGTAACTGCCTGTGAAGGGCCTCCAAGGCTCTTCAAGGTAAACTTCGTTTCGGAGTCGGGCTGACCTCTCTCACTTGTGTGAAAGTGGGAAAACCGGAAGTCATGTGTATTCTCTATTGTGAAGTCAGTATTGGTAACTCGTGCTCTGTGTTGTACACACAAAAGCACTCATTTTTTTTTCTCCTCTCAGGCATGTGCTTCTGTTCAGAGGTATGACATCCCGGTCTCCTGCCTTTTCTTTTCTTAGTTCTGATTTGTGATTGTTTTGTGATTTGGCAATCCAGGGATGTGCTTCAAGTACATGCACCTGTCATCAGCCTTCTCAAATTTGTTCTCTTAAATCAGTGGTTCTCAACCTTGGCTGCACATGAGAATCACCTGGGAATCTTTTTAAAATCCTGATTTCTGGGCCCCATCCTCCGGAAATTCTGTTTCTTTGTTATGGGGTGGGGCCACAACATTAGTAACAAAGAAACAGAATTTCCGGAAGATGAGGCCCAGAATTCAGGATTTTAAAAAGATTCCCAGGTGATTCTAATGTGCAGCCAAGGTTGAGAACCACTGTCTTAAATGAACATCTAAGTGTCCTTTTAACAATCACTCTGATTCGATTTATCTGTATAATTTAAAAGGCAAAAGACCTAGAGTTTTGCATTGGGACCTTATAAAGTTCTTCAGTTTTTCTTTATTGCATTTTCTGAATGCTCATCATTTGCTTTTGGAATATTTGGGGCATTTGGGAACACATCTTCATTCTCTTTTCTTGCTCTGTGTTCTATTCCATATGTCATAATACTTTGTCAGGAGCCAAATCTGATGCTTTATTATAATCAGTTCTATGGGCACCTAGTAACATTCACTGCTGTTTTCCCTTTAAGTCTTGTTTTTGGTTTTATTTACTTTGTTTACTCAACATGATCAGGTTAACTTTTACTAGATCATCCATTTCAGATCTCATAATTTTTTTTCCAAATTCTTTTCCAAATATATTAAATATGCTACAATGGAAACTCTGGTGTAAAAAAAAAAATTAAATTGGCTTTATTATAGGATTTTTTCCCAAAGCTTCCATCCAATATCCATCTTAAGGATCCATTTCCCCATCTGTGTTTAACAATGGAATTTCCCCCATCATCTCTCTATATAAAAGCCTAATGTGCAAATTTTCCCCACGGGAGTACAACTGGGAGACCGATTGCTCGCTATGATGTGTGCTGACCACCAGTGGGCGGTGCAGAAGGAAGGAAGGCCTCAGCCGGCAGCTGACAGCCAGGGAAGAGAGGCCCTGTCTGGCAGCCAGAAAGCCCCAATCAGACCTGAAGGCAGCCGGGCCTAGGGACCCTACCTGGGCATGAATTTCGTGCACCAGGCCTCTAATCAAGAAATAAGTCAGCATCTTTTGGAAAATGTTTTTGAGAACACTGCTTTAGGAATTAAATGAAGTGTATATTAATACTTTGAAAGACATGTCTTAAACTCCACTGGGCCATTTTGAGTATACATTCCTTGGTGATGTATTTAATAATTTATTTGAGCTTGCAACAAAATTGTCTTACATAAGAGAAGCTCATTATAAAAACTGAATTTACTACTGGGGCTAAACAGGCAAATCAAAAAATTCTTCACATCTTGAAATTTGCTACGTCTCCTTAACCCAGTTGTCATTTTACACCGTCAAGAGTGGACATCATGAACTGCATATTGGACATTTTGAAAAAAGCCCAAATTCCACGAGTTAAAATATCTCATTCGATGGCTTAAAAATACTATGCCGACTTGGTGAGTCAGGTCTGCCACGGAGAGATCGCAGTTGTGGCTGGGAATGAGGCCGCATGCACTGCACTGTCGTCACCAGTCACTAATTCGTCTCTCTGAGAAACGACTTGGCAGGCAGATACCTTGCAGATAAATAAGGAAAGATTGCGTGTTTCAAGTGGCATAAGACATTCTTTAAACCAGTGTGTCATAGCTAGTTATATAGTCAGCATTTTCTTTGGAGCAGAAAATCCTCTCTCAGGATTCCTGCATAAACAGCAGACAACTTGGAGAGGGTAACGCTCAGTGGGTTCCCAGTGCTGTGTGAGCATTCTTTCAGTCTCTCTACATGTCTCGGGGAGTTTCTCATCGTGGAATTCCTTCTTTCTTTCTTCCTGCTAGATGCTTCTGCCTGAGTCAATGAGCTCTTTTTATTTATTTATTTTAATATATTTTATTGTTGATAGTATTACAGGTAGCTCTCATTTCCCCCTCCTCCGAACCCCTTCCCTCCCCCCCCCCCCCACACAGGTCTTTACTACCCTATTGCCCGTGACCATGGGCTATGCATATAAGTATGTAAGTTCTTTAATTTATCTCTTCTTGTCCCCCAACCCCCACATAGAGGTATGTCAGTCTGTTCCATGCCTCCAATGAGCTCTTTTCAAAACAAATTACTTTCTATCCATTTTATTGAATTTTAATCCTCATAATAACCTGTGAGGTAGGGTATTAATATGTCTATTTTAGAGATTTTAACTAGAAGAGTTGAAGTTAAGAGGTTTCCCCTGAATATCCCATAAATGTGAGATACAGAATTTGACCTTTTCCTTTCGATTCCAAGGTTCATATGGGTAC
This sequence comes from Myotis myotis, assembly GCF_014108235.1. Lineage (NCBI taxonomy): Eukaryota > Metazoa > Chordata > Mammalia > Chiroptera > Vespertilionidae > Myotis > Myotis myotis. Next base: position 205,622,436 of record NW_023416324.1, on the reverse strand, counting down.
CTTCAGGTGTGGGTTCCCTCAGCCATTACCTCCTCCAGGCACCCTGAACCATTTGTACGTCCCCGAGGTCTCCAGAGCCATAGCCAAGGGATGGATAAGACTAGGTTCATAGTGACAGGTACAGGACACGAAGATGTTTCTGGAAATACTTTTTTTTGTCATGTCTTTTCATGGGGCTTTTGATTTATATAACTTGTTCAATGGGGTCTCGGGGGTTTAGCCCTCTCAACCTTTCATTAAATCGTTTATTGTGAAACGATTGGCTAGAATTAGAAAGTCTTGACCCAGGGAGAGAAGAACTGGCTGGATTTCTCAGTCTTGGAACCCTGGTTATGAGCATATGATCCCGCTTTCTTGTGAGTTTTGCTCAGAAGCAGTTACCACTATCTGTGTATGTGTGTGTGTGTGTGTTGGGTAATTAACTACCATGACTTCTTCATTGATAGATTACTGCTATAGATCGATCAAGCCACAGGGAATTAATACAGTAAAGTTACTTTTATTACTATATGCAAAACAATCATTGGCCAATCTTGGGGGTGAGTGGATTTATCTGGCTAATGTTAATCACTTTTGACATCCCAGGTACCTTTAAAAAAATCAACACATATATATTTGCATCTGTGGAGGGCAAACTATATTTCATAGAATTTATATATTTATGATTTTTACATATCTTCAGTTCAACCAATATCTGAGTGCCAATATTGTTCTCTTACCCTAGGAATATAGAAATGAGTAAGACATGACTCTCTCGCCCTAGGGGAAAAGCTTAGGTGAGGGTTTTCAACTTAGGTACTATGGACATTTGGGGCCAGATAGTTCTTAATTGGGGGAGTTCGAGGGAGTCTGTCCTGTGCATTGTGGGATGTTTAGTAACACCCCTCACCTCTGCCTACCAAAAGCACCACCCAAGTGTGACCATTCACCTTAAGCCTCCACCTAGAAACAATTCACGGAGCTCAACAGAGCAGGGTGGCTTAGGATCCCTGTGGGCTAACAAGCCTTCCCTAAGGGAGAGCCATTGCGTAGCTGACAGCACGGGGAGAGCTGCTGGGTTCCAGCACCTCTTTTCTGAAGGTTGACTGTACTCATCAAAGAAAGCAAGTGCAAGTGGATATTTGAAAGTTAATTTAGTGTTAGGTGTACACCCACACCGTTCCCTCTTTAGAAAAAAGAGCCATGCCTATGAAACGCCTTTTAGCAAGTCTGAAAAGGTATCCATTCTAATTATTCAACATTCTTACTACTTGGAATTACATGCCATGAGCAACTGAGTTTAAGTGGGATGCTGAATTCACTTGCTGACGTGTGTGTGTGTGTGAGAGATATCACAGCTGTATACTTCTGACTTATTTGATCCAATTGGTTTAAACAGTTTTGCTGATGTCAACACTCCATGATTAGATTTATTGGTAGAACGTAAATTTTACCAACAGAATATAACGCTGCTTTTCCTCAAGGGCAGGATGTAGATTGCATTGCAAGCTTTTCCCCCTGTTGTACAGCTTATTCCTCTGATATCAGAAAGATATTCCTGCGGTTCAGGAATGGGTTAGCAATGCAAGATTTCAGAACGTTCTCCCCCCGTGTTACATCAGTGCCATGAGCCGTGACGGAACAGCAGCCCTGCACAGCTCCATTAAACATCTGCTAGTTTTGAAAATTAAAATACTTTTCCATCACCCAAGGCAATGGTGGATTGATCTACCATACTGACTGCGAGAACTCCTGGTGTGACGTGGGGCACACTGCAGTAGTGCAGAATTATTGCTAATCAATCAGGGAAGCAGGGACTGGAATGATTCCTCTCTTCTTCCATCCCATTGGGACAAACTTGAATCTCTGGCACCAGGTATTCGGCTCCTGTTGTTGTTAGTTGGAAAGATTTCTACGAAATCAACCCCCCACCCCCACCACCCATCTGCTCTCCTGAAATTTACAAGCCCCGCAATCTTGTCCCCTTCCGTTTTCTGCCCCCTCTGCCATTGTCCTACTTCTGGTGCTTACGCTTATGCCAGGGCCTTGGCGGGGCCCATCTCCCCTTTGCTTGCATCCCAGGGCTGATTTTATTATTCAGTGTAGGCACAGTGCCTGGGGTCCACAGTATCTTCAGAGGCTCAATAAAATATTTCCATTTTAATTTCTTTTAAAAGCAGAAGGAAAAAAAATGACTGCAATAATGAATAAATATAAATGAAGCCAGCCTAAATTACAGTCATCTTTACACCAACACAGCCCTAAAATACAACTTTTAACATTTTGGTAGAGGGGAACGGGCCCATGAAAGATGTCATGCAGCCATGGGCCCCTCTCATACACAGATGGGATGCTGCTCTTGCTTTCTTGGAAATGTGACACTTGTTCCCACGTTTTTGGACATTTGTTACAAATCCAAGGTCATTCACACCTAACCCTAATCTACCTTTCATTCCTCCTTTCCCTACATTCAACCTACGTACATTTTCTGCTGCAGTCTTTGGTCTGCCCACACTATGCAAACTCCATCTTCCTCCTCCTCCAAACCAAACCAGCCCTTGCTTTATCACTTGAACACCTTTTATCAGTGAGTGCAGCCTCCTTGTTTTTGACTCCATTCCTGTATGTCCACTGAAGTCAGGGATGTTGAGGTCACACCTGCATCTCCATCCAGTCTTGAATGTGTTCAGTGCCTGGGAAGTGTTTATCTTCATATAAGGCATCAAGCCAGAAGTTTCCTGAAACTTAACCCTGGAATCAAACAACTCTGAAACCTGGTCTGTTTGAAATGGGAAGGACAAGTGTTTGATAACCATCAGCTTATGCTATTCGGCTTAGCTGTTCAGCAATTCATTTCGGTCTTCCTCCTAGTATTTTCAGGTGTATTTTTTTTTACACAAGCCTTCACTTACGGGGTTAGGTTACAAGGAAATCTCTGAGCATCAGTTTCATGCTGTGGAGGGCTTTTAGCTGCAAGAATTTTTTAAATCGTTGATTGGATGCTCTATTAAAGAAGTCTGGCTGCCCGCGTTCTTTGTGCCATTCTTGGAGTCTAGTGAGGTCATCTGATTTTTTTTTAATGCCGCCTGAATTGGAAAATGATGCGCCTCTCAGGAATGTGTTATCAGAAAGTCAGGAAACGAACACTGAAGCTTATTGAGGCACAAAGATCCTAAGCTACCTTGTTTTTTGCACCATTTTTCCCCCCAAAGAGGAGCCTGAAGTTCTTGACCACGTTGAACTGTAACTAGTGGTGGGGAGTTGGGAAAGACTGGGGTGTGGGCGCTGCATTTTCTTGTCTCACATTAGGGAATTACTCTGCTGGTGCCACAGTAAGAAATCTCTCGAATATGTCAGCTGGAATTCATTTGATAATGTTCCACACCTTTGTCAATGATTACATTTCCTACGTTCTAGTTTATTATTATTCCTTTTCATGCCGGGCATTCCTTAATGCTTTCTGTAAATATTTATTGAGTGCTCTGGTGTGGAGAGGTAGAGACACAAATTGTAAAGGGCAAGAAGGATCTTGGTGGGCAATGAAGCAGTAACTCTCATCTTGTTTGTATTTACCTTAAAATTTGTTAAAGGAATAGGAATCCTTGTTCTACTCACTTAAGTGTTTAGATATCTTTTTCCTCCTACTCTCACTGCTAAGACTAGGTGCATACTTACAGGTGTGCCATTCTCATCCCACACACTTGTACCAATGTCACTTTTACATCACCTTCGAATGGATCCTTTTGGGGCCTCTACACAGCTCCTTGAGTTCTGTCCTCACTTCAAAATTAAAAAACTGACTCAGATGTTGTGTCACTGAAACTGACCTTGAAAGTGAGTGGAAGAGTAACTCCAAAAGAGTTGTTTTGACTCCTAGTCATCTATTGTTTCTGTAAAAGCATTTTTTTTTTTAGCCAAGAAAGTGGAAATAGTGTCTTCGCTTATTATCTTTCCCTCAGAATTCTTTTCTCCTACGTATTGTAGTTCCCAATAGTCTTTATTCTGACAAGAAAGGCGTTTGAAAAATTCTTAGGGTATCTTAGGGCTGTGGAGAGGGCACGCTCTTTGAGAAATGCTTTGGTGCCTTACTTAAGAAGGATAATCTACCCACTCTTGTCAAGCAAATAGCCTGAAACTTGAACCTTGAGTATTCTTCAATGTTAAAATCCTGGGAAATAAACTTGGCTTACACTAAAAGTGATAAGGTAACACAATACAATTTTAACAATGAACTGGGCTGCTATTTGAAAGTCATCGTAGTTTTTTTCCAACATCAATTTAATATTCTCTCTGAATTTCTATTATGTTTGCAAAGTGGGTTTCTCCTATACCAAAAGTCCTAGTAATAAAAATACAGTAGTATGAGAGTTATAAGCAGACGGGAAAAGTAGATAAGCAAACATTATGCAGCTTGGAGAGGAAATAAACCAAAGGCTATAATGTAAATATCCTTTCTGCTTATCAAAAATAAATACTTCATATCCTCTTCCTAAAATAGTTCTATAAATATTCTGAAAATAGAAAAGTTCTAAGACCATGAATTCTTCGATCTACTTTACATATATTCAAACTGTTATTCCATATAATGTACTTATTTATAATCTTTCTTGTTTTAACAGACTCTAGGTGACTTCTTATTATCTACACTAATAAAAGGGTAATATGCTAATTAGACTGGACATCTTCCGGACCTCCATCCAGACGTCCTTCCAGACAAAGCCATGGTGGCAGGGGCTGAGGCGGTTAGGGGTGATCAGGCCGACAGGGGAGAGCAGTTAGGGGCGACCAGGCTGGCAGGGGAGGGCAGTTAGGGGCGACCAGGCCAGCTGGGGAGGGCAGTTAGGGTCAACCAGGCCAGCAGGGGAGGGCAGTTAGGGGCGGTCAGGCCGGCAGGGGAACAGTTAGGGGGTGATCAGGCTGGCAGGGGAGGGTAGTTAGGGGTGACCAGGCCGGCAGGAGAGCAGTTAGGGGGTGAACAGGCTGGCAGGGGAGGGCAGTTAGGGGCGGCCAGGCCGGCAGGGGAGGGCATTATGGGGTGATCAGGCAGGCAGAGGCAGTTAAGGGCAATCAGGCAGGCAGGCAGGTGAGCAGTTAGGAGTCAACAGTCCCGGATTGTGAGAGGGATGTCCAACTGCTGGGATCAGGCCTAAAGTGGCAATCGGACATCCCCCGAGGGGTCCCGGATTGGAGAGGGTTCAGGCCGGGCTGAGGGACCCCCCCCCCCCCCCGCATGAATTTCGTGCACTGGGCCTCTAGTCTATACATAAATGTGAATGTGTGTGCATATCTGTGTATGAGTGAAAAGGTAAGAATAAGAAGTAAATGGTAAATATCTGAATTCTCTATCTCAATTACTTTTCATGGAATACATTTTTATAGTCCCTCTTCTTTCTGTTCCCACTCGCCTGATCACCTCTCAGGCGACTTGCTTTAATGACCTTTCAGTAACTTCTTGATAAATTTTGCTAATTTTTATTCTTCCCCTATGACCATGCTCATACTGTTAACTGAAAATCCCATGACAAGGATGGGTTGGTATCATTTTATAAAATGGGATCTCATGGGTCCATGCTAAAATGCTTTAAATTTGGTGTTGATAACAGCACCAAACTGACTCTCAAAGTCAACTGACTCTCAAAGTATTCTGAACTACTCCACCTCAGGCTTGTAAGAAATAAGATGGAAAGACTTTCTATAGTAGGGTTGAAGTTGATGTGTCTGCCCCTTATCCCCCCAAGAGCTGCTTTGAGATTTGAATGCACATTGGAGAACAGTACTAGACCTTAACTTACCTGGAAAATGAGGATGAGTAGGATTCTTCCCATTTTAGTACTAGAAATTATAAAGATATTAAAGGATATGGACAGTCTTGAATGTACCAAGCCCAGATATGTGTACTAGCATCCTCACTGCAGCCCAAGATGAGGAATCCCTTTCCACATTCTAGCCTTAATTTTCTCTCCCCGTACTTGGTTTCACATTAGCCTGTAGCCTGATGTGTGGTAGAGGCTGTAAAGGGTGAATTTCTGAGCTAACAAAGGGTAGAGAAATATGCCCTGTTTCCCTTCTCCAAGGAGTTGGGATAACTCTAAGATGCAGGTGTGTGAGTATGGCCTCCCTGTACATGTTCTAACTAGATTATAAAGTGGCTCCATTTATGAAGCTACTACCTTTTCTGGAAGTTTGCTTTCCGTTGTTTTCCTACCTGTCGCTTGTTCAAAGACTTCTTGTTCCCTTCTCTATCTATTGATCCCTTGGTGCTCTGTTTCCTCAGCTGTATACCTTACGAGTTGGGTCAACACTGCAGTGGGTAAATGAGAAGAAATAAAGCTGTAGAAACGAAGGAATTCTTACCATTTGCAACAGCATGGATGGAACGGGAGAGCATTATGCTAAGTGAAATAAGCCAGTCAATGAAAGAAAAGTACCACATGATCGCACTCATTTGTGGATTATAATGAACATTATAAACTGATGAACAAAAATAGATACAGAGGCAAAGAAGCATGGAACAGAGTAGACTGTCAAACAACAGCGGGAAGACCGGGGAGGGTGGGGGCGGGAGGTAAGAGACCAACCGAAGGACTTGTATGCATGTATATAAGCATAACCAATGGATGTAAGACACTGTGGGGTGGGGGTGGGGGGCATGTGCCAGGGGAGGGGCGGGAGAGGGTAGGCCGGGGGAAGGTCAATGGGGAAAAAAAGGAGACCTATGTACTATTATTTGTAATACTTTAAACAGTAAAATGAAATTTTAAAAAAGAGGAAAAAAGAACTGAAAACTTTAAAATTTGTACTTAGTTGTACCTGAAGCATGCTAGCATAAGTCTTACGCTCTAGAATACCCATTGGAAGTGCTCTAGGTAAAGCCCTGTTGACAAAGTAGAAGTCCACTTTAGAGCTGTGTCATTGGATAGTGATGAATATGATAATTGCATAAAAGATAAGTGCATCTGGCAGGTGATGAGAGGTATCACAAATGTCATGGCAACATCCATAGCCTTGATATTAAGAAGAGGAGTAGTCATAACCACCCAGCTTGCAAATGATGTGGGGATAGTGTATTCCAAGGCAATAAAAAAAGTCTGCCTTTAGCTCATAACTATTCCGCTTATTTGACTGTGTCTGTGCACTCAAGTGATGGTGAGGCTTTTGTTTTGGGACTTGTTTGGTGCCCCATGGGTGAAATCTGGTTTGATCCTGATATGCGGTATCAGGTGACTGACTTGCTTGACCTAACATTCCAGAACTCCAGGTGTCCCCATTTCTCACCCCACCCTGTTCTCTGCACACACATCCACCTCCCAGACCGGGCTGGGCCCCGGACTGTGTGTGGCAAGAACCTTCACTGCTTGGTTCGTTGGATTTCAACAAGCACAAACTGTTTGGTGGACTGTGATGTTAGCAGAGTGAGTGTTTGGTGATGCAACTTGCATGGTCTTTGCTGGTATAAGCGTCACTAGAATAAGGTTCTTGTATTCACACAGCCACATGTGAACCATGAGCAGGAGCATGGTCTGTTTAATAGCATTAGACTTTAGAGATTTCAAACATTTCCTTATAGAAACATATTGAGTAAAAACAAATGCATTTAATTTTTAAAATCCTGTGCATTTAAAAAAATATTTATTATTTACAGATGTATAAAAGAAGGAAGAAAAGTGAAGCCCACAATATCAATCAGATTTAGAAATGGTGACAGTTGATTGCCATACCCTTAAAAGCTGCAATGTCTGTGTCTGGAGCATCGTCTTATTCCCCTCTTTGTTTTTAGTTCTAGATTCTAGAATCTAGGAGATAAAACTAAGAGATTATGGTTCATGTGCCATAGTGGAGCCATTTTCTTATCTGATCCCTGCCTCATATAATACATTAAATATCAAATATTTATCCTGTTTCTGGATATAAATGTGCTGATTTGTTGAACCAACTAAAGTCCTGACTTTCCAGGGTTTATAAAAAAAGAATAAGAGGTAGTGACACACGTGTACAATAAGATTAATAAAAGACAAACGGGTAATATGTTGACATGAACATAATTTATTATTGTGTTGTCAGTTTTGTACTGGCTTCTGTGTGCCACGTTTAGGGCAGCACTGTTCAATAGAAATATAAAGTAGGGCCACATATGTAATTAAAATTGTTCTAGGAGCCACATTGAAAAAAGTCACAATAAAAGTTAGAATTAATTTGATATATTTTATTTAATCCAATGATAATTATTCCAGCATATAAAATTTATTAATAAGGTAGCTTACAACATAGCTTTTCATACTAACCACGATCTCAATTGGGACACTACATTTTTACTAGAAAAATTTGATGTTGTAGTGTTCATAAAATTACCGTCAAAAAAGGTGATTTGTTTGTCCAAGTTATTTCAAACATAATGCAAAGTTTTTCAATGATAGGATTGAATAATTGGTTCTTAAATTTACATTAATTACCATGAACTCAAACGAAAATTCAGTTCTTCACGTGAACTAGCTAGATTTCAAGTGCTTAGAAGCCACACGTGGCTAGTGCTCACCCTATTTTGACAGTCCAGGTTCAGGGTACTCAGCAGTATAGTCATTTTCTTGAGCTATGTCAGGAAGGAGAGTTTGTAAGAATGCAGAGCTCTGCAAAAATGCAAAAGGGAGCACATATTTTTAAGCGTGGATGGGAATAAGGCCCATAGGCTAACAATAGAAAAGACAGGAAAATCAATATTCAGGAGGCCAGTGCTTCACAGGCTGTCGGGCTGCAATCCATGCTCTGACGGGAAGAGGACCGAGGTGTGGGGGTTTCACATAAAATTTTATTTGAGCACAAAGTCCTTCTGCTTGAACACTTTGGAAAGCTGTTAACCTCATCACACTTCCCACCGAATTGAGGGGACATTTCTGACACCCTGATGGATGGGTGTCCATTTATTGAAGAGGCTCTTTGGTGAGACTCAGCACCTCATGAGGTTCCTTCACAACCACCCCCCATGACTGTCCTTCATATTTAAAGCTCTTCCTTCAGCCCTGATCGGTTTGGCTCAGTGGATAGAGCATCGGCCTGCGGACTGAGGGGTCCCGGGTTCGATTCCGGTCAGGGGCATGTACCTTGGTTGCGGGCACATCCCCGGTGCGAGGTGTGCAGGAGGCAGCTGATCGATGTTTCTCTCTCATCGATGTTTCAAACTCTCTATCCCTCTTCCTTCCTCTCTGTAAAAAATCAATAAAATATATTTTAAAAAAAAACAACAAAGCTCTTCCTTCAGATGTTGTCTTCGACCCTTATTTTATCCTCTTTTTGTTTTTGTTTTGTTAATATTCATCTAAGGACATTTTTCCATTGATTTTTAAAGAGAGTGGAAGGGAGGGGGAGAGACAGAGAGAGAGACCCTCATCAATTGGTTGCCTCCCGCACCATCCTGGACCCACTGGGTTGGGGATCAAACCTGCAGCTGAGGTATGTGCCCTTGACCAGAGTCGAATCCGGACCCTGCAGTCCTCAGGCCGACACTCTTATTCACTGAGCAAAACCAGCTAGGTCTATCCTCTTTTCTTTAAAATTTAGTAAAATTTGAAAAAAGATGGAGATTTACTAACCAAGGCGAAAAGCCCTTAGAAGAACCCAACCCTGTTGACACCTTGAACTTGAACTTCTATCCTCCAGAACAGTGAGGAAATAAATTCCTGTTTCCAATCCCCCCCCAAAAAGTTAAAATTTAATAAAATTTGTCCTGATACACTTTTGTTTCTTTCCAAGGTAACATCTGTGCGATTTTTTAGTGTTTATCTAAAAATGTGAATACTACATCCTTCTAGATGGGATTTGACATACCAACATTTCTGATGATCTTCTAGGACCCCCTTATTTGTAAAGCATGCATTAGTTGTTTTTTGCTTTTTTTCATTTCTTAAAACTTTTGGAACTTTTTCTTATAGAACTGCTACCCAGTTGTGCCTTTCCTGTCTTGTACTACTTCAAAAAATTGTTTTAAGCAAAATACGGGATCTTGTGTATACTATACTAGTAAAAACTCAATGTGAAACTTTCTACCTTCTGAACTAATTTTCATCCCTGATACTATTACTTAGTATTAGTTTTGCCTATCAAATGCATGCCTGTATTAGTTTATTTCCTATAATAATGCTGCAAAGCCACAACCCACCCCAAAATTCAGTGGCTTAAAATAATAAACATTTATTATAGCTCACAGGCCTGTGGGTCAGCCGATCTTGGTTGAGCTTGGATAGAAAATAATAGAACTTCAGAAATTGAACATATATACACTATCTCTTGTATCTAAAATGGAGAGGAGGAATAGAATTTGAATTTTCTGTGTTGCATTATGTGCTGCATGCTAATCTGCCCGAGCTGTCAGAACTTATGTAAATTACACTGGAAAATGGTTCACTTGTTACCATCAAATTTCTTTAGAGACAAATGCTATTCAAACCAACATCTCTGAGGAGCTCAATTTCCAAGTCCTCCAGCTTGTTAGCAACATGCAATAACTCTAGAATGAGATTTTAGCAAAAGCAGTGTCATTTGAGATTTGCTCTAATTGATATACCAGTAAACTCTGCATGCTATACTGGTAGTTCTATAATAAGCAAATATACAGGGACATACATATGTAGGTATATGCTTACTGTTGAAAAACTGGAAAGTACAGATTAAATAAGCTAACAGGAAATGAATGTGCATTAACCATGGGAATGTTGGGAACTCCAGACCCTACTCTTGCACATTCCGTTGGCTGCTTCTGATTTAAGGAAAAAACCCATTTAGAAGTTTTGCATTTGCATTTCAGGGGAGATTTCTTAAAGAGGAAGTCATCAAAAGTTACTAGATGTTAACATCTAGTGATTTAAATTCAAGAAATTCAGGTTAAGCATTCAAACTGTGAATTTGCTTCCCCTTTTACTTGCTCTAAAAAATATTTTTTAAAAGCTAGTGACAAAGAGCTGTAAAATACTGCTATGATAGGGGAAAAGTAATTTGAAAATAATATTCCAGATTTAAAAATAAAAGGCATGAGAACCAGTAGCTGGAATGCCAATTGGCCTATTATGAAAAAGCAAGCGTGGGCTTTGGAGTAACAGCCAGACAGGTTTTGAGCCTCTCTAATTATCTAAGTAGACGAAGAGATGATTTATCTTGGTTCTTCTGAGAATCAAATGAGATAATGAAGGGAAAGGCCTAGGGAGACACTTCGATTTTTGTCCTTAATTCTTTTCCTGATTTTGTGTTCACAAGGTTAAGGCTGAAGAGATATAGCAACATTGAGAAAAACAAAATAGTATAAAGATGATGCTATTGTATGTTTTTGTATGGTGGTTATATGAAACATGCTAGTAAAACTTATAATGAAACAAGCCATTTCTACATCAGTGATGATGAAAGACTGTTACCAGCATAAGAGCACATTAGGCCCATTTTACATGGGATAGTCCACATATCCCATATAATAAAAGGCTAATATGCAAATAGACCAAATAGCGGAACAACCAAACAACTGGTTGCTATGACGTGTGCTGACCACCAGAGGGTGTGCACAGAACATGGCGGCATTGGCAGCAGGTGGCAGAGCGCACAACATGGCGGGTGTTGGTCGTGGTGGGATGGTGGAGCAGGTGACCAGGTGTGCCAGACCAAGGAGGGGTGCCAGTTGCTGTCATGGGGGCAATCCTCTGGTAGTTACTAAAAATTCTTTGCTCCCGCACGCTGTGGTCCCGCCCGGTGCTTGCACCTGCTTCCGGTGCCAGCCCCGCTCACACCTGCTGCTGGCACCCAGTGCTGGCCCCAATTGCCCCTCAGGGCTTCTCCACCTCCCCCTGCTCCTGATGGGTGATCCTGCACCCACTGCTGGCGCCGGCCCTGCTCGCACCTACAGCCAGTGCTGGAGACGTCGTCGCTCACACCTTCTGCCAACTCCAGGTGCGGTCCCAATCGCTCAGTGCCGTCAGTGGGTACGAACTACGGCTGCTGGCCCCGATTAGCCTTGAGGGCTTCTCCACCTCCCCCTGCTCCTGAGGGGCAATCGGGGCATCAGCTGTCACTCACACCTGCTGATGGCGCCAGCCCCAATGGCTCCGCTCCAGCAGTGTGAGTGGGGCCAGTGCCATCACAGTGTGGGAGCGGCGGCGGCAGTGATGGGAGCAGGGCTGCCAGCAGACAGGGGAACCAGGGCCATGGCAGAAGGGGCCAGGCAGGGGTGCGGAGGATGGGCCAAGATCTGCCCTTGTGCCCACCACAGCCTTGTGGCCCACAGTTCCTTTCAAGGTGCACAAATTCATGCACTGGGCTTCTTAATAGGTAACTAATTTCATGAATGTTGAATAACAAGGGCTTCTATTGAAAGAACTCTTGATTTCCTACTGGGCATCAGCAGCAAGAATTGTTTACCAGCTTTGTTATGAGATGGAAGGAGTTTGGGGTCTTTAGAAAACCTACCTTTGAGAAGAAAGAAATGCTTGATATTATCAAATGACAAAACTAAAGCAATTTAATAATGACTTTGTTATTCAGGGGGAAACCATCCCTGGGTTGGGGACGTACAGTGCCTCACAGCAGTAGAATATTATTCCCAGGGATTTGGGACAAGAGCAAGATTTATATAACATTGGGAGAGGCAAGGAGGAAAGTGGTATGATTGGCTAAGAGGTCAGGGGTTGTATCACGAGGCTAGCAGGTCCTGTTCTCTAGGGTAAGGTGAGTTAGCAAGCGCTAAATTTGAGAATTGTGATTGGTGTGTGTTGGGTTTCCTTGCCAGGTCTTTCCTGTAAGGGCAAGCTGACTTAGGTTGAGATTTGTGATGTGGGCCAGGCAATTGGGGAAGCCTCGATGTGTGGGTCCCCATGTAAGAATTAACTTTTTAAAAAAATATATTTTTATTGATTTCAGATTGGGAGAGGGAGAGAGAGGTAGATATCAATGATGAGAATCATTGATTGGCTGCCTCCTGCATGCCCTCCTACTGGGGATCGAGCTCACAACCCGGGCATGTGCCCTTGACCTGAATCAAACCCAGGACCCTTCAGTTCGCAGGCTCTATCCACTGAGCCAAACAAGCTAGGGCTAAGAATTAACTTTTATCAATATCAGCAGAGGCCAAGTATTCATCAAGGAGCGAGAATTTGTCATTTGAAGCCAGGTCAACAGTGGCAAATTTCGAGGAGTGAAATATGTGGATTTGTTCTCTGAAAGGAATTTTTTTCTCTCTTTACTCACTTTTGTGGCAAATCTTTTTAGCCTGCAATTTGAGCTCTGAAATAATCATGCAGCAAATAGTGGATGTGAAGAACTTGGCCAAATGCACAGAAGTAAATTAAAACTGTGTATAGTTTCAGTAACTACATTTAATTTTTCTGTATGCTTTGACTAGCTTCTTCATCCTTCCTCACCACAAACACACACACACACACACACACACACGGGCAAAACTTTGGAAAATTGCAATTTTTTGTTAATTTCAGAGTTAGCCTGGTCACGTCAGTAACACCCTTGACAGAGGTCCAACTCCACCCTCGGCCTCTTCATAACTTTGTGGCCTTGGCCAGGTCCTTTTCAGAGCCTTTTCCTTCCCAGACTTGGGATGGATGATGTTACAGATTCTTCCGGTCCTGTGATTGTAATTTTAATGTGAGCTCTCCTCTGAGATAAATTTGGCTATTGCAGATGTTCTGATTCTGCTTAAGATTTGTTGTTGGTGTGTTTTTTGGCAGTAACAGGAAAACTGTACAGAGTCTTTTTCTTTACAGAATGAACATTTGTTTATGTTAAGCATTATGTGATGCTTACTTGTGTCCTTCTTGAAAAGAGTTCACTCTCAAATCAGTTCATTACGTGGAAAATGGAAAAGTTGCTTTCAAATGAAGTTGAACAGCATTTTTGTGGGCTATCATTGAGTCATGCCCAGGTTAGGGCAAACCTGTCTTTATTGGAGGAAACCGCAGATGTGATAGAAATAGTATCACTGTATTTTTTTAAAGAGATGCTATTCAAGCATCCGATCCGGGGAAATTGTGAACTGATTAAAAAGGACCAAAGTCCCCGTTCTATGAGGCCAACTATTCAGACCAGCGAGAAGTCTGTTGAAATGCAGAAACCAGGTGGTTTTCATTAGCTACAAACCTTAAAATCACATAAATCCACGGGTGCAAGTAAGCTATGGATCTGCGCCTCCTCCTCCTTGCAAAGGGAGACTTTTCAGCCAGGGAAACAGAGAGCTCCTTGTTCCCTTTCCCTTTCAGTTGGGCCTGTGCGGGGAGGAATGCGGCCAAGCCTGCTCTATAAGGAATTTTGATCTCCTTGATGATAATAAAGAGAAACTTTTTGGGGAAAGGGAACACCCAGTTTGAAAGACAGCAGGAGAAGCTGGTGTTGCACTTGTAAATTGCAGCAATTTCATCTGTAGGTTTCCTAGTTCATCTCTGCAGATTGGCCTAGATTTGGTCTATATGTTATTTTCCTTTCCCCTTGAGCCTCTTTAAAGCCCTTTTTTAGCCTAACTTGCTTTGGCAAGTCCATTTCACTTCTGTACTTACTCTATTTATGTATTGTGACCTTAAAATATTTTTCTGGTAGCAGAGGACTATTTTTAAAAGCTTTGCAGCATTTTTGGGTGCAATATTTACATCTCTGTAGTTCAGAACATTCTGTAAATAGCCCTTGGTTCTGAGGTGATGTGTGGACACTCCATTGTTCGAGCCCGTTATTTTGTTCATTGTCTCAGAACACTGTTTTCCCATGGGAAAGCATCTCTGGTCTCATGATGTCAGTGCAAAGTCATCCAATGTTACAAGAATTATCTTCATCTTTGGTCTCAGAAATGCATAGACCATGACTGGCCGGTTCAACCAGGGTTCCAATCTTTTAGGTGGTGTCTCAGATTTCTGCAAAGTAACCTTACGTTACCTTAGACAGTGTTAAGATGAAAACAAAATTAACTCGTAATAGTTATTTAAGGGGTTATAGTTCCCATCTACTAGAGCTTTTGTATTTCTTCTCAACCGAAAAGGGAAAAGCTTTTTAAAAGTTAGGAACAATTATCTTTAAGATGACTTTGACAGAGTATGTATTTTCACCGGCAGCAAGTAACGTAAACTAGGACCCAAAGATTTTAGTTTTAGGAGTGTCCATATTAACAGCTCCCAAATAGGGCCCTGTGTGTGACATTTAAGCCATTTCTTTGAGGAATCATTCGAGATGATTAAAAGGGATTTGATTAAACCTCTTGGGCCCTTGGATGGCTAAGTATTATTTCCTATATGTTCACCTGGGCTGGTAATGGTTTCCTTCTGGCTCAATGCCAAAGAGTGGACTACTCCTAGAATCTTAATCTTGGCTTTGTTTCTTAACTGGCTTAGCTGAGAAGCCGGTGGACTATTTGTTTTCTTTTAATTAACGGAGCCAATAACACAACTGGGTTGTGTTACTTAAAACATGGACATCTTTACAGGTGGCCTTCAGTAAGAATAGAAAAGCTTCCGGTTCAGTTTGTTACCTCGCAGAAAATTGGTCTGATCTGATTGTATGCACATGGTGTTGGTTTGGGAAGGAATTTTTGCCTGATAATCATGTTTTTGTGATTTAAGTATTTATTTATGAAGGGCCTTTGTCATGTTAAGTGTAATGTACACATATGACACATTTTTCAATTTCTAGTATAACAACTTGCTCTAATTATTGAGGAATCAAAGTTTGAACTATTAAATAATCTCCACTTTAAGGAAATCGGGCATGATAATGATCACCCTCTATACATTTATTTTTTATGGTTAATATTAGATAGCTGGTTGAAAACCCTAAAGGAACTGATGCATCTATTGTTTGGGTTTGAACTCTCATTGGTAAAAATGAAGCGCTTGAGGCAGTTAAAGATGTTCTTTAGTAATATTGTTACCGGACTGAAAGGGTCCATTCACCTGTGAACATCACGGCCCAGTTAAATGCAAACAGGATTCTGCAGCAAAGAAAGGATACATTTATTAGTTGAGGGAACGACACCAAGCCCTGAGTCACAGATAACCTACTGCGCAAAGACCTGGCTCCCCAGTGGCTTCCAGGGGGTGGGTTATATAGGGAGAAAAGCATTAATCGTGGTGGCTAAAGGATTGGGGTCTTGGGCTCTTGATTGGTTGGGGCCCAGGCAGAGAGTAGTTGATGTTTGTGTCAGGTCCTGATGTCAGCCATGGCATTGTTCTCTCTGGTTTCATGAAGGTGTGGTCCCTAGGGTCCTTTCCCTTTCATGGGCTTGGGGCTGAAACACAGCTGAAGTCAAGCTGTTATGTTCTGTTTGACCAAAACTTAGCTTTTGTGGTCAACAGACCTGAGACTTTGTTCTTAAGACAGTTTGATACTGACCAGAATCTGATGTCCTAAGGACTTAATGATTAAAAAGGGAGTTTGAGGGACAGGAAGGAGAAAGGGTCAGGGTAAAGAAATGGAGTTTCTGTGCGGTTACAGTATGATAAGGCTGTAATCCATTCGTTTGAAGAGATATGAAAAGGATTACCATTTGGTAGTTAGCATATACTAGTACAGACATGCAAACAGATGGCATTAAAATAACTGCAAAGTCAAGAAGAGGGAAGGATAACAAAGTAGAGAATGGAAAGAAGTTAGAAGTCAAAGTAGGAAAAATGATGTGTTTGTCAGGTAGGGTGACCAGTTGTCCCAGCTTGACAGGGACTTTTAGTACGGAAAGTCTCACCTCTTGGCAAGTTTTCAATCCTGGGCAAACTGGAATGGCTGGTCATCCCTGTTGTCAGGTAAAGGACTTGGCATGGTTTATTGCTTTGTTCTCAAAAGTATATCAATGTCTAGCATGTGTTGTCTACTCAGACGAAATGAATGAAGAAAGAAGTATTGGCTGCTGCCATTTTTGTTGTTGTTGTTATATCAGGGTTGCCTCTCTGCAGCGAGAAGTTAAAGAATGAGATCACCAAGACTTTTTCATTAAAATAGGTAAAAGAGAAGCGATGGTCCGATCTTTAGGACTTCTCTAGGCTGTGAGTTGGAGGACTGCAAGTTAGTGATGAGATCATCAGAGCCAAGTAACAAGAGCCAGGATATTTCTTTCGGTCAGAAGCCAAGGAAACAGACATCCAAGGAAGAATTCGTTTACGGCAAAGAAGTTGAAAAGTGACAGGTCCTGAAGAAAGACCCTGTTTGGTTTCTCAGACAGGAAGTCATGTGTAAACCTTGGAGAAAGCCGTTTAAATGGTGGGAATGTAAACCAGATTATAGGGGGTTTATGAAGCAGGTTAGAAAGTGGTAACAATGAGTGTTTATTTAAGTCAGCAGCTGATTTAATTGAAAGAAAATGGAAGGAGGTTCCGCTGGAGCAGGGATTAACAAATTGTGGCCCACTGGCCACAGCTGGCGTATGGCCTGTTTTGTAAATAACATTTGATTGTAAAACAGTCACGCTCATTTTGCGTATGCTCTGAGGCTGCTTTTGTGTGGTCACAACAGAGACTGTATGGCTCACAAAACCTAAAATATTTACTATCTGGTCCTTTTTTGGAAAAAAAAATGGCTGACCTCTTGCTCCAGAGATTAAATAGAATGAGGCAAGTTTGATTTTTTTTTTCAAGAGGAGCCCTAACCAGTTTGGCTCAGTGGATAGAGCGTCAGCCTGCGGACTCAAGGGTCCCAGGTTCGATTCCGGTCAAGGGCATGTACCTTGGTTGCAGGCACATCCCCAGTGGGGAGTGTGGGGGAGGCAGCTGATCGATGTTTCTCTCTCATCGATGTTTCTAACTCTCTATCCCTCTCCCTTCCGTTCTGTAAAAAATCAATAAAATATATTTTTAAAAAAAGAGGAGATCAAAGGCTGTTTGTGGATGTATCATGGAGCTGGAGAAAGGGGGAGCATATGAGGTCTTATTTCTGTGCTCATATGTTACCTCAGACTTAATGGATTAAGACACCATTTATTATCAGGAACTTGGGACTATGTTCTAGGTTGCTCTCCCTCCTGGTCCTTCTTGAGTTTTCAGAAGTGTCAGCCGTCCTTGCAGTCATGAGAGGGCTTGCCTGAGACTGTGGGAGATTTCCAAGCTCCCTCACTTTGCTGTGGACTGGAGACCTTGGTTCCCAGCACATGGGCCTCTCCATGGGGCTGCTTCCCCCCACAGCGGGTGACCCAGAGAGCGAGGAAGAAGCGAGGTGCCCTATATGACTTTGCCTTGGAAGACACACCTCATTTTTGCTAGATTCTATTTGTTGCACAGACAAACCCTGATACATTATGGGATGGCATTGACAATGTGAAGACCAGGAGACAGGCCTCATTGGGGCCTCCTTGGAGGCTGGCCACCACCAATTGCCAATTGCTCTCCTGTGTTCCTGAGGGGTGGCTATGGAATGAAGAGCATTTGTATTGACAAGGAGGTAGGAACTATAGGGAACGGATTGTGGAGAATCTGAAGTCGAGAGGGGGATTCATTCAACAAAATAATTGCCAGTTGTCATAAAAGATCATTATGCTCTGTTTAGTTAGAGTAAGGTTCCAAGATTCTGCTAACATTGGAAATCTTTGGGACAGGAATGAATTTGAGCAGAATAAAATCTCCAGGGGGAATACAGTGATGATTCCATTACTGGATTATAAATTCCTGAAGGGTAAGTCTCAGAGTTTATATACAAATAAATCAATTTTACATATTTATATATATTATAAATATATTTTATATCCTCCGTAGCATCTAATTTAGGGCCATACCTGTTGGTATTGATTGTTATCTGACTTTCTTGTAATATCTTACTACTTATTTCAATAAAATTGACAAAATTTGGCCCACCCAGCATGGCTCAGTGTTTGAGTGTCAACCCATGAACCAGGAGGTCACAGTTCAATTCCAGCTCAGGGCACATGCCCGGATTGCGGGCTCCATCCCCAGTGTGAGGTGTGCAGGAGGCAGCTGATCAATGATTCTCTCTCATCACTGATGTTTCTATCTTTCTCTCCCTCTCCCTTCCTCTCTGAAATCAAATAAAAAAATATTTAAAACATTTTCTGACAAAATTCGTATTCTGATTTTTAGGAACAAGGCATTGTATTCCCTCTCACTCCCTCAGGAAAGCTGTTGAAACTTCAGTGTATAGAGCATTCTGCCCAGGCTGCTGCTTTGCACCCATTGGAGAATGACCTCTCCGTTTCTGGCGTGGGAATTGTAGTTGTCAAGAGACCCAAGTTGGGAACTTGAGGGGTCCCAGAGATTCCTGCTGACAATCTGATACTGTGGCCTCACTGATTGTTCCATCTGGCAATGGAGGGGCAAAGTTTTGTTAATCGAATATGATTCACAAAGTGGAATAGAAATGGTGAAAATGTTACCTGGAATGTGGTTTTAGAGATTTTGCCCAGAGTTTTTGCACGCTGGTCGGGGCTGAGTCTCAGCTGGGTTCAGGGCCAGATTTTTTTAAAGGAAGTAAATCCTCTGTTGCGGTTGCACAAAAAAAATATGCCGATGACCAGCGCGGACAGATGTGTGATCTATTTTTACATTTCTGTGGGAAGAAATGTCAGGAAGCCGTTTCTGTTATTTTGTGTTGGTTGTGTGTGTGTGTGTGTGTGTGTGTGTGTGTGTGTGTGTGTGGTGTTTTTTTAACTGAAATCTCTCAGTGCTATTTTATGGGGTGTTTTTCTTCCCGTGAACAGTTTTTAGAAGTGATACAAGTTATTGTAGGATCACCCAGCTCTTTACCACGGAACGGCTTTTGTTGGAAGTCACCCCTTCCTGCCGTGGATGTCACACTTGTCCTCAGCAGCTGGCGTTAACAAGGGAGGAATTATTTTCCTAAACGTGCCTTGTGATTCCTTGGTTTGGAAGAGCACTTTCGCTCCTGGGGGGTTAATTTTCATCTCTGGCTGATTGTTTTTCCTTTTAAGATACCAGAACCTATGAAGTGAGGTAGTACAGATACTTTTTATTACTTCCCTTTTCCCTTTTAAAAATATTTACATGAAGGGAATACCTGTGGGCAGAAGGGTTGGAAATACAGAAGGGCACCTTTTTCAGAGTTCTTTTCCTGAAATGCTAGCCTGCCTGTGGTAAGAATGCCCGAGGCCCATCAGAGCTGACTGCACAGCTGGTGGGCGCTGTGCTGGGCTCTGAGGAAGACCTGTGCCTGCTTGCACTGTGCTTGGGAGGATGGGACCAGCATCCTTAACATACTCAAGAGCTGAGGCAGTGTTAACAAGGAAATGTCGCAGGGGGGAAAAAATGGGCGAAGGGCCAACATACTCAGTCACATTTGGACATGGTAAAAAAAAAAAAAAAAAAACCACAGTAGTTTTTCTGTTCAAAAAATTATAATGGAGTGTGGCCAGCATGGCTCGGTGCTTGAATGTCAACCTATGAAGCAGAAGGTCACTGTTCAATTCCTGGCCAGGGCACATGCCCGGGTTCTGGGCTTGATCCCCAGTATGAGGTGTGCAGGAGGCAGCCAGTCAATTATTCTCTCTGATCATTGATGTTCCTATCTCTCCCTCTCTGAAATCAATAATAAATAGATACTTTTAAAAAAAAATTATAATGGAGTCATTTGCTAACTAACAGTGCACACTACCATTGTGCCTTAAGCTCTAGGAGCTGAGACAGTGACCCGCAGGCCTTGGCATTGTTCTTTGTGTGAGCCAGGTGGAGGTCATGGTGAGAATATGGTTCCCTCTAGAGTGGGTATATTTATTTCAGAAAAAAATCTTATTTTATTGTCAGAACCTTGAAGGAGGCACCACGAGATCTGCCAGGGGAAAATGTAGAAACAAATATGTAAACTTTTCAATGACTACTTTCCTCTCAGTATTACTAATTTCTCCACTTACTGTAAAACAAAACAAAAAAGCACTGTATTACAGGAGGTTGGAGATGTATGTAGCATGCATCATAATTAACTTCAAGGAATGCTAAAGGTGGGGCTAATTCACAATGGAGAATTGGCAAGAATAGAACTAGTCTTGCTTTGGTTGCCTAGTCCCGCGTTCCCCGGAGTCTCACCCCCAGAACTGTGGATTGCCATAACTAACCCAAACCTATTTTTCCAGGTGCCCACTGATGGCAATGCCGGCCTGCTTGCGGAACCCCAGGTCGCCATGTTTTGCGGCAAACTGAACATGCACATGAATGTGCAGAATGGGAAGTGGGAGTCGGATCCATCGGGGACCAAGACCTGCATCGGCACCAAGGAGGGCATCCTGCAGTACTGCCAGGAGGTAAGTCCCGCCGGCGGCCACGCTGGACCTCCTGCCTTTACTGTTTTTGACATTAAATATTGGTATTTTAGCTCTTGCAATGGAAAATCTTTGTTCCTGATGATTTACTCTCCCATATGCATAAATGTTTTTAAAAAGAATATCATACTCCGGCCACTAATAAACCAACTGTGTAAAATGTAAGATATCTCGGTACATCCTTTTACCTTTAGCGTATCTCAGTACAGGTGCTCAAACTATTGTGTGTAAAAGTGACTAGACTTAGGTTTATGTATATTACCAACTTGATATATTTTAGTTCCTTTATTTCTGCTTGTGTTCAGTTTTTCCCTTTGAAACAGTTTTACTCTTTGAAAACAGAAAATGTTTACAGTGTTAAAACATTGAAACTGTAAAAAAGTTATGCTCAGAAACATCCTTTGCCCCACATCTTCTATTGATTAATATTTTCATTCTTTGATTCATCCTTTTTGTAAAAGAGAATATTCATTTTTTTTTTTATTAAAAAGGGCAACTTACAGAAAGCACTGTTCTGTCTGCACTTTGCTTTGTTGACTTAACTTTGATAAGTTAAGAGGTCTTCATCCATCAGGGTCTCTATCCCTTGTGCAATTCCTCCTTGTCTCCTTGTTGTTTTTGTTCAGGGTGCTCCTTCCTTATTAATTCAGTTTAAAATACGTGGAGTCCCAGGCATTTTACTCCCCATTCACTAGACCAGTGGTTCTCAACCTTCCTAACGCCGCGACCCTTTAATACAGTTCCTCATGTTGTGGTGACCCACAACCATAAAATTATTTTCGTTGCTACTTCATAACCATAATGTTGCTACTGTTGTGAATCGTAATGTAAATATCTGATATGCAGGATGTATTTTCATTGTTACAAATTGAACATAATTAAAGCATAGTGATTAATCGCAAAAACAATATGTAATTATATATTCAATATGCGTTTTCCAATGGTCTTAGGCGACTCCTGTGAAAGGGTCGTTGGACCCCCAAAGGGGTCGCGACCCACAGGTTGAGAACCACTGCACTAGACACTTGCCTATTCTAGAATATGTGTGTTTTATAATAATATATTCTTCTAATTTGGCAAATCCAAGGTCAGTGGTTGTTGATCTTTCGTATAGCAATTTCAGTGGAATAGAAGTCCAATTGCTATAGGTGACAGGAAGAATGCATGAATAGATAGTGAAGACATCTGTGGATTCTTTGAGGAAAAACTGGAAACTAAGAGTTTGAGGGCAGTTCAAGGAAAGGGGAAAGGCTTGCTGTTTTGTTGTATCTTTGTTTTTTTAAAGGGAAGGAACTTAAGTCAAAGGAAGCTTAAACCAAACTGTGGGAAGGGTGGCTGTCCATCAAAAGAAAACTAGGTTCAGGTATCTAGGGAGAAATGGGATCCAGTAGATGAGTGATGGGCTGAGTCTTGGAAAAGAGGGGAAAATAGTGGCTTGATTCACCAGCTTATGTTTGCCAGATGCTGGAAGCTCACTCAGCATCTTACGCATGGAGACTAGTTCATACCGCAGATGGGAAGGATCTTGGGCTGGGGTAGCTTATAGAATTTTAATGAAGACATCCAGAAGCTGGTTCCTCAGATGTTAGACCTGAGCCTCAGTGCTGCCTGGGGTTTCTCCATCGGGCTCTCTCTTGTTCTCTGCTTGTCCTTTCACCATGACATTCGTTCACCTCCTGCAGAGATGAGCTTTCTCGAGGAGGCCAGGCAAGGTGGCAGCCAGGAGCTCTGGGCGGGTGTCATCCTCGCTTGGCTTCCCAGCTGCATTATGTGCATTAACACTCCAAGGAGGGATTCTGGTTGGCCCTGCTTTGGGTCACTCATCTACCTTTGGCATCAGTACTGGGACTGGCCTGTGTTGGCCAGGTGGGTGTGTGGCCTGTTTGACAGCTAGGCCGGAGCCACATGGTGTGGGGAGAGGGGCTCTTGCCAGAAAGTGGATGAAGATGGCGTGGGGCAACATAAAAATAGGACCCCGTCCAGCACAGTGAGCTTAGAAACACACAGTGTGTTAGAAAAGCTTTATGGGTTGGAGAGTGGGTAGCTGAGGACATGTATGGTGCCTCCTTATTTTAACCAGCTTTGGGGAAAGTATGTGTGTGGGGAAGGGGAGGAAATAGATGTTTACTCCAACAGTGTTTGACATTTTTTATTGAATGTGCATCCTGAACTACCTAGAAGGACATTCCTTATTGATATTTTAGGGTCTTCCTCCCACTTCCCACTCTATAGGTTTTCTGATATTTTTCTTTTATAATTAGAAATAATGAATAGTTTTTGTTTATAAGATTGAATTTTATGTGCATTGTTGGAAAACGCTTATGTTTTTTCATTCTTTTTTTTTTTTAACTCCATGTTTTATTTTAGACAGTATTGATTGATTCCCTATTAGGGAAGCCACTGATAAAATGCACAAATTTTCTACCTCTTCTCATACAGGTTTTGTAAATTATATTACCTTCATATTTTCAATGTTGTAATATTATAATCTGTTCTCTTGGCATAAGTTCCCAAGAGGTAGTTATAAGTTCTGTCTTTAACTGGATTCATTGTTTACAACCAATTCTTTCACCAAAGCATCTCTATTCCTATATTATTTACTTTTATTCCTCTTTTGTTTTTGAGGTCTGTCATCTTAGTTATTTCTAGAAGTTGCATTTTATCTGAAATTTAGCTCTGACCCAGCATCACTAGTAGTCATTTTGAACTCATTTTTATTGAACAATGGTTTAATCGGATATAGAATTCCAGACTGATGAGCATTTTTGCACCATGAAGATATTTTCAACTTATTCTATCATCTATCATTGTGCGCATTCCTTTTTAAAAAATATACAGATACCATGACTATTTTATTACCATTTACAGTGCTACTCACTTACTGATTATTTTCCTCCCAATAGGGATGAGTAGATTTTTTTCTCTACGTGCTCATTCAGTGCCTCTGTTTTAGAGACAGCTGGCTGAGTCAGAGGGGCAGCTGTTAGCAGCCTGTGGACCTAGGACAAAAGAAACTAACTGAACTCATGACCGTGACCTCATTTTGACCTTTTGCTAACCAGTGTAACTCACTGTTAAATTTGTTTTTTCAAAGGATTGCCCATATAAGCTGCACATTATATCTGTTGATGCTTAACTTGATATGATGTGTCAAATATTATTTTGATGAATTATCTAGTCTATCTTTGCAGCATCATGTTCCTCTCAATTTGTGTTCCTTGCTGTTATTTTTATGAATATTATCAATTTGGCCCCCTGATTCTCTTGCGCTATCATGAGTCAAGGTCAAAATTAGGGAGAAAAATTGAGTGTTTTACCTTTGTTCTTGGTTATAAACCCATATAAAGTTTTATTGAGAAGACAGTTCCAAATTTAGGGTTTAAATCGAATATTTGTTTAAAATGCATTTTACTCCAAATCCTCCAAATTCCGGGTGCCTTGCGTTTTCCCTCCCCTTTTTTCCCCCAGTAATAAGTTATACTTCTGCCCAGTCATCATTCAGATATTTGCCCGTCTTTGTATTTTTCTTTTTCATATTAGCATGGTCAGCACCATTTGAGAACTTTCTTTTGTAACTTTATCAAATATATATTGAAAACTGCTATGGACTGAATGCTTGTGCACCCCTCTCCCCCACCTCCCATGCCCAGTTCTTATATTGAAACCCTAACCTCTAATGTGGTGGTATTTGGAGGTGGAGCCTTTGGGTTAGGTGAGGTCATGAAGGTGGGGCCCTTATGATGGGATTAGTGCCCTTATAAGAAGGGACATCAGACTTTCAGAGAATTTGCTCTGTCTTCTGTCTCCCTGCTCGCACAATGAGTTAATGTGAGGACACAGGAGAAGGTGGCCATCTATCTGCCAGCCAGGAAGAGAACTCTCACTGGAACCTGGTCATGCTGCCACCGTGAACTCAGACTTTTTCCTCAGGATTAGAAGAAAATAAATTTCTGTTGCTTAAGCCACCCAGTGTATGGTAATTTATTGTGGCAACCGGAGCTACAGTAGGACTTATTATGGTTTTTATGGGCAAAGGGATTACAGACCCAAGGTGTCACTGAAAATAACTGTTTCTAGAGGTCATGCCTAACAAAGCATTTTATCTGAAACAGCTCTGACCCAGCACACACTAGTAGTCATTCATTTAGAAAGGGCTTGTGGATGGCCTTGTTGGCCTGGGGATTGCAGCAGAATGGGCCCTGAGAGAGCCTCCCCTCAAATAGAGCCATGGTTTCCTTTTGCAGGGACTGTTTTTTCCCATTGATGGAATTCTAAACAGATTTTTAGGTGAGAGTTGGGGAATGTTGGCCCATAGTCCAGATTTGCCCTCAGTTTATGTTTTCCTACTTAAGTTGTAAGTGCTATGATAATACACTCAATAGTAGAGTGATAAACATGTACATGACTAAATATTCAGTTAAATATCCTACATAATAGAAGTCTAATATGCAAATTGTCCCCTCCACTGGGAAGTTCAGCCAGGGGGTGGGGCCGGCCGGCCAACTGGGGGAAGGGAGGTCCTGGCCAGCAGCTGCTAGGGACCCTACCTGTGCACAAATTTCATGCACTGGGCCTCTAGTACTAAATAATCACTAAGTATGCTTTCTGAAAGTATTAAGCAAGCCCTAGATTTTTCTTCATGTGACGCTGTGGTAAGAGGTCCCATTGTGGGCTGTTGATGAATTATGCCTTTAGCAGCTACCCTCTTGGTTGAACCCGAGACTTGCTTTAACCAGTAGGATAGAGTTGAGGTGACACTGGTTCAGTTCTGGGTCTAAGCCTTAAAAAGTTCTAGAAGTTTCTCTTTTCATGCTCTGGAAAGGCAGCCATGTGGAGAAGCCCAAATGGAAGAGAATGGAGCCTCCCATCTATAACCCTACCTGAGCTCCCAACCAGCTGCCCGCACCAGCCACCTGGGCAGGGCCAGGTGGGACCTCACAGCCTTCCTTGTAATTCTCTGGCTGACAACACCAGGCGAAGAAGAATTGCCCAGTCAGCTCAAGAACTGTGAGAAATTGTAAATTATTATGTAGTTGATAGCTTTCAAGCTGGCTCCCAACAATCCTTGCCTCCCTCCCGTATTCATGTCCACGTGTAGTCTCCTTTCATACTGTGCGGGGCTGACATGTATAATCAATGAGATATTACAGAAATGATGTTGTGTGTGACTTTTGAGGCCAATTCAGAAAAGACACATGGCTTCCACCTTGCATAACTCTTGCTGTGGCAGGAGCCAACTGCCTGTCACGAGGCCATCCCAAGGCATCGGGGAGATGTACATATGGTGAGGAACAGCCTCCTATCAGCAGCCAGTACCAGCTTGACAGGCACGTGAACGAACCACTTGGAAGTAGATCCTGTAGCCTAGTCAAGGCTTCACGTGATTGTGGCCCAGGTCTTAACCGCATCCTTGTGAGAGCCCGGATCCCTCAATTAAGCCACTTCCAGACTTCTAACTCACCGAAATTGTGTACTCTAAGAAATATTTATCGTTTAAAGCCACTAAGTTTTGGGGTAGTTTGTGTGCAATAAGAGAGAACCACAACAGACATTCCCTCAATTATTATTTTCCTCTGGGGTCCTTTAATAGAAAACAGCTCCTTTCCTCTGTTCTATATGAGATGCAGAAAGTGCTGCCATCATGAAAATAACTATATAAATTATTCATCATTTAACAGCCTAAAGTGGCCACTTGCTTTAATGAACTGCTATAGTACCCAAACATTGGTCTAAGGCACTAGCAGTCTTATAAATAGAAATAGAATAAAACTAGGATAATATTCCATTGAAACATATTAAAACCTAAGAGGGTAGAGGGGAAATGAGAATCTTTAGCTTTTATTGTCCTTTTGAATGAAATGAGATTTTTTTCCTTTTCTAAAAACAAACAGTTTTATTTAAACCAAGATCTTTGGGATGAGAAAAGAAAAAAATTGAAATATATTTTGTTTCTTCATCTAAAGAATCTTGTTTTTTCCCAAATTTAATTCAAGCAAATTTAACAAATATTTACTGAGTGCATTCAGGAGAGTATTTTGTGTCACGTGTCGCTGAATGGTGGGGAGACACCATTCTTGACTCATGAAGAGCTTATATACATACACAAGTAGATAAGTTGAAAAGGGGATTTAGAAAATGAAAAGGTGGAATGCGGCTGTAAAGCAGAGGGTCTTGATTATAAGTCTGGGGTTTTGCAGTCTGATTCTGGAGATAAGAAAGAGCTCCGATAAGGGGTTAATATCCAAAATACATGAAGAACTCATACACTCAGCAACAACACTTACAAAATGGGCAGAGGACCTGAACAGACACTTCTCCCAAGAAGGCATACAAATGCCAACAGATCTATGAAAAGATGCTCAACGTCACTCGCTGTTAGGGAAATGCACATCCAAACTACGATGCGATACCACCGCACACCTGTTAGAATGGCCATTATCAACGAGACAAAGTGATACCAAGTGTTGGAGAGGCTGTGAAGGAAAGGAACCCTTATTCGCTGCTGCTGGGAATGTAAACTGGTACAGCCGCGATAGAAAACAGTGTGGACGTCCTCAAAAAATTAAGAATAGAGTTACCATATGACCCAGCATCCCCTTTTCTGGGGTACCTACCTGAAACAGTCAGTCAGAAAAAGTCAAGAACCATATGTTGTCACTCATATGTGGGATATAAAACTGAAAGCAACAAATGAACAAATAAGACAAATAAACAAAAACTCGGAGACACAGACAATAGTATGGTGGTTACCGGAGGGACGTGGGTGGGGAGTAGTGAAGGGTAAAGGGGGTCAAATATATGGTGACAGGGAGATTTGACTTTGGGTGGTGGGCCCACACAATACAATATGCAGATGTGTGTTATAGAATTGTACACTTGAACCCTGTATAATCTTATTGACCAATGTCACCCCAATACATTTAATAAAAAGGAAAAAAAAAAGAGCTGTGACATTGTTTTTATCTGGTCAAGACACTTTTAGAAGCATTAGCCTGAATTCGAGGATAGGTTACATTGGGGAGAGAAAGGAATTCAAATCTCAAGGTGTTAGTGAGAAAAGGGATGGGAGAGAGCATCCTCCTTGTCCACCACACGGTGCACCAGATGCTGTGACAAGGGAGCCCCTGGGGTCAAGTGCAGTGCAGGGGAACATGGGCTTTGCTGTCAGACAGACCTCCCTTCATATCCAGCCTTTGCTCTTTGACACCTGAGCAATGCAGAGAGCTGCCTCACCAATCTCAGACCTCCCTTTTTGATAGGAATACATAGGTGTAGGTGTGACGAGTGTGTGTCGTACAAGTTAAAAATT
Source organism: Myotis myotis (assembly GCF_014108235.1). Taxonomy (NCBI): domain Eukaryota; kingdom Metazoa; phylum Chordata; class Mammalia; order Chiroptera; family Vespertilionidae; genus Myotis; species Myotis myotis. The sequence goes on along the minus strand of NW_023416324.1, from coordinate 205,593,922 downwards.
GTCAAATTAATTGAGAAGTTGTTTGAGCACCGGCACTGTTCTTTTTCTTTTTCTTTTCTTTTTTTTTAAGGACAGAACTTAAAACACAGGCTCTGCCGCCCTCCTTATCCCTAACCTTCAGAGCACCCTTGGGTGAGGGTAGGGGCTTGGAGCAGGTGTCCATGGCTCTGCTAACACACAGGGGAACAGCTCTCTGGGGGGACTTTGGAACAGGTTAAGCCTCAAGTGCTGGCAGAGATTTCCAGCTGGGAAAGAAAGACATGAATGTGGCTTGTTTATCATCCCTTCTATTAGATGATGGGCACACTCTTTTTTCCCCAGGTGTTTTCTTTTCCACAGCAAACAATATGTGTTTGCTCTAAATGAACCTTCTTGCTCTAAATGAACGGTTGTCTTTGTCAATAAATGAACAGGATCGCCAGACAAAGCATACCAGCGTCTGAATAAAACAAAAACTGCCCATTTGATGAGTTTAACAAAGCCATTTCCTTTGCCCAGCTTTCTACTCTTAAAACATAGAACCGAATCTGGGACTCCCAGATAAGAATTGTTTCTCAACCTTATTTAAATTAAAATCATTTAAAAAACAAAGGACACGTGCGATCTTTCAATGTAACCAATTTCGAGGGCACACTGTCCACCTGAGGGCAGAAGCCGCACCCTTGGCCATTGTGATTTTGCTGTGTCTACCATCCACCTTTGTAGGCTTAAAATTGACAAAGTACAGGCACATAAACATGGTGGTTTGGGAAAGATTCAAAAATTCCTGTTAGGTGAAACAATTTTTGCATTGAGGTATTCAGCTACCTAATGTGAGAACAGATCTACTTTATGCATTAATGATCTATATAAAAATAGGAATTGCACAAATCACAGTATTTGGAGCTCAATGAGATAAAACCAGTTTGGACTTCCTTTTTTACACAGTAATCATTTAGTCAAATTACTGTTTGATTTAACATTTCTTCTTATTATCTATCTCGTTCCTAAATGCATACTCAATTATTACCGATTTGCAGTCATATTATACTTTTATAATTGGCACTTTACTTAGAAATATAAGACAATTTGCATAAATTAACAGGGAATGAGAATCGAGGCTACGCGTGCACACATCTGTTTGTGTTTTCACATTTGTGTTCTGCCCTATTTATTTTGGTGACACCCCTTCTCCCCACCAATTTGCTTTTACATTCAGCACTTTGGAATAAAAGTGATATTAAACCAGGTTCTTGGACAATCTTTTCCAAGTCTGAGTATAAATGTATGGATGTACACGTACATTTATAGACAGTGTGAGGAACAAACTTGGGTCAGATTCTTGGGAAATCAGCTAGTGCCCGCGTGCTGCATTTTCCGTCCTAGCTTTAGGCCCTCCTTGTGCAAGCACAGCACTGCTCACACGTCCTGTTATTACCATTACGGTCGTGTTTCATCAGCTGCTCATTGCCTCTCAGCACCTCATTACATTGTAATCAGAGAATGTTTTCGGTTGGTTTCTACTTCTCTTTCTCAATTAAGTTAGTCATTCCGTTTCCAGTGGCCCTCATGATGAAAAGAATTTACATTGAAAACAGTTGGATAGGATTTTTTCTTTGCATTCCAGAAAGTCTTAAAGAAGAAAGTTTGTCATTTTTATCCAGACACAGAGTTTGTTTTGTTTTAAAACTTACCCTTAACGGGCTCCTGGAGTGCTCAGAAACGGCTCCTACTTTCACCAAGTCTTCTGTGAAACAGCAATTGCCCACTGACGGAGGGTGACATGACTAACATGAAACATTTGCAGTGATTCTGGCACAGAGTAAACCCTCAGTTATTATATGTTTTCTTTATCCTCCTCTTGAGTATATTTTTTGAAAAAGAAATTGGTCAGTAAAAGCTTTCAAAGGAAATGATCCCTTGTTTAGGCTACCTCTATATCATGTCGCTGCAGCGTTTTTTATTTTTTGTTTCATGTAAATGTTTATTCGTGCCAACTGCCATCATGTATATACAATTTGGATCTTGGTTGTTTCTGCTTTTTTTTTCTTCTTGTAATGTAAATTTAGAAATTTGACTCTGTTTCAGCTAGGATAGTTTGTTGTTTTTTACTTTAATTTTAAGCATCATGAAAGTACATAAACGTTGTCTTGACTCTTTACTTTTCATTCTCTTTCATTCAAAATTCCAAGCCACATGTACAAATTAGCAAGAATAGTCTAATGCCCCATGTACCTATCACTCCACTTCAGCAATGATCAAATCTGGTCACTGGCTCCTGGATCCGTCTGAAATGCAGTGCTTTTTCCTGCTTCCTTCAAGGTCAGCATTATTTTGGACAAGAACCCTGTGCAGATGTGTAGCTCATCTCTTTTGCAGAGCTATAAACTGACTAAGATGAACGTTATTGACTTCTTACATATTTAGTGTCATTTTATTAATATTACATAATTGCTTGCACTTTTATTTAAAAGAAAAGAAACATCCTTGAGAATATGCTTAAAAATTGATTTCAAAAGTGGAAAGACTAGAAAGAACTGTAAGTAAATTATTTTCAGAATTAGCAACAATTCCCAGGACCCTGGCCATTAACTGTTTTCAGACTTTTCCTAGCCACATTTGATTTTGCATTCTTGAAGTATCCTTGGTCTTTTGGAATATAATTGTGTGTAAACAAGACTTTTGTCATTAATTCTTTATTCCACATGGCTTGTTTGCAAAAGGGACTACCTTAGTATAAGGGTTCCCCCATTTGCCCTTAATATTGGAAATAGAGGAAATTTTCTATAGAACTCTCACAATGTATGTCTTAAAGAAATAGTTTTCTATTTCTGCATATCTAACTACATGTTCTTGGCTTTCTTAAATATCATCAATTTTTTTTCTTGCTATGCATATTTAACAACTTAAATGTCATCTTGTTGGAGATTAATATATTTCCAGTTTGGATAGAAAAAGAGAGAAAAAGGACTTCGTAGATTTTTTAAACTTGGAATGAAAATGTTCTGATGGTGATCGAGTTTTAAGGTATTTTTCTGTAATGGGCAAAACCACTTTAGGCTACCAACTGCAGCCTCAGATGCATTAGCTTTCCAAGATGAAGCATGTTTCTGTGGCCAGAAGAGTGGGCGCTTTTCAGGTGCCTGGACCAACTGATGGGCCCTCTTAGCCTAAGTGAGAGACCGACTCTTAGTTCTTTCTAAGCCTCTTTCTCAGCTGTGTAATTATTAATATCAGTCTGCAGAATTTTACATAAGATGCTACTGTTTGAATAAGATGCCACATCATACTTGGAAATATAATATTGGAAGACACGGAGATGCTTGTTTTTTCTCAAAAGCTCATAATCTAACTCTAATATTATCCTATTTATATTATCTTATTTAGGAGAGACATTGATACTACCCAGTGGGAGATTAATATATAATGAATTTCCCTCCCATGATGCATTCTGAACTTAACCAGAAATATTCATTAAATAGTGATTAGGCACTTACTGTGCAATCGTAGTGTTGGCCATTATTGAGGGGAACACACAAATGAATCGCATGGTCCTGCCCTTTAAGGGGTGTATAGTTTGATAGGACACGCAAGTGTCAGAGATGGTAGAAAGTGGTCGGTGATCAGGGAAATGTGGTTGGATAAAATGCTTTGGATACAGAGATTGAAGGGATCAGGGAGGGTGTGTTAGTGAACCAGCATTTGAGCCAGGCCTTTTTCTAGGGTTTTGTTCAAAATAAAGCTACAACGTGGCTTATGTTTAAAGGGGATCTAATGAAGGGGACACACCACGCCTCCATGGATTAATAGGTAATCAGGCAGTCCCTGTCTGATCCTCTGTCTTGTCTATCTGTCTGTGTTTCAGCTACTAGACTCTCTCATCTTAGCTTCTTTCTCTGCACATCTTCCTAGTCTCCTGTGGTAGACCAGCTGATTCTTCCAGGTACCTTGTTCCCCTTCACACACCGGTTCAGAGACGCACCAGCTCTGGCCATGGATTAGCCTACCTGCCAGTCAGGTGTCCCCTCATCCAGCTGGAGCCTGTATATACTAGTCTAGAACTCTTTTTTTTAAAAAAATTTTTTTTATTGATTTCAGAGATGATGGGAGAGGGAGAGAGAGATAGAATCAGTGGTGAGAGAGAATCATTGATTGGCTGCCTCCTGCACACACCCCCACTGGGGATCGAGCCTGCAACCCAGTCATGTGCCCCCGACCGGAATTGAACCCGGGACCCCTTAGTCCACAGTCCAACGCTCTATCCACTGAGCAAACCAGCCAGGACTAGTCTAGAACTCTTGAGGAAGAGAATGCAATTTACCGTTTGCTTTCCTTTGGCTGTAATCAGCCTTCTGGATGGAGCTGCAGAGTTCAACTGCTCACTAATGAGTTCTCCATAGGGCTGGGGGTTGGGGCTCCATGGGAGGAAGACGGGCTTGGCAGCCTTCTGAGAGCTTAAACCACAGGTAATGAATGTGGGGCGCCAGAGGGAGGCAACGGGGTGCCAGATTGTGCCTTCCGCCCTTCAGGAAAGTGCATTTTCACTGGGAAGGCGGTGCAGCTATGTACTTAACACAAATGTGAGGCACACTGTGGTAAATACCAGAAAGCATTCCTGAAGGAGGAGAGCGGGATTCACATTATGGTACAGGGGATGGAGGGGGTTTGCCCACATGGGAGGATCCTAATGGGCTTGGTATGCACAGTGTGGCGTAATGTAAGGGTCTTAGGTGAGATCTCTTTTTTTTTTTAAATTTTTTATTTTTTTTGGAGCACATTGTATGGATCTATTCGTGCAGCTGTAATTCCGGAAGATTTGTTGGAACTGAGGACGGTTTGCTTTTCAAGGAACTAACACAGGCCTCGATTTGCTGCTGCTTTATGTTATTATTAATGTGCCTTGTGGTTATCTAAAGTCTATCCTATACAATAAAAGCCCAGCGACCGAATGGCGGAATGACCAGAAAGACTGGTCAACCACCAGGGGCCATATGCTCAATTCAGGAGCTGCCCCCGGTGGTCAGTGCGCTCCCACAGTGGGCCGATCCCTGCAGGCCATGTCCCCCAGTGCACAAATCCTGTGCACCGGGCCTCTAGTTTTTTTAATAATCAAAGAAATCATTACTCATAATTGGGGTTGGAGAATTGTTTTGTTGGGGACATATTTTTATATTTCTGTATATATAACTACATGTTTTTGGCTTTCTTAAATGTCAGTTTTTTGCAAATTAAATAGCCGAAGGGATTCATATCCTTATTTCCTTCCTATGTGACAATTTGAGATCCAGCAAAGAAAATACGAAACATTGAACTGATGCTTGTGATTAATTATGGTGAAGAGTCAGGGACTTACTACCACAAGCACATTTGCGTATCTGATTATTTTAATCTTTACTCTTGCCTAAAACTATAAGCTCTGCTATTGTTTCAACATTAAGTGCTTATTTGTCTCTGGTCATATACTGGAGCTGCTTAATACAAACAAGACAAAACACTAGGTATGTAGTACTTGGGATTTTCGTCAAAAACTTGACCATGATTTTTTCATTATGTTTTTTGTTCCGTTGTTTGTTTTCTGAGTTGGGGGCTGCTTGTGCCATGTGGTAATCACTTCGACCAACTGGGACTGGCTGCATTCCAGGAGAAATTTTGGGACCTTGATTGTTGATGTTCCTCCCCCTTTCTAAGTAAACATGATGTCACAACAGCACAATTGTATTATCTTTGGCAGATCCCAATGAATGACTTCTTATCTGTGAGTAACAGGGGAGTCAGGGCTGCAGGTAAAGCAGGCACGGGATCCACGTGGTTCAAATTCTCTAATCTCCTCCATCTACATGTTACCAGTTGTCGCTGTCGGTGTTCTGGAGAGAGAAGTGGAAACACCAGAAATGACCCCTATGCCCTAGATTTTTGTGGTGGGAACGGAAGCACGTTCTGTATCTGGCTGGTCACTTCGGGAAGCTCCGGTCATCTCTGGGTGAGAGGCCCGATTGCTAGAAGATTAGCTCCAGGATGAATGACTGCTCTGTCACACCCCCTCTCACCCCAGGACACCGAGGATGGTTTGCAACGCAAACCAGAGATCCAGTTTTCCTCCTTGTCAACTTGTACCCTACAAATAGGCTGTGGTTTTGAGTTGAAAAGAAAATGTGACTTGACTGCCTGCCACGGGGTTTATGGGAAACCAAGCGCTCCTGGGAAGATGCTCAGCGGGGTAGTATGTCTGTGAAGTGGCAGCTGGAACCCCTTTAGAAAAATGCAGTAACTCACCCTTTAGGGCACATAAAGTCTTCTCCCTCAGGGCAAATTCTCTCGTGTCACAGAGTTTATGAGTCATGAGTGCTGCACTTTTGTGAGATAATAAACAAGGAAAGGTGGTGGGAGAGTTATATTCCTGTGCAAAGAACCACTTCACCTGTCCTCATAGAGAAAAAGGCCGCGGGGTTATTAAATGTTAGTGGCATTTTGGAGTGGAGCATTATCTGAGCCTGAAATGCATGCATTGTAGTTGTGCTAAGATACTTACGTAGAAAGTAAAATAAAGGGAAGGTGGATTTTCCTTTGGGAGCTAAGTTACTGGCATTGTTTTTCTGTGTGTGTGTGTGTGTGTGTGTGTGTTCTCAAGCATAAGCTTTCAACACTAAATTTACCCTATGCTACACTGATTGGTGCCTTATTTTTTTTTAAATAGACTTTATGTTTTAATTTTTTAAATTAAAACAAATAGTTTAGAGCAGTTTAGGTTCACAACAAAATGAGAGGAAGGTACAAGAGCTTTCCCACATACCCCTTGCCCCCCCCCCCCACATGCACAGCCTTTCCCATTACCAACCTCCCACCAGAGTGGTACATTTGTTATTGCTGATGAACTTACATTGACATATCATCACCCAAAGTTCAGAGTTCACATTAGGGGGTCACACTTGGTTGTACTTTCTGAGTTTGTGCTAATGTAGGTGTTCACCATTACAGTATCATATGGAATAATTTCACTGCCCTTAAAAATCCTCTATGCTCCTTTTCATTCCTCACCCCTGGCAACCACTGATATTTTACTATCATGACCCCTTGCCTTTTCCAGAATGCCACAGAGTTGGAATCACATAGTGGGGGGCCTTTTCAGAATGGCTTCTTTCACTAGTGATAGGCATTTGTCGGGGAGAGGGACTTCCCCCTTCTACTCTTCTTGAGTCCCTTCAAGTCTCTTAATGCTTCTTTCTCTTCACTGGACTTACCTGGCAAACCAGTATCTTGATGAAATGCAAGCTTTATGCAAGGGGAAATCCATTTTAGAAAGTTTTATGATTATATTTTCTTTCAAATATCTACTCATTATTAATCAATAAAAGTGGTTTGATATTTTACAAATATATTTTGGTTGATCCAAATGCTACATTTCATTCCAAGTGCCCAATAAACACCATGATGTACTGAGAACAGTAATCAAAGCAAAGGGCTGTAGCTAATTATCAAGGGAAGAGATCCATAAATTCAATCTTTATCTAAATGATAGCCCAGATAACTGTTTGATAAGTTATCCTTATGTAAATTACTTTGAATAAAAAGAAGGCTTTTTATATCGAAAGCTTGCTATGTGTCATAGCCTGTGTGTAAAATATTTGCCCAATGGGTAAGATATGGATGGGTTGAATTTCAGTGAAGGTAATACCTCCATGAATCTACTATATAATATTTATTTAAAACATTACAGAATACAATCCTCACACCAGTTTACTTTGCATTGAAAATGACCCCGTGCTTTAGAGAGGGTCCCCTCCCCATTTCTATTTTTATCTCCTCTGGAAAGATAATATTTTAAGCCTGAGTAGGTGCTATAAAATACAAAAAGGCACATTGCTTAATGTTTGGAATGGAATGATTAAGTGCTTGTCTCTTGCATATTTTTCTTTACCCTGAATTGCTTAAGCTTGATTGGACATGCGCCTGCTTGAGGGTTGGGGGATAGAAAATAAATGCACATCTATCAACAATTGAATCTAAAAATCAAAATAAATGAACAAGAAATCTAATGAACAAACTAAACTGATGAATAAAATAGAATCAGAGGCATGGAAACATGGAACAGAGTGACGCATCTCAGAGGGAAGGGGTGGGGTATGGGGGGTAGGGGGTGGGGGACGAGGAGAGATTAACCAAAGATCTTATTTGCATATAGGCATTACCTATGGACACAGACAATAGGGTGGTGAAGGCCTGGGGCGGGGTGGGAACCAGGTGGAGGGGGACAATGGGGAGAAAAAGAGGGACATCTATAATACTCTCAAAATAAAGATTGAAGCTTTTTAAAAAAGTAATACATTAGAATAACAGTGGTGATGGATCAGGTGCTTGCTTATCCCAGCCGCTGCCACAGGTAACAATGTACCCTTTTTGTGTGCTCCCAGGTCTACCCTGAACTGCAGATCACCAATGTGGTGGAAGCCAACCAGCCAGTGACCATCCAGAACTGGTGCAAGAGGGGCCGCAAGCAGTGCAAGACCCACGGCCACATGGTGATCCCCTACCGCTGCTTAGGTGAGCCGGCCAGCCTGGCCCTGATCTTTGGGGATGGAAGAGAAGGATGCTCTGATTAGCTCAAACACACAGGCTCTTGTTTGGCATGTGGCCACTCAATATTGGATTATAATTTGGATTGTTACAGTAACCTGTGTTCCGACAGTATAGGAGACTTATTTCTGAATTCCCTGGCACAGAATGAATTTACCCAGGGTGGTTTTCAAAATTATAAATTCTTGGACCGATCCCAGGACTGCTGAATGACAGTGCCTTGTGGTGGAGCCCAGGAATCTTAATTTTACCAAATTCTATAGGTGATTCCCACATACACTGACTATCTAGACTTGCAGAATTAAGGCTTTTTGTGTTTCCTGACATTGACTTCACAGAAGAACAGTTCTTATGTGAAGCTCCAGCATTTTGCTAGTTTCTTTAAAAAGAAAAAAAAATGTACTGATTTCAGAGAGGAAGGGAGAGGGGGAGAGAGAGATAGAAACATCAACGATGAGAGAGAATCATACTGGCATGTGCCCTGACCCGGTATCTAACTGTGATCTCCTGTTTCATGGGTCAGTGCTCAACCACTGAGCCATGCCGGCTGGGCTAGTTTCTTAATCTCTTTCCTACAACAGCTGACTACTCTTCCTGTTTGGCCATAGCTGGAGAATTGGAATTGGGGGATTTTTTATTTTTTTCCCTGCTCACATCAAAATAGAGGAAACAGTGTGATCACTACGGTTTAAATGTGTGTTTCTCTCACTGACCTCAGATTTTACTTTAACTTTTCATTTAGAAAACTGAGTTGTTTTGTGCGGTATTATACTTTTGCCACATTTAATCTGCCTTGGTTATTAGTCTCTTCCTTGTTGATATTTTATGTAACCAGGAGTTGTGGAAATCAGCAGTCTCTGATCTGATGGCTAGCATCTAGATGTTTTCTACAAGTTTATTCACCAGTAGCATGGCTGTAAATAAAAACATAGAGATCTACATCTGGAGGATATAGACAAATATTGATATACATTCCAATGACTTAACAGGATTTTTTAAAAATATATTTTTTATTGATTTCAGAGAGGAAGGGAGAGGGGGAGAGGGATAGAAACATCAATGATGAGAAAGAATCAGTGATCGGCTGCCTTCGGCACACTCCCCACTGGGGACCCAGCCCACAAGTTGGGCATGTGCCCTTAACGGGAATTGAACCATGACCTATTTCGTAGGTTGATTCTCAACCACTGAGCCATGCCAGCCGGGCTAAAAGGAATTTTAAAAAAATAAAAAGTCCCAACAGGAAATTTAGGAAAAAAGGATAACTATTGAAGGTTCTGGAGCTCTCTAATACTTGGTCAAATATGAATATCATCACTAGAGCATAGCTACTGTTGATGCATGTGTATAATTTGAGATGTTCATCGAAAAAATAAAAGGGCATTAGTATGATTTCATCTGGTGGATTTACTCACAAGGTAAGTGATGAAGAGAGTTGGAAAAGCAGTATCTTAGCTGTTATACCAAGAGACCATATAATTCAGCACAAGTTAGGAAGGAATCATGAACTCGTTAATTAGGCCTTGTTAATGATTAGTTTCTGTTGGTTCTCACTTTCCCATTCTATGAAATGTTTCAAATACATTTTTTTGTAGATACTAATCTTACTGGGAATGAATACTAGGTCTTTGGATGAGTATTATGGCGTATGACACAGGACGCATTGCCGTTTGTTTCAGATGAACGTATATCATTTTGCTTAGACTTTCTGCCTCAGAATTCTAATCAGAGATGTTAGAATTGACTAGAAGGTGGAACCCACATGAAGATTGTAACTCACTACCTAGTGCCACTTGGTTGTGGCACCTCCCCACCTCTGAAAAGCTCTACTCTATGGCAAGAGGGTATTGAAACTCAAGGGGAAAAAAACACTGTAAAAAGGAACAAAAGATGTATAAAATGTCTTCAGATATAAACATGAAGTCAGAAGATTTCATGAAAATACTATGATTAACTGTCAAAATATTTGTTTTTATCATGATAAGCAGTGTTACCCAACATTTAGAGAAACTTCATCCTAAGTCATCTCACTTCACAGACACAAATATTGAGTCAGTGGGATTGAATCTCTTGCTGTAACTCACACAGTTTGTTAGTGGCGGAAGCAGGACCAATGCCAAAGATCTTTTGATTCTTAATCCAATGTCCCTTACAATATTCACACAAGATTGTTTCAGAGCAAATATCCACCTGATTTACAAAATCAAAATAAAATCATAGACGAAAGACTGATTTAGAGGCAGTAAATAACACTTTTTAAAAAAACTCACAGTTGTGTTTATAAAAGAGACAACCATGACTCTGAAACAGGATAAATTCCCACCCAATAATGTGTTCCACTCTATGGTAGTAACAGGCAACAATCTGATATATTACCTGCTGCTTGAACAGAGAATTACTGTTTAGCATTAACCTAAGTATCCTCTAACCTCTAACCTCACTGGCTGTACCCAAATATATCTTTTAGACAAAAAAGGTTATTTTACAGAAGTTAATTCTCAGAAAGGTGCTACCTAGAAAACAAAATAAAATTGTCTTAAATATTAAGCACATTACAATTCAAAATAAAACTCGACTAGAGGAAAAATGCCTGTTACGTCTGGCATGCGACCTTCCTGATCTTTCTAGCCAATGCAGAGCTGATGTTGCTCTGGGTTGTGTTTCTCTAATCCCTGTGTTTGCCCTGGGCTTACTTGCTCCTCAGTACCTTGCATTCCTTGTCTAGATGAGGAACTGGTATTAGGTTGCTGTTGCTGTTGCTGTTGCCATTTTCTTCCCATGGAGTGAATGATTTCCCGTGGGAGAGGGATGGCTTTCTCATTTTGCCCTTTGCTTTTGATTGTGCCTCTGGACCCCGCCCTCCTCCCCTCCCCAGTATAAGATCTGTCTTAATCATAATAACATTTTATTGTCTCATGTGGGATTTAAGCACATCATTATCACTACTCAAGGAGGATATTTTCTTTGAGAAGCTTCTAACCCCTTTGCATTTGAATGACTACTCTACATGGTGTGATAGATCCACTCTTGAAAATGGTGCCCTCTGCACTTGTCCCTGTCCAGTACAGGCAAGGTGCATCACATAAGACAAATTACTACTGATCTATGGGGGTGTGGGAGGGGGGGGCAAAGATTAAATTAAACCAAAAGAATTAGAAGTTAAAGAATTACTACCTTAAATGTCATTCTATTTCATTATATATTCAAGGCTTTCCAAATATACAAGTAGCAATGACCAGGAAGCTATTCAGCTATGGTCAGATGAAAAATTGAAGGTATTCAATTCACCTTAATTTTGAATTACATTGTTTTAATAACATTTTAAGACGAGCATACTTTGTGTTTTGGTGGCTGCTTTTGTGTGGATTAGCTACAACTATCTTCAGTGTGAAAAGCATGTATTTAGATATTCTGACAGATACTGTGCCAGAGTAGTTTTGTTTTGTTTTTTTTTAAAATATATTTTATTGATTTTTTACAGAGAGGAAGGGAGAGAGATAGTTAGAAACATCGATCAGCTGCTTCCTGCACGTCCCCTACTGGGGATGTGTCTGCAACCCAGGTACATGCCCTTGGCCGGAATCGAACCTGGGACCTTTCAGTCCGCAGGCCGACGCTCTATCCACTGAGCCAAACCGGTTCCAGCCAGAGTCGGTTTTTTTTGATTTATACTAAACAGCAGTTCTCTTGAGACACAGCAGCGCAATATTCAAGAATGTTACACAAGATTTCACCTAATTTTAAGAATAGGGATGGGGAATGTAGACTTTAATGATCTTATAAAGGCCTATATGCCCCTGTACAGTAATTCAGTGTCAGTACCCATGCCTCCTCCAGTCTTCATGGACCTCTGCACTCTGTAGATCCAACTGCATATGAAGTCTTGGGAGATGCATGTGCTGGGATTATACATACATGCACACCATGGGAGTGATGCTTGATGAACCTGGTCTCTGCACACCAGAGGGATATAAATTCTCGAATGTTCTGTGTTTTTGAGGATTGTCTATGCCATGCACACATAAGGAATGCCAGAACTACGGACATTTCTTCATCAGGAAAAGCTAATTGCCATCCTTGGAGAGACAGTAGACTCTTTTTATGTGGTCTTCCACATAGGACCTTTGAGTATTCATTTCAAGTTAATCATACTTCAAAATGAGTATAGAGAGCCTGATTCTCAACTATATAAAAGAAAATATGAATGGGAGAGAAATCTTACTAGTCTGTGTCTCCAATCAGTGGAATTACAGGTGACTTTGATTTTACGTAAGCCCTTTTCTATTCCTTTCCTAAGTAAACGAGTAGCTTTTATCATAAAAAGGATGAATTATGAAGTCTATCATCAGATAGTGGTCCATTGGATAAAAGTCAACAGGCTTAAAAGGCACACAGAGTGATTGTTTTTAACCTATGCCTTATGAGTTTTTTACAGTAGGAATAACTTCTTATGGGAAAACATTTTATTTTAAAAACACCGTGCTGCCAAATTAAAAGAAATGTCTCCACTGTTGTTTTCAACCAGACTTAAGCAGCAATAAGAATCTCTAATTTTTTTCAGAAAGATTCTTGATCCTGCTTAATTTTTTATTTTCAAATTTTTCATATGGGAGCTAATTTGGTTCCAGGTGGATTGTTGAATGGGGAGAAATTACGTTTATCTTATCTGGGTGGGGAAGGACTTAGAAGGTGCAGCCCCTCCTACTTGGTTAAATAGGAAAACCGATAGAAGTGATTTCCTCTAGGTAGGTCTCCCACCAAGACCAGTGGTTAAACCGCCTTCCTCCTTTTCCCAGTTCTCCATTGAACCCTCAATTATTAATTGGCTCCAGCGTGATTTGCTTTCTAAAGTTGAAAAAGTGTTTTTTTTAATAAATCAAAATTGGAGAGAAAAATTTAGTGGTTTTTGCTGTGTCCGGTTTTAATTTTTTTTTCATCTTCTCATTTTAATTACTGTGCCTGCTATTATGTAAATCTTCTTGCTAGGACTATAAACAACTTACGTTTGTCTGAGATAAGAATTATGGCAGTGTGAATGATGTACTTAGTTAAATGCTTAATTTTGCCTTTTTCTTTTTTTTACTGGAGATGTACTCAAGAGTCATCAATTACCATGAGTCTTTTTTTTTTTTTTTAATATATTTTATTGATTTTTTACAGAGAGGAAGGGACAGAGATAGAGAGTTAGAAACATCGATGGGAGAGAAACATCGATCAGCTGCCTCCTGCACATCCCCCACTGGGGATGTGCCAGCAACCCAGGCACATGCCCCTGACCGGAATCGAACCCGGGACCTTTCAGTCCGCAGGCAGACGCTCTATCCACTGAGCCAAACCGGTCTCGGCTACCATGAGTCTTTACAATGAACATTAACAATCTTTGAAAATTTGCTGTTATGCCCCATAGGTGTGCCCTGGTGTCAGTGTTTTCTTAAAACAACAGAATTCATCTATGCAGGTCCCAGATGACAGGCATGAAAAAGAAATCTCAGTTTATTTGACATCATATTGTTCCAGTGTTTCTCTGCGATGCATTGAAAAGTGAATAGCGAAGTCAATGGGTATCTCATTTGCAGTGCATGCTAACAATGCAGTGGTGTAGTTAAAATAAATCTCTCTGATTGCAAACGTAATACATGTTTATTGTAGGAAGTTAGAAAATGTAACCACAACTCAGAAAGAAAAACCCAAATCATTCTGCTTTCTGCAGTCTCTGTTTTTCTGCGCACATTTTTTGCTTATATTATTTTTAACATTATAACATTCTTATTTCCTGTTTTATGACCTAGTTTTTTTTCACTTAGCATTTTTATAACACTTTATTCATGAAATCAAATATTCTTGGAAAGCACAATTTCAAACTATTATTATACCAGATACTAATGTGTTTATCCTTTATTTCTGGTTATTTAGATAATTTCCTTTATTTTGTTGTGGTGATAGTTATTGTGGGGCTAAAAATAAATAATACTTTTCCTCCCACCTTCTAAGTTCTTCTAGATGAGCTAAAAATAAAATTAACAGAGACAGATTAAAGGGAGAAAATCAAATTTTTAATGCATGGGCATGGGGAATTCACATAAGCATGAAAATGCCAAACACAATGAGATAAATTTGGTTATATATGTCACTTTAGACAAAGGAGAAAAGGGGAGCTAGGGGCCGAGATTTCAAAGGTGAGAATGGGTGATTCACAGGCAGTTGAGGAACAGCTAAACGTTCTGGGCAGGTAAATATTTTCTAGGCAGGTAAATATTTGCTAGGCAACCCAGAAACAATTTGCCTGGGGTGACCTAGTAAACAGGCTCCTATTTCAAGTCCTCTCATTCACCATACTCAATTCAAATTAGGCTGCTCATGCAAACTCCCTAAGCTTTCTTTCTTGGAATAGTTCTTTCCCTCTTGAATCTCTTAGAAGGGAGAGGGAGGGGACAGGGTCAAATGTTCCTTTGGAGTTTTTTTTTCTTTTTTAAAAAAATCCTCACCTTAGGATTTTTTTTTTTTTTTGGTGTTGTTTTTTAAATTGATTTTTAGAGAGAGAGAGAGAAACATGTATTGTTTGCCTCCCACATGTGCCCTAACAGGGGCTTGAACCCACAACCTTTTGGTATACAGGGGGATGCTCCAACCAATTGAGTCACCTGGCCAGTGCTGAGTTGTTATTGTTGTGGTTTTTTTTTTTTTTATAACCAGCTTAAAAAATCAATATCCCAAAGGTAAAATTTTGGGTCTCTTTCATTACTAGTATAAATGATGCTATGATAAATATCATGCTTCTCTTTTTCCTTAAACTCAATTATTGGCTGAATGTCTTGGAAATCTTCTAGTTGCTTTAATAAAATAAATGTGCTATTTAATTACACCTGAAAACATGGAGGGAAGTATTCATACTGATTTGTGATCTTGAGTTTAAAGATACCCCTACATTTAGCTATGTTTTTTAAATTGATAATGAGTAAAAAAAAAACAAAAACAACAAACCCATATTTTTTTATTATTGGTTAGTAATAAAGGGACTATTTAAAATAATGTTTTCTCTAAATTTCCATATTGGGAAACATTTGATTGACTATTCACAGACAAATAGATTCTACAAAAATGACTAGTAATTATATATTCACCAGAGGCTCGGTGCACGAAAATTTGTGCATGGGGGTGGGGGTCCCCCAGCCCAGCCTGCCCATGGGGAGAGGGCCTAAGCCACAGTCTGGCCTCCCTCTGCGGGAGGTGACCTGGCTAATTAGAAGAAGTCACCACCCCCATTACCCCTCTGCTGCTGCCACTCCGGCCATGGCGGCTGTGAGGCCTGAGCCCACAGCTGCCTGAGCCCCAGGCCTCGTAGCCACCAGGGCTTTATCTGGATGGATGTCCACCCTAATTAGCATATTACCCTTTTATTAGTATAGATTGTGTAAGTATTGACCTAGGTGTGTGGCCAGGAACGTAAGTGAAATGCGCTCCCTCCTCTGTCAGAAGTTTGGTCTAGGAGTGGGAGAGAGTAATTACATCAGGAATTCTGGGGGTGAAATTAGGAAAAATCATTTTCCTCAAGTATTGTAAGACATTTCAAAAAAGTAACTTGGTGTTTATACTTAATGAAAGAATTGACTAAAATACACCAAGGAAAAGTATGCACGTAAGAGCATCATGACCATAAGAAGCGTCATAAAGTTGACAGTGAAACCCTAGCCGGTTTGGCTCAGTGGATAGAGCATCGACCTTCGAACTTAAAGGTCCCCGGGGTTCAATTCCGGTCAAGGGCACGTGCCCTGGTTGTGGGCTCGATCCCCAATAGGGGGCGTGAAGGAGGCAGCTGATCAGTCATTCTCATCATTGATGTTTCTCTCTTCCTCTCCCTTCCTCTCTCTCTAAAAATCAGTAAAAATAATATACCACAACTTTAATAAATCATTGCGGCATTATGTTTTTTTAAAAAAAGATGACAGTGAATCAAATGCCTGAGTTAAGACATATTTCAATTTCAGTATCAAGGTATGTTTGAAATGTTCAAGTTTTAGTACCTGACACAGAATGTTCTCAATGTTAGTGTTACTGTAGAGTCTAGGGCAGTGATGGCGAACCTTTTGACCTCAGCGTGTCAGCATTTTGAAAATCCCTAACTTAACTCTGGTGCCGTGTCACATATAGAAATTTTTTGATCTTTGCAACCATAGTAAAACAAAGACATATTTTTGATATTTATTTTGTATATTTAAATGCCATTTAACAAAGAAAAATCAACCAAAAAAATGAGTTCGCATGTCAGAGGTGACACGTGTGTCATAGGTTCGCCATCACTGGTCTAGGGATAAATTCTGGGTGTTTTCTCTTCTCTTTTCTTTCTTTCTTTCTTTCTTTCTTTCTTTCTTTCTTTCTTTCTTTCTTTCTTTCTTATCTCTCTCTCTTTTCTTTCTTTCTTTCTTTCTTTCTTTTTTTTTTTTTTTTAAATATATTTTATTGAGTTTTTACAGAGAGGAAAGGAGAGAGATAGAGAGTTAGAAACATCGATGAGAGAGAAACATCGACCAGCTGCCTCCTGCACACTCCCCACTGGGGATTGCCCGCAACCAAGGTACATGCCCTTGACCGGAATCGAACCTGGGACCTTTCAGTCCGCAGGCCGACGCTCTATCCACTGAGCCAAACCGGTTTCGGCTCTTTCTTTCTTATCTCTCTCTTTTCTTTCTTTCTTTCTTTCTCTCTCTCTCTCTCTCTCTCTCTCTCTCTCTCTCTCTCTCTCTCTCTCTTTTTTTTTATCACAGCCGTCAGTGAGTAGCTTCATAAAACTTCCCTCTCTTGCAATCCCCTTGATAAATTTCAGCTCTTGCTGGTGATGTGTCCCAGGAGGCTTTTCCCCCTGTCATTGAGTCTCACGCTGTAGCTTTGAAACCTGGCTGCTCTCCAAACGGATGCACAGCTGTTGCCAGGCCTGATTGGAGGAGGATGGGGAGGGTCCCAGGAGGACAGTCACCAGGAAGGAAACGGCATTGACGCATCACTTGGGGGGCTTGGCTGCACTTAGAGCTTTAGAGCTCGGGTGCAGAGTTCGGGAAAGATGCGTCACTGAAGGAGGAACGCATGAGGCCAGAATGGTGAGGGCTTATGAATTTATTCGATCATCTGCACACCAGGTGGCTGAGCCTGGATGGCTCCAGTACCCAGTGACGGGAGTCAGCGGCTTTTAAAGGACTTTTGGCGGGCTTTTTCTAGGTGGTGACTTCTTTGTGCATACCTGGAGGGGAGATAAGGGAATGTGATCGCAGCAAAGGGAACATCCATAGTGAAATGGCCTGAAAAGCCAGCTCCCGGGGGAGAGGTATTGATTCAATTGCTCGATCAAACCTAACATGCATCACAAATGAAGCAAACTGTAAAATGAAGCATGCGTTAGCTTTCAAAAAAGAAAACCCAAAAGTTAAAAATGACAAAAAGGTGTAAGTTAAAAAAAAAAAGAAAGAAACCGTCTTTGCCCAAGTCTGAGCAATGTTGGCATAATCATGTATGGGCTAGTCAGCACAGCCATGATGCAAATGCCATGCAGGCGATGAAGCTGCACTGGACAGATCGTGGGAAGGGAAGGGGTCAGATGTGAAATTTCACTCTCCATTGTAGGGAGACTTAAAGTGGAAAAATCATGGAGAGAGCCATTTAAACACAGACTTTAGAAATGTAGGGATATATAGCAGAAGAGACAACTAAATGAGATGGCCATGAATGATATTATCACATCTTCTTGCTACAGAGAAATTTATCAAGTACGCCTGTGGCAGAATAAGTTGAATTGAAGGGTTCCAGGCATTTTTTTCTTAATCTAGAAATTTTAAGTTAAAAGTTGTAAGTCATATTGCGGCTAAAGAGGTGTTTTTATTTTGCGAGCTAACTTTGAGTTGGGTAAAGCTCAACTGAGCTTTTTCTGTGTTATGTATCTATCGACTTTACAAGATATTAGCTTTTCCTAGGGTATACTTTATGATTATGCATGTGTAAAGTTACTTTCATACATATTTTACAGAATGCAGAGCACAGCTTCACTGTTTGTAGTTGTGATTATTGTTACTATGGAAACATGCTTATCTTCTCTAATAATTTAGTGACAGGTGTTTGTTCAGGGACCCAAACTCAACATGATTAAAACTGGACTCCTCTTCCCCAGAAGGTCTCCCCCAACTGCAAATCTGCTTAAATTTCCAATCGTAATTAAAAATCCACTTTATCACCAGTCGACATGAACTTTTTGTGTAAGATGTAGAACTGCTTGAAGAACAGGAGTTAGGGAGACAGTAGTGTGAGCTGGAGCATATGGTAGAAACTTCTTGAAAGAAAGTGAGGCATGCTATGGATTCTAAGACATAGATAGAGAAAATGAAAAGATCTAAATCAGACTATTTGAAGACTATTCCAGGGACAATGGTTTGTGTTGGTCGTCTTGGTATATAATGTTGGAAAATTAGAATAGAACCAAGATGGTTCATTATTTAAGTTTGGAATAGGATAAAAATCACATTTTCTATTTAGAAGGACATTAAATTCACTTGGTTATTTCTTTTATGTGGTGCCCAGAAAAATACCTGAGCATTCAACGTGGTTTTATTTATCTTGCACATGTCAGGAATATGCTATAATCACCTTTAAGATATCCATACCTACTTCCTTGGTCCTTGCTATGGTGTATATTCTGTGTCTCAGATTAAATTATTTCATGATGTCAGTTTTTGAAATAAATGGTGCAATTAGATTAGAGAAAGCACTGTTTATACTCTAGAGTAACATTTCCGTAAACTACAGTAACCAGGCAATATAGGTACTCATCATCTTTGAATGTTAATAGCAAACCCACAAGCGGATAATAGGTTGGGAGAAAGGTTTATAGTTAGTGGATCTGCGGGCCGGGTGAGGGGAAAGACTAATCAGAGAGCTGCGTTGGGAATAACGGTACACGGTGCTGTGCACTGGGAGGCATCCCTGCAGAGGCTGTACATGTGGAAATAATTGTTTGTGTCTTAAACGGAAGCTCTACGAAAACGGGACTTTTGTTTTATTCACTGAACGATCCCCAGAGCTTGGCATGTCATGGCACATGGCGGGTGTTTAATAAGTGCATATTGAACGAATGAATGGAGGCCTTGGCTGAATATTGTAAAAGGGAAGGGATGTTAAAAGAAGGAATAGCCTAACTACTAGGAAGGCAAAGGATGTAAAGCAGCCATTTCACGGCCCTAAAAAAAAATCTCTGGAATTACTGTAACTGTCATTTACTTATGCGAGTATTGATCAACTGAGGAAGGGCAGGTCTTATTTAACAACCAAGAAGTTCCAGGAATCTCAGATTAGGAAGAAACTCGGGTTCTTTGGATCTGAATAAAAATACATTAAACTCTTATGTGTAGGCAGTAGGATCTACCTATCCTACATGTTTCTAGTTTAAAGCCAGTGTATACCAGAGGCATCTGTGTGTAGAGATAAAACATATCATTAGATTAGTTTATAATCGTTTCATTACTCTTAGCTTTTCATTCTAGTGATCAAGGATTGTTACAAAAGAAACCATTTTTAAGAATGTTACCCCGCTAGAGTTCCCTAACTCTTCCCCTCAGTGTTAACTACTTTGCCAGAATATGGTATAGCCTTGTTTGCTTCTTAAAGGTTTGACTGTCACTTAAGATCCCTTCTTTATTGTATGATATTTTTATCAGCTCAGTGTTGCTGGATTCCTGTGAGAAGGTCATATGACTCTTTCTACAGTATTAAAAACTTAGCATTAATTGTCAATGGAAGCCTTATGATATTTTAAATTCTCTAATCATATTTTAGATACAGTAATAGGCTCATGTTCAGTATGCCAAGACATTATTCTGTATCTTGCCATTTAAATAATTTGAGCTTATTTTGCCACCTTTATTCTCATTTTAAATTTTGAGGCAAAATTCTGAATTGGGTCTAAAATCATGGGTATCAATCAATGCCCATATTTTCGTCAGTGTGTTCCGTGTCTTCATTGTATCTGATCTTGGACTTCATAAAGACCTTTGGTCCATAGACCCTTTATTCCATTTCATGTATCAGTAATTTTTAGCCTCCTCTTATTTTCTTATTCACCAGAGACCCTTGGGCCCTCATATCAGTCACTTGAGCCCATATCTTTTTTAAAAATATATATATTTTTATTGATTTCAGAGAGTAAGGGAGAGGGAGAGAGAGAGAGAGAGAAACATCAATGATGAGAGAGAATCATTGATCGGCTGCCTCCTGCATGCCCCCTGTTGGGAATTGAGTCTGCAACCCAGGCATGTGTCCTTGACTGGAATCGAACCGGGAACCTTTCAGTCCACAGGCTGACACTCTATCCACTGAGCCAAACCAGCTAAGGCAAGCCCATATCTTTAACTTCCACTGTTGCTCTACCCATTCACAGCTGTGCTTCTTGATATGGTTGGTAGTCACCTCCAGCTTTCTACAGTCAGCAGTTATCAGGCATCCATCCCTTCAACTCCAGTGAGTGAGCTCTTTGCTGCCTTGTAGGTTGTCAGATCCATCACACACATTTTACCCCCTCTCAGTGGCATCTAAGCCTGTTGATCACTGCCTGCACCCCACACCATAATTAGGCTGTTGCTTCTGTTTTTCTCTCTGCTGACTCTCTTTCTGCGGCCCTCTTTTTTCTGCAACCCACTCAAGAAATCCTCAGGGTTGGTGTTTTATAGGAGTCCTCCTGGGATGTTCATTTTCTCACAATACACATACTTTCAAGGAAACCTCAGTGCAGTGGTCTCCCAAAGGCCTGGCTTGATGGTCACTCTACCCAGGCCGGCCTCCAAGTATTTACTGGCCATCAGACTTGATATGGGCCCAGAGTACTGATAATTAGCCTTGACTTTGAAGGGTAAGAGTGTGCAGATTCAGCTAATAGTGTACAGTGTTGGCTCTTAGCTCACGTGGACATTTCATCTCAGATGTGCACCAGTTTCCTTATCAATAAGTGGTGAATTTTAAACAAAGGACACATGAGCATGGGACATGTCTATTCCATTTTCCTCTGTTGGTTTATTGTGCCATTTGGTATAAGAAACTGTATTAGGCAAAGGATAAGATTGTTTTCAAGCTTTTATTAAGGTCTCCTGGATCTCTGATTCCCATACATAAGAGTTAATTAGATTTAAATGGGCTTAATGTAGAGACCCTGCTATTGATACAGAAATACACCTCCCACCAGGGCTTTTGCTGTTGTTTTGTTTTGCTTTTTCTGCCAGTTAACTACAACTAGAATGCAAGAATAAAATGAATCAAGCTTAAATCCCTAGGAAGTACTAATATTCATGTTTGCATTTTCCACATTTTTTAAAAGAAATGAGGATATGCATAATCTCTCTCAAAATTTGACTTTGAAAAGCATTTTTAGATACTTTAACTTAAGTATAAAATTTCTTGCAAAATATATATTTTTATTTAGATGTGATCTCAGTGTTAGGATTAGCATCTTACACTGTAAGGAGATGTGTAAGAATCATTTTAAATCATCTGAAAGCAAAACATGGAGAGCTGTCTTAAAGTAGGAGTGTCAGTTAAACAGCTGCTTATATGAGTGAAGAATGATAAGACGGTCTTCGCAAGTTCTCCGAAGTCCAAGAAAACGTACATAGTACCTATTATTTAATTGTTAAAGTTGATGAATGTTCATTTGCCCATGAGAACTTTGATCAAAGACAGACATACTTGGTGCAACAGTTGGCCTTTCAAATGATCAGCCCTCTTGGCCCATATATGTCTTCAAAATACACATTTTCTAAGGACTTATATAAATAGCCAGTACCCTGTTATGGCAACCTAAAAGGTAAGACTTTGAGATATCCAGACAGTTGGAGCATCAACCAAAAATGAAACATCTAGAAGGATCAGGTAATGGCATGAGGGGGCAGGGTACCAGGGCATAGAGGGAACTCACCTCTTACTTCTTTTAGCTGGGAGCGTGCAGACATGCTTTCCTTGTGGGTAACCTTGAGTAAACACTTCATCACAGCGTGGAATAGCTCACCTTCAGCTTACATAATGGAGACCTCACGGTCTGTTAGCCTGATTGCATCATCGGAATGTCTGGTTTTGACAGAAAGTGAGAAATGACTTACACTTTTCTTAGAAGATTCTGATAGGCAGATAGTCTTACCCCAAATCAGAAGTCTTTCATCAGTATTCCCCCAACCTCAACATTTCCGGTCAAAACATAATTCTCCCCTCATCCAGATTTAGGTCATCCTAATCATTTTAAGTGGAAGGCCGAAACTGTATTATTTGGAATGAGAGCTACTCTAGGATTACTCCCCGTGCAGTAATTAAAAGCCTTAATCACACAATTTCCTCATTTATACATGTTAAATCTGAAATGAGAGATTTCCTTCTTAAACACTCTTTGTGTGCCTTCTGTGTGCAACAGGATTGCACTTTGGAAGACTAGTTAAGATGGAGTTTGATTTCGTTGGGCATTAAGAGAGAAGTGGCTGGAGCAATTGAGTCTGATCTCAACGCTCAGCTTCTGCGTGCCTGGAATGCTTACCCTTCAAAATATTTGCTCTCCGGAGCAGTCAGTGGAAGGTGGGGTTTTCAGTGACTCTGGATTGTTGACCCAGAAGACTTTGGTAATGGACCGGGCTTTGGCAGAGTGCCATGGCTTTCTGGTTGAAGGAGGGGGGGGGCTGACTGTATGCCGAGGGCCAGAGCTAGTCTGAAGATGTTTGCAGCCTGAATGCACCTTCTTTAGACGCCTTGGCTTTATGGCTTAAGAGAATCTTAAACTGCAACATCCATAAATATGCAGTGGCTTGTAGTGACACATTTAAATGATTTTGCATCTAAACAAACGCATTCACTCTTTGCCTGTGTGTGTAAAAATTTGAATGACACTTGTGCTCCGATGGAAAGGAACAGACGTTTTCATTATAAAGTCCAGTCAAGCAGAAAAGTAGCAAAGGGAGCAGAAATTTTCATTTACATTCATGATTGAAGATGCAGTGAGGAAAGAAAATTGCTGGGTTCAAGATTAGCCGTGTTCTACTCCGTGTGACACAGGGGACTTTGTCAACATGGAAATAGTTTTTAATACATGCTGATCAGTAGTGTTAAATTGTGCTTTTTACAAAAAAAAAAAATCTCACCCAAGGATCTATGATGGTATTGATTTTAGAGAGGATGGGGCGGGGGGGGAGAGACAGAGAGAGAAAGAAAGAGGGAGAGCAAGAGCAAGAGACATCGATGTGAGAGAGAAACATCAATTGGTTGCCTCCTGTTTTCGCCCTGACCAGGGTTCGAACCCACAACCTCTTTGATGTACTGAACAATGCTCCAACCAACTGAGCCCCAGCCGAGGTGTGCATATTTTTTAACAGACCTTAAATTTTCTAAGGGTTTTTTTTTTTTTTTGAGTTATCCTTAAACAGATTTCCAGTAACCCCTTATTATCAAGCCCCTATGTATTTGTTATAATGTGGGCTTCCTGTTCCATTACTGCGGAGACTCACAATCATTTTTTAGCTTTTACTTGTGAGCAGCAGCCGGTAGAGACAGATAGCTCAGTTGGGCCAGACCAAGATGCCATCACAAGACACTGGATTCGAGAAGTGGGATCAGACCTTTTCCAGGCGGGTTTTCTGCTAAATAATTTGTGATACGCCTTTTGGAAGCCTTAATGCAATTTCCTGCCCCAGATTCTCCTCCTTAGGAGTCCAGAAACTTAATTATTTCCGCTCTCTCAGGAGTGATAACCCCTGGCTAATTGATTTACAATAATGACATTAAGCCTTGTTTACAAATCCGAGTGGCAATTTATAAGTTCTCAGCGGAGTGGGAACAGAGGGAGAGGGTCTAACTTAGCTGGGATCCATCCCCCCTTGAACAGATTACATGGTTTTTGAAACACAACTCAAAGTAGAGCCGGGTGAATTTTGAAACATATTTTTATCGAAGAGCTTAACAAATAATGTATATTTATTATATGTCTTATTCTTTTAGACATTGTGTCATTCCTCCCTAGGTAGTATTGAGGGTACAATGACAGAACTCTAATCTTTTCTTCCATATTTTAACAAAGCCTGTGGATATTAAAACAATGTTTTAATATCAGTAAAAGGTTGTGCTAAATTTCAAATACTTACCAAACTTATTTCCTGTCTAACTCTTTTGTTAAATGCCATGATAACTATTTTTTCTTCTTCATTCTCTCTGTATCTACTTCCTTTTTGCCCTTTGTAGTTTTGCATCTTTAGGATATGAAATTTTTTTTGAGTTGGAAAACCCCTGAAATATAAAACATTTATCGCTCTGATCATTTGGAGGCAATGCCACTGTCTCCTAAAACTAGACATTTCAAGTCTAGGTTAGACACAAGAGAATCCAGAGGGACAGGTAATAAGCTCTCAGGAGCACGGTGTGGCAGCCGGCATTGGGAGAGAGGTTGGCTGGACATCATGAGCAGGGAAGAAGGGTAGTTGGTTGTAAGCACCGGTGACGAATGTATGTGCTACGGGTCCTACACCAGATGGGCTGGAGAATGGAATGCAGGCAGTGGAACCTGCTCTGCTAACCTTAGTGAGTGATGAAGAGTCCAGGGACGTAGGGCCCGATGAGTAGTTGTAGATGAAAAGGAAGGGAGAAGTAGAAGGAATGGTTTCTGTCCACTCAACAAGTGGTTTACCAGAGTTCAGAATTTCAGAACATTTCTACGTGTGACGTGATCTGAGGTCCAACCTCAGGAATACGGATTGTTTGAGTGGAGTAGAGTTATAACCTATGGGGGTAGGGGCATGAATCAGTGATACATGTTTATTGAGAAAATAGAAGCATAGCGTTAGGGGACCTGGGTTTTCCATACAAATAGAATCTGTTCTGCAGTGCCACCATTTTGGTTGGGCTCTCCCAAAGTGTTGAATGTTGGTTCTTTTCCTTCTCTTGCTTCCACGTAAGATAGATTTTGACCCAGTGAAGAGTTGCTTATTGTTTTTTGGGGTACAGTTCCAGGACTTGATGGTCAGTTGGCACTTGATTTTAATCTAGCACATTTGCTAAAAACAATACCTTCTTAAGCAGGTGTCCAGCAAGGGAATGGAAATAACGGAAAGGTCAACATTGAAGGCAGAGTTGGTCATTAAATCCTTAGGCACAGAGGAGATCTCTGAGTGAGAAAGTAAGATCAGAGAGTAGAGGACAGTCTTACTTAAAATCAAAATTATTAAAAGGTGAGTCAGTGAGAGGGCAAGAACGACTAGTTTGAGAGAGAGAGAGAGAATGGGGAAGCAAGTGCTATCTTGGTTGCTGGAAAGTCAGAGGAGAAGACTGAATTTAAGGAAGAAAGCAATAGAGTAGAGCGGACAGGGAACGTGAGGTCTGAGAAGAGACTAATGTGTTTGTTGCTATTGACCTTGAAGAAGCGTTGGAGAAGATTGTTGGAGCCAGGTCAGATGGTAATGGTTTGGAAAGAACAGTCAGGAGCCTGAAAGTGAAAGTCGAAAACTCTTTTGTAAAGTTGGTGTGGGAAAGTGCCTCTTCCTGTCTTGATTATAGCTTACCTCACACAGCTTTCCGAATCTGGGACGTGGAAAAAGCATGCTGTGTATTTTTACCTCTCCGTATAATTTAGGGTTTTGGTAATAACTGGTGGTTATCTTGCCTCACTATGCATCAGCTTGATTGGTATTTTGTTAGCAATTATGTGGCTTTTTAAAAGCCCCATATATAACCCTAATTAATTTCATCTTTAAAATCTATCAAGCTATGAATTTTTTAATAAGTCAGAAGGAAAGAAAGTGTTAGGAGAAAGCAGCCAGTGAGGATACTTGTATTTTCCAGAGTCAAAATGGAGAATTTAGGGTGATAACCCTACAGTTCTGTCTTTCTGCTCTTCTCTCAAAATATAGAATAACAATAGGTAAGTTTAGGTGTAAAAGAGACCTTACTTACATTTCTGCATCCACATTAATTGCACACGTATAAATACAACATATAATCTGAGAACTGCAAAAGAGAAATGAGAGAAGAAGGGCAGCCCTGCTGATAAATAGGTTTAGTGGCAGTAATATTAAATTCTAGTGGTAGTCCTCTCCATGATTGAAATGTATGGTATTTATTCTAATAGCAGGCAGAACTGTAGATACAATCTTCTCAGTGTATTCGAGCTTACAATTTTTTCTCTGTTTAAGCCTGTATCTTTGGGTTCAGATGTCCCCCCACAGCCTCAGCCTCTCCACATTCAACTCATCACTCCTTGAAAGATATTCCTGATCTCTAAAATTTGACACGAAACTAGAACTGCCCAGTGCTGCTGCTTGCTAGCCACGTAAGCACTTGAGACGTGCTAGTCCAGACTGGCCTGTGCTTTAAGTGTAAAATACACACCAGATACTGGAGAGTTGAACCAAGCATGTCAAATTGACGGCCAGCAGGCCGCCTGCTCAGGCTGTGAGTTTGACATGCTGGGCCATAATACTTTTTTACGTCGATTGAGTGTTGAAGTTACAATATTTAGGATATAATGGGTTAAATAAAGTATATTACAAAAACAATTTTACCCGCTTCTTTTTACTTTTTTAATGTGGCTACTGGAAATGTAAAACTACCTATGTGGCCCACATTATATTTCTATTGGGTTGTGCTGGTCTGTATTCTCTTGGTGCAAGACTGTGTCTTCGTTCTTTTGTATCTTTCATGGAACTGCGTGCAATGATAGTTAGCAAAACTGGGTGTTAGCAGGGAAGACCTCTCAAAATGAAACCAAATCGTGTTTGGTTTTAATTTTTATTCTTGTCCCTCATTCTATTTGAACCTCTCTGGCAAGGAGGCATTGTTAGCCTCACCTTTTCATATATGGAAGTCACTACATTCTCCTGAGTCATTCATTGCCTTGTTTTCTCCTCTGGCTTCAAATACAGAACTCTTTCTACCCTGTTTTCTATCTTCTATGATTAAAGAAGCAAAAGACAAAAGAGGAGCAACTTGTGGTCAAAGGTACTCAATCCTTGAGATGGTGCCAATGTGACAAATCCATGGGACAAGGCACCAGGCTTATGGGAAAGAGGCTTGAAGGATTTGATTTTAATTTTTAAAAAGGACAAACCACATGAAGTGCTTAGATGGGTCACATGTATAAGGACAGAGAGTGGAATGCCAGTTGTCAGAGGATTAGGGGAGAGGGTAATGGGGGCTTGATCATGGGTTTAGAGTTGCAGTTTTGCAAGATGAAAAGAGCACGGTTACACAACAGTGTGAATGTACTTAACACTACAGAACTACACTTTTTAAAAATTATGTTTTTATTGATTTCAGAGAGAAGGGAGAGGGAGAGAAAGATAGAAGCATTAATGATGAGAGAAAATCATTGGTTGGCTGCCTCCTGCAGGCCCCATACTGGGGATCTAGCCCGCCAACCAGGAATCGAACCATGACCTCTTGGTTCAGAGATCGACTGTCAACCACAGAGCCACGTAGGCTGGGCTGGACTGTATTCTTGTAAAATGGGTAATACAGTAAAATTTATGTCATAGCTCATCATAGAAAGTTTTTTTTTAATTTTTAAGTTTCTGGTTATTGCATTCTGAAACACTTTTTAGATGGTTTGTCTTTTAATTGTGGTAAAATACACACGACATAAATTTTACCATCTTATCCATTTTTTTTAAAGTGTACAGTTCAGTAGTGTTAAGTATGTTCACATTGTTGTATTTCTTCCTTTCTGGAATTTGGACATGATGTCTTGAGTTTCTGTGGTCATTTTGTGACCACAGAACATGAGGAGGAAAAAAGCCAACTTGCTAATGGTGGCAGTACAGAGACACAGGCCTAGCCTGGTCCTGAGGGCATCATTGAGTACTGCAGTAGCCCCAGCCTCAGCACCAGACTGCTAATGTGGGACAGAGAATCCATGCTGTCTTGTAAGCCACCGTTCATCCTGTGTTCTAGTCTACAGAGAGCGCAGTGCATTCCCAACTGTCTTATATGGTTTGTGAGCTAACTTAAGTCTAGTTTTACTGTTGAATTGACCCCATTGTGTATTATAATATTAAAGTACTTTATACTCTAAAAGTGACTCTACTTTTAAAAAACCAAAGGGAATTGCCAAATAAACCATTTCGACCAGAGTTTAAATGACAGTGAGTTGAGTTGTCACTGTCAGATGGAGAGTCTGGAGATCCAGGTTTTTAGGCCAGTTCTACCACCGTGTGGCCCAATGGGCAAGCCACTTGGCCTGGGCTCTTTTCCTCACATCTGCAAAAAGATGTAATATGAGCTAGCCCAGTGATGGCGAACCTATGACACGCGTGTCAGAGGTGACACACGAACTCATTTTTTTGGTTGATTTTTCTTGGTTAAATGGCATTTAAATATATGAAATAAATATCAAAAATATAAGTCTTTGTTTTACTATGGTTGCAAATATCAAAAAATTTCTATATGTGACACGGCACCAGAGTTAAGTTAGGGTTTTTCAAAATGCTGACATGCTGAGCTCAAAAGGTTCGCCATCACTGAGCTAGACTATCCTCTCACAACCACCAAAGAACCATTGGATTGAGGCTGTGGCGGCCCAATTGAATTTGAAATCATTGTTGACTTTGCCAAGACTTTTTAGTCAAAAAGGAAGCCAAACTCAGAGATCCTGTTCATTAGCTTTGAAAATTTCCTATCCATTAGGGTTGGGGGAGAGAAACCTGAATTGTGAATTTTTAAAACAAGAAATCAGGTTGTATGGTTATCAATAAATATTCACAGTGTACCTGGATGAATTTATCCACTAGGATTATATTGTCTACGCGGTGCCAAATTTTCTAAAGTTTGGCATAAACAGAGCATGATTTCTTATTATGATATTTATTTTCATTTCTTTTACTTGAATTCTGTTAAGAATTTTTTTTTTTTTAAACTGAAAGGTAAGATCAACAGAAGGTTCATTTAAAAAATAAAAGTATGCACAATTCTACATGGAAATTCCAGGTATATTCGGTCAGATTTTTTTACATTAAAAATTACTTTCAGAGCAATTTTAGTTTCACAGTAAAATTGAGTGGAGAGTAGAGAGTTCCTGTATATTTCCTCTCATATCATAGATTCTGTTAGAATTTTTAAAAGAGAAAACAAATCATGTTACACTAAGTCAGTTTGTGAGAAAAGGTTCATTATAATTTTACCACTAACTTTTAATTATAATTTTTTATTTGTTGATGAGAGAGAGAGAGAGAGAGAGAGAGAGAGAGAGAGAGACATCTATTTGTTGTATGCACTCACTCATTGGTTGCTTCCTGTATGTGCCCTGAACGAAGATGGAACCTGCCACCTTGGCGTATCTGGGACAACACTCTGACTGACTCAGCTTCCCAGCCAGGGCTCTTTACTATCATTTTTAAAATAGATTTTTTTGCATTTTAATTGCTTGAAATATTTGATGTGTAACATTCTGTATGTTTCTTCAATTTTGAAAGTAATATAGGCAGGGCTGTAAAAACACAGATTCATTCTAAGTGTTACTTTAATGTTAGAGTACAATGAGTCTTCTGTTTTGCCAGGAGTCCTGGGGCTTATTAAATAACCAATATTAATCCTTTAAAAGAACAATCTCATGGCAGGGGGAGCATATATTTATTGGCTATGCACAATATGAGAAACCTAAGAGTGTATTTTCAAAACTCAATGAAATGTCATTTTGCAAATTTAAAAAATTCAAGTATCCTTTCATAACTTAAAGCAATACATGCTCTTATGGTGAACATTAGATTTTACTGAGGTAATTATCTTCCTGTGACTTTGACTTTGCATTGAAAGCCAGTTCTCAACAGATTGGCCCGAGGGCAAGTAAAACAAGACAAAGGCACATTGTTTTCGGCAGCTGTTACCCTGTTATTGCCATGAGAACTCTGTCAGGCCAAAGTCAAGTGTATCTGATATCTGCTCCTGATTGACTCATGGACTGATTTAATAACCTTGGGCCAGGCATGTCATCTTTATAGTAGTTGTAAAATAGAAAAACATCACTTAGTATTTCAGACATTTGTAAATATGGCAATACAGTTGACTGGCCAGAACTAATAAACCAGGAAAGCATCTTCAAGCCATCGGTCATTTCTGGCTTCCTGTGGTCTTAAAAATTGGATAACTCAGGCATCTAGGATTCTTGCTCACAGCTTTAGTTCATTGCCTGTCCTGAGAAATCATGAAGAGTCCACCTGGGGAAGGTGTATTGGCTTTGGATTTAATGATTTTTATTTTGTATTCTCCATCTCATCTGGGTTTTAGGTGTTTTGTTTTATGTTGTTGTTGTTATTTTATAGTCTTCTATGTAAAAAAAAAAAAAAAAGGAAAATGTGATGTCTCTTGCATTATTAGGTGATGTTTATCTATGGGTCACTTGGTCATAATCTCCGGAGGGTGGTGCCCCAGACACAAGGCAGGCATCGCTCACTTGGGAAGTGGGGTTTATGTAACAGGACAATCAGTGGGTCCGTGCTGCCTGTCACTACTTGAGCCAATAAAGCAGATAGGGTTGAATCATATATGAGCATTTATTCCAATACCGTCAGCAGTGTGGGAGAGCAGCAGGTCATCCACAAAAATCTGCTCTGCCTCTCTCCATAAGCCAGCTGCTCATATTGGGGAGAAGGACAAAGACTGCATGGGGAAGTAGGCAAAAGATATGCCCAATGGCAGGTCACAGGTCTTGAGATTTGCAAAGGCCTGCAGGTGTGCAAAGGCTGGGGGTCTTCAAAGGGCTGCCGATTCTGGTTTCTGCAATAAGGTCATTCATCTTTCCATGATAATAGGCAGCTCCCTGATGAGGAGGATGGGCTGCATTTCCAGGTGAGCTCCCAGGTCCCTTGTGCAACTGCCAGCCAGGTTAGAATGTACCGTCTTTAATCAGAACAAGACAATCACGGTTAACAGAGCATGATTAATATTTCTAACAATAATAGCTGGTGCCCAATATTCTATTTCTGCCCCTATCTATATATATAAAAGCCTAAGTATCTGTCCTACCGTCCGACTGGTAGCTATGATGCGCAGTGACCATCAGGGGGCAGATGCTCCGCGCAGGAGCTGCCATGACCCGCATTGGCCATTTAAAAATTAAACAGCACCGCGGACCTGGTGCCAATAAACCAACACTCAGTTTCTCCCAAGTGGGACACAGACCCCGCCACCACCCCAGAGCGACACCCCACCAAATTGCAGCCAACGCTGCCAAGACCCTATGGCGTAAAATGCAGCCCACAGCCCAGCCCAGCCTGGAAACAGAAACAGTAGCTGTGAGTGCCGGGTAATGACATCACATAGCAACACCCAGCTTCCTGTCCCTAGCGACTAACCTCCTTGGAGTTTCTTCAGCCCAGGAACCCAACTTGCTTTATAACCAGGTGCAAACATTTCACAGTTTAACTAAATGTTTGTGAAGCATTTTCCCGGGCCTCATCTCATTTGATCCTCACAGAAGTCCTGGAGTAGGTAGATAGGAGACTCGGTAGAATCCTATTTTCTTTTTATTAGCAAAACGCAAATAGCGATATTAAAATATTTCTTCTAGTTAATTTCCTTTCAATGTGCACGAATCCATGCACCAGGACACTAGTCATTTATATTATAAGAGGTTCACACAGCTGAGATGCAATGATGCCCATGGAGCCTCAGCTACTGCCATGGAATAGGTGCCCAGGACTCATGGGCTCTTTTCCCACCAAGCAGCACCTGCAGCCCTTGGGTGCACCGTGTCTCCTAAATTCTTACATTCTCTGTAATTCACCCATGCTGCAGGCCTCGTCCACTGTCCTAAAGATTTAAGGAATGATAAGATGAGAGGTTCTTTATCCCCTAAGATTTGCTTAGATTTTTATCTATTATTTATTAAAGTAAGTACTTAAATAGCTTGAGACATCTTGTATGTTTGAGCCAAAAAGGGACTAAAATTTAAATGCCCTGATAGAGAATTTTAAAGAACCCTGCTATATGAAGTAGCTGAAAAGGTTTCTTCTACTCCTTGTTAGGGCCTTTATTCACTTTGTATGTGGCACTTCAGAAAACTTCATGTAGCATATTATGAAAGAAAAAAATTATTTTCTATGCTGCTATGTGAACAACTTGTATTCTTTGCTCACTTGGAGTCGTTGGTTGGAATCTGGTCTTGAAGGCATTGCCTGAAGTGCCCTGCTCCGTGGTCTCCCTGCTTTCATGGCCTCGCGACACTAGTCCAGTCTTCATTTCACTAAAGTTGCCATCCATCCATCCATCCATCGATCTACCTATCCATCCATTTACCCACCCATCCAGTGTGGTCATGTTTGCTGGAACTGGGTCAGGGATTGGGAGTAGAATGTTAAACAAGACAGATACTATCCTTACATCTTGGAACATCCATTCATTCTCTCTATGGCATACTCCTACTCATCCACTTAGGCCAGTGGTTCTCAACCTTCCTAATGCCACGACCCTTTAATATAGTTCCTCATGTTGTGGTGACCCCCAATTTCATTGTCACAAATTGAACATAATTAAAGCACAGTGATTAATCACAAAAACAATATGTAATTATATATGTGTTTTCCAATGGCCTTGGGCGACCCCTGTGAAAGGGTCGTTCGACCCCCAAAGGGGTCGCGACCCACAGGTTGAGAACCGCTGACTTAGACTCGTCTCTAGTGTTATTTCCACTTTGAGCTGTGTCCCAGTGCACCCAAGCAGAATTGTTCGCTATGCTGGCCCCGCACTTTTCTTCAGTTCTGTTGCAGCATTTAACCTCTTCATTCATCAAGACACTCAATGCCTACTGTGTACAGAATCTCTGATAAAAGCTAAAAATACACTAGTGAATAACACAAATAAAAATTAAGCTCACAATTCACATATTACATTGTAATTATTCAACGTTCATCCTCAGAAGAACGTGAGTTTTTGTAGGACTTCATGTAGTATCTTTATATCTGCAGTACCAGCAATGCTCAAAATAATTTGCATGATATACATTTTTTTAAAAAAAACAGCAAAAGTCAAAGTAGTTTTTATAATTTAATTGAATTAAACTCCATGTGTATATATGTGTGGTTACATATATAAACATATATAATACAAATGTGTATACACAGATTTTGTTGGTTTGTTTAAGAAGTAGACAAATGCTGAATGTTCTATTCATTTACACAGAGATTAAAGTGTCTAAGAAGGAGGGGTGGGCAATGACTTGGATTGATTCAGCTGAAAAGATTGCCTAGGAAATGTCAATTTGTACTTTTTATCCTTGCTGCCGTTGAATGGCAGCTCTTTTGTGATTGAGTTTGCACTCAGAGATTCCTCTTAAAGATTTTACTTAAAACATGTATTTTACTTAAAACAAGTATTTTAACCACCAAGGTTGATGTGGCCAAGAACTGGGCTGCTAAGGACACTGGGCTCAACGTGCTAAGGTCCTAGCTTTCTTGGATTGATGGCTTCATCCTTCCAAAAGCTGATTAACTTCTCTGACTCCTGTTAGCCCATCCCTCCTGGACACCATCCCTGAGATAAGAACACGGTGATGCAGACAGAGTGACATGAAACTGTTTCCCTTTCTTGCAGTTGGCGAGTTTGTAAGTGATGCGCTCCTCGTCCCCGACAAGTGCAAATTCTTACACCAGGAGAGGATGGACGTCTGCGAGACCCACCTTCACTGGCACACCGTCGCCAAAGAGGTACCAGCCAGACCTTTTTTTCTCTTTTAAAGTGAAGACTTCCTATGGACATGGATAATGATGTGGTATTTCGAGGCAACAGCTGTGTTGATAAATAAGTTCTCTTTTACTATTAAAAAATAAGCCTTATCCATGATTATTTGTAAAGAGTCAAAAAAACAGGGCCTCTTTAGATTCATTGTATATCGGTGCCACCTTTTATAAATTAGAACTTATAATCTTATACCCTCTAGACCTTAAAATGTAGCTCTTCTTCTAATTATTTTTGTTTACGTATTGTTTTCTTTTTCACATACAGAGTTTTAATGATTTACCCATTTTTTAAATTATTTATTGGGTATGCTGTAGTGGGACATGAAATAGCTTGTCCAATACCAACATGAAAACTAGTTAGAATTCAGTTCCTAAATGAAGCAGTGCAGGTTTGTGTTCACCAGGTGACGTTACCACCTTCTTTTTTCCATAGTAGGTAAGTACATGGCACCAATCCTGGCTTTGGCTAACCACTGCTTTTGGCAAAACTGATAAAAGACGTGAGACAATTAGCATACAATGCCACTCTTTACTATTACTACGTTTAAAATGTGCTTTTCTTTGGATACATAAATTTACTAGAAAAACTTCAGAATGTAAGTATAGCTTTTGTGCGAGAAATGTTATCAGGCCCCTAGAATTAGGTTCCTTCATCTAACACAGTGGTCAGTTTTGCTCCCCATCCCTCCCCAGGAACATGTGCCAATGTCTGGAGATATTTTTGGTCCTCACAATTAGAATTGGTGGTGCTACTGGTATTGGGTGGCTAGAGGCCAGAGAGTCTGCTAAACAGTCTCCCAACCCACGAACTATCTGATGCAAAATTTCATTGGTACTGAGGTTGAGAAACCACCATCTGCATCAATGTAACCGCTGGATCACAACCTTATAGCTGTTGAGCAAAAAAAACACTACCTAAGATTTCATATTAATTTTGCCTTTAATAAAATATGTCTTCATTTACCGTAGAACAAAATTTTCTGTGTATAAAAATGTGTTTTACAGCTTGTTGATCTGAAGAAAACAAGCCAGACAATTTAAAGCCCAGCTATCCATCTGCAAACCTCATTTTTCATCTCTTCTTGAGTTTTCACAAAATTTTTTTCTGTTGCTAAGAAACAAAAATGACTCTAATTCCTACGAGGTCAAAATGCACTCTACTGTTTTCATTGTTTACCTTCCTACATGTGTTGAAATATTAATCTTTCTTCCATTAGCAGTGGATGCTTTCAAAGGTTCATGTTAATTTAGATTTGTGCAACTTTGGCAAATCCCAGGAAAGCAAGCAGATACTGAAAGAGAAATGTCTAATGACTGTATTTTCTGCTTTATTGCAGAGAACAATTTCTTCTCTTCCCAGGATTGTTATTCTGGAGGCGAGCCAAGAGTTAGAATTTCTAGAATAAGATAGATTTAAGGGAGTGAAACACTCATCCGTAGTAGAGATTGCAGTGAATTGGGGGTATACAAGGAGCGGTCACTTCTCTTTCCTTTTTAAATATATATTTATTGATTTCAGAGAGTAAGCAAGAGGGAGCGATAGAAACATCAATGATGAGAGAGAATCATTGATCGGCTGCCTCCTGCACACCCCCTACTGGGGATCAAGCCTGCAATCCGGGCATGTGTCCTGACCTGGAATCCAACCATGACCTCCTGGTTCATATATCGACGGCCACACTGGCTGGGGAGGAGTGGTCACATCTAGATGCACAAATGAAGCCAGAAAGCACTGATTCTCTTACATGTGTTCCCCAGTGCAGGCTTCTACACCTTATTTTCCAATTGGTTTCCATTCCTATTGTTCCTCTTCTTTTCTGTAACACAAAAAGTTAACCTTATTAAGTAAGTGATCAAGTTAAATATTACAGGTACCAAGATAGCCTGAGCAAAAAGCAAATGATCCATTCCATTGGAAAATTGGTTCTCGCGGATCTGTGTGTCGCTTATTATATTTGCATTTTCTTACAGAGAATAACCTCTACTCTACTGATCTCTCTTTTTCCTCCTTCCCTTGCCTAGACCTGCAGTGAGAAGAGCACCAACCTGCACGACTACGGCATGCTGCTGCCCTGCGGGATTGACAAGTTCCGAGGGGTGGAGTTTGTATGTTGCCCGCTGGCCGAGGAAAGTGACAATGTCGATTCAGCCGACGCCGAGGAGGATGACTCAGATGTCTGGTGGGGTGGAGCAGATGCAGACTACGCCGATGGCAGGTGAGCTGGCCTTTGTGTTGGGCTCTCTCAGATGCTGAAACCTCCAGCGTAGAGTTGTTTCTTCTGTCAATATATCTTCCTGTTTCTCATTAAAAGGATTTCTACCCACTCCCGTCAAAGTTTGCTTTTATAGAAAAATTCTAATCATGAAGTCCTATTAGGCTTATGGCCTACTGTTTCATTTTAATGTAATTGAACAACCAGCATTGACTCACTTTTAACTATTTTAATCTCAAAAGTTGGGATCAAAATTCCATGGATATTTTAAGTCACTGGCAGTGCTACTAAGGATTGAAATCTGAGTTGGGTGGCAGGGCATTCTGCTTTGATCTGTAATTTAGAAAAAATTTTAAATAGTACTTTGGGATTATTTTATAGTCACTAGCTACATTTGAATTTTGTTAAGAAAGGTTTAGTCTTTTTTGGGGGGGTTGTTTTTTCTTTTTGTGAGGGCTGTGTGTGTGTGTGTGTGTGTGTTGTTTTGTATTTTTGCCTTTTATCATCTTTTCCTTTGTGAATGAAGTCAGAAGCATTTATAAATGTCTGCTAAAGTTCTTTAACTGTCTTTGGTTTCCTGATTGCTAAGAAATACATTTTTATCACTTTTTCTTTGGGATCTTAATCTCATAACCTACAAATTCTTATTTTTAATTAAAGGCAAATATCTATATTCAGCGATGCGAAGACTTCTGTGACTAAAATGGGTCTTTTTGCTTTATCTTGAGAGTGACACACTTTTACCAGATCCTCTTTCTAATTTAGCACATTTTTTTATGCCTTGTAAAACCTGCTTTTTGTTGGGAATGGATATCAAAGTGTCTTGATCTTTTCCTCCTACACCTCTTCCAAATCACTGACCAAATTGAAAGCATCACTAACATCTTATGAAACCCTCTCAGTGGCCCCTTCCTTTCCTTGCACCCCTTACTCATCCTGGAAAAAGACCCAACAGGGCTTCTTGTTCTGGCCCCAAGCCCCCCTTATTTATTACTGTCATTCAGCAATTGCACCTTTGATATCCATCTCTCTGGTTATACCAGTATCTGTCCTCTTTATACAGTTAACGAACTGCAGGACACTAGTGTATTATTATTTAACACTGTTGGGTTTTTTCTCCTTTTAGTTTACTGCATTACCTACTACTGAGGCAACTACACAATTTATTATCCAAACCAGATTTGACACTAGGACCACAGTCAGAAACTAAAGGACCCAGACAAACTAGGCCATGTAGTTACACTAGCTACTTGTGTCTTTTACTTATATTACCATCCAAGTTGATAATCAGTTGAAATGCTAGCCGGCTCCTTCCTAGTCACCGTCATGTATATTGCATTTCTGCTGTCCACTCCACAGTCATCCCTTGGAGACTGCCATTTCTTAGAAATACTATACTCATGGGGTTTCCAGCCTTGACATTCCTCTCTGATCATGACCTTCTGATCTTGAACCTGAAACACTCATCAGGTCCTAGTGAATTGTATCCTTCCCTCGTAATCACCCCACACCCCTAGTCAAGGTTTTTAGTTCATTATCCTCCTTTTCAAAAATCATTTCTAACATGAAGAGTCTCAATAGATAACCATTTTTACATATTTCTTCTAATATCCTGGACTTGTTCATACCCTTTGCATTTTCTGAACATACTTTTCTCAATCCTCTTTATCCGGGAAAAAATAATTTCTCTCTTATAATCGCTGCTGAGTTTTCTAAGGCTGATGCATCAAGTCGTGTAACCCTACCTGTAAATTCCATTTCTTATTCATGCTGTGACATCATCTGGGATCTTAATGTTACTAGATGTACCTAATTATCCTTACTTTGATGACTTATCACCTTCCACATAGCGGTGTGCTGAGAGAATTTTTAAAACATACAATACCTGACTATTTAGTCAGGGGCACTGACCTCTTTTCCTTTAGATTTTCAAATTTAAAAATGACAACAGCCAACACAACAATAGCTGGGTGTGAATGAATCAAAATTATACCTTTTTTTGTCAAATCGGCAAAAAATATATTTTGTTGATGTGCTGTGGAATTTTAATAATTATTTTATATGTGCCATGAGATGAAAGAGGTTGAAATCTGCTGCCCTACAATGTTCATTGGGTCCATTTACCTGAATTTGTTCTGATGTTCCTCTTGCCCATCTCTGTGCCAGAAAAGCCAGCCCAGCACCAATGACTTTCTAGGTACAGTGGCTCTTTATATTATTATTATTTTATTCATATATTAAAAATATTTTGCAAATGATTTACAGAAATAGGAATGAAGGGATGGTGAGAAATAACTTCATTTAGAAATTTTAGTAATAATTAATATCATAAATATTTTAATTTGAATTAAAATTTATATATATATGTATATATATATATGTTCAGATTTTTAAGGTAGGAATTTCTGGAATGGGCACTTTTTTTTTAATGCAACTGCTATTCACCTGCCAGGCATGGACCCGGAATAGATCCATATTATAAATCTAATTCCACACTTCAAATATATCTAATTGGTTCTGGCTCATCATATTTCTTAGTCTTTTTCTCGCACTTGCATTTTCACTTGATAATTGTAAAAAAACAAAAACAAAAATCAGTACTTTTAAAACTTTAAGAGTTTATAATTTTGTTGAAGTGAGAGCATCCATTTTCTGTCCACAGTTGCAAAATACTTTTCAAATTTGGATTTATAAAAATTTGGAAACCTATTAGAAGCATAACCCAATCATTTTTATATCTACATTGGTTCTTCTCATCACTTTTTATACACACTTCTGCCTTTGGTATTTGTCTACTTCTGAATGGTGCCAAAAAGATTTTGTTTCACAAATATAAGTGTTGCACAAGTATCATAAAAGAGGAAAGAATATTGTCAATGGCTGGCTCCTATTTTTTCCAAAAAAAAAAGATATATGTGTATATATATGTATATATATATATATATTTGTATATTTTTATTGATTTCAGAGAGGAAGGGAGAGGGAGAGAGAGAGAGATGAAACATCAATGATGAGAGAGAATCATTGATCGGCTGCCTCCTGCACCCCCCACTAGGGATTGAGCCTGTAACCCGGGCATGTGCCCTTGGCCTGAATTGAACCCGGGACCCTTCAGTCCGCAGGCCTTTACTCTGTCCACTGAGCCAAACCAGCGAGGGCTCCATAAAATATTGAATGATGTCTTCCTTCCTGTTGAATAACCAAGTGCATGAGAATACTATATTTCCTCTTTGTTCTAAGAAATGCATTGCTCAGCTCCTGAGCTTGAGAAAATCCATCTAGGATATCATCATCTAAAAACTGATGGTCTGAGGTTTTGCTTATGTGATCAATTTCATCCATCTCCTGATTTGTCTAATAATTGTGAAATATCCCCTGTCAATTTCTCCTATTTGCCAATGTGGAAAATGAACTTCTTTGATTTTCTGTTATATTCAATGAAAGTCTCTAGGCTTCTTATATGCCTTTTTGAAAGATGATGCAATATTTTGGGAACACAGTAATAAAACTGTGATAACCTCTATTACATCATCAGCAATTCCTTTATTCTTTCATTGTTACATGATTTGGTCCTTTTTAGCAGAGGTGGAAATAGTTAATGAGTAATCATGAAGTAATTCTTGTGGAATGACAAAAATAGAAAAATGAAGTATATAACATGTTCCATTGGCCTGAGATGGTAATTACAAGATAGAGTTTTATTTGACTTTTAAAAAGTAAAATTTCTCTAATAGAGTAGAAAAGTCAGAAATGTCAATCTTGCAGGTAGATAAAACTGTTCAAAATGAAACTCAAAAGGTAAAATTGTGTCCAGTGGACCCTGATGGTATTCCAAGAGTTAATAGTATATCCTGCTGATCAGGAGTTTACGTTTGTTATGGGATCTGTGTGACTTTATACATTAAGATACTTGGCTAACTTTCTAGCCACGTAGCTTAATGTATAAAGGTAAGTGCTCAACAAATATTTGAATTGAATTGAATTGTCATTCCCATCAAATGCATACACAGACATAACTGGTAACTTGAGGTTAAACAAATTTGGCTTTAAAACAAAAACTACTAAGGAATATCATTCCAGACAAGCAATAATTAAGTGAAATTGCATCAGGAGTCTCTAAAGCTAGAAACATTGAAAAATGCTGGGACCTCTGGAATATGTATTACAACTGTTGAGCTCCTTTACTACAGTTACTTCTTGAATGTCTCTTCATTGCTTCCAAGAGTGAAATAAAATAGAATAAAATGAAATTGGAATCATACATGAAAGTAAGATTTATCTCCATTTGAGCTTTTGGATAAAAGTCCATTCTTAGAGTGGCTTTCTTATTTATCCCAGCAAGCATTTTTTTGTTCCCTAGTGTCAAATTGGAGCTCTTTATTAAAAATAACAGTAGGCAAAATTTCAGGAAGTTCAAGTTATAGTCATGAGACTAGCTCAACTCCATTAGCATTTGGCAGGCATCGTGTGATTTTAAAGATGAATAAATAAACATCAGTGTAAAGCGATGGTTCTAGACTAGGGGCAATTCTGCTGCCCAAGAGACCTTTGGAAATGTCTGCAGACATTATTAGTTATCACTACTGGGGGCGGGGGGTGCTCCTAGTATTTAATGGGTAGAGACCAGAGACATTGCTAATCATCCCACAATATAAAGGACAGCCCCACAACCAAGAAATGCCAATAAAACCAAGATTGAGAAACTGGTTTAGAAGTTTTTTCAGTACTGGGAAGTTAGGGCAAGTATTCTTTAAAAAAAAAATATTTCCATTGCAAGCATTTGTTTAACCCTGATCTCCTATGGACAGAAAAGCAAACACCCAGGAATATGTGTCTTGAATAGATCTTTTGTGCAGGTGGAAATGATTGAGATGAAAACAAACCTTCTAAACATAACTGCCTGTGTGTGTTATGTGCTGATGAGTCAACTCCAACCTGGTGACCCATAAATGAAGGATGTCCACAGTGTCCTATCCTTACCAGCCCCACTCAGCCCCTGTAGACTCACGCCTATGGCTTTTATGGAGTCAATCCATCTCGTGTTTGGTCTTCTTCCTTTCCTGCTGCCTTCTATTTTTCCCAGCACTATTGCCTTTTACAAAGAACCTTGCCTTTTCATGATGTACCCAAAGTAGGACAGCTTCAGTTTTGTCATCTTTGCCTCCAGCAATATTTCAGGTTTAATTTGCTCTAAGTCCTGCGTGTCTGTCTTTTTGATGGTCCAGGCGCAGTGGTCGGCAAACTCATTAGCCAACAGAGCCAAATATCAACAGTACAACAATTGAAATTTCTTTTGAGAGCCAGATTTTTTAAACTTAAACTGTAGAGGTAGGTACATTGTTATTAACTTAATTAGGGTACTCCTAAGGCTTAGGAAGAGCCACACTCAAGGGGCCAAAGGGTCGCATTTGGCTCGCGAGCCGCAGTTTGTTGTGCATCAGGACAGTCACGTGCTCAGGCATGCCTGCTCCTCTCAGAGCAGCACATAGCTTTTCATGATTGGCACAGTCAGAAGCCTTATTGTAATCTAAAACACATAGGCTAACCTGAAATTCTATAAAGCATGCCAGTATTCAGTGAGTGCCTGTCTTAAGTGTGTCTACCTTTTCTGAATCCAGCTTGAACATCCAGCATTTCTTGCTCCACATAAGGTAGTAGAAGCCTTAGTTGCATCACTTTAAGCATCTCTTTGCTTGGGTGGGAAATAAGAGCGATGGTCCTATAGGTGCTGTACTCCTTGGCATCTCCTTTCTTGAAGATTGGGAGGTGTATGGAACATTTCCAGTCTGAAGGCCATTGTTTTGTTTTTAATATTTGACATATTCTTGCTAGGATTTTGACAGATTCAGTCTCAGGCTTGAAATATTTCTGTCAGTATTTCATCAACCCCGGTGATTTATTTATTCATAACTGCATCCATAGATTAAAATATCATCATCAAAAATGTGCTAATACAATGGATGATTAAAGCTTCTTATTTGCACCCATTTACCTCATTGATTCTAATCATTACGTCAAATATTTTTCTTTTTATTAGTATCGCGCTGTCCATTTTGACTACAATAAATACTGGCCTATTTTTGGGGACAAACAGATCATATTTGGAAATATTTGGTGTATGTAGAGACATGGAAGATTATCTCCACTTGAAATATTTTTCTATTACGTGTAATTAGAAAACTGTTGAAAGTATGATAATTTTTCAGTGGGTCAGGGAAGATCACCTATAATTTAAACTTATTGTAAGTTCAGAGTTTCTTTTCATTTTTGTTTTGTTCATTTGTGTATTTTATTATGTATTTGTGGTAAAAATGTAATATTTTTATTTTTAAATAATATCTTAAGACATTTAAAATGCATTTATAATTCCTTTAATTATGTATGTTTCTTCAAAGTTTGTTTATCCGTGTCACCAGTGTCAGACATTTTTTGCTTGTTATGTTTGTGAAGCCATGTTTTTGAATTCTTTAATGAATTCAGATTTCCTCCCATATTCCATAATAAATGCTTTAAGGTAGATTTCCAAAGGTAGGATTTG
Organism: Myotis myotis; assembly: GCF_014108235.1. Lineage (NCBI taxonomy): Eukaryota > Metazoa > Chordata > Mammalia > Chiroptera > Vespertilionidae > Myotis > Myotis myotis. Next base: position 205,550,909 of record NW_023416324.1, on the reverse strand, counting down.
GGGGTTAAAAGGTGTGAGTCTGTTCACATCACTTAAAATGTATTTCAATAATGTTTATGCCCATTTACAGTGAGGTAGCAGTAGTGAATGAATTTATTTGGTCAATGTATACTAGCCTATGCTGGATGATATTATTTTTAATAATGTGGCCCCTCTCCATACTCCCAACTTTCAGGGTTTTCCAGTTAGTGAGTTTCATGAAGATATTGACTAGGTTTTATCTTGTATACCCTTTTCTGTGCATGAGTAGTAATAGTTATAGGTATTATGTGGCCTTGCTATGTGCAAACCACTTTCTGAACACTTTGCATATGTTAATCCATTTAATGGTCACAGCTTTTTAATGTCAATTTTTATTTGTAGAATGACTTAATGAGTTTTATTTGGGCTTTTCCAAAACTGGGAATAGATTTATGCTGATATATCTATACTTGAGCGTTTAGTTTTTTTTCTTGTGCCAAGCAAAAATTACAGGCAGTATTTCAAATGCTAAATTCGTCCAAAACCTGCTGTAAATTCATTTTTCATTAATTCTGCATTAGAATTGTACTTAACAATATGCACGTTTCTTATCCAATTACATTTCCTTAATTTTACCTGTAGAACATATATAAATCATAACTTTAAAAATGATTAATTCATTCACCTTTGAGCATACAAAGTCTCAGGCCAATAAATAATTTTGATTGAATGATTCATAATATATTTGAGGTAAATGCAAAATGCTTCACTTTTACTGATAATCCTACATAATAAAGAGCTAATATGCTAATTAGACCAAAGAGCAGAACAACCATCTGAAGGAAGCCAGGGCTGTGAGGGCCGAGCCCCTTGCACGAATTTCGTGCATAGGGCCTCTAGTATAATGTATCTTGAGTCCATGTTGTTTAATCTGCCCTAGTAATGAGCCTTCAGGAGGATGGAGGTGGTGAAGTTGAGTCTAAGGCTTTAGATTAGTTTAGTACAGATGAAAAATATCAAGAAAGAAAAAAGTACGCTGTGACACATGCCTAGAAAAGGGCCAGGACCTGTAGAGGGCTAACTTATTCCCCTGGAAAAGCATCATTTAACCCAGAGTTCCTAAAGTGAGTGAGTTATTTTTTCCACGTTCTTGTTGGTAGTAGGCAACTGGGGTTCCTGGGGTGACAGAATTTATAGACCCTACTTCTACGTTAGCAGACATCTGCTCAATCTAATGCTCTTAAAAAGGACAGAAAGGTGTCTTATTCATTATTTATGTGCAGTGTTCCACAGAGATGTCTTTTTTGTAGAGAATGGGGTTGTTATAAACATAGAGAAATATATATATAAATTACATCTCCCTTTGATCAATAGCTAGACTGTTTTAATGTTATTATTGTTTCCAGATGATTTGTCATTGAATCAAATAAGGTAGAAACAGAGCTAATAATACAGTGTGTAAGCCCATCATGTTAAAAGTATTTATGGAGGGAAATGTTAATCCACTAACTGCATCCCAACGTAACGTGTCAAAATACAAATCATAACAATGGTAAGCTTACTCTGAATGGAAGCTGTTGGTGGAGTTCTAGTGTAAATAACAGGAATATGGTTTCAATGTCTTGAGCTACCTTTCTGGTAGAACTTGTGACATAATAAATACAAGACTTAGCCATAGCAACTGGGAGCATTTTTTTCTATCCTACACACGAGCCCGAACATGAGATTTTTTTGTATTCATTTATTAAGCTCGAGGGGTGGGGGAGTTACCTTTGTTCCAGAAACACACAGGGTTGCTAACAATGCTAGAAGCAGCCCATTTTCAGTCATTTCCCAGAAACTCTAGCAGAGACCCACACAAGCTGATGCTCAGCATAAGGAAAGAAATCTTGATCATGGTCATTACTGCAGTCAGCATAAAATGCTCTTGGTAAAGCTTGATTTGTGAGTGGCACACTGCTAGGTAGAGTTGAAAGCCCATTTAACTATGGTCTGTGTGCTCCAAGAACTTTTCTCAGAAATAATCACCAGTGGGTAGTATGGAGGGTGCGTTTTGCAAATACATTGTCTGCCCTTTGTGAAAGCTTGTGATTGAATCATGTGATACGTGGTGCAACGCATTGCTTTCCCAGTAGCTTGGGATGTAGAAACAGACATAGCTATACCTGAACTCGGGCTGTTGTGAGGATGCGTGCTTATTAGGGACCAGTACTTTCATCTGTTTTTAAAATTGGGTATAAGTGTTTGTTTATATTTTAGAGAGTGTTATTTGACTTGGTCTTATTTAGATCTCTGGAGTTGAAATTATTTGAATATGTGATCATCTTTCAGCTACTTTCCTGCTTGCATTGTAAGTGGTATTAACGACTCAAGCGGGGGTGGGGGGGCAACTTTAGAGGAATACAAAGTGAATCATACAGATGATAAATTACAGCCTCCCATCTTTGCCAGGGAATGAGTCAAGGAAGATTGGATTTGATGAAACAGCTCATGGCTTTGAGAAGTAACAGTCACGCTGCTGGGTTGGCAGCTCCTAGCACTGTTTGAGGCTGTAACTGTATCCCTGAGTCTTGTACTTAAATGAGAAAACTAATTTGAAAATGATGAATAGGAGAGTAGCAGAAGCTTGCATTCTCTTGAGGGAGCTGGCTGCCAACTTTAATAAAAAAAATGCTGACTTTCTGTATTTAATAAGTGTGGGCCACATGTATGTCAAGAAGAAAAACAAAGCACTTTAATAGCCTTAACCAGATTACAGATGTATGGCCAAGCCGGTGGGGCTTAATTTGGTTTCCAGGCAGGTGATGGCTGGAGGTGGGATGCCTTTGACGTTCAGGGTTGGGTTGCTACCATCTGAGCTCACCTGGCTGTGGCAGTATCACCACCCTTGCTTAGGGCTTGATGGCACAAGCTGTCCTTGTAACAGCATATGGCAGAATCAAAAGACCTGGGGAACAATTCCTTTGTAGGGAATTATTTGGAGAGTTGGATTATTCAGTGCAGAGAATTTTATGCCATTGACACATGAAAGATCTCTCTTTATCCCCCAATGTCTTTTAATTAAACTGTTTAAATTTTCCAAATTAAAAAAAAATAGTGGGAATAAAAGAAAATTCAGATCCTTATGATTTTAACTGGTTTCTGGCAATAGTACCCGCAGACACAAATTCCTTGTCGAAACCAACATTTGAAGATTATCTTCATTGGAAAATCCCTAGTTTAATTTAGATGGAATTTCCCATTGTTACATGTAAAGGTGGCCTTTAAAATTCTGTATTTTTTGTTTTCCCTTTGCCTCAAGATGCACATATTAGCATATTATGCCCAAAGAGGTGTCCTTTACTTGATATAACAATAAACATCATGCTGGATCTTTATTTGGAAGTTGGTTTTATAGAAGTTGGCCTCCAGGAGCCCTAGAATGGGAAGTCAAACTATAGTGAGTGCACGATGCTTCCCTCTCTTAGTCTAAACTAGTAGCAGGATCTTACCACAAAGAACTCAGCAAAATTTTAATAAGCAATGTTTCCTTGGTCCAATCACTCCCTTACCCATTATCTCACACTGTCAGATAGAAAACCTTCCTTTTGGCATAATGACTAATCCCCCACCTCTGGTTTGATGATCATGGCTATTGTAACAAATTTCTTTTTAATTAGGTCTTTTAAAAGTATTATATACCTAGTAATTATTGTAATCAATAATAATAGATAATAACTCCTTAAGCACTTTCTGTCCTAGATGAGGTTGAGAACATTATTAAAATAGGTTTTAAAGGTAAACAGCTAATGGCATTCTTATCTGATGAATTTAAATATGTAGGAGTTCTTTTTTTATTTTAGGGAAGCAAAAAATATTAGAAAATATGATTCCCTAGGATTGGAAAACTAATGTGTAATTGCTTTGGGCTCTTTTGGTTATTTTAAATAGAAATTCAGTAAGTATTCAAATAGCAGTAAAGTCATTCTACTTTTCAACTTCTGTTTATTCAAAGACCTTCAATTTTATATTCAAATTAGAGGCCTGATCCACGAAATTCACGCATCCCTGGCTTGGTCCAGAAGGTCATTTGAAAGGACATCCAGAAGGTCGTTCAGCTGTCCGGTCTAATTAGCATATTATGCTTTTATTATTATAGATTATATTTCAGAAATAGGTTTTGAAGAATCATGGTATCTTAAGCTTTACTAGTAAGTAAGGGAAGATATATTAAAGTTCCAATCTTTTGCCTCCTGGATCATGCTGTTCATTTGTTTCATTTTAAGTGTTGGTACATCCTTTGAGTGTTAATGGGTCAGCCTCAGTGGTTCTCAGGAGAATTTATAGTCCCTATTATTGGAAAATTGGAGCCATGGAGTCACACACGCGGAAGCACTTAGAAAATGTTTACAAGGCCGTCAAAAGGTAGCAACATTGCAGTTGCAGTAGTTTAATGCGGTTAGAGCCAATCAGAGGAACAGGATGGTGAAGACCACACTTTCATAGCATCTCAAGTCCTAGAGTCCAACCTCATGTGCAACTCACCATCTGTGCTGAAACACACTTAGCAAACCTGTGAACAGACTGTTCATAACAAGATAGCCTTCCCAACTTCCTTCCATTTGGGAGTGTTCTTACCCAACATGCACATGGCTACATAGGCTCTGTGTGCCCCATTCCTATCTCAAATACTATGGTATTTAGAACCTCTGGGATCTTTAGCCCTGACTGTTAAGTAGGACTGAATATGCTTCTTCTGCTCATGACCCCTTAGCCTTCTTATTAAACGCAGGTACTTCTGAGATGGCCAGCATTTTCAGAGAGTTCCCTTCTCCGTTAGAAGTGTTTCTCCTGATTGGAATTTAAAAACTATAAAGGCCCTCTATTAGAAATTGACAGACGGGAATGTGATGTGACTATCCCACTGTGTCCCCAAGGGCTTATTTTGTTGTGAGCTGTCTGTTTATAAAGAAATTGCTTTCTGTTGCCCAGCCTGGCATGTCCATAATAGCCCTTTCTCATGTTTTCTTGCCCTGTGAGCAGCTTTCCAAAACTGACTCAACTTAGTCACATCACAGAGCCAAGCTTTCCAGCCATTGAAGAGAAGGAGCGCCTGGCCGGCATGGCTCAGTGGTTGGGCATTGACCTATGAACCAGGAGGTCATGGTTTGAATCCCGGTCAGGGCACATGCCCGGGTTATGGGCTCAATCCCTAGTTGGGGGCATGCAGGAGGCAGCTGATCAATGATTCTCTCTCATCTTTGATTGTTTTCTCTCTCTCTCGCTCTCCTTTCCTCTCAGAAATCAATAAAAATATTTTTTTAAAAAAGAAGAGAAGGAGGAAAAATCATTTTTTCCCCTTTCTGTCCTTCCTGCTGTTATAAACTCTCCGATTGGCAGTGGTCATGTTGGCCTGTTTGGTGTTAAAACATAACCGCGTGCTACTGTTTTAATAGCGTTCAAATAGCTAACTGGATTCATGGACATCTAAATTTAATTCCAGAAATCAATGCTATGGTAATAAGGACTGGGCCTGCGTTCTTTTAGGCATAGTAATCTAATTCCCCCGCCAGCTGAACTATTATGTGTGTCTGTTTCTTGTTATTATGCCTGTGAATTGCTCAGGCAGATGTGGTGATGGAGACGGGCATATTCCGCTCTTGTTCATGGCTGTACCCCGATCATTTTAACACAGGCTTTCTGTTTGGAGCTTTTTACAACATTCAAGTCATAGCAGAGGAGGTTGAGGGTGGTTCCTGGGTCATGTTTTAGAACCTCTGGAAGCACATCGCTGTCCTAACCTGGGATTACATTCTTGCCTGTCGCTCCAGTTGTGTTTCAAGACCTCATGCACCCTCATAGTTTAAGAAGAATACTGGTTTCATTTGATTTTTCTCCCGGAATTTTCCACTTAACTTGAAGAAATGACTAGCATTGGTGGGTGCCTATTATTTGATTGACAACATAAAAGAGCTCACACATAATAAACTGGCTGATGTCTTGCGTCGGTTATCTTTGTTCACAAGTAGTACGAACTTGAAATTCTATAGGACACAAATGATATGGAAGTAGACTGGGTGACATTTGGGGCATCTGAGCAAGTGTTAAGTTTAGGATTTATTTGCGACGTTGTCTCAAGTGGTAGACTTCTTGTTCAGGAAATCAGGTAGTTAAGAAATCAATGATTGCACCCCATTTATCTCTAAGCAGATGAAGGCTTATACCATCTGATGATCAATGCCAATGTTTTCTCTTAGTCTTCTTCTTACTCATTTCTTGTGGAAATCAGATTTCAAGCATATTAGGGAAAGAGAACAGGTTTCTATGGAGTAGGAAATGTTAAAATAACTGGTTAAGGTCTTCTCTATTTTTTAAAAAAATATATTTCTTTATTGATTTCAGAGAGGAAGGGAGAGGGAGAGATAGAAACATCAATAATGAGAGAGAATCAGTGATTGGCTGCCTCCTGCATGCTGCCTACTGGGGATCTAGCTGCAACCCAGGCATATGCCCTTGGCCAGAATCAAACCTGGGGCCCTTCAGTCTGCAGGCTGACGCTCTATCCACTGAGCCAAACTGGCTAGGGCAAGGTCTTCTGTATTGACACTTCATTTGTCAATACACTAATAGTTCATTATTATGTTAATTCAGTTTAATCAGCTTCTCCTTATTCTATTTTTTAGACACATGCTTCACCACCTTTGTATGTATTTATTACTCCTTGCATCATATTGAATCAGAATTAGGCATTTCACTGGGGGTTATACACATTTTTATTGACCTTCCATTTATAAAAGATCTTTAAAATCTGAGTTAGAAATGGAAATTCCTTCTCATGCTATATCATCTCTGCACATATCTTTTCCTTTTCCACCCTCAGCAAAATTAGTTGTGGCTGTTCTGTCAGACTTTCACTGTTTGAAAACCTGTATCCGTCTTCCTTTCTGTCTTCCTATATCAGGGAAACCTGTTCTGTGTCCCCAATATATTTGAAATCTGATTTTCTGTATCTGCCCAACTCACACTAGTATTCCAAGGCTCTGGGTTGGGTCTGACACAAACTTTCCAAGAAGAAGGGTTCCTCTCCCTTCTTCATCAATATGCTTCTCCTTGCAGGCAAGAATCGGCATTGAGGTCATAATTCCCCCCTGCTGTCTCTTTTTCTGGGGAGAGTTAAATGTCAAATGGCAGCCCTCAGTCCTGTTTATGTGGTGTTTCTTGTCCAATAAGACCCCGGGCAAAAGCTTCGCTATGTCAAAAAACTCCACCACCTCTACATCTTTTTCTTGTATTGGTTTTGTCATCTGAAGGAGGAAGAATCGCCTATTTCTCCTTTATCTGGCCAGATGGTATGTGATGGCCTTCCACCATTTAACGCTTTTCATTCCTGTCTTCATTTATCATCTTTCAAATGCTCTCAAACATTTCTGCGCTGGCAGGTACATGATTGCCAAAAGGATATCTTAGTAGGACTTTGTAATTTTGTTCCAGATGTGCCCTTCTTTTGCCTCCCAAACTGCTGATTTAAAACTCACCATTGTATATTACTGTATAGTAGTATACCTATTTAATGCCATAAATATTATTTCTGGTCTAGTTCCCAAGTATACTGTGACTTACTGGCTCCCTAACTATTATTCTCAGTATTGCATATTTCAGTGGCTCTCAGAATATTGTTCCCTGATCACCAGCATAAGCATCATCTGGGAACTTGTTAGAAATGCAGTTTCTCAGGCTGAATCTTAGACCCACTGAATCAGAAGTTCTGGGTAGGATGCCCAGTGGTGTGTTTTAAGGTCTTCTGGGTAATTCTGATACTCAGTGAAATTTAAGAACCACTAAATACCCAATAGTCTCCAAAGCTTACACAAGTAATAAGATTAAGGAGCACAACTATAAACTTTCAGTAGACATTGCTACCATGGGGTAGTATAGATTTATTTAAACCATTTCTTCTTCCCCCTTCATTTCCAGTTTAAACTTTTAATAGCAATATTTGAATCTATTTCCACCTACACGTCTTGAGTATTTATATGCAGATCTGTGTGGTATTTTCATATACATTATGAGAAGTCATCTCCATAACTCAATAAACTCTGTTTGGTATCCCCTCCCTCCCATTTAATAGACTTTATTTTTTACAGAAGTTTAGGTTTACAGTCAAGGTGAGCAGGAAGTAGAGACCTCCTCTCCACCCCCTTTTTCCCTGGCTCCCTCCCCTCATTTCCTCTGTTGTTAACATTTGCATTGTGTGTCCTGGTTACAGCATTGTGCAGAGTAATAAACTGCCCTAACAGTTCACTGAGCTCCGCCTCTCCTTCTTTTCCTTCTTACCCTGCACCCCTGGCAACCACTGCTTTTTATGGTCTCCATCATTTTGCCTTTCCCGGAAAGTTGGAATCATGATATCTTCTTTCTTCAACTGCATAAACTAAGAGTAGCTGTGGGCAAGGGTTAAAAAGTTGCAGACCTACTCAGCTGGGCTCATACTTGGGCCTGCTGGCTTCACACCTCGTGTGCATTTTTAATTCAGTGCACATTCCCTCTCAGATTTCCAGCATGCCTGTTGTTGATTTTTTTCCTCCTTTCCTAAAACCTGTTTAAATGGCCCTCACTGTTCCTTCTCTTTCCTGCTCCAGTGACGACAAAGTCGTGGAAGTCACAGAGGAGGAGGAAGTGGCTGATGTTGAGGAAGAAGAAGCTGAGGACGATGAAGACGATGAGGATGGTGAGGAGGTAGAGGAAGATACTGAAGAACCCTATGAAGAGGCCACGGAGAGAACCACCAGCATCGCCACGACCACCACCACCACCACAGAGTCTGTGGAAGAGGTGGTCCGAGGTAATCCACTGTTGACAGGGATTTTCTTTCTTGGGGGAAAATGAAAACATCATAGCAACATTGGACATTTCTATCCAGTCTACTGCCACTGTCTTCCCAACCAAAAACAAAATTCAATCAACAGGTCTTATGCTTGTTGAACTCTTTTTGGTTAACAAGCAGTCCACCAATTCATTTCCAAGAGTGTGAAGTCCTTAGGATATACAGTCTCTTCTGTACCTTGTATGTGCTGCTTGGCAAATCGCAGCTTGTTCTGCAAAACCCCATTTAACCAAGTGTTGGCAACGGCTGTTAGTTAGGTGACCTCCTTGGTGTTTCCCTGGCGGTGGGTGTGTATTACACTCGGTTGTGTGTTACCTCTTTCACCACCTAGGCTATGAGCTTGAGGGCAAGGATTAGATTTTACTTAGTATTGCGCAGAGTGCCTGGCTTATAGAAAGTTTCAATAAATAGGAGTTGAGTGAGTAGTTGCAATTTTATTGCATGAAAGACGAAAAGGGATATTTGGTGAATATAACATTATTTTCTGCTGTGGAATTTAACTTGGCTGTCTTGTGTTGTCTTTATTTTATTGGGACGTGACGGTGCCTTCTCGGAGAGGTTGACTTTCTTTCTCTGTTTAATGAATACTCCTATTGGGAATGTTGGGAACTGAATGAGCCCCAAGGCTTCCTTTTTGTCCCAATGAAATAAAAGCAAGCATTGAGCTTTCGGTAAGCAACCAAATGTTATTGTAGCAACTAGTGAGTTCTTGGATTGAGTTTCTTAAATGGCATTTATATGTTTTACAGACAGTAAAAGATAGTCCTAGAATTAGATCAAGTGACTATGGAGGGAGTTACTGAGTTTCGATATATTGCAAATACTTTTAATGTCTACCCCAAATGTTACAACAGTGTAAGTCTTCCTCTCGCTTTTTATTAAGGTAAAAATTATGTTGGCTCTGTAGTTATATTTTAGAGATTAAAATGGGATATTTTCTCTGCCTCACAGAGATTCCTAATGATCACTATGGTATCTTCTCTTTGTTGCATTTTTATAACTTTATTGAGGTGCAATTTACATATGAAATTCACTAATTTTAAGTATATAAGTGTGTGATTCGGCAGCTTTGATACATTTACCAAATTGTATAACCATTATCGTAATCCAATCTTCGAACATTTTCATCATCTCAGTAAGATCCTTCCTCACACCCATTCATAGTTAATCCTTGTTCTCACCCCAGCCCTGAGCAACTACTATCTTCTTTCTGTCTCTGCAGATTTGCCTTTTCTAGACATTTAATATAAGGAGGATTACATGGGCTTTTGGTGTCTGGCTTCTTTCACTTAACATAGTGTTTTTGAGTTTCTGCATTTCTTCAACTGTAGCTTTTAAAACTGAGATTATTCTGAGTTGAATGCTCAGAGTTAGCTTAAAGCATTGTAGGTATTGCATATTTTTTAAAAAAAGAAAGATAGAGTCTAAGATGGATTTTTTTATCATTCCCTACTTAATGACAGCTTTGTATTCAATTTAGCACATTCGTGCTTGTGTAAGTAGATACACATGTAAGCAAATGCACACTTTGATCCACTGCTTTCAAATACCCGTGGAATCCTTTTCCACATATTTTTCATACACCTAGTAGGACTATCTGTGGCAGATCTGGCCAAATGAACTTGTTAGCTTCTATTTTCCTAGTAGGGAAAGACATTTTTCAGGGCTTTTCTTTTTGAAACCTGAAAGGCATGTGACTACAAATTAACAACAACTTGTAATCTGCAGTAACATTGAAGTTCTTGTGTCTCCATCAAGACAGCAATTTATATAATAATTAATGCCCATTTATTCAGCATTAGCTTTTGGAGCCCCTGTTTGGTACAAGCCATTTTCTAGACTCGGTGGATCATATGATGAAAATTCATAGGAATTGACATAACTCATGTAGTACAATGAAAATAAAGTCACTCAAACTTAAGCCCATATGCAGACCAAGACAGAATTCTCTTGCGATAGTACAGTCTTGTTATGTTATGTTCTAAATATGTCCAGTTCTTTCTGCTTCAGTTTCCCTCTAAATGTAACATTATTCTATACTAGAGGCCAGGTGCACAAAATTCATGCACAGGTAGGGTCCCTAGGCCTGGCCAGCGATCAGGACTGACCGGGGCCTTCTAGCTGCCAGCCGGGGCCTCCCTTCCCTGGCCGCTGGTGGGGGCCTTTCTTCATTTTGTGCCACCACCTTGTGGTCAGTGCACATCATAGCAGTGATAGAACTCCCAGTCTCCCAGTCAAACTCCCGCAGGGACACTGTGCATATTAGCCTTTTATATATATGGATTAACATAGAAATTGAAAAGACATATGTTATAATATTTTCTATAGAAAGACAGAGGCAAGTAAAAGATGACTTACTTATTATAAATATCTTCAGGGTAGAGCTATGATAAGAAACTAGCCTTAAAAGATAAGTTAATAATGTTGATGGCAAGAAGAGGATGAAAACAACTTTCTAAAAGCAAATGCCTAGTTACTTAAAGGTACTGATTGTTAATACCAGAAATAGAAGAGCCTTCAGTGGGAATTCATGCATCCCCATCTAAGACGCCTGAAATGGCCAAAACTTATAACGGAGGCAAGTCTTTCTTGGGAAGGAGGCCTCAGGGGAGAGACATGTTATGGTATATTGTGTCCATATCAGAGAGTGTTCTGTATTCCCAGCTAATTTCAATAAAGGAGTACAGTTTGGGATGGTAACATTGAAGGGGCCAGCTACATAGAGCCCTTTCCCTCCACAAAGCCCGTTTTCTCCCTCCTTTGTTTGGCATAGAAGAGGAGTAATGGTGCTTCCCTGATGGAGACCAAAGGCAATGCATGGGTGATGCCTAACTTTACAAAACCCTAATTACAAGCAGCCTGCTCCTGTGCTGAAAATGAAAATCAGAAGCGACCTGCAAAGAAGAGAGATTGAAAGAGACTTATAATCTAGTTTTCAATGTTTATGTTTCAGTGCCTGAGAGAAAATGTGATTTACAACCATACTTAATAAGAAAATTATTTCTTCATTACCAATACATTGCCACTGACACGAGTCCTTAATGTGCTTCATAAAAAACAAAAACAAAAACAAAAAACAAACTCAATACTTTCGTAACCAGTTAAAATTTGAAAGGAATAGGCAGAGGGAAGAAAAATATGGGACATTTCAGCAGGGTCATAAAATTTCCAGCCATTTTGTATCAGAAGCAATGACGTCAAAGTGTAAGATATCAGTCCTAACCGTGTTACTGACTCCAGAATAGAAAGGTATTACTTGGAAGAGCGCACAGTGCCACATCCATTAGGCTTTAGGATTCATTGTTTTGAGTTGTTAAAAAAAAGTAAAAATAAACTTGGATATTGATCTAATAAGCCAATACCAATTTGAATAAAGCAATAGTGTATTTAGACACTTGTTCCTAATTTTCTCTGTTTTGAGAAGGAATTACACTCCATAGACCCAAGACGTCAGGGTCATTTCTGGCATCAGGGTTAATTTCTTGAACTTAACTCTCACTGAAACAGGTATATTGTAATAAATGACATAATCTTTGATGTAATCTAGCCAGTTCTGTCCATCCAGCATAACTGTTTTTTCCCCTTACGTTCACTTACTCGGCAGATAGTCCCTATGTCCTTGCTGATTGCTGGGCACAGTGGAAGGAAGGTGTGATGGGAAGTTGGCCCTGACAGGGTTGTGGCAGCTGGGGCTGGGATTCTTGTGTTTTCAGAATCACCCTTCCCCTTGCCCTTTAGGGTGATGGTTCTGTCTCTGAGTCCTTGTAACTCTGCTGCAGAAACTACTTTCCCATTTAAAGCCAAGGCCACTGAGGCCTAGAGGCTTTTCTTTTAAATTGCCGGTAGCGACAAAGCTGCTACACTCATGCAAAAACTTTGCTGTTTTGCTTGTAAATACACACTATTTCAGATCACCCCGTGCTCCCTTATAACCGTGTGTTCCTTTGCTATAGGCATATATTCATGTTACTGTTATTTCACACTGAGCATAATGATTGGGAATCAGCAAACTATGGCCATGTTTTCTAATTCAGTGGTCGCCAACCAGTGGTCCGTGGACCACTGGTGGTCCGTGAGGTCCAAAAGGTTGGCGACTGCTGTAATCTAATTAAAAGGTTGTACTAGGACACAGGCAACCCATTTGTTTACATGTTATCTGTGGTTGCTTTCATGGTACAGAAGCAGAGTGGAGTGAACACCATATAACCCACAAAGCTAAAAATATTTGCTATCTGGGCCTTTATAAAAAACCTCTGATACTGATCATTAGGAAAATACTACGAAGCTCTTTACATTTCACATACTGTATGTCTAGTTCATTTCATGAAGGTAGTTTTGTTATGGTTAGAGGCAGACTAAGTAGAGTGTTTAAGAGGATTATTTTATTTTCTTTTTTTATGTTTTTAGCTTTAAAATTTTATTGAAATTCAGGTTTAGAACTTAACAGCTTAATACAATAGTATAATGAATATTTTCTAACCAGTATTCTCACCTGCTTTATATGATTTCTGGGTACAACTTTTAAGAATTAATACTTTCTGCCTAATTTTCCATAATATGCCAGTTATACATTCATTAAAATCTCAGATACTTTTCTAAAATTGTTCTTATCTCAATGTTGAATTTTTAAAAGTAAGCTCTAATATTGAAAATTTCAGGCATTAATATTGCAGCCACTGTTATACAGAAAAGAAAAAAGTTTACAATCTTAACTGTTTAAAATTACTAACATTTATTGTAGTAGTGTAATATGAATTTTTAACGTACTCATATACATTTTTCATCAGAATGCTCAACCATTTCCTACTGAAGCATCTCCAAAATCTGAGAGAGGATTTTTGATCATTGTGTGGGCGTGGGCCAGTTACGTAACCTTGGCAAGTCTGTTTCACGTGTGTAGTGTAGATCCATGTTTGTTGTAACAGATACTTTAGATGATTCATTTTAGGTACTGATCGCATATATGCCTGGCCCGTGGTATTTCAGTTTGTTTTACAAAAATAGACTTCCCAGAGTCGAATCTTGGCTCTACAACGTACTATGTAAATTTGTATCGATTGTATAACAGGTAGGCCTCATTGCTTCCCTCTGTAAAATAGTGTTTATAATAATACCTACCTCATTTTAATCATTTTGTGAGGATTGAGTGAAGTTATCCGTGGGAAATACTTGGTACAGTTACTGGTAGACAGTAAGTGCTCAGCTGACAAGGTGCTACGGTTGTCATGGTTATAAGCATTATGTATTCTGATCCTCCAGAGAAGTAATGTTTACTACGAATTAGAAATGCCAACAATAAGCCAACAAATTGTCATTTTAATTATAAAAGGCTTAAATGCGGCATCCACATTATTTTTTTGCAATAAGAGAAGTGGTATAAAAGAAGTACAGTCTACGCTTAGTGATCTTGCCTGGATTGTCAGCTTTCTTCATTATTTTTCCCAATGAAAATAAAAGCTTTGATATTTCTAGTGTTATGGCATATTGCAAGAACAATATTAAGTTCAGATTTCTGAGAAGTCTGAGTTTTCATAGACTTAAATATGAGTAAGACGATTATTATTGGTATTGGATTTAGGGCAAACGTATTAAAGCTGCTTTAATGTTGCTTAAGACAGAACTTCAAGGCAAAATTAAGTTTCTGATACATATATTTATTTGACTCTTACAACTCTACCAAAGTATGTTATGTCCCTCACTAGATATGGGCGAGCTTCTTTTAATAAGCTAAAACCTATGCAGCTTTTTACTAATCTTTTCCCTCTGGTCCGTACAAAGTGATTGAATCTCATCCGTCTATTTTTGACATTTCAACTGCAGAAAGAAGGTGTGGTTGATTATGGTGCTTCTCAAACAATATTTATGCAAGTCACCCGGGCACTTGCTAAACGCAGATCCTGAACCAGTAGGTCTAGTGTGGGTCTTGAGAACCAGGTGGTGCTGGCTCTACTGGTCCTTGGGCAGCTGTTCCAAGAATAGTCTCTAGTAGCATTTCATGTCCCACATACTGTGCAGATTTAGGAGGTAGAGGCAGGGACTAAGAAACTGAAAGGGAAAATCTTCCTTATCCATGGTGTTGTTCTTAATATATTATCAAATGTCACCAAGCATGAAAGAACCCTGATATGTCTACGCACTAAGAAATTTTGTAATAATTCAACTGTTAAGACCAAGCAAATTAGAAAATTCTTAGAATTTCCCTCCCTATATAATTGTTTCTAGTTTCATTTGTGCCCCATTGCCTCTCATTGGTGTGGCACAGCCAGCTCCTACTAGCCTATAAATGCTGATATTAAAGTATTGAGGAATTTTGTGAGCCACAACCATTGGTAGCGTGACATTCCAATGGAGGGAGTATTGACACCATGGACATTGGCAAACAGCATAAATCACTGTTTTGTTTTTTTGCAGACAACCACATCTTCCCTCAGACTCAATAAGAAAAATCACTTTCTCCTGTCTCATTCAGAGTTTAGAGCTTCCAGTCATACTGTGTTGGGCTTCAGACTAGCCACACAGCTTAGAGAAAAACAAGTTTATTCCACAACAAAGAGGAAACAAAGGTATCGGGAAGTCATAGTGGTGCTCTGTTGTGAGTGCTTTCCAACACCATCGACACAAGCGTGCTGATTAATAGTCTAGATGTGTACTTTACAAGTACATCTCCTCAGGTGGTGTTTTATAAATAGCCTTCCATCATGGAGGGACATGAGAATCAGGTCAGGTATATTTAGAGTGATAGATGTATTGGATAGCCCGAGAGAATCAACACAATTCAGTTAAAGGCAAATCTACTGCACATATCTTCTAGAGACTTCCGTGACAAATTAGCACTTGTCATAATGAGTCAGTGATTTCATTACTAGCACAGCTGTTCCCTTCATTTGTTTATATATTTCAGCCCATATTTCAGGCTTACATGAGATTTGTCATGAGACTTTAGTTGGAGCCTGCTTGCCTAATTTTACATGCCTCTTTTCAGTAAAATATGATCAGCAGGTAATAAATATCTGACAACTTATTGCCCTGATCAGAGGAATTTTCTATTGGCTGTGTTTTTAATGACTACTTGCTCATATTTGCAAGCACATTATAAATTCTCTTTTCCATTAAAAGTACCTACTTTGTGAAAAAAAAATCTAATTCTTAAAAAATAGCCAGTTTTCTAGTGTGCTGATTTTTTTAAAAATTTTCATCCATAAGAATCAAACACAATCTGTCTACTCATTCTTGAACAGAATATAAGATCAGTTCTAATAACTTAGGCTCATGAAGTTTCATCCTATAGCACTACTAACAATAACTTAATCAGGCTAAAATCTAAAGTTAGTATAAATTATATTGGGGTCATTTGTTTTCATTTTTAATGGATTGTATGATTAGGTAGATATATAAACACTGATTCAAAATATTAAATACTATTGGCCCAGTGCACAAAATTTGTGTGTGTGTGGGGGGGGGGGGGGGGAGGCGGTTCCCTCAGCCCAGCCTGCAGCCTCTACAATCAGGGACCCCCTTGGGAGATGTCTGACAGCCAGTTTAGGCCCAATCCCACAGGGATTAAGTCCAGATCTCACAATCTGGGACCGCTGGCTCCTAACTACTCGCCTGCCTGATGGCCCCTAACTGCCTCTGCCTGCCTGCCTGATCTCGCCTCCAACTGGCCTCCCCTGCTGGCCTGATCTTGCCCCCAACTGCCCTTCCCTGCTGGCCTGATCTCACCACCAACTGCCCTTCCCTGCCGGCCTGATCATCCCTATCTGCCTCTGCCTTGGCCCCCACCACCATGGCTTTGTCCGGAAGGAAGTCAGACATCCGGAAGATGGCCAGTTGCCCAGTCTAATTAGCATATTACCCTTTTATTAGTATAGATAAGCATATTTAGTATATTTCAGTATCCCTGTTATTATATTCATTTTATTTTATTGTTAACATTAAAGAGCTGACTTATGAGGTCAAATTATATTTGTCTTCTTTCCTTTACCCTTTCTATGTTAAAATTGCAAAATATGTAAATTTTAACATATTTTTAAATATGTTAAAGGAATGTAGATATATTTGTATGAACTTTAATTGTGCATATATTCTTGCAGCATTTGGAGAAACTATGTTTCATAACTTTTTTGTATGCTTCATAATTTTTTTACAATATCAGAATATTCAATTCCTAGCTTTTTGTAAATAACTCTAGTTTGATTAGTAAGTTGGATTATTCAAGTGGTTGCTATTTATAAATTTAAACTTCATACATTCCATGTAATACAGGCTTTTATTTTACATACACTCCTATAGTCTGAGAATCGTTGAAATTTAATTATTAAAATGAAATAATAAAAAGCTTTCCATTATTCTAAAATTATCCTTCAGTTAGTGCTTATTTGAAGCTAATTATTTGCTAATCTGTTAACTTTGCTTTTGAAAATGGCAATATAATTATCATATATTTGAAAGTGGGGATTTTTCTCCCCGTCCTAGCTTGACACTTTCACAGCTATCTTCATGCTGATTTTTTTTAAAAAGTGTAAAATTAGCATTCTAATTTTGGTTGTCCACAAAAAATTGCTCCAATTTGAAATCCATTCAGAGTTAATATTTTATGATTAAGCATTACATTTTGGACAGTGAATTACATAATCATTTTATATAATGTAGGGAGCTCTCGCTCTGCTTCTACCTTGTGTTTGTGTAATACTGGTTTTTACCAAATGCAGTTTAGTGTTGAAACCAGCACAGATCTCAGCAAGGACCTACCTTACAAAGATCAAAAAAGCATAGAAACATTGTCCCCAGTGTCCACACCAAAGTCATGAAGCTATTTGAGGCCATTCCAGATCAGGAGTTCAGCAGCTGCAATAATGTCTCAAGAGCCAACAAAACATTCTCCAGTTGGAGATTTTGTCATTCTTTCATTGCTTTTTTTGATTGATGCGTTAAGACTCTCCCTGGAGATTTCAGCAAGGATAGGGGACCCATCTTGTAGTTCTTTCTGTTTACTTAGTTGGCATATAAATGGATTTTGAGTTCTGGATGCTTTTTCTTAGTGATTGGGGCTCTTCACATTAATTATAACGAAAGGTTTCATAGCCATTTAGAAAAAGACAGAAGAAAAATCAAGTTAATATACTATAAAAAAATGGATGTGTCATTATGTTTCATGCTTGGTATAGGAAAACAAAAGTATATTGTAATGTCATTTGAGTTTTGGACCGAGAGGTTTTGCCTCTATCAGAAGTAAGAAATTGTTACTAGTTTACACCAGGCAAATATCTA
This sequence comes from Myotis myotis, assembly GCF_014108235.1. NCBI lineage: Eukaryota > Metazoa > Chordata > Mammalia > Chiroptera > Vespertilionidae > Myotis > Myotis myotis. The sequence continues at coordinate 205,532,815 of NW_023416324.1, read as the reverse complement.
TCACAGATTATCTCCTTTGATCGTCATTCTTTCATCTCATTACTTGCGCCCACCTGAAATTCTACCACTTTTATTTAGTGCATAGGAGATACTGCAAAGGCATGCTTCCTGGCCTGCAGAGCTGTGATGTGTAATGGTGCCTGTGGCAGACAGGCGTCAGGAGACACGTGTTTGGTGCTCTGAGAGGCATAAAATGGGAGGATCAGCTTGCATTGTTGCGGCATGGTGACTTGTTGCCTGTGCTCCTGTGACTTCGGGTCATACATTATGTGCCTTCCTTGGGCATGGCCACTTGTGACTCTAGTGCCAATGCCAACCAAGTGGAGTCTCAGAACACACCATTGCCTTGTAGTCTTGTTGGAATCAGTACTGCCTGGGGAAGAGATGAATGAGAAGTGTTACGCCTCTTAGAAAAAGAAACATTTACATGCATGTGTACAAATTGGTGAGGGAGATACAGAGAAGGGGGAAAACCAACCTACTGTTATTTATTACAACTAAAGATATGAAGTCCAGGAGTGGAGACAGCTGGTGGCTGTGGTTGGCAGATACCCCACACGTGGGACTTGGTTCTTCATACTGCAGCCCAGAAGCTGCTTTGTCAGTAACTCAGAGAGGATTAGACCCCCCAAAACTAACTTACCCTTTAGAAGTCAGAAAGCTAGTCCTTTAATTTGGGGACGATAAATCGAATTGCCTAGTGGGTGGGATACTTACCTCGACAGGTTGACAGATTTTTGTCTTATAAGAGAATTCTATGCATAAAAACAACTAAATTGTGTTGCCTGGAGAGCATGGACTTCCAAAGCAACAGTACTGAATGAGATGATTTAATAATGAGTGACATTGAACTTGATGCTCTTGGAGCCTGGTGGTTCCATCTGAAAACCATCTAAGAGAGCTGGAGTCGTCTTACATAGCTGTACCCTGGACATTTCTCCTGCAGAGAGTTTGACACTCATCTCTGGGGCTCTGTGCTGACTGCCCCTCCCAACTCTGTTGACACCATCACGATGGCAGTAGCTTGTGGTTTTGCCATCAGCTCTTTGCCTTGGTTGGAAAGATCAATGAGTGGTGTGTATGGGGAAGCAAAACAGTAGTTCTCTTTGCCCTCCTTGCGGATCTTTGTCTTTGAGTGATTATGGTCAGTCTTGAATACTCCTCATTTGGGAGCTCTGGGTTTTGTATGGCTTTTATCTTTTAGAAGAAGGTTGCTTTCCCATGTTCTGTTAAGAATAAGCAAGACACTTGTGTTTACTAAGGTATCAGCAGCCTCTCTGTAATCCTACCTGCAGCCTGGCATATCCATGGAATATACATGGGAGGTAGGTTTCTTATTCTAATCAAAGTAAAATGGAAGTGTTCACTACACTTTGAGTCAACCTGGAATTAGGGAGGGTGTCAAAGCATGGTGACAGGTAAGATGTGTTTGAATGTAAAACAATGCATGGTGTGTATTAACAAATTAGAGTTGCTTGATTATGTTTTATTGTTTGGAGCATTATTGTTCAAGGAACAGGTAAATATACAAATAATAGTGTTTTTTTCATTAGAGATAATGTAACTGACATTAAGTCACATTGACAGATATTACATATACTTTCAGATATCATCAGTCATTGGACAGCTGAAAACTGGATCACCTTCAAAATATGTGTAATTATTTTGTGCTTCAAGTCAAGGCAGTTGTTATTAAAGAAAATCAGATATTTGTGAGAGATTTAAGTTTTTGCATCCTCACCAGACACAATCCTTTTACCTGCAGAGTAATTTAAAGTTATTATAAAGGAAAAGTTTATTTTTCAAAGTGAAGAAATGTTTTGATGTGCAGATACCTCGAGGCCTTTCATATTAATCCAAAAGCAGCTGAAAGATTGGTTCACCTTCGGCTGGAACCCTCTTATTACCACTGAGAGCTGCACATGAAACCATCTCTGAATGCACTGCTTTGTTTCTGAGGTCATCCTGCTGGGTCATTAAATTCCTCAGTAAAGGTTTGGCAGACACTGCCCCCTGAACCCAGTGCAAGTGACCCCGGGGAGGACTCATGTGTTAAGAAAGTGAACATGTGCGTGAACAGCGAGCCGGTACCTTTTCATGCTAAATGTGGTTCCCCACATCTCCTCTGACTAGAGGTGTGCTCTGAACAAGCCGAGACGGGGCCATGCCGAGCAATGATCTCCCGCTGGTACTTTGATGTGACCGAGGGGAAGTGCGCCCCCTTCTTTTACGGCGGCTGTGGCGGCAACCGAAACAACTTTGACACAGAGGAGTACTGCATGGCCGTGTGTGGCAGCGTCAGTAAGTGGACCTTCCTCCAGCCTGGCCACCTCTCGTCTCTCTCGCCACTGACTCTGCTCCTTGTAACAGATTGGTTTTCCTGGTTCTTGGGGACGGGTCTGTTGCCACCACTAACCCCATTTCTGTCCACCTCTCCAATGGCCGGGCATCTCCTCCAGGATGTCCGACCATGAGCACACATCTCCGTCTCTCTCTAACACAGCATGGCCATGGTGTGTTCTTTGACTAGCTGTGGTGCACACGTCTTGCAGTCTCTAGGGATTTCCAAGTGCTTCTCTTTAAGCCAAGCTGGGGTTGCTGTTTTGCCTTCTCAGCTCTTCTGCAAATGTATACATATGTGTTTGTCCATGTACGTGTGTGTGTGTGTGTGGGTCTGTGCATGTGCTCCACGTGTGCAAATAAGGCTTACCACTGCAAGTCTAGCTGACGATGCTCCAGTTGCATTGGTAAGGCCTATTTGCTGTGACTGAGTACTTTTGAGTTATTTCATTACGTGGGACTTTTATTGTGGTTGGGGAGGGAATGGGACTGAATTGAGCACATGCCCTTCAAATGTCAGAAGGGGACCATGGCCCTGTGACCCCTGACCTCACACGTGGACATTTGCAATGCCGGGTTTATATGTCTTCTCTTGGAAATAGATGACAACTCTTGACTTAAATTAGAAACCCTCAGTGACATAAGGCTCAGGGAATATCATTTCCAAAGCCTTTTCTCTTGAACTTGAAGCTGTTCATAATTCTGGGGGATAAATAAATGAAGTCGAGGTGACTTCAGTGCAAGTTGAAACTTCTTCCACAGACATAGGTCTCAGGAATTCATACGGCGGGCATCCGGACTTCTGTTCTCAACAGCCTCCCACGTTAAATCCCCAACTTTATTTTATTGACTTTTCGTTCGTGAGTAGGAAGTTTTAACTACTCAAGAAATAGTTATGCAACCTGATCAATTGAAGATTAAAATCAATAATTGTGACTTGTTTTGTTTGAGATACTCCTGCCTTTTCTTCCCTCTTTGTGAGGGTAACATCACTGTTTCCTGCCTGGGGTGATGGGGATTATATAAATGGTTTCCCGGTGTGAACAGAGGCTTAAGCTAAACAAAAGCAGAACCTGCACCGTTATGACCTTCTCTGGTGAAGCCCAGGATCCCAGTGGAATCTGATGGAAAAGTTCCCATTGGTCTCCCGTGGAAGAGCTTTCCTGTGTGAGATCAGGTGTAGGAACTGGCAGCCCCACGGGCATCTTTCCTGGCTCGGATTGGACGGTTGAAGCTTCTAGCACAAAAAAACTTCAGTTTCAAACAAAGAAGTTAATTAGGTCAGGTAACCCGGAACATGTAGGGGATTCTGTCGCCTGGACCCTCTGAACAAAGGGCCCTTGTGAAAGGGATTCTGACTGGTTTCGCTGCTAGGGGAGATTTCCTGGCACATTTCCAACTTTTTCCTTCTTTTCCAGGTGGATTTTTTATTTTTATTTTTGGGGGGGGGCCACTAAATATGTATGCATATAATGTATAAGAAAGAGGGTTTTAAAAATTATTAGCAGTGATGGATTTACCTCAAGAGTTAGAAACACTAATTCCACCCCCCCACACACACACACACCCACACACACACACCCCACACACACACACACACACACACACACACACACACACCCCACACACACACACACACACACACCCCCCACACACACACACACCCCCCCACACACACACACACACACACCCCACACACACACACACCCCACACCCCCCCCACACACACACCCCCCACACACACACACACACCCCACACACACACCCACACACACACACACACACACCCCACACACACACACACCCACACCTCCCCACACACACACACACCCCCCCCCCCCACACACACACACACAACAGCAGTAGCAAACCCTATGGCAGCCCCTACACATACCCTCTCCATTTGATCAGTTTGGTTTGGTTCAGACCATGAGCAGCCAGCGGGCACCAGAGTTCAGATGGAGCCTCTGGAGGCGCCCTGGATGGCACTCATTTTGCTGAGATTTTACAAAAGGTTCATGCCCCCAACAGAGATGTAATGGATAAGCCAGGCAGTGCTCAGTTTCAAGGGAAGTGGGTTACAGAATAATTTATCAAGAAAGTAAACGTGAGAGGCTGAGGGTCAGTTAGAAAGGTGGACGAATAAGTGAAGAGTGAAGCCTCAACAAATAGCCTGAGCTGAGAGCCGAGAGCTGAGAGCCGGAGGCCGCCCTGTGAACGGATGAAACGATAGAGGTGCCATGGAGAATGGGTGGAAGGGAACGGGTGATGCTGGGCGCTAAGGGAGAATGGGAGCCAGGGATCACCCTTCAACAGGGGACTTGGATGTACTATCAGAGACAAAGTACCCAGGATTCCAAGATGTGACTGTGCAAACATATCTTATGTTTATCTGTTGACTTTGGGTCCATGCTGGGGCCAAAACTCAGGATATTTGTTTAGTTTTTGTTTTTAATTCTGTGACTTTGTTTTTGATTTTTCCTTTGGTTAGTGGAATCATGTGAGTTTCAGCCTTCATTCCCATGTTTCTATTTTTGTTTTTAGTTATGTTCTTTTATTTTCTCCATAGTGTCCCAAAGTTTACTCAAGACTACCCAGGAGCCTCTTCCCCAAGATCCTGTTAAACGTACGTTGTAATTCACTGGAGGGGAAGGAGGGGAGGAGTACATTGCATGGCTGGTTTTAAGTCCAGTATCGTCACCTTCTTTGCATGGTTCTGTGTTTCTTGAACACCTTCCTGTCTTTGAGTAAGATGTCTATTTCCATTGCCTTGCTTGAAATGATGTCTGATTTTGCCAGATAACTTCAGCTGTGCGGCTAAGGGCATTGACTAAGCTGCTTCTATTTCCGATCAGGTTCCTTTTTAGTTAGTATAGTTCTATAAAATACTGTGTATACAACACTGCTATTGGGTTTTATTTGGCATCACTGTTTTGTTTCTTAAAGCTCACAGGTGCCAATGGTTTAACAAGAAACTATGTTTATAAGTGACTTGTTTCCCAGGAAACAATATGCAATGTGCATGCATTGTACCAACTACAGGTACTAGTGCAAATACCTCACCCCACCCTCCTCTCCCTCTGGTAATCAACAGAAAATTAGCATTTTTCTATATTATCCTGAAAAAAATCTAATCTCAACATTGATTAAAACAATTATCTTTTTCAAAAAAGAAAAAATTATAGTTGAAGAATTATGTAATTTACAAAGGATGTTAGCAGAAAAGTTTTTTACTGGCCTTCATAAAATTCAAATGCACTCAGATTATCTATAACTTTAGGGAGTGTGGTTTTTACTACCACAATAAACGTATTTCCTATTGTGAAAAAGCATCCTTTCTAAGAGTATTGGAAGTGAGTAGACATAGAAAGAGTAGGGGAAAATATAGATATTACATGTAAGATTGATAATACATTGATCTGCGTGGCATTTTCATGGACCATTTATTCTTCTGAGGAACACTGTGGGCATTTTCCTCATTTCCTCTGTGCACATGAGAAAATGAGGCTTTAAGAGTTAGTGACTTTTCCCCAGCCATCAAAATGGCAAGACCAGGTCGAAAGCTAAATGATATTATGGCTGTGCCCCATGCTCCAAATGGCCAACTATTTGGTTCTGACATTGTTTTCTATAGTAGAAAAATAATATTTGAGGTTCAGAAGCACATTTTAAGAATACAGTAGATAGTACAAAGTGGATGGAAAATATTAAAAACGTTTTTCACAAATGCCATGAATATAGCGTGCCTCAATGAATTAAATGTCTTTCAACCCTTTTACAAAACAATTATTTTTACTTTAAGTTTTATTTTATATTACTTTAGCATACAAAATAATTTTATTATTTCCCCACTTTCTTTAGGTAATGGAAATGAACATTATTACTTGATAAATTTATTTTCTTGAAGTACTTGTGTCCTCAGCTCTTCCAAACAGACACTGAAACGTTTTTTTATAATGTTCTCTGTCCCAGTAACTTTCTCCATCTACCTGTAGTGTGTTTGAGATCCTGACTCTTTTCCATTCTAGGAGGGTGAAGTGTGATTTTTGCCGTTATATTTTCTTAATCTACCTACAGAGGCCAGTCAGTCACAGCAAGTGAAGGGTTTTGCAGTGTTAGTATAAACAGACTGGGGAAAGCATATAATTTCTAGTTATTTATAGCCTGCACAGCTATACTATTTTATTTATAGCAAAGCTGCACATTTGAATTGAAAAAGTCATGGTCATCTGGAGGTCAAATGCAGACAGCAGACTGGAGTTGGAGAAAATTAGCCAGAACTAGAAAGGTGGACAAGCCCCTTTGATTTGGGCTTGCACTTGGCTCCTTCCCCAACCAGGAGCTCCGTAACCAACCTACTTGGAGGGTATCTCTTTTCACGAAGGTGGTTGGATTTATGGGTTTCTCAGTCTGAGTTGCTGTTAGTCAAATAATAAATGTGAAATGAGATAGAAAAGGCTCTCCAGTTAAACCGATATAAGATTGCACATATTAGGGAAAATGTGTGATGGTCTGCGTTATAAATACAGTAATTTCCCTGTCAGGACTTATTATAATTAGGTATTTCTACATTTTAAATCTTTGTCATAGAAAACAATTTTGAACAGAGCAATGTTAAGGGACACTGGATTTGGGGCTTTGTCATAGGGAAGAATCTAAATTACTGATAGAAAGTGTAGAGGTGTGAGGCTAAGAGCTTTCATTTTACTCATATACTGCATATGCATTTGGATCCTTTTAAAAGCTCCTTCCCCACGTGGGAGAAAGAATCTGTGAGACCCGAATTGTGTCTGACATTACTTTTGTGACTGCCCGTTTGGGTTTAGGACAATGCAAAAGTTTCACCTTCAACCTGCCCAGTGCAATGTATGTGAACAGTAGCCCTACTACATCAATATTTATGAATTAGGTATGATCTTCTGCTTGTAGTATTCTTTCACAAACTGACTCCTTAATGGCATTTAATCTCACAAAGGGCATCAGGCCAATTTTTAGTCAGCTGACCACACCAAGGGGCCTGACTAAAGAGAATGACAGATGACCCATGTTGCTTCTTTCCTTGCGGTGAGTTGTGGTAGAAACAACACCTAAAGCAAGGTCTCAGCCTCAACCCTCTTGACACTTTGGGTTGGATAATTCTGTGTTGTGGGTGCATGGAGGATGTTGAGCAGCATCCTGGCCTCTATCGATGAGATGCCAGTAACACCGTCCGAGCTGCGATAACTAAAAATATCTCTAGACTTTGCGACATGTGCCCTTAGGGGTGGGGGTTGAAATCACCCCCAGTTGAGACCCTCTGCTGAGGCTGGTAGTGTGCCCACACCTGATTCAGAGATATGACAAGGCTGATGTAAATATGTGCGTTTTCCGTACACTTGAAGGCACGTTGAAGTGTTAGAATGTCAGGAGCCTCCAGTTCTCAATAGATGTTTATGGAATTGAATTTGTGAGACCGCTATCATAGCTCTCAGTATTTGTAAGTTAAGGTAGAAGTTTCGTGTCTTCCTTGTTTCACAGAATCCCTGCATGTGCTAGAGGACGACGTCTGTAGCGATGTCACGTAGCCTTGTTATTTGCATGTTCATGGCCATAGGGTCTCTGTACAGGTGCAGATCTGGCCTCCTGCGGGACTGGGGAAGGGGAAACAAATGGCCCAGATAGAATAGACTAGTCCTCTTCCAGAGAACATATCAAATCCGGCCAAACCACCACCCCAGATTCTAAGGTTGTTGCCTCAGAAGCTCACAATTTGCAAACTGTAGATAACGCACTGCGTGGCCTTCGAATGGAATGTGCCACCCTAGCAGTTGTCCTGTCATAACGCCAGGGCCATTTAGTCTTTGGCCAGACTTGAACCATTGTGCTTCACCGCGACGTGCTTGTTCTTCCGATTGCAAAACAGCAACTGTTAGTTTCTGTTACCACATTCCCTAATTCTAACGGAACTGTGACATTTTCATAAAACTGCCAAGCATTATTAAAAACAATTACTAGCATTAAAAGACGTGGCGGTGCATTAAATTATATGTCACATCAGTGCCAATAACACCTATTAGATTAATGAGTATGAGAAGCTACATCTTTGGTATCCAGAAATGATCGGTATCAAAAGAACGGCCCTTTCCTCTGAGCTACCATGATGAGAAACCCTAACGTTGGAAATAATTGATTTGCTCTGCAAACCAGCATTTAAAAAGAAGAGAAACAAAAAGCTCATTTACTCAGAACAGTAAAAAAAAAAAAAAAAAAAAGTAAAAAGTTCATCATATATGTGCTCTATTCTTTAGCTATTTGCAGAGAAGAGTAAGCAGTTTAATAAAATGTTGGCAAAATTTTTCTCTAAAGGGCCAGAGAGTCAATATTTTAGTCTTTTGTGGGCCATATGGTCTCTGTTACAAGTGCTCAACTCAGTAGTTGTAGCGTGAAAGCAGCCACAGACAAAGGCTAAATGAATAGCTACGGCTGTGTCCAATAAAACAGTACTCAGAAAGAGATCAGCAGGCCAACCTCTGGTTTACTAAAGCTGCTACTTTTGAGCCCAGGATGTGCTGGTGATGAGTTTGGTGGTGTAAGGGACGCCGACCAAGTAAACCAAATACCCCGTTTTAATAATGTGACAGTGTCATTGGTGCCATGAGACCCAAGTATGTGATGGGATTAAATAACAATATAAAGTGAAATATACATGAGTAGGGAGTGCTTGCTGTGGAAGGCTGGAATCAAACGAAACTGGCTTCACCCTTTAAGACCTCCACAGAGGTTAGCAGTTCCACTGGCTTTTCCTACTGTGGTTTCTAGGAAAGTGGACAATATTGAGGATTCTGACTTTTTGAACTCATCTGTTGAGTGTTGAGCAACCGTGACAGGTCACCCCTTTACGATCTGCCGTAATGAAGTTGAAAATTGCTTCCAACAAATTGATGAAAAAGCAGTAGCCGGGGGTTAAGAAAGTCTAGATGCCAGTTATTATCACTGTGGCTTCATAGATACAGTCTAGATTCAGACTTCAGGGCTCTTTTCCATTTTGGTGCACTGTGTTAAGTAGGATGTAGATATTAATAAAAATAGCACCGGCATTCATCCTTTCACGCTGCTTTCACATAGTTGACAAAATTCCCACGTCAGTCTGTGTCCATAAGACATAAAAAAGAAATGTAGCTTGGCTATCGTAAACACGGCATAGATTACGTTTTTATTATCTTGTGTCCACATGATGCATTGATGGTCTGCCAACCATGATCGCACAGACTAGAAAATAATGATACAAAGGCATATCGGGGAAAGAGCCTCGTTCTCTTCTTTTCTTTTCTTTTCTTTTCTTTTCTTTTTTTTTTTAGAGAGTGTCCACCACATTTGAGGATCACAAACTATTTTCGTGTTATAAATGCTTCCTCCAACTCAGACTGGGAGGCGGCGATAGGTATTTGAGTTCCGCCTGCGTTGGGGATTGTAGCTGTTTTGGAATTAGAGAAAGGGAGCCCTTTTTTAAAAAAAAGAAAGTTGAGGTGGCAGTCTGCAAAGCTCTGCCGTGCTTTCAGATTACATTTTCACGTAAAATCGTTCTCTACAGGTTTACATTTCACCTCCATATAAATTATCCCCATTGCCCCCTCTCATATAAATCACAGCCATTTCAACTGACAGAACTGCCAGCTCTGTATGAAATAGCATTTTCGGTGATAAGGCAATGACTTATATGGGTCTTCATTTACTTTCACTTTCTATTGTCAATGCTATCGAGGTAATACATTGCCTCTCCGCCAGCAAAAGGAAACTAATCAAATTTCCCTGCTAGCGTCTAATGTTAGTACATTGACTAGATGCCATTATGGGCCTCTGTTTAAGGGGATATTGGCCTTGTGCCCTGGTGTGGGTGGTCACAGCTTGAGGGTGGGATTATCCCTCTTTTTGTATCCTGAGCCTATGATGACTATACATTTATGTGTCACCCTAGAGATTGAGGAAACACACAAATATCAGAATGATTGGGGCAATTTTTCATGATGTTGCTAGTTTTGGACTCCATATTCTTGCTGTCTTGAGTATGATTATGAAACAAAGTACAATGCAGTGATTACAAAATCAGAACTAAAATGAGTATTTGAGTGGTTGAGCATCGACCTATGAACCAGAAGGTCGTTCAATTCCCTGTCAGGGCACATGCCGGGCTTTTGGGCTTGATCCCCAGTAGGGGGACGTGCAGGAGGCAGCCGATCGATAATTCTCTCTTATCATTGATGTTTCTCTCTCTTATCTTTCCTCTCTGAAGTCAATAAAAACATATTTCTAAGAAAGAAAAATAAATAAATGAGTATTTGGTGCGTGGAAACTGAAATTCGATGATGTGTCTGACACAGAAGTCCTACAAACAGACAAGGAGGGCGATCCCTACTGCGTTCTGCAGACACCCATTTTCACCTTGTTTTGGAGTAACCCTTCCTTACAATTAAAGTTTTCTCAGGGGAGACTCAGGGACGGAAATGTTTCCTTGGCATTTATGTCCCCAATGATGACGGTGTGTTTTGTGGCAGGCACATTGGGTACAGCGCCAGGCTTCATTAATAAACTGAAAGCAAACCTGCTCCTCCTCAGCTCCCCCCTCCCCCCAAAAAAGAGCTCTGCAGGTCCTCAGGGGAGATAGCAGTGTGAGGTGGAAGTGTTGTGACAAGCCTTGGTGCATCATTTGTAAAACTGAAATGAACCCTCACCCACAGCTGAAAGCAGTATCTCCCTCAGCACCTGGTTACCTATGGTTTAACAGTGCTGCGTGGTGAGAGAAGTGAATCCGATCCTTGTCATCTGTGTGTGTTGGGGGTGGGGGTGGAGGGAGGGACCTGCAATGAGACGCTCACCACCTCACCCCGCCCCCACTTTTCCAAGCCACCCTCCTTTTTGTCTTTTACTCTTTAAAGATCTTCCTGCTGCTTAGTCCCTTAGCAGAGTGATCCTTTAAATATGTTTTTTGTTTTGTTTTTTAGAGAGAGAGGAGGAGAGAGGGAGAGAGGGATGGAAACATCAATGACACATCAATCAGCTGCCTCCTGCACACCCCCTACTGGGGATCAAGCCCACAGTCAGGCATGTGCCCTGACCAGGAGTTAAACTGGGGACCTCTTGGTTCATGGGTCGATGCTCAACCACTGAGCCACACCGGCTGGGCCAGAGGGATCCTTTAAAACACATCACATCACATTTTCCCTCCTTGAAACAACCCATGTTGGCTCTTGTCCCCGGTTTCTATTCTGCCTCTCTCACTACTCTCTCTCTCTCCAGCTCGTGCCACACTGACCCTGCTGGCCCTGGAATTTTCCAGGCACTCTCACCTCTTAGGGCCTTTGTGCCAGATCCTTCACCTGCCTGCCCTGTTCTTGCAGCAGGTGCCTGAAGGGTGGGGGGTTGGCTTCTTTTACAAACGTCATCTTCTCAGTTAGCCCAGCCTGGCCACCTCCTTACTGCTGTGGTCTCTTCCCTCCCCCACCCCCTTCTCCACCTCTAATTATCTTTCTCTCCATAATGCAAATCACATTTTAACAATGTGAATTACTATTTTTTGAGGTGATTGTTTCTCTCACTAGATTCTAGTGACTAGAACATAATTCCACAAGGACAAGGGTCTTTGTTTGTTGGTCTCTCCCATCTACCTGCCTCACATAAAGTAGAAGCCGTAATGTTACCTGGAGGAATAAAGGAATGAGCAAGCACTCCCCAGGCAGCATAGTCAACATCCTGGCTACTGTCTCAGCTTCTCAGATAACCTCCGACCTCCCAGGGTTGCAAAAAGAAAAAAGGTTGAGGCTTAGATCAAAAGCCTTTCTCATTCACAATTCCACTGGGATTTGGAATGACCTTGAGGCAGTAACGTGCTGGGAGCTGGAACTGCTTTTCTGTTGTATTTTTTTCATGTGGTATTACGTATAGACACCCATGCTCCAGGTGTATACCCTGCATGTTCTGCCAGGCTGCTAAGAGACTAAGAAAATTGATATGAAGGTCACCTGAAAGTGAAAATCACACGCATATGATGGTGGGAGTGCTGCTGAGGATTTGGCAGCTAGAGGTCTCAACCTAGAAAATGCTTAACACGGAGTTTCAAGTCGAGTTTTCTTTGGAAAGGTGACTCGACCCAGCGAGCTTGCTTGCAGAAGTTATGAATGAGCATGTTTGAGCAGGGGCTGGAGGCTGGAAGATTGTTCACATTCAAGGTCTATGGGATCTTTCACTTGCCCCCTGTTCCAGAATCCTGCTGCTGAATGCTTGTTAGAGGTCATTTACCAGGAAGCATGGGGGGGGGGGGGGGGAGCTGACAGATGTCATAACAAAGTGTATTTTGGGCCAATTCATATTATTCTTTAACCTAAACAAACCCTTTCCAGTACCCTCGGTAAGTCAATGGATTAGCCCTTTACGACTCTAAATATTAACTTTAGAGCCTTTCATGGTTTTCCTAATCCTAAATTCAGACTTATTTGTGTGTGTTTGGGGATGTGAGTGAGTGTGTCAAATGATAGTATTTCCCCTCTGTGCAATATATGTAGCAGGGTAATTTTTTCTTCTCCCCACATATTAAGTGAGAACATGTGTCGAGTGTCTGGCACAGTATTCACTAATGAATGGAGGCTTTATGATCTGGCCAACGTGGAAATCTGGCCCAAATCACAGTACCTAGGGGAACCTCAGAGGTGTCTGGACAGTACAAACCGCTTTGTGGAAGTTGAAAAAGCAACACAAAAATATGCCCTCCTAAAGCCCATTTGTTTTCCCTTCCTACGTGGTTCAAGCGACCAAAGGAAGCACCTTGAAAGGGTGGGGACATGAGGCACAGGTGTTCCAGCTCCTGTCACCACCCCGGGTGTGCTGTCTCTGGTCCACCATGGACTTCACACGGTGGCAGCCAGTCCCGGTATGACAATGTCTTTTGAACGTAGGAATATTCGAGAAACAGAAGATGAGCTGAGCTCTCGGCGCAAACTCCTCCTTAAAATGTTCTCTCCTTGCCCCTCAGCAGCTGCAGGGTAGTGGTAATGAAATACTAAATTCCTTTTGAAATATCAAGAGGCGTCATCCTTCTTCAGTCCTTGGCTGGGTAGGGATCTGGTTGGCTGGCTGCCGTGAATACAGGAGAACTTCACTCACACTAGCTGAGATGCGTGGTTAGCATCAGTGGCTTACCCGTTTGAATTAAGGATTAAAAGAGAGACTGCTTTCCTTTAAAGTCCTCAGCTGAAGGGACAGAGGTCATTACCAAGGATTTACCGAAAGAGACGTATTTCTTGATCAAATGGAATAAATACGTAGCGCAGGCTTTGTGTTTATTTCCATGTGCTTAAAAAAGGTTTAATACTTGAAATATTTGTAATTTTGTTCAATGTACTGCACATGCTCATTCTTTATAAATTTTTTATTCTTACTATTATAAAGTTGTAGTTCAACTAACACAAGAGTTGGAGAACTTTTCTACGCATATGGTAACTATTATAATTCCACTTTTCCAAAGAGGGTGCCGTGGATGGTTGACACACAGCCTATGGCTATCCTGATCAGGGACTATGACTCCCAAACATTTTTATTTATTCAAAATGTAAAATGTGACTTGCCTAAATTTGTCATTCTGCCATAGTGTAGTGTGCCAAAAGAACTTGAACTTGTTCTCATTTGTGCAAGTGGAAAGGTCTTTTTTTTTATTTCAAAAATGCCTTTATTGACTTTTTGAGGCTTTTTTTTTTAAATAATGTTTAAAATATTTTCTCACAAAAGATGGCTTGTAATCTAGCTATCTAAAATATACAGTTGTGGGATTTGCCTTTGCTCTGAGGTGCAATTATTCTACAATGGGCTAATTTTGAGATGTCTTCGGGTTTTGTGGGGATCTTAATGGATACCATTGTTTACTTTCAAGGTTACAAAAGTTAATTTCGCTAAGCATAGGAATTTAGGACAACATGTCTGTGTTAAACACCAACTGTTTTGCTCTATGCCTGTTGTTTTGCAAAGAATGTGAAACATAATACTTATAATCACAAAACGGACAATTTTCAAGATTTTCCTTCACCTGAGTCTTGGGAGGGGTGACACACATCTTGCTGTGCTGGGGAGTGTCTCATGGTATTTTCTTCAGCAGCATTAACCTCGTGTGTGTGCTTCTGTACTAAACTCTTTGTTCTGGAATAATGGAAAATAGGGCTTTCTTTGAAACGATCGGATATTCTGCTTCTCTTCTCAAACCTCCTTCCCTTCCATTTGCAGTTCCTACCACCGCAGCCAGCACCCCTGACGCTGTGGACAAGTACCTGGAGACGCCTGGAGATGAGAATGAACACGCCCACTTCCAGAAAGCCAAAGAGAGGCTGGAGGCCAAGCACCGAGAGAGGATGTCCCAGGTAATGTGACTCTTTTCGTGCTTCAGCCCTACAATTCTGAGAAATCTGGTCTGGCCTCTGCCTCAGAATCTGCACTGGGGCTCAGTGACCAATAAATATTTAGGGGTGGGTAGGAGTCTTTAATTTAATCCAGATTCTTAAAGATTTAAAGTCTTAATTTTCAATGTTTTCTATAAGGTATTGATTTGGAGAGGAGGGTTTTATCCTCCTGATCATTTCACCTAGTAAAGACCCAGGTATAGTAAGTATCATAGGATTGTGTAAGCAGAAATTCAATATGTCTACTACATTCTCGATGGTTTTATTACTCCGTGTATATAGAGTACCTGTGACCATCATGTTGTAAATTAAAATCCCTTAAAACATTCTTTAGTTAGTGTTGAAGAATATTTTGTATCAAATACCTGATGATTATATCATTGGACCAATCATTACTTACAAAGCTCATTCATAAGACCTTAAAAACTTAAAACTAAAGTGAAGCATACTAACTATTTCATCTAGTCCCACATATATATTTTTAAGATCAACATAGGTTATTAGTAAACTATCGTAGACATGCCTTTTTATTTTCTGTCTTTTCCAATGATTTGATATCTGGGACCTAACTAACCCTGGGGAGACTGCCCCTCCCAGGGCGAGCCAATTCTTAGAGGTAGCAAATGACTGGCCTGCAGACACATCTTTCCCGGGCAAACCAGCCACTCAAAATCCAAACTAGTCCATCCTAAGTCCACTTAGCCACTTTACCCTGCCTCCCTCATTCCTTCCCTCCCGAACCACATAAAGGTTCTTATCCGCGTTTCCTTCTCACTCTCTGCCTCCGGACCGACTCTGGTGCTTTCCCATGTGCCACATTGAAAACTGAGCAAGAAACTATCTTCTCACTGGTAGTCGTCTCCCGATGGGTTGGCCTCGCCATACCTGAATCACAATAGAACCTACATTGTAAAACATAGAACTGCTAATGTATCTGGAAAGGCACAACACAATCCCTTTTTTTTAAGAGAGTGACCGCAATACCTGAACTACTTAGGATAATAACATTGCGGGTGGTGGGGCGGGGGGTGAGGGTGCATAATCGCAATACTTGGGCTCTGGAATACAATGCAGTTCTTAATGAAAACTCAAATGCGAGTGGAACTACAAAGCTAGCTATACTGGAATAGTGATGTTTTATCTGAAACCAGTTCTTTTGAAAAATGGGATCTTTCTTTAGGAAAGACACAAGTTGATCAGTAATCTCTGTTACAAAAGCAAGGATGACGATGCGTAGTACTTAGAGCCGCTGAGCTGATGTCCCTTAAAGCTAAACTCTCTCACTTCTTGTTTATGAAGCTTCCAGGGGCTTTCCACTGCCCTCAAAAGCCACATCTGGGACAAAAGAAAAGAAAAAGAACAAGGATAAATACTGAATGCTCAGCTTGGCCTTTCCAGTGCCTGTTCTCACACCCCAACCCCCTGCTCCCAACTCCAGACTTCCTAATTTTTCTTCCGCCCCCAACTGCTACCATCGTCATACAGGCAGCAGGAAACTGTTGTTGGCCTTGCTCTGCATGTGCTCAGCTCATCTTGGCCTTCCCGTCGCTCTCTGCACTCACTTCCTCTGAAAACGCCCTTCTACTGGTCCTCACAGTATAAGTCTCACCCATTCCTTACACCCCACGTAATCCTCGCAATGGGACCAGCAGTCATTGCTCTTACTTTGTATTCAGCTCGACATAGTTGATCCCCAATTTTATTAGTGATTATTTTATATACATACGTGTGTGTGTGTCTTATCTCTCCAGCTGGATTGTAAACGTTTAGTCCCTATAAGTTTATGTCACCTTACTAACCTCGTGTTTCTTTTCTTGCTTTTTTTTCTAATACAAATCCTGAGTTATTTTCCCCAATGTATCTTGATCATTTTGAGCCTATTAAGAGAATTGATTTCAAATGCTCCCCAATTTTTAGATATTATCAATCTCTCCCAGACTATGAACTTCATTTTGTTTCAGCACATCTATTTAACACATGACTTAGTTGGTCTACGTTTTAATAGATTTTCTTCATCTTTTAGCCATTAGCTATACCTGAGATAATGTGAGAGATGTTATCCTACAGCAGAGAATGCAGCCAGCCAGATCCAGCTAGTCACAGGAATGTGATATGCCTGAGATCAACATTTATCTTTGTGATCTGTGCCACTGAATTCTGGGGACAGTTTGACTCTGAGCTTGCCTGCCTCTTAAATCTCTTGGTATTAGTTGTCATTTCTCTGCATGAAACTGCCAGTATTTGAAGATCCATAAATCCAGATGAAGCTAGTACTTTTCCCATGCAGTGGGAAATTGCTTCATAAGAAGATTGGCCACAGCCTCAAAGGCTGGATCCTGAACATTTCTTATTTTTTAAAAAGTAGTTCTTTAAATTAATTCTTCTTGTAGTTTATGTTGTTTTCTTACAGATACAGAGAATTTGGGTAATTTTTGGTATTTCAGTTTTTTGTTGTGGTTCATGATAACTCTTAATTTGTAGATTTCTGTTGCCATATGTTATGAATAGAATCTATCAACTATAAGCTGCTGAACGGCTTATAAGTACTTTTATTACTTATGAATTTATCAGTGTCAATGTATCCTTAAAATGAAGTTCTTTAAAATGAAAGTTGACCTTTCTCTAAATGTATTATTTTTAAGATAAGCATCATCATCTAGGAATGACCCTTCCTCATGTCACCAAATTTAAATAAAATGAGCTCATCTGCTAGAATTGCCATTTTAGAACATTGCCTGTAGGGCCACAGGGGACAAAAGCATGATATTTAGAGCCACACAGATCTTGGTTTATATCCTTCCTTTTCCTTTTTTCCCTGCATAACCTTGAGTGGGTAACTTAACCTGTTTCAAAAATAAGGGTGGCCACGCCTAATCTCACAGGCTGTTGTGAGGAATCAATTAAATGACATAGATTTTGTAAAGCACTAAGTACTGGATCTGATATTTAGCAGGTCAGCAGTAATGTTATAGTAGTAGACCTAGTGTGATGTTATAGGTGAATTGTTTTCTTTCCGAGGGTGTAGGATATAATTAAATTTATCTGAAAATCAAAATTTTATTTCTCTAGAAATGCTTATTTTCAATTTATTAGCTAAATAAATCTCCTTAATTATTTCATGATTTCTTTGCTCGAAATGAAAGTTCTGAATATACAAGGTGAGATTGTGCAAATTGAATTTAGGAAATAAGTTTCTCACCTTCCAGTGAAACATTTGACTTCTCTAACTAATTTTGAGATTCCTGCCTGAAGAATTCATGGACGAGTACCGCCACTGAGAACATTCTTGAAGCAGGAAATTGAAATATTTGCAAAGCAAGGCTTATCTCATCCATAAAAGCAAAAGTAGTCTTTCCTAGCCCCTCCCCGCAGGTGCCCTTCATTAACTCTTGGAGACACCAAAGCATCTGGGACAATATGTTTCTGTTCTTCCGTGTTCTGTTCTTTTTCATAGCAATGGATCATTTTCCCCAATTTTGCTGCGAACTCTTGAGGTCATTTTTAATATGCTTGTCAAGTGTAGTAGAGCATACATCCCATAATTTCGTGAAAACAACATGGAGGCACTTGTCTTGTATCTTATACAACAAATGCTAATACACAATAAGTATCTAATTAAAAACTCACTTGGTGATTTGATGTGGTGTTACCTCATAGTTATTTATTCCAAACCTCCCCTTTTTTTGTGATCCTGAAGGTCATCGGAAAAATCAATTCCTTAGGGATAAATACCTATAAATAAAGAAATCAAGTTGTCTCCTGGTTTGGAAGTCCACAGAGTTTGCCAGTAAACATCTGTTAACAAACCAGAATTTTGCTTTCTTGAACTTTCTGTTCTTCGTTTTACTTAGCTCAGTTAGGAGTTGCACTTTAAAACAAAACAAAACAAAAACCCAAAACACCACGCCAATGGACAGCAAGTAGTTCGCTTGAAAAGGAAAAAGCAGCCGTAGGTGGTAAGAATCTCAACCTGTTTTCTTCCAACAATATGCACAGCTGCAGACTTGTGCTGCATTCAGATCAGTGAGTGAACTTATCTCAGGGAAATCCTAGGTGAACATCAAGGATGAGAGGAGACTTTGTTTTTCTACAAAACAGATGAGCCTGGTCATTAAATTAGCATTACTTGCCAAGAATACTGTTTGCTGCATTCAGAGCATTATAATGTGTACTTCTGAGAATTTCTAGAGGGATCTAGGGCTGTTTATAGTGTGGGCTGGCAAGCAAAGGGCCCTAATTACCCTGGGTTGGATCTCAGGGTTTCTGACAACAGAAGTGTTTTTCCTAAAGTCTTTTCCTCCCTCCAATATGTACTACGTTTTTGGTGCTGTGTTCACAGTATGTCTACACATGCATCAAATGTTATATGTTCTTCCCTCCCACACACACATCTACTGTTTGAAATTTTGTAACTTGCTTTCCCAAAAGACTAAAACCAATGTGTTCGATTTAATGTTAGAAAGCACTGTTCAGGAAATAGATGCCTTTTATGAATCGTCGACATTTGTGCACATCAAGTAAAATGACCTTCAGCATTTTCTCGGGAAAAGAAAAAAAAGACCACCTTTGTTTCAAAGGGCCATATTGCTGCAGTAAATTTGAATATTTATGCTCATTGTACTAACAGGATAGATTTACATCTTAGTTGGAGGTCAAATATTACTGAGGTAAAACTGGAATGTGGTAATTATGTACAATGTCAAATGTAGGAGAAAAACATAATCTATCTCATTAAATCTGTCTTTGACAAAAGAACTGACTTTAAATTTAAATGCTTCCTTGTTTTGTAGGTCATGAGAGAATGGGAAGAGGCAGAACATCAAGCAAAGAACTTGCCTAAAGCTGATAAGAAAGCAGTTATCCAGGTAAAACCTGAGCCCATTCTCATAAGCGGTGCATACCAGCAACCCCCTCCCCCATTCATGTTTCCTATCGTCTGCTGGAACCTCATTTGTGATTGTTCATATTCTCATCAACTTGGATTACTGCTCATCATTGTCTAGTAATTGAGTTGCTTAAACTCTGCCTTATATTTGCTCCCAATTAGCTCAAGTTATAATTCATTTCCATAAAACTCACATTGTTATTTGCAGTCTACTTTTTAATCAATAATATATCTTTTGGGCTGCCAAAATCTTCCGCTGCTTCTTCCCCTGGCAAAAAATAAAAAATATGTAATTAGAATTTTTAACTGCAGCCCCTCTCAAAATTACCTTAAGTAAATGAGAGATTATCATGGTCATTTCCTTAAATTAAAATACTCTAAGAGAGGAATATTTTTTTAATATGCAATGTGATGTAGAGTTTCAAGAATACATAAACTTATCCTACATTTTCATTAGTCGAATCAGTCTTCAGGGGCCACGTAAAATAATGATTTATAATGAGAAGTGTAAGTTGGGAATGATTGTGAAATCTTTGAATGAAGTGAAATTTGATGTCCGTTTAAACAAATTTCAAACTTGCTGCCCCATGCAACTTGTTCAGTTCCCGATTGACATGTGCATGTGTTTGGGCGACAGCACTTCCAGGAGAAGGTGGAGTCTCTGGAGCAGGAAGCCGCCAACGAGAGGCAGCAGTTGGTGGAGACGCACATGGCCAGAGTGGAAGCCATGCTCAACGACCGCCGCCGCCTGGCCCTGGAGAACTACATCACCGCGCTGCAGGCCGTCCCCCCTCGGGTAGGTCCCCCTCCCAGCAGGCAGAGGGCCTCCAGCTCTGGGCACGCAAGGCCACGAGAAAGAGGTCTGGAGAAATGCCATGAGCACCACTGGTTAGAGGTTTGCCCTGAGTTCATTCATTCCATGTTGAAGGTTAAAGGGTCACAGGGCAGCTGCCTCTGCAGGGCTGTCAGCACCGCAGACACGTTTTCCCACAGACAGGCAGGCAAGCCTCCCAGGGGCTCAGACTGAACGGCCTGGCTTGAGTTGACACCCCAGGCATGGTGACCTCTCATGGTAGAGATGCAATCGGGGAACCAGAAACCTAGCCTAGCCCCTCATCAGATGTGATGTCACTGAGGTCAAGAAAAGTTGACATCTGGCCGAGTTATAAGATTTTTAGCGGAAGAAGAGAAACCAGAACTAGAATTTCCTGCTCAGCGCAGCGCCCATATTCCCTAGTCCATCATGAGGTCAGCAGCAAGGAGCCTGATGTGTGGTTTTCAGTGATAGATGCCCATAGAGGCTGACCAAGCGATGCAAGTATAGATTTCCTCGCTGAAGGTTTGTGGGAGAGGTTACTCCGGGCGTAGGAATATTCTGAACATGAGTGTGTGTACACTAGGTCTACCCATACTACTCATGAGTAAGTGAAGGATGCTGAAATCTCCAACTGGAACTGTGGGTTGGTCTGTTTTCCATGTGATGCTGTCAGGTTCTGCTTTGTGTATTTTGGGCTCTGTTTTTAGCTACATAAACGTGCAGGGTTGGGTGTTCTTTCACCCCATTATTATTATTATCAAACACCTTCTTTATGCCGAGTACTATGTTTTGCTCTGAAATGATTATGTCTGGTATTAATTGAGCTACACCAGCTTTTTATTTATCCTATCTGTTCTTTGTTTCCTATTTTTTTTCTTTTTTGCCACCTTTTGGACTAATTGAATTTTTTTAAATAATTCTATTGTATGCCCTTGGTTGCCTTTTTAGCCATAACTATTTTGTTATTTTAGTGTTTGCTGTAGGGCCTGTAGAAAATATTTTGAACTTTTCACAGTGATACACCACTTCATGTATATTACAAGAACCTTACATTATGTCTTTACAAAATGTCTTTACCATTTTCCATTTCCCCATTTCCTATCTTTGAGCTGTTGTCTTTACCTTACAAAATGTCTTTACCATTTTCCGTTCCCCATTTCCTATCTTTGAGCTGTTGTCATCACACTTTTTTCATATTATTATTTTTCTTTAAATAGTCAGTTATCTTTTAAAGAGTTTTAAATAAGAAGAAAAGTATTTATTTATCTATATAGTTATTTATCTATATATGTTTCTGGTGCTCTTCATTCCTATGTAGATCCATATGGAATCATTTTCCTTCTACCTGAATGACGTCCTTTAAAATTTATTTTAATTCAGGTAGATTGGTGAAGAATTGTTTTGCTTTAGTTGTCTAAAAAGTATATTTATTTCACCTTTATTTTTTAAAGACATTTTTACTGGAGATAGAATTCTAGGATGGAGTTTTTGTTTGTTTTTTAAGTACCTTAATGATGATGCTCCATTGTTACTCACTTGTGCTATTTCCAAAGAATACTGGTGTTATCCTTTTCTTTTTTTGTCTCTGTATGTAATATAACTTTTTATCTTGCTACTTTTAAGATTTTTCTTTATAATAGCTTCGAGCAATTTGATTATGATGTGCCATAGTTAATGTCAATCTGCCATTAATCCCATCTGGCTATTTTTCTCCTTAAACATGGTAGTTTTCATATCTAGAAGTTTAATCTGAGTTTTTGTTTCTTTGTTTTTTTATATCTCCCATATCTTAACTTTTTGAACTTATAGGGTACATTATGGTAACTCATTTAATATCCTTGGTCGCTACTTCTAACATCTGTGTCAGCTTTGGGCTATTTCTGATTAATTTTTCTTTTTATATGTGATATATTTCTGCAGCATTTCATGCCCAATAATTTTTTATTGGTTCTCAGACATTGTGAATTCTACCTTGTTGCGTGCTGGACATTTTTGCATACCTGAAAATCCTTCTGAGTAATCTACCATGTTGAGTTTTCCCACCTGGATAGCACAAGCAGGTATTATTCCTAACCCTGTGTGAACGTCAGGCACCGTTAGCGCTAATCCTTTTGGATGATTTTTGTTCTGTGGCCTCAATTAGTTTCTTTACATGCATGCATTAATCTTAGTCAACTGCATTCTCAAGGGGCGTCATCTACAAATCTCTGGCTTCTCTCTGAGCGACCCCCTCCTCCCCAGTATTCCCTCCTATGACTGCAAGCCGCCTTTGCCTCCCTAGACTCTCACTCCATGTCTTCAACTCTGAGAGTCTGTTAGGCTCTGCTGGGTTCCCAGGCCCGGAATCACAGCCCGGAAGCTCAAGGCAGTAAACTTAGGCATTTGTGGAGCTCACCTCATTTGTTTCCCATTTCTCAGTGTTCACTGTTCTTCATCTGACATTTAATATGTTGTAGAAACATAATTCTATTTTTTTCCCCATTTTTTGGATGTTACAGGTGGCAGGTTAACCTGTTTCCCATTACTTGATCTTGGCCGGAAGTGGCAGTCTATATATGTAACTAAACCAAAAGGCCACTGACTTGCCCCAGTTCTTGTCATCATTTTGGTTTTTCTCTCTGTGGTAAAGCTACAGCAGAGGAAGCTTTGAGGAGCCAGAAAGAGCGCCTGGTGCTCTTCCAGAAAGCAAGATAACATTGATCCTGTCCTACTGATCATGTCCCTGAGATTGAGTGGCTGGCCCAGGGTGACACCACGAGCAGTGGACAGGGTGGAGCTGTGAATCATAGTTGACCACTGTAGTGCTTTCTTCCTAGGCCATGCTTTCTCACTGAACAAAAAGCTTTTGAAAAAGAATATTCACATTAGCATTTTAATTTTCTATGCAGAAGAAAGAAAGAAAAAGAAACAATCTCCGTCCCAGCTGTGCTCTGTAAAATTCTGTTTGTTTCTTTGGAGAAAAAGTTCTGTGGCTGCTCTCTTTTTCTAGGGGACTCAGTTTGAGAGGTGGGACCATCGGGATCCTTTGCCAGAGCAGGACAGGGTGGTGGGTGTTGAGACTAGAACATTAATAGCTGCCATTTAGCGAAGCATTCCAGCTGGAAGTCCCATCTTTGAAGTAAGATCTTTGCAAAATGGTCGTTGATAGAGCTAAAAATAAGACAAGGACTGAATGGAGTCTTTCACGAGTGCACACACTTCAAATCTTTCAGTTCAGCCCATCGGCCATCACAGGAAGGACACAGACAAGAAGAATGTTTGCCAAAGCTTCTGTGCTAGCAAAGGGGATATTTTTACATTGGTCAGAATCCTGCTTGTTCTGGGCCTGGTGATCACCTCACATCGAATTAGATGGCATTTTATTGGAAGTTAAAAACTGGGTTAAGAAGAACTCTTTTACTGTCTTAAAAAATCATATTCTTGTTGCCTGATGTAGGGATTCCTGTTGAGTTCTTACCTGGAAATGCATAAAATTCTCCCATGTACTACCAACTGGCGCCAGGTAGTCACAGGCCTGCAGTCGTGGCATTACCTGACATTTTTGTTGTTACCGTCTTTATCTGAGTGTTCTGTTTAAATTCTAGCATACTACTGGATAAGGCACTTAGCTCTGCACTTTGAAAAATGCGAGAAAATTCTAAATCCCTTCGTGAGGACTTTTATTTATTGCTGTTGAAAGACATAAATCAAAAGCTTGCCGGTTATTACCTGAGGACGGTCACATCTTGCGTTGGAGCCAGAAATAGTTATTTCTGAGATCTTCCTCGTGTGTCTGGAAGATATGAAATACTCAGTAAAAGTTGAATATAAGGATGAATTAGTCTGGTTTTTTTCTGTAGATTCTGTAGCTGGTATTACCTTTAGAATAATTGTCCCTTTTACCCTGACCATCCAGTCCCAAACTTTGCAAACATGGGAACCAGCAACAACATGGGTTTATTTTCCCAGGGCCTTTGAAGCTCAGGTTTAATCCACGCTTTCATCTAGACTTTTAACCCAAGCGTGGAGGTATTGCGTGATGATGTTTCGTTCAGCTAAAGTTCCTTGTTCTATCATGTGTGAGTCCTCAGGCCTGTGTGTGCTTTATGTTCCGAAGTTCCTTTTTAATAAATTACATGCCTACCGACTGATACACTGAAAGGCCAATGCAAAAGTACATGCTTGAATCATATTTAGCATTTATATATTTATATTTCAAATATTATAATAGTTAAACACAGTTTTATTTCCCCAGGAATAAAAGTATAGTGCAGGTGGGTCTTTCCACTTAGAATAAACCCTTCGTGTGTAGAGGGTTAGTGATTTTTCTAAGGACCAGCCCCTCTAAGTTACTCACTTTAATAAAAGTTTCATGGACAATCAAAGAGTTGGGCTTTTTTTCCCCCCAGAAAAGTTAAATCCCCCCCCCCAAAGGTGCATCACACATAGTTCAACTTTGGAGGTCTTCAAGCTGCCAAACCTAAGTACTACTTAAACCTAAATTATTATTTGACAACCAATTCTGCTCTTCTGGTCTCTTACTTCATCACAGGTCATATTCAGCATGTATGGCCTCATGAAATATGAGCTAAACACTATCTGAGCCTTCCTACTTGTAACTGTCAGAGTTCTACTTCATAGAATGAGCGAAGATGATATTGCCTGCCTAGTCAACATCCTCCGAGATCTGAAGAGAAATTAGAATTAAATGGGATCCTGTACAGTGAAACTAAAGGCTGGCTAGGAACTTCTATTGAAAATCAACTTCCCGTTGTAGACTTAGGTCTGCAAAAACTTAGGGGCTCCTTATTAGTAAGAATTGAAATGTGTTAAAGATGAGAGGTGAATAACCAAATCTTGCTTTGTAGTTCTTAGGTTTTTTGAGTCTTTACAGATACTTTGTGTAAATCTTCTGTTAGACAATATCCTAATTATTATTCTTACTCTAATGAATTTTAAGCATTTTCTATGTGAAAGTTGGAAATATTTTTGTGTATGCCTGTCTGTTGGTCTGTGTATCTGTGTGCCCGTAGTGTTGTTTTGTGTTTTCCCAGGTTCTCATGATTGCAGCCATGTCGGCCATACTAAAATTAATTTCATGCTTATAACTGATGCTTCACATTCAAACTCTCATTATTTAATGGAGAAAAAATTTTGGCAGCGTCTTTAGCACCCTTTTCTTTCTCATTTCTGATTAGTTCATCCAAATGTTAAATTTCCCTGAAATTCCTGAAAAACTTCTGTATAGAATTATTTGGTAGAACATTCATGTCATGATTTGTGAAACTTACCATTTAAGGAGCATGGTTTTGACCTTATTTGAGGTTTTGTTTAACATTATTTGATTAATTCTAACAACAGGGCAATAAATATTGAATAAGAAACAATCACCGGAAAAAAGAAAGGATAGCTATTAATGGGTGTGTTGTGACAGGAAAATTAGTGAATGCCTAGGGAGGTTCCAGCTAAATCAGTCCTTAGCCAACATGATTGTTGGTGTAAATATTAAGTTTTGTAAAGCAAAAGTGAAATTGAGGTGCTTATCACTCTTGGTCACAAAAGAAAAAAAAATGAAGCATTTATAGAATATATGTAGATAGCATATATCTCCAAGGTAAATAGGGTACATCTACTCCACAATATAATGGATGGTAAATAAGTTAAAAATTATTTGCTGGGTTCTTAACATATGAAGGCCCTGAGAGAGATGAATACTGAGATGTTTAAGACATTCCACCCTCACACTTTTAATATTTTCAAAATTTTGTCAAGCTGATCAGAATATACTTAAAGGACTGCTGGGTTAGAAATCATCTTTGAGAAATGTAAATAATTATACTATGCCTGATGTTAACGATTCAGTCAGCATTCATTTATTTAAGTTGAGACTTGTAAAAACTGATGAGCAACCAGGGGACTCATTAACTCGAGAGCATTTAAGGACAGACCAGTAACAAACAGGGGGTGGAAGGAAGAACAGGAAAACTGGCGTTTATTGAGCCGAATCCTACAAACTAAGCTGGGCGGTTTGCATGCCATTTCGGTCATGCGTCTCCGTCTTACCGCCTTCCCTTGCTTGAGTCTTTACCAAGTTTAATAGACAGATCTTGCTAAAGACCAGCCGGGCGTTTGTAACCAGAGACCATAGTGGGTTCTGTTTTTAATTGAATTAAGTTAAAAAGAAAATACAGGAGTATGTAAGACAGGCATTCGCTTGAAAGCTGTCCTGAGCCTCTGAGACCCTATTCATCACCCGGATTACCCCCGGAGCAGAGCCCCACAGAGTCCCTGCCTGCAAAGTCGCAATAGCTCTTCACCAGATGCTGTCAGAACACATAGCGCCGGGACGTCATGTTTTGTTCCAGCGAAGGGTTCATGCATATACTTACAGGTTGATCTCTATTTTCATTCCGTCTTTGACATGAAAACTCATTATGAAAACATAAATATTTTGGGGGTTTTTTAGACAAATGCATGGCACATTGGGGTTTTTTTTAATTGATTTCAGAGATAGATAGAAACATCAGTGATGAGAATCACTGATCATCTGCCTCCTGCATGCCCCCTACTGGGGATCGAGCCTGTAACCCGGGCATGTGCCCTGACCGGGAATCCAACTGCAACCTCCTGGTCCATAGGTGGACGCTCAACCACTGAGCCACACCAGCCAGGCCATGGCCCATTACTTAATGATCCATTGTTTACTTAGCTATCCAGCATTACAGATATCCATCCTCTAGAACAGACAGCAACCAGGGACATTCTCCCTTGAAACTTGTACGCTGCACAGGAATTATGCCTGGGTTTCCAAGTTCACTCATTTTGTGAAGTTCAGTTTAAAGACCCCCAGGTAATGTTTGGGTTTTTCTAAGCTTTATCTTGAGGGGTTTTTTATATTACGATTTTTAATATGTCAGGGGTACTGAAGTTAGGTGGAGTACATGGAGAGGGTGAAAGTAAAAATATACATGTGAATATTTTTGAAAATGGTAACCAGTGAGAGGGGGTGTAAAGCAAAAATGCCAAAATCCAAGTTATGCATATGTAAAACTAAAGCATCTTAGTGCAACTCTCTCTGAAGAAATCAAGAATATGTCACAATTGGCATTTGTCAGATGGTCAGACCCATTCGACAACTCTTCACAAAGGTCTGTGGTGCCTTAAAACATCTTTTGTTTACAATCTCTGTGGGCTTTGCCGTCTGGGTCACATTAATAATCCTGTGCATCACTCAGAGCTCTAGCAGGCTTCACTGGCTACATGAGGATTGAAGACATAAGTCCGAATGCTTTCTGGCACTGCTGTGCTCTCACGTCAACTGCTGTAAGCTCTAGATCCAGTGTGTGCTCAAGTTGGTCCAAAAGCACAAATCCCAGGGTTTGAGCAGGTCCTAAATTTCAGTTCTTAAAGCTGTCTTCAGTCCTTTATAGCTGCGGTCTCTGTAGCTGAAGAAAAAACTATTACCTCTTCGCTCGATACTCTGACACCAAATGTGTGGGTTTTTTGTTTTTTTTCTCTCTCACATTAAATGATTGTGCTACTACCCGGAGTTAGCATAGACCCCCACAGGTTTAGGGCTCAGCCCCACACGACTGCCCACCCCCCATTTTGGAAGTCCCAGGTCATCACTTCTGATCTAAAAGCTATAAATCAGGGTTCCCACCCCCCTTCCTTGGATTTGATCATTTACTAGAACAACTCACAGAACTCAGATGACTGCTCCCCTTAACTGTACGTGATTCCTTATAAAGGATGGAACTCAGGAACAGCCAGGTGGAAGAGATGCATGGGCAAGGTGGGTGGGAAGGGGCGCGGAGCTTGCCTTCCCCCTCTGAGCACATCATCCACACTGCACCCCTGCGGATTCACCAACACATACAGGTTTTATAACAAAAGATGCTCCTGTCGCTCAGGAAATGACAGTTTGGGGAACTCTATGTCAAGTTCTGGGGGCAGAGACCAAATATGTATTTCCTATATGTCACAGTAACCAAAATAAATTATGCCTAAGAACTAGCAAAATATTCAGGGGTGGGGGGTGGGGAGGGAGTTATGCAACCTACCAGCTTTGACCAAAGGTCACTGGTGAGTGACAAGGTAAGACCCACCCTTCTGCCCTGACTGGTTTGGCTAAGTGTATAGAGCAGCAGCCTGTGGACTGAAGCAGTGGTTCTCAACCTGTGGGTCGCGACCCCTTTGGCGGTCGAACGACCCTTTCACAGGGGTCGCCTAAAACCATCCTGCATATCAGCTATTTACATTACGATTCATAACAGTAGCAACATTATAGTTATGAAGTAGCAATGAAAATAATTTTATGGCTGGGTCACAACATGAGAACTGTATTTAAAGGGCAAGAAGGTTGAGAACCACTGGACTGAAGGGTCCCAGGTTTGATTCTGCTCAAGGGTATGCATCTTGGATGCAGGCTCAATTCCTATAGGGGGAGTGCAGGAGGCAGCTGATCCATGATTCTCTCTTGTTGATGTTTCTCTCTATCCTCTCCCTTTCTCTCTCTTAAAAAGAAAAACAATTAAACAAAAGAAGAACCACCCTTCTCTCCTACCTTTTATAGTAGACTAGAAACACCTGTGTTTAATTGTCAGGTTTGCCATCTACTATAACCTGTAACTTGGAATAAGTGACTTAATTAAAAGGATTCTCCCTCCTCCATCTGCAAATTGGGGTTCGCTCCTACCCTTTTACAGTTAACATTGTTCTAGCTTCTGTTAGACATAATCAGAAAAACAAAAGGATTAATTGAAGGTTGAGATGAAACTGTAAAGTAGAAAGATATCGTCCTCCCTAGGAAGAGAAAGGATAGACTATATTGTTAGGATAGGATGCATGGAGGCTTTAGTGCCACGTTCCCATGAGGAAGTCATCTGCCTGCCTCCATGGGGACTGGGGAGGGATGGGAGATGGCCTGCGATTTGCCTGGGTGCTGCCATGTTCGGTCACAGCCCAAGGCCAGAGCCAAAAGTAATCTGGATGTGCCAGGAGGGATGGAGCTAATGCCACCATATTCTCACACCTCAGGAAACTGATGGGGGGCAGCGGGACAAGAATCTACTGTCATTTCCTGCATTGCTCTCTTGAGACCTCTGTATTCAGCTTGTCTGAGAATTGTGTTTTGCCTTCTTATACTCATTTTAATAACGACTAAAATTTCAGTGCTTTTCTGGGGGATGTCGGTGAATTTCGCAGGGGACTTTAAAAATTTAGCTCAGCTCCTAGGTTTAAAGATCAACACGGGTGTAGTGCAGAGGTCCCCATGGACATCTCCCTGAATGCTCAGGGAATTTTTTGTGTTGTCTTGGAAGGGGGCTATTTTATTTTTAGGGGGTGCTACTTTGCTTTGTTTTCAGAATTTTGTCATGCAATAGTGAGGGTCCGTGTGAAATGCTAAAAAACAAGAGACCATCACGAGCACAGAGAGACTCAACTCTCTTCGCTGTGTTTTTTCATCGGCACACAAAGCTTTTGTACCTTCTCTCCATATGCTCTAGAAATCCAAGGTGTAGAGCTGTGAAAATCGTGGGCCCGAACCTGCTTTGAAAACAGGAGAGAATTGCTTTTTCGTGGCCGGTGATCCACTCCCCCTTCCCAGGGTTGGGAACCTCTAGGGTGCAATTCAGTGCCTGAGGAGAGGGCTCTTTGATGAACTCCCTTGTGACATGGAACGGCTAGGGTGCTCCCCACACAGTGACTCATGGACTTCCTCCTCCGTGGCAGGATTGCACCCGGGCTTTTAAAGGCTCTTGACAGATCATGTCCTCCCGTTCAGAAGTGGCTTAAGGCACAAGTTTCTTCTGATAAGATGCCAGATTCCTGGATCAAGCATGAAACCACAGAGGAGGGCAATGGAGCTGAATAGTCTTGTTCTGATATCCCGCCCACGTGAACCGCGGAATGAAAGTCTACACATTCCGTCGTGATTGGCGTTGGGTCAGTCAAATGTGCATGCTTAATGCCAAGTCCAGGGAGAACAGATTCATGAAATTGCATTAGAGAACTAAGTGAAAAAGGCAGTACATCTGAAAAGTGGGGAAAATATTTTTTTTTTAAGAAATTGATCTCTCATAGGGAAAGGCCATGAAATTTCCTTCAAAATCACCTACATGAACCTGATAGCAAAATGCAAGCTATAAGGAGATGAGCTATTGACATTGAAATTAGTGAAATTCATCTTCCTGTTGACACTAGTGTGAAGTGCTATGGAGGCTGTTAAGTCTTTTCTGGGGAAATACTGTGCCAGGAACTGTACCAGCAGCCAGAGATAGGTTATATCATTTTTCCAAAATAGGAAAATGGTCCATGTTCCAAAATGTAAATCTTCAGGTTAAGTCTATTTTCAGGTTTACTCTAACCCATTTTAGTATCACCTACTCTTAGTCCTCTAAGAAATTCCTTCCTGGTGGATTTTTCAAAGGCAGTGTGATTGTGAAGGAAATTTAGTGCATACTGTAAAGTGTCACATCAGATGCGAATAGATACTTGGTAATTATGTATAAACATTGTTCAGAAACACTAGTGACAGTAAATATGATTGGATGTAATGAGTCCCCTAAGGCAGATTTTCTTTTTATCCCTGTTTTTTTGCTATGAATTTTAATATTAGCCATTTAATGCCAATAAAACCAGATTTTAGTGTTAATACATAGAATGTTTAAGTGTGAAATAAGGAAAATTTAGCGGAAAAAATGTTATTACTAATTATAGAAGATTTCATGATTTGAAAATGATTGAAATTCTACACATAGAGGTAAAAAATATGTTTCTTAAACTCAATTACTATCAATAGCTACTAAATTCTTAATGCTTGTTTTTCTAATCCTATAGATAATCCTGTCTTAAATATAAGCATTGTGACAACCTAAGTTACTTTAAGAGAATATATTTCTATAAAGATACCAGCCCCACCCCCATCATTTCTGAGTGTTTCTGTGTTTTTAATTAAAATATTAAGAAATTTGTCTTTGTCCTAAAATAGTAAAATAAAATGCCCTAAACAAACGGGATTTCCTGTTATTCTGCAATACATGATACAGTTCTGGAGATAGCTAGTTTTAAGCCTTGGGAATCTGTATTCTGGCTAAAAGTTATAAAGGCAATTATTTCTTTTTTTAACTGAAATGTGCACAAATCAAAGACCCAAGGTAGAGCTCTTTCTGTTTTTATGATCTAGAGAAAATGAAAACATTACAGAGTAGGGAAATGTTATCTGTTTTCCTTAACTAAAAATTGCATTTTTTTTCCTGAGGTGTGGACATAACCGACATTTTATGTGGTGTGATTTTTCTGCCCACTCCAACGTAAGAGCTAATCTGCTTCTTCTATTTTTCATCTCTAAGCATAATTCTTAGAAATGTGCTTGCTTGATTAAATCAACCAAGCAGAGAGCCCTGTAATTCATTTCTCGGGGGACATGGTAATGCCTTCCTGAATTATCTCATGGCCCGAGGCGCAGGCACGAGGAAGAAAGGGCTCATGTGTAGTGGATGCACACACAGTGTGTATGTGAGCTCACATAAACAGATGAGGTCATTGCTTCCTCTGAGGCCGCATTGTTTCTGCAGGAGCTTTGTTCCCTGGGAGGGAGAGCAGAGCCACACGGAGGCCTGGGAGTAGGAAAGCCGGGTGTGCCGCTGTCCCGTCACGCTGAAGGGACTTAGAGGGGGCACATTCGGAATATGTTTCTGAAGCATGTAAGAAGTGTCGGGGTTAAATGAGATAAGCCGTTTGAAACATGTGAGCACGTTCGCCATTTAATTATCCGTCTCAATAAAAGATAAAGAGGGATTTGGAACTGGAATCTGTGACTGTCACAGAAGCCTAACTTTGAACGAATACCTTTCATCATTTCCCAGTAATCCGAAACAGATTAACCTTCCTATCTTGCTCTTTCTCCTCCCCGACGCATTAGCCAACGCATAGTGGAGTGTCAAAAACCAAGGACAGTCATTGTGAGATTGAGCAAGCGAACTCTGGGTGTTTTCCTGCACAATTAAGAGAGAAGATATAAAAAGAGAGAGAGAGAAGATATAAGTGTGTCTCGGAATATTATCTGAGCGCCTACGAACTAGAAATCCAGGCAAGGACTCTTAGAACATACTCTCTTTTCTAACCATTCAGTGATTTCCGTTTCCAAAGCTGGAAGTTACTTTGTAGAATGTCTTTCGCTTGGTGCCTCTTAGAGTTTCCTGGAAAGGCGTGATCACTAGTGATTGGGAGAGTAGGCCACCTGTTCTTGCTCCCCCACTGACTACTCTGCCACTGAGTGTGTAACCCCCTATGGAGCCCTCAGTGCCTTGCTGCCTTCATCCATGAAGCAGGGTGAGCAGCTATCCCTGTCCTACAGTTGATCTGAAGACTTGATGAGTTTCTAAGCATAAAGCACTTAAAACATGGTCTTGTTCCTATTAGCAGTCCATAAGTTTTGAACTATTATTGTTTAGCTGAAAGAAAAGTGAGGAGGTTGGAGGCAAGTAGTGAGTAGAAGAAATAAGTGTGACTTTAGAACCTGCTATGGATTAAGCATTATGCTCAGTAAGCAACACAGAACATGTTTAATACTCGCATACTCTATATGGAAAATGTCCATTGTCTTAATTACACACATGAGCAAATTGAGACTTACGTCATTTTGAGACTCATTCATTTAAAAGTTGATGTTTAACTTAAAATAATTAGCCTGTGGGCATGGGTGTTGTGTGTGGTGGTAGTAGAAGACACAGTGAGACCAGATGTTAGTTTAAAAAAAAAAGTCTCTCTATTCCCTAATTTGAAATTTAACTTAATACAGTAATGCAGGGGTCCTCAAACTTTTTAAACAGGGGGCCCGTTCACTGTCCCTCAGACCGTTGGAAGGCTGGACTATAGTTTAAAAAAAACTATGAACAAATTCCTATGCACACAGCGGCGGCAAAAACACCCGGCGGGCCGGATAAATGTTTTTGGCGGGCCACATGTGGCCCGCAGGCCGTAGTTTGAGGACCCCCTGCAGTAATGCCTCGGCCAATTTGGAGCCATTATATCCTGGCACACACACTTGGTCATGACCATTCTTTCAGGATAAAATGCCTTTCAGAAACATTCATGGTAACCACCTGCAAAAAAGGAAGTTATGATGTAAAATAATCCTTATGTTTGATCGAAGTATTTTTAACATGAGCTCTTTTTAAAAAATTCTTCAAATAGTAAAGCCTTTTCAAGGGAAAGAAAATGAAACAGAGCAACTAAGAAAGAGGGTTAAGGCAGTCAGTTGCGTGAGGAGCAGCGACATCATAGATAAATACAATGAGATGCAACCCTGTCTGTCTCCAACTTTGGACAAATAATTGCAATAGAACTAGAGGGAGTTTTTAGGCCTTGGTTTCAATGACAAGCAAGAATCAAGTGTAATAATATCCTGATTGCCTAATGCTGCATATAAAACATCCCTCAGTGAGCTGTGTACAGGGAACTTAAATGCTCTACAGACCAAAAAATTAGCTTATTTATCATATCTTCTTCCGTCCGTCTCTTCATGCTCTTCATCTTCTTCTTTTCCTCTTTTTTCTTGCTTTTTCAGCCTTGATGACTCCTTTTGTAGCCACATAGCCTAATACAAGAATATATTTTTCATGTTTTTCCTTCAGCTTAGCAGCCTTCTGCACATGGCTTGTCATATGCAGCAGTGTTAGTCCACATCTCTCCCAGTTTCTTTGCAGCATCACCAATATATAGGTTTTCCAAAAAAATGTATACACACTTTGAATAATTATAAAGGCAGTGTTTATTAAAATATATTTCATTTTCAAAATTGAGCTACCAGCTGTTACAGTGTGTGTGTGTGTGTGTGTGTGTGTGTGTGTGTATATATTCATATTCTTGGGACACCTTGTATAAACCAGTATGTTTGAATTGGGGACAATAGAACCATGAAAAGACTTAAGGAGGCCTCTTGAGTGCATTGGGATCTTTGGAGGGGGGCGGGGGGAATCCCTCACATTCAACAGTAGTCAGCCTTTAAGTGCTTACCATTTAAAAATTTCCTTTTTCAAATTAGTGTATGTAAGCCTCTCATCTTTTAAATAGATATACTATCAATGTAGTTTGTCAATTGTTACCTCCTACTACTTTTCTTCTTCTTTTAAGATTGAAAAGACCATTCTCTGGTTTGTAGATTCAACCGATTTCACAGTGCAAGTGAGGATTCTAATGGTGTGTGGCCAAAAGCTATATACATCAAGCTTTTTTTAGATTATGGAGAAGCACGTTTCTTCTAGGATAAAAATAAGTAAGGCGGATGAGGGCAGGTTTATTTTCTTATTGTATTTACTTACTTGTTTTCTTAAGTATAGGAATGTGGCCTATGGAGGACATTAAGCAACTTACTAAGTACAGAGCACCTCCTATGAGCCAGAACAAAACTGCTCCTTAAATATCTCACAGTTGAAGAGGGTAGTCAGAAACATAAATAATTTAATAGACTTTGTTAAGTGCAATCATGGGGATTTGCGTAGCATTTCATGGGAACATAGAGGAAGAACACCACTTGCACCTGGGATGTCAGGGAGGTGGCCCCCCATTAAACAAGCAAAAGGAGAAGGGGAGGCATATCCCCTAAGATATTGCCATTTCTATCTCCCCGCCCCCCCAAACCCTCTGTGTGGGAATAAATTCTGTACCTTCCAACAGCTTTTCAAGGTGCCCACGACTCATAACTTAGTAATAATTGGGTTTACCCAACTGGCCAAAATTCTATTCCTGACATGAGCTCCCATGGTTTTGTTTTAATGAAGAAGAAGTGTGTATCTTTGGAAAACATTTTATAAAATCACACAGTAGAATGCATATAGCAGTGGAATTGTTGAAGACACAGGAAGTTTTGTCCTTCTTTTATGAGGATGGATGTTTCAAGTAGGATTGGAATAAAAATGGAACCAATTAGAAAATCATAGAAGCACTTAAGAAGAAATTTAATTGTTGCTGAAAAAATTAGAATCGAATGGCATAGGAAGAATTTAATTAAATTTCAAAATAAAATAACTACCGTTTCGCATTGGAAAATCTAATGTCTCTTAGAGCTTATCAGTTATTTCTTGGCCTACAAATGAGTAGTGGTTCAGTTGCCTCTTACTTTCCTCATTTTGATGAGTATACTGTTACATGCTACTTATGGTGGGATTGTTTGGGCAACATTACTGCTGAGATAACCATTAAGACTGTGCCTATAGAACTGTGGTCTCATAGGCCCATGTATATTTGGGTGGAAAAAGGGAAGGACCTAACTTAAATCTAACTTCCCAAATCAACTCTCCTTCTACAGCAGAATGCTGCTGTTTAATAAGAAAATGTTAAGGAGGACAGTCACCATATATATCAAATATTAAATGACCTTTTAGAAATGGAAAGTGACCAATCGACTAAGTAATTGCCCATGAACAAAGGAATGGGACTAATGTTTGGAACGGAGAATTGCAAAGAGACGACTTGCAATGCCTTCATACCATTGGATGAATGAGCAGGACCTCTGACCCAAAGGCCATTGGAAGAAAAAATATTTTGCATAAAGTTGAATTTTTCTGTTTTTGCCCACAGCCTCGTCATGTGTTCAACATGCTAAAGAAGTATGTCCGTGCTGAACAGAAAGACAGGCAGCACACCCTAAAGCATTTTGAACACGTGCGCATGGTGGATCCGAAGAAAGCTGCTCAGATCCGGTCCCAGGTGAGCACAAAGCGTGGTGATCACCTGCAGCTTTGACCAGCCGGTGTTCTTGGTCTTTGAGTCAGATTTTCATTATTCCCAGAGGAGCTCTGGCTCTTATGCAACTGCTCTTTAATAGCTGGTAAATTCTAAAGGCATGTCTTAGAGCAGTGGTCGGCAAACTGAGGCCCCTTGAGTGTGGCTCTTCCACAAAATACCACGTGCAGGCGTGCGCGTACAGTGCGATTGAAACTTCATGGCCACACTCAAGGGGCCAAAGAGCCGCATGTGGCTCATGAGCCCCAGTTTGCCGACCACTGTCTTAGAGCAACATGTGGTTTGTCCAATTCTGAGTTATTAATGAGGAATATAAAAATCTTCAATAACTACTGCTATTGATTCTTAAAGGAACCATTTTAATCTCATGACTAAAATGAAGAACACAAATGGTATAAAAGCAAAACCTCTAAAATCGGTTCAACTACATTGTGGTAGGTAATCAGAAACTCACAATGATAGGGTATAATGTGAGCCTGTAAGTCCTGTAATAAGTATGTTTTATATTCCTCCATTCCCAACTGGCATCTACCTCTGGAAACATGAAATTCCTACGTTTCTTTAAATAGAAGGATTTAAAATATATCTATATTTTGTTGCATGAAATATCCAGTAGAATTAAAACATGTTCTCATCTATTTCCAAATTTGCAAAGAACTATAACTAAGACATCAGAGGTTATGTAGGGGCCTCAGTAGTGAGAAATCAGAGTTGGATGAAATGATCTTTTCAGTTGACTTTATACTTTATGGTTGCAAGCATACAATATAACGGGGAGTTTAAAGCAGCTCTAAAGCCAGAGAACAAAAAATGGGAGAAGAAAGAACATAAGGATGCCCTTTAAGGGTAAAAGTTTCAGCCATGTTTTGTCAGTTTCACTTTGAAGTTTGTATCTGTCCGTGGTGCTTGGTAAGGAAAATAGCTATTCCTTATACCAGAGATGGCTTACCTGGAACTGTCTTCCTTCGATGCAGGTGATGACCCACCTCCGTGTGATTTACGAGCGCATGAACCAGTCTCTCTCCCTCCTCTACAACGTTCCTGCTGTGGCCGAGGAGATCCAGGATGAAGTTGGTAAGTAAGCTGTTCTTTTGATGCTGTGCATATCAACCTACTCTGCTCCTGCAGGAGGACATCAGAGAAGGAGTTCATCTGCATCAGCAAACACCAGTGTTCTCATGTGTGGAAGGAAAAAGAGCAGATCCCCTTTACAGTGAAAGTGACACTCTTAGGGGCTGGCACTAGCTCTCCCCTTAGCAATTGCATGGGGTCTTCATTATCCATACTCACAAATGTATGGATACTTATAACTTGATTTAGGATATATCTGTGCAGTAACGAACCATTTACTATTGGATTTTACTTGTCAGCAGTTGTCTTCTCATGGTGCTTTGGTACTTGACCGTTTAATGAAGACAGCCCTTCATCTTTTAATGCTCTATTGTTGTCACCTGTGTGCCGCATTATAGCCCCGTTTTATAGGTGAAGGGCTCAAACTTACAATTTAAAAAGTTACTAGCCTGTGTCACACTGATCATAAGTAGCACAGCAAAAGCATGAAATTGTGACTGCTGACCTTGAGGTTGTTGTTAGATTCAGTAGCTCACATCTTTCTTGGAAGCCTTCCCCTGTCCCCCTGC
The DNA here is from genome assembly GCF_014108235.1 of Myotis myotis. Taxonomy (NCBI): domain Eukaryota; kingdom Metazoa; phylum Chordata; class Mammalia; order Chiroptera; family Vespertilionidae; genus Myotis; species Myotis myotis. Next base: position 205,494,988 of record NW_023416324.1, on the reverse strand, counting down.
CCACAATAGCCATGGTTATTGTCTGAACCACGTGATTGTTTAAACTTAATTAAACGATGTGCCCATAATCTTTTATTAAACTTTTATTTTGCAATAATCATACACTCATTAGAAGTTGGAAAAATAATGCAAAGTCTAGTGTGCACATCACCCACTTCCCCAATAGTAACATCTTACATGACTGCAATACATTATCAAAACCAGGAAACTGACATGTGTTCCCACTACCCTTTATGTCCCTAGTTCTCCTAATGACATGTATAAGTTCTCCCTTCCCTGTTTTTCCTGGAAAAAGGAATAAAGCATCACATAACATAATTCTTTGCAAAGCCCCAAATGCCCATATTTGTTTAACTTTACCTCACAAAAGTACATGGATGGCAATTATGCTAGTGAATCTTTCAACATAAAAGAAATGTATGTCACCCTGGAGATTTGGTGCATAAACTGTCCACAAATAATCAATATGCATGTAGTATATCTCTCTCTGTAATAAATCCTGCCCTTTGTTAATTGGGTTGGAAATAGATGCAGGTTATCTGAAATCAGAACAGCCAGGATATTATAGATCGGTAGACCCATTACAGGAATTCCTCCTTGCAATGATCCAAAGCACTTCCTGGCTTGCTTTTTACATTTTGTGCCAAAGCTATTCTACTCTTTCTTTTCTAATTTAGTACTTCCTTGTAAATATTGTTTGTATTATCATCAGGCAAGTGTTTGGCGTGGATCAGATGATGATGGTCTGATTAGTCCTGTTTGTTAACAAACAGAATCAAGTGTACTTCAGATTACACTCTTTGAAAAGAAACTACATCATCTTCGCTTTTGTTCAAAAGGGGGAATTCACTGTTGAGCAAGATCTTAGGAGGAGAGTCAGAAGAGTTTTTAGTCTACACCATGGATAGAAGACAGGATTTCCAATTAACTTTTATTCTATTAAGTTTCTTGAAGAACTGAATATTCTTGTTAGATGTATTTGTAGGATAGCCGTGTATAAGGAGCCTTTAAAATACTGTATATTAAATAAGTATAAGAAAATCTTCCAATAAGTTGCAGAAGAGACAAAAATCAAAGAAATCATCACATTCTTAAATGAACTGAAGCTCACATCTTCTAGATGTGTGCATCTCTGCCTGTAGCTCTCGTAACAAGCTATTTTCATGTACGTGTGGCTTTAATTGAGGTGTTGTCAATAGTACCAAACTGTAGAGGAATAAGCCATTGCACAGGACTAGAAAGTTGATGAACACTAATAATTTACTCTCACCCAGTAATTATGGTTGAGTCTTTCTAATTAAATTATCAGGAGCTTTTTATTCAGCAAGATAGTACTAAAGCCGTGGCCACTAATGAGTCATACGTCCACAGAACAGATGGAGATTCAGATATCTTGAGTGTTACAAAATGCCTAAGAACAGGGCAACAGTAAACTTCAAATCTCAGTGACAGGGAGGATATGCAGATCATCAGAATCATGGAATTTTTTTCTGGAAAAAAGAGAGGCTCAACTATTAAGTTGGATTAGCAGCATGTTATTTTCTAATATTTTTGTCATTGTAAGTATACCAGATACTGAATCCTGAGAGATAATCTTTTTTAAAATCTTTCTTGCCTTATTTTTAAATGGTTGTTTCCAATAACAAGAGAAGCTGGCAATGATGAACTTCCATTAATTGGGTGCGTGCACCATTTGAGCTCCTAACACCAAAGCTAAAGAAGCAAGAGTTCCCTGGGGAGAGTGGCTTTTCTGAATTGAGTTTTTAGTTGTTTCCTGTAGCTGTTCTTCATCTGAAGGAACATTTAAAAATGACTCACTGTCAAAGTAGGAATATACATGAAATAAGGTTGATCATGGGTGCTAATTGTTTAAGCTGAGAGGTATTTGGAAGTTCTTTGTAGTATTCTAAAATGCAGATAAAACCTGTACAGTATGGTTTATTGTTTGAAAAGCATCCTTCAATACAAAGAAAAAAGCAGAATAAGTTAACAGTTCTCTCTTTACTTTTATGATTTATTTTCTTGTCGATGCCCTTTCTTGACTAACAATCATACATTAAAATGCTCAGTAGTATTTTCCCATTGCTTTTTAGAGAGAGTAGAAAGGAGGAGACAGAGAGAGAGAAACATCGATGTGCGAGAGACACATGATTGGTTGCCTCCTGCATGCGCCCCAATCAGTTGCCTGGGCCGGGGAGGAGCCTATAACAGAGGTACGTGCCCCTGACCGGAATCGAACCCGGGACCCTTCAGTCTCAGGTCAGCTCTCTCTCTATCCACTGAGCCAAACCGACTAGAGCCCCCCTTACTATTTAAAGTGGCTCTTTGGAACTTTATTTTTTATTCAGCAAATGATGGAATCATTATTTGAAAGAAAATATACCTCCCCTTCAATGCCCATGTTCTGTTTTAATCACCTTTGAACCCTTCAAAAAGGCAGAATCCCCTTGTTTCTTCTGTTTTTCAGCTCAACCTTTGCTTTGTCAAATTGCTATTTCAAAATGATTGGGCCTTTTCGCTCTCTGTAGTCTCCCTTAAATCTATGCTAAAAGGATTCCGTTTTCTCTTACTGTTGGCACTGAGGTTATTTATCAAAGTGCTTCATTTTGCAGCTACCTCAAGGCTAAAAATACTGTAGCTCTCCATTTAGAGCTGGCTCTTTCACAGAATGCTGTAATGACCAATTTATGAGAAAAGCAGGAGGAAGGAAAGGGGACAGGAAGGCATAATTGTCTCCTACCCTGTGCTTTTTTTCTTTTAGCATTCAAATTAATAAAAAACATGAGTTATTATAAACCAGATGTTGGCAGGAATCTCGGGCAGAACAAATCCAGAATGGCGTAGGATTGAGATCTATGGCAGGAGATCAAGAAACTTCTGCTAAGGAACGAATGCTTATAATTTCTTACTACAATTTGACTGTGGCCACTTGATCAAATTTTCTACTCTTTGGGAGAAAACACAGCATGCTGATTTCAAGGACAGTGTTTTCATTCTCTGTTCCTAATAAACCTATTGATTTGGGGATTTAATGAATTCAAAGTAGTCTAGGTTTAAAATAGAATATTTATAGCTCTAGCCAGACCAACAAAAGAGCATTCATTACCACTGAGAATTTTATGCATCCTTATGCATAATTGTTAGTTGAGGAAAGCCATCAACAAGAAAAGAAATCATGAAAGTAAAGAGAGAATTATTAACTTACTAGAGGCCCAGTGCACGAAATTCGTCCATGGGTAGGGTCCTTAGCAGCTGTCAGCTACCAGCCGGGGCCTCCCTTCCCCAGCTGCTGGCTGAAGCCTTCCTCATTCTGTGCCGCCCCTTGGTGGTCAGCACATGTCTAACTCCTGGTCAGTCAAACTCCCACCCATAGGGACAATTGCATATTAGCCTTTTATTATATAGGATTCTGCTTTTTTTCTTTGTTTTTCATAAGAAATTACTTTTAAGTGTATGTAGATTTTATAGTTTATAGCTGATTTAAGTATTTGGAAACAAGAACATTTATTTATATCGTAAATTACCAAAGATGTGTTTCTTCTTTGGTTTTACAATAATTCCAATGCTTCTTTTCATATTTTCCCCAATATTGTTACCTGAATTACAAATATGGCCAATGTTTGTTTGCCTACCTCTATGCCTATCTCTGTACCCCTCTTAACAAGACAGTTAGCTCTTCCAAAATAAAACCACTCATTCTATCTTTTATTTATCTTTTTGAATTAAGGTATAATTGAAATATAACACTATATTAGCTTTACATAGTGATTTCATATTTATGTACATTGTGAAATGATCATCACAATAAGTCTAGTTAACATGCATCACTGTACATAGTTACAAATTTATTTTTTTCTTGTTATGAGGACTTTGAAGATCTACTCTCTTAGCAACTTTTAAATATGTAATATAGTACCATTAACTCTAGTCACCTGCTGTACATTACATGCCATGGCATATTTTATAGCTGAAAGTTTGTACCTTTTGGCCCCCTTCACTCATTTCATCTACCTTCCTCATCTGGCAACCGCCAATCTGTTCTATGAGCTTTGGTTTTGTTTGCTTTGTTTTTTAGATTTTATATATGTAAGGTCATACGGTATTTGTCTTTCTCTATGGGAGTTATTTTATTTCACATAAAGCCCTGAGAGTCTATCAGTGTTGTCACAGATGGCAAGATTTTATTTTTATGGCTGAGTAGTATTCCATTGAGTGTGTGTGTGTGTGTGTGTGTGTGTGTTACATCTTTATCCATTCATCCATCAATGGACATTTAGCTGTTTTTATATCATGGCTATTGTTAATATTGCTACAATGAACATCGGGGTACATGTATCTTTTGACGAAACTCAAGCAAATGTCTTTGTGAGCTTTCCTTTGAATCATGACTGTGGCAGAGTAGTTTAGTCTGTTTTCATGCCATTCTCTTATTTTTGTGTGTGTGTGGGCATTTACACCGAGTGGGTGAAGCCTGAGGCAGTGCCTCCCACAACAGCTCTGCTGGTTTCTATGATGAGTCAGTGCGGTTCTAGGGTTCTTTTATTAACTCACCAGCTTTGACGTATGGCCCTATAATTTGAATAAACATCCAAAAAGGAATCCTAACTAAAATGATTGGGGAGTGAGGTCAGACCACAGTGGTGGCTGCTAGACCGCTTCCTGGCATGGAACCCTACAGCAGATGTGTCCTGGTTTTATATTCGTGGAGTCTTGGGAACAACCAATGATTTTAGACTGGAACAAGGGTTGATTATTTTGTTTTTCACAAGCAGCAGCCTGCAAGGTCCATATTTAAAAAGAGGAGAATAAAAATCATAGTGATCTTTGCCACCCTGAGTATAGAGACATTCAAATTAAGACTAATTTGGAAATATATTTCCACAAAGACTAACTGGGAATGAGAGGAATATGTTCCCACGTGAGACAGGTTGGAAGGAATGGTAATTTGCATCTTGCTGTTCAACTCAAATAAATATTACAAGGTATTCCCCAAGTAAGTTCCATTTCTCTCTGTTAACAGTTCTTCTGTCATATACACTGTGGGCTACTTTAGGCAGTAAGTCATAGACAGTGGGGTATAATATCTCATCTTAAATAGGTGATCATTCTGTTAACCTGCTCCAGATTATGAGGCATGTCCAAAGGAATGTTGACTCAGTGTAAATCAAATTCAGAAGAGCCTTTTGGACTTGGAGCGAGAGACAGATGGTCAAAGGACTGAGACCAGGTTGTTACTTTATTCAACTGCCTGTTGACAGATCCGTTGACCTAAGACAGGGGATTTAAAGTAGCTTATTTAGTGTGCTTAGTTGTTTTTTTAAAAATATTCATTTATTGTGCTCATGAAAGGGAGGGTTAAATCTTATGTATTTCTTTGAAACAGCAAGTAATGACTCCTCATATTGTCTTGTACGTGCCTCTTTACTTTTGCTTTGGGTGGCATTTAGATCAGCCTGTCCAGCCCTTTCGAGCAAATAGAGGAACTATGTGTTCAGTTTCCTCTTTGCCATTGAACTTGATAAAGCTGTTCCTAAGGCCAGTAGAGACCAGAGACATTGTCCTCTTACGAAAAGAAGGGGCAGCTGCAAGTTTCATGCCTCTCGGAAGCCATAGCCTGAGCCAGCCCGGCCTTGGCAGACTGTTCAGTTCTTCTCTTGCAGAGGCTGTAATAGGGAAGTGAAGCTCTGAGCCTACAGCTTCTGAGGCCTCGCCAAGTTATGAAGGAACTTCCTGGGGCATGAGCTGGGGGTGCCAAAGGGAACATATCATATTAATGTGATATACTTATTAGCATCTCATACTGTTTTTAGTTAGAAAACTCTAGAAGCAAACCAAATTTCACATTCCAGACTTGGGGCAGGGTGTGTGGGAGGGTGGAGAGAGAGTTTGCCGTTTAACATGCTAAATTAGTTTTCTTTTGCAAAAACCTGTCTTCATTTTGTTGATGATTACTGAGCCTTGAAAGAATAAAAATGGGTTTACTCTCAAATGAGAGTCAGTATATTAAAGGAAAGTTGCCAAGCACGCCCTCATTGATGTGACATACACTGTAAGAAAAGTATTATCTATGTAGATGGACTTGAACGCCCCTCTACAGTTGTGTTCTAGAGCCACATAATAAAAACTGCATAACACAAACAATGTTTGAGGTGAAAACCTAAATGAATTGTTGTATTTGATTATAAAAATACAACAGCTCCATTGCTTTGGCTCAGTGATTAGAGTATCAGCCCGTGGACTGAAGGGTCAAGGGTTTGATTTCGGTCAAGGGCATGTTCCTCAGATGCAGGCTCAATCCCCGACCCCAGGTGGGGCACGTGCAGGAGGCAACCAATTGATGTATCTCTCTAACATCAATGTTTCTCTCTCTGTCTCTCCCTCTCCTACTCTCTTTAAAAAGCAATGGAAAAATGCTACTGAGCATTTTAAGCATCTTTATGTATGATTGTTAGTCAAGAAAGGGCATCAACAAGAAAATAAATCATAAAAGTAAAAAAAATATCCTTGGTTGAGGATTAACAAACAAAAACAAAATACAACACCTCCTATTCGCTGAAAAAGAAACATAATTTTTGAGCAGTCATGGATAAAAAAATGAACAAGTTCTTGTCATTAAAAATACAAATCAAAGCATAAGTATTAATTTTTTAAATTATCAAGGTAACTTTTAAAAATGTGTCATTCTCCATCATGAGAAAGGTAAGTGTAAAGGAACTTTCAAAAGCTCCCGATCAGTATATGGTACAACCTTTTTATGGGACTATTTGACTCCACCTAATAAATTAAAATGTGGTCTTTTCTAATTTAGCACCATATTTCTATGGATATACTGAACATGTGTGGAAAGAGGAACTTCTACTTGTCACTTGATACCCTGAATATCAATATTTTTTGGATAAGCATTACTACCTTTGAAATAACAAAGAAAAAACAAAAGATGTATAATAGACTCCACTTCCCTTTCTCAGCCTCCTGTTTATATTTCTCTCAATTTGGGTTCAGTGCCCCTAAATTTATAGGGAAATTAAATGCAACATTTCAGGAAACTTAGGTAGAAATGGTCTAAGCCTCCAGTCTAAGTATAATCTGTGGAAATGCTAGGTCATCTGTTTTCTTCTTGCAAGATTTTAACCTCTCCTGTCACCCCACCACCACCACCACCACCACCCCCGAGTGCTCAGTTTCTCTGGAATTCTGGTAAAAAGGAAAGAGCCTTCCTAATACACTGTTGCTGTCCTCCCCTCCTATTTATTAGGGTGCTTAATGTCAGTCAAAAAGAGCTCTGGAAGTTCTTAGCAATTTTATTTTAATACTGAGAATGACGACTTGTAGCAAACCAACCAAATCGAAGTGTTTTGAGGACAGTAACCTTAAGATAAATCACCCCTCAATTTTCTTCTAAGAATCAGACTTGAACAATTTCCAGATTGCTCTTGACAATGTTGGTTATTATGAGGGAAATAAACAACAACAAAAAATTACTTGAAGGCAAGTAGGAATAGGAAAAGGTAGGGGCTATGGGAAGTATCTTTTTAGGTACATTGGCCCTACCAGAATGTATTTACAGTTCACAGGCTAAGTCTCCTTCATTTCCCTCACCTTCCTCTTGGCAGAAATCCACTCTCTCAACACTTGAGTGCTTTTTTTCCCATCTTAAGGGAGAAGTCTTCTTATACCTAACGTACCTGCTTCAGGTATAAGAAGAGGAATTAAGGCTGACCGTCTGTAGATGTACTAGCACCGTCATCCCTCCTGAAAAGAGCCAAGGAGCCTATCTGTTAGTGTGGAACCCATATGTCAGTCAAGTATTGTATAAAACTACGAGAGGCTTTGCTCCCTTAGTCTCTTTGATGTGAAATGAAGAGATGGGTCCTGCCCCTCATTCAGGGTGGACCTGTGTCCACTCGGCTGCTGCCAACACCTCCTCAGGGATCAGGCAGGTGGAATCAGACCTCAGTTTTCAGATTAAGGATTCAAACCCCTTCAGAAATCAAAGCAGGTCTTCAAATACCTGAGTGTAAAAAAAATATAATGCTTTTGCTTTAAAAAATAAAAATAAAAAGTAGAGAGCCCTCTATGGAGAAATGAGTCTGATATTTTAGTTTTATATAAGGCCTTGTTAATCTGGGCTTTAGGTCCTTGGAACGCATTAGTAGGGGTGGCTGTGTGATGAGCTGATGATCTCCAATCATACCTTGAGCCTTCTTCGCTGACCTGCGTGATTTCTGCACCTTTGTGTCATCAGCCAATAGTCTGAGAAGAGTTTCTGTCATTTGCTGAAGTCTTTGGTTTGGTTGCTGTAAGTCCTAGGACATGAAGGTACCTGAGAGCTCATCTGAAATTCTCCTAGGGAAAAATGCACTCCCCGTGGAAATGGTTCTGGAAGCTATTGATTGTTTCTTTTAAATATACACTGAGTGGCCAGATTATTATGACCACCCCAGCAGTACAATGAAGTGAATTAGTTATGCAAATAATAATAATAAAACCTTGAGAGTATTTGCTTAGGAAGTTTTCAATATTCAGTATTTTTGGAAGTGTCAATGAAGTACTGATGGGGTGGTCATAGTAATCTGGCCGGTCATAATAATCTGGCCACTCAGTGTATATATTAGGTATATACTATTATATACAGTATATATATATGTGTGTGTAAACATCAGTGATGAGAGAGAACCATTGATTGGCTGCCTCCTACACGCCCCACACTGAGGATCAAGCCTGCAACCCTGGCATGCGCCCCGATAGGGAATCAAACTATGACCTCCTGGTTCAGAGGTCAAGGCTCAACTATTGAACCACGCTGGCTGGGCCATTGATTGTTTCTTATTTTTGGGGGGCTAAGTGAAGCCCAATAATTTGGAGGGATTCTTATCTTAAAATACAGAGTCTCAGACTTACAGAAATCTGCATTTTCCTTATCTCCCCAGGTAATTTTCAGAAGCTTTCAAACTCATGATTAGATACCTAAATTGTATTTACATTGGTCTTAAACTAAGAATGTCAATCCTCGGTGAAAATCAGTATATCCTGGTAAATTAGCCATGTGACTTCCGAGTGGTGCTGATTTCCAAAGCTGAGATAATGTAAAATATTACAGTGAAGCATTATTAAGCTTGAAGTTCAGCCATATAGAGAATTTGTTTAGGTGTGACAGAGTTGATGGCTACATTTTATTTATCTAAGTTAAGGCTTATTATTAGCTATGAAAAGGATTGGCATAAACTGCTCATTAACATTGATTAACTGTTTCTCTAAAAGGACTAAACAATACAAGCACAGGGCAGGCGTCAGTCAGAAAACGCCATACTTTATAACATTTCCCCCATTTGCTCTTTTGTGTGCTGTTTCAGAAATTGTAAATCTGCTACTCTATTTCCCAAAATCTTTTCCTCCCTCCTTAGATTCTTAACCTTGTATTATGAATACTGGAACGTTACTTAGATCATCTGTTCCAGCTCTCTTCAATTCCAAAGTGATACTATTTTAAGAAGGCATGGAAGGGAAAATCCACAAAATATGCCTGGAGTTGTCAACCTTGTAAATGACACATAGTGAAAGCTTAGTCGTGGAGGATTGTCACAGAGCCTGATGTTAGCTCGGGAAATATGTGTCATCTTAGAGAACTGACAGGAAAAGGGTACCAGGGAAAAGCCTGCTGGGCACCAATTCCAGGAGCCTGGCCTGAGAGGCAGCCCTCTCTGTTAAGCAGGAGTATAAATATTTTGCGGGTTATGCAGGAAAGCAGATTATATTCCTCTGCTTCTTAAAGTATTTTATATAGTTACTTGGCACAGAAGTTGTACATAATCTCCTCTGGCTTTCCCCCCAAACAAACAGACCCCATAGCTGGAAATGTCCCAGACCATGGGGAAACTGTCATTTGGATTTTTCCCTCTGCCTGCAGCGAGGGAAGGGAGCAAAGGAGAGCACTTGAGAATGTTCTTGGCAATGGCCATGAAAAGTAAAGGAAGTGAAAATCCTCAAAGGTCAAGTATACTTTCAAACCTCCAACTGGGCCACATCTGAAAGAGATCCCTTCCTTGTCATTTCTAGGAAAGGGGTAGGACATGAAATTCACTGCACAGCCCTGCCAACCGATGTGTAATTTACAATGCTTCTCTCATCTTCAGCTTTTACCTTTTCAAAAAAAGAAGAAGAATGAAACAAAAATTCCATAGAAAATGCTATTCTGACCTTTGGTCTTCCTTTTATCTGGGTAGGACTAGGTGGATGTCTTAGCGGGGGCTGCTATTACAAAATACCACAGATTGGGTGACTGAAGCAACAGAAAATTTTTTTCTCACAGTTCTGGAGGCTGGAAGTCCAAGATCAAGGTCTTTGCAGGTTTGGTTTCTCCTGAGGCCTCTCTCCTTGGCTTGCTGATGGCTGCCTTCTGCTGTGTCTTCACATGGCCATTTCTCTGTGCATGAGTGAGAGAGATCTCTGTTGTCTCTTTGTTTTCCAGTCCTAGTGGATTAGGGCCCATGCTTATGACTGTATATAACTTTACCTCCTTAAAGGTGCTATCTCTGAGTATAGTCACATTGGCCTAAAGGCTTCAATGTATGACTTTTGGGGTAACACACATTAGTTTATAAACAGTTGGCTACATCACGCTTCTGGATAGACACAGTGTACCCCCTCTTCAGTATTTATCAGTCCTCAGCTATTTAATGTACACGGATGGTGTCTTTATCCCCAGAAAGTCAGAGGGACCATGAAAGATATTTGTTCTGCTTCTGCACCCTAAGTCATTGAAACCAAGTTTCGCTTTAGCAGTCTTCACTCTGCCTGTATGAACTTCCTATGTATGACCTCTTTGGCATATAAAGCATATATTTAACCTGAAGAGATTTGAAGGCTTTTGAAAACTTGTCTTTTTGCTAATTTATCTATACTCTTTTAGGCTCCTGGAGAGAATTTTTTTTGTGAAGATCAGCTTGTCAAAAATGACCCCTAAAGTGAAATCGATATGCTGAATTTTATGGATGACTCCCACTGTCCCGAATTCACTCATCTTAGTTGCTGAGCGTAGGAATGACAGCAGACTCAGTTTTGGCATTCATGTCATCACCCTGGAGTTAGTAAAACCTTAAACCAGCCAGGCATCGGGCATGCATTTTGCTGCCAGGGACAGCTCAGCTTCTGGTGTCTTAGAGAGGATGTGACATAACCTCTGTGCTTCCAAGGTGTTTGAAACTAAAGACCTTCTATTTCCTTGCTGAGCTTAAGAGTTGACAGTGGTGTCCAAAATTCCCATGGTCTTACCAGGATAAGCCATGCTGCCACTGATGGCCAAGAAAGGCAGGTGGATGTGTGCCCTGTAGAAGGGTGTTGGGAGAGAGAGCTGAGAGCTGAAACAAAGCAACATTTAGTAGCCACTGAAACACGTTCTGGTGCTTGGAGCGTGAACATCTCTGCACTGATGGGGCTAAATTAAACTCTTAGATTATAGAGCTCTTTTATTCCTCAACCCCTGTCTCCCTATCCCAGCCTTGAATGCAGAGCTCACCAAGAAACCACACTCTACCCCAATGCAATGATTAGAGCGAGAAACAGTTATCTTATCAGCAAATGGTTAATATTCACTTATGAGCAGTGTATTAGTTTCTTAGGGTGGCTATCACAAATTACTACAAATTGGGTTTGCCTGAAGCAACATTCTCTCATCATTCTGGAGGCCAGAAGTCCAAAATCAGGGGGTCCATCTGCAGGGCTGTGCTACCTCCGAAGGCTCTGAGGAGCATCTGTTACTTTCCTTTCTCTTGTTTGTGGTGCTGCCTACAACCCTTAGCATTCCTTTGGCTTGTAGAGACATCACTCCCATCTCTGCTTTCATCTTCAAGTCAGTATTCTCCTTTTGTCTCTGTCTCTGCGTGTCTTCTCCAGTATGATCAAGAGCCTGCCTTATTCCAGGAGAGTCCACCCTAGTCCATATTGGATTGAGGTCCTATCTTATTCTAGTATGATCTCACCTTTACTTGATTGCATCAGCAAAGAGCCTATCTCCAAATGAGCCATACTCACAGGTATCAGGGATTAGGACTTCAGCATACCTTTTTGGGGAACATAATTCAACCCATATCAGGCAGTTTAGTTTTTTCTTTCCCTTGACTTATATGAATTTGAAAAATTGACCAAGTTTCTCCCTGAAACATTATCAAATTTAAGTCAGGTTCTGCTTGTCTTGAATTGATGATCTCTTTGTATAAAAAGAATAATTTACATATTTAATTGGTACAAATTGTGAAAGGCTTTAAATGCTTTGCATTTGCTTGAGGCTGATTAATGAGTAAATTTGTAAACTGTGGCTGTTTTAATTTGCCGGGGTTAATTAATGTTTACTGCACTTGGAAGATGAAAAGACATATATAAATGCACCGTAATGTGAATCATTTTTTAATTTGTTGTGGAGCATAAAGTATATTCAAATTGCTTACATCACTTTTTTTAAAAAAGGCTGTTGGAACACTATGGTAATTAGTGGAGAGGACTCTAAAATGTTGAGGTGAATTAATGACATATTATTGAAGATATCCTGTTTTAATACTATATATTCCAAGAAAGGTAGTTATATTTTTACTCTCATTATGTAAAAAGTAAAGAGTAGAAAACTCAGAGGTCAAAATTGATAATTATATAGTGTATCATAATTTAGATAAAGTCTGGATTTGTTTGTTTTTGCTTTGGCTTTTTAGTTCTGAGTTGAGACTTTTGGAGCAGGGTAGAAAAAAAAGGCTAGCTGTGCTGAAATGAAAATAAGATTTAAAGCAACATTTTTAAAGAGAAGAAATTACTAGAATTTTTTGTAAATTTTCAACTGGAGATGCATCGGGGGCTGGGATGAGGTCTAGTGCTGAGACTGGGAAGTGATTAGAAGGAAAGACTCGGGTAAGGTCTCCCCTATGAGGCTGGAAGCTGAGCATCATGGAAAGCGATTGCCTCAGGCAGTGAATGAATGGGTTCTCCATTCTTGTGAGGAGGTGGCCATCTGGGGCAATTTTCCAACATGATCAATGGAACACACCTCTGGCACCAGGATCCATAGTTCACGAGGCAACTTAAAGTGGCGCTGGCCTCGGGGATACCACCCCATTCCACGTCACCATTACCTGAAAAGAAGGCGAATCCACGGTTAAGGAAGCAAAAAGGTTGGGTCTGCTTTATTTTCCATCTCCTACACAGTTTTCTCCTTTGTTCTTTACAGAATTAAAAAAAAAAAAATAAGATTGCTTTAAAAAAAAAAATCACCTCATAGATACTAACATTGAAATAACTTAGGGGAAAAAAAAGACCCATAATTCTTTGTTTGGATATGAACAGTAACCACCAGTCCGATGTTATTGTTAACCACTGCTGTTAGACTCTAAGGAATTTTTATCAAAGACACGGCACTTCGTTGTGGGTGGAACCATTCATTCTCTAGCAGAATTCAATATACAAAAAAAATCCCCTAGGAGAAATCTAATGTGAGCCTTTTCCCAAAAACCCTACAAAATTCTTCTGAAGTCTGGAAAACTCCCATTTTCATTCCAGTGCTTCCCTGTGGGCTGTTTCAGCATAGACATGAGCTCTCCCGGCCCATACTTTCCATGGTCCTAAGACATCGCCACTACGATGTGTTGGAATACTGCAAATTCTACGTGCCTTAAGTAAAACCTGTGCTTCTTTCCAATATCTGCCCTTCTGATAGACAAAACTCAGGCCGAGAATAAAAATATTACCATCCACCCGATCACACCTCTACTCTGCTTCACCACCACCATCAAAGTCACACTGTTTTTCCTTGTATCTAGTCTTGAATGTCTTTCTGGCTTTATCACTCTAGCATACATTTTTACCCACCATCCCCTTCCCCTTTCTTTAATGCTGACCTGCCACTTACGGATCTTATAATCCCCAGATTCCCCACCCCACCCCCACCCCCATCCCTGCTGGCCACTCAACCTGTAGAATTCCTGTAGTCTGGATTTTTGCTAATTGCATACTCCCAGTGCAGGTCATGAATTCCTCTGCCCTCTGTATCCCATAAACTTTAAGTTCTGGCTTCTGTTTAAGCTAGCTTCCCTTGTGCCCAGCAGCCAACATAGTCCCAGCTCTCGGCAAATTCATCCTCTGCTCATTGGTACGTGCATTTACATCTACTACAACGGTAGTGTCTATTCCTCAGCAAATCTGTAATATCACTATCCCCAGCCCCACAATCCCAGCTTTATTTTTTCCTCACTCGCTCTGTTCATACTGTTTACCTTAACACTTTTATGGGAATTATTTTCATGTCCATCTTTCCTCTGGACCATGAGCTCTGAGTAAAAAGGAATTGCCTTAGTTATTTATTGCACTGGCCTGGGAGATGGGAGATGGTTGGATTTCTGAACCGTTGAATGAATGAATGAATGAATGAATGAATGAATGAATGAATGAATGAGCTCATTAATTAATGAGAAAATGGTTTTGTTTTTCTTGGCTCCAGATTATTTTCCTTAAAGGGAGTCCTTTCAGCCTCCCACTCCTGCACTATTAATGCTTCCCTGAAGGCAGACACTCTCCATCCATCTCCAGGCCCCAGATGCCAAGCACTTTCCGTCACCAGGCTTGATTTCCCCTGCATTGTTAAGTGGTAACATAAATCAGCTAATGCAGAAGAGAAAGGATCGTTGCTCTTGCAGAATTGTGCACTGCAGAGCAAGTTTTGTGTTAAAGTAAACACGAACAGGCCAGTGTGCAGAAGAGCAGAGAGGGTTGGTGTGTGTGTTTTAAATCTGTAGAAATAAACATTTCCAATGATCTAGCATGTATACAAACATGCTGTGATGGCTATAAGAACAGGCAAGCCCTCCCTTGTGACATGTATATATTTATACTTGTCCTGATCTCATTCATACTTACCTGGTCCCCTTATTATAATTATCAGCATAAATCTTTAGGCTCTTGGAGTGAAATTAACTAAGTATGGATGTTGACAATTTCACTTTCTACCATCAGCTAACAGGCTTTGCTAACCAATACGTCCCTCTAAAGATAAAGTCCGTCAATTGAGCATTTACCAGATGAATCCATTGGAATGCACTTCCTTCATAGCAGAGAATGATTGCTGGCTGTTGGGAGAGGCACTGGTTCCCATTCCTTTGGTTTCATTGGGTCCGCCCCAGGATATCTGTTACCCAGGTAAGACAGACTCTCACAAGTTTGGGAAAGGGTGCCAATCAGAAGGACCAGCACTTACAGTGTGCAGGTTGGACAGGACCAAGCTATAGAGGCACCCCTCAGACTCTCTCCCTCTTCAGGTGCAACTGAGGGTACACGGGGAAGCTGAAATCCAGTCTTCATGCAGCTACAAGCCATGTGCCCTGTGCGTGACTCACTCCCCAAAGAAAGCAGCACATGGCCTTTATGAGAAATAAAGGTGATGCTTTCGTCTCCACCTGCTCTCTCTTGATTGGTGCAGAGCTCAGGTGAGAAAGGAGACATTATGGATTGATGCCCAGACACCCCAACACCAGCAGCAAAGGCTCCAGGACAGGATGGGCCCAGATTATATAAAGACCCCTGGATGACATTGCCTTTATTAAAATATGTGCAAGGGAAGTAAAACCGTATTTGAGTATTTTTCAAAAATAATCTTCCTCGCCCTGGCTGGGTAACTCAGTTGGAGGGTCATCCCATCCACCAAAAGGTTGCAGGTTGGATTGCCCATCAGAACACATGCCTAGGTTGCAGGTTCCATCCTCATTGAGCTGCACATAAGAGGCAACCAAATGATGTCTGTCTCTCTCTTCCCCTTCCTCCCTCTCTCTAAAAATCAATAAAAATACATCCTCAGATGAGGATGAAAAATAATTTTAAAAAGCAATAATCTCCCTCCTTTTGCTTTCTTGTGCTCACTAAAGGCATCAGCAGTTTTTGAAAAATGAAATGTGATACTGACCCAGGTAGTGCAAACCTCAGATTTTATTTTGTTTTCCCATTTACTCTATATCTGAGAACTTAATTAGAAGTAAAAACAAACAAACAAAAAACTATACCAACTATGCAGAACAGCCCACCAGAAAATGGAAAAATACGTGCTATGGAATGAAGTAGGAGAAAAATTCATCCTCACAATTCCATCTCTGTGTTCTCAAACCTGATACTTGCAGTCCCAGGGGCCTCTGCGTGCTTAGTAACCTCACTGCGTTTACTCTCATTGACCACAGTCATAAAACTTGGGTCATAAAGCAATGATGGGAAGAGATGAAATAATCAATTCTGCAGAGGATAAAACTGTTTTTCAAAATGGCTCTCGGTTTGCTCTGGTGGTGGAATTGCAGGTGAATCATTGTTATTTCTTTTGTTTTCCACCTCTTTTGCACAGAATATATGTTCCTCTTGCAATTAGTACCAACTGTTAGGTTTGCATTAAAAGAGGAATCTCAAAGAAGCCCTGGCTTACGCTGCAGGGTTAGGCTCTTGAAGACATGTTTGCAGAGAGAATTCCACATGATCCTGATTAGTCTAAAACTCCTTGAGCTTAGCCATGAAAGTACACATCTCCAGCCAGTTTTGCTTCTAGGCTGTGAAGAGACCACTGTTTCCTGGGTTGAAAACCACATGAAAGAATTGCCTTATGTGTAAGAGTCAGGAGGCATAAAAATCACATTCATTTTTCCTTTTTTTGCATAGGATGCATGTTTTATATCTGCTTATGTTAATGGTCATGTATGCACGTTCACTATATCTGCTGACGAGAGGAAAAATCCAGATAAATAGAGGTTAAAGCTGGAGCGACAATTTTAGCTCCACCGGACTGCACTTTTCCTTTCTTTGTGTTTTTGTTGTTGTTGTTGTTAATCCTCATTCGAGGATATTTTTCCATTGATTTTTTTGTTTTTAGGGAGAGAGAGACAGAGAGAGACAGAGAGAAACATTGATGTGAGAGAAACACATCCATTGGTTGCCTCCTGCAGGACCCCCAACCAGGGCCCAGGCCTGGGAGGAGCCTGCAACCAAGGTACATGCCCTTGACCAGAATCAAACCCGGGACCTTTTGGTCCGCAGGCCGACACTCGATCCACGGAGCCAAACCAGCCAGGGCATGAACTTTTTATTTTAAAACAATTCCAGACAATTTAAAGCAAAGTTCTGGAAATATTACATGAAATTCCTGGTTTTGAAAGTAACTTGCAGACACATTGGCCCTTTACACCTAAATTCCTCAGTATGTGTTTCCTCAAAACAAGGACATCGATTTGTATATGTGAATATAACCTCAACGCGGCATACGTTCAGAAATCCTTTCCATAATAAATAAACTTGGCTCTGGTGTGACCTTTAGAAGAGTGTTCCCCTCAGGACTGCTTAGGCCCCCGACTGCCCAGGCAGAGCAGGACTCCCGATGTAGCCAGAAATAGGATTGGCACGTGGGCACAGGTTCCAGGAGGAAACACGAAGAAGGAACCCTTTCATCTGTTTTGAGGTGCCGGGGGGCCTGCCTGCCCTTTATCTTGATTTCTGACTCGATGCCATTGGTAGAACTGAGTTGTTTGATCTACGATGTTTAAAAGTCCAGAGGAAATTTATCTTAAATGAAAAGGGACTTTTTCTGTGCTCTCGGTCTTATGCCGGGCAAGTGATACTTCAGGAAAATGTCACTGGCGATGAGGGAACTTCTCACAGTGATGCGGAGCCGTGTTGGCATCCCCTCCGGGGACTCTTTGTTGTCCTAAGTGGGTAAAGCATGCTCCATTTACAATCCGTGTCCAAGGCACTCCGAAAGAAAAATAAACCCACATTCGGACGTGGAGGCTGAATGTTAAGACCGTCAGAGATTTTCAAGATGGATAGCGTGGCTAAAAATAAGAGGACTGGCCCAGTTTTCTGCAGGTTGAAATAAAAAGTAGATTTGTGGAGCAGCATTGCTCTGGGATAAGATGATGTCTATGAAATGTTTTCCCCAAGTTGGGAAATGGGGCGGCACCATACAGGGCTCTGTTTCCACTGAGGTTGTCTAGTCCCTACACCCCTGATGCAAAGGGATATTTGGGAAAAAACAAAAATAAATTAACAAAATTAATTAATTAATTAATTAATTAAAATAAAACAAAGGGATGTTTGGGGTGGCTGAGCATGCAGAATCAACCATTTGAATAACTCAAGACTAGCCCTGGCCAGTGTTCTCAGTGGTTAGAGCATCAGCCCATGAACGGAAGGGTCATAGGTTCAATTCCTGGCCAAGGGCACATACCTGAGTTGCAAGTTCATTCCCGACCTAGTCAGGGAGTGTGCCAGAGGCAATCAATCGATCTCCCTCTCCCTCTTTCTCTCTATCTCCCTCTCTCCCTCCTTTTCTCCCTCCCTCCTCCTTTACTTCCGCTCTCTCTAAAAGTCAATGGAAAAAATATTCTCAGGTGAGATTAAATAAATACATAAATAACTCAAAACCCCAAAGGCATCTAAATTATCTTAAATTTTACTCCAAATTGGGGAAAGCTAATGACAGTTTGTGTAGCTATCATATCTATGCCCATCACCCAGAGAGGGAGTCAAAAGGAGATAGCTTTCGGCGGGGACCTGCTGTTGGGGTTGGGCTGTCAAAATGGAAGCCATAAGCAAGGCCTGGCTTAGATAAGGGAGCAGCTCATGGTTGTATGAGAGGGCATGCCCTGGCTTTCCAGCTTTGCTCTACCATCCAGAAGTGCTGTGACTTTGGACTATGGCTAAAGGCTCTTACCTTTGGTTTCCTCATAAGAAGAAAAAAAATATCACTGCATACGTCACTTTCTAAATCTGTCAAAAATAATGTATGCAAAACAGGGTGCTTGTGATGATAGAGGTGTGTACATTTATATGATATGGGTTACAAGTCAGATTAAATAGCGTGTTCTCGAAGAAGTGGAATTTTTCATGGAATGGTGAGAAGGTTGCACTAGGAGTCGAGATATTTGGGTTCAGATCTCAGTTCTGCCACTTGATAACTTTAAAAGCATTTCTCAAGATGGATGACACAATTTGCTCAACTGTCAGTGAGGGTGGCAGCCCCACCATAAAGATTGTAGTGGGTGTCCAAGGAGCTAGTGGATCTGAAAAAGGCCGCAGAAGGTGTCGCAGGTGCAGTCGATCTCATGCTGTCAAGCTGTCCTAGCATGACAGTTCCATCAACAGGGCAGCCATCCCACCGATTGAAATGTCCTAATGTACAAGAATCACCTCAAAAGTTCTCCCCACATCAGCACTTCAAACAGGCTGCTCCGCTGAACTACGGGTCAGTCCGTGCCTAGAAGTAAGTGTGCTCACAGCGAGGGCTGGTCTTCAGGAGGGGAGAGCACGGAGCGCCCTCTACTCTCTTAGAACATTCTTTCTCTCCGTTCTCTCGGCGTCTGAACCACTCTGACACGCTTCCTGAACACTCCCCTGCTCTGGCTCCTAGGTCAGTTCCTGACAAGTGGTCTGGCAGACACGGAAATTCAGAAGCAGCCCTTCCTTCCCTGCGGCTTTCTGGTTCAGAAATGTCCTCGTGAAAGATCGCTTCCAGGGGTTGGGTTCTACAAGCATGACTTTGAGAGATTGCAGAGTGCGGATTTTTATGGCGCTGTTGTTTCTTGGCGGCACTCCTTGTTCACACCTTGTTTTGGTTTGAGGCCTGTTTTCTATGAAAGGGGGGGGGGGGGGGCGGTAGCTGAGGCCATTGTGTAGTGATGCCTTTGTACAACTTGTGGTCAGACTATAATGTGCCTAAGAATCGCCTGGGGATCCTTTTCCAGAGTCCGTTTCCCTGGTCCTGGGAGGGATCTGAGATTCTGCTTGCCATCCGTCCGGGGGAGGCCCACGGAATTAGGCCTCCCCTGATTCTGCGGATGAGGAACGCAAGGCCTAGGGCAGGGGTGGGCAAACTTTTTGACTCGAGGGCCACAATGGGTTCTTAAACTGGACCGGAGGGCCGGAACAAAAGCATGGATGGAGTGTTTGTGTGAACTAATATAAATTCAAAGTAAACATCATTACATAAAAGGGTACAGTCTTTTTTTTTTTTTTTTTTTAGTTTTATTCATTTCAAACGGGCGGATGGGCGGCCCGTAGTTTGCCCACGGCTGGCCTAGGGGGTTTCTGAGGCCGTGGGTGTAAAATACAATGAACAGTGGGGCAGTGATATGCTGAGCCATGGATCAGACATGCCCAGAACTGTGATGGAAAAATTAAATCCAATCTCGGTGCTGGTGTGGACAAAATGCCTAGAATGGATGACAGATTTACAGTAGAGCTTCTAGATGGGGAAAAAATTACATCCCTTTGATAAACACTTCCAATGCAGCTGTGGCAGTTGGGGGGCGGGGGGCGGGGGGAGGGGCGTACTTTGTACAGAGGTGGAATCTCCGGTCCTTTCAGATACATAAGTAAATATTTATTAAAAGACAAGAATCGGTCATATAATAATCCCCTGTTAGATAAGGTTGAAAGGAAATTTTTGTTTGGGGGAAAGGCTGCTGATGAATACATACTTTTGTACCGGGAACCAGAAGAATCGGAAAATGGGAAAAATTAATAAGAGCGATGCCGCATCAATCTCATACAAAAGAAAAAGCAGCAAGCCCAGGGGACCTCGGGCTCACACCCGTCTCCACATCAGCGCTTTGCCAGCTGTGCTTGGCATGGCCAAGGCTGAGTCTAACCTCCTTTCCGATTAGGAAATTGTCCTTTCCGCCCCAAATGAGTTTAAAGGTAGACCCGTCATCACAACCAAAGCTTGTAAAAAGAGAACCGGTTTAATGCTGGTAAACTCTATTTTCTTGAATCCTAAAATGTGGCAGTTAAATTTTGGGGAGGGGCTTAAGTGGCAGATGAATAATTAAGAGAAGAATATTAGAATTCATCTGTTTCCCCTTGAGCAGCTCTTTGATGAGGCTGTTTCTTTCCAAAATCATGCAAGTCTGTTGCTTCTACAAAAACAAAACAATATAGTCATTTGACCAAGATGACATTGCTATTGGGTGTTTCTTTGATGTTAGTTTCTTTAAAATATTTTAAATATTTATAGTGACTGCTGAGTGATGAGGTATTTTTGTTTTGTTCTCTTTACTGCACATCTTCAACACATTTTCAGAAGGGCAAGCTGATGGGGGTTTTCGCTGGATGTTTAGTATTTGAAATGAAGTACCTCTGCTGTTGTTTGAACTGTAGATTAAATATTGCCATCATGGAACTCAGTTAAATATTTCCAGTCTTAATTGCAGAGCTCATGTGTCTGGGTATTAAGGGAAGAAAATATTTGACTCCAGAGGTAACACGGCAGTTGGCAAATGCAGATGCTTAAAAGCTTTGGAAATCCCCAATATATGCCATCAAAGCATTTTCATAAAATATTGCATTAATTCGGGGGAAAAGAGAATCCATCAGGGCCACCCACATAGAAATGTGGTTTCTGTGCGATTAGTCTCACCACGGAATTCAAAGACGAAGTCCCACTCACAATGAACAATGACATAATCATATTTGGCTCTGGATTTTTTTTATCACAGGCAGAATTGCCCAGTGCCAATCGCATTAGCCACCGGTAGAGTCCTGAGCCCTTAATAACATCAGGAGGTAGCTGGCTGCTCTGGACTGTCCAAAATTGAATCCTACCCCAGCTCACAGAAATCCATCTTTTCCCCCCGCCCCTCTTTTTGTCCCTGAAAACCACACGGACTTTCTTTGTTCCACATGAGATCACCAGAGGTGGTGCTTTCTGAATCTCTTGTGTTTAATTGACATGGGAATGTGGATTTCCGCTACTTTGTACCAAAAATAAAAACCTAAATGCTTTTCACTCTGCCAAAAAAAAAAAAAAATGACATTTCTTGAATATCTCCTTCTGTCATTTTCTGAAAATGAGTATAATAATAAACCAGGGAAATTAACCATCGTGGGGCTGAGCGTTTGAATAGCCATTTGGAGGAAATTTCCTGCCAATTGTATAAGAGATAAAAGAGAAAAGACTGCCCTCCAATTTGTTGATTTGCCGCCACCCGAAATGCCCTGGATGTTATATGAAGCACAGATGTAAGGTTTTCCACTGTGACAATTGCCTACTCCACCTCTTTACTCCCATGGCTGCAGTGGGTACAGCCCTCCCAACTCCCATGCCTGGGAAATGCCTGTTTGAGGGGACAAAAGCAATAATCCTTCCACGGGGCTAGTGTTTAAGTCGGCTTGCAACCCTGTAAGAGTGGAAGACATGATGGAATAGAGCTGTGCTTATGTTGCCTGGTTTTTCCACTTACTCAGTAAATGCGCATTCCACTGATGAGACTCAGAGTGGGCCCTCTTGTGTGTGGTACTGTGGAGGCCCGAGAGGTAGGGGCTCCATGCAGGAAGGCTGGTGTTGTGCAGCCCAGGACTTGGATGCCAACACGGATGTCTACAGGCCGTGGGATCTTGAAGAGCTTCATTCACGTCTCCCAGCCTGACTTCTGTCCCATGAAGCTAAGAATGCCTGCCCCATAAAGGTGTTGAGGAAAATCTCTGAGGATGGGGATGTTCGAGGTGGTCTTGAGAGAGTTCATACTCTAGATAAGCGGAGATGGGCTTCTCAGGCAGCAGGAACAGAGAACAGAGGTGTCATGATGGGAATGCATGGTCCAGTTGGAGAATAATCCAAGACTTCTAAGATGCTGAGTCTGAGACGGGTGTGATGGTACGATTCTGACACCAGTTCCATGTACAGGATTTCCCCTCAAAACACCAAGTAATTCTCCGACATCAGCTGAGTGTCCTACGCTCCAACCCAATTCTGACACTGTCTGTCTGGAAATAGGATTAGATCCCACAGGTTAAGGACTCAGGCCCACAAGACTGCTCCCCCCCCCCCCCCCCACCCCCATTCTCCCCACCATAGTCAATGGCAAGTCCTGATTGTCTCCTGGGCTTCTGATGACCAGCTATAAACTGGAGGTTCCGCTCACCTCCTCGGGTTCTATTCCTCTAGAATGGCTCACAACACAGAGCAACATTTTACTTACTAGACCACCAGTTTATTATAAAAAGATATAACTCAGGGACAGCCAGATGGAAGAGATGCATAGGGTACGGTATGGAGAAAGGGCACTGAGCTGCCATGCCCTCTCCAGGGCATCACTCTCCCTGCATCTCTGTGTTTGTTCGCCACCTAGAATCTCTCCCAACCCTGCCTTTGGGGGTTGTATGGAGGTTTCAATACTTGGGCATAATTAATTAAATCATTGGCCATTGGTGATTGAACTCAGTCTCCAGTCCCTCCCCTCTCCCTGAAGGTCTGGGAGATGGGACTGAAAATTACAACCTTCTAATCACATGGTTCTTCTGGTGACCAGCCTCACTCACACCTTAAGTGACCCAGGGACCTCCCCCCCACCCCCCACCCCCGCCCGCGCCAAAAAATTATCTCATTAGCATAACAAAAGACACCTTTACAGCTCTCACCACTTAAATTCCAAGGGTTTTAGGAACTCCACTAAGGAAGACCAAATATACATTACCACTAAAATGGGAGGAGCCATTTCTCAGTATCAGAGACAGGTCTGGGGAACCAGGAAGGATATAATTTAGAGTAGGGACAGCAATGAGAAGAACATCACAATTATCCAGACAAACAGTAGTGATGGTCCACGGTGGCCAGTGGAGAAGGGGAGTGGGAGATGAATAAGAGAATCCAGAAATGGAGTTAAAAGGAGTTGTGCTTGATATAAATAGAGTCACAGATGGTTCTGAAGGTTCCACACATGTGGCTGGTAGAATGGTTCTGCCACAGTTAGGCATGGGGCCTTGAATGCAGTTTTGTACATCCTTTCATGGACGATGTAAGTTAACAGATCTAGCAAACTGTTAGAAATATAAAAACTAGAGAGGGAGGGAGAGGTCAGAGCTGGGGACATACCTTTCAGAATCATCCAAAGGGAGGATCCTTAGCATTTCAGAGTAAATGAGATTTCTAAAGAAGAATTGCAGAAAGAGGTACAAGAAAAATATTATAGAGATGAAGACAGTAGAAAAAAAGTAGCAAGAAGAGTTATTCAGAGAAGTCACACACACACAAAAAAAACACAAGCTTAGTACTGTGTAGGCAAGACAAAGAGAAGGAGGGGAGGTTATAATGCCGCAAAGGCTCCAAGAACAACATGGTGCCGGATGGAGCCAAAAGCAGACCCTGGTGAAGGTTATTCCCTCTCAGGATGAACGTGGAAGCACCAGTAATCATTCCAAAGGGTCCTTCTTTAGTATTTTACATGTTTAACAGTCACAAGCATAAGATTTATATAAAAGAAATGCCCATTTAATTTATTAAAGCCGACGCTGGCTAAGTTATTGGCCATTACCTGTGACTCTGCAAGACATGAAAAAGTTGGAAGAAATCTAATGGAGCCTTTTATCTGGGTGGGAAAGAGCACTGCAAGTGTCAAATACTGAATTTTAGAATGGCCCACCGTGAACAGATACCTATTATAACTCAAATCAGACTTCAAAGGAACGGATTTGCTTGGGGTTTTATCATTTAAAATAATATCTTGCAATAAAACCAGCTCCATAGAAGGATATTAATCTCATGCTTTAATTCTATTCTGTGAAATTCTTTTCATAGATATATTTGAACAGAATTTTAATTTTTCAGATAATTATTTGTCGATGTAAAGGAGAAGGTGAAGGGTGACAGTAAAATATTACACACAAAATTTAAATCCTGAATTTATGTTCTACAACCAAAATAGTAACCATTGACTGATCTGAAATATATAATACAGTAAACTCTTGATGGAGGGATGATTGGGAAATGAGATTCTGATTAATATTGACGGCACACGTGCTATTTATGAGTGTCTAATTTTTTTAAATATGTCACACAGGAAATCCTGGTGAATCTTTGGCAATATA
This sequence comes from Myotis myotis, assembly GCF_014108235.1. Taxonomy (NCBI): domain Eukaryota; kingdom Metazoa; phylum Chordata; class Mammalia; order Chiroptera; family Vespertilionidae; genus Myotis; species Myotis myotis. The sequence goes on along the minus strand of NW_023416324.1, from coordinate 205,470,127 downwards.
ATAGCAGATTCACACATCTTGCAATGCCCTGTTTTAAAAGCTCTAGTTATACTTGATACGAGGTTATATTCCAAGCTCTTTTTTCTATAGAAATGCATTTCAATACTGAAATGTGTAATTGGGGAGTTTTCACTAGTCTACAAGAACTTCAGCTAAGTCGATTATGTTCCATAAAGTAGAATGTGTTTAGTCCCTTCGATAAAGGGGTACCTGGTAGCATTTTTTGAAAAGAGAAGCAGCCGAGGATGAAGGCAGAATGTTTGCTTCGAGATCACAGGAGACCCGTTGGGAGGGTGGGATGTTTAGCTCTGGGAAGAGGAGGATGGAGCAGACCTTCATGGGTCCAAGGCCACGACCAGAGGGCAAGGGGACTGTTTCTCTGTCGCAGTAGAACATCGTGCAGCAGCAGGGGAGCCTTTGGGGAAGACAGACTTGTTCAAGGCAAAACTATGAGAACTGTTCGAGAACGGAGCAGGCTGCCCAGCTGTTCGGCTACTCTGGTCATTACACGTGTTCAGGGAAAGGGTAGGGATTCACTAGCTGTGTATGTCCTTTGGCTTGCCTGGCATATTACCACAGCCCCACGGCTAGCACATCACCAAAGCACACTGTTGGTGTCCGGTGATGATAGTTCGCCGGGAGAATCTCTCAGAGGAGGAAATGGCAGGTTAGCTCTGGAGGTCTTTCGCCACTGGAAGGAGATCAGCCCGGGTCTAAGCCGTTCCCCCTGGGCTCACAGCACGCCTCGGGCACTTGCTAGCTAAGACTTTGCACAAGCGGCTTAACTACCATGTGCCTCCGTTCTCGCATCTGTAAAACGGAGGTGATGATGGTACCGACCCCCAGCTCTCAATGAGATCATGGCTTTGTCCCGTTTCAGATGAGCTGCTGCAGAAAGAGCAGAACTACTCGGATGACGTCTTGGCCAACATGATCAGTGAGCCGAGAATCAGTTACGGCAATGATGCACTCATGCCGTCTTTGACCGAAACCAAAACCACCGTGGAGCTTCTTCCCGTGAATGGCGATTTCAGCCTGGACGAACTCCAGCCCTGGCATCCTTTTGGGGTGGACTCCGTGCCAGCCAATACAGAAAACGAAGGTAAGAGGCCCAGTTGGAACAAGAGCGTTCTGATGTGTATATACAGCTCTCTCATGTCCTGAAGGGGGGTGTGAACTTTTAAAAATACTTCCTTATTGAGAGGTATTTTGTTGCTTCTGGGATGAAAGCACCAGATTCAAGTTGTGTTTAGGAGAGAGTGGCCTAGAATGTCCACTTTCTAAGAAAACGGACAGGCGATGAAGAGAGAACTTCCCATGGGACCTGCATAAATGGAGGTTTGAAAGGAACCACCGTAGTTCTCATTTCAGATGTTTATTCTCGTGCATTAAGTTTCAGGTTGCATTAAATGTTAAAGGCAAAGATAGAGAACCACTTAGGACATGTACTGTTGCTTAAAAGGTCCACAGTTTTATATTTAGAAAGTGAACTATAAGGCAGCTGTCAAATGAAGATGCACATTGGCCTAAGTGTTTGTTCCTCTGATAGTGCAGAGAAGTAAGATTTTCTCTGTCTAAAAATTTGCACATTAGCTAATGAGCTTTCTTTCCGATTTCTTAGTAGAAACTTTCAATTAATATCTATTTAGGTGAGAGCATATTAGGTGTGGTTTTTTTATTCCACAGCAGTTTTACGTGTTCAGACGTTGAAGGTTTTGAACACAGGAACACCTTGATTTTGAGATACTAATAGCATGTTTTTCAAGAACACACAGGATTTTACCTGTGATTTTCTTTGTTAAAGGAGCAACTTTTGATGGTGGTAATATTTGTAATACGGATGTTTGTAGTATGCGTTAACTCAAAATGCAGTCAGTTACTTACTGTTCAGACTAATTCTAAAACCAATATTAGCCCTTTAGGGTACTGGAGAGCCTTTTTTTTTTAAAGAACCATTGCAGGAAAATCTTCATATAAACTGTTTTCATAATGTGAGTAACCACCCCAAATTTGTTCTATTAGCTTGAAAAAAGGTACCTTATAGTAATAATACAAGATATGAACAGCAATGTTATTTATGACATAAAAATAATTAAGACTTTACCATTTGTAAAAAAAAAAAATTCTTACTCACATAGAGGGATAAATTTTAAGGACTTTGTTATCAAAGACTTTCTTATTAAATTGTAAAAGAGTGCTGTTCTGTCATTTTTTATAGGCAGATACATTTTGGCCATTTAAAATTCTTGTCATGCATTCTCTGATGATAATTGCATGTGGAAAATGTCCGGTCTCCTTTGTAAATTGAATGTCCTTGAGATTTCCTCTTTTCCTTTAGAACATCGGGTTGTTTGAGGGAGAAATGGGGAACATGTCTGAAGTTTAACAAACTTCTCTGGTAGACAATTACTGTCTTTAATGCCCTTTATACCAAATAATGTTAAATGTTTGGTGTGTTGTTTATGTCCCAGAGTTAGCTTTTTATGAAAAAAAAATTAATATATAGGTTATGCTCTTATTTTTATAAAGAATTTCTTATCAATTTCTTAAAATTTAAGACCTTTTTATTTTTTCCAAAGCTATAGCTTCTATAAATGAAATGTTTCCATTTAATATTTTTCATTATTTATCGAACTTGGACAGTAGGATAAAATATCATTCAGCACCTACCTAAATCATTTTTATGAACACACACACACACACACACACACACACACACACAAATAATAGACACTAAAATGTATCATTTATTTATGGTAAAGTTTGTGGAAAGAGATTTAGAAAGCCAAAGTAAGCTAAATTGGCAGCAGAATAAAATGAGTTTACAGAGATGATGGTGCATGCTTGTTACAATACATGGTGTCTCTTAAGTGCTGTTAATTCTTAGACATGTGGACTGTGCCTGTACAGAGTTTAACAAAAATAAAAGACACTCCAGTCCTGTTCATGTTACTAGTAACTTTTGAAATTCAGTGGCTACAGTGAAATACAGTGAGCCTAGTGCCACATCACACGCTGTAAAATAGCAAGTGTGCCAGCCTAGAATAAGCTGCGTTTCCTGAATTCCAAATTTTCCTGTTACTTTCCCCCTCTGTCAGATATTGAGAGTGTAACTGCTTCCTATATGAATATCAGCCTGCACATTTCCTTGGTGTCTTTAATGAGGTCAATTGAACTTGGCATTTATCATATTAGTACTATGAATAATATCAACAGTTAAATAAATCTGCCTTTATATGCCCTAAATATTTTATCTTGACTTATATGTATTCATATGCATATATGAGATCTCCATTAAAATGATATGCACTCTATTAAGCATGCTGCTTATATGAAAATTTTGAAATAGTAACTAAATTGATCCATTCTATTTTGCGGGGGAGGGCGGAAAGGATTGTTCCTTTTAAGTGGAAATGATAGGGAGGAACTATGTCACCAAAGCACCTTCCTAAATAAATCCTAATGCCATCATGACCTCCCTCCCACCTTCCCCTTCCTCTCGCTAAATAATCTAAAGAAAGAAGATTGGATTAACTATACTGGATGTCCCCAAAATGAGCACTTTTTGGAAGGCCCAGAACAGTACAATTTGGAGATACCCAGAGCAGTAATGGACTATACGCTTCTGCTCAGATGTGGACTCACTCCAGGAGAGGTCTGTAGCCATTGGGCTCAGATTCCTAATAGCGCACACACACACACACACACACACACACACACACACACCAGGCCCTTGGGTATCACCAAGTGCTTCTGGATGCTTGAGCCAGATAGAGTTTTTTGAATTGCCTAGGCCTGTGATCGGCAAACTGCGGCTTGCGAGCCACATGTGGCTCTTTGACCCCTTGAGTGTGGCTCTTCCTAAGCCTTAGGAGTACCCTAATTAAGTTAATAACAATGCACCTACCTATATAGTTTAAGTTTAAAAAATTTGGCTCTCAAAAGAAATTTCAATCATCGTACTGTTGATATTTGGCTCTGTTGACTGATGAGTTTGCCGACCACTGGCCTAGGCTACATCCAAGGAGCTGATATTGTTGTTAAATAAAGATCTGTTGTTGATAAACAAGAAAAGCTCAGATAAAAGTATTGGAGACAATAATATTTAAGATCTCAGAGCTTGAGTTCTGGTTCTCACTGTTTTCAGATACAACACCCTTTTTTTTAAAACATTTCGAAAAGCCTTCTTAAGGATGAATCTTAAAATAAAATGGACTAACAACATTTAGGAGGAGAATCACTATGAGGGATCTAATTTATAATAAGTGTTTCCACATGTAAGTGTTCAGCCTGGACTCTAGATGAAAATGGCACGGGCAGGTGTCTGGCCTCCATGCAGACTGCTTCCGGGCTGATTGCGTGACTCCGGTTCAGCGAGCAGCAATGATGGGATTTTTCTCAAATAGTGAGTCACTCTGGGGAAAGCTCTAAATAAAACAGTCTCCCCTCATTTTACCCAGTGGTGAGCTCCTGGAATACCCAGGTTACAGTAAGAACTGTGCAAAAATGCTTTGTGCTTGTTTACAAAACTGAGTGAAGTCTGGACTCACAAAATCAGGAATATAAGAAATTGTACAGGGTGCAGGACAATTTATTCGTGGCATTGCCCTGTGCCCGGCACCTAGCATCCCCCGTCCCCATCTACTAAAAGTGAGCAGTGCCGACCCTCCTTCAGTCTAGTGACAACCAAAACCACCTCTGCATCCCCCACCATCCGCACCACAGGACGGTGCTCCCCGCCCCCACCCCAACTTCTGAATGAAGTGGGTCAGAGTTTAAATTCCAGCTCTGCTGTGTGTTGTGGGCAAGTTACAGAGCCTCTCCTGCTGTTTCCTAGTCTGTAAAAAAAAAAAAAAGAAAGAAAGACGAAGTAGTAAAATCCTAACTAAAGTTAGGGTATGAGCATTAAATGAGATGGCAGGTAAAGTTCTTAGCAAAGTGCCTGGGACATAGTACATGTTTTACGGTAGCTTTTTTCTTCTTCTTTTTTTCTTCTCTTCAAATAGAACCAGGATCTTACTAGAGAGGTTTTACCAGCTTGTATCAAAGATAACCACTCTATGGCCCAAACAGTATATCCTTAAAATTTATTAATGTGATTCAGGCCTAAAATCTTACCCTTTCTGTCTCATCTCCCTTTCCTCCCTCTTTCCGGAGCCCTGTTTCCTGTTAATCTTACAGACATGTGCTCACACACGGAGCTATTGAAAATACCTAGAATTCTCAAAGGATTTCCTTCCATTGTCCATGCAATCCTTATCATCGTCACTTCAAACGCTTCCCAAAAATGTATTGTTTTTCCTAAGAACAATCAATGAAGTCCAGAGAAAGGGTCAGACACCCGGGCATTCTTTTAATTTATATTGAAGAAAAAAAAATAATAAACAAACACAGCTTTCCAATATCTCAGGCTCTTCAACCAGCTGCGATTTGCCTGAAGAGATTTTTAGTGTGTGTTTTTTCCAGTCCACACAACGGAACTGGCTAACCTGAAGTGAAGCTGGCGTTTATACTACTATTTTCTCGTGGATCGTGAAGTCATCTGCCTAAATGCGTTTGTGTTAATAGCACTTGAGTTTGTTCTTTCTCAAGATTGCCCGAGCTGGCCAGCCAGGAAGATCAGTGTGGATTGCAGTGGCCACCAGCAAGCCCCTGTGGCCAGCAGTCGGCTTCTTTGTCTGTAACACATCCATAAAAGACCCGAGTGGGCTCAAGGAGGCACAGCAGGTCTTGTAAGATTGCATGTATATAATCGCAAAGTGACGTTCCCTCTGCTCTGCTTGTCCTCGGCCATAAAAAAAAGCAACGAGCACATCACCGTCAGCAGTGAAACCAAGATTTAATAAAGGCTTTCATTAAGCCTGAGAGCCGGTCCTCCTCAGGCCTCTCTTTGTGTAAAATGGCTTTCCTCCTGATTCCTGCATCACCTTGGGCCGAGTGGGGAGGTGTGCGAGGCAGCATTTAGCTTAGAATTGGTCTATTACGAGCAACGCCAGAACTAACAAACTCAAAAGGCCCAGAATTTCAGTCATTCTGTGTCTCTCCTCTTGGAGGGAAGGCTCTGATTCTAAGCGGCTGAAGGCAGAGAAATTTCACATTTCTGCTCACGTTTTAGTTTAACTCTTTAAGGCGACCTGTTTCTTGTTTTGAATTGACTGGTCTGCCCATGTAAAATGTTTTGAACACTCACGCTATTGATATCACCTTCCGGCTTAACGAGCAATAGTCCATTTGAAAAACTAGAGAGTGTTTGTAGTAGATTGGAAAATAATGCAGTCCTCTGTCTTGTCTCTGTGCGTTGTTTTTTCCCAGTGATGCCATAATTGTCTTTTTAAAAATGTCTTGATGTCTGCTCACTGAACACAAGAGTTACTTATTTTTTCAATATTAATTCATACTGAATCAGTCTCAGACTGTGAAAGCAGGCTAGGGATTAAGTCACTTAAAGCTATTATTGTTTTATCTTCCTAAAAAAAAGGGAAAAGTTTTTATTACTGTTTTCAAATAATACCCTATACCAGTGATGGCGAACCTGTTGAGCTCGGCGTGTCAGCATTTTGAAAAACCCTAACTTAACTCTGGTGCTGTGTCACATATAGATATTTTTTGATATTTTCAATCACAGTAAAACAAAGACTTATATTTTTGATATTTATTTTATATATTTAAATGCCATTTAACAAAGAAAAATCAACCAAAAAAATGAGTTCGCGTGGTTCGCCATCACTGCCCTATACATTAAAAAGGGGGGGTGGGGCAGAAAAGTTTACAGGAACGGTCTCCTCACCCAGAAATAACTGATGAATGTTTTTTGTGGTTACACCTTTTGGACGTTTCTCTATGCACACTTGATACTTGTCAGTATTCCCTTAAGTAATGGTGGAATGGTGCTTGGTCATTGATAAAAAAGCTCTTTCGCATGTCTGCACATTTAATTTGAGACAAACAGAGAATCAGGGAGAATGTGGCTTGCCTAGGATCACAGCGAAAATAAGTGGTGGCATTCAAGGGGACCCTGAGCCTGGGCCAGCTGCTCGGGCTGCGTTTAAGCCCCAGACTCAGCTGCTTCCCCCCGAGCCCCTGAGCCATGTGCTCACCCCTCAGTTCCTTCTTGGCTCTGCAAGTGGGCTCTCGTACCTTCTTGCCTTCCCCTGAAGCACCACCTGGGGCCCTTGTGAGGACACTCAGAAAGTACAATAATCGTTCCCTTAACTCCATTTTACGAGGAGTAATAAAACCCCTGACGCTCCGGCTTGCAGATGAGGGGAAAGATGAACTTACAGAGAAACTATATCGCTCAGGTGTATTTGTGAGTTGCGGCAGGAAGTACGCCTTCATCTGATACGTGAATGAAGCGCTAGAGAGGAGTCGGCCTCACCGCAATAGCTGGTACAGGATATTTCATAAAGCGGGTATTTAATAAATGTGGTTTTATAGTATTTGCGAGTGTCCGAAGCAGGTTTTAATTTATTTTCTCACTGCAATTAGAAAGTGCAGATGTTATTATTTATATTTTACATGTGAAGAAACAGCCACGGAAGTGGCCATTTGCCCCAAATCACACCCATTGTCCTTTCTCCTCTATCATGCCACTGCTGGCAGGAGAAAGCACCAAACCACATTTCTCTTCGGATTCGTCCCAACGTCTTAGTATTCTCAGAAACACGATTTTCTTATATTTTGAAGACTTGGCATGCTGTCACTTTCTTTCCCCTCACTGTTCCTGACAACATGTGACATTCAAAATCGATTTGCGTTTATAATCCCTCCTTGCATGCCTGGATGTGCCCATGAGTAAGCTGAGGGTCTTATTTTTTTTTAATATATATTTTTATTTATTTCAAAAAGGAAGGGAGAGGGAGAGAGGCATAACAACATCAATGATGAGAGAGAATCATTGATAGGCTGCCTCCTGCATGCCCCCTACTGGGGATTGAGCCTGCAACCTAGGCATGTGCCCTGACCGGGAATCAAACCTTGACCTCCTGGTTTATAGGTCGATGCTCAACCACTGAGCCACACAGCTGGGCGGCCGTATGATCTTCGTGAAACTGCTGATCCATGGAGCACACCTCGCCACCCCCCTTACCTTCCCACCCTTCTATTTCCCAGGCCTCACTTCCCCTCTCTCGGCTTCATTTGCCCCTTCTCCATGTATTAACCCTGAAAGCTTTGTTTCTCTCCCTTGCCTGTTTTCTCCGAAGACCCGTGTTTAAGTTCAAGTTCACATTTCTGAGAATCAGAAGCACTTGGGAAACAGCAGGCAGCGGCAAACAATGGTGGGCACTCTTGTGCCGCCGGCACTGTTTCCTTTGGGCCGGACCCAGAGCTCTCGCACAGGAGGAATTGTGCAAGCCAGCAAACTCGAGAGGAAGTATCCGCTTTTCACACATGTCAGCTGCACGCCATCTCTTCCGTGGAAACCGGCTTTTACAAAGAGAGGCAGAGAGAGACGGGCTGGCTTACTTCCTGGTTTATCTCTCTTACCCTCACACCGGGAACAAGTTCGATTCACTCTGTGGCAGGTGATGTGGGGAAACCTTTCTCTCCCGATAAGTCCATATTTACATTTCCCCTGGAGATTGGACGGAGTCCTTTGTAGTTAATTAACTGTAAAATAAGATAAGATTGGGCGGTGGTAAAAGGAGATATCTTTAAGATTTTCCGCTGGGCTGGGTATAATATATTTTATTTCTCATAAACACACACACACACACACACACACACACACACACACGAAACTAGCTATAAACTCTCTGAGAGGAAAACCTACACCCCTCCTCCTCCAGCTTCTCTTTGATGTTCTGCGCATCCTGGTGAGTGCTTTTGTGAGAAAACGAAGCCTTTGGAAGTGGTTCCCCTCCTGCTCCTGATGTTCAGGATTCACTCACTGTGGTTCTCTGCCAACTGCTCCTTTTTTTAATAACTTGTGTATTGCACATGCTTTTCCCTGCTCTGTGTTCAGGAGCCTCGACTTACCATCTTGATTTGTCTCGTTTGCTTTCCGTGTATCTTGCTTCCTGCGCCCAGTCGAGCCTGTTGACGCCCGCCCTGCTGCCGACCGAGGACTGACCACTCGACCAGGTACAGCCCGGGGCCCTCCTGCCCCTCAGCATCTTTCGCTTGAGCTTGAGCAGACGCCGTCCCCGTTCTTCGTTATTGGCCTCTAAAGTGCTGATGCTGAGAAGTCGGGTTTGAAACAACGTGGAAACCAAACTTTTTAAAATTCCCCTTTGCTTTTCCTTACACTTCATTTCTTATGGGTTTTTCTTTCTTTCTTTCTTTCTGAGCTTTCCTTTTCCAACAAGAAGAGAGGCCTTCCAACTTTCTCTAAAGCTTTTTTAAGGGGAGAGGATTCTGTAGGGCCCGTCAGTCCTCAGGGATGGAAACCCACGCAGATGCAGGCCCTGTCTGGTGGCGGGGTTGATTGCTGCGATGAACATGTCAGGCTTTCCTATTGGGAATCGGGATGAGTCTTTGCCAACTGAACTGGGCTCAGGCTCCAACCAGTTCCTCAGGGAGACCTGACTTTCTAAAAAGATCAGAATTGGAGTTATCTCCATAACCCGGAAAGGTTTGCATTGCCTCTTTCGTGGGTTGTATTGAGATATTCTCAGTGAGTGGCTAAATGGCACAAGGGCTGTACATGCACAGTTTTACAGACAAGCCCTTTATCTCTCATACGCCTTAACATTCCCATTCACACCGAAAATGGACACCTCTTTCTTACCGTTTCCCAAGCACTAAGCAGAAACGGTTTTTCACTCTTTGCTCTGTACTTAGTCTATGTCTGTGCCTCAAACTTCGTTTTAAGAATCATGTCACACCACAAGAGGGGCACGCATGCCTGATGGTCACGCCGCCCTCAGCCTCCCCCAGCTGAGCACAGGCCGTGTTGTCAAAGCTCAGAAAGAGGAGAGAAGTGACTGAGCTGACAACCCTGTGTGTCCTGGGGAGAGCTGACTCCTAACAAGGCACACCTTTGCGTGTTTATTTTGTTCTTTAGCCTCAGAATGTCCCTGTGCATAATCATAGGACAAGAAATGAACCTCATTGAAGATGTTAACACACAGAGGACCCAGGTTCAGAGATAGTCCGCCACGGGGCCAGGAGCACGCTCTGCCCCTCTCGTAGGCTCGGGCCACTTCTGTCTCCACCACGGTCATTGAGGGCTGCGAGTCTGACTTGTGGCGTCTTTCATGCCTCTGCACTGTGATGCACAGGGCAGCAGGGACAGTGGAGTGACATCTTGACAGCTAATCTCATTGATTTTATGAATCTCCGTCTGCAGGGCTTCTCAGAGGAACTTGAATTAGAGTAAGTCAGACACAGCTTCGGCTCCCTTCATGTCTTCCTTATTGCGGGTGCCACACAAGTGAATGTCAGGAAGCCAGCAGTCAATACTCCATCATGTTCAGCCTATGGGTGGGGCCCAAGGCAGAGGGTCAGTTTCATTCTAACTGCAACCGAGACCAGCCCAGGTTGGTCATTTGCCTCGGGCCTTTGTTTCATGGCATTTCCTGCTTTAGTTTTAAAGGAAGAGATGCTTTTCATCTACAAACATTAAAATGTGAATTAAAATTTATGTAGATCTTACATTGGGCATGCTGGGCCAATATGTTCCTATTGAAATATCCAGGAAGGGGCAATACCACAAAAGTCAAATTATTTTTCTTTTCTTAAAAAACAAAATAATCTGACATGAATAAGACTTTTCCATATATTGTCAAACAAAAACATTCTGCTTTTAGGGAAGAGCTAGAGAATAATTAGAAGTAATATATAGATGGAAAGAAGGTCTATGTAAAGTCTTTGTTGTAACAATAGCAATAGTTCATTTTGATATTTCACAAAGATCGATGCCCTAACTGCCGTGGAGGGTCAAAGGAAATTAAATAAGTTCCCTGCTCAGAATGAAATTGAAGAGATACACACAATTTGTGTATTCAGAAAGATGAGATGGAGTTAGAAAGGCAGGGATACACAGAACATACAGTGTGAGCCAGGATGTCGGTGATGTGAGCAGATGGGGCACTACCAAAGGGTGTGCTCACCAGGCAATGCTGGAGATGAGCTCTGAGAAGGGTTTGAACAATCTGAGGCATGTCCATTGGCAAAGAAGAGGGGAGTAATTCTATGCAGAGGAGGACACAGCCTAGGCCAAGCTGCCTTTCTTATACAACATAAGGCTTGGGTTCCCCCAGTAGAAGAAGGTCATGGCTTGGAAAGGATGCCCAGAAAAGTGAGGAAGATGCTAGTGAAGGCATGCTTATGAATAGTGGTATTGGCTGGCTATGCATAATGACATAGGTGTGCTATATTTTTATACTTGTAGTGAATCTGTTGAGCGTTTGGACCAATTTCTCCCCATGTTTTGTAGCATTAGTTTTGGTTCTTCCATCACCACACTTGATAAGACTACGTGCCTGATTCTAAGGCGCCAAATTATATCTTTAGATTTTTCCAAACTTAGAAATCCTCACCCGGGATTGTCATATCATGCCATTGTGTTTGAATAGTCACTGTTATCACTCTGAAACAAGTAGTAAAGGGATTTTGTAGAATCACCGCTGAGGAAAATGACTTCTCCTTGACTTTCACAGCTGAGCCACGAGGGCACTGTGACTGGAATGTAGAGTCAGGTAGTGAGCACAGTGGTGATTTTTGAGCCTAGTGGCCATTACAGCTACTCCCTGTGGCTTATTTCCAGCAAAAAAATAGACTCCGGAGGACAAATTACACCATTTGACCAGAATAAAGAAGAAAAATACATTAGCAGCCTCTTCACGGGGCGGAAAGAGAGCCTTTCCACTGTAATTTATTACCACCCTTCTCCGGTCCTAATAAAAGGAAACGGGTCCTTGACCCCACACCACGTGAGAGGCGTCATGAGGGCTGTGCCTCTCTTTTCCCTCAAGTGCACACAGACTCTCCTCACTGGCCAGGACTTAGAAAACTGGAGGCACACCAGGGCATAAAATGCAATCAGCACAACCCAGACGCTGCATCTGGTGAGCCTGTAAACAGAGCTCCCTGCGATTTATTGAACTCTGCCCATCATGTTTTATTACACGTGGTGTCAACATATTGTCATTGATATTTCCTACGTGCAGGCTTATTAACTTTTCTCCCCTCTTAGTGAGATTTGCTTAATGTACAGAAAGTCTTTTCACTGATTATATTATAAATGCTGTGCAAAAATGAACTAGCAAGAGCTCTTTGGGCTGAAACTCTCTTAAACTATTGAGCTATAATTATCTGTTGTTCTGACTTGATACATGAAATTGAATTTTTTTTTTTTATGATCAAAAATATTCTTGGTATCCTTTGAGAAATAATGTGGGCTTTTAAATTTTTGAGTGAGGAGAACATTTTTTTTCCTTATTTTTTGACATGATTTATTTGGTCTCACAGATCTAAAAGAAAAAAACCATTCAAAAGACTTTTCTAAAAATCTCAGAAGAAGAGTGTTAACTATTTCATTGCTATACCCTCATAACAGAAAAAAAAAAAAGGATGAGGTGTAAAGAAATCACTGGGGTTCTACAAAGATCTCAGATTTAAAAGTGCCTGTGGAAAAATAAAAATATACAACCAGTAAGAATAAAAGTGTTTGTGTCACACTTAGTATCAGAAATATTAAGGCCAAATGAAGTGAAACTTAGGAGAAAGTGCTAATATTTTTAAAGCAAGAAAATAAATAAGAATAAAGAGCCACTAGTCCCTTGTATTAGGTATCTACTGCTGTGTAACAAATAGCCCCATGACTTAGCCACTTAAAACAACAAGCATTGAGTTTCTTACAATTCCTGTGATACTCAGGATATTAAGGAGGGTTCAGCTGGTGCTCTGGCTCAGGGTCTCTCATGGGGCTCCATGGGTGACGTCGGCCAGCGCTGCAGTCATCTGAGAACTGACGCGTGACTGGGACTGGTGGGTCTATTTCCAGGATGGCTCCCCCACATGACTATGAACAGGAGACCACAGTACCCCACCAGGTGAACCTTTTTATAGGGCTGCTTGCATGTCCTCACAACATGGTGGCTGGCTTTCCCCAGACCAAGAGAAAGAATAAAAAGGAAGCTGCAATGTCTTTTACGACCTAGCCTCAGAAGTCGCCCCCCATCACTGTCGCCAATTTTATTCATTAGAAGCAAGTCAAAGAGAGGAGTGCCGCCAGATTTTTTTATCTATTTTAACACTGTCGCCCATCTCCACCCAAGTTCAAATCATTATGACCCAGACAAATTGCAGGCTAAGAGAACCTGAACGTGAATTCACAGAGCTGTTCTCCATGATCCTTGTGGAGTCTGGGGAGCAGGAGAAGACCTGGGAAGGTAGGAATAAGAAAGTGTAGTTCCTACAAGCAGAAGGGAAAGACAGGAGCGTTACCATCTACAACCCGGCTGTAGATTGAGATCGATCTTGAGTCTGTTCGGACAGCCTGTTAAATGGAAACTGAGCAACTGGACAAGAAATGGGTGGTGATTGGTCATAACCCGCGTGGGTTCCAGACCTCTGGTCCAGTTAGTTATCCTCTGTACCTTCCTCGGCTGTGCTGCTAGGCCAGAGCGTCAGATGCTGGGACACTGCTTTTCTGTTCCAGCGAGGGGTGTGACGAGTTTCACAGGCCTTTTAGACAAGGTGGTAAGAGGGACTAAACTCGGAGCAAGAGCCTAAGTCCCAGGGGAGCTGAAGGAACCGGGAGTGTGTAGCCCAAGTAAGAGGAGAATCAGCAGGACCCGTTGGCTCTCCGTGGGCATCTGATCTGTTCAAGGCTGTAATGCAGAAGGCAGGGTTGGGCTTGTCATGTGCTGAACAAAGAACTTACAACAAACAGATTTGGGGGTAATGTAAGAAAGGCCATTCTGTCTGAAAACAGAAGCAAACGGCTATCTTCGCCCTCTGTTCAGGCAGGAGCTAGGAGTTAGCCCTGGGCTGGGAACACCCGAGAGGACATGATTTTAAAAGCCCTTCTCATCCTAAAATCCTGACTTTGGATATTGAAATACAACAGTGTAGAATCTCATGCTTTGTACTTGCCTCTATTTGTTTTAAAAAATGACTTTGCATTTTGACTTCAAATTATTATTATTTGAAAAGTGAAATACATTGTGATCATCGGTGGAAGAGTCATAGCAATTTGTAGAGGAGGAAGTCAGTTGCAAAGGAGCATTTTCAAAGATTATGTACGGCAGCTCTTTATTCAGCCCGTGAGCCAATTACACTCGGTATCGCTAACTAAATCACTTAACTAAATAAATGATAAGATTTCTACAAGGCCTCACTGCATAGATACAGGGACATAATTTATTGGTAACGGAACAAAGCCTCAAAGTAGCAGTTTTGTTCTACCAGGTAATGAATGTTCATTTTTAAAGGCTTTTATTATTTTTTTCTGAAGGACTGTGGGCACATGTAAAAAAGACGTGCAATACGCCAACCGATAAGCCCCTAAAACAAGCCAGCGTATTCTAGGAACAAACCTTGCAACCCCCCAGCTAGCGTTTAGCTCTGTTTTTCCCCATTTAAAAAAATATATATAATATCTGCTTAAAAGTAGTAAAAGCTTTAGCTTCAGATTTCTTTAATATTTAAAAAAAATGTTTTGTTTAAAATAGGTGGTGGTTAAGGATGTATATATAGGGTGCCATTTTTCTTGAAAAAAAGTCATTCATTTCATCCAACTTCAGGCCTAGAAAGGGTTTCCGGTGGCCTCCGTGTTGTAGTGTTACTGTTCATAGAGAAAATGAATGGGCTGTCTGCGTGCTTTAATTAGGGTGTGACGCTTATGGTGCCATGCAGGTTCGGGGCTGACCAATATCAAGACGGAAGAGATCTCTGAGGTGAAGATGGACGCGGAGTTCCGCCACGACTCGGGATACGAAGTTCATCATCAAAAACTGGTGCGTAGAATAATTGGCCTCTTCCTCCCCTCTGTCTCGCCAAATGACATATCAGCCCTTGTTCATCGATCCAGTTAAGAAAAAGATTAAAAACACCAGTAAAACTCCTGCTTCTAGGATCGTCACAAATAATGTGAAGAAAAGAGAGAGAGATTCTTTATGCGGTAGTTCTTTCTTTGTGTCTGAAGGCAGCTAAGCGCATGCCGGGCTTAAGGTAGAATTCATGTCTACTATAGCAGCCATTCTAATCAACTCGCATTCTGGTGGGTTTGTTGTTGTTTTTAAGAAAATAGGTTTATAATAGTTTGATTTGAAGCATCAAAATCTCAAACACGTGCAAACACTGCGTGGCATCAGCAACACTTTATTCTGGCTGTTCGCTCACCTAAGTGCCTGTTTGTTCGACTGTCTCTATTTTGCTTCTTCGTTGCTTCCAACTCCCTCGTTCCAAGTCAGTGGTTCTCAACCTTCCTAATGCCGCGACCCTTTCATACAGTTCCTCATGTTGTGGTGACCCCCAACCATAAAATTATTTTCGTTGCTACTTCATCACTGTAATGTAGCTACTGTTATGAATCGTCATGTAAATATCTGATATGCAGGATGTAGTTGCATTGTTACAAAATTGAACATAATGAAAGCATAGTGATTAATCACAAAAACAATATGTAATTATATAATTATATATGTGTTTTTCCGATGGTCTTAGGCGACCCCTGTGAAGGGGTCGCGGCCCACAGGTTGAGAACTGCTGTTCTAAGTTCTCCTGCAGGGGTAGGATTTGGGGTCGGATCTTGGTGTCTCTTTGGAGGTGAGCCAACTGCAGACTGTTCCCAGGAGTGCTGCAGGTTACAGACTGGAAAAGGGAAAACGGCAGCCTCCTTTTCAGACTAAAATCACACCCCCTCCCCCCCAAATATTGGAATTAGAGTAAATCAAAAAGCAGCCATTTCCTTGGCAGGCAGCTCTAGTCATGTAGAATCCCTTACAAAAAGCTTCAGATAAATCCTGCATTATGCTAGCTTTCCTTTCATCTTATCAGTAAGCATAGTAGGGGGGTTAAATTAATAAAGGAGACAATTTCATTACACATTCAGTGGTGAACAAGAAATGATAATAAAATTATCATAATGATAATAATATTAGAAGTTCTCATCTCAGGCACTTATTTTTGTTTTAGTTGATGTGTGTGGTTTTTTAATTTTTTTTAATTTTTTTGGTGTTTTTTTTCCCCAAGTGGAAATCTCTTTCCAGTATTCACAAATAAAATTTATAAATTCAACTATTAAACTCCCAAAGAAATGCCTTTAATGTATTGTTTATGCCTCAACTTTTCACTCTAAATTATTGGAACACATCAGAAACTGACTTGAGATTCAGATTTGCATTTTAACTCCCATAATTTGGGGACGGGGTGGGGGGGTGTGGTAAAAGGACATTTAGCTTTTTGGAGCGTGGTTTTCATTGGCAAGTTAATCCGTATAGTTATTCTAGAATCGGGGGCATTCTTCATCTGGCTGACGCTAAAGAGGTTAAAAGAAAAACTGGGGGAGCTTCTGAAGAGTTGGAGCCGGTGGGGCTCAGAGCTGGAGATTAATGTGCGGATTTGCCTTTTCTGGTGCCCGTGTCATAAAAGTCGGTCTCTGCAATTACACCAACTCTGGCTCCTATAACATGACAGAGACGAATGGCAGCGGTGGCAATTAGGAGAATCAGCTCCCTCTACTGAGCTCCTTGATAAGATAATGCACTGTAATTAGTGCGATGAATATTACAAAATTACAGTATTTTCTTAAAGACGCAGGAAGATGTCCAGACATGCCTTTATTCCTGATGGCTTCATACTTGCATCACTAGCTAATTAATGATTTGCTTTTTATCAATAATGTTGAGCAAGCAAATTCTTGAGGAAGGTGGAATATTTATGAGCAGCTGCTAATTTTGTTGCAAATAGACCATGAGTAAAACTCATAGAAATTGGCTGTATATTATCTTGCCTCTTTAGATTGCTAGACTGCTGGTTTTCATTACGAAAATCGGTCATTTTACTGCCCTTGAGATGCAATGAAAACAATATGTAGGGGACTATTTTCATTAAACTTTATAACAAATGTGAAATATGTTTAGTAGTCGTTAGGCTAATGACCTGGCATGAGATCATCATGCAACAAGATGATACAAGTTGCAGTTTGTTCTTAAAATTCCATTCAAGTAGTTAAATTTGAGAAAGAATGGCCTGCTTTATAAACAGTAGGAAGGAGTGTAGTACAGTAAGTTTATCATACTGAATAAATTTCTTCTTCACAATGACCTCCAAATTCTTTCTATATTTAATCCAAATAAACAGCAACGATTTTAGTTGGGCTCCTGGAGACAGCGTAGTAAGAAAGCATGAGTTATTGTGACTATTAAAATTCTTGCATATTACTTCCCTTTGAAATAACTGTCTTTTAAAACAAGGTTAATTAGTGTCCTGCTGAATTGTCGAAGCTAAAAGTGGGTAACAGTATGTCCTTTTTCTTCTGTTTAACTCCTTTGTGTGGGAATGCTTATTCCTGTATATTGATGTTCCTCTAAAGTGGTGATTTTCAACCTTTTTCATCTCATGGCGCACATAAACGATGAAAATGATGCGGCACACCAAAATATATGTTATATTTTTTGCCGATCTGACCAAAAAAAAACCAGGTATCATCTGACCCTTCACACTGGACAGTTATTGTTGTATTGGCTGTTGTCATTTTTTTACTTGACAATCTAAGGGGGAGAGGTCAGTGCCCCTGACTAATCAGGTACTGTGTGTTTTAAAATTTGGGGACCCACAGTGTGCCCTGGCACACCAGTTGGAAATCGCTGTGCTCGAGAAATTAGGGCATCTGCGGGTTTGAAAAGCACCTAAGGCGTAGTTGTCATGCATCAGGTCTCCCCGTTTAAACCTGCTGTGACTAGGAAAATGCTGACCTCCTTTTATAATCATGACTCATAACTATTCGGCTTTTGATAGAGCCAAGCTGCTGTCTCACCTCTCAGTGAAAGTTCCACCTGCCAAAGGGTTTCAGGGTCCCTTGGCTTGTTTTATGCTTCTCTGGGGACAGGTGGGGTGAAAGTAGACTTGCTAGACCTGGGAAGCCACCCATTGTCCATCGTTCTGTAGACTATAAATGTCATTCTTAGTAAGCAGAATGTGTGATTTTGTTTCAAGCACACACCAAAAAATGGTGGGACCAGCCATTCAAACTTACAGCATGAGCTAGCTAGTGAATATTCTAAAACCGTCCATATACCTCATCAAAATGTCTTGTGCGGTTACAACCCCTTTTCTTGATTTGTTTTTCAAGGTGTTCTTTGCAGAAGATGTGGGTTCCAACAAAGGAGCAATCATTGGACTCATGGTGGGC
The DNA here is from genome assembly GCF_014108235.1 of Myotis myotis. Lineage (NCBI taxonomy): Eukaryota > Metazoa > Chordata > Mammalia > Chiroptera > Vespertilionidae > Myotis > Myotis myotis. Next base: position 205,451,823 of record NW_023416324.1, on the reverse strand, counting down.
GGTGTTGTCATAGCAACAGTGATTGTCATCACCTTGGTGATGCTGAAGAAGAAACAGTACACATCCATCCATCATGGTGTGGTGGAGGTAAGTAAACGGGGCTGTGTGTTTGCAAGTGGGAATTACAGACTGCAAGGGGATGTTTTCGCTTGGCATTAGACTAAGGATCGTCCAAGTATTTCTCTTTGAAAAAAAATCTATATCCCTGCCTACAGCTCTCAAGTCACAGCTCTTTTCTTGCCTTGGTTTTTATTCATTCCGAAATAAGAACTATTGAGGCATTGAGGGTGTGTGCTGCTCCATCACCTTCTCATCATTCGTATTGAAATAGCAAACTATTAATCATAACGCCTGTCTCAAAAAGTTGTGATCTCCTCCAACATTAAAAGAAAGGAAAAAAGTGGCAGAACTTAAAGTTGAATAAAGGAAGTGCAAGGCTGCTTCTCCCTCCCCCCCCCCAAATCTAAACACATTTATTCCCAGACTTTTTTGTTTGTTTCTTAAATAGTCTGACCTCTAACTAAAACCAGGTAATAGTAATTAATAATTTTCAGTAAAGTTTTTTAAAGTTTACCTTTAAAGTTTTGCAAAAAAATTATGTAATGCCCAGCTGGCATGGCTCAGTGGTTGAGTGTCAACCTGTGAACCAGGAGGTCATGGTTCGATTCCCGGTCAGGGCACATGCCCAAGTTGCAGGCTCGATCCCCAGTGTGGGGCGTGCAGGAGGCAGCCAATCAATGATTCTCTCTCATTGATGTTTCTATCTCTCTCTCCCTCTCCCTTCCTCTCTGAAATCAATAAAAATATATGTACATTTTTTAAATCATGTCATACCAGACAGCTGAGCAGAACATACATGGTTATTCAAGATGTTCAGCCTGCAACCCTGCCCTGTCACCTGAAATAGCCTAGTTTTGAGCCATTTAGTGCAGATGTACAGGAGAGAAGACCCACCAGTGACAGTCACGGTCACTGCACAGTCATGTCCTTTAGACTGTTTCTCCCCACAGCCCAGTCTGTGACTGACATGCTGTGCACAGCACAGGAGGTAGTGGGTTACACCAACAAACTAGAGTAAGCTGCAAGATTCAAGTATGACTTCTGAAACCCATGACACAAAGTATTGAGAAATAAAATTTACGAATAAGTTCTTTTTATGCTTTTCAAATACGGTTCGGGGTGGGGGTGGGGGGACGGGAGGACACTCATGGTGCATATAATTTCTTAGAAAACAATTCGAGACAGCGAATTAATCCATCTTGAGAAGTGTCAGATTTTTAGAGCCGAAAGAGATCTCAGTGATGAATCAAACTGAGCTTCTCATTTTGTAGATGAGAAAAGAGACCCAGACAGAAGTGTTTGCTCAATGTCAAGCTAAGTAGGGCCAAGGTCAAAGTATGCATTTTCCCACCTCCTCTCCATGGCTTTTCCTTCAGAGAAATGTCCAGATATATCCCAGTGCGTTAAATTTCTCACCAAACCCAAGGAAACATGCTCCGAACCATTCTTGATTATGGGAGAGCAGGAGCAGTTTAAATATATTAAATTTGTGGCAAAGCCAGACAGCTCACTGTGTTCAGCCCCTAACATCTCCAGGCTACTCATTTATAGTAGCTACTGATGAAAATTGGTTTTGAGTCTTATTTCCTCTGTGCATACGGGTACGGATGTGCTAAAGAGCAGATAGATGAATGAATGAATGCATCCAGGGAGTGGGTAGCAAAATGTAAAAGAATTGAATGATTGGCAAACTAGAGGGAGAGCACCTAAAATCAGCAGTGACGGTATCATCAAATTTGGGTATTGCTCTTTTCTTAGGATTTCTGAGCTTGTGTCCTATGAAACAGTATAAGATACATTATTACTAGCATTGGTTTATCTCACTTTGTACTCAGAACAGTTTTGCTTATCATTTTAATTCCTGGTCTGGGCAAATAAAAGTTTGTTCATACTTGAATAATTCAAAAGCCTTTTTAAATTGACCTAATGTAATTGTGTTTTAATTGCCTTGGCCTAATAAATCGATCCAAGAGGCAGCTTCTGTCTTTGATGCCAGAGGCCACATACAGTAAGTCCTCTCTTAATGCATCGATAGTGTAAACGACATACAACAAAACCAATTTTACCAATAGGCTAATTGATATAAACGAAAGTCAAGTTTCTATGGCATCTCACCCACTTTATAAGAAGATGACATGGTTTGGGGACCTGCTCTATTGGTTTGCTCGGGCTGCCATAGCGAAGCCACAGACTGAGGGCTCCAACAGCAAAAATTTACTTTCTCACGAGCTGGAGGCTGGACATCTCAGATCAAAGTCTCGTAAACAGCTGGTCTCCACCTTCACTGCTGGGGTCTGGCCCCAGCGGGTCCAGGGGTCCCCAAAGGTGTGGATGGAGTCGGCGAAGAAGGAATGACACAGAGGCAGAGTTCAGGTGATCATCATAGCTGGGTTCTCTTGTCAGGGTCTCCAGCCAAGTTCTGTCTAGGATCTCCAGCGAAGTTCTGTGTCCATGTTCTCTTGCTAGGTTCTCCAGGCAGGTTCTCCAGGCTCTCCAGCCAGGTTCTGTAGCCATGTTCCCTCACTAGGTTCTTCAGCCAGGTTCTAGTCAGGTTCTCTTGCCAAGCTCTGTTGCCAGGTTCTGTCCAGGATCTTTTGCCATGTTCTCTCCAGCGAAGTTCTTCTGTCTCTAGTTCTGTGTGTTCTGTCTTCTTACATCTGTATTTATACCAGTTGATTCCAATCCTATCAATCTCTATTTCAAAGGTTAGGGCGTTTCTTATCTCCATTCTAGGGAGTAAAGATTATGTAGCTTAAGCATGATTGTTCGTAGTTAAAGTGATTAATTACCCACCTGGCACTTAGTTAAGAGGTTTTATTCCCTCCCTAACTTCAGGGGAAAATCCCTACCTGGGGAAACAACCTTTCTCAGAGACCTTGGTTAAAACACATAGTGCCAAGAAGGTGAGCAAACATATTAAGAACAGTATGCCATATATGCCAGGTCCCTTGAAACAGCAAGGATGGACCGGCTCCCGGCACTTCACCTCTTCCCTCTGTGTGTGTCTGCGTCCTGACCTCCTCTTCTCGTAAGGATACCAGTATTACTGGACTAGGTTTTACCCTAATGATCTCATTTAACCTTAACTACCTCTTTAAAGACCCTGTCCCTAATATAATCAGATTGTGAGGTACTGGGAGTTAGGACTTTAATGTATGGGTTTGGGGGGTACAGTTCAGCCCTTATCAGACTTAAGGATGCTGGGCAGAGGAGGTGGCTGGCGCAGAGGCTGTCTGCCATGGTTGTGCCAGGGACTGACCAGGGACTTATTTGAAAGAACACACCCCTGGCCCTACCCCAGACCCAGGGAAACAGGCTTTCCAGATAGGAGGCTGGGAACCTGAGTGTTAAATTTTCCTGACTGAGTCAGACATAGAAGAATCATCTTAAGTATTTCTTAAGTCTACTTGATAGCTGCCTAAGTGAAATGTTTCTTTTGGTTCCCAAGGAACGTCTCCTTGGATTTGAAATATCAGAGAAGTTGACACTTGAACAAAGATTCTAAAAAAAAAAAAAAGGAAATAATTTTTAAGCCAAGAGGCATCCTTCAAGGAACAAAATTATAGGGAGGGCAGTTATGCAGCTCTTCTTTTGATATTCATCTTGCTAGCTTCTTGAGAGCAACTGGAAACCTCTCTAGAGTGAGTATCCCACCTCGTTTTGTGTTTCTGAAGAAACGCTTTGTCAAGCTCCGTGCTGAGCTGTGTTAAGCCCTGTTGGACCACAGCTTCATCCAAGGTGTGTCCACCATCCCCGCGCTTAAGAAGGTTATAGGCTGGCTGGGGTGGTAGAACTTGGGCAAAGGGCTGCAGCCCAGCCTGGGCACCTTGGCTGCCTCACCTGGCCCACTGAGTCTACCCTGAAGGGAAGTGATTCTCCTACGAACGCTCCCCGTCCGTCTCAGCAGGCTCTCACACTCGAGTACCCGGAAACAAGTTCATGTCCAGCTCTGAGTAACCTGCTTCATTAGTGACTGATCCTACTTCACTAAGAACAAAAATGAGTAGATGAGTAGCTGCAGTTGGACTGGCTGGAGCCTGTGGGGACAGTACAATTGTACTTCACGCTATCGGTGCCCGAAGAAACCATGACGAAGGCTGTGGTTTCCAGGGCATCTCTCATTCTTAGAGTGAAAGATTCCGACAGACGATGATGGAAATGGGAAATGAAAACGAGCCTGGTATTGTTATTAATAGAGCTGTTCCCAGCTGGAAATGAGCAGTTGCTAGCTTCAGTTGTTAGCGGATAAGCAGTAAACATTGATTTAATGATTTGCTTAGCCATCAGGCCAGAGAGTCACTCTGTGAGCCATTAACCACGGTCTCCCAAGGAGAGGAGTGTGCTTTATTTGTGCCTCAAGCAGTGACACCATGGCCCTCCGTTACACTGCTTCCCCATCGGACGCCCTTCCTTGGTGGCTGCAGAGCCTGGCTCCAGCTGAATTATCCACTGTGACTCCTGCTTGAATTGGTCCTGCAAAGCCCGCTGACCCCTGGTTCTGTTTACTAGCCAGGGGTGGGACTTACACAGATATCCATTGACGGTGGATACTTGAAAATATATATCGTAGCTTTTTCCATTCCTCCTCCTAATGGAGACCTTGCCTTTAGTGGGGGTCAGGGACAGACCAGCTGGCGTGGCTCAGTGGTTGAGCGTCGACCTATGAACCGCTAGGACAGATATTGTTGGAGGGTACAGATTTGTAAGGAGTAGTAACAAAAGCCCTGGAGATCGAATGCACAGTATAGTGAATATAGACAATACTGTAATCATCCAATTTGCAAAGAGTAGAATTTAATTATTCCAACCACTAAAAAGAAAACATCATTCTCTAAGATGATAGAGGCACTAATTATCGCCACAATGGCTATCGTATTGCAGCGTGTACATGTACCAAGTTAACGTGAACAGCTTAGATTTATATAATGTCCTATGTCAAATACATTTCAATTCTTTAAAAATTAGGGGAGGGGAGCATAAATTCTTGATTACAGGGTGGAAAACATTTTCCTTTCACTGATCTGATAACGAACACCAGACGTCTCCTCACACCCCCAGTCATCTCATGGATTATCTAAATAGGAAGAGAGTAGCTTATTTAGCTTTTTGTGGGGTTGTGGTGTATGACTCTCTCTGATGAATGTGCCACCAAACTGGTAATGCTAGAAAAATACTGTGTCCTTAGGGGTCCTTTTTCCTGGCAAGAAGTTGACCCAGGATGGGGTACTTAACAGCCACTAGTAGAGAAGTTGGACAGAGTGGTCAGGTGAAATGGGAAGCAAATGTAAGGAAAGTGAGGGTGGACTCAGAGTCCGCACTTCTCGAAGCCAGCAGCCAGAAGAGACACTGGAAGGTCCGAGGAAAACATCAAAAATGATGGTGAAGTGCGTAGCACAGGTTCCAGAGCCTGAAGAACTGCTCCATGGAGGCATTAAACACGATCGAACTGCTTCCCGAGAGGGGGGATTGTAATTAAGAAAAGGAACGTGTACACAGTTGGACAGGAAATCAGCTCCGGGAGGTCACTGGGAGAGAGAAACGGAGGCTTCAAGACTCGGTTGCTCTTTCCTTTGCTTTAATTGACTGGCTCCTTTGATGGTCTTACACTCTGTTGTTATTCCGTACATTTTAGTTTATGTCATCCTCCTCCCATTTGTAGGGACCCGGATTCTGATTTTGGCCTAACTCACTGCTCTGCATTAAAGGGACCCCCGTCAGCACTCCCCCTGCTGGGGGCTATCCAGAATAAAATTAAAAGTGGTGTCCCCTGGCTTCAGATACCTACCCTGCTACCCTGGAGACACGGGAGAGCTAGAAACTGAGGGTCCCAAGTAGAATTTATCTCGAGGCCTGATGGCTGAGCTACAGATGCCTCTGAGGGTGGATGCAGTGAAGGGACAAGTGGCTCCAAAAAGTCAAGTTCAGAAAGAAAGGAGAAGGGAGAGTGCTCAGAAGGTCTCCCCGAGGCCATGTGAGGACAAGGCGGATGGGCTGCTTGGGCTCAGCCCTCCACGGGGTGCCGCCAGCTGAAGCCACGCTTCGGTGCCGTCAGGGCCCCGGGGTCTCAGGAAGACCCACACCCCATCCAGAGCCACACGGAGACAGCACATATTACTGCTGCCCTCTAACCAGAAAGCCAGAGGGAATGTTCAGAGTGTGTGTGTGTGTGTGTGGTATCATCTCAGCTAGTGATGGCTGTCCCTGCCCCGTGGGCAGATGGGGCTTCTGTCCCTGATGTATGTCATTGTTCTATCGCTCCTTCTCTGCTTTAAGGGACCTAGTGTTTTCTAAATATATATATATTTTATTTCAGAGAGAGAAAGGGGGAGGGAGAAAGGGATAAAAACATCAATGAGAATCATTGTTCAGCTGCCACCTGCATGCTCCCTACTGGGGACTGAGCCGGCAACCCAGGCATGTGTCCTGATCAGGAATCGAACCCTGACCTCCTGGTTCATAGGTCAATCTATGCTCAACCACTGAGCCACACCAGCCAGGCAAGGGGCCTAATACTAATGTGCTGGTGCAGAGGCCCTGTCTGCTCAGGGCTGCAGTGGCCTGGCCTTCCGTGGGGGCCCGCACAGTGCTGCTCAGCCGTGAGTGACAGGTCGCTGAGCCCTGCTGGAGAGGAAGGCTCCCCCCTCCCCCCCCCCCCCCCCCCGCACCCCACGCTCCTCCGTTAGTGGTAGGTTTATCCGTGCACATGGGGACTCAGCATTTCCCTTTTCACTTTCAAGGGCTTGGGGGTGAAAAAGCCACAACCCGCACTCCTCGGGTGCCATTCTGTAAGGATAATCCTCTCTCCTGTGGCTTCCGGGCCCTCTGAGGTCAGGCCTCTTGGCCACCGGGTAGAGGATTAGCAAGTAGAAGAGAAGCATGAGAAGGCAGGCGAGTGAGATGCCTGGGCTGCACGCGGCCCGCAGCCTGGCATTCCTGGCAGGGCTCTGACGCGTTCCTGCACTCGGAAGGGCACATACACTATTGCACTGCCAGGTGCTCTCTGCCCTTGATGCGTGCGGACGCCTGTGGACAGCCGGTGCGAGGGCTGGCGTGGCCCCTGGGGGACGTGCAGCTGTACATTTCAGCAGTCAAGCAGCGTGATGCTTTTCTCTACACGTGGAGATGTGGCAGCGCTGGGCAGACCAAGGTGGTGTGTGTTTTTTTAAAAAATTCTTTGAAACGTTAGGACAGCGGTGGCCCAGAGCAAAGAGATGCCCAAGTTCGCACAGCACGCTGCCGCAGATGGGAGAACATCTGTGATGAGTCCCACAAGGACAGGGACACTGAGAATCCGTTCGCACAGTGTCCTCTGAGGGTCACACTGAGACCATGGGGAAGACAGAGATTATTGACACATCTTTTTCTCAGTTTTACTGAGGCCTAATGGACATAGAACATAATGGTTTTAGTACATAACATGATGACTTGATACAGGTATAGATTGCGAAATGAGTGCCACAATAAGTTCAGTCAACATCCATCGCCTCATATACGGGTAGTTACAGGTTTTTTTCTTGCTACTCTCTCAGCAACTTTCAAATGTCCAATTCCGTTGTTAGCTACAGTCACCGTGCTGGACATTACATCCCATGACTGACTTATTTTATAACTGGAAATTTGTATCCTTCACCCATTTCACCCACTTCCAACCTCCTGCCTCTGGCAACCACCAAACTGTGCTCTGTGTCTGAGTTTGGGGTTGTTTTAGATTCCACATATAATTAATATCACCCGGTTTTTGTCTTTCTCAATCTGACTTATTTCAATTAGCGTAATGCCCTCAAAGGCCATCCATGCTGCTGAAAGTGGCAGGATTTCCTTCTTTTTCATGGTTGAATAATTGTGTGTGTGTGTGTGTCCCCATGCATGCGCCTCATTTTGTTATTCATTCATTTCATTGTTTTCATGTCTTGGCTATTGATATTGAAATGCTGCTGTGTACATGGGGGTGCATATATCTTCTTTGCTTTGTGAATTCATTTCCTCCAGATAAATACCCGGAAGTGGAGCTGCTGGATCATGCGGTAGTTCTATTTTTAGTTTCTTGAGGAGCCTCCACACTGTTTTCCATCGTGGCTGCACCAGTCTTTAGGCTAAAGCATTCATCAGACAGTGTGGTCTAGATACAGTGTCCTATCGAGCTCCATCCCTAGACGTGGTGTCTTAGCGCCAACACCAGTGCCCTGGGCTTTTTGCTTCATTGGGTGGCGATGGGACAGCAGCGTAGGGTCGGAACCAGGCCAGACTGGCTGTGTCTGCGGCGGGGACCCCGCAGAGGAGCTGGGTGTCACTTTGCCACGCTCCGCAGAGGGGAACAGGACTACCGTCTTCTCGTGGGAATCAGGTGGGGACCCCAATTCCATCGAGTGCAGAATAAAAAGGTGCCTTTGAGAAAAAAAAAATCTTCTACACACCACATCCTGACTTTTCTTTGGAAAACATGCTGCTTCTTCGTTCTGATTAAATTTGTTGCTTTTGTTCATCTTGCAATGCTTTCACAGAAGAGAAATTGTAAAAAGAATTACAAAACTAAGCTTCAATTCATTCAGCAAAGAGTTCAGTACTTCCTCTCTTCTGGGCACTGTGAGAGGTACAGCCAATATACTAGACACCTGAACAGCACTCCCCCAGTATAGGGATGAACACACCGTGTCCAGGGTGCAGAGTACATGGCATGCTTCCCCCCAGCCCTGTCCTGACAGTGACCCTGGGGAAAAGTGGGGGGCGCGGGGGACAGACACAACACATTTACAGTTGCCGGCCAATCTTAGAGATAAAGCACCATATCAACAGAGGATCTATTTTTAAACCTTTAGCCGGACATACTTATACACTATCTTAGTGCTCACTTAAAAAAAAAAAGATCATCTATAATCTAGAACAGCATGTTCTTGTTCAACTTTTCCTGTCTCTGCCAAACAAGAACCCTTTGATGCACATGCATTGTTATTTCAGTTAACATTAATTCTCAGGCCTCTCTTCCACATATTAAATTTGGTAAAAAATTAAACATGAGAGCAATACACAGTCTAGATTTGAGTGTCTCCCCGTATCCTTTGCTGAATTTCTTCACGATACTCTTGGATGTTTTCCTAGTTTACCACCACACTTTCAAGGAAAGCAGCCTTCCACTGTGGTTTTCTTGTCTTTTATTGAGCCAACAGAGAAGGGAAAAAAAACATATTTTCCACACTAGATGTATCCCGTTACTGTTGAGCTGAGGGAATAACCAATGAACACTTCAAGGTTTGAAGCGCCACCTGGTGGCTAGATGGAGCATCTGCGTCACTGGTGGGCACTGGGTTCCGCTCCAGATGCCCAAGTGCAGAAGAGAGAGAAGAAGAGAGTGGGTGTCCTTGGCCATCTGGGCTTCTCCATGCGCACGCTTTCAAGGTTGATGCTTCTTTTCACTCACTTTTCCTCGCACTCGCTTTCCAGGTTGACGCCGCCGTGACCCCCGAGGAGCGCCACCTCTCCAAGATGCAGCAGAACGGCTATGAAAACCCAACGTACAAGTTCTTCGAGCAGATGCAGAACTAGACCAGCCGCCGCAGCAGCCTCTGACGTGGGACAGCAAACACCATTGCTTCACCACCCATCGGTGTTCATTTACAGACTCTTGTGGAAAGCAACACACCCTCCCGTTTTATTTTTATTCTTTACTCATGACCACCTTTTTGACAGCTGTGCTGTAACACAAGTAGATGCCTGAACTTGAATTAATCCACAGATCAGTAATGTCTTCTCTCTCTCTCTCTCTTTACCTTTTGGTCTCTCCACCACATTCTTAATGGGTTTTGTGTACTGTAAAGACTTTAGCCGTATCAGACTAATGCATGATTAGATACTCTCCTGGTTATTTATCGCGTAGCCCCTTAGCCAGTTGTATATTATTCTTGTGGTTTGTGACCCAATTAAGTCCTACTTGAAATACGCTTTAAGAAATCGATGAGGGATGCTTCATGTGGACGTGGGAGTGTAGCTGCTTCTCTTTGCCTAAGTATTCTTTTCCTGATCACTATGCATTTTGGAGTTACACGTTTTTAAGTATTCCAGATGATTTTGAGACCTTTTTTTTTTTTTCCATGACTGCATTTTACTGTACAGATTGCTGCTTCTGCTATATTTGTGATATAGGAATTACGAGGATACCCGTCGATTCCTTTGTGCCTGTTTTATGTGCACACGTTAGGCATTCAGATTTGAAAATTTCTTGGTCCATGTATCTTTGGATCTTTGATAAAGAAAAGAATCCCTGTTCCTTGTAAGCACTTTTCTTGGGGGTGGGGGTGGGGGGAGCAGGAGTGCTCTGCGGGTCTCACATTAACAAGAATTCTCCCCAAAAAAAATTTCTGCAGGATGATTGTACAGTCATTGCTTATGACCATGATAGCTTTCTACACTGTATTCCATAAATAAATTAAATAAAATAACCCTGGGCAAGAGTTTTCTTTGAAGGATGACGGTGGACATTCAATATCGAGAGTTATTTTAGGTGGGGGGAAAAGAGGCAGATTTAGTTTGTTTCCTTTAACCAGTCTAGGACATTCTAGCTGTGATACCAAAAGAGGAAAGGGGAAGGGGCAAAATCAGGGACTGGGGATGGCATGCCTGGACAACCCCTTCTTTAAGATTTGTCTTCAATTTGTACAAAACGGTGTTTTCATGTAAATAAATACATTCTTGGAGGAGTGCCATTGTGCTGGTGTGAGTGATTCCATGGTAACCACCACCTAAAGATGAGTGAGAAGCCTAATGTTCTCTAATATTGGGCATCCACACCTATTGTGTCTTAGTTGTAAGTTTGAGATGGAAAATTTGGGGCCAGTGTGCATCCCTGGTGCTAGTAATATACCTCATACATATAACGCAGATTTTACTGGACCCAAAGCATTTTGCTGCCAATATCTTGGTCCTCAAGTTTGTCCGTGTCTTAGTCCATTCAGGCTTCTCTAACAAAATCCCATTTCATGAATGTGTATGTACTTATACCATATTTGTCCGTGTATAAGTCTATTTTTTTCTAAAATCGTTAGACTGGCCCTAATCGGTTTGGCTCAGTGGATAGAGCGTCAGCCTGCGGACTCAAGAGTCCCAGGTTCAATTCCGGTCAAGGGCGTGTACCTTGGTTGCGGGCATATACCCAGTGGGGAGTGTGCAGGAGGCAGCTGATCAATGTTTCTCTCTCATCGATGTTTCTAACTCTCTATCCCTCTCCCTTCCTCTCTGTAAAAAACCAATAAAATATATTTTAAAAAAATAAAATCGTTAGAATGAAAATCCAGAGGCATCTTATACATGGAAGGCAGCCAAGGAGGGAACTGGTGGGTGCGTAGCTGCCCACACCTTGTCAAACAGGCTTCCTCCAATCATGAGCCTTATTATTTCTGACATCAGCTGATGCTGATTGGAGGTGGAGGCGGAGAGTGCACAGATGCAAGAGGGACCAGAGCCTTCTGGGCCCATAAAGATGTCAAAAAATAAGAAGATAAATACCAGTAAGCGATTGTCTTACTCTGCAAAATTCAAACTGAATGTAATCAGCTATGCAAAAGAGCATGGAAATAGAGCTGCAGGGAGACAATTTGGACCTCCTCCCACTGAGTATATGATCAGACAATGGAGAAAACAGGAAGAACAACTCCTTAAGGTGCCCCCCCAAAAAAGAAAGCCTTAAGAGGAAAACCAGCAAAATGTTCAAAATATTGTTTTTTTAATTTGGGGTTGGAAAAGTGGGGGGCATCTTATACATGGGGTGTCTTATACACAGGAAAATATGGTACATTTATTGTTCACAGTTCTGGAGACTGGACGTTTGAGGCAGGGGGCCAGCCTGGTCAGTAAGGCCCTTCCAGGCCACAGACGTCCCCTTGCCCCCATGGTATAGGAGGGGGAAGGGCCTCTCTGGAGCTTCTTTTATGCGTCACTGATCCCATTCATGGGGATTCCACCCCCATGACCTAGTCACCCCCAATGCCCTCCCTACTGCCATCACATTGGGCATTAGAATCTCAACATAGGAATTGGGGGGCACACAAACATATGGCAGACCATAGCAGCCCCAAATAAGACAGAAAAAGTTCCAGGGAAATAAAAACGAAGACCAGCTGATAACCAATTTTCTAGCAAACAGGATTTCTGAACCTTGGCACTATTGACATAATTTGTAGGAAATGATTTCTTGCTGGAGTTGTCCTGGGCACTATAGGATGTTTAGCAGCGTCTCTCTCCTCTACCAACTAGATGCCAGTAGCCACTCCCCGGTATGATCATCAAAAATGTCTCTGGACATTGCCCAATGCCTGATGTCCCTTAGGGAGAGCAAAGTCACACCCATTTGAGAACCACACTGCACTATATCTACTTTAGAACTAAGTCATACGTACATGATTTTTCAGTTGAGGAAGCCTGTCCAACTGCTGTTCCAAAGGTCTAAGAACACACCCCAGCCGGTGTGGCTCAGTGGTTGAGTGTTAACCTATGAACCAGGAGGTCAGGGTTCGATTCCCAGTCAGGGCACATGCCCAGGTAGCAGGCTCAATCCCCAGTGTGGGGCGTGCAGGAGGTAGCCAATTAATTATTCTCTCTCATCTGATGTTTCTATCGTGCTCTCCCTCTCCCTTCCTCTTGAAAGTCAATAAAAATATTTTTTTAAAAAGAAACTTTCCAAGCTAATTACTAAGGTTATTTAAAAAATATAAAAGCCCGGCCGAAACCGGTTTGGCTCAGTGGATAGAGCGTCGGCCTGCGGACTGAAAGGTCCCAGGTTCGATTCCGGTCAAGGGCATGTACCTGGGTTGCGGGCACATCCCCAGTGGGGAGTGTGCAGGAGGCAGCTGGTCGATGTTTCTCTCTCATCGATGTTTCTAACTCTCTATCTCTCTCCTTTCCTCTCTGTAAAAACTCAATAAAATATATTTAAAAAATATATATATATAAAAGCCCGGCTTAGTATGGCTCAGCGGTTGAGCATCGGCTGATGAATCAGGAGGTCACGGTTCGAGTTCTTATCAGGGCATATGCCCGGGTTGTGGGCTCGATCCCCAGTGTGGGGCGTGCAGGAGGCAGCCGATCCATGATTCTCTCTCATCATTGCTATTTCTATCTCTCTCCCTCTCCCTTCTTCTCTGAAATGAATAAAATTATTTTAAAAAATAATAAATGAAAATAAAAAAAAACACAGCCAATGTGTTTTTGCAGTGTTGGGCCTGGTATCAGGCGAACGGGAGGATCAGCCAGCACCCTTTTAGTTAGATTGCGACCTTTTACACTAAAACACTAAGCACAGAAAATTGAACAAAATCGCTTCATCACGTCCCCAGGCACGATGAACAGGCTCAATGAAAACATACCTGAGGGCATCCTGTCTTCATGAGAACAAAAGCGCCCTCATCCCGCTAAGGGCAGTTGGACTGGATTGCTCTGTGATGGCGTGTAGCTCGCGGCAGTTTATACGTAGGAGCAGCAGCTGCCTCTTGCCTGACCCAGAGAGAGGGAGCTGACGGTAAAACTGACAAAACTGTGTTTCCAGTGACACTAACGAAGTGAAGTCCAACTTTCCCTAACAGGATGCTCCTCCTCCCAGGACAGCCTTCAGTCCCTGGAACTGCAAGCTTTAGCTTTGATCGTTAATGGGGAATATAGTAAAGCACATGTATATATTTGAATTATGAAAAGATAATGTCTTCTCATCTTGCTTCTCAAATTGAGGGATATTGAGAGGACTCTCCAGGTGGTCTGGGGATTACTCTATGGGCGATTTACACAAAACCAACGTGTGACCAAATAGAATGATGGTCGTAGTTGCCCAAGCCAAAGACCAATGAGATTTCGGAGGAGTTTGGCGTGGTCAACCTGGTGGGTGCAGCATGGCATGTCGATAAAGTGTAAATGTGTATTTATCTTTTCATGAGTGAAGTTGAATATTCTTTCATGTGTTCAAGGGCCATTTTATAGCTCTGCGAATTTTCTGTTTGTGTCTTTAGCTCTGGGCTTAAAGTCTGCTTTGCTCTCAGGATTGCAACCCTGTTGTCTACTCTTTCCATTTGCCCAATAGAGCTTTGCCCAGCCTTTATTTTCAGCTCTGCCTGTCAAGTGTGTGTCTGTCTTCCATAAGCACAGAGTTGGGTTTTTGCTCTATGAGCCGATTTGAAAATAAGTTTTATGATATGACTGCTATGTTTGCTCTCCATTCTGTAATATCTCATGTTGTAATTACTGCGTGTATTGCATTTACTCTCTCTACTGGGGGGAGGGCTCTTGGCCTGCGCGCGCGCGCGCGCGCGCGTGTGTGTGTGTGTGTGTGTGTGTGTGTGTGTGTGTGTGTGTGTTTTATAGGAAGCTCTGTATTTTCATTCTAGTGGTTACTTCTGTACTAATACTTTTAATAGTGCTCTTAACTTCTTATTTCTTCCTTAACCTTTTTTTCTCTTTTCTAAATGATATCCTTTGACTCCTACCTCCCACCTACACAATAGTCAGTGTTCTTACTCTACTTCCCCCCTGTTCTCTCTCTTCTCCCATGTTTTTCAGTTGCATTTGCTCTACATGAATGTTTGCTTTTTTTCAACCCAGGAACCCACCCTATTTCAGTCTTAGCCTACAGTCCAGTAAGGGAGATGAGATGCTCCATCAGTCCTTGGCTCCCAGGCATCTTTTGGTCGCATGAAGCTCACCGTCCAGTAAATTCCCCTGCAGCAGCCATGTGGACAGTATACCTGCAGCTCTGGCCAATTCAAAACTGATTTTCTATCACTTAAAACTTGAGGGCAGCTTGTTTTTCCTTACGTTTTTTGATCATGCTGCTCCATGCTGTTTCCTTGCTTTGTGGGTTATTTTTGAGAATGCTGAGGCCAATCTAATTCTCTTTCCATCCTAGTGTTTTCCTTGTCAGCCTGGAGGAGCGGAGAGTGTTTTTCCTGTATCTTTAAAGTCTAATCATTTTACAAAGCTATGTCTCAGAGCTGATTATTTGTGGTCAATTTTGCTAACTACTCACCCCTTCCTGAGCCCTTTCAACAGGTAGAGTCCATTTTTTTTCTGGAACTTTCTCTTGGATTAGAGTTTTTTTTTTATTAAATATTTATTGTTCAGATTATTGGATTTGAGTTTTATATTCTATTCCATTATTGGTATTTTCTTATTTGGAGAGGGGAATAATATGAACTTTCGGCCTCCTTTCCCTCGTTTCCATTTCAACCTCCTCTCTGATCCTTTTTATTTTCTTTATCTCATTTTTCATTCTCTTGGTTGTGTACCTTCTCTTATTCAATAGCCTTTATCACGTTTTTATTTGAACCCTTCAGGCACCTTATAATCTGTTCTTCGTCATGGATACGGTTCTGTGATTTTCTTCCATTTCTTTCCCGAGTTCCATTAACTCTCATTTTGTTTCTTTCTGGGTTCCACCCCCCCCCCACCCCCGCCCCCCGCCTTGATTTCTCTCCTTAGTTTTTGTGTTTCTGATTCAAATGCATGTGGGGGAATTTTTAATTAATATGGAGTGTTAACAGTTTTCTTCAACTTTATGATGGTTGGGGGTGGGAGACTTGGCCCGCAGAGAATCTCCCATTCACAACTTGGGGCGTTTTGCTGTTGTTCTCTGTGGAAATGGTCTGTTTTCTGTTTTCTTCTTCTTTTTTATTATATTTCTATTGATTTCAGAGAGGAAGGGAGAGGGAGCCATAGAAACATCAATGATGAGAGAGACTCATTGATTGGCTGCCTCTTGCATGCCACTACTGGGGATCGAGCCCACAAGCTGGGCATGTGCCCTGACAGGGAATCCAATGGGTGACCTCCTGGGAGCTGGGTGGACGCTCAACCTCTGAGCCACACACACACACACACACACACACACACACACACCCGGTGGCTTTCTGGTCCTGGTCATTGGTGGGCTGGGTGCGCTCTGCTCTCCTGTGCAGCGTCTTTGATGAATGGGTTGGAGGGAAAGGGTTGATGCGTCCTGTTCCTGTTTACAGGAGGATCCTTCATTTTCCTCGTTTTTCCTTCGCTGCCTGCTTCTCAGGTCACCCCCTCTTCTCCACGGACCCTGCTGTCCCCCAGAAGCCGTGTGTGTTCAAGTCTGACCCTCTGGCCCTGCACGCCCCAGCCCCTCTCCGTAGCCAGGGCTCTGAGCTACCAGGTCCCCCTCAGGGCCACTAGTTTTGTATATCTTGCTTCCCTTTCTCTTTTGGGGTGGTTTTGTCTGCTTTTCCTCCAAGTCCCCTGCTCCCCTCCCCTCTTTTCCAGGGATTTTCAGGCTCCTTGCCCCGACTTCTGCGCCCCGTGGCCTGTGGTGGCTGCAGAGACCAGCAGGGGGCGCTCTTCTGGCATTTGCTGAGTTTTGTTTGTTTTCTCTACTTGCAGGTCACTAAGCACCATGACCAACAAAGTCCCACACTGGCATGTTTTAAAAGCTCCCCAGGTGATTCTAACAAGCAGCCGGGGTGGACAACCGCTGTTCTATCACAATGTGCTTTTAAGTCGTTTTACGTCTATTGTCCCCAAAGCCCTGGGGCTCCCTGGCCCTATGTTGTTTGTCTCCTACCTGAGTCCTCCCTGGGGTGCTGTTCATCAGATCTGTCTCCTAAACGCCTTTCTCCTTCACCTGCATCAGAATTGCCTGTAAGTCCTGCCCCCAAAAAATCAATTTCCTGGACCCCACCTTGGACCTGATTAGATCATCTCAGGAGACCTGGGAGTCTGCATGCTTATTAAGCCCCTGCCCCCACCGTAGTTGCATAAGCCATGAAAGGTCTTAAGAACCGCTGCTGTGGAGGTTGGGGGGCCCCAAGGTCTGCCCTCAGCTTTCTCTCCAATGCACCAGCTCCTAACCTCAGCCCCATGGAAAATGCTAGTTATAACGGTGCAAAGCAAAAGCTCAAATCTAAACCTTTTCCCTGAGTTGCAGGCTCAGATTACTATGTTTGTTTTAATGCATGTTTTAATTATCCAGAAAATATAGAAGGTAGCAGAAAAAGAGGATTCACTCACAATCCCACCATTCAAACAGAAATGTTAATGCTTGTAATATTGTTAACAGGCAAATTACTGTCCTGTTCAGTTTTTGTGTTTTAATAAGAGGCAGTTTAGCATCTGCTTCAAGAACAGACTTTTTTGAAGTAATTATTGTTGAAAGTATTACATATGTCCTCTTTTTTCCCCCACTGACCCCCTCCAACCCGCCCTCGAGGCTCCATCCCCCACCCCATCCCAGGCCCTCAGCTGCCCCATTGTCAAGAACACAGATTTTTGAGTCTGGCTCTGCCTCAGTGGGGGCTCCGTCTCCTCATTTGTAAAATAAGGTAATAGGACTTAGTATGAGAGTCCTGAGGATTAAATTTGTTAATATATTTAGTGTTTAGAACATTGTGTGATATGCGGTAAATGGTATATAACTGTTAGCTACTCAGAAGAGTGTCTGAGAAGTAGAGGGTATATTCATTCTTACCTCCTTATTCATGGCACCAAATTGATTTTGCAAAGTGAAAGCCCCTCTCCCATCAGTAATGGGAGTGCCCTCCCACAGGACCACAGGACCCAGAGGGACTTGGGAGTGTCGTGCGTTGCCAGAGAGAAATGGAAAAAGAGAGACAAATTTGGGGCAAACCATGGACAGCATTTTCCTCCGAGGCTGGCCGCTCAGGGATTGTTATGCCCAGATTTCAAGATCCCCAAAAAACACACCAGGGAGCCATTCTGATGCAAAAGCAGAGGGTCCTGTATTGAGCTAGCTAACTCGACCCTGCCTCCTGGCCGACGCAGCGACCGAAAGCAGAATGCTCCCACCGTGGGAAAAACAGGGTTTTAATAGGGGGTGGAGTGAGGGGAGGGGAGCTGACCGTGGGCCCTGCCGATTGGCCAGGCGCCAGTTGGGTCTTCTTATACAGGATGTGGTCATCTCTATGGCGCACACGTCCCTTGATTGTCATTGGTTAGTTTAAAGAAATCCCTGGCGTGGCCAGCAGGGGCCTGGGCTTCCGGGAAGAAGGTACTCTCCTGAGCACATGGCGGCTGCCCCAACATGGAGGTACGGGGCAAGATGGAGGGCATAGCCCTCGCCCTTTCAGGGATAATTCTCTTGTAGAGGATTCTTGACCGGTCCCTGCGTCCATTCTCTTGTATTCCCTCTCCTTTACCCACAGACACAAGGGCCTGAGGGTGCTGTGGCTTCCTGCACAGAGGAGAAATCGGAGCACAAATAACTTATGTAATCCCCGTGCTTTCATTATACAAATGTGTATCCTGTAGACTACATTTGCAAATCAAATCAGAATACGCAGCTCCCTTGTGGCCATGAAAGCAACAAAAATTGTCCTCCACCCCCTTCCTTGCAAATGACAGGCTCTGAAGCTAACTGGCAGGCCATGCCTCATTGCTAACAGCCTTCCTTTTGAAAAGGTGTTAGGGTAACTTCCAAAGTAAGTGACCAAGTATTCCTGGAGAAGCTGTTTTATGTGCTCCCAAGCACGTTACAATGTTTAACCGCCCTGCACTGAGCTTTTTCTGGGCTTGGCTGTTTCTCCAAACCGGGGACCTTAGCAGTGAATGCGAGATTCCATCATTCAGTTTGTGAGACGGACACAGTAGCTTCATCTTGGGTTATTCCCTCATTTAAAAATTATTGAGTGCTTACTGTATGCACTTAGATAATGCCCAGGTCAGAGAGATGCAATGGTTTAAAAACCAACCAAACAAACAAAAAAACATGTTCTACTCTCAAGACATTACAAGTTCCTTCTCCAAGTAACCATTACCACCCCAAACCGCGATTGTACACTAACAGTTTTTATTTTGCTACAAATCTGCTCTTTGGGTAGGGCTCAGTAGGGAAGGCTTATGTCTACCCCACACAGAACTGGGGGCAGCTCGGAGGCCTGGAGGACGTGTTTCTGAGATGGCACCCTCACACGGCTGGCCGGCCTAGCACAGAAAACAGGCTTCTGATAAGCTTGGGTGGCAAAAGCAAGCTTCTAAATTGCTTCATTGGTTTTATTCATCCTTCCAAACCAGAGGGTTTTATCTACGGCCAGGAGCCCTTGCACATCGAGCGATGGAGCTCCAACAATAAGAATAGGAAAGCAATCATTTGATGAAAATTACACCTATTACTGGAGAATTTTACTTCTGCTTAGGAATTAAGATAAAAGCTTTGGCGAATTGCACCCTGCAATGTAGACACTTAATAGGAGAGAGGAAAATGACAAACTCAGAGCAATAGAAACACCTCAGGAATATTCAACCGAAGGCCTGCCTGATCGTTAATAAGCTTCAACAAGAGAGGAAGCAAAATTATCTGCAAAGAAATGGTCCTAAGTGAAATGAGTTCCTGGAACGGGCACCTTGCCAATTTCAGGGTGTATTTATAATCACATGTCTGTGTTAGGGTCGCCGAAGGACGAACGCACGAGGCCAAAAGGGGTAAAGCATTATGAATTTATTAGGTCATCTGGATACCAGCTGGAATGAGCCCCAAAATGGTGCCAGCACCCAAAGACGGGGAGTCAGAGGTTTTTAAAGGACTCTAGGCGGGATTTTTCTGGGCAGAGAATTCTCTGTGCAGGTCTGGATTCTGGGAAACTCCGGAGGGGAGAGATAATGGTCTTAGCAAGTGGAATGTGGTCGAAGCAAGTGGACTGTCCATTGTGCAGTGGCCTCAAGGTCAGTTCCCAGGGGAGGGGGCATCCATTCAATTCTTTGGTCAGACCTAACAGTCTGGTCTCTTCAGGATCATTTTAAGCTTACGCTACTCAGAAGAGCCCTGCATATGTGGAAGGCAGGTTCTTCTGCAAATAGAAAGATCATCTAAGAACACTGAACTCAGCAGAGACCTCACCCTGACCGCTTAGCTTTCCCTGACAGCCAGTGTGCACACAGGGCGCCGCTCAGGGACTGAGATTTTGTATCTCTACCTTCAAGTTTTTGTATCTCTACCTTCAAGAGAAGAGGAGTGCATTGCACTTGACTTTGTGGCTGGCTCAGAAACATGAATGAAGAAATAACCCTTAGGTCTCCAAGCTACCTGTCTCATTCTAGTCACCTGAATTTTGCCCAAAGGCTTAAGATCAATGTTGGGCTGCCAAGGCCAAATCCATCTGAACTGCCAAGTTGTATAAAGACATTTTGTATTGCTTCCAAATGATGTCAGAAAAGGACTAACTTCAAGGTGCGAATAAGGTAGAATAGAAAGTCACCTCTCTGTAGGCCACACAGATAGGAGACTGAAATAATTTTCCTACATTATCTTCGTGCTATGATATTCCCCGCACCATCCCCAGCAGAGTTAACTATGTAAATGTGATTTTGTTGAGCCAAGAGACTGAGCCTCTGTTCCCAGTTTTCCTACAATGTTTGGCAGGGGATGAAATTGTTGAAAGAACCATGGAGGCCACTTGGGACTCAAAATTGCTAATGATAATATAGTAGAAGGAATTTTTTTTAAAGTAAAAAACCCTCAGCCTTAGCCAGGTTGGGTCAGTGGATAGAGTGTCTGCCTGCAGACTATAGGGCCCTGGGTTCTATTCTGATCAAGGGCATATACCTCACTTGCAGGTTCCTCCCTGGCCTGGGCCTGGTCAGGGGCGCATGCAGGAGGCAACCAAATGATGTGTCTCTCTCATCATTGATGTTACTATCTCCCTCTCCTTTCCTCACGGAAATCAATATCTGTAACAATAAAAGTGTAATATGCTAATTAGACCAGACAGCCGAATAACCTTCCAGACGTCATTCCGGACATCCTTCTGGACAAAGCCATGGCGGCAGGGGCTGAGGCAGAGGTGGTTAGGGGCAATCAGGCAGGCAGGCAGGCAGAGACGGTTAGGGGTGATCAGGCAGGCAGGTGAGCAGTTAGGGGCAATCAGGCAGGCAGGCCAGTGGTTAGGAGCCAGTGGTCCCAGATTGCGAGAGGGATGTCCGCAGGGATCAGGCTTAAACCAGCAGTCAGACAACCCCCGAGGGGTCCCGAATTGTGAGAGGGTGCAGGCCAGGCTGAGGGACCAGTGTGGATGGTCTGTGCAATGTTGCCAAGAAAAGCTGGTTTCCCACCCTCAAGGTGCACACTACGAGTACAAGAAAGAAAGAAAGAGAGAAAGAAAGAAAGAAAGAAAGAAAGGAGGGAGGGAGGGAAGGAGGGAAGGAGGGAGGGAAGGAGGGAAGGAGGGAGGGAGGGAAGGAGGGAGGGAGGAAGGAAGGAAGGACCCTCTGATTCTCACAATTGTCTAAAAGACAAAATCTTAGGAATAAATAGGAAAGAAAACACATATGATGGTGATATTCTCCCCTCTGTTTTCCAGAAGAAGATTAAAGGAAGAGTTTTCTTGTCTCAGTTATAATAGCGCTGCAGGTGCACTGGGCCTCAGTCAGCATGGGCAGGAGGACACTCTGGCTGTCCCTGCACTGCTGGGGGGTGGGGGGCTCATATTCTGAGCTTTGCCTTTCAGATGTCAAGACTGGGAGGGGGCGTTCTCAGCAGTCCTGTGGGGGGATGGAGGCGAAACCACAGCGGCAGACGCCTACCTCCTCTGTCAGTGATCATTTCCATGGCAGCGTGTGCTTTGGTGGCAAAGAAATAATTAGAATGCTCTCACTCAAAGGACAGCTACAGGGAAATTTCCCTTTTCCTGTCCTAGAAAGCAGACAATTTTCTCAGAAAACTTTGAGAAAAAAGCAAAAGCAGAAACAAACAACAAAAATGAACAGAACACAGATGTTTTATTTCAAGTACACACATACAGCAGCCATCTATAAAAGAACTCAGAATTAAAGTCCCAAAATGGGTCAATCTATCATGATAGAGACTGCTCTGACGCCAACATGACCATTACATCTACATGATACTAAACTGACTTCAGTGCCACCGATGTGTCATCTGATCATTCATTTTTTGTTTGTTTGTTTATGCTGATGGGTTTGGTGAGTGGTGGATTAGTTGCATTTTAATGCCCAGAGGCGAAAAGATGAAAATATAATGAAGGCAAGAATGGCTGAAAAAACACCCTGCAGCTTGCAGTTTCAAACACAGACTTGATTTTTGTTTTAATGTATGTTGTTGCCTTTTGCTGGCTTAACCATTTGACACTAATAGATCTCTATTCCGATGAAACATTTCCCAAACAATCCAACGTCTCCTGCATAATATTTTTCTCTCTACCATCCTCTGACTATTTCCTACGATTTCCTAAGATTGCAGATAAGCTTGGCAAATGCAAGTGGCTCATTACACACAAATCTATTTAATTTCCACATATAAGAGTAGATTGATTTAAGGGAAAGAAAGAACATGATAAACAAATCATTCTTGGTTAAAGGTTTGCAGGGAATCGGGTGAAGGTTCTGGGCTTGCTGACCAGCCAAGATTTGGAGAATGTTTACTCTGGCCGCCCGGCAGGCGAGTCTCTCTTGGCATGATGAAATACTGGATCTGACCCACCCAGCCGAGTCATATTTCCATCGTGGAAAGAAGGGAAAACTTGGCAGGCAAGAATGGCTCGTTAGATCTTGTCTCTTCTCTCCCCCTGGCAGAGTGGAGTCTTCAGAAAGCAGTGCAGACATGGCAAACGCTAAGGAAGTAATTATCTGTTTCAATTACCTCCTAGATTCAATCCTGAGGGGCCAGAGGCTCACGTTGCCTCCACCAGACACAACCTAGCGATTTCTAGTCATTTCACTTGAAAGGGCGAGGGCTATGCCCGCCATCTTGCCCCGTTACCTCCATGTTGGGGCAGCAGCCATGTGCTCAGGAAAGTACCTTCTTCCCAGAAGCCCAGGCCTCTGCTGGCCACGCCCGGAATCTTTTTAAACTAACCAATGACAATCAGGGGACGTGCGCGCCATGGAGATAACCACATCCTGTGTAACAAGACCCGGCTTGCACCTAGCCAATCGGCAGGGCCCACAGTCATCTCCCCTCCCCTCACTCCACCCCCCTATTAAAACCCCATTTTTTTCCCACGGGGGTCTCTCGTCTGGCCGTTGGGAGCCTGGGAGCCAGACCTGGGTCTGTGGAAATACAGGGCTCTTTGCTTTTGCATCGGACATGGCTGGCTCCCTCGCGTGGTCTGTTGGGGATCTTGAAATCTGGGCATAACACACTCAGATGGGTATTTAAACAACCCGGACAACACACTGCAGCGGGTTTCTTTCCCTCTTTCCTGGGGTAAGGAGGGGTCATATGGTAACGTAAATACAGAGATCTTAGAGATGCCCCATGTGATCCTTGGAAATAAATTTTTTCCGTCTGAATAGCAAGCGGATCCTTGAACGTTTTCCATTTGGCTTTTCCTTTCCTTTTTTCAATCAAGAAAACCAAGGCACTTCCTGCCAACAAAGCTCTGTGAGCGAGAGAGGTCAGCACGAAACTGCTCACGGGTTTTTCTCCCACTCCACAGTGGGACGCCTCCGGAGAGATTTGTCTCCTGTCGTGGAACACGTAAAGCCACCCTTGTGTTTGCCATTGGTGTGGAGACAGCTGAGCTGGATGGCCCTGACCCCAAACCAACAGCTCTCTGTGCGATGCTACACACACACACACACGCACACACATGCTCTCACATGCACACACACACACACACACACACACATGCTCTCACATGCACACACACACACACACACACACACACAGCAAAACAAGGCTGCAGAAGGACAATAACAAGAACCCATGAGCTAGAAATGTGACCCTTCAAATAAATCTTGGGTTGTTTTATTTTTTTTAGAAATAATCACCAGATCTAAGCAGTATGAAAATCACCAAAACAAACCAGAGGCTAGAGTTTGGAACCATCTTGACATACAAGTCCAGGCTGAACATACTACAAGATATATATGCATTTTTTATTATAAAGGAATAGTATTAACTAAAAAGGAGGTAAACCTCATGTTAAGTAGATAGTATGAATCAGCATGAGACTGAGATCTGGATTATTAATCTGAGCCCCTGATAATGTTATAGGACAGGGTCTGGGCCCAGGGCGGGTGTGCCGAAGGCCAGCGGTAATGTGTGGCTATTGCCTTCATGTAGGGAAGATTTCACAGCAGAAGGCCAAGTGGCTTTTGAGAACATGTTTATTAAAGCTGGGGACAGGGAGGCAAAGGGAAAGGAAGCAACAGCAGAGGGAAAGTCAGAGAAAAGGGGGCCTGGGAGACAGGTTCGGGGTTAGCCTAGGTCACGCTGCTGCTGTCCTGGTTCCAAGTCTCATGGGGTCCCTTAGAGTTTAGGAGAAAAACAGCAAAGACACAAGGCATCGACATGCTCTTGCTTGCAAGGGTGCATTGCGAGGGTGCACCGTGGCTCTTTGTCTTGAGGCATTTTATCTCTCTTTGGCCTTCGGAATCCTGGGGGGGGGGGGGGGGGGTGCGGTCTTAGGGGAGAGTCTTCACAGGATAGCCATTAGCTTTCAGGTGTGCCCCTCCATAGGTGGATTCATCAACATGTGTGTATAGAGGGGCCAGGGGTTATTTTCTGGTTAGTTTCTTCTTTAAGGAACGTCATTGAAGAGGGGCCAGGACCGAGGCCATTCTGTCCCAGTCAGTCTGGAATGTGTAGACCATTTGCTCCTAAGTGGCCTTGGTTAGGGAAGATTAAACCTTGTGATTCAGTAGGTGGCTATAAATTGCTCAGTATTTGGCCTTGTTTAATGATATTGTCACAGCTTCCCTTATTCCGCTTGTCAAGGAATCCCCCTAGCTTCTTACTATCTTGCCTCAACAAGAAGATTCTAAGAGTTCTTACTACAGAAACCAGCCAGCATTCTGAACCCTGGGCTAACGCGCTGCCATTGGGCATCACAGAGCCCAGTGCTGTGGACAAAGAAGAATCCAGATAGCCAAACGGAGAGGGCTGGAGTGACAGCCATCCCCCAGGGCTGCCTCTGATGAGTAGATTCCTCTTTCTATTTTGCTTTTTCTGAAGTGGAGAAATGGAGACTTAATGAGATAAGATAGAAAAGTAGAGCAAATCCTACCATAGTCCTGATTTTGAAAACTGTGCTATCATTTTATGTCAGATGTTAACATATGGAAGCTGAGTGGAGTCCTCTGTTCTATTTTTGCACCTTTTTGTAAGTCTGAAATTATTGCAGAGTAAAAGATTAAAAAACAGTATTACATGGAACAAGAAATGAGCAGAGATGTCGAACAATCTAGAGTCTGTGGGACCTTGTCTCTTCCTTGGATGGTTATCAAGGTAATCCATCATTACTTATAAAAAGTAAAATGCCCTCACGGGGACTCAATAACGACTGCTAATGAAAACCTCAAGGTGTCACAATTTTAATCAATTTAGATTAAAATGACACAAAACATAAACTAAGAAACAGTTCATCTATAACGGAATTTACCAGGTAGGCCAGAGACTGAGAACGAAAAGTGAAATTCACTGTTGGCAGGTATTTATTAGCAGTGTTGTGGAGAGAAATAAATCGGGCCCAAAATAGAAGAACTAAACATCTTTGGGCTCCTATATATTTTATGACCTTTGTAATTCGCTTCTGACCAATTTGCTTATTTTTTAAAATATATTTTTATTTATTTCAGAGAGAGGGAGAGAGAGATAAAAACATCAATGATGAGAGAGAATCATTGACTGGCTGCCTACTACACACCTACTGGGAATCGAGCTCACAACCCTGGCATGTGCTCTTGACTGGAACTGAACCTGGGACCCTTCAGTCCACAGGCTGACGCACTAGCCACTAAGTCAAACCAGCTAGGGCCAATTTGCTTGTTTTTAATAATCGCCTATTTCCCTTTAATTCACCAATTTTGACATGACAATAATGTTAAACAATTTGCATGAAGTTCTTTAACATATACTTTTTAATTTATGTTATTAGTCTTTTATCACCAATACTATTATTTCTTTCATCATTTGGTTTTTTAAATCAAAATTCAGTAAAATGTATTTGTTAAGAAAACAAATGCGTTTTATTCTAAATACTCTTATACAGATATACCATGTTCCTTGGCATCCTCAACTGTCTAATTATTAAAAGTTTACAACTAACACTAAATACATGTTCATTTGCCCCAATTGTAGCACCAAAAGTCACCTGGGAAGTGAATGTAGAGGTTGGAGGAATAAAATGAAACTTTTCTTTTGTAAAATTTCCCAAACCCTGGAACAGCAGAGGAATCGTTACATTCCTGTTGAAACACATGTAGGCAATAAATGAATGAATGGATGAACAAATGAAATTTCCAGAGGTTTGCCACAAGGAGACACTGCAAGGGCAACTGGAAGAGGAAGATTGACTGAACTGCTTAATCTGGTCCAGACTCACAGAAAATTGACAAATGAGCAGGTACTACAAAATCTGCAAAACCCACAGATCTTCTTAGGCAACATGAGCTGATGGATGAAATTATAAGTAGAGAAACTGCCAATCAGCCAAATACGTGCAAAATTAAAATCTCTATCCATTCTGCTTAATTAACCTTAATCAGATTTGGGTCAATAGTTTTTTAATATGTTTTTATTGATTTTAGAGAGAGAGGAAGGGAGACGGGGAGAGAAAGAGAAAGAGGGGGAGGGGGAGAAACATTGATGTAAGGGAGAAACAACCATCAGTTGCCTCCTGTATGCACCCCAACCAGGATCGAACCACAACCTGGATATGTGCCCTGACCAGGAATCGGACAGGCAGCCTTTTGGTGCATGCGACACGATGCCAACCAACTGAGCCACAACGGCCAGGGCAACGGTTTTGTGGGTTTTTTTTTAAATCAACAACGTTTCATTCTTATTAAATAAAATGTGGTCTTTTTTAGCTATTTAAGAGAATACTGAGATCTTACAATGCTTTTGTGTGATTCATTCCTCCATTTAACAAGTATTCATTCTGTACCTACTATGCTCCAGGCCAGAGCAGTGAACAAAATAGCCAAAATGCCTGTCCTTGTGGACTTGACATTCTAGTGTTAGTACAATCAGTATCAGTTACCACACAGATGTTCAGAGGTGGCTTTCAATTTCTTTTAGTTCCTGGACTATTTGAGAATGTGCTGAAAACTGGGGGCCATCTCCCTTTAAAATAAATAAATAAATAACATTTATGAGCACATACAAGCAATTTAGTCAACTGTGACAACTGTGGCCACGCCCTCTGAGATTTTAGAGGTTTTGCTCTATTTTTTCTTTTTTAGCTCAGAACCTATAATTCATAGATTTCTTAAAACAAGATGCAGACAGATAAACATTGGGCTACATTGATTAATTCCAGTTGCAGCGAGACAATGTTGGCTGCCACCAAAAGAAGAAAATGCCTCGTTGGGCTATTTAGCTTGTAGGATAGCCATGTTTAGAAAGCATATCTTTGGGTTCCTAAACGTGTCATATCCAGCAAAAGAAATTAGGGCAGACAACACTCAGATGAAAGGATAATTAGGAAGCACACTTGGCCCTAGCTAGTTTGGCTCAATGGATAGAGTGTCGACCTGTGGATTGAAGGGTCCCAGGTTTGATTCCGGTCAAGGGCACATGCCTGGGTTACAGGCTCCATCCCCAGTAGGGGGCATGCAGGAGGCAGCCAATCAATGGTTCTCTCATCATTAATGTTTCTCTCTCTCTCTCTCTCTCTCTCTCTCTCTCTCTCTCTCTCTCCTCTCTCTCTCTTTCTCTCCCTCTCCCTTCCTCTCCAAAATCAATAAAAATATATTTATTTTAAAAAATAAGATCAGAAGAAAGGAAGGTAGAGAGAGGATACTTCCTGGTCTCTATATACTGTAAATTGTAACCCCTCCACACACACACACACACACCCCTCCCCATAATAATCAAAAGAAATGACTGGCCTAACTAAGCTAGCAATTCCATTACTTTCATAAATTTTATCACCGTAATTTAGGATCCCTATAACCCAAACCAAGTCGGTTCATGGCGCTTTTTAGAAACTCCCTACCAGTCAGTCTATTACACTCCGCATTAGGCTCCTTGGCCCTGGTGTTTGCAGTCCAGTTCTTTGGTTTGCGTGGATCATTTGACATGAATCATCAGGAGATTCCCGGTAGACTCTTCTGTTTGAACAAATTGTGATGAGTTAGTGACTCCACAAAAATTCATTCTCATCCAAGCCTCCCCAGGCACACAGACTTTTTAAACAAAAAATATTTTCATACTTGGAAAGGAATAACAACAACAGAGCTTTAAAAATATTGGATTTCCGCCAAAACTGGTTTGGCTCAGTGGATAGAGCGTCGGCCTGTGGACTGAAAGGTCCCAGGTTCGATTCCGGTCAGGGGCATGTACCTGGGTTGCGGGCACATCCCCAGTGGGAGGTGTGCAGGAGGTGGCTGATCGATGTTTCTCTCTCATCGATGTTTCTAACTCTCTATCTCTCTCCCTTCCTCTCTGTAAAAAATCAATAAAATATATTTTTAAAAAAAAATATTGGATTTCCTTCCTTGTCGTCCTAGCTGAAAGCTCTGTTCTCCATCGAGGTTTTAAAGGAAATAAGCAAGTATAAATCACCTGCCTGACTAAACTTCACCTTCACACTTAGTGGACTGTGGGCAGTGATCTCTTTGGATTTAGACTGTGCGTTTCCCCTGCAGGGACCAATGAATGAGTAGCCCGGGGCGGGGGGGGGGGGGGGGGCAGAAAGCTGGTCGGCAAGCCCGGCTGGGTGACCTTGAGTAAGCCTTATCTTGACTTTCAGATCCCATATCACTAAAGTAGGGAAACTAAACTCCCGGAGCTTTTCAGAAGAAGAAGCAGAGAGGTGACTTGGGCAGATGCGCAGAATTTCTGCTAAGGCCATTAGACCATTAGAGGCAGGAAGTTGAAGATCAAAAGGCGTTGCCTGCCCCCAAGCTGGAGTCAGGCAGGACTAAATTCCAGTTACAGCTCATCATTGTTAATGTACAGTGATACTCAGCAAGTATCATATCACATCTGTTTTCAAAATAAGTTGCCCAACTTGATTAAAAATAGGAAAAAATGAGTGATTATGGCCATATTGGTTAAAAACAAGGTTTCTCAAACAGCTCTACTAACAATTTGGACTAGGTTTCCTTGTTAGAAGTACTGTCTTGTAACAGCAGCATCCCTGGCAAATTCCTCTACCCCCTCCCTAGTCACAACAATCATAAATGTCTCCATACATTGGAACAGGTCTCCTGGAGAACAAAATCACCCCTAATGCAAACCACTGGTTTCCGTTTTGTTTTAAAGATAACAAGCCACTTGGAATGCTTTAATTTTT
Source organism: Myotis myotis (assembly GCF_014108235.1). Classification (NCBI taxonomy): domain Eukaryota; kingdom Metazoa; phylum Chordata; class Mammalia; order Chiroptera; family Vespertilionidae; genus Myotis; species Myotis myotis. The sequence continues at coordinate 205,422,562 of NW_023416324.1, read as the reverse complement.
TGTGTGAAACTCTCAGGTCCAATTTCTGATGCTTTGAGTAGCCCATGGGAGACATCTAAAGGTTTCCCTGTGAGGCCTATCACTTTATGAGAGCCTTCCAAACATCTGGGAATATGTCAAGCATACCAGGCTTGAAGTCTGAGGAAGCAAGGCCAGTCCTTGGGCAGAGATTATATATTTTCTATTTATGCTACACGCCAGCCACCTCCTAGCAGCATGGTGTTGGCATATGGTATGCTCTCAGTAAGGACTTGCATAGATGGATGGATGGATGGATGGATGGATGGATGGATGGATGGACGGATGGATGAAAAAGTAAAATAATAAAGAAACCTACCTAGGGAGATACAGATTTGTTTTCTTTGGGTGTGTCTAGGCACATCAGGTCTCTCACCTACATCAGTGCACTGCAGAGAATATCCTGTGGTTCAGGAGAGTTGAATGTGTCTAACTCTAAAAGAAAACCCCGCTGAACTTCTGAAGTGGTCCTTGAAGGCCTAGAAACCACTATTATCCTTTGGGTCTTTCATCCATTCTGCAATAAATAATGCTGCTCTGATGAGAATTAAATCAGCCATGGTCTTCGTCTGAGAAGTAAGGCATAACAGTAGGCACCTAAATGCAGTCAAGGTTCAGAGTCTCCTCTACGACTTGCATTACTCTGTTCCTTCCCTCTACCACTTGGGGATAAAGAGCCTAAAATGTGAGCTTCTCGAGAAAAGCTCTCAGCTCAGACTGCACTGGAGGTTCCAGGGCTGCCTGAGGTCTAGGAACACAAATTCCTGTTCCAAGCAGTAATTTAATCTGCTGTCGTCTGTTGTGGTTGGCCAAGTTTGCCTAAATTACCCCTTCTGTGACGCTGAAACTTGACCTCGTGGATTTGTTTTTGGAAAATTCTTTTTGTAGTCTGGAATCAGTTGCTCTCCAGTTTGAAGATATCATTTTATACTATATAAATAAACAAACTTCTGAGAAAATACCCCCAGTCTCCGTGGGCGCAGACTTTTCGGAAAGAACAAAGTTGGAGCCTGTGGGGGTCTTTGTTTTTTAGGGATGGGCCGTTCCTAATGTTTCAATTGTGTGGGAGGTGTTTTCATTGCTATAGAAGTAAGCAGAATATCCCCTCTGGTCCGAGTTACCATGGTTCCTTCATTAATGGATCCTGCCAACACCCCATCTCTTCTGCGAGGAAAAGCCATTCACGCCAGGACTGTTTGGCTCCCACTGACAAATATCTCATAGTCTGCTTCCTGGAAATCACTCTCTTTCTAACTCAGGGAAGATATTGCTTATGACTGTTTTGTGTGTTTCTTTTTGTTTGTTTGTTTGTTGCTTATGACTGTTTCACATGGCCCCCAGTATTCAGCAGGCTAAACAAAGAAGAGGCGTTAATTATCCCTTTCAAGAATCAAAACTGAGTACCCAGGCAGAGATAGAAAAAAAAAAAAAGAAGAAGCATTTAGACCATTGGGAACATGAAAAAAAAATAATTTAAACATCTAATAGTGTTGCTTCTGCCTCTGTGCCAAATGCCGGCTCTCCATGGCCAAGCTGGGTCTGCAGTTCTCTCTGCATCATGCCCCAGAGCTCAAAGATGAGTAAAACCAGCAGGACAGTCCTTGACCCTCAAAGGTTTGAGCTCCAGATGTGCAGTGGGGAAGAAATAAGAAATACGCACACATAACCACAAAACAGGCACGAATTCCCAGATGGCTCTAAGATCCCGTGAAATGAGAAGACACTCATTTAGTGGGGGGTGAAGAATGATTTCAGAGCATGTGACATGGGTCTTGAACAATGGATCGGATTTGCACTGAAGAGAAGAATGTATGTGTGGGGAAGGGAGGCTTGCAAAGGGTGTCCCAAAATTCACGCAAGAAGTAATTTTGATAGAAAACATAGGTTTATAATTAAAAATTGTAAATTTTTTATTGATTCATAAAGTATATAGTACAGGGTTATGGATGAAATAGCACATCGGGTAAATGGCCTCCACGGCTTTGCTGGCACATATGCAAAGCCGTGGTCTTCATTGGTCTTCATTGTCCCTGCTCCTGGGCCATCATTGGTACTTGGTAATGCTTATCAAATTGAAGGGATTGAAATCAAAGGGCAACAGATATTAGAATCTAATTCAATAAACCAAGTAAAATTAGGCTTTTATTTGTTGTTGTTGTTGTTGCTAATGCTCACGCAAAATTCAAATATTGCGTGAATTTTGGGACACCCTTTATTTCATCTGATTCAGAAAATGAGCAAAGTACAGATGTGGGATAGTGCTCAGAGGAGTGGAAAGAGAACAGGAAGAAGTCCATTTCTCACTCGGAGGTTGCATCATTCAGGGTCCATCAGCTACTTTGACAGAGAGAAGTGAATATAAAAAATCATTAACTAATATAAAATTCTGGACAAGGTAAGTGAAAAGGCAGCGTTGGGCTGCTAGGCCATATGGAAGCCTGAAGGCAGAGGGAAAAGTTATGCATCCATCTATGCATGATATTAGGTATTTTTTAAATGGTGACTTTTCCTGAAACATTAAAGTAGTCGAATATTGGAAAATAGGTACATTAAAATTCACAATGTTATTTAAGTTTAAATTACTTCTATAACCAAAACCTAATTTACTATCATTTTACATTAGCTTAAGCTAATACAAAATTATTCAAGATCATCCCTTGGTCAACTAGGGCAGTTCTCACAATTGAAAATGAAATAAGAAAAAAAATAGATTTTGAACATATTTCTATGAGTTTGTCTCTACTGAAGCCAGTGGAGCATATTTTTCCTTTTCCCTCAGACTCTAATGTGGCTCAGCATGGCCCCAGTCTCTCAAATGTTGATATCTTGTTCATCATGGTTTTGTTGCGCTTCACTTTGATTTTAATATTTTATTAGAATACTAGAGGCCTGGTGCATGAAAATTCTCACAGTCTGGGTGGGACCCCTTGCTCCTTATTGCCTGTCTGCTCACTGCTCCTTAACACTGCCTCGGAGGCGGGAGAGGCTCCTGCCATTGCCGCTGTGCTCACCTGGCTTCTGTCTGCCTTCTGGTGGTCAGTGTGCATCATAACGACCGGTCATTCTGCCATTCTGTCAATTTGTATATTACCCTTTTATTATATAGGACTAGAGGACCTGTGCACAAAATTCATGCATTCAAGGGGGTCCTCTTGTAGTCTGGCCACTGCCGCTGTGCTCACCAGCCATGAGTCCAGCTCAGGGCTTCTGGCTGAGCTGCACTCCCCCTGTGGGAGCGCACTGACCACCATGGGGGCAGCTCCTCCATTAAGCGTCTACCCCCTGGTAGTCAGTGCACGTCATAGTGACTGCTCGTTTCACTGTTCAGTTGATTTGCATATTAGCCTTTTATTATATAGGATGATTTACCTGAATTCCAGAGAATTTTGGTGGCCTCTCGAATTCTGTACCTGAGGCGAAGCCTCACCTCACCCTAGTTCCTGCCCTGTGAGGAGATAAAATGAGAAGTCTAAGTTATCTCAGGTGAGGTGAAGAAATGTTACTGGCTCCCAGGAACAGACAGCCAGAGGGCAGCACCCAGAAGACAAACAGGAAGGGACAGTCCCTTCTTCCTTCTCCAGCCCCACAATCTTCCTCTCCTGCCCCCTGTAGGTAGAATCTAACAGGAAGCCTGCAGGCAAGAGAGTAATGCAGGTTGCAGACTCCTGTACCCAGAAAGTCAACTACAGAAGGTAAGTTCATAGCTAACTTAGTAGCTGGCACATAGGTGATCTCCCCTGAGTTGGATCTTGAAGGAGAAGTAGGATAATAATCACTTTTGCAGCATTGTGCTAAGCTCTTAACAATGTCACACAGTTAATACATGAAATGCCCTAAAGCCAAACCTAGTTCAGTCTCATCCCAAAGCCCATGTTCTCAACCACTATGCCATAAGCAAAGGAGAGGACATTTCAGGCAAAGCAAAACAGAATAGAGCAAGACAAAAATAAGATGGTGTATGATGGAGACAGGCTGTCGGTATTAATATAACTAATGTTATAGAACATCTGCGATGTGCCTGACATTTTAATATTTCATAAATTTATTTTATTTTTAGGTTCTCTTTTTATTCCCATTTTACAAATGGGGAAATTAAGTCATAGAATATCAATTAAATTTACCCAGGGTCACTCAACTCATAGATGAAATAACCAGAACACAAATGCAGACACAAAAGTTTTAAGAACAGGCCCTGGCAGGGTAGCTCAGTTGGTTAGAGCGTTGTCCCAATATGCCTAGATTGTGGGTTTGATCCCCACTCTGGGCACGTATAAGAATCAACCAATGAATGCATAAATAAGTGGAACAACAAATCAATGTCTCTCTCTCTCTCTCTCTCTCTCTCTCTCTCTCTCTCTCTCTCTCTCTCTCTCTCTCTTTCTCTCTCCCCAGCCTTCCTTTCCTCCCTTCCTCTCTCTCTAAAAAAAAGTTTTGAGAACATAAAAATAAGGAGAAAGAGTTAAGGTGCATAACAAATAGTATGTGCAGTAATAGCTAAAATAAACAAACTCGGTAGATAAACTCACTGGCAAGTAGAGAGGCAATCACAAATACAGATTCCAACATGCCAACTTTGCAGCTTTGCAAAGTGAGAGATAGGGGGCCAAGAACAGACCGCAAAACAGGTGCCACTTATCTCCAGAAGAAAGAACAAAAGAATTTGGGGGGTGATTCATTTGCTTTTGGGGACTGACATTTGCAGTTCTGTCTGCATCAGAAGAATATACCAGAAATTGGGGACCAGTGATTCATATCCTGGCTGCAAAGATACTGCATTGAGCTGGGGATTAGAATGAGTTTTAATGAGAGATAATAATCCTATTTTGTATTCACACTTGACTGTCTGAGTCTTTATATATATCATTTTATATGGTTTCAATCAGCCAGAGATCAATATACTGAGAGAATGCAAGAGGCTCACAGGGAGCTGAGAGAGAGAGAGTTTTCCCCCTCTTTTCTGCTGAGGAAGCCACAAACTTTGCTGGGAATTATGTTGCTAGGCAACCACTAACTGCTTCTGAAGGCTTTGAGACTAGATATTTTTGCTCTCTAATAGAAAGAAATATCAAAATGAAAGCACAAGACAGAGAAGAACGATTTGCTTGTTGATGGTGATAAACTTGCCTACACCATGCGGGCCACCAACCTTTGGGCTAGCTCCAAGGAAAGTCATGGGTCCAAGGCAGGTTTCATGACTATCACATTTTGGGAGTTTTTTGAAAAGCTTACCTATACAGCTATAAAATTTATTTTGCCTTTCAGAAAGTATCAATCAATCAAACCTAATTACAGCAAGCCTCTGGAGAAACCTGTGTGACAACGTTGAAGTAATAGAAGATAAAAGGGTACAGCTCCCTCTCAGTCTGCCCACCTTTTTTATTACAATAGAGAAGAAGAGGGAGAGAGAGGAAACAAAAAGTCAAAGCCTTCTGGGCCATGAATTATTTAAGAAAATAATAAGAATGAATATTAAAGCAACTCAAAACTCTGTCCACAAGTATTAAATTTAGCCCAGTTACATGATTTTTTTTATTTTTGATTTTTTTTATTTATTTTTATTTATTTATTTTTTAAATATATTTTATTGATTTTTTACAGAGAGGAAGGGAGAGAGACAGAGAGTTAGAAACATCGATGAGAGAGAAACATCGATCAGCTGCCTCCTGCACGCCCCCCATGGGGGATGTGCCCGCAACCCAGGTACATGCCCCTGACCAGAATCAAACCTGGGACCCTTCAGTCCGCAGGCCGACGCTCTATCCACTGAGCCAAACCCGTTTCGGCAGTTACATGATTTTTTTTTTCTCCCAGTGATATTCAGCAGCATGCACACAAGCAAAGGAAAAAGAGATGGTTTTCTAGGACTGAGGATTTTTGAAATTGGTCATAGTAAATGGAGAGAGAGATAAATCATTTGGGCGTAGATGCAAAGGAATGATTATAATTATGAATTCAAACATCTAAGCTGGGTAAGAAGGAAGATGAAGTCAGGGAGTGATAGAGAGGTGGAGTCAGTGAATTGAATCCTCATGGTGTATAGCAAAATAGATCACAATTCTTTGCATCTCCTTCTATCAAGAGGTAGAATTTATTTCCTCACTCTGTAAATCTGCGCTAGCATGATGACTTGCTTTGATCCATGGCAAGGCCCACGCCTAGACTTCAAGAACCTTGAATGTTTTTTCTTTTGTTGCTTTTGGAATTCTTCAAATTACACATACACCATGCTGACCTGAGGAGAAGCCACATGGAGAGATTTCAGTCATCCCAGTAATCCCAGTCATCTCAGTTGAGACTATCATAAACCAGACAGTCTAGCCCCCTCAACTGCTGACCACAGCTGCATGAGAAAGCACAGATAGCCAAGAGATCAGATGAGCCAGGCCAAGAATTAAAGAACTTTTCAGATGAGCTCAGCCCAAATTGTCAACATAGAGAACCAGGAGCTGTATAAATGGGCTTTTGTTTTTAGCCACTAGCTTTTGGAAGAGTTGATTATGTAGCAAAAGCTAACTTTTACATCCTAGTGAGAGAAAAGAATATTCCTCTCCCTCTCTCTCTCTCTAAAAATTAATAGTTGTTAAGAAAACAAATAGGTGAAAAAGTCTTTGGCAATAAGGAGGTAAGAAAAATTTAGAAGTTAAAGTGATTGATGGTATGTCGACATCAGCAAGGACGATAATAGGAGTAGGAATAGAGAAGTTTTGGTATGAAGGGCAAAAAAAAAAAGAATAATCAAAGTGACAGCAAAGTGGGGGTAGATGGTAGAAAAACCAGAGGCCACAGGTTGAAAGAGGGCTGGGATTTTATAAATGGGCAGCTGAGCAATGGTCTGACATTGGCATTGTCACTGACTTAGACACCGACTAGCCTGAGGTATGGGGTGGGGGAAAAGAAATATCCTATACTTGAGAGGGATGCAGATAAAGCAATATCCTGAGGACAGTTTATATTAGAGAGAGGAAATCAAGGATATGAAATAGATGAGAATGAGATGAAAGAGATGAGAGCCGGCTATGAAAGTCATGCTCAGCTGCAGAGGGGAATAATCCCACAGGAGGGGGTGGCACAGGCTTCCCTGAGGTTCGAGGAGGTGACAAGTGTATGGTGATGCCACATGGCCCCCTGGCTGGACCAGGGATCCCAGAGCAGTGGGTGCCATCCGTAACTGCAAGGCCTTGGGGACCACACTGCATGGTGAGATGTGAGGCCAAGAGCTCCATGGAATACTGATGTGGCTAAAGGAGGAAGAGGCTGTCGCTGTGCTTCACAGATGGGGTCTATGAGACAATTGAAAACAAGCATATAGGAATGGACCTCAGGACAAAGGCACCAAATACTCTTCTAGGAGCTTCATGTAAAAATATATACAGATTTAGAGAATGAAAAGATACAATGTCACATAAATGAGATTCTTATTCAAAGAAAAGTGGGTCAAGAGACCTCTCCCCAAGATCTCAGTCTATACAGGCCATACAAACATGTTGGGCAAGTGAAAACCTTAGCAGAACTGAACTGAGATGACGGACAAGGAACTTCCTGTACATCTCAGAGGATGTGCCATGTGATGGGGAAAAATACTTTAAGGAGCTACTGTTGATGGGTTGTGGGGTGAGACAAGGCCTTGCAACCACCTTCTAAGGAGGGTAGATGTGGTTATCTGCACCCTTTACTGATTGATGTGGGTTACACAAGTGTGGGCCAAAGTGGAGCTGCTTGGAGGAATAGCAAAGAAACTGAGCAGAGACTCCCACCCCACTCCTTTTCCTCCCCAGTACGCGGCCTCCCCTCTTACCTCTGGTGGAAAATATCTAAAGAATTTTTGAAGGAGTGCCAGACCTACTCCTCCGTCTGTAGTGCTCACTTCTCCACCTGGCTCCGGCTTGTGGTAGCTTGTTTCCACAGCCCGGTGGCATTTTTAAGTCCATGAAGGGCTACTATACACACCGAACTGAGTAAATGCTGAAGAGTGATGTCTTCCCTGGCCCCCCACAGCCTCAAGCAGGGGTCATCAGTGCACTGTGTTCATAGGAGATTACGAAATGACTCTTTTGAGGAAACAAATCTCAATTTCTAATCTCTAAAGCAGAAGTAAATCTCTGAGATGACCATCAGGTTTTAATTTTGATACTTCACCCCACAGTCAAAGTCTGACTTGGCTCAAGGAATCACTTCTCTTATCCTCTGAGTGCCAAGAAGATTATTTTTTTCTGGAGATTGTTTGGACCACCATCCAACTAGCACATCGTTTATGGACTGTTTCCTCCATCACAATGCAAGCTCTCCGTCCTGGCCGGTCTGGTTCAGTGGATAGAGGGTCAGCCTGCAGCTTCAATTCTGGTCAAGGGCCCATGACTCGGTTGCAGGCTCTGTTCTGGCATATGTGGGAGGCAACCGATGTGTCTCTCTCACTTCAATGTTTCCCTCTCTCTCTGTCTCTCCCCCTTTCTTCCACTCTCTCTAAAAATAAAAAAATAAAAGAATGCAAGCTCTATGAGGGCAGAGCTCACTGGGGTATCCCCTAAAACTAGACCAGTGCCTGGCATTTTAGAGGTCCTCAATAAACATTTGTTGAATAAATGAGTAAACACACAAATGGTAATATGGTAAGCAAGTTTTTGAGAGTCTTTATCTGTATGATACCTCACAAACAAGTTTAGTGAAGACTGAGATGCCATGAAACTAGCCCTGTGACCACTACATAGAAATCACTCGACATTAAGTATTGTCCTGAGTACTGGCTTCATTAATACTCTCAACTACAACAAGCCAGGCACTGATTTCATTACTTTAAAGTCATTGTAGCTTATTCTATCTCTCACTCTTCCAAGAACCCTGGAAAAAGTAAGTAGGTAACATTATTTTCATGTTAGAGATCAGAAATTGAAAGTTTGAGAGATTCACTCATCTGCTCAAGATCACAGAGAGTTGAAGAGCCGGGATTGTGGTCTCAATGGGAACCATTAGCCACTGTCTCCTCTGCCATACTGTGCTGCCTCTCAACTATCACGCTGTGGGACAGCTAGTCATGTGGTAAGCATGGAACGTTTCCCCCACTCAACTGTGAGCTCCCCAAGGGAAGGGGCTGTAGTCAGCTCATCTTCCTGGCACCTTGCAGAGTGGGTTTCAGCTGCAGTCTGCAAACCCAAGAGGTTGTCTCGGTGTCCCTGAGGGACCTCCACTGGGAAAAAGAACTTTGGAGTGCTCTGAGTCCCTTTCTCCCACCTGAGTTATTTGTTTTGCCTTTTGGGTTTCTAAACCATTTCAACGAAGAAGGAACTCTAGAGTCTAACATTGCTGGAACACTCAGTGCTGTTAATTAAAGACTAATTAGAAACAGAAGACATCCCCTAGATGTGAGTATTATGGGAGGAACCAGTGATCTTCACACATTGGTCATTGGTGTTACTTATGTGAATAAATCTAAAAGTTGAGTGTTATCTCCCCACATAAAAGGCAGCAGAATTATGTGGTATGGGTGTGGGAGACAAGGTAGGTCTACCTCAACCACTGATTGGAGGCCACATGTTCTCTTGGACAACAAAAGGGGAACATGAAAACTGATAAAATAAATAAATAAATAAATAAATAAATAAATAAAGCCCTAAAAAGCACACGTAAGCTTGCTTATATAATTGAGAGAAAATAGGCCTAAAAAAGGGGGTGTGAATTTAGCGTCACCCTCAGAGTTTAGACTAGGAACGTGAGCAAATAGTACAGAGTAATGAGAAGACACACTCTCTCCAGAGCAATGACCTGAAAACTTCATTCCATTTGCATTTCCAGGAAACACTTGACAGAGAAACCTTGAGAGGCTGTTTTTCCCCAGAGAGTTGTCAGGAGGCAGAAAGGGAATGTGGAGGAGAAATTGAAGAAGAACAAGTGTCGGGAGATGGAGTTACCAAGGCGTAGGAGGTGCTAAATGGAAGAAGCAGAGAGGAATCCACAAAAATTATTTCAAAAACATCGATGCTGTGCAGAATGTTTGATTAACCCAGTGCTGAATCGCTCACCCATAAGCCCAAATCCCTCTTTACCAAAGCAGGGAAGCTGAAACGCAATGACACACTCTTGACCAGGAGACAACCGTCTGTGCCTCAGAAGAAACAGTGACAGTGTGCTAGTTTGTTCCCTAGATAACACCAAACAAGGATTCCTGGAGATGGGCCCTTGCCCAGGAGGCTCTGACCCACAAAGCTACTTGAGTCACTGTGCTGAGATGCATTAACTTTCAAGAAACACCTCTGGCACAAGACAGGACACCAAATGCCCAGATGGCCACCTTGTATGCCAGTCCAACCAACTCGATCAAAGCTGGAGTTAAAATGTATTCATTCATTCAATTCATTTAAGAAGCATGTATTGAGCAGTTAAGCACTGAGATCAGTGTTACAGATGCAAAGATGGACGACATGACCTAGGTTCAAAAAACCCATTTGGCACATGATCTCACTCAAATGTAGAATCTAAGTAACAAACTAAACTGATGAGCCGAGTGGATCCAGAGACATGGGAGCGTGGAACAGAGTGCGGAATCTCAGAGGGAAGGCGGGGAAGGTAATCAACCAAGGAACTTGTCTGCATATATGCATGGTCCATGGACACAGATGAGGCCATGCATATATGGGGCTGTGAGGGCCTAGGGCCGGGGATGGGCTGGAGGGGATTAATGGGGGGGAAATGGGACATTCGTAATACTTTTAACAGTAAAGAATTATTTTTAAAAAGATATTTCAAATAAAATAAATCTAGGGAAAACAACAAGAAAAAAAATCCATTTGGGAAGGCATTAGGCTGGTACTATGACAGAGCATCGAGCAGAAGACAGGCAATGGGTCCTTGCAGTCAGAGACCCGGGTTTAAGCTCTAGGTCCACCACTTCCCAACTGTCCACACCTTACTTCAATCTCCCCTCGCCTCGGTGTGGGAAGGGACCTTTCCTCCTTTGCAGGGCTGTTTTCAAGACCTTTGTGCTAGTGCCTAGAAGGTGCTCAGCACTGACCTGAAAGCACCTACTACGTACCTGTGCGTGGAGAACACAGAAAATGGTCACGTCACTTGTTTTTCTCTCTGCCCTCAGAGATTCTGTTCTTAGTCTGGAGTTAACAGCTGCCAAGATACACGCAGTAAAAAGGGACTGAACTACCTCTATGGATTTGAACAACAAGTACCCAGGGGCCACCGCTAATGATAGTGTCACAGCATAAACCACCGCCACCCAGGGTGATGCCACAATAATTGGCCAGCACTCCCGGCATGTGCTCTTTCTCACACGCCTCTGATGCGTGTTGCCGCATCTCTTGCCACATTGTCCAGTTGTATCTTAACTCTGGGGTTAAGGAACCGACTATTGAATTCTCCTTAAGTGAAGGCCATTCGCGCTTCCTTTGTCACATCAAAGTGCAGAGGAAACTTCCCAGAAGGAAAGTTTCAAAAATACCCTCATTGCAAATCACTCCAGCGGAGGCAAGAGAGGGTCTCAATAAAGAACTTGGAACGAACAGTGGCCTGCGGACATGCTGTCAGAGATGTCACCCTTTGATGGCACCCACCCCTGCTCCTCTCTGTTCATTATTTCTCTGTCTCCAGTTGTGATGGGATTGAATTTCAAGAGCTCTCGGAACGAGTCATGTGGGCAGGGAATAAGTAATGAGATCCCGAGGCACTGGCTCCTTCAGGGGCTGCTAACCAGACTCAGAAGAGAGCGAGAGGACCCCGAGACCGAGTCATAGAAGCAGGCTCTGTCTGAGCCCGCCATGCTCGGCTGTGTGCCTCGGACAAGTCCCCACTTTGTTTTCTGCTTCGGTTGTGCCATTGACAACATTGAACCACGTCCAACTGCCTTCTCTCCTCCTCACAGGGGATGTTGTGTCTGCTGGTCGTTTGGTTCCAACGGGCCAACTCCAACTAAAAAGGGCCAGTTGTTGGGAACATTCACTGGGAAGTGAGGAACTCAAAAGATTTTTCTTCATCTCTCTGAGTTGCTTATTTCTGCCTCTCTCTAAACACCTGCTTTCCTTGCACGCACAAGCCGAGGTAGATTTATCTTCAAGTTAATGAAGCTTAAGGATCTCTCATTTTCAGGGCTCTTCCAAATAAGTATTCTATTTCACACTCCAGTGTGTGTGTGTGTGTGTGTGTGTGTGTGTGTGTGTGTTTCCTGAAGAGAACTCTGGATCTGCCTCTGCCCACGAAGCATGTGCTGCCATAGCTTACCCACATCATGTTCACGCACCTTTCATTTATGCCACACAGCCTGAAAATTAAGTGGCCCCCAAACCTGGAGCCTAAAAGAAGCTGGCTAGATGGTGTTTTTCTTTTTTTAAACAAAGGATTTTATTTTTTAGAGCCGTTTCAGGATTACGAGAAACTGAGCAAAAAGTACTGAGAGTTTCCATACCCCCTTTTCCTCCCACACACGGTTTCCTCTATGGTAACAACTGGTGTTGGTGTGGTACATTAGTTACAATCGATGAACCAAAATTGATATGCTATTGCTAACTGAAATCCATAGTTTACATTAGGACTCATCTTTGGGTTGGATAAATAGAGTTTTTGAGTCTCATTTTCAAGTTTCTGAGTGAGAAAATCTAATGGGCTTTGTGGAGTAGGTATTCGGCATAGCCAGAGGGAGACCATGGGCCTGCTGCCCACTCAGCAGGGCTGAGAACTGGCTCTGTGAGGTGGGAGTGTGGCCATGGCCATGTAAGCGAGAGTCAGGGTATGTCCCAGTCAGGCATTTCTATGGAGGATCTGCTACAGAAAGATAAACCAAATTATACGTAATACCAGAAAAAGATTGGCAAGCTCTGAAAAAGAGTATTACACAGAGAGGGGATGTTATCACCACACTGCATTCTTCTGCAATGCACTTGACCAATTTTTTCTTCCACTGTCCATTTCTGTCTGAATGGTCAAAACTATCACTAAGAATTAACCCAATTTCTGCTCGATGCCCTACTTAATATTTTTAAATTTACTATTCAAAATCAAAAGTTGAGCCCTAGCCAGTTTGACTCAGTGGATAGAGTGTTGGCCTGTGGACCAAAGGGTCCCGGTTTTGATTCTGTCAAGGGCATGTACCTCGGCTGCAGGCTCCTCCCCAGCCCGGGCCCTGGTGGGGGTGTGTGCAAGAGGCAACTAATTGATATGTTTCTCTCACATTGATATTCCTCTCTGACTTTCCCTCTTTCTTCCACTCTCTCTAAAAATCAATGGAAAAATATCCTCAGGTGAGGATGGGAAAAAAAAGTTGGCCAGCTAAACGAAAAGACTACTACAATTCCCTGCTCAGATTTAGGAGGAATGATGGGGGGAAAAAAGCAAAAATTGAGCATAGTTTGAGATTTGAGTTGTCTCTACTCCACCCAGTACCAGAATCCTATATAATAAACGGCTAATATGCAAATTGTCCCCTTGGGAGTTCTACTGCTTGCTATGACATGCGCTGACCACCAGGGGGCGACACAGAACAAATAAAGGCCCCAGCTGGCAGCCAGGGGAAGTAAGGCCCTGGCCAGCAGCCAAAAGGAAGGTCCCAGCCTACAGCCGGAAGGCCCCAATTGGCCCTGATCACCGGCCAGGCCTAGGGACCCTACCCCTGCACGAATTTTGTGCACCGGGCCTCTAGTGACTCAATAAAATGCATTTACTGAGCAGAACAATTCCAGACAAAGCCTCCTACCATTCTGATCAGAAGAGGACACATAACTGACCGTTGGCATAGGTTTGCTCCCTGTCAGACCCTGAAGAACAGTCCCCCAAAGATGTCCACATCCTTAATTCCTAGAATCTGTGAATATGTTAATTAAATGGTAAGGGGGAATTAAGGTTGCAGATAGAATTAAGGTTGCTAATCTGCTGGCCTTAAAATAAGATCATCCTGGATTACCCAGGTGGGTCCAGTGGATCACAAGAGACCTTAAAAGTGGAAGAAAGAGGCAAAAGAAATCAGTGTCAGAGTTTTGAGACGTGGGAAAGACTTAACTAGGCATTGCTGGCTTTAAAAATGGAAGGGTGACATGAGGCCGGGAACATGGGCAGTGTCCAGAAGCTAGAAAAGACAACAAAACAGACTCTTCTCTAGAACCCTCCAGAAAGAATCTAGCCATGCCCACACTCTGATTTAAGCTCGATGAGACCTACATCAGACTTCTCACCTCTGGAACCGTAAGATAATAAATTTGTGTTGTTTTTGTAATCTCCTGAATGTGTGGTGCTTTGTTGTTACAGCAGCAAAAGGAAACTCATACACTCCCCAGTGCTCTGCTATTATTGTGGTTGGTTTATTCTGGGGAGTTGAAGCCATAAGATCCCAGAGGGCAGGGATACTTCAAAGCTTAGATCCGCTGTCAGTTCCAGGGTCTCCAATGCATTGTTCTGCACACAGCAAGCCTTCAGGAAATACGAGCTGAGTCCTAACTTCCATCTGAATGCAGGTCAACATGAAATGTGGAAAGCACTATCTAATCCCATTACTCACCAATGTTGTCTGCTCTCCAAAATGTGTTAGTGGGTATTTCTGAACACTGACATAAGAGGGAGCGATTGATATTGAAAATTTCCCTTTCAAAGGACTGCTCACCCATCCTGCTAGTGCTTTGGAATTTAGCAGACTGAATTATTTATGACAGCTGGTGAATGAAAATTATTAGTCCTGGTCTGCTCCAAAATATTCAGGTCCCCAGTGACAGAAATTCAGTTCAGGGAAGAGTTCAGTCTGCTGTGACATCCTTGAGCCTAGGGGAAATGATAGCACAGATGTGCAATCATACCAGAATTTCTTAAATTATAAAACAAAATGAAGCCAAAGGAAACAATAAAATACACAACTCTCAGAGGCAAATCCCTGTAACTGTAAGAAAGGGAAAAAATTGATGTATTTCTTGAAAGTCCTTAATACTCCGAATACTTTTCATCATATAAGTCACACAAAAACAAAAGGCCAAGATTGGGAAATTTTCCTAAAATAAAGGATACAAATTCTGATGCATCCCAGGTACCATGATGGGATGGGTCTTCAGGGAAAAGCCTTTGTAGCCTCAGTACCCATAGGAGGGTGGTCTGAGAGTTGGACATTCTGATGAAAGAGATGCTACGCACCCAAAATACAGTGTGCTGAAAATCACCACTGTTTTGACAGATTTCCAGTAGTTTCTGGAATGTTAAGCATTGTTTCCACTGGGATTTCCAGTTTCCAGGACAGATTTGCCCAGTTTTGAAGAGAGGAAAGTGCTATTGGTGCTAGACAGAGTAAGCCAAGCATGTCAAACTCAAAGGCTAACACGGGCCAAATAAACAAGGCATGCAGGCCGTAGGCGGCAAGTTTGACATGGTTGGAGTAAGCTAACCTGTCTTCTGCTACCAAAAATTTTTGCATATAATAAATCTATGGGGTCCTGGCTGGTTTAGCTCAGTGGATAGAGCGTTGGCCCTCAGACCGAAGGGTCTTGGGTTCGATCCCCGTCAAGGGCACGTACCTCACTTGCAGACTCAATCCCCAGCCCTGGTTGGGGCACCTGTGGGAGGCAACCAATCAATGTGTCTCTGTCACATCTATGTCTCTCTTTCTCTCTGTCTTTCCTCCTTCCATTCTCTCTAAAAAAATCAGTGGAAAAATATCCTCAGATGAGGATTAACCAAAACAACAACAACAACAACAACAAATCTGTGAGATTTTTAATTTTCCCAGAAAGACCCCAGCTTTGACCAAAGCTTAAATGCACAAAGTCATAATTTGGTACTCAGTACCAAGTGTACCTCTTCTGCTGAGCTCATCTAAATACACATTTCTCAATAACCTTCTGTTGTTGGTTGAATTGAGTCACCCAAAAAACATATGCTGAAGTCCTAACCTCCAGTTCAGGTGGATACAAATTTAAAAATAGGGTTTTAGAGGATGTGATCAAATTACAATGAAATCATACTGAATTGGGATGGACCCTAATTCTGAGGACAGGGGTCCTTATGAGAAGGCCATATAAAGACACAGGGACACAGGGACACACAGGAAGTATACCATGAGATGATGGAGGCAGAGATTGGAGTGAGCCAGTTCCCAGCCAAGGAACACCGAGGACTGTGGACATCAGAAGCTAAGAGAGAGACGTGGAATACACTCTTCTTCAGAGCCTCCGGAAAGCACCAGCCTTGCTAAGCCCTTGATCTCAGCATTCTGACCTCCATCACTTGCAAGAGAATATGCTGCTGTTGTTTAAAGCCACCCAGCTTGTGATCACTTGTGACGGCAGTCATAGGAAACTGATATCCTTCCTACTGGGGATTACTTCCAAATTCTTTTGAAGTTGGTTTCTGGTCATTTCCAGCAAGGCCCTCGGAAGGGGTTATTATTGTTATGACTCTCAGGGAAAGTAGAGCTCATGTACTTGCTGACAAACCAATAAGGTCATGACTATGTACTCTGTTCTTATGCCAACACACACCGGGTGTGGTTGCGAGAACCCAAAGAAGAAAACACAGGCCAGCCATTCGGACTGATTTTTACCACACCCACAAGTCCTCTTGCCTCGGATCACCACATGTGATATGCACAATATAATACACAATAGATTATTTAGAGACCTTTCTCACCACCAGAGACTTGTAAAATTATTATGCACTCCTACTGTGCTCTGTATCAGTGCATATCACCAATATTCACACAAAAAGGTAAGACAGTTACCAATGCTGAATTTGGATTTCAGTATCCAATATTTAAAAACAAAACAGAGTTGACTCCTTTAAAAATTTGTACTAATCCCACTGGTAATGATTAGGACTTGGTTTGCATAATTATCTTAGGGGATTCTGGGTTATACCAATCTGTTCATTCCAAGGATCTTATTTGAATATGTGGCCTGGAAAAAGGAAGTAATGAATCTTCACAAGTTATTCAAGTGCCAGATTTGCAAAACTAAAGAAAGGGACAGACGTCACCCAGCAGGGGGTCAGGAATCTAACCTTCTTCTGAGAACAGCAGGAGGGTCCAAAGGCGTTTGAATACACGTCTCAAAAGAGCACTTCCCCAGAAGGCTCTTCCCATCATCACTGGTGCCAAAACCTCAGCAAAGACCTCTGTGCACCCAGATTCGCTCAACATTGAGTCAGGAAATGGTCCCCTTGTACAGTGAGTGCGTGGTCCCAAGTCAGCCCGGACCTCTGCCCTCAGTGCCACTTGCTCATTTTCAGTGCTGGGTGTGTAGCACATCCAGCTAGCTCATCTTTAAACAAAGCTCTTTTTTCTTTTACCCATCTCCCCTTTAGTTATGAGATCTCTCTCCTGTTTTTGTTACCTAACTCAAGGGTTTTGCCGCTGGGGTACTGTATTCAAGAAGACAGTTATTGATGGTTGTTTGATTTACTTGTAGCAAGTGAAGGAGACAGGGGACTCCACATCAGTTATAGGCCAAGGCTATCAAATGAAACAATCTGAATAATTCATGGGAGGGGGATCACAATTTAGTTTAATTCTTAACTTCTTTTCATTATAAGCAAGAAATCATAAAATTCTAATTTGCTACAAACTTCTTCACAACTTCACATTAAACAACTTCTTCAGCCCAGCCAGTGTTGCTCAGTGGTTGAACCTATGAACTAGGAGGTCATGGTTCTAGTCCCATCAGGGTATATGCCCGGGTTGTGGGATCAATCCCCAGGGTAGGGAGTGCAGGAGGCAGCCAATTAATGATTCTCTCTTGTCATTGATGTTTCTATCTCTCTCTCCCTCTCCCTTCCTCTCTGAAATCAATATATATTTTTTTTAATTTTAACAGTGACTGGCAAGAAAATGGATGAGTTGGGATATGAAATCTAGGGTCACTCTGTGGTAGGTGGAATAACACCCCTTCAAGGTGTCCTAATCCCCAGAATATGTTATATGTTACATTAAATGGCAAAGAAACTTTCCATGCATGATTACATCAATGACTTTTATTAAGGAGACTAGAGGCCCAGCACGCAAAAAGGCGCGAGACCCAAGACCTGCCACGCCGGTGGGATTCCAGACCCACCATGCCGGCGGGACCCTGAGACCTGCCACACCAGCAGGACCCCAAGACCCACCATACCATGAGACCGAGACCCACCACGCCATGAGACCCATCAATGCACCTCCTGGTGACCGGTCGTTTGGTCGTTCCGGCATTACGGCATTATAGCCGCTGGCCTTTTATAATATCGATTGCCCTGTATTAGTTGGGGAGGCTCAGTTTAATGTCAGAGGTCCTTAAAGTGAGGACCTTTCCCAGCTGGAGCCAGAGGGAGCTGTGACGACAGAAAAAGGGACCACATGATGCAACATTGAGGGCTTTGGAGGTGGAGGAAGGGGCCAGGAGTCAGTGAAGGTGTGTGGCCTCTTGAATCTGGGGAAATGTAAAGAAACTGATTCTCCCTCAAGAGCCTCCAGAAAGAAGCCCGGCGCTGCAGACACCTGGATTTCAGCCCAGGTTGACCCGTGTTGTGTCACCATTCAAATCCACAGAGCTACAGAACAATGAAGTGTGCTCTTTCAAAACACCAAGTCTGTGGGCACTTGTTCCAGCAGCAATCGAAAACTAATACACAACCCAAAGAGATGAAACATTAAAACAATAATGAAAGCATTGACTTTTTTGAGACTATTGTTCTCCATCAAACATTTTCCCCTTGCAAAAAGGCTCACCAGCCTCCACCCCAGCTATCCGAGCTAGAAGTGACAGAGCAACCAGTTTATGAGAAATTATTCTAAGATGGTGTTCTCCTCTGTCCATTGTTCCTCCTCCCCACCCCTACACCATGAACACACACACCCTTTCATGTTTATGTCTTACTTGTCCTAGCTTGCAGATTGGTTTCGCTTGCCTTACAATTTTTTTTTAGTTCCTTTCTTACATTACAGTAATCATTCTATCCATCCCCCTCAACATTTGTGTACTTAACCTACCACACCTTGCTCAACATCTTTGTCTGTGTAAAGAAATACATCCGTGCAAGAGAATTTTGCTATTAGCAACAGAAAAACAAAACAAAAACAACTATTTTGTATTTAAAATAGATGATGAAGTTGAACAAAATCATAAATAATAAAATACTACCTGCTTCATAAGCAAGAGTATATTGGAAAACTCAGCACTTGTGTTGACATTAAGAATCACAGAGAATAGAAAAATATAACTGGGGGGGGGGGGGGGAGGGGCAGGGGAGGGAATGATAAGGAGCTATCCATCTGTTATTCAAGTTTCCCTCACGATTCCTCGTTCAGATCCGCAGGAAGACCGGAGAATCTTTAGGGTATCTCTGACTAGTGTACCTGGAAGTCCTTAAATGGGACCAGATCAACTCACTCAAAGCCTGTGGTTATAAGGGTGGGGGTTCCAGCACCTCCCTCATTCTGAGGAGTCCCGGACCAAACTCCTGCTCCTATCTGCTCCTCCATCATGTCGGGTCCTCTAACTCTACCTCCTCACGCTGTAGTAGGTCTCTCGGAATTGCCTCATTCCTGTGCCCCAAAATGTGACCCACTATCACAAGGCTGTCATGTATGAAGGACTAGGATTGTTAAAAAGAAGCCAACTGGCCCAAAACGGAGTCGTTTATGCTAAGCCCCATGTCACTCAATTGATATTTAACTTACCATTTTGGCTCTTCCAGAAATGGTGTCTTAAACCAGTCAATTAGGTGTGTATCATCTGCTCTGCCTGATAAGCACCTGCCATCCCATCCCCTAAAGCAGTGGTTGGCAAACTGTGGCTCGCGAGTTTGCCAAAATACCGACTTCTGCGCATGGACCACGAAGTTTCAATTGCACTGTACATGCGCGCCCACACATGGTATTTTGTGGAAGAGCCACACTCAAGGGGCCAAAGAGCCGCATGTGGCTCGCGAGCCGCAGTTTGCCGACCACTGTCCTAAAGGAAGGTAACCTTGCAATTACAGTAATCATTCCATTTAAATAAATCCCTTTCTTGTTTGTTTGTTTGGGACCTAGCGTAACTTCCCTGTTCCCACTCCCTTCTGTCTCATTTTCTATATCTCCTCAGAGCTCCTTTCTATGTGCTAGATTGGTGGCCAAATGATTTGAGTGGACATTGCTGAAATAAACTCTTAAAAATGTAAATATGCCGCCCTTTATCTTTTATCAGCCCAAAGGAGAATGATGTGCAACAGGCAGAATCGGGCAGCACCCATCCTCAAGTTGATTCAGCATTTTCTGCTCCAGGGAACATCTTGCCAGCTGTTTCTCCTCTAACCTCCCACTCTCCCAGCGTGTCACTGCAGCCCTTCCCTAAGTTCCGGGATCTCAAACCTACCCTTTCTGGTCAAAGGACGCCCACGTAGCAGCCCCATGTTAGGTGATCCTCTCCCTCCCCAGGGAGGAAGGACCCCTGTTTGATTTGTCCTAAAGAGCAGTTCAGCTCCCTTTGCCACCGCCACTCTAATCAGAATGACTTCATGTTGTTTTATAACCACAGGGTCCAGTAAGGAGTGTTTCTAAACCAAAGAATAAAATTTTCCACGAGATGAATTCTGCTCTCCCTACGGAATATGAATGTGGCTCATCAGTTGAGGTTTTACTTTAATAACAACATTTTTCTCCCCACTGCAGTATAGAACCTATTTCCTGGTCCATTTTTGCTGTATAAGCCCACACGTACTTGCATGAACATGGGATGTCGGTTTTAGCCAGATGCTCTCACAGCACATGGAAGGTGGCCCTGACCACCCGGCATGAAGTGCTTTTCACAGGAGGAAAGCATTGGGTCTGAGACTAATTGCACGTTATGCCCTGGACAGGGCCGAAAAGGGCAACTCAAAAGAAAATTGTCCTCGATTTCTGCAGCAGACACCTGCAAATGGCAACTTCTGAGAATATCCAGGATGTCTTGCCTTCCCTTTGCAGGTTAGGACTTTCTCCAAGTGTATGTAGTCTACAGACCACTGGATTGAAATGACCTGTGCTTCTTAGAAATGTGGGTTAGTGCCCAGGGCCTCCCTGTCCAAATGAATCAGAATTCTCAGGAACATGGACTTTTAAATCACCATGGGACTTTCATGGTTAGTCAGGCTTACCAGCTGTATTCAGAGGGAAGGAGCTGTAGTACAAAGATTAAGCCACTGAGCATTCCAGTGAACACACGGTATCCCTTGCATTCATAGTTCCCCAGAATAAAAACTAGTGGTCAAAACAAAGAGCAACTGTACGGTGCAGACACCTGACGAACACCTCTTCAGCCAGGTGATCGATGTCAAGAGTGATGTTATATTGTTAGTATGTACCTTTATATGACACAATGAAAACAGCACTTGACCTCTATGGTCTTTCCCTCGAAACCATCACCCCAGTGATCCCACTTCTAGGAATATATCCTAAGTCTAACCATGAAAAAAAAATATCAGACAAATCTCAACTGAGCAATATTCTACAAAGTTAACGGACCAGTACTCCTCAAAATTGTCCAGGTCATCAAAAACCAAAAAAAAATTTTGAGAACCATCACCACCCAGAGGAACCTCAGGAGACATGATGACTGATGTAATATGGTTTCCTGGATGGGATTCTTGGGACAGAAAAAAATGGGCATTGGGGGAAAACTAAAGAAACTCAAAGAAAGGGTGGACTTTAGTTAATAGTGCTATATGAGCATCAGTTCACTAATTGCAACGAATGGACCATATTAATGTAAAATGCTAATCACAGTGAAAGCTGGGTATGGGATACAGGGAAGCTCTCTGTACTACCTTCACAGCTTTTCTGTCATCTAAACCAGTTCTAAAAGTTAAAGTTCATTTAAAACATTTTTTAAAAATGGGAGTCAACACAAAAAAAGATGGACCTATGTTGGTGTTCTTTGCATTCTTTCTGAAAACCAACTACCTAGTCCATCGGTTAAAATTATTCCATACAGGTTAATGTCATTAAGACGAGAAAACTGATCAAATGAGTGACATCAAGACACCACCCACTGCTGGTGGGAGTGAGTATAGCCTCTGAGGAAAACAGTGTGGAGTTTCCTCAAACAATTAAAAGTAGAACTCCCATTTTGACCAGTGATCCCACTTCTAGGAATATATCCTAAGAAACATGAAACACTCATCAGAAAGGATATATGCACCCCTATGTTCATAGCAGCGCGATTTACCATAGCTAAGATTTGGAAACAGCCTAAGTGCCCATCAGCAGGTGCGTGGATAAAAAAACTGTGGTACATCTACACAATGGAATACTACCCAGCAATGAAAAAAAAAAAAAAAAGAAAGAACTCTTACCATTTGGAACAGCATTGGATGGACCTGGCGAGTATTATGCTAAGGGAAATAAGCCAGTCAGAGAAAGGTAAGTATCACATGATCACACTCTAATGACCAACATAAACTGATGAACAAAAATAGAACAAGAGACATAGACGCATGAGCAGGCTGTTGAACCTCAGAGGGAAGACAGGGGAGGGTGGGTGGGAAGAGAACAACCAATGAACCTGTGTGCATATATGCATAACCCGTGGACACAGACAATGGGGTAGTGAAGGCCTGGGTGGGGGGGTGTGGCCTGGAAGAGGTTAATGGGGGGAATAAAGATATTTTAAAAATTACATCAGGAAAAAAAAAGATGTGTACCGCCAATAGGTTAATTTCTTCGATGTTGTTTATACACAGGGTTTCCCATGTTGAACAGTTTAGAGGGTTCTCCCTACAGAACTGAAGGGGAAAAAAGATTTCCCTCTCCCCTCCTAGGCCCAATAGCTGATGCTATGAAATGAACTGACAACAACAGATTAGCAGAAGAAAAGGTCTACACATTTGTTAAGTTTTAGTACACTGTGTACAGGAAAAAGAAAGTAAATTCCTCCAAAACTGGTGACATTTGAGAGCTTGTCTACTGTCTTAATAGTGGGAGGGGAGTGATGGAGACCACCTAAAGGAGAGGAAAGGATTTTCATGAAAGATGAATGGGTCCCTGGAAGAATGGATGGGAGGTGTGATAATTTGTGACAAAGTCTGTCTGAGTGTGGTGTCAGCTTCTAGTCTCCTCCCTTGTGATAAGAGCCAAGTCATCCCTGGTTGGTGAAACTCCCCCGTAGGGAGTCTTCGGCCATTGAATTCCTTTGGAGGATCTGTCTTTAGGCGCCTAGAGGAGTTTTGAGAAAGTCTCTCCCTGCATTTGCTGTTTTTCAAGTGCTTTCAGCTCAAAATAAACAACACAACAAAGCAGCATAGTTTGGGATGGCACGTCCATGTCCTGAACTCCTTCTGGACACGGTGTATGTCTGGACTTGTTCTCACTGCTGGCCTGTTTACACATTACAGGTAGAAATTATCGACCCAATTAGACTTCTCGTGGGTAAAATGTATGCGGGGAGATAGATACATTTAAGTAGGGGGCCACTTGCGTCATGTTTACCTCACAAGTGACTCTACCAAGAATAAAATACAGAGCCATCCCCCAATGCATCTGCTCCCTACACCACTAATCTTCTTTACTTGTGAATCAGAACTCTGTTCCCCTTCTCAACTGCTCTTCTCCCTCAGTAGTTAGCCACTGCTCTCTTTCCTCCTCACATTTGAGATAACTCAGCCTCTAAATGAGACCCCACTGCTTAGCACTCAGAGCAAAATGAGAAGGGACGAGAGAAAGGAGGAAAGCCCTCAAGGATTTTTCCCCTCCCCAACCCCTAGTCTCTCCGTGGTTGCACTAGAGCATGCACTTATTGGCTGGCTTGCAAGAATCCGTTGTTAAATTTACACATTTTGTCAATTGGTTGTTAAACTATTTTACAACCAAATTAGCTCTATTTATTATTTTCACTTAGACAACAGACATTTATTTCCTCACAATTCTGAACCAGTTTAGCTTTAAACCATCACGGTTGGAGTATTTATACCTGAAAATCAGCAAACATTACAAATCAAACTTCTCCCCCTTCCCCTCTTACTCCCCATAACCCCTACTTTATAAATGTGTCTACAGCCCTCAGAGCCCTGCCTCCTCCTCAGTTCCTTGTAAAGGCCTGTGGGGATTTCCAATGAAATATGAAAAAAGGGGGTGTTTTCCTGTGTTTTGTAATTTTAACAGGAAAGACCCATTATCTTGGAAAAACCCTATCTCCATCGTCTTGGTCAAGGTTTTTTGGTCACAGGAAACTGAGTCTCAATCATCAGAGCTCAAAAAAAGAGATGAGTTAAAAGAGTAACTGAAAAGACACGGAAGAATCTCAGATACACCAATGCATGAAGTACACAGACTGTCGTTAGGGTGTTCTGGAAACCCAGCAGGACTCCACCTCTGGGAATCACCTGACTGGCTGGTCTATGGTACAATTAGCCACAGGCTGCTCCTTCCCTTGTAAGGTCAAAGTTCACACAGGATCACACTCTGAAACATGGCCAGTACAACCATCTATCAGATTTATGGCTTCTTGTCTTTCCTTACAGGATCCACAGAGAAATAGATGCCCTATTTTGATTTTACTGTTTGCGATGAAATTTACAAGATGCGTCAAAAATGTTGGGGGTTCTTATCTGAGTGACCAGAGTAGAAGGCAGGGGAGGATCTATCAAATTATAAAATTCTCCTTAAAAGGTCAGGAATGGTTAGAAACCAGACAAATTTCATTTCAGTTATACGGCCCCTAGTACGTGACAGACAATGGGGTTCCAGAGGTGGGCAAACTTTTTGACTGGAAGGCCACAATGGGTTCTTAAACTGGACCGGAGGGCCAGAACAAAAGCATGGATGGAGTGTTTGTGTGAACTAATATAAATTCAAAGTAAACATCATTACATAAAAGGGTACGGTCTTTTTTTTTTTTTTTTTAGTTTTATTCATTTCAAACGGGCCGGATCTGGCTTGCGGGCCGTAGTTTGCCCACGGCTGGGTTAGACTGTCATGATGAAGGGTTTATCAAGGATCAATCTTTTAGGAATTCATTGTTTAATAAGCATCTCATGATCTACCTGGAAATAAAAGATAACAGCAGAGTTTTTAGCATGCTGTAGCTCCAACCCTGGGAGCCCCCAAAAGCCAGATTAAGTTCAAGGTTACACTGTGGAAACTTCCTGTCTTCTAGGGTTCCTTATTGAGTTCTGTCATTCTTCCTGCTTTGGTGGAGACTGGAAACATCATTTTTTTTTTTTCAAAGGCAGCAAGTGGAGGACAGAGAGAAGTGTGGGCCATAATTTCATTTTTAAGAAAAATGGCTCCCTAAATGGAGACTCTCAAAACATCCCATACACAGAATATTAAAAATGGTGGCTGGGTTTTCTAATATTATCTTTCATAGGTAGTAAGATAACAGGATTCCTCTGGCTGGTTGTGGAACCTAGTGCCCAACACTGTAACTCTGGGAACCTACACTTCAAGTTAAACCACCAGATTAGCTCTAGCTTTTCAAACCACGTGCATCCATCTGCCCCAGCCACCAGAACCAGGACTGTTGATCAGGGTGGGCTCAACTCCACTGACCTCCTCCCTCACCTTGTAAGCACACCTGCAGGTTACAAGAGACAGGAAGTTAACTCTGAGAAGGAAATCATGAGTTATTATAGCAAATTAAAGAATTCTTGACTGGAGACTTCCCAAATGCAGAGGACTTCCTATACACATATCAATACATTTCTGCTTTTCTTTTCATTCTTTATTTGTAAGTGTAAAGGAAATTGTGAAGCGCATGGCTGTGAAAATTATGGAATTATAGTCAATCTTTTCAATGTCTAACATTTTAAAAATAATGTTATAAGCAAGTTTCCGTGATGAAAACAGCTAATGTGGACATAAACTTCATCCGTCTAAGCCAGTGGTTCTCGACCTTCTGGCCCTTTAAATACAGTTCCTCATGTTGTGACCCAACCATAAAATTATTTTTGTTGCTACTTCATAACTGTAATGTTGCTACTGTTATGAATCGTAATGTAAATATCTGATATGCAGGATGGTCTTAGGCGGCCCCTGTGAAAGGGTCGTTCGACTGCAAAGGGGGTCACGACCCACAGGTTGAGAACCGCTGGTCTAAGCTGTGGTGGTTGCTGTCTCCTACAAGGACCTGCTGAGTTATTTCTGTGTTTGGGTTATGAACACAAGCAGCCAGCTGCTCCTAATCCTTCAATTACAAAGTTTAGGGAAACAACAATACACAGCACAAAAAGGCAAGGCGAAGCCTTGTCAGTCACTATATGTATTCATTCCATTGCTAGTAAGTCACTCACAAACATTTATTGAGCACCACTCTTGACCAGGCACTATAGTTTAGCCCTGGGGATACAAGAGAGAGAGAGAGAGAGAGAGAGAGAGAGAGAGAGAGAGAGAGAGAGAGAGAGAGAGAGAGAGAGGTTGGTTCACTGCCAACAATCTTAAAGAAGGAGTTAAAACAAGTTATAGCTAACATGTATATAACACTAGTTTCAGGGTTGTTCTAAGCACTTTCTTACAGTAGAGTCATTTATTTGACCCTCTCAAGTAGATACTGTTATTATCACCACTTTATACATGAGGAAACTGAGGCATAGTTTAAAATGGTAATCACATAATATACCTAGTAAATGTATAATTTCAAACCCATATAAGGTGCTTGAAGGAAAGTCACAAGTGATTTATTGCAGGTAGTAGAACCTGGGATCACACTAGTACATGATTCCTTGAATAGCTCTGTGGTGAAGGGCAGAGCTAAAGCTTTAGTCCTCAAAAAAATGAGTCAGTTAAAGAGAGGGGAATTGTCTCCAAGACTTAAGAAGTCAAAACTTCCTTCTGTATCTCTTTCTACCATCGCCCAACGATGAAATGTCACAAGTCGTGGTCTTCCTGTTTTGGAAAAAACATATACAAGATTGATGTCTGAATGATGTGTCAGCCATTTTTAGATATTATTGTAAAAATTGTTCTCTGTAGGAGAATGAATTTCTTATTATTAGAGATGCCAAACAATACATTTGAGTTTTATCCTGTAGCAATGATGGATGGGTATGAATTGGTAACATGATAACTGGTCAAGAGCTCTAATCTGGCCTGGGAGAGATGGTTCTCCCTCATTAGAGTTAAGTAGTACCTTTGTCTCATCAACACTGTGTTCTCATCAACCAAGCTCACTGGACCAGATCAAATGTTAATCATTTCAATGGCAGAGTCTACCCCTCTGAAGAAATGTGCAGACTCAGATATTAACTCTATGTGTCAACTTGACTGGATCAAAGATGACCAGTGTTTGGCTAAAACATCATCTCTGGGTGGTCTGTGAGGGTGTTACTGGATGAGATTGGCACTTGAACTGATGGACATTACTTTCACTGATATGGATGGGCATCATTCAATCTGTTGAGGACCTACATAGACAAAGGGCAGATTAAAGGAGAATTAATGCCTTCCTTCCTGAACTGTCTGAGCTAAGACACTTCTCTTCTCTGCCCTTGGGCTGAGACCTACACCGTCAGCTCCTCTGGTTCTCAGACCTTCAACTCAGACTGAACTATAGCACTGGCTCTCCTGGGTCTCCAGCTTACAGACAGCAGATCATGAGACTGCTCAGCCTCCATAACCACGTGAGCCAATTCCTCACCAAAAATAAATATCTATATAATAAAAGCCCAGCAACCGTTATGACAGAACAACCAGAACCACCAGTTGCTATGACACGCACTGACCACCAAGGGGCAGATGCTTAACACAGGAGCTGCCCCCTGGTGGTCAGTGCACTCCCACAGGGGGAGCTCCACTCAGCCAGAGGCCGGGCTCATGGCTGGTGAGTGCAGTGGTGGTGGTGGGAGCCTCTGCTGCCTCCACAGCAGTACTAAGGAATGGCAAGTCAAGCGGTAAAGAGCGAGCAGGTGGGTGGTAAGGAGCAAGCCGGCAGGTGGTTAGGAGCAAGGGGTCCCGGATTGTAAGAGAAATGTCCAACTGCCAGTTTAGGCCCAATTAGGCCTAAACTGGCAGTCAGACATCCCCCAAGGGGTCCCGGATTACAAGAGGGGGCAGGCCAAGCTGAGGGCCCCCCCATGCACGAATTTTGTGTATCGGGTCTCTAGTATAAATATAAATGTAAATTAATCTATATGTTTTATTGGTTCTGTTTCTCAGGAGAGCCCTGCCTAATATACCAGGGAAATGACAACTGCCTTCACCAACTTTGGAAACCACAAAATATTGACTGTGGGAAAGCTGAGTTAGAGGTTGGGATTGGGAAATAATCAATCCATCAGCATCCTGGCCAGTATTTCTATTTGTTAGGCCATTTCACCCAGGTGTTTTCTGGGAAGTCTCACAATTAAATCTAGAAGTGTTCAAAGGAATAAAGCCCACACTATTACTATTTTTTGAATTATGCTGAAGAAAAATGGATATGGCATTTGATACTTACAAACTCGTGATGCTTAAAAAAACATTGGCCTATTACAAAAACAGTTCAGCCTTGTGGTTAATTAATTGATTGATTAATTAATTTGCACTCATTATTTTAGTGAGTTCAGTGAGAATGAGAAAAATAATTCAAAGGAATGAGAAAACTTCTTACTGAACTTATGACATTGAAATAATAAAAAGATTTAGGACACATCATATTAATACATTTTAATTATTAGATTATAAATTTTAAGTGCTTAAGAAGGTTCATTTGTCAGATAATTAAAGTATTTTTAAAAAGCCATCAAATATTTTAAACTGCAGTTTAAATTGTTTAAAGAAGTTTAAGTTTGTAAATGAAACCAAGGATTAGGTATTCATTTCTAGGGTTGCTATAACAAAGTACCACCAACTGTGTGGCTTAAAACAGCAGAAATTGATTGTCTGTTAGTTCTGGAGGCTAGAAGAGTGAAATAAAGGTGTCAGCAGGGCCACGCTCCCTCTACAGTTTCTCAGGGAGAATCCGTCCTGGCCTCTTCAGCTCCTGGTGGCTCCTGGCTGTCCCTGGCTTGTGGTATCATCACACTGATCTCTGTTTCCATCTTTGCATGGTCCTCTTCTCTGTGTATCCTTTTCTGTCTCAATAAGGATGCTCTCTCTCTGTCCTGCCCTAATTCAACATGATCTCGTCTTTACCCTTAACTAAATTTCACCTGCAAAGATCCTATTTCCAAACAGGGTCACATTCTGAGGCTCCGGGTGGACATGAATTGGGGAGAGGACACTACTCTATCCACAACACCCCCTTAAAAGTGATTGTTCACATTTATTAGACTTGTAAGTAGAATAATACGATTTGTAATCTAAAGATAACTCAGAGCAAGACCTTTGGAAGTGCTTCTTTAACACACTAATTATTAATTTGAAAACCAAGGTAACCTCTGAATAATCTATTCTGCACTCAAGTCCCTCTCAAGGTCACCAAGCACATGAACACAAAAGAATCCTTGCAAAATGGACACATATGTAATACCCTTTGTAATACTTTAAGCAATAAATTAAAAAAAAAAAGAATCCTTGCATTTAAAAGAGTCTGGCAGGCTAGCTTTCCTCTTCTTTATCCTGCTCTAGCATTTCTCTTTGAAGAGACCAGAGTCTCTGCCTGATGCTCACCCAAAAACACTAAGAAATCATGGTGAAGCAGCATAAGAACAGGATTCCATATCCAAGGCCAGAAGAACACCCCCAGCCCTTGAGGAAGCAGCACTGAGGAACACAGCTGCAGGGAAACCGTCCCATGTAGAGTCAAAATCATTCCCTAGCTAATTAAAGGAAAGGAGACCACCACAAAAGCATCATTCATCAGTTGTTGCTATTTTCAGTCTTTAGGAAGCAGAATTATAAGACAGAACTGGTTTTCAGATTTTAAAAATCTTAGCATATCTTCCAAATGTCAGTTGATCCTAAATAGAAATGAACTCCTCCCAGAGTTCTTAAACAATGGCTTTTAATTTGGAAACAGCCTAAGTGCCCATCAGCAGACAAGTGGATTAGAAAACTGTGATATATCTACACAATGGAATTCTATGCTGCTGTAAAAATGAAGGAACTCTTACCATTTGCCACAGCATGGATGGACCTAGAGAGCATTATGCTAAGCGAAATAAGCCAGTCAGAGAAAGATAAATATCACATGATCTCACTCATTTGTGGAATATAATGAACAACATAAACAAAAATAGAACCAGAGACATAGAAGCATTGAACAGACTGTCCAACCGATGAGGGAAGACGGTGGATGAGAGGGTAAGAGATCAACCAAAGGACTTGTATGCATGCATATGAGCAAAACCAATGGACACAGACAGTAGGGGTGTGGGGCTTGTGCTTGGGGGAGGGGTGGCGGGGAAGAGGTCAATGGGGGGAAAAGGGAGACTCATGTAATACTTTAAACAATAAAGAATTTAACAATAATAATAATAATAATAATAATAATAATAATGGCTTTTATTCCACTACCACTTGCTGAGGGCTCAAGTAGAAGGCTATAAGTCTGACGGCTGTCCATTGAGAAAATTCCAGGTTTCCATTCCTTCCTACACACAAGTTATAGCAGAACTCCAGAAGAAATGGTGGACAACAGGTCTGTCTCGGGCCCTGGTCTGCAATAGGTCCGGGTAGGTATTGAGGAAGCTTCTGTAGGAAGGAGAGATCAGACACCACACACAAGCTCCACTCAGCTCAGCTTCATGAAAGCAAAGGGACCCACAGCAACAATTCTCAGTGGTTGAGGTCCCGAAGGAAGTCTATGTGAGATGGTATTCATTCGTAAGAAGCGAGCTTCTATTCTAACATTCACTATGTGGCTTTTCAAACTTTTTCAGGCAATTGTGGTTACTTCTCTAGTAATAACCTCATTCTTTGAGGAGACTGGATGATGAATTCTTTGATGTACAGGTGTAGTTCCAAGTTATCTCTTTAGAAACATCAGTGTTATTTATTAAACAGAGTAATGAGCACTCTTGAGACTGGTCCTCTCCTACAAGGAGCTCAAAGCTTTTTATATTAATTGCTAAAATAGATTCCAGATTATTGGTGGGGAGGAGAAAATACAGAAAATAGAAACTTTAACAGATATAATAATGTGAGAGAATTTTCTAGGCATAGAAAAAAAATGAGATGCTATGAATAAATCAAAAAATGCAAGTAATAGGCTAAGATGTGTTTTCAAATAAAAAGCAAAGAATAATAGACACACTTCACAGCCTTTGTTCATAAAGAGCTTAAATACAATGAGAAAATATTGATGAACCATTACAATTGAGCAGAAGGATTTGAACAGCCATTTCCCCAAAGGGAAAAAAAAGACCAAAATGTGTGAATCAATATTCAACATTATTAATTGTAACAGACATCCATAAACCATTTTTAGCTATCAGCAGGCACCGAGTTAATGTGCATGTACCACTTATTAAATCCTACTCTGAGCTTTATATCTTCCAGTTACTTAATACTTGCAACAACTCAATATTAGTAGGTATTATTACCCCAATATTACAAATGAGGAAAGTGAGACAAAGAAATGTAAGTAATTTAACCAACATCATGTGGCTAGTAATTGGCAGAGCTGGTTCTAAACCCATAGTCTGGTTTCCTGCTCAGGCTCCACCATCAGGTAGTACTTACTGCCTTTCTGAGGTAGTACTTGCAATAGACTGAAAGTTTGTGTCCCACCCCAACCCCCAAATGTATATGGAAGAAAATTCCTTACTGTCGCTCTTTGCCTGTAGCAGAATCTGGAAAACGGGTTTTCTCTTTCTTGATGGAGAAAGAACATTGCGTGTTTCTTTCAATACTAGCTGCAGATATGTCAGCAACACATACACGACTTAGAGCATTTCCATGGCCCTGAACAGTTTCCTCATGCCCCTTGGAAGTCAATTTCCTGTCCCCTCCCGCTGGCCTGATCTGCTTTCCACTATTATAGATTAAGTTTGTTCTAGAAATTCATATAAATGAATGATATAGTAAGGACTCTCTGTTCTGGCTGCTTTCACTCAGCATAATGTTTTAAAATTCATCCACGTTGGGTGTATCAATGGTTCATTCTCCTTTGCTGCCAAAAGTGTTCCACTGTGTGAATATCATAATTTGTTGATTCATCTACTTGTTGATGGGTGCCTGGGCCTTTTCCAGTTTGGGGCTATTCATTAAGCTGCTGTGACATTTGTGTACAAGTCATTTTGAGGACGTATTTTCATTTCTCTTGGGTAAAATGTAGCAGTGGAATTGCTGAATCTTACATAAAGTGTTTGTTTACCTTCATAGGAAAGTACCAAAATTTTCCCAAAGCAGTTGTACCAAAATTCTTTTAAGATTTTAAATGTGGTAAAATACTCATATCATACAATTTACCACATTAACCATTTTTAATGTACAGTCCAGAAGTGCTAGTACATTCACTTTGTTGTGCAACTAATCTCCAGAATTCTTCTCACTTTGCATGAAACTCTGTATCCATTAAACAGCTCCCCATAGCCACCTCCCCCAGCCTTGGCATCCACCATTTTACTTTCTGTCTCTATGAATTTGACTACTATAGGCACCTCAAATAAGTAGCATCATGCAATATTTGTCTTTTTGTGATTGTCTTATTTCACTTAGCTTATGAAGTCCTCAAGTTTCATTCATGTTCCCTTCATCTTTAAGACAGAACAATATGCCATTGTATGTATATACTACACTTATTTAACTATTCATCCATTGATGGACACTTGTTTCTGTTTTTGGCTATTATAAAATAAATAACTCTGCTAAGAACATGGATGTAAAAACATCTCTTCAAAACCCTGATTTCAATTCTTTTGGCTCCATACCCAGAAGTGGAATTACTAGATCATATGTTATTAAAATATTTTTAATTGTTTATGGAACCACCATACTGTTTTTCATATTGGCTATATCACTTTACATTCCTACCAACAATGCACAAAAGTTTCCATTTCTCTACATCCCCCTCAACACTTGTTAGTTCCTAGTGTTTTGTTTTGTTTTATGATAGTCATCCTAATGGTGACTCATTGTGCTTTTCATTTGCATTCCCCTAATGATTAGTGATACTGAGGATCTTTTTTTTTTAAATATATTTTATTGATTTTTTACAGAGAGGAAGGGAGAGAGATAGAGAGTTAGAAACATCGATGAGAGAGAAACATCGATCAGCTGCCTCCTGCACATCCCCCACTAGGGATATGCCCGCAACCCAGGTACATGCCCTTGACCGGAATCGAACCCGGGACCCCTCAGTCTGCAGGCCAACGCTCTAGCCACTGAGCCAAACCGGTTTCGGCGATACTGAGGATCTTTTAATGTGCCTGCTGGCCATCTGTATATCTGCTTGGGAGAAATGTCTATCCCAGTCATTTGTCCACTTTTCAATTGACCCGGAGTTAGCAGATGGTGGAATTCAGCTGGTGCTGAGAGTCCATTAGTCAAGTATGTGAGAAAGAAAAAAAGAAAGGGAGTTGAGGGCATTGCAAGGATTTTCCATAATGTCATTTAAGAGAGTAGGAGGGAAGTGACTATAGAAAGAAAAGGGCTGGAAGACAAGTGGGAAAGTTGTTGTCGGGTCAATGAAATGGAGATCCTAATGGTACTGAGGATGCTGGAATTTACTAGAATAAGTGAGCTTGAAATACAGGCATGGTGGTGTGAGAGTAAAAGGCTTGAAATGGAGATTTTGGAAGTAGTAATCTTGACAAGGTTAAGTATGACCATGACACTGAGTGGTCCAAGTGGAGTAGAAGTCAAGAAACTGAAGGGTCATGGTGTTGACTAGAACACTTACTGAGATTTCACTTAATGTTTTATTATGGAAAATGAAACATCAAATAAAGCAAAGAGAAGGGTATAATAAACCTGCATGTATACGGCACCCATCTTCAACAATTATTCACTCATGGCCAATATTCTGTTATCATTGGAAGCAAATCCAGACACCCGTTTTTATAATGTAAATATATCAGAATGCATCTGTAAAAAATGACTCTTTCTTATAAACATATCCATGCTACCTTATCACATTTAACAACTAACAATAACTACATTAACAGCACCAAATATCCGATCGGTCACATTGATGGTTGAAGTTGCCAGTCATTAGGACGGGATTCAATGTGGAAATAAAGGTTGATGCCCAAGACATAAGGAGGAGTTATAGCAATGACAGCAATAAGGAGGGCAGAAGAGGGTAAAATATCAAGTCAGTTAGCCCTAAGCTTGAAAGATGCAGGTGAACCCCTACCCCCAGCTCCCTCCACCTCCACCCAGCCTCCAAGAAGAGTAGGAAAATGGTTTGGTGATGGCAGTGAAAGCAAAGAGGAAAACTATAAGTCTCATAATCTCTCCCTGCTCTACAAGGAGTATAATAACAGAAAATAGTCGCCATTTGAGAGATCTGAAAGGAGAAGAGCATTCACAGGGTGAGCCAGGTTTCGGGTGAATTCGGGAAGTGAAAGGAACATTTATCAAGAGACTGAACGTATGAGGATCTGCTGATTGCAGACCTGGAGGGCACAGTAAAAATGTGGAGAGAGGTGAGGATGAGGGATGTAGAGGATCACGTTAGATTTATGGAGGAACATGTTCTGAACAACATGGGTCATGATGAGGGTGACAAGACTTCCCCAGTTTCCCCAGGCTTCCCAGTTCACATCTATCACCCTGACTGACATGCAATTTAGTAAATGTCCAGGTTCAGACAGTAAATTCTGGGATCTCCGTAGACATAAAGGTTGACTGCAGAAGTCTGTTCTCCTGGCAGTGACGGAGTGAGCAGGGACGTGTGGTCTGGCGAAATCAGTTATGTTCTAGCTCCATGTAATCTTGGGGTGACTAGTGCCTGATTGCTGGGACCTGGTGCTGGGATGGTCTTTTCTCCACCAGTGAGTGCATTGGAAGTAAAAAATGCTAAACTTTTGACCCAGAAATTCTGCAGCTGGGAATCTCTCCCTGAGGAGATAATCAATAATCAATTTTGTCCCTGTGGACAAAAATTATTTACCAAAAATGCTTGTCCCAGGATTATTTACAGCAAGCTGAACTCCCCAGGATAAATCAGAGAATAATTTACCATCTTTAAATGAAACAGCTCTACTTCTTGCCTGGGGATCAACAGTTACCCACAGAAATTCTGAGTTATATTTCAGAGACAGAGGATCCATACTAGCCGTTGCTTCAAAGGTGAGCTAACGCTGGCCTCTTCTATGAGCAATTTCCTCAGAGCCAAGCTCCCAGCTCTCTCTGCCCACAGCCCTGGGGCTTCAGCTCACTCACTTCTTGCCAGTTCCTAGTCTACATGGACCTTGGTTTTGTTTGTGAGAGTAACCAGGTCTTTTTTATTTTTTGATTTATACTTTACCACCGCTCTGGGTTTGGAACCAAAGGAATGTCTAAAAGAGTGAAGTTAGCACCCACTTGAGTGGGAATTCTGTATTAATTCAGGATCAAAGAATGTAAACAGGAAAACACATTGGAATGGTTGAAATATTTTATTACAGTCTTTCAAAAGTATTGAAAGGCATAGTAAAACCATGTCTATGATAAATAAGAGTTTATAACAACACTGTGTCCAGTGGCCAATCGGGGATATCTTAAAAGACTGTTAGGAACAGCCCACTAAATATTTCATTAAGTGGCTTGTGAGTTTTTTTCTTTGTGAAAACTGGACTTATATCCAGACTCATAGTCTTCTCATTGTCTCGAGAATGGCGACAACCACTGAGGAAAAGTAAAACTTCAAAGGGCAAATATTTTGCCAAACCAGTAATGGCAGGTACAGAAAGCAGCAGGAAAACAGAACACCAGGAGATGGGTTATCTCATTCCTTGGCGGCTGCTAGGATAATGGAGGGGTATCTTATTGTGTGTGTGGTTTTTTTTATAGCAATTGGTTAGGGGAGAAAAAATTCATGCCACAAGGAATACCGTTTTGTGTGTGTGTGTGTTTTCTACAAACGTATTTTTAGTTTTAGCTTCATTCTGTTTTAAAATCTCTCTGGGTATGAGGCTCCTGACAGTTTCTCCAACAAAATCCATGCTGAAGTGGAAACTTTACTTCAAGTATGCATTTCTGACATTACATTTAATGGAATGTTAAGGCTCTAGATTTTAAAACGTTAATGTGATCGAAATGTTTTTGTATAACACAAAGCCTCGTGTTTGAGAAGTGTTCAAGCCAGATTCATCATACTGATTTCTAGCTTATTAGCATATCAACAATGATGATGGTGTTTGAGTTTGTTCTAATTATTTTAGACAAGCTACTGTTCAAATAACAGAAGACAGGGAATGGTGAATAAAATCACCGCATGGCTATTGGTCCCAATTATAAAAAGGTTTGTATTATCTTACACTCTTTCATTTTTCTGTAGTGTATTTAAGAGTTGCTTTTTTTAAGCAATAAACTGTGTGTTTCTATATGTTATCAATTAAAAGAACTTTGGTTCTTATTTCAAAGGGATGTCCTGTGCATGTGAGTCTAAATAAAGACACGCAC
The DNA here is from genome assembly GCF_014108235.1 of Myotis myotis. Classification (NCBI taxonomy): domain Eukaryota; kingdom Metazoa; phylum Chordata; class Mammalia; order Chiroptera; family Vespertilionidae; genus Myotis; species Myotis myotis. The sequence continues at coordinate 205,386,192 of NW_023416324.1, read as the reverse complement.
ACATGCATACACGACACATCTATTGGCTGAGAGAGCTCTGTAAATGAACATCCTAAGCCTGATTCTCTTAGCAGAGCCTTTACAGATTTTTTTTTTTACATCCATCTTTTTAGCTGGAGAACTGCTAATTGTGCAAAGACTGTGCAGGGCCTCTTCTTTTCTAAAGCTAATTCTATATGGTCCATGCTCCTCTTATCTCTCTTTCAAAATTACTTTAAAAAAAAAAAAAAAAAGGCCAGCTCTTGTGAGCCTAAGCAGTTTTTGCAAGTCTCGGTCATGCTGAACTTTCACTTTTAAATGCTATATCCAGAGATAACCTTTTTGTCTTTTCTCTTCGTCTTTGCTTTGGTGTCCTCTTTACAGCTGATCTTTTAAAAGCTATAAGCTTATTTATATCCTATCCCCCCTTAGAAATGGATGGGAGGTGACCGCTTAGAGATCTTGGATAAGTTCATACTCAAGGAACCCAAAATATGCCTTGCCTAGGCCTTGGCCAGGCGGGATCTGAGCCATCCCAAATGCACAGGTGTCAGTGTTATTCTTACGGCTCGCTCGGCTAAAAAAAAGCAGGTCCTACCGAATTGCTTAGTGATGACATCACCTTCTCAAGCCACATACTTAATTTTTCAAAATAAACTTTATGTTTATAACAGTTTTGAATTTACAGAAAAATTGCACCAATAATATAGAGAATTCAGAAAAGTCCACATGCCCAGTTGTAGTGACTATAGATATACGTGGATTCATGTCTTCCATGTTTGTAACTTTTTTCTTTTTGTTGCTTTTGGCCTCTCTTTTCCTGCCTTTTTTGGTTTTGATTGGGTATTTTATATGATTTCATTTACTTCCTTTCTTAGCATGTCAATCATATTTCTAATTTTTTTAGTGGTTGCTCTAGAGCAGTGATGGCGAACCTTTTGAGCTCGGCGTGTCAGCATTTTGAAAAACCCTAACTTAACTCTGGTGCCGTGTCACATATAGAAATTTTTTGATATTTGCAACCATAGTAAAACAAAGACTTATATTTGTGATACTTATTTTATATATTTAAATGCCATTTAACAAAGAAAACTCAACCAAAACAATGAGTTCGCGTGTCACCTCTGATACACGTGTCATAGGTTCGCCATCACTGCTCTAGAGTTTGCAATGTACATTTTTAACTAAACTAAGATGATCTTCAGATAACACTACCACTTCACACATGGTGCATTTTATGACAGAGTCTTCTCAGTTCCTCCCTCCTATCCCTTAGGACATTTCTATCATTCATTTCGCTTATCCATATACTCACCCAAAACATTGTTATTATAATTACTTAAAACAAATAATTTCTTATAGCTCAATTAAGAATAAGCAGAATAAACGATTGTTATTTTTCATTCATTTATTCCTTCGCCAACACTCTTTCGTCTTCTTGTAGATTATCTTCTGACCTATATCGTTTTCCTTCTTGAAGATTTCTTTACACATTTCTCATAGGGAATGTCTGCTGGCATTGAATCTCCTCAGTTTTTGTTTCTCTGAGATAGTCTTTCTTTTTCATTAATTTTTAAAGGGTTATTTTGTGGGATATAGAATTCCAGGTCAGTGGGGGATTTTTCTCTCAATACTTCAAATATTTCACTCCACTCATTTCTTACTTAACATGCTTTCTGATGAGAAGTCATAGTAATCCCACGTAATTCTTATCCTTGTTCCCTTATAAGTAGTAAGGCTTTTTAAAATCATATTTCTTTCAATATTTTCTCTTTGTCTTCGTTTTCTGCAGTTTAAATAAGATACGTTTATGTGAAAATTTGTGTTGTGATGTATTTATCTAGTTGATGTTCTCTAAGCTTCTGAGATCTGTGGTTTTCTGTATGTCATTAATTTTAGGAAATTCTTAGGCATAATTACTTCAAATATTTCTCCTGCTTCAATCTTTCCCTTCTTTTAGTATTCCAGTTGTGTATGGTATGCCTTTTGAAATTGTTCCATAGTTGCTGGGTGTTCTGTTTCATTTTATTCATCCTTTTTTCCCTTTTTGTATTTCATTTTGGGAAGTTTCACTTGACAAATCTTCAAGTTCACTGATTCTTTCCTCTACCACATCCAGTGTACCAATAAGCCCACTGAAGATATCTGCATTTCTATTACAGGTTTTTTTCAACTCCAGCATTTCCCTTTAATCCTTTCTTAGAGTTTCCATCTTTCTGCTTACATTTTCCATCTGTTACTACATGCTGTCTATGTTATCTACACTTCTTTCCTGACATATTAATCAGAGTTATTGCAAGTTCCCTGTCTAATAATTCTAAAACCTATGTTACATCTGAGTCTGATTCTGATGCTTCCTTGTCTTTTAGGTTTCATATTTTCTCTTTTTTCTTTCATTTTCTTTTCAGAGTATCTTGAAAATATTTTTTTGTTGAAAGGCAGACATGATGTATCAGATAAAAGGAGCTGAGGTTATAAAGAGTAAGTTTTTATGTTAATCTGATTAGAAATTGGACTGTGCTTCAAGTTTACTATAATTGTAGGTGCCGACGGCTTCAGATTCCTCTAGTGTCCTTATTTTTATCTCTTCTGATAACTCTGGGTTCCTTAGACTCCTCAGATAGTCTCCAGCTTCCAGCTCTTTATTTCCTACGAAGACATTAAAAAGAAAAAAAAACAAAACAAAACACTGTAACCGCAATCCACTGCTATTATTTTGGAGCACTACTGGTGTGGCAGCAAAGGTGGGGGGGAAGAAGAGCATTCTGTCATCTTATGATTAAATCCCAGTGTTTCAGGGGGCCTGGTCCCTGGGCTGTGACCTTCACAATGTTTCTTATCTTGCTCTTCTTCTTCAGTAAGAAGGCTAGAGGGGGCTGGAGTGGGAGAAATGTCCTCGTCCTCTTGAGAGGAGGTTCTTTTCCACTGAAGAGTTCTCCTTTGTTATGGAGAATGCTCCGGGCATGTTTCAGAATGGTTACTTTCTCTCTCTGAGAGCCAGGAGCAGATCTGTCTTGGTTCTGCATCAGGAGAATGTGATGGAATTCCTGGAAGTAAAACCTATGGCAGAGAGGGAGCCTCCCTTAGACTGGGCCCCAAAGTGTTTAACTCTCCAGGGAATTCCCAGCAGCCATCAGCAGTTAGAATCACCAGGTATGTGTTTCTACCAGTTTATAGCTCTAACCTCATCTGTTGGGGTTGAGCAGATATTGGCTGTGACTCTGAATTCACTTGTCCCTCCAGATTGCATGTGGCAGTTTACCCTGTTACTTCAGCCCTATGCTGGGTCCAAGGAAAGTCATAGACTTTCAATTTGTTCAGCTTTTTCTTATTGTGAGGACAGGAGTAATGACTTCCAAGCTCTTTACACGTCAGACCTGGAACTAGAAATACTCCAGATATTTCATTTTCATTATTTTATTCTTCTAAACGCAAGAAAAAGAAGCTGTGAGTGTGACATAATATTCCCACAGTAATGACTTACCATCCCAAGTGTGGGTAGAAATATTTTCTACTTGCCCTGGTGCCATATCCAAAAGTAACCATAAACACATCATATCAGAATGCACAGTTTTCGGCCAAGAATTTCATGCTGTCAGTGATTGGTTGACATGGGTGTCACATCTAGACTGCCATCTCCACTCCAAAGGCTACATAGAGTGTTTTCTTTTCTCTCCTTTCCTCCACACTCAATGTTGAGTATCATTTACTGAGAACGTTTTTATATACAGTATATGCTGACAGCTCTTAGAATCATGAAATACTCATGTGTTTTGTTAAGCTGTTTCCTACTGTGATACAGGACCTTCTTGTTACATCTTTTGTTTCAGTTTCTGTGAACCTATAAACTTAAATTCCTTGTCTTCACTGTAAAACAGACCCTGGAACTTGAGTTGAAAGGATCAGAACTGAAACTATGGTGCCAAGTTTACAGAGGCACCAAAAGGAAACCCAGTGTTGAGGTAAAAATATTTTAATGGAGTATTTTTTCAGTGAATGCAAAAACAACCATGAGGAACAAAACATAAAGCTTATAAACGACATTGGAATCAGTATATTATCTTGTCTAAAGACTGCAAATCCTTCATACATGGGCCAAGCATGGAACCAACTCTTTAATTGCCCACAGCATAACTAAGACAGGATACAGTCTTTATCTCTCCCTCTCTCTCTCTCTCTTCATACACACACACACACACACACACACACACACACACACACACACACACACACACACACGGGGCCCAGTGCACGAATTTGTGCACCTTGAAAGGAACTGTGGGCCCCGAGGCTGCAGTAGGCACAGGGGCGGGTCTCGGCCCATCCTCTGTGCCCCTGCCCAGCCCCTCCCACTGCAGCCCCAGGTCCCCTGTCTGCTGGCAGCCCTGCTCACACCCACTAATGGCACAGAGCGATTGGGGCCAGCGCCAGCAGCAGGTGCAAGCGGTGGCTGCTGCCCCAATCACCCTTCAAGAGCAGGGGTGGTGGAGAAGACCTCAGGGGTGATCAGGGCTGGCTGCAGGTGCGAGCAGGGCCGGCGCTGGCAGTGGATACAAGCAGCGGCTCTGGCACTGGCAGCAGGTGCAAGTGGGGCTGGTGCCAGCAGCAGGTGCAAGCACTGGGCAGGACCGCAGTGCACAGGAGCAAAGAATTTTCAGTAACCACTAGATCAGCCGTGGGCAAACTATGGCCTGCGGGCCGGATCCGGCCCGTTTGAAATGAATAAAACTATTGGAAAAAAAGACCGTACCCTTTTATGTAATGATGTTTACTTTGAATTTATATTAGTTCACACAAACACTCCATCCATGCTTTTGTTCCGGCCCTCCGGTCCTGTTTAAGAACGCATTGTGGCCCTCAAGTCAAAAAGTTTGCCCACCCCTGCACTAGATGCTCACCCCTATGACAGCGAACAGCGCCTACCTTGATCTCATGCCCTCTCTCACCTGCTCCACCATCCTGTCATGGCCAATGCCCACCATGTTCCATACACACCCCCTGGTGGTCAGCGCACGTCATAGTGACCGGTTGTTTGGTTGTTAAGGTTGTTCTGCCATTCGGTCTATTTGCATATTAGCCTTTTATTTTATACACACACACACACACATCTTTATTGATTTCAGAGAGGAAGGGAAAGGGAAAGAGAGGTGGAAACATCAGTGATGAGAGAGAATCATTGATCGGCCGACTCTTGCACCATCGGGGATGGAGCCCGCAACCCTGGCATATGCTGTAACCTCCTGGTTCATAGGTCAGTGCTCAACTACTGAGCCACCGAGGCTGGGCTAGGTTACAGTGTTTGATAAGACTTTACTCAAGGTCACAGAAAGTGATTTCAGTGCAAGAGACGAGCAGTTTTACTTTAGCTATCAATGAACCTGCTGCTCTCAGAGCGCTTCAGACAAGGGTCATCCTTCCCAGGTGCATGGGACCAGCCTGCCTGAGGACTGAGAGTACCTAGCCCTGCCCCGAGAGTGCCCTTCAGCTTGTCTCCTGACATTAGCGCCCCACCTCACCGGCTGCAGATCTACACAGCAGAACTGGGATCCGCCTACTTCCTCCCTAACCTTCCTCTAGAATAGCTTTGATTCCAAGCCAACCTAACCACTGAATTATCAGCCCTAATTTCCCCCTTTAGAATCCATTTCTTCTTAGGATAATTGATGGTAAGAATATCCCCTTTGTTCAACAAAAGCCTTGGCTACAAGGCTTTGAATTTGTCCTAGACTCTAGAGTCTCAGTAGGAAATGACATCAGCACACATTACTACCACCATCAAAAAAATCTCTGAAAATATGAATGATCTGTTTTAATAGCCCCACACACAGACCAGCATCATCTGGACTGAGTTCCATCTGGCCAGTTCAGTTCCCTCTTCATGCGAGATGACGTCTGAGCTGCGTGTGGTTTTCACCAACATCAAGTCTTAGTTCCTGGTGACTTATGAACAACTTCTCAGATAACAGAAGCAACAAAAACAGACACACACACACACACACACACACACACACACACACACACACGCACACACTCACTCACTCCTGCAGAAAGAGTAGCAGATCATAGGCATAGTGCAGTTTACATTCAAATAGAGAAATATGACACTCTGTACAAAGGTACCCTGCTTTGACTCATCTCTCTCTGTGTGTCTCTCTCACACACATTTCAATTACTTTTTAAATATATATATTGTTTATTGATTCCAGAGAGGAAGGGAGAGAGATAGATACATCAATGATAAGAGAGAATTATTGATTGGCTGCCTCCTGCACACCCCACACTAGGGATCAGGCCCACAACCCAGGCATGTGCCCTGACTAGGAATCAAACCGTGACCTCCTGGTTCACAGGTCCATGTCCAACCACTGAGCCATGCTGTCCAGGCTCACTTCAATTATTATTACACAGACTGTTTTACATCTAGAGGCGCTCCTCTTCCAGTTTCACACATTTGCTTAATATACGCATCGCCAAATGATCCCTGCTGCTGGCTTCCCCAGAACAGAGGCCTCAGGTTATATTCAGGTCTTCACTTCCGACGGGGTTTCCACCAGTGTGATTAAGATTTTCAAAACATTGAAAGCAAATTTTAGCTAGGGCACCAAGTTACAATAAATATGCCTTCTATTTTGACAGATCAGCACCAGTCACTAGTAAAAATATCAAGATTTTACTGGCCCTAAAAAGAAGGACAAATCTCAGTTCCTAGTCACTTATGAACAAGATGTTATAAAGATAAATGCATTTAGTTTAAGAATACTCCTTTATTCCTTGATTATATCCTTACTGCCTCTTTTTCTTCTGCTAATAAATTATTCTTTCATTAATTCATGATAAACTCATATGTTGTTTTTAAATTCCTCGTTTGGCAAAATAAAAGTTTAAAACCATGAGTCAGAGACACCTAGAGCTGTTTTGTGGGTTTGCTGTTGTTGTTTGCTATGGGCTGCTTTTGTTCCCCCAATATTTGTATGCTGAAGTCCTAACCACCAATACCACAGAATGTGACTGTGTTTGGAGAGAGGGTCTTTAAATGGGTAATTAAGTTAAAATGCGGTCATTAGCCTGGACCCTAACCCAATATGACTGGTGTCCTTATAAGAAGGGGAATTGGGGCACAGACACACACAGAGGGAAGACCATGTGAAGACACAGGGAGAAGGCGGCCAAGGAGAGAGGCCTCCGAAGAAACCAAGCCCGCCCTAGCTGGTTTGGTTCAATGGATAGAGCGTCGGCCTGCGGTCTGAAGGGTCCTGGGTTTGATTCCGGTGTAGGGCACATGCCCGGGTTGTGGGATTGATCCCCAGTGGGGTCCGTGCAGGAGGCAGCCGATCGGTGATTCTCTCTCATCATTGATGTTTCTATCTCTCTCTTCCTCTCCCTTCCTCTCTGAAATCAATAAAAATATATTTTAAAAAAAGAAACCAACCCTGCTGACAGTTTGATCCTGAACCGCTAGCCTCCAGAACTGTGAGAAAGTCAATTTCTGTTGTTGAAGACACCCAGTCTCTGGTGCTTTGTATGGCAGCCCTAGCAAACTGACATACTGTTGTTTGTATCGTTTTTGTAATTTTTCTCTTCCATGAAATCCCAACATTTTAGGAATCTCATCTCAATTTAACATGGGTCCGTTTTGTCTTGCAAATGGGTAAGCAGTTTGGCCTTGGAAAGGGGTGTCAATACTTCTTTCGTATCTCCTAGCACAGAGTAAACATTTAATATTTGTTGAAAGCTTGTGATTTAAAAAAAATTACCCAAAAGATCACAGGGGAAATTAATTACTTAAGAAAATGCTTCAACACACACCCAGCAGACAAACTAGCAGCTACCTTACCATCAATAGTAAACCCAAATTTGAAAACCAAGATTAATTTGACAGAATTTGCTTCACCAGGACCATTCACCAGGAAACACTTCCTCTCTCTCTTTTTTCATTCTTCCTTTCACCGTTGTGATTATCATTGTCCCACTCCAGGGGACTTTTCCGTCGGACTCCTTCACGAGGTGAAGTTACTTCACAGATACTTTCTAGGAAGCACCTGTCTTCCTTGCCACCCAGGCAAGGAATCCCATTTGCAACCAAGTCCCGGTCAAGGTCATGAAAACCTACGTCCTCTCTGTGCCTTTAAAACCCACTTCCTTGTTTCAGTGCCTGTTTTTGAAACACCTGTGAGTGTACGGAGAGACCGATTCCCCAATTTCTCCAGCTCAGACCGGAGCGCCTCTCTCTGGGCACCATGAGCCTCACCCACAGAGTTTCATCATCCCAAGCTGTTGATGGTGATGAAGGGCTGCACAATCCTGAGTTTCCCAGCAGGGTTCCAAATACAGTGTCCTCCACGCTCATCGTCATTACTAGTTCATAGATTTAAAACAGAAATAGTAAGTTCTGCCGGCAGTTGAGCATCAACCTATGAACCAGGAGGTCACGGTTCTATTCCCAGTGAGGGCACATGCCTGAGTTGCGGGCTCAATCTCCAATAGGGGGCGTGCAGGAGGCAGCCAATCAATGATTCTCTCTCATCTGTTTCTATCTCTCTCTTCCTTTCCCTTCCTCTCTGAAATCAATAAAAATATATTTAAAAAGTAAGAAAACAGCCCTAACCGGTTTGGCTCAGTGGATAGAGCGTCAACCTGCGGACTGAAGGGTCCCAGGTTCGATTCTGGTCAAGGGCATGTACATTGGTTGCAGGCATATCCCCATTGGGGTGTGTGCAGGAGGCAGCTGATGGATGTTTCTCTCTCATCGATGTTTCTAACTCTCTATCCCTCTCCCTTCCTCTCTGTAAAAAATCAATAAAATATATTTTTTAAAAAATTAGAAAACAGAAACAATAATTCTTAGCAGATGTGTTGAGTTCCAGCTTGGTTGCAAATGGGATTCCTTGATTAGGTGGCGTTAGTACCAATGACATCTCATACTGACCTGAATAGCCTTCATCTTTGCCTAAACCTTTCCTTCACTGAGGGTATCCAGTACCTTGCTATAGAATATTGAATTTTAAACAGGGTGTGACCTACTTTGGGGCAGAACAACAACAAAGAATAGTCTACTCATTTTTTTAAAAGAAGGATAAAATGCAACTTACCATCTTAACCAGGAAAATGGCCTTTCACATCAAGTATGACAACGGGGAAAGGGTCTGAAAGGAGGTTCTCCAATCCTGGTCCCGTGGAGGCAGGTCTCCTAACAGAAAACCTTTGTGTACCTCAGCGCCAGCACTTCGCACTTGTGAACATCACAATATGCTCTGTGGGGAGTGTTAATGGGTACATCTGCTTGCCTCCCAGCACAGCTGAATAACATCTGAAAACATGTTTCCCCTTTCAGAACAATTCCCAGTAAATGCCTGTTGACGAGCAGGGTTTAGTTACCAGGTGCCTTCACCTTGCCACGTAAACTAACACGAAAAGATAGAATCCTTAAACAATCACTAAAACGCAAGGACGTTATTTACTTTGGAGCCATAAAGTGCCCTGGCATTTTTTCTCTCCAATTTCTGTTAATGTGCACTCACTCTGAACCATGACCACTTCTTTTAATACAAAACGTGGTCTGCTGTGGGCTGCCTTCCTCATGATTTCCTGCAGGGAGAGAGGCAGCACACAGCCCATTGCCGCAAATACAACCTGAAGATGTCGATTTACTGCTTGTGCAGAAGCAAGACTACAGGCTGTAAAAAGCTACCTCAATGCACCACGGCAGCTCAGAGCATGGGAGGACTTACCTGCTGTGTCATTGCAAAGAGCAGCAATATCAGCAGCTTCCACATTCAGTATAGGTTGTTTATTTGTTTGTTTGCTGACTCATGTTGAGCAGATAAATGCATTCACTCAGCCCTTCTGATTGCCAGAATGAATTCAGATGTTTTGCCCTGTTCCCCACCCTTAGTTTAGCAGCATCTCCCAAAATATATGCTTCTTGATTCAGCCGAGTTATGAGATGGATATCTTCCCCCCTCTATTGCTTTAGGCCAGATGTTTAAGATACCTTTGCCATAGTGACATCAACTGGAAAAAGTGGGAACTGGAACCTCTAAGCATCACAGAGACCCCCAAACTCATATTTTTCGACATTACTTACAAGTACTGCGCAAATAATCCTTGGATAAGTACCAAAACAGTCATCCCAGTTGCATTTGAAAAGGGAGCTTTCGAATTGCTATATAAGTAATAAAAACAATTTTTATTATTATAAAAATAACCAAGAGAACTAAGAGATCTAATTAGTCCATATTTTTTGACTCGTATTTGGAAAACATCCTGGCACAATAATGATATGAGTGATTCTTCACTTGTCTTTCACATTAAAAAAATAATAGATTTCAAAATAAATTTATAGTATTATAAAATTAATGGGCAATTCATATTACTACTTATGGATAAGCTTTATTGGAATAGTCATTCATTTATTAGGCAAATATATATTTTAAAATCAGATACATAAGGCATCAACAATGGAAGCTGGGCTACAAATATGCATGAACCATGGGTGTTTTCTGTCTCCTGGGAATTTACAATCCTACTAAACCTTTTACATACATTTGGATAAAACCTATGAAATATAGACTGTTCATGGCCATAAAGAATGCGACAAGATGCCCTAACCGGTTTGGTTCAGTGGTTAGAGCGTCGGCCTGCAGACTCAAGGGTCCCAGGTTCGATTCCGGCCAAGGGCATGTGCCTTGGTTGCAGGCACATACCCAGTAGGGGGTGTGCAGGAGGCAGCTGATCAATGTTTCTCTCATCGATGTTTCTAACTCTCAATCCCTCTCCCTTCCTCTCTGTAAAAAATCAATAAAATATATTTAAAAAAAAAAAGAATGCGACAAGAATTTAAAGGGAGAAAATCAGTTGGCATTTTAATTGGAATTCGAAGAATAAGTAAGATTTTTAAAAAATAATACAAATAAGCAATAATTTTTTTTTTATTATTCCTACAGGTAATCTTAAGCTTTGTTCTGGAACTAGGCTTGATTTTTGAGCTTAGCTAGTCTTCTTTGAACTCAATACCTCATCCTCATGAATGACAAGATTTTCCTCTCTGTCTGGTAGGAGCATAACTATTCCTGGCCCCGTGTGAGCTCCAAGCATTGCTCCCCCTGCTCCTGGAAGGTGGGTCTTTCTTGTCTCTGCTGAGCACTTCCAGGGCCGCCCTCAGGTCTCCCAGACTCTCTGTGCAGCCCTCTTCTTTCTGTGACTGCCCTGCAAACGCTGGCTGCCTCGGCTCCCCAGTCCTCGCCCCCTAAATCCCTTTGTCCCATTCTGCATGCTGGAGTCTCAGACCACACAGGGAGCTGGGACATCGTAGGCTCCCTCCTTGGCTTCCCCCTCTTAGGGTCCCAGGCCTGTGCTACCTGATGTCCAATATCCAAAATATGTCGTTACTTTTTTTTTTTTTTAAATATATTTTATTGATTTTTTACAGAGAGGAAGAGAGAGAGATAGAGAGTTAGAAACATCGATGAGAGAGAAACATCGATCAGCTGCCTCCTGCACATCCCCCACTGGGGATACGCCCGCAACCCAGGCACACGCCCTTGACTGGAGCCGAACCCGGGACCCCTCAGTCCGCAGGCCGACGCTCCATCCACTGAGCCAAACCGGTTTCGGCTGTCGTTACTTTTTTTTTCTTCTTGTTTTACATTTGTTTAAGGAGGGAAAATATATCCCGTCCCTGTCTTAGCCTGTTCTGGCTGCCTTAGCAAAATATCACTGATTTCTCACAGTTCTGGAGGCAGGAAGCCCAAGATCAGGGTTGAGGTGGCAGCATGGTCAGGCGGAGGCCTTCCAGGTTGCGTGCTTCTAGGGGGTTCACATGGTGGAAGGGGCGAGAGAGCTCTCTCAGGCCTCCTTTGTAAGGACCATAATCTCATTCATGAGAGAGAAACCCTCAAGACCTAATCACCTCTCTAAGGCCCCACTTCCTAATACCATCACACTGGGCATTAGGATTTCAATGTATGAATTTGGAGGGGAGGGGTGAACACAAACATGCAGACCATAGCACCCCCTTACTCCAACTTGCCCATAAGTGGCAGTGTGACTATAGCAATATATTTTTATTATGGAGAATTTAGAATATACAAATTTGTGTGGGGGGGGGTTGTTTTTTGTTTTTGACAGAATTTTTTTAATGGAGTCTTATTATAGACTAGTGGCCCTTTGCACAAAGATTCACGAAATAGGCCTTCCTTCCCCTGGCTGCCGGCACCGGTTTTCCTCCGGCACCCAGGACCCAGGGCTTTGGTCCCGCCGCAGCAGCAAGGCTTGGCTTCTCCACCCCGGCTGCTCCCAGCCCCTCCTTTTATTTTTCCATCTCCTTGAGTGGAGCCCAGGCCTCCAGCCCCTCCCTGAGCGGAGCCCAGGGCCGGCGGAAAGCTTGGCTTCCTCTGTCGCTGGGAGCAACCCAAGCCTCCTGCTCGCTCCAGCTCCGTGGCTGCCATCTTCAGTTGTCTTCAGTCTTCGCTCTGTGCCTGTGCATGCAAATTAACCGCCATCTTTGTTGGGTTAATTTGCATAGTCGCTCTGATTGGCTGGTGGGTGTAGCAGAGTGGCAGAGTGACGGAGTGATGGTTAATTTGCACGTTTCTCTTTTATTAGTGTAGATTTACTAGTAGCCCTGCACACGAATCCATGTGCCAGTAGCTAGCCAGTAGCTCCCTGCCAACCTCCAGTAGTTATCCGCCTGCTGCCCTGCCCTCCTCTAGCCCCCTCCCCCGCCCCCCCCTCCCCATAGCTTGCTGCCCTGCTCCCTCCTGCTGATCCATGATCCGGTTGTTTCGCAGTGGGTCATAACACTTCATGGCATAACGACCATTGGCATATTACATCTTTATTCTATAGGATAAATAATAATACATTAACTCAATAGTTTAAACTTGCACATAACACAGCAAATGTATATAAAAAACATTAATGCTTGGTGTTTCATTACATCTAAAATATTAGCACGCCATAGCCAAGGCTGCTTTTTAAAATAGAACATGATTAATGTTCTCAATTAAAGACACACGCTGGCTGTTTTTATCCTCTCTCCTCTTTTCTGTTTTCTCTCTTTACTTGCCTATCCAACATAGTCCTTCCTTTATACTGGGCTCCTTCTGCGTTTAATGCTATGTCATGGACCCTTCTACACCCAATATCTATTTAAAGAACCCCCTCAACTTATCAGTCTTAACTGAGATCTGTCTTTACATGGAGTACATTGCCAGAACTTTAGTGTCCTATACACCTGGCAGCTACGGGAAGTTAGAAGACACACCCTGAGGGTACACGTAGCTCCCGTGGGGACACCCTGGACAGGACTGGTGCTTTTATGGAACCCCTTCATCTGGGATAACAAGTCCTGTGACTTAGTGTAGCAAGTGGACTCTGGACTCAGTTTCAGCCTCTTTGCTACTGCACAGCCGCAGTCCTGGGATACGGCTTTGTTTGCAATTCTTAGAGTGGATATTAACTCATTTCCTCATACTACTGGTATCATAGGACTAGGAGTCTGCAGATGAGTGTCAGTCCGTGAACCGTTTTGTGATCTGTCTCCACAAGGACACAAGGACAGATACTGAAGCAATTATAGCAATTTGACAGAGAAATTTTATGTGTGCGGAACCTACTAATTTTTTAAAAGTGGGTATTTTTTATCTTTTTTCATTTCATTTCTCTAGTAATTCAACTTTAACTCTATTGTAATTTACATAGCCACGTGGCCCCACTTGAAGTGTCCATTTAAACAAGTGTTGGCAAATGGGCCGCCTGTGTAACACAGAGCAAAATGTAGGGTACGCTCATCAACTCTCACATTTTTCTTGTGCTCCGCCTTGGTTTTTGCTGAGTGGTACTTCCACCGCGGATTCTGCATCTGTTCATTCAGTCACCTGTTGAAAGACATTTGTTTACATTTGGGGCCATTACGAATAAAACTACTATAAGTATTAGTGTTCAGGTCTTGCAGTGGATTTATGTTTTATTTCTCTTAGGTCAATGCCTAGGATTAGAACTGCTAGGTTGTGACGAAAACATGTTAAACTACTTCAAAGTAGTGTGCTATTTTACATTTTCACCAACTATTTGCCTGATGTTCATTTGTCGCCACCAACACTTGGCGTGGTGAGACTTCTAGCTTTCAGCAGTTATAATGGGTAGTGATACTGAATTGTGATTTTATTTCCTGATGACTAATAATGCTGAACTTTTTATATGCTTATTGGCTATTTTTATATATTTTTGGAAGTGTCTGTTCAAATCTTTTGGCCATGTTATTGCATTTTCTTGTTAAGAAAAGGGTTCCATATATATTTTGTCTATTTACCTCCCATTTGCCCTCTCTTCCACTTCCACCCGATGCCCCTGCCACAATTACACTATTGTGTACGTCCATGAGTTTTTTTCTTGTATTTTTAAAGTAAGAACTTTGCAAAACATATGCATTGCAAGTATTTTTTCCAAAACCATGCTTCACTTTAAAGTTTCAAAAAACAAAGGTTTTTAAAAATGCTATAGTGTATTTTACTGCTATCTCTGGACTTAGCTTTTTTGTCTTATCTAAAAAAAAACTTTGCTACCCGACACTCATGAAAATGTTCTTGTTTTACTTCTGTAAGTTTTAGAGTTTTTCCTTTTTAGGTTGATGATCCATTTTTTTATCCATCTTATTTTTATACTAGAGGCCCGGTGCACAAAAATTTGTGCAGGGGGGGGGGGTCCCTCAGCCCGGCCTGTGCCCTCTAGCACTCTGGGACCCCTCGGGAGATAACGACCTGCTGGCTTAGGCCCGCTCCCGGGTGGCAGAGGGCAGGCCCAATCCCCAGGTGCAGCCCCTGGTTGGGCTCAGAGCAGGGCCGATTGGGGACTTGGGGCGCCGCCCCCTGTCATGCACAGAGCAGGGCGGATAGGGAGGTTGTGATGCCACCCTCAGTCACGCTCAGGGTAGGGCCAATTGGGGGGTTGGGGCACCGTCCCCTGTCACACTCAAGGCAGGGTCGATAGGGAGGTTGCGGCGCCACCCCCTGTCACGCACAGAGCAGGGCCAATCAGGGGGTTGGGGTGCCGCCCTCTATCACCCACAGAGCAGGGCTGATCAGGGGGTTGGGGCGCCACCACTCTCACACTCAGGGCAGGACCGATGCTGAGGTTATGGCTCTACTCCATCACACACAGAGCAGGGCCCGTGGGGGGGGGGGGGGGGTTTGGGGCGCCGCACTGTCACACAGAGCCGCAGGGCGATCAGGGGGTTGGGGAGCTCCCCCCTATCAGGCACAGAGCAGGGCTGATCACGGAGTTGGGGCACCTTCCCCTGTCACAAACAGAGCAGGGTGGATAGGGAGGTTGTGGCCCCGCCCCTTTCACACACAGAGCCGCAGGGAGATCAGGGGGTTTGGGCGCTGCCCCGTCACGCTGATCCGTGCCAGGAGGCCTTGCGGCTCCGCTGATCCCGGTGCTGGGAGGCATATTACCCTTTTACTATATAGGGTAGAGGCCTGGTGCACGGGTGGGTACCGGCTGTTTGCCCTGAAGGGGGTCCTGGATCAGGGTGGGGGTCCCCACTGGGGTGCCTGGCCAGCCTGGGTGAGGGGATGATGGCTGTTTGCAGCTGGTCACACCCCCTTCAGGGTGGGGGTCCCCACTGGGGTGCCTGGCCAGCCTGGGTGAGGGGATGATGGCTGTTTGCAGCTGGTCACACCCCCTTCAGGGTGGGGGTCCCCACTGGGGTGCCTGTCCAGTCTGGGTGAGGGCTGAGGGCTGTTTTCAGGCTGCGGGTGACTGAAGCTCCCAACCGCTCCTTTTTTTCTTTTTTATTCTGGGCCAGCTTTAGCTTTGAGGCTTGGCTCCAGCTCTTAGGCCTCAGCTGCTGAAAGTAGGTTTCTGGCCTTTGCTTACAATGTTGTGATCCTGCTAGCTGAAGCCCGGACTAAAGCAGGTTTCTGGGGTTTTGTTTAGCTTCTATATTTGTTACATAGTTGCTTAGAGTTGCAGCTCAGAGGCCTGCAGCGGCAGGCAGGGAACGTTGGAGTCCTCTGTCACTGAAGCAAGCAAGCCTCATGTTAGTTTCAAGCTGCCTGGCTGCCGGCCGCCATCTTGGCTGGCCGTTAATTTGCGTATTGCCCTGATTAGCCAATGGGAAGGGTAGCGGTCATACGCTAATTACCATGTTTCTCTTTTATTAGATAGGATGTCATATGAGGTTAAGGATTGAGGTTCATTTTTCTCCATAAATATATCCAGTTGTTCTAACATTTAAGACTATCCTTTAGCCCTGGCCAGTTTGGCGCGGTGGATAGAGCGTCAGCCTGCAGAATGAAGGGTCCCGGGTTTGATTCTGGTCAAGGGCACGTGCCTGGGTTGCGGGCTTGGTCCCCAGTGGGGGCCATGCAGAAGGCAGTCAATCAGTGACTCTCATCATTGATGTTTCTATCTCTTCCTCCCTCTCCCTTCCTCTCTTAAATCAATAAAGAAATTTATTTTTTTTTAAAAAAAGACTATCCTTTAAACTATTGAATTGTCTACCTTTATTTCAATACCACATCTTAGTTACTTTAGCTTTAAATAGCAAAGCTTTATATAGTGTAAATTCTCTAATTTTTCTTTTCCAAATTGTTTTGGCTATTCTGGGTCACTTGAATTTACACATAAATTTGACACATAAATTTTGTTTACAAGAAAGACTGCCAGAATTTTTGCTTGAATTCCATTATTTATACATCAACTTAGGGATAATTAACATTTATAAAAGTGAGTCTTCCAATTTGCAATTATGGGATATCTCCATCCACTTAGATTTTCTTTCATTTCTTACCAATTTCTGTGGTTTTTATTGTACAAGTCTTGTACAAATTTTGTTTGTCCCTAAGTATTTCATGTTTTCTAATTCTACTGTGATAGCTTTTACATTTCAATTACCAATTATATGTTGCTAGCATGTAGAAATAAAACTGAATTGTGTCTATTGACCATGGACCTTACCTTACTCACTTATCAATTCTAGTAGTTTATCTATTTTTTAGGATTTTCAATGTCTGTCTCCTGCAAAGAGTTTAATTTCTTACAGTATGCATACTTTTTCTACTTATTTCATAGGTTGGATCTTCAGTACAGTATTAAATAGATATCTTGTTGCCTTCACCAAATCTTAGGAGAAAAACAAACCA
Organism: Myotis myotis; assembly: GCF_014108235.1. Classification (NCBI taxonomy): domain Eukaryota; kingdom Metazoa; phylum Chordata; class Mammalia; order Chiroptera; family Vespertilionidae; genus Myotis; species Myotis myotis. The sequence goes on along the minus strand of NW_023416324.1, from coordinate 205,369,066 downwards.
TTATGTACAATGTTAACTGTAGGTTTTTCAGATACTCCCTGTCAAGGTCCCTTCTAATTCTGGTTTGCTCAGTTTTTATCATAAATGGATACTGAATTTTATTTTACACATTTTCTGCACCTATTCAGATGAATGACCATGTCTCCCCACCCCATGTTGTTAATTTGGTGAATTACATTTTTTTTTAAATTCTAGTGATTCATATTTAAAAACAAATTTGTGGTAAAATACACATAACATACAATTACCAATTTAGCCATGCTTATGTGTATCTACCCATTAGTATCATTAAGTACATTTATTACTGTGCAACCAATCTCCACAACTTTTTCATCTTCCATAATTGAAACTCTGTATCCATTAAACAATTCCCCATTTCCTTCTGCCCCTTTTAATTCAATTTTTTTTAAATATATATTTTTATTGACTTCAGAGAGGAGGACAGAGGAATAGATAGAAACATCAATGATGAGAGAGAATCATTGATCAGCTGCCTCCTGCAGAGCCCTACTAGGTAGGGATTGAGCCCGCAACCGGAGCAGGTGCCCTTGACCAGAATTGAACCCAGGACTCTTCAGTCCGCAGACCGACACTCTGTCCACTGAGCCAACCCAGTTAGGGCTCATTTTTTTTTTTTTTTTACGAAAATTTCAGTCTGTGACCATTTGGAAATAAAAAGGTTGTCCTTCACCTCAGAAAGTTTTATATGCCATATTCTAAGTCAGGCAGCTTACTAGTAATAAAAAGAAAACATCTTTTTATTTTAAATCTTTATTGTTGAAAATATTACATATGTCCCCTTTTTCCCTTTGACCCCTTATAGCCCACCCCACCCCCCTGCCCAGGTCTTCATCACACTATTGTCTGTGTTTATGGGTTATGCATACAAGTTCTTTGGTAAAAGAAAGCATTTTAAACATGTTCTTGACTTACAAATTCAGGTTTAAAGTCCCACCAAAAATATATATATTTATATATATATTATCAGTGTTTGGGGAGAACAAATATACATCACTTCAAACCAGGTAAAATTAGACTGTGTTTTTAAAGCAACTTATTTCACTCAGACTGATTTCTTTTTCAGGTATGCCAAAGTCTTGACGACTGCTTGACCGTAATCAAGAGCACAAGCCATTTGCTCCTGTCCTCTTTGATTCCTCTACACTTCAGTCCTGGCTGAAGCATCCTGCTGTCACTCAGCCAACATGGATAAGTGATTTTTTTTTAATAAAAAAAAAAAGAAATAGACTTCACTAAGAATTTCTAGTTTAATAATCATTGGCTTGTCTTTTGACACACTCAGTCTTAACATTTCTTCAGTTACTCTACAACGGTTTGGCTTTGTGGATGGGGTTTCATTCATTCATGCATGCATGCATTCATTAATTCATTTTAAAGACTAAACTCTATCACTCAATTTTAGTTCATGACATCTGTTCTTCACAAATTGAGGGTTTTAAAGTATGTGGGAATGATATATACATCAGGTGTGAACTGTCATATTTTCATCCAACCAAATATCCCTATAACTTGAGACTGTTTGCAGGAATAAAACTTCTAACACAGAAATATAATGTATAATAGTTTTATTTTTCTCATTTTACTATTTTTACATTTTATGCACAAATATTTTTATCTGAGTAAAAATAGAAAATAACTGTTTTATGTAAAATTACAAAAAAAATAAAAACCACAAAGAAATACATAATTGTTATTATGACAGCATAAGTGTCTTTATTTAAAGAGTAAAAATGTATGCAAAAATCCTCCTCCCTTTTACAAAAAATTGAGAATTTTTTTTTCTGGCAACAAGTGAAATATCACTAAATATCAATATTTTTATACTTCCTAGATATGAAGACATTTAGTCAGTCACAGGTTGTTTTGCAATTATGAATTTAAAAACATTTTTGTGCTATTTCAAAGATACACTAGTTCTTTTTTAAAGGCAGTAGCATAAAATGATGAATATGGAAAATAGCAGACCTTGCTGCAAATATCTGGAGGTACAAATCTTTAAAGAAATATCATACTTGAGTTTCACCATTCATCAGGGGAGAAAAACAACTAAACAAATTTTCCTAATTAACTGACATAGACTGATACAAAATGAATATAATTAGTTGATTCATGTGAAGATCAACCACACAGAGCAATTCTGCCTAATTTGATTTTCTGAAGCCAACACAAATCTCTAAACTTCAGGCTAGTTCTATACCTATAAAGGTGGCTCAGTGAGAACCTCATGTGGAAAACAAGTTTTAAAACGAAAGTGAACATTTCATTATTCTTGTACTTAAGGTATAAAAGATGACCAATAATTTTATCTTTCTTCCTTTAAATATTTTGTAAATTCTCCTATGAAAAATTCATACATAAAAACATAACGAAGAATGAATAGTGTGAATTATATTTTCTTGCATAATCTTTCAATATGGGAAAAGACTACCTGACTTTCTGATAACTGTAACCTCAATAAGGACAGTGAAAATCGTTTACCGTAACCTGACACAAAGTAACAGAAATTTCTTGAATCAAATGGGGGAACTACCTATGTTATGGTGCATAAAATGATAAGAGGCAACGGAGAAAAAAGAAAAGGGTGTGATCATGTATGAGAAATGTCTCTGTTCAAATTATAATGAGCAATAAAAACTTAGAGAAAAAAATGGAGAATCTGTTATTGTTTTTAAGCATCTGAGAAATGCTACAGAAGAAATAATAATTTGACTTTGGGCTCTCAAAGAAATGTGAGTGTTCCTTGCTTTAAAAAAAATAAAAAAATGTATACACACACACCTATAACTGAGATATAAAGGAAGTCTGCCATCCTGGCTAAAAGGTTAACATAATGTCACCTTAAAAGCATTTCAAAAGTCAAGTATTTTAAGCTCTTGAAAATATATCAGAATAGTGTAATTTTTTTAGAACTATAAGTGATTTGTCAATTCCCTAGGTTAGTGGTTGGCAAACTCATTAGTCAACAGAGCCAAATATCAACAGTACAATGATTGAAATTTCTTTTGAGAGCCAAATTTTTTAAACTTAAACTACATAGGTAGGTACACTGTTATTAACTTAATTAGGGTACTCCTAAGGCTTAGGAAGAGCCACACTCAAGGGGCCAAAGAGCCGTAGTTTGCCAACCATGACCCTAGGCCATAAGTGGATGATATGAAACCTTATTTTTAGCTATTGGTTATCTGAAAGTAGAGCTTTTGTTATTATTTCTTATTGCTAGTCTACTCAGATATTCTTGCAACCACTGCACCCAATATATATTAATAATTTGTCAGTCTATTTTGTGTGTGTTTATAAAATGGTAACAGTGGGATGTTACAAACTTTATTCTTTTTTAGGTGTGTACTGCAGAGTCTTAAAGGACTTAATACAGTCATATAAATGGACCGACATTATACTTTGTAGCCCTAAAGCACAGCACTTAAAATTATGATTTGAGGTTATCAGACAAGGAGATCATAGACCTCTCCTCTCCTTGCTCCTAAGAGCCCTGTCTCCTGCGGTTCATTCCAAATGCTATTTAGTATATTGATGGCAGCAACTGCTAGCAATGCCACGTTGCCTATCTTACCATGGCCCTTTCCTCCTGGTTAGTCAAAAGCATTAACCAACCCTTATAAACCTGTTTAGAGGAATGAATTTAAAGTAAATGATGAGGGAGAATGTGCATAAAGTAATATTTGAGAATAAATCTTCTGCTATAAGAGGATTAGAAGTTATTTGCCAGTATCTCACATCAGGATTTGTACATAATACCTTAAAACAAACAACAAAACAAAAGATAGCAAGGAGAGCGAGCAAGCAAACAAACAAAAAAGATACATATTTCTAGCCACTTCTGCTTAGTGTTAGCTTGTGGTAAGCAAAGAGTTTCATATATAAAAGAATTAATTAATTTTTTAAGATTAAAAAAGTGAGTTATTACCTTCTGAAATATCTTTCCTTCTGAATATTATGTCTTCATATATGTGTATACCTGTATTTATAGGAAATGGTAAAGTGGACATGTATACAGATATCTGTGTACTCAGATATATAAATATTCAAAAGGAGAAAATTAAATAAATGGACAATTTTGCTTTAAGAGAAAACTGCCTGTACTGGAGGTAAAATTTTCTTTTTAAACTATTTGCAAATAATTTCCTAATATCTTGAAAGGTGAAGTACTGATGACTGATTTAAAGTCTTCATTTCATCAGAAACACAATGACCATGTAAGTAAACTGTTTTGCATAATAAACCAGCATGAAAGGGTAATTAAAGAGAGAGAGAGAGAGAGAGAGAGAGAGAGAGAGAGAGAGAGAGAGAGAGAGAGAGAGAAGCCAAACCAATTTTCTGGCTGAGGTATACCTTCTCGGTTTTTTAGATCTCTGACAGGAAAAACAGAGATCATTTCAAAATTTTTGTAATAGTTGGTTTATTAGATTCAATGCCTCTCTTAGAATTTAAATTCTTGACCTAACATTGTGAATCTATACAGAAACCTGAGCCAGATTTAAACCTGGGTCTCCCTCTTCAGCACTGCTCTTCTGCCAGTTGACTTCTTTGTCCTTTGCTTGCAAATATATAAATTACTTTAATAACTTGATACTATTAGTTTAGTAATTTATTAATATTATACTTTTATTTGATATGACTATTTTAGCTCTGCCTGATTAGATGAAACAGGCACACATGCTTTAGCTGTTAAAGTCCCATTTTCTGGTTTTATGTAAAGTAACATCTAAAGCAGCAGAGAGGGTAAACAGTTATACTTTCAAAAATAGTTAAGCCAGACTGTTTCCTGAAGATACTTCATTTATTTTTCATCCTCAGATGCTGCTGGCTATTTTTGGTAGGGCTAGACATTAATACTGACCAGTTTAGCTTTCCTGACTGTTAACAAACTACCCACAATGAACCTGCCTTCATACTGAAGCCATTGTGGTGATCCTGTAACATACTTATATTCTAAAATATATGCTCAAAGTAAAAAGATCCAAATTCACAAGAGTATGAAATATTTATAAAAAAAATCATGCATTAGACTGTACAGTTTAGAAATAAAGGAAGATTCAAATTCAGTAATAAAGGTGAGAGCAATGCGTGCTCTCAGAGTTAAGAAAGACCTTGAAATCCCAGCAGATCCTGGGCTCAGTTATCCTTTTCTGCTTGCAGAGAAGCTGCAGCCAGGGCGACTGCTGTGACAGGCTGGGCGATTCCATGGAGCTGCATCTTTGCAAGTTTCTTCTGTTCACACTCTGTGACCAAACGGTTCAACTCTGCTGCACTGTATCCAATAAGAGTCTTCAAGTCACAGACAAACTTGTACACAAATCTCTTGCCCTGAACTTTACAAATCATGTCTCCATCATAATAATACCTTTAAAAAGAGAAAAACACATCAGTACTATATAAAAAAGAGAGTTTGGGCTTCGCACAGTATTTCATACTCTTCCATACGCAAAAGACTAAGAGAATACTGCATCTATCATAACAGAAGTTAACAGGAAGTCATATAGAAATATTAAATGTTACTATGCAAGGAAACTTCAAAACATTACTTACTAAAATTTCAATGCTCAGCACTCCAAAACTTTACATACTACATTTTCAAAGCATGTTTTCCACAATTAGGATAAAACACTGATTTAAAGGAAATATTTTTAAATAAAACAAAAAACTTTGGGAGCAGTAACAGAACCTATGGACAGGGGCTTAGAACCAGAATGCTGAGATTTGAAATCTAGCATCTTTACTTATAATTTCCTTTGTGACCAGAAGAAAGCCACATTTTCTCTAAGCTTTTATTCCACTTCTATAAAATAAGATTTAACAGTACTTACCCTCATAGAACTGTTGAGGATTAAAAGGATTACCTTTGCAAAGTGCCTAAGCATACAATAACTAGCACATAATCCTCTATAAAATATAAGCTATGTTAACAATTAAGAATCCATATAATGCAAAGAAATTTTTAATATATCCTATGGATTGCTGGAATGGTCCACACTTCTTTTCTGTCTTGTACAAAACCCTATATTGTGTAACCATGCCTTCAGTTAATATGTAAAGACTTTCCTTTCTGAGAAATTCACCAAACCCAATAGGGAACCTCAAAAGAATAAAAAAAAAAAAAAAAAAGTATAAGTAAACAGGGTAGAAGAAACAACACAGAAAAACGGGAAGTACATCATTAAGAAACAAGGCTTCTAAGCCTTGGGGAAATCACTCCAGAACAGTGATTTTCAATCCTTTTCATCTCATGGAACACATAAATTACTAAAATTCTGAGGCACACCAAAAAGTATGTTTTACCATTCTGACAAAAAAAAGTTCTAATTTTGATTCAGTCACACCAAACGGCTATTGTGTTGGCTGTTGTCATTTTTTATTTGACAATCTAAGGGAAAAGAGGCCAGTGCCCTGACTAAATAGGTATAGCATAAAAATTCTTGCGGCACACTGGTTGAAAACCACTGCTCTAGAAGTCTAGTTTATTGCTGCTTTCTATGGAGATGGAAATAGGACAGAATTTATATCTAACTCGGAAAACAGACTTTATTTACCACTATGCCCTGCCAATTCCAACTCCAATAAAGGGGGGGAGGGGGGCTTCCTAAGTGAATACTTCTGGGCCGGCAGACTGTGAAGCCTTTGTGTTAAAATTGCACTGCCTATTTGCACCCATTTGACAAAAGTTGTTAGTAACTTATTACAAAAGGAACGTTTGAAAAAGTACCAATGGTATAAACTACCATATTTAGCAGGATTTTATTATAAAAGTCACTCCATTTAATTGAGTGCATTAATGAAATGACTGACCTAAACACAGGAAATCATGTCATCTTTCCCTAAATGCAGAAAAGCAAAAACAGAATAGTCATGTTCACTTCCTCCCAGTAAGATATATAACATTGGCTATAATCTTGTTTTCCCTTTTGTGTCAATTACGTTAATACATAATTTAGATCTCAGTCTACAAACCACCAAATCCTTGGCATCCAGTTTAAAATGCTACTGGCATTTCAATTTCTTAAGGAAATCCTATATAATAAAAGCATAGTATGCAAATTGTCCCCTCGACCAGGAGGTCATCCGAAAGTTCAACCAGGGGATGGGGCCGGCCGGGGGAAGGGAGGGAGTACCCAGCTGGCAGTTGGCAGCCGCTAGGGACCCTACCAGTGTACGAATTTTGTGCACTGGGCCTCTAGTTTCTACATAATATGTAAGGCCGTACAAGCAGACACCATAGAAAAAAGGAAAATGAAGAAGGGAAGTGGTTTTATATTTCAAAGAGAAAAATTAAGTTGGTATAGTCTTAAGTTTCTTGGCAAGAGGTGATAAAAAATTTATACACATAAGTTTTAATTTTACTTAATACTTCCTTCAATCTAGTAGATAAATTACACAACCACCACCAATTCATTGCATTTGTCCCCTCTCTAAAATGAGGAAAGTTGAAAGGTACATAGTACCTGAATTTTCATGGTCATGATTTATTTCCTCCCTCTTTAAAAAAAAAAAATACTTTTTTAACCTTTTAAATTGTGAAATATACTACACAAACAAAAAGGACAAAAAAGTGAACTCAGTGATTACAAATTGCACTTTCACCTGTTAAATATGACTCAGGTCAGGAAACAACACTGCCAGCACCCCAGAATCCCCTCCATGGCTCCTCCCAATCATCACTTCCCCCACCCCAAAGGTAAACACAATCCTGTTTCATGATAGTAATCTCAGTGCTTTTATTTATAGTCTTACCACTCAAAAATGTGATTGGGAATCGAACCATGATCCTGGTTCACAGGTCGACATTTAAACATTGAGCCATGCCGACTGGGCCAAAAATGCATCCTAAATGCTGTTAGTTTTTCTGCTTTTTGCACTTTACTATCTAAATGCATTCATATAGGATATGAACGGGTCTGGATTTTGGGGGGGGGGGGGGGGGTCTGAATTCTTTCACTGAAGATTGTATTACGAGGTTTAGTACCAGTGCTTGTAGCAACAACAGTTCATTTTCATGGGTACACAGTATATTCTCTTGTATACCATAATTTATTTATTCACTCTACTGTTGACAAATACAGGCATCATGATCATAATCTCTCACTATGAAACTCATACACAATATCCAAGGGAAATGTGAAGTAGCAACATAAATGATATTTAGAAATACAGAAGTAAATTGCAGAACTACTTTACTACATTCACTCTTCAAAAATAATTTTTTTAAAAATATTTTTTAAAAAATAATATCATAAAAGAATTCTATGATATTCCTATATATACTACTTCCCAGATACTTAAAAACACACACTGAATTTCCATCATTGTAACAAATATAATTTCTTATAGCAATTACATCAAAAAAATTTTATACTACTTAGGGGAAATTATAAGTAATTTTATTCCATTTCAATTCTATCAATGTAAAGGTTGGATATTCAGATTTAGGCAGATTGTAGGGGGAGAAAAAAACAGGAAAACAGGCCACCATTTTGCATCCAATTATAAAAAGACAACATTTTGCATATTTGCTCAAGTTTACACTCAATGCACCTATGCAAATGACAGCATCTTTATCTGTTATGTAAATAATAGAAACCTCAAAGATTAAATATGTTGGTTTTAAACAGAGTAGTATATGCTTTTAAATCAGATAAAAACAAATAACTTTTCCCCATCAGGCTATCAGCAGATTACGGGACAGGCCTGGAGTGGAATGACACTCAAAATATTGAAAGGTAAGAACTGCCAGCCAAGAATAATCTATTTAACAGTTAACCTTCAGATATAAAGAAGAAATCAAGGCATTCCCTGATAAACAAAAGCAAATAACCTTAGAATAATCTATAAAAAAAACTTTTATGTACCTCAAAATTATTACTAAAAATCTTTTTAAGAAGCCATTTTTAAAATACCACATGATCTCACTCATTCATGGATAATAGAGACCATTATAAACTTTTGAACAATAATAGATACAGAAGCAGAGCTGCCTCAAACAGATTGTCAAACTGCAGCGGGAAGGCCAGGGAGGGTTGGGGGGGTAGGAGGGAGGTGGGTAAGAGATCAACCGAAAGACTTGTATGCATGCATATAAGCATAACCAATGGACATAAGACACTGGGGAGTAGGGGAGGCCAGGGGATTGTCAAGGGCGGGGGGAAAAAAAGGACACATATGTAATACCCTTTGTAATACTTTAAGCAATAAAAATAAATAAATAAAAAAATAAAGAAGCCATTTTTAACGTAAGTATGAAAAATTTTAGCATATATATAAAACATCTTGTGAACAAGTCAAGGATTTTAACACCATTACATCACAGTGTTCACACCTAGAGGAAGGAGCCATTTTTTAGAAAAGCTTGATATTTAAAAAGTAATAAATCTTACCTTAATGCACGACTGAGTTTCTCATAGTTCATTGTAGGTTTATTTTTACGTTGTCCCCATTTTTGTGCAACCAGTTCAGGCTGATTTAGTTTAAACTCGCCTTCATCACCAACCCAAGAAATGCAGTCTCGAGCATCCTTGTCAGTAAGAAGTTCTAGCAAAAACTGCCACAGTTGAATCTGGCCATTGTTTCCTAAATTGACAGGGACAAGCATTGACCAAAGTGCTATGAATTAAAAGAGGGCAAAAGGCAACAAACAGGCTCTCTGGTTTTTAGCTCAACCATGCTAAAAGCACAGTTTTTTCCAAAAACTGTCTAAGCACTGCCAGAGAAATAGGCCATACTCAGATTTTCACATCCTATATAATAAAAGCGTAATATGCTAAGTGTCTGACCATCCGTTTGATCAGTCACTATGCTATGCACTGACCACCAGGGGGCAGAAGCTCCGACAGGTAGGTTAGCTTGCTGCTGGGGTCCAGCCGATCGCCCTGGAGCCCTTCCACGGTCCCTCCCCTGCCCCAATCATGCACTAGAGGGGTCCCTCGGCCTGGCCTGTGCCCTCTTGCAATCCGGGGCCCCCTGAGAGATGTCAGAGAGCTGGTTTCTACCCGATCCCTGCAGGCCAGGCTGAGGGACCCCATGGGTGCACAAATCCGTGCACCGGGCCTCTAATAGTGAAATAAAACAAAATATACATAATTTGATAAATATTATAAATACCAGATAAGAATGCAAAAATACCTGTTCTGTTCCCAGGTGAACTTCTATCTTCTCCTGAAATCCTTGGAGCTCTTTGTACTTTAGCTGCCTTTGCACTGCTGTTTATACCTTTAATGGTAGTTGGTGTTGCAGACTGAACTGATGCTGGAATAATTTGGACAGCTGCAAATAAAGACAAGGGAAAAACCTGTTTCCACTTCTAATACAAGCAGGAAAAAAACTACTGAAAGACATAAAATGCAATTAAGTTTAACGAATGCCCCTCTAATTACATCAACAAAAGGCCTCATTTCAAAAAGCTTTAATCCATAAGTTTTAAACAAAATTACAAAAAAAGTTCCAAGGATAAGGTATGATGTTTGTTTGCATTACGGTTCATGAATCTCAACTTAGTAAGAGTTGGTCTTATTTTTTAAATAACTTAGTGATGTATATACAGTCTTAAAATATTTGTTCATTAAAAATGGTTTATCGCCCTAACCGGTTTGGCTCAGTGGATAGAGCATCGGACTGCGGACTGAAAGGTCCCAGGTCCAATTCCGGTCAAGGGCATGTACCTTGGTTGCGGGCACATCCCCAGTTTGGGATGTGCAGGAGGCAGCTGATCGATGTTTCTCTCTCATCGATGTTTCTAACTCTCTATCCCTCTCCCTTCCTCTCTGTAAAAAATCAATAAAATATTAAAAAAAAAATGATTTAAAAAAAAAATGGTTTATCAGATGCTGGAGAAAATGTGGACAAATGAGGACTCACATTCCACTACTGATGAGAGTATAAACTTATACCACCACTTTGAGGAAAAAACTGGTAATACCTAGTAAGTTTGAAAAGATAGAAACTTGATATTACAATCAGAGAATCTCATGTATATTCTGACAAATGCTTATTCAGTGATGTTGACAAAGTTGAATATACAGCAGTGAAAATGAATAAAATTGAGCAGTAAGTATCAACATGGCTAAGTCTCATACCTTTACCCAAAAAGTTTAAATGTGCAAAACAATGCTATAAAGTATTTATGGTTACATAACTGGTAAAAATCTACATAGAACGATAAACATCCACTTCAGGATAGTCATTTAAAATGGGATCTACAACTGGTAAAGTTTAGATTTTACATATAAAGATTTAGTTTTTAATAGGTATGGTGTTATGGTATGTAGATGGTGGTTATCGTTTATTTTTTCTTTGTATATCTAAAATACTTCATAAATATTTAGTTTGTTCTTTTTTTTTACTACCTCACAGTACTGAATAACGGAAACATCTCTTATTGACAAATGGGCCGTATATTATGGGCATGAATACTCACGTTGATCAATAGTAACTATCTCGTTCATCTGTTGTTCCTGGCTTGCCAATACATCTGAAGAACACACATAATTTGTTTTCATTTAAAACCAGAATGTAAACCCCAATCCAGTAAAATTGAACTTAATAAATTTGATCCTTTTATAAGAAAGTCCACAATTACAAGCAAAACCAAACAAACAAAAAAGCAAAACATTAAACAATTGAAACTTACTGGAATGATAACTTTAAAAAATATTTGATAATCACTTTATAACGAACAGATATTTTTAAGAGAAGTAGCAGAGAAAGCTTCAATTTCTTTTAGAGTTCATTATTCAGAGAGTAATTTCTAATGTAAATATCTATATCTAAATCTATTTATCTATCTATATAAAACCATGTAAAACACGAAAATCTTCATTATCAGATCAGAAAAGAGACTATATACCACACTGAAATTATTTATATATACTCTTCAAAAAGGCTCCCTCAACATGATCTGAGAAATCTTCATAATTTAATAATCTGTTCTAATATCCACTTTTTAATAACACTGCTTTAATTTGATAATGCTTTAAAGACAGATACATTTTCAATAAAACTGTAAACGTCCTAAATGTCACAACTACACTAGATAATTTAACATGTCTACAAATACAGCTCCCAACATAAGAGTGCATCGTAAATGGCCCTAACGTGACCCATTAGAGAACCATTCGTTACTCATCTATCGCTATTCCTTACTCAGATGCTATTCTTTACCTCTCCAACAAGAGGAATGCTTCCCAGTCTCTATGACTTTAGCCTATTTACTGCCCATTATTGTTCCGAAGCTTCTGTCTTGAAATTGAATTGTACCCACCAGCAATCATATGTGTACTGACAGTGAGTTCTGAGACCTGGGCTCCCAACACAGTTCTACTTAAGGCACCATGCCAGGACCCAGTTCCAGACACACAGAGCTGGAAAGGGCTGGGGGACTAAAAAGAAGTCTGAATCCCACCTGTCAGATCGAAGTTTTCTTTGGGGGTCCTGAGTTTGGGAGTTTAAACAACGACATGGAACTAGCCTAGGAGAGATCTGGATTCTGATCTGAGCACTCACTTACTGGATGTGTGACTTTGGTTAAGTTATTCAACTAACTTGAACATTAATTCATGTTTAAATGAGATATCCTCAACCTACCACCTCCTCATGAGGTTGTCCTGAGGATTAAAAGCAAATATTTTCAGGAACACAGTGCCTGAAACATAATTAATTTTTCCGTAAACTGAAGATGCTATCATTTTATCCAGATTCCTAGTTTTGAGTATTTTCCCCAAGAACTGCTGTCTGCCTTGAAGAAAAATCCATGCCTTATGTTTGTGGCAGATCTCCCCCTCACTCCCAAATTTTATAAAAGTACCTTGAAGAGGTAAAAGGTGCTACTGAAATGGAAACTGTTCTATTTGTGACTATAAATGAACAAAGGTGCCCTAGCCTGAAAAGGCAAAAGAGAGAGTCACCATTACATAGCACAGGCATGACCAACCGATCAGATTAGCCTCTAAGCCCTAATTCTCAGAAAGAGTTTCATCTTTTTCCTGGGATCTCTCAAAGCCGAAGGCACAGCATGGACAGAGAGAGGTTTTTGAAAGCTTATAATAAGACCATATAGGCACTCTGTGATTTGCAGCCTTAATACGGAGATTAAATAAGATAATACATATAAAACTCTTACCACAGCCTTATCCAGTTAATAAACGTTAAGTATTATTGCTATTATCAATAAAATAAGCAATTACGATAACAAAGGTAAAAATGTAAAATTAAACCTAAGTTACGATGTAAATAGGTAATAACTCCAATTCATACATTTCCGAAGAAGCTCCAGATGACTCCAGAGAATTTCTCCCCGAGGGACCCGCTGGAAAAACTCTTCTTGGTTGAGACTACATAATTCTCGTCCTGAAATGTTGAGTGTGCTGAGGTCTATATCAGTCATGCTGAATTCCTTCATGACCCAAACTACCCAATGTAAGACTTGGTCTGTAGACCACTGTATAGGATCTAAAAAGAAAAAATATTACCATTAGCCTAGTTCAGGGGTGGGCAAACTTTTTGACTCGAGGGCCACAATGGGTTCTTAAACTGGACCGGAGGGCCGGAACAAAAGCATGGATGGAGTGTTTGTGTGAACTAATATAAATTCAAAGTAAACATCATTACATAAAAGGGTACGGTCTTTTTTTTTTTAGTTTTATTCATTTCAAACGGGCCGTAGTTTGCCCACGGCTGGCCTAGTTTCATCTTAGATATTATATACATTTACAGTTAACTTGTCAATACACACACACACACACACACACACACACACACACACAATCCAAACAGCCTTTTTCTCCCAAGTAAGTAAATAAACAATATATAAAATAAAAAGATTTTTATGCTACATTTTCTTGGTAGCTATTTTTCAATTTCTTAATCTAAATTTTTGATGGATTCCCATGGTTATACATCAGTTAGTCTGAAATTTTATCAAGAAAAACAAAATGCTAAATTGCTCTCCAGTGGGCCAACTGGAATAATATATGTGATTATGGAGTAAGATATCCAAGTTTAAAAAATTGTCCTATAGCAGTGTAGGATTTGGTGCACTAAAAAAAAAGGGGGGAGGGGGGGAGGTGTTTCTAAGGAGCTAACTTATCCAAAATGTGAACCAAGTACTCATTCCTCCCATCCACTTCTTGTAAAAAGCTGTCAGCTCTGCATTTTCCCTTATGGTGGCACTTACCATATAACATGCTAACTGCCTCTTTACTTAGCTTTCTTCACCTATAATTCATTAAGGTCTTAAATACAAGGACTGTGTCATGTAAACCATTCTATCTTCAAAACTTACAGTGCCTTGTGCATACATTTGTTGAATTTACAAAAGGTGAATCCAAGTAATTTCATGTCCTCATCACTTTTTACTGATTAAATTCACAAATGAAAAAATGGCAAACACATATAAATATTTCATTGTTGTATCCTGGGACCTAACAGCATTCTACCCAGAGGTTTAATAAATACTAGCTGAATTAATTTTGGTATAGGTATTGATGCATGGTGATGATCAATCCAAATGATAGTGGTTATATGCCATCAAGATGCATGCTATTCAATATGAAAATAAGTGATAAAAATAACATTTAGGTACTTATCAAGAGCCAATTTATAGTAAAATGAACATAATCAATATAAGAATACAGGACTAATAACCACAGAATTGATTATTTTGATTTTTCACAAAAAGTTAAGGAAGGAGGATTCTGAGAAGATAGCAGCAGTTTTAAATTTCTCTGAATTAAAAAAAAAAAAAAAATCACTAAAAGCATCTAGAGCCCTAACCGGTTTGGCTCAGTGTGTACAGCGTCGGCCTGCAGACTGAAAGGTCCCAGGTTCGATTCCGGCCAAGGACATGTACCTTGGTTGCGGGCACATCCCCAGTAGGAGGTGTGCAGGAGGCAGCTGATTGATGTTCCTCTCTCATCAATGTTTCTAACTCTCTATCTCTCTTCCTTCCTCTCTGTGAAAAATCAATAAAATATATTTAAAAAATAAATAAATAAAAATAAAAGCACCTAGAGAGCAAAACAAAAAATCCATTAATATTTACAATAAAACCAGGAGATAAGTTATCCCATGGACCCCAAAATACATGCAAGGTGAAGGCAAAGCAGTAATAGCCACAAGCCCTCCATAGTACCAGCATCTGTGCCGGGGAATGCACAGGGAGAAGCAAAGAGACATCTCACATTATCCGTTGTGAGTGCGGAAAACCTGAACACAGTCAGGAAGTATTCCTTAAAAGCACAACAGGCCAGGGTGAAAGGAGCAACTCAGAGTAGTTGTGCGCAGTCCAACAGCAGCGAATACAACGGTCTGTGGTAGGTTTAAGGGGCTAGAGCAGTGAACACCTGTGACGTTTTCAAACTGAGCCACAATCACTTCGAGAGAGTGGACCACAAAGAGGAGAAACTGGTGGGTGGGAGAGGAATTCAAACTGAGTACAAGAAAAAGGAAAGAGCAAGACCAGGTAATAAAAGTGGAGTAAGGAAACAGGAATTGAGAAACAAGTGGCTCTATATTTGAATACTGCTTAAAAATAAGAGAGGAGGGGTGCAGATGGTTAGAAAAACTATGCTAGACCATTCTTCTCTTTAAGAGAGCACCCTAGCTAATTTGGCTCAGTGGATAGAGTGTCGGCCCATGGGCTGAAGGGTCCCGGGTTTGATTCCACTCAAGGACATATACCTTGGTTGCAGGTTCAATCCCTAGCCGTGGTTGGGGTGTGCAGAAGGCAACCAATTGATGTGTCTCTCTCACACTGATGTATCTCTCTCTGTCTCTCCGCCTCCCTCCCACTCTCTCTTAAAAAAAAAAAAAAAATCAATGGAAAAATATACTCAGGTGAGGATTAACAAAAGTCTATGAAAGCTCATTTTGGATAAAAGGAAACAAAAAAAGTACCAAGATCTAAAAAGTTAGGAGAAAACAGAAATAGTTACAAATAGTCTGATTTGTTTTCTGAAATAACTAGAGGCCTTGTGCACAAAATTCGTGCAACGAGGGGGGAGGGGGACGGCGGGGATTCCCTCAGCCCAGCCTTTGCCCTTTCAGTCTGGGAGCCCTTGGGAGATGTCCGACTGTGGAGAGCAGGCCTAAGCTGCAGTCGGACATCCTTAGTGTTACTGCAGAGGCGGGCTGCTGTACTCAGTAGCCATCAGCCCAGCTTGTGGCTGAGTGGTGCTCCCCCTGTGGGAGCACACTGATCACCAGGGGGCAGCTCCTGCATTGAGCGTCTGTCCCCTGGTGGTCAATGCGTATCATAGAGATCAGTCATTCTGTCGTTCGGTCAATTTGCATACTACCCTTTTATTATATAGGATACCAGTACTTCTGGTTTGACATTACTAATTGGCTATGCTTGCTTCTTTTCTCAAAGACTCCTATAAATGACAGTAAAGGACTTTTTAAGAGATGAAAACTCAAAGGAATATAGCTGAGAAATGATTTGGGAGATTTCCACAAATTTTTTGAAGACAATAAGCAGAGTGAAAAGCCAGCAAAGTAGGAAAAGCTATAACCTAAAAGATCTATCAAGGAGAATACCAATTATGTGTAAGTATTCCTGCCTACAGAACCCCTACTGGCTCAGGTCATGGTGGTTCCAATTGGCAGGAGAGGTTTAAGTGAAACATGTGGAGACTGATTTAAAGTATGTGGTATGTTTAGTACCTGCAGGGCCTCTCCTTCATTCTCAGGAGCCAACTGAATGGAAGCATCCCCACACATGTGAAAACAAGGGAGAGAGACAAAGCACAGACTGAGAAAACTGAACTCAGTAAAAAAAAGTCTAAAAACTGAGGAGTGAGTCCTAGCCAATTTGGCTCAGTGGATAGAGTGTCAGCCTACGGACTGAAGGGTCCTGGGTTCGATTCTGGTCAACGGCATATGCCCAGGAGGCCCAATCCCCAGTAGAGAGCATGTAGGAGGCAGCATATGGATGATTCTCTCTCATCGTTATTTCTGTCTCTCTCCCTTCCTCTCTGAAATCAATTAAAATCTATCCTATATAATAAAAGCACAGTATGCAAATTGTCCCCTCAACAGGAGTTCGACCAGGGGGTGGGAGAAAGGGCGGGGCCAGTTGGGGAAAGGGAGGGAGGCCTCGGCCAGCAGTTGCTAGGGACCCTACCAGTGCACAAATTTCATGCACTGGGCCTTTAGTTTTAAATAAAATAAAATCTAAAAAAACTGAGGAGTGATACCCTCTCTACCTCCCTACCTTCCATGTCCCTTTCCACTTCCAGAATGCAGCATTCACATCCACATTAACCCTAATTCCTCATGTCAACCTTCTATTCCTGAGAGATTTTTGGCCAATTCTTCAGAGAAGTTTAAGAGACCCAAGAAACAAATCTATACATAATGATACTTGAGAATCTATTTTTTTAAATCCTCACCTAATATGCTTTTACTGATTTTTAGAGAAAGGAAGGAAGGAAAAGGAGGAGGGAGGTAGGAAGAATGCAAGAGAGAGAGAGAGAAGGGGGGGGGGGAGGGAGGAAGGGAAACATCAATGTAAGTGAGAAACATCAGTTGCCTCCCACACACACTTCAACTGGGGTTTTATAAGGCTACAAAACAATTTCTTATCCACTACATCTCCTCACTACTCATGCATATTCCCACTTCCCAGTTTTCCACATACTTTTCCTGTCAGGAATGTCCTTCTCTATCCAATAATTTGTCTAGAATAAATCCCACTATGACCTGTTAGAGATGCTAATAGCATGTAACAGCTTAAAAACACATTATCATTATGGAAATTACCTTTTTTCATCTACCTTCTCTCACTGCAACTACACTGTTTATACCCTAAGGGTATACGTTTTTTTTATATACAATCATGTGCTGCATAACGATGCTTCAGTCAACAATGGACCACATTTATGACAGTGTACCATCCTATCTAATAAAAGAGAAACATGGTAATTAGCCGTACCTCCGCTACCCTTCCCATTGGGTAATCAGGGTGATATGCAAATTAACTTCCAACCAAGATGGCGGCCGGCAGCCAGGCAGCTTGAAGCAAACAGGAGGCTTGCTTGCTTCAGTGACGGAGGAAGCTAATGTTCCCCGCCTGCCTTGCCGGCCTCTGAGCTTGCAGTCTGAAACATTGTTACAAATATAGAAGCTAAACAAAACCCCAGAAACCTGCTTTCAGCCAGCGGGGATCTCAGAGCTGGAGTTGAAACAGTGTTTCAATTATAGAACCCAAACAAACCAGATACCTGCTTTCAGCAGCCGAAGCCTCAGAGCTGGAGCCAAGCCTCAGAGCTAAAGCTGGCCCAGAATAAAAAAAAAAAGAACAAAAGGAGCAGTTGGGAGCTTCAGTCACCCGCCAACCTGAAAACAGCCCTCAGCCCCTCACCCAGACTAGCCAGGCACCCCAGTGGGGACCCCCACCCTGAAGGGTGTGTGACCAGCTGCAAACAGCCATCATCCCCTCATCCAGGCTGGCCAGGCATCCCAGTGGGGACCCCCACCCTGATCCAGGACCCCCTTCAGGGCAAACCAGCCGGCCCCCACCCGTGCACCAGGCCTCTATCCTATATAGTAAAAGGGTAACATGCCTCCCAGCACCGGGATCAGCGGAGCCGCGAGGCCTCCCGGCACCAGGATCAGCGTGACAGGGGGCAGCGCCCAAACCCCCTGATGGCCCTGCGGCTCTGTGTGTGACAGGGTGCAGCGCCCCAACCCCCTGATGGGCCCCTGCTCTGTGAGTGACAGGGGGCAGCGCCCCAACCCCGATTGGCCCTGCTCTGTGCGTGACAGGGGGTGGCGCCGCAACCTCCCCATCGACCCTGCCTTGAGTGTGACGGGGCAGTGCCCCAACCTCCCAATCGGACCTACCCTGAGCGTGACTGAGGGTGGCATCGCAACCTCCCGATCCGCCCTGCTCTGTGCATGACAGGGGGCAGTGCCCCAACTCCCCAATCGGCCCTGCTCTGAGCCTGACCAGGGACTGCACCTAGGGATTGGGCCTGCCCTCTGCCACCCGGGAGCAGGCCTAAGCCAGCAGGGCGTTATCTCCCGAGGGGGTCCCAGGCTGCGAGAGGGCACAGGCCGGGCTGAGGGACCCTCCCTCCCCCGAGTGCACAAATTTTTGTGCACTGGCCTCTAGTAAGATTATAACAGTACCTGAAAAATTCCTATCACCTAGTGACACTGTAATGACGCTAACATTGTGTGGTACAAAAGTTGCAAAGCCAACAGCTGTGGTTGAGATGGCAAAGGCCTTAACCTGGGTGTGGAAGAGGAGGACACTGAAGAGCTCCTGGAGGTGGTTTCCGAGGAACTGACTAATGAGAAGTTGTTGGGTCTGGCACAGGAACGCAGAGCTGAAGAAGAAGAGAAAAGGAAACTGCAGAAGAAAAAGAAACCCCAAAAAAACTGACAGTGAAGGGTTTAGAAGCTTTTGCAGACCTTAACAAGCTCCTTAAAAACTTTGAAAACATGAACCTCAACACTGAAAGGTTTCCATTAACAGAGAGGAATGTTCATTATCTGTTTAGAAATAAACTTATGATAAAAATTTTTTTAAAAAGCAAACCACGATAGATATATTTCTAAAAAGAGTGACACCTCCTCAATAAACACCGCAGGCAGGTCCTTCGGATGTACTCCAGAAGAAGGCATTGCTATTATGGGAGATGACAGCACCATGGAAGTTATTTATTGTCCCTGAAGACCTATCAGTAGAATGGACGAAATGTAGAGGTAGAAGACAGTGATTATGATGATTCTGACTCTGTGCAGGCCTTGGGTAATGCATGTGTTTGTCTTAGTTCTTAACAAAAAAAGTTTAAAAAGTTAAAATAAAAAATTTAAAAAGCTTATAGAAGGATCTAAAGAAAATATTTTTGTTCAGCTGTAAAATGTGTACTTTAAGCTACGTGCTATTACAAAAGAGCTGAAAAGTTTAAAAAAATTAAAAGTAATAAAGATACAGGAAGCTAAGATTAATTTATTGGTGAAATAAGCTTTTTTGGTGAATTACGTGTAAAGAGATTACGTCTATAATAGTGTATAGTAACTCCCTAGGCCAGCCGTGGGCAAACTACGGCCCGCGGGCCGGATCCGGCCCGTTTGGCTGTTCTATCCGGAGCCGAAAGAGCGGAGGGTTCTCTTGCTCTCCCCTCCGCTCCTTCACCAGCAGCAGTGTTAACATGTATTAGTTCACACAAACACTCCATCCATGCTTTTGTTCCGGCCCTCCGGTCCAGTTTAAGAACCCACTGTGGCCCTCGAGTCAAAAAGTTTGCCCACCCCTGCCGCAGGCCTTCACAGTCACTCCCCACTTATTCACTGACTCCCACCGAGAAACTTGCAGTCCTGCAAACTCCACTCATGTGTATCATTTCTATCTTCTGTACCATATTTTCACTGTACCTTTACTATGCTTACATACACAAACACTTGCCATTATGTTACAATTGCAACCGGTGTTCAGTACAGTCACATGATACATTACAGGTCTACAGCCTAGGAGCAATAGAGTATTCCAGACAGTCTACGTGTGTGACAGGCTATAGCCCAGTGATGGCGAACCTATGACACACCTGTCAGAGGTGACACGCAAACTCATTTTTTGGTTGATTTTTCTTTGTTAAATGGCATTTAAATATATAAAATAAATATCAAAAATATAAGTCTTTGTTTTACTATGGTTGCAAATATCAAAAAATTTCTATATGTGACACGGCACCAGAGTTAAATTAGGGTTTTTCAAAATGCTGACACGCCGAGCTCAAAAGGTTCACCACCACTGCTATAGCCTGTATGCTTGTACATGTGCGCTCTGTGTTTGCACAATGACAAAATTGCCTAATGGTGCATTTCTAAGAATGTACCCCCATTGTTAAGTGAAGACGGATTGTATTTCTTTGTATTCTTAGCACCCAGGACAGTATTTGTCCATCATGTATTATAGTCCAAAAAGAGGAGAAATACAGAAAATCAATATTCTCCCTAAAAATTCTACATTTAAAACAAATTATAGCTTACCCTAGTATCTTCTATGACAAGCTTAATTCTTATTATTCACCCTAACACGTGATTGTGTATTTCCTTACCGTACGGTATCCCAAGGCGCTCTTGCTCTTTCCTGTAACCTTCTAGGGCGGCAGCCCATCTGGTCACTTGTTCCGAGGTTTCATCTGAAATGGTTGTGATGTGTTTTGTGCCATCAAGAGTTATCACTTGAGCTTCTTCAACAAGATGTGCTTCTGCTTCAGCATGATGAGCATCTGGATCAATGACTACTTCAACTGTTTCCGCAGGTTTAACAATTTCAAGGATGTTGAGCTTTGGTTCCATTCCTTTAACAGTGAATTAAAAAATATCCAGATGAAAACATGAAATTCACTAACAAAATTTAGTTGAGTTGTATGTTCTAAAATGGTAGAGCAAAACTCCATTTTAAATGTTTAGCAATCTGTCTAGAGAATTTAACAGAGTCCTATTAAATGATAAAAACAACAATTCAATACAACTTTGGAAATCTATATATATAAAAGGCTAATATGCAAAGTGTCCCCTCGGGAGTTCAACCAGGAGAACAGGAGTTCGATCACACACTATGATGTGCACTGACCACAAGGAGGTGGCACGGAACATGGCGGATGACCAGCAGTGGTGACAGGGCGCTGAGGGAGCAAGGGAAGGAGGCGGCGGGGAGGCAGGGGGAACCGCGCAGTGGTGGCACATGGGCTGCGAGAGGAGGAGGCAAGGAGGAGACAGGGAGGTGGGGAACCTGATTGGCCCTGATCTCTGGCCAGGCCTAGGGGCCCTACCCATGCATGAACCGGGCCTCTACTCCTAAAGTGCTTAATATTTTAAGTGTCTGGTTGTCTGTTCAACCAATCAAAGCATAATATGCTGATAATATGCTAAGGCCACTCAACCACTCGTTATGACATGCACTGACCACCAGGGACAGACAATTGACTGGTTGACCAGTCGCTATGACATCACTGACCAGCAGGGAGCAGACGCTCCGACCAGTAGGATTGCTGCTGGGGTCCAGCCAATTGGGACTAAGCAAGACGGGCCAGACATGCCCTGGAGCCCTCCCGTGTCCCTCCCAGTCCCTGTTGTGCACCAGTGGGGTCCCTCGGCCTGGCCTGCGCCCTCTCACCATCTGGGACCCTTCAAGGGATGTAGGAAAGCTGGTTTCTGTCTGATCCCACAGGCCAAGCTGAGCGACCCCACCAGTGCACAAATTCATGCACCGGGCCTCTAGTATTATGTAACAGTGTTGTGTCAATTCATATATCCTGATTTTGAGCATTGTACTGTGGTCATGTAAAAGAATTCCTTATTTTTAGAAAATGCATATATTTAGGAATAGAAGGGAAACATGCCTGCAACTTATTAGTAAATAGGTTAAAAAAAAATGTGGGGGTGAGGAAGAGAATAAAGCAACTTCCTTTGCATAATTTCTCTTTTTGTGCTAAACTGCAGAGTCTAGATCACCTTGCAGCAAGGGTACCCAATGTGACTTAGGCTCTCGAACAGAGGTGGGCAAACTTTTTGACTCGAGGGCCACAATGGGTTCTTAAACTGGACCGGAGGGCCGGAACAAAAGCATGGATGGAGTGTTTGTGTGAACTAATATAAATTCAAAGTAAACATCATTACATAAAAGGGTACGGTCTTTTTTTTTTTTTTTAGTTTATTCATTTCAAACGGGCCGGATCCGGCCCACGGGCCGTAGTTTGCCCACGGCTGCTCTAGAACCACTGGCATGAGCCTTCTATTGAGAAATGAGTTAAGAGGGGATAAGCAGGCACATGGCATCCATTTTTTGGCTCCTGTGGAGCACTGAAAAGGAAGCATGGTTCTAGCTTATGGTAGGCAGGGCAATTGTCAGTCCCACACTGCAATGTGGCCGAGTCATCTTAGAAAGCCAACTAGAACCTGTTCTTCCAGCCCTCTCTGTGATCCTGTGATTTACTACCCTAACTTGCTGATTAAACCAGGTAAAATGTGTGATACTATCTGCTTAACCTTGACAGATAAAATAATTAATTCAAAAGCCTTAATATTTGGTTATATCACATTAAGTAATTTAGACAACCATCTAAAACACCCAAAACTTATAAAATTGAATTCTCATATTAGAAAAACATGAGTGCAGTTTTAAATAACTACACAAAAATTAACTTACCTTGGTAAGCAATTACCTGTACACTAAGTTGTACAGTTCCATCTGTCTTTACTCCTTGGTCAAATAAACTTCGTTCTGGATCCAGCTAAATATGGGTAAAAGGACTAAGATTATTTTCACATAATCATCTGGTTTAATAAAAATGGATATATCAAACTATACTTAATCACTAAAGTATACTAATTAAATTATAAGAACACATGTAATTCTTTGCCAAAATTTAAAATATTTTAACCACTGTGTTAGTAATTAAGGACAACATAAAGAACAGAATTTATTTTAAATTACAGTTTTCTCTAGCTCTAGAGTCTAGTTTAGGATTTTAAATAATGCCCAAAAGCAACTGTTTATTCCGTAAAAGTATTTAAAGTAGAAAACAATGTAATTTATCTGTCATTAAAAAGCAAGAATATTTATTTAGTGGGGACAATTTAAATAAATTTATTTATATAACTAGAGGCCTGGTGCACGAAATTCATGCATGGGGGAGGGGGATTTAGTCCCTCAGCCTGGCCTGCGTCCTCTCACAATCTGGCACCCCTCAGGGGATATCAGGCCAAAACCGGCAGTCGGACATCCCTCTTGCAATCCAGGAAACTGCATGCACCAGTGACCATACTTTTCACACAGGTGAAAGGCATTTTGCTGTTGTATGGGCAACTACATTTTTTTTGCCCTGATTATAAAAAGTAGTACATAACATGATCCTTCTGAGGCAGTAGTACCATTTTCCCCATGTTATGTGTGGAAAAACTGAAGCAGAGAGAAGTTAAGTAATTGGCTTTGTCACACAGTTATAAGTGTCAGAATCAGGGCTGACCACAAAATGTGCCAGCCAGAGTCCATGCATGTCATCGCTGCATCATCCTGCTTTTTCAGTGTTAGAGTAGTCTTGCCAGGTTTTAATTTTTAAATCTAAGAGACTATTCACAATATATAGGGTAGGGTCCCTAGGTCTGGCCAGAGATCAAGGCCATCTGTGGGGCAATTGGGGGCCCTGCTGACACCCGCCTTGGCTGGCGTCCTGGCACCACCCACTGGCCGGCCCGCCCCCGGACCGGATCGCTGCTGCCGGTCGGCTCCCTCAGTTGGGGGCAGCTCCTGAGTTGAGCGTCTGCCCCTGGCGGTCAGTGCAAGTCATAGCAACTGGTTGTTCCTGCCGGCTGTTCTGTGGTTTGGTCAATTTGCTTATTAGGGTTTTATTATATATACTTGCTGTTATCTCTCTTGTAACCAATTATACACATTTAAGGTCAGGGTTAATGCTAAATCTCTGATTACAAAATTTATTAAGGAACTTATGACTTTACTACCTGACCTAGATATGAATACCTTTACTCATAATTCTTTATCCTTTAAGTATGAGTGCTTTTTTCCCTCATATCACCTCATAGTGAATGCATTTCACACAATGACAAATTGATGACAAAAAGTAATTCTGACTTTCAGATATGCACTTAAATACTAAGATATAAATTTAATAAAAAGATTACCTGGATTTCTTGTAGACAAATTTCATGAGCATCCAAAGAACACTGTAGTCTTGGTTCTAGTAGTTTCTTTAAATTGCCTATTGGCTCATTGATGTCTATGGCCTGGCTTAAACATTCACCGGTGTAGGTCTGTTCTACAATGCTAAATAATTTAATGGTTAAAAATTACATTTTTACCCTGAAAATTAAAGTAACAATACACTCAAACCAAAACTGAATATCAAAACACATTTCTGGTCTTTGAAACTCATGTCTGCATAGACACCATTCATAGTGGTAGTCTTTAAGACTAAGTCCGAAGTGATATAGTGCTTCTTAAATTAGGCTATGTAAAACAACACTGCAGCTCCCCATCTGGTGAGCATGCTCTCTCAGGCCATCTGCCACATCATGAGCAGCCCTACAGAGAAGGCCTTGCGGTCAGGAAGTGAACAGTCATGTCACCAATCTCATGAGTGATCCTGTAAACAGATATGCTAGCCCCAGTCAATTCTTCAGATGACTATAGCCAGACTGACAGCTTAACTGCAAACACATGAAATACCCTGAAGCCAGAACTAAGTTCTGAGGTAATTTGTTGAATAAAAGAGACATGTAGTCTCTACTGTTTCTTCTGTTAGAGAAAATAGCATAGTGAAACATGTTAAAATTCTCTATCAACAAATTAAGGCCTCTTGGGCAGTCATGACCTTTTCTGTCAGGAAAACGTTCCTGTGCCAGGGTATGGTGGCAAAGGATATGACCGAGGACAGCTAACGTGGGGTTTTCCTAAGAGCTAGAGCCAGACCTCTCCTCTGAGACGAGGAGGTGGTATGAGTGACCACAGCCAGCTGGCAGAAAATATGGAGAGTTGCTAAACAACTAGTATAAATCTCAATTATGCCAGATGAATAAGTTCGAGAGATCTGTGTAGAACATGGTTCTTATAGTTAAATACACAGTATTGTACATTGAAAATTTGTTGAGGGTAGATCTCATGTTAAGCGTTTTTACCACAATAAAACAATTTTATTTAAAACCTAAGGTCTAAAATCTTAGCTGTACTCTAAACACTCAACATCCTATTCACTCTTATTTGGTCCATTCTCACTGCAGTTATTCTAAACTTTTACTATAAAGAAGTTCTCTACTACTCTTTAGTCCTTTTTACTTTCAGTGTATTATCTCATCTCCTGCTTTACAGAATAAAGCAGGACCATTAGCCCTAACTCTAGCCTTCTTCTTAACTCCCAAATCTCTATTTTTACCCATATTCTCCCTTTGGATTCTGAAGTTACAACCACTGCCCTTCTTCCTTAATAGAGTAATATTCTATTACTATCCCAAGAACTAACACCCTTCACTGCTCTATATGCTTAGTACTGCGCACATAATTACTCATAAACCTGTATACCTTCTCAAACACAATGTGGCCTCTACAAGGGCAGGTTACTGTCTCATATATACTCCTGACAGTTCACAGTAGTTACGTTTAGATATTTGTTGCATTAGTTCAGATTGGGAATTAAACTCTATAGGAAATCAAAATAACCAGCACAAATGAAAGAAAAAATAATCAAACAGTGCCCTGAGGGATAAAAACCATCACAATCAATTGCTTGATTACTAGCTATGCATATTACTATCTTTTTAAAAAATATATATTTTTATTGATTTTGAAGAAGAAGGGAGAGATAGAAACATCGATGATGAGAATCATTGATCGGCTACCTCCTGCACGCCCCCTACTGGGATTGAGCCCACAACCCAGGCATGTGCCCTTGACCCAAAACAAAACCAGGACCCTTCAGTCCGTAGGCCAATGCTCTATCCACTGAGCCAAACCGGCTAGGGCATATTAGTATCTTTTAAAACTATCTTTCCCTCCCAGCTACAAGTTCTTTAAGTCAGAGGAAAAAGCAATACATTATCCCCCAAAATGCTAATGTCAGCTGGAAAAAAAAAGGCCCCAAAAGAACTCTGGCTTGATTCTTAATTTTAATGCATGTGGGTAATATATGAATTCAGATAATACCAACCTTTCTTCTGTGCATTCTGTTTTCTCTGTTCCATCAATTTCAATTTCTATCAGCTCCTCTGCTTCTCTTTTTGTCATGGTTGAAGTACTTCAAAAGCTCAGCCCTGTAAGAGTTAAATTTTAAGACATTTTAAAATTATCTGCACAAATAGAAATGCTGCACAAGAAGTAGAGACCCAATTCAAATAAAAGCAGAGAGTAAGTACAACAAGAGGAAGTAATCTTCACACATAAAAGAAAATCCACGATACTGATAAACTAGTTTTGGTTTACATGGTGTTTATTAGCCTGACATGAATTCTTCATCGTTCTGTTGGATTTATTGGGATTTGTTCAGCCCAATCTCAGTCAATAAATTAACTCAAGTTACTTCAAAATCAAATGAAAGGTATGTCAACTATATAATAGCAACAACAGTCTCAATAACAGTTTCAAACCTGCAGCTTAAAAATCAACATAGAGCCCTGACAGGTTTGGCTCAGTGGATAGAGCGTTGGCCTGCGGACTAAAGGGTCCCAGGTTCAATTCCGGTCAAGGGCATGTACCTTGGTTGCGGGCACATTCCCAGTAGGGGGTGTGCAGGATGCAGCCATTCGATATTTCTCTCTCATCGATGTTTCTAACTCTCTATCCCTCTCCCTTCCTCTCTGTAAAAAATCAATAAAATATATATTTTTTTAAAAAAAAATAAAAAAAAATCAACATAGAGATGAACCATTAGTGTTTACCTAAAAGCTGTACTGTATTAGCAGGATGAAGAATGTACTTTATTAGCATTGTACTGATAGAGTGATATAAAATTAAAGTTAATCCTAGCTATGATTTGTTACAAATTACATATCTTGTGCCAGTATAATATTCTAAAACAGCAAAATCAAGTAACAAAATAGTTACCAATATGTATACTGTATTATATTGAACTACTACATTACTGTAGGACTAGAAAAGTCTTCTTTTCCACTTCAGAAAGGGCTATACCTCTCCTCAGGCCTATAATTAGCTGGCACCCAAATCGAGAATGCCTGGTATAAAAACGGTC
This sequence comes from Myotis myotis, assembly GCF_014108235.1. Classification (NCBI taxonomy): domain Eukaryota; kingdom Metazoa; phylum Chordata; class Mammalia; order Chiroptera; family Vespertilionidae; genus Myotis; species Myotis myotis. The sequence goes on along the minus strand of NW_023416324.1, from coordinate 205,341,332 downwards.
TTATTTTCCCCACATTATTAAGGTTGCTCCCACATCCTCTTATAGGAAGACCAGTAAGAGGCTGAGGTTCTCCAGCAGAATAAATACATATAATGAATGCACCTCTAGCAGACTGCCTAGGCCAGTGATGGCGAACCTTTTGAGCTCGGCATGTCAACATTTTGAAAAACCCTAACTTAACTCTGGTGCCGTGTCACATATAGAAATTTTTTGATATTTGCAACCATAGTAAAACAAAGACTTATATTTTTGATATTTATTTTATATATTTAAATGCCATTTAACAAAGAAAAATCAACCAAAAAAATGAGTTTGCGTGTCACCTCTGACACGCGTGTCATAGGTTTGCCATCACTGGCCTAGGCTCTAGCCAACTTTTGCTTTCTTTTGTTCTGACCCTAGCTTAGCAGAACTTCCCTTTCCCTAATAAAGTCTATTCCTTAACACACTATTTGTAAAATTATGTTATTTATCTTGCGCACTAGATCAAAACAGGTGGTGACCCGGTAGGACAACATAACCTCCACCTGGTTTGAAGGGATATTAGTATGTTTACAGATGTATACAAAATACTTTGAACAGTACTTCACTCTTAGTAGGCACTCTATTAAAAAAAATGTTTTAGAAACTATCATCCTATATAATAAATGCCTAATATGCTAAGTGTCCAGTCGACTGGTCGTTATGATATGCTAATGATATGCTAAGGCCGTTCAACCGCTCGCTGATGTGCACTGACCACCAGGGGGCAGACAGTCGACTGGTCGACTAGTTGCTATGACATGCACTGACCACCAGGGGGCAGACACTCCAACCAGCAGGTTAGCTTGCTGTTGGGGTCCAGCCGATTAGACCGAGTGAGACTGGCCGGACATGCCCTGGAGCCCTCCCGCAGTCCATCCCCAGCTGGCCAACCTCCCATGTCTCTCCCTGGCCCCAATCATGCACCAGTGGGGTCCCTTGGCCTGGCCTCCGCCCTCTTGCAATCTGGGACCCTTTGGGGGATGTCAGAGAGCTGGTTTCGGCCGATCCCGCAGACCAGGCCAAGGGACCACACCGGTGCACGAATTCATGCACTGGGCCTCTAGTCCCCCATATAAAATTGACTCCAGGTCCCCTAAAGCAGCGGTTCTCAACCTGTGGGTCGCGACCCCTTTGGCAGTCAAACGACTCTTTCACAGGGGTTGCCTAAGACCATCGGAAAACACATATATAATTACATATTATTTTTGTGTTAATCACTAGGCTTTAATTATGTTCAATTTGTAACAATGAAATTGGGGGTCACCACAACATGAGGAACTGTATTAAAGGGTCATGGCATTAGGAAGGTTGAGAACCACTGCCCTAAAGGCTTAAATGTGAAAGACACAACTATAAAGCTAATAGAAGAAAATAGTGGGGATTTTTTATGGTTTAAGAATAAAAAATAATTTGTTAACATTCCAAAAATTAAACCATAAGAAAAAAACTAATGTATTTGATTATATAAAAATTAAGATTTATGTTCAATAGACAGGATAACGACTAAGAAAAGATATTTTCGATATCCAAAGGTGACAAGGGAATAACTGGAATAGACAGCAAATTCCTGCAAATTGGTAACAATCCCCCAAAAGTCAGGACAAATTAGAAAAGCAGGTAAAGTATAGGAAAAGGGAAGTAAGAGAGAAAACCAAAATGGTTAAGGATATAAAGAAATGTTCAAACTCAAATCATTCAAAAATGCAACTTAAAACAAAAACTTTATACCTTGAGTGTGTGTGTGTGAAAAATGTAGTGTTGAATACTGAAAAGGATAAGCAGGGATGTGGAGCCATAAGAATCCTCTGCTTCTGTTGAAGTACAGACAGGTCCAGCTATTCTGGAGAAAAATCTAGATTCTAGCAGCACTTACTCAAAGCAAGTACGCTAATACCTGTGGCCCAGCACTTGCCCTTAGATAAGCATTCCAGAGATACTGATTGATAAGGACGTTCAGAGTAGCTTTGTTGGGGATAGCTGGAAGCTGGAGCCAATAAAAGTATCCATGGTGCCTTAGCCGGTTTGGCTCCGTGGATAAAGCTACGGACTGAAGGGTCCAGGGTTCGATTCCGGTCAAGGGCACATGCCTGGGTTGTGGGCTCCGTCCCCAGTGTGGGGCATGCGGGAGGCAGCCAATGGGTGATTCTCTCTCATCATTGATGTTTCTGTCTCTCTCTCTCCCTTCCTCGATGAAATCAATAAGCATATATTAAAAAAAACAAACCAGTATCCATGGTAAGAAAGTACTGAGATATAAGAAAATGTGAAAGAAGCAGACACCATGAAACTTCAGTAGCAGTTAAAAACAAGGAAATAATGTACACGCACAGAATCAGAGTGGGCCCTCTCCCTAGGGAGCCCCTGCCTTGCCTTGCCTTGCCTTTCCCCTCCCCCTCTTGGCCCTGGGCAGGTTACCATTAACTTCCTCATTCCCAAGCTCCTGGGGCCCTTCCTTCACTTCTGTAACTTGTTTCCTAAGCCCATTACTTCTGGGAATTACAGTTTCTATCTCTGTAATATACCCAATAAATGTTCTCTTACCAAAAAAAGAAAAAAAAATTATAAAAAGTGTTGTGTACGGAAAAAGTGAGAAATAGTAAGGTTGATAGCAGAACAGAACTTTTAAAAGATATTTTTGTTTTATTTTCAGGGCCTATAAAGAGGTCCACTCCTCTCTCCACAACCAATTTTATTTTTTAAAAGGTTAGGAAACAATTGAATTTTCCCAGAACTTTGGGAAAAATAAAAAAGTATATGAAAAAGTAACCAGAGGCCGAGAAATGGCCCTAAATTAGGGCTTATCAGCAGGGTTACCTGTGTTCCCCATAATATAAGCACTAAAACAGGGACTTGTTAAAAAGAAATTTATCCTGTGATCTTCCAAAAAAGTTAGAGATCAGTCCCTAGAAGGTGCCCCCCCCCCAAAAAAAAACCCATATACTCTAGAAAAAAATGCCCAGTCTCTAAATTGATCCTTTTCTCTTTCTCAGGTCTCTAAATTTAGCCTTGACAGTAAGAGATTGGGAAATGGTCCAAAATGCTGATGTCACTACTTGAGTGGGTCTTAGCTCTTTTTCTGGAACCAGGATTCTTTTACAAAACTTACAGTGGAGAAGAGAACATCACTTGGAGCCTTTCCACCAAAGGGCTGCCCTGGTTTCACCCAGATTAAATCTCACCTGGGGTTCAGAACCCTTCACAAAATGGAAATAAACTAAAAAGTCCAGAAAAGGCTAGTATTCTTTAAATACAGTTACATTTAATATTCTCCCTTGCAGCTACAGATAAACTTGAGAATTAGCCTGGCCGGTTTGGCTCAGTGGATAGAGCATCGGCCTGCGGACTGAAGGGTCCCGGCTCGATTCCATCAAGGGCACATGCCAGGTTGCAGGCTCGATCCCCAGTGTGGGGCGTTGCAGGAGGCAGCCGATCAAGGATTCTCTCTCATCACTGATGTTTCAATCTTTCTCTCCCTCTCCCTTCCTCTCTGAAATCAATTAAAATATATTAAAAAAGCAAAACTTGAGAATTAGTCTTCTTCACTGGAAAACATTATTAGTTTGGGACAACTTTTCCCAGTAAGGGCAATACTTATATGTAATATTTACCTATATTTAACATACAACATGTATTAAAAATACACAAAATGTGCATTTAACATATATAAATGTAATCTAAGAGTACCTACCTGATTAACTGAACATTTTCTCAAACTAAAAAATATTGTTAAATACCCGAATAAAAAGTTTTTGTTTTTAAAAATAAAGTCAACAGCCCGGCCAGTGTGGCTCGTTGTAGCCCATGCAACAGGAGGCCACAGGCTCCATCCCCGGCAGAGCCCCCGCCAGCGTTTCCGCTCGAGCTCCACGGTGGGACTGGAGGCAAGAGCTTGTCCAAGGGTGATGTTTCTCCCTCTCCCCGTCTCCCTTCCCTTCTCCAAAATCAATAAAAAATATATATTTTAGCCGAAACCGGCTTGGCTCAGTGGATAGAGCGTCGGCCTGCGGACTGAAGGGTCCCAGGTTCGATTCCGGTCAAGGGCATGTACCCGGGTTGCAGGCATATCCCCAGTAGGAGATGTGCAGGAGGCAGCTGATCGATGTTTCTCTCCCATTGATGTTTCTAACTCTCTATCTCTCTCCCTTCCTCTCTGTAAAAAATCAATAAAATATATTAAAATATATATATATGTTTTAAAAATAAAATTAAAAGTTAGGGAAAAAAGTAAAACGTGTATTTGTGTGTGTGTGTTTGCAGAGCGAGGGAAAGCTGACTAAGGCTTGCTGACTTCCCCCCACCAGGTGAAGGCGTTCACTGTGTAATTTCATTGTATAATTTTTCAAGTTTCCCGTAGATCTGAAATTTTCTAAACGAAACTGGAGAAAAATGAAAGAGGTTTAATTTCGTATTCAGCCGCCACATCCTCTTATAAACAGCCTCGATTTAGCATCCAGTTCGGTATCTACCCTCCTCCTTCAAGACCATCTGCCCTCCGGACACGCAGTCCTGTCCACCCTGCGGCCCAGGCGGACCGACCTCAGCCCGCCTCGTCCGAACACCAATCTGGCCGCAACGCCCGGACCACACCCCGAGGCAGGGGCCGATCCCGTACAGCGGTTCGGGAGGAGCGGATCCGTTGCTTCTGAAGTTTCGGACCACACGGCGCTGGCAGGACCAGCACTGCCCGGCTCCTCGCTCTGCGCGAGGGAGTTCCCCATCCCTGCTCCTCCCGCGGGCGGGCTGCCGGTGACGGACCCTCACCCCCGGCCATGCACGGCCTTCCCGCCGTCACCCCGTAAACCCGGGCCCCACTACAGGCGGGCGAGGCTCCCACACGGCACTCCCAAAGTTGGCAAACTACACGGACCCAGCGTCTCCCCGCGTCTCCCTGCCACTTCCTCCCAGAGGCCCCACGGACAACATGAGCGTGAACAAGGGGCTCGGATGCCACGACGGGACAGTTCGAGCAAGACAACGGGACTGGGAGGGAGAGCCCATCGCCGAGGCGGCCAGACTCGTTTCGCTTCTTCCTGTGAAACCCCGGGAGCCAGGATCCCGTTCCGATCGCGGAGATTGCGGACCGCCACGCCGGGCGGCGGACGAGCCGAGCGAGCGGCGGCGGAGCGCGAAGCCGGGGACCCGGACCGCCAGGGCCCGGGGCGCGCGGCTCCCCCGCCCGGCGCCGCGCGCCCCCCGCCCCTCCCTCCGCTCCCCGCACAGCTCCCCGCCCCTCCCCACCCGGCTCCCTCAAGTCTCCACGAACGGAAATGGGAGTCACAGCGCCGGGGACCAGCGGAAACAAAACACAGAGGCGGCCGCGGGGGGGCCGCTCTGGGGGAGCAGGCCCCGGAACGAAGCCGGCCCGCGGGGGCCCGTGCTCCCCTCCTCTCCCGCGGCCGCACTCACCCGCTCCGGAACCAACCGGGTCGCCCCCGCCCGCGCTCCACAGCCGGCGGAGAACAGCGGCGGCGCGCGCTCCACGTGCGGCGTCTCTCCCGGCAAAACCTGCAGCTCCCGCGACTCCAAGTGTGAGGCCCCTGGGCCCTTCCCGCGGAATCGGCGCTGAGAAACTCCAATCCCCCTCCCGCCTCCCAGGCACCCCCGGGCTCGGGACTACAAGTCCCAGCAGGTGGCGCGAAACGAACGCCCCGAGGCAACGGAGGCTCACGAGGCACAAAGGAGCACAACGCCCCCGCCCGCTTTGTGTTATTACACTGGCACTTTGTCGGGACGTTCATACACTTCAACAACCCAAGGAGCAGGACTGCTGGCTGATTCGGGGCGGGAAGGACTGAACTCAGGGACAGGCCGGACCAAGTGCGCATGCGTACATAGGAAGGTTTCCAGAAGGGAAAGAGGGAGCAGATCAAGTTAGGAGGAGGAAAGATGGCGGAAGAGCCGCTAGGGGACCCGGAAGCACTTACCCTCCACTTCCTCCCGTTTGCCTTCTGCCTCACCTAGAGCCGTCCGGTCGCAGACTGTCTCTGAGACGCTTCCTGTCCGGTGAGTGCCGACCGACTGAAACGGCAGCCCACAATGCACTGCGATAGCGTGTCGGCGGGAGGGGGCGGAGCCACGGCCGGAAGTAGGACGGTGGCGGCGGCGGCGGCGGCTCTGGCAGCTCGGGACTGAGTACAAGGTGACTGGGAGGGTAGCTGGCCTGGCTGGGCCTCTTGGGACTCCGATGCTGAGTTTTTCTCCGGGGACTGGGCTGCCTGTTGCCTTTGCCCTGCATGAGAGAGCAGCTTTAGGGGCCCGGGGACCTTCACGGCCGGCCCCGAGGTCATACAGACGCCAGAGCCTTTCGGCCTTGGAGTTTGCCAAGTGGGCTCCATGGATCGCCTGGATGATAATGCCCGCTCCGAGGCCAGGCCGGGGTGGTGCGGGCTGCAGGGCCGCGAGGGGTTCCCGGCTGGGGCAGCCCAAGGTCATGCTCGCGGGGCAGGTCTTCGGCCAGGCCTGCCCTAGCTGGGCTCGCGGGAGGTTGTTCTGAACTGTTTAGGGTGATACGCATGTTAAAGCTTTGCAGCCCTCCTAGAAGTATAAGTGGTGCTAAAACTGTGTTAGGCGGCCGTGTTTACACTCTTCCTGCACAGTCCGACACCTCAGCCACCGAGGACAGGACGCTGCCGGGATGGGGGCGGGGGAGGCGGGGGCTGGTGCTTGAACCCGGGGACAGGCCAGAGTGCGCGCGCGATCACCGCGAGGTTTCCCGGAAGCAAGAGGCGGTCCCGACGGGCGGATTGCGAGTTGACTTTGAGAATCAGCTTCGAGGGGCCCTGGCCGGGCAGCCCGGTTGGTCAGAGCGTCTTCCCCACACACCAGGGTTGAAGGTCAAGGCACATGCAGGAGTCACCCAATGCATGCGCAAATGGGTGGAACAACAAAGGCGATGTTTCTCCCTCTCCCGTTATCCCTCTGCAATCAACAGATAAAAAAGAAAAAGTATCGATCAGTAAAGGATATATATGCTTGAAGAGGCAGCGGAAGGACTGCCCTCCGGCTGGCTGGTCGGCATCCCTGTCAACAGGAGAGCCTTGCTCCTTCTGCACGTGCTGGTCCCTTTCCTGCTGCCCCCCCCCCCCCGCCCCCCAGTCTTTTCCTGACGGTGTCACAGCCTCCCGCGGCCCCTCCTGGCACTCCAGTAGAAAACATCACGGCTGATATTTTACACCTGCTTGTATAATAGCTTGTGCCTCCCGCGGGCCGGGGGACAGTCCACACTCACTGTGTGTTTAAACACAGATGAGATTATGTGTTCCATTTTTTTTGGACAAGATGAATTTGAGGGCCCTAAAGGACTTATGAAGGGACGTGAGCTGTTGAATGTACGGAGTTCAGGGAAAAACAAACTTAGACACATATGTAATATCTTAATCAATAAAAAATATATTTAAAAAAAAAAAAACAAACAAGCTTAGAGACGTGATTTCGGAATCATCAGTACTCAGGAATCGAAGAAAAAAAATGGATTTTAGCCCTGACCGGTTTGGCTCAGTGGATAGAGCGTCGGCCTGCGGACTGAAGGGTCCCAGGTTTGATTCCTGTCAAGGGCATGTACCTTGGTTGCAGGCACATCCCCAGGAGGTGGTGTGCAGGAGACAGCTGATCGATATTTCTCTCTCATCGATGTTTCTAACTATCCCTCTCCCTTCCTCTCTGTAAATAAATTAATAAAAAATATAATTAAAAAAATAGATTTTACTCATGTTGCAGTAGGAATAGCATGATTTTTGCAGTCAGAGCAAATTAACTGTGGGAATATGAGCAATTTAATAGCCTTCTTAGACATAGTTTTATTACCTGTAAAGCAGAGATAAGAACACCTTGTAATGTTTAACAGGAGTGCCCCACGGGTGCAAGGAGAAAATGTATATGGGACTACTTTTCGAAATATCTAGGGCTGAACAAACATTAGATAACCTTATTGCTGAGTGTTAAACATGAATAAGCTGCCAGAAAGGAATATATATGTAATTGCACAATTTTTATTTTTTTAATATATTTTATTGATTTTTTACAGAGAGAAAGGGAGAAGGATAGAGAGTTAGAAACATCGATGAGAGAGAAACATCGATCAGCTGCCTCCTGCACACCCCCTACTGAGGATGTGCCCGCAACCAAGATACATGCCCTTGACCGGAATCATACCTGGGACCTTTCAGTCCACAAACTGACGCTCTATCCACTGAGCCAAACCAGTTAGGGCGAATTGCACAATTTTTAAAATATGCTTGTGTCCAGTAAGAATCTACTGTGTAATCTTAGACCAGGTACTTGCCTCTAAACCTCGGTTTCTGTGTGTGTAAAATGGGATTCGAAATATGTAGCAGCTTAAGGTCATTTGTTTGCTTGAAGTCTTTTCCCAAGTATTTTTCGCTCATGGGATATAAGAATGGTATATGATGGATTCTTTAATTCCTTCATATAGTTTGCTTTCACCCTGGCAGGTGAAGGGTATTTTGTTGATTGTATAATTTCTTTTGGTAATTTTTATGTGCTCTTCCAGGGCTTCTCAACCTCGGCACTATTGACATTTTGGACCAGATAAGTCTTTGTTGTGGGAAGTCCATTATTCTTATGGGATGTTCGGCAGCATCCCTGGCCTTTACCCACTAGAAGCCAGTGACACTCACCCTTCTAGGGACAGCCAAAAATGTCTTTAGACATTGCCAACTATGTCCTAGAGTGTACCCCCCACTCCTATTCCAGAACTGTGCTACTCTACTGTCCTTTAGCTTAGTGCTTCTCTGACTCTCTGTGGTAAAAGGCTTTCTACCTCCCCCCAACGTTTGTGGATATTTTTGAAGAATACAATAAAAATGAATTACTAGGAAAATTATATGAAAGACAAAATGAAGACACACAAAATACAAACTAATATTTTATTAAGTTCAGCAGACATCCTTTCTATATAATAAAAGCCTAATATGCTAAGTGTCCGGTCGGTCGTTCAACCAATCAAAGCATAATATGCTAATGAGATGCTAAAGCCACTCACTATGATGTGCACTGACCACCAGGGGGCAGACAGTCGACTGGTCGACCAATTGCTATGACGTGCACTGACCACCAGGGGGCAGGCACTCTGTCCGGTAGATTACCTTGCTGCTGGGGTCCAGATGATTGTGACTGAGCAAGACAGATCGGACACGCCATTCAGCCCTCCTCTGGTCCTTCCCTGGCCCCAATCGTGCACCAGGCCAAGGGACCCCATGGGTGCACGGGCCTCTACTATGTTGATATGCCAAATTGCTTAAAAGTTTGTAAATGCTTATTTCCAGTTTGTTTTTTTTAAAATATATTTTACTGATTTTTTTACAGAGGAAGGGAGAGGGATAGAGAGTTAGAAACATCGATCAGCTGCTTCCTGCACACCCCAAACTGGGGATGTGCCTGCAACCAAGGTACATGCCCCTGACCGGAATCGAACCTGGGACCTTTCAGTCCGCAGGCCGATGCTCTGTCCACTGAGCCAAACCGGTTAGGGCAATTTCCAGTTTTTGTATTGCTATAGACCAGTGTCACAATCTGTATGCTACCACGGGTCTACAGACAATACTTTGAGCAGTAGTAATATAACTTAGTAGGGGTCCAGTGTCAGTATGGTGATGATTATTGTTATTAGTTAATTTGTGGGGGTGGAGGGATCATGTTAGCGTTAACACGTTAGGTTTTCACTTCATCTTTAAGGTTCAGAAATTGTACCAGGCTATATTGAGTTGTGACTCCTCTGTCATCATTCCAATAAGAGTTTGGTAAGCCCTTTACTAGACTCAGTCTTTTTTAATTTAAGGGAAGTTTTTTCTATGTATTTATGGTCTCCTTATCTATTACTTTTCTTCTGGAATTCCTGTTTGCATATATTTGTTGTAATTTGGTATTTTTTGCATTATGTCTTTTAAGACACCAAATGAGATCTCAACTGAGATCAATTTATCTCCTGAAATTTTTAGTTAGAAAGGCATGTTCTTTAGCTCGAAGGCAGCAGTTCTCAACCTGTGGGTCGCGACCCCTTTGGGGGGCGTCGAACGACCCTTTCTCAGGGGTTGCCTAAGACAGTGGTCAGCAAACTGCGGCTCACGAGCCACATGTGGCTCGTTGGCCCGTTGAGTGTGGCTCTTCCACAAAATACCACGTGCGGGCGTGCACGTGCAGTGCGATTGAAACTTCGTGGCCCATGCGCAGAAGTCGGTTTTCGTCCTGGGTGAGTCTATTTTGAAGAAGTGGCATTAGAAGAAGTGGGGGTGTCAGGTCTGTTGGGCAACGGGAGACGCGGCACAGGGGAAGTACATTGTTTTGAGGTACAGTGGGGCCTTGACTTACGAGTTTAATTCGTTCCGGGACCGAGCTTGTTAAGGAGCTCGTTAACTCAAATTACTCTGTCAACTCAAAGCAAAAAATCAGTCAAGAGACAGCTGGTATCTCAAAAAACTCATTAGTTGGGACACTCATAAGTCAAGGCCCCACTGTATGTTCGCTGAGGTCAACCCCTTCCAACTCTCCCATCCACACTCGTCCATCTGAAACAAGTACACAAGATGAGTGTGGATGGGAGAGTTGGAAGGGGTCGACCTCAGCGAACGTACCTCAATCAGATTGAGGACGATTTTAGCAAAGGCCAGCTTAGGAGTACCCTAATTAAGTTAATAACGATGTACCTACCGATATAGTTTAAAAAATTTGGCTCTCAAGAGAAATTTCAATTGTTGAACTGTTGATATTTGGCTCTGTTGACTAATGAGTTTACCGACCACTGGCCTAAGACCATCGGAAAACACATAGATAATTACATATTGTTTTTGTGATTAATCACTATGCTTTAATTATGTTCAATTTGTAACAATGAAAATACATCCTGCATATCAGATATTTACATTACGATTCATAACAGTAGCAAAATTACAGTTATGAAGTAGCAACGAAAATAATTTTATGGTTGGGGGTCACCACAGCATGAGGAACTGTATTAAAGGGTCGTGGCATTAGGAAGGTTGAGAACCACTGCTCTAAGGATTTGGAAACCCTATTGTTAAAAATCAGAATTTCATCTCCTTTACATATTCTAAGTCACTGATTAGGTTGTACCACATGATTTCCCCTCTTTTGTTGGTGCATTTCCTTGGCCTGGTTGCTATTTCCCCTTGCTGGTTGTGTTGGACTTAGGTTTGTAGTTGTAACAGGACTTAGATTTGCAGTTGTAACAGGCAGGCTCCCTCTGTGCATCTTCCAAGTAGAAACTTCCAGGCTATCAGAATCCTCGCACATTCTTTTGGACGTCAGGATTGTTCTTTTCCTCTGGGGGTGGGTAGCTTTCCAACATCCTAGTTTGACGATTTTCCCTGATCCAAGACTAAGTTCATGGAGAGGAAACACCCATCCCATATTCTGTGCTTTCTTTCTGCATGTAACCCTAGTGGGGCCACACAGAGGCCTGAGTTCCTGACTGCTCCTGGGACCCAGGTCTTTGGGTTAAGAAGTAAAAACTTGCAGTGGGCAGTGGAGAGGGGAATGGAGTTGGGATCGGGTGACTGTTCTCAGCATTCACTGAGTTCTGGTATGCTTTAAGTCCTGTACAATTAAGAGAATTAGAGGCATTTTACAATTATATGTATATTAACATATATTAACCTTGTGTTGCCTTTTTTCCCCCCCAGTAACAGTCACCATGATTCTTCAGAGGCTCTTCAGGTTCTCTTCTGTCATCCGGTCTGCAGTCTCAGTCCATTTGAGGAGGAATATTGGAGTTACAGCAGTGGCATTTAATAAGGAACTTGATCCTTTACAGAAACTCTTCGTGGACAAGATTAGAGAATACAAAACTAAGCGACAGTAAGTGGGTGGATAATCGACCATGTGTAAATATAAGTATTTAAAGTATGTAAGTTTTGAGGTGGTAATAAAATTACTTGGTGTTTGAAAGTGTCTAAGACCTTTACTGAGCTGATCCCTTGCATAGAGGTTCATTATCTCTTGATTATTTTAAGTCCTGAATTTTATCTTTTTTTATATGTGTTTCCAGGAAGAGTTCCATTAAATCTTTTGTTATTTTGGACATATCCTTATAGCTAAAGGATATATCATCATTCTACCTTAAAAAAAAAGTGAAGCCCTAACCGGTTTTAGATAGAGCGTCAGCCTGCGGACTGAAGGGCTCCAGGTTCGATTCCGGTCAAGGGCATGTACCTTGGTTGCGGGCACATCCCCAGTAGAGGGTGTGCAGGAGGCAGCTGATCCATGTTTCTCTCCCATCGAATTTTCTAACTCTCTATCCCTCTCCCTCCCTCCCTGTAAAAAAATCAATAAAATATATATTTTTTTAAAAAGTGAAGACTTTACTCACATAATTTTGTTTATAGCTTGAAAGAGTTCTCAAAACCATAGAACGCCATTAATAGACATACCCAGGGTCTGCCTCAGGTTACAAACAATTGGTGTGAAGATTGGACAGATAAATGGAGGTGGGAAGAGGATATCTTTTAGGAGGAAAGAATAGTGTGAGCTAAGGCATGAAAACTGGAAAGCACATTTGGGAAGTTGTATAATACTATTTTCCAAGACTATAGAATACATAAAGAATGTAGAGAGCAGTAAAGGATAGAATTGGGTTAGAATGAGGAATTATGGAAGGCCTTGATTATAGACTGGACAATTAAGATATATGAAAGCATATATGAGAAATATTTTTGAGTAGGATGGTGAGGTGGAACAATATTGCTGTGTATTAGGATGACAGTTTTGATCACAGTGTACTAGGAAATTTGGTATGAAAAAAGAGGAGGTAGATGATTTATGAAGAGGGAGCTTTTTCAGCTTAACCAGATATGGTAACTCAGATGTGAATGCATTCAAGTTTTAACAGCTAGCACCTATCAGTAACTAGTACATTGATGAGGCTGACTGGATCTTTTCAAAGCAGTTTCTAAAGCTTGTGGATCCCAGAGCTGGAAGACAGACATAAAGAATCTGGTTGAAAGTTCTTTCAAGAACTGCATTTTGGCCCAGTCAGTGTGGCTCAGTGGTTGAACATTGACCTATGAACCAGGAAGTCTCTGTTGGATTTCTAGTCAGGGCACATGCTGGGGTTGCAGGCTCGATCCCATTGTGAAGCATGCAGGAGGCAGCCAACCAATGATTCTCATCACTGATGTTTCTATCTCTCCCTCTTCCTTCTCTGAAATCAATAAAAATATAGTTAAAAATAAAAAAAGAACTGCATGTGTATGTACTTCAGTAGCTGTTATTCACATGTGACTATTCAAATTCTAGTTAATTACAATTAAGTTTAAGTAAAAATTCAGTTTCTCAGTCACTTTAACCACATTTCTAGTGCTCAATAGGCTGATGTGGCTAGTGGCTGCCATATTAGCACAGATGTAGAGAGCATGTCTGTCATCACAGAAAATTTTATTACACATGCTGATCTAGAAAAAAATTGGGTCCATAACAAGAAATATCATTAATAAGTTCTTAAATTAGAGCTGTCTCTATAGTTTGTGAAAATTCTGTAACATAAATATTACCCTGTGCCTATATCATAGATATGTGTGAAAATATTATTACCCTAGATGGAATTTTCACTTGTAAATATTTTGTTTATTGTGCATTGATAGACAGGCGGTAACATTATGACAAGCCAAAGAATGCCTGTGCAAAGGATTAAGTAAATCTAATTGGTCTGGTTGTTATATTTATTTCCCAAAGCAACTCTGGTATGTCATTTTATTGCTTTGCAAATAAAATACAAACTCCCAGGCTTAACATTTCAGGCTTCCCACGATCTGGATCCTGCTGGCTTTTTCATCTAAACTGCTTAATATTCCCTCAAAGCCAATGCTTTACCTCCTCCATCTCTCTGCTTTTTCGGTCTTAGGTCTCAAATTCTGACCCAATTTTTTTTTTTTAATCTAATGCAAATGCATGATTTGTCACAAATGCCAATTTTTTTTTTTAATCCTCACACAAGGATATATTTTTATTTGAGAGAGAGAGAAATGTGGGAGAGAAACTGATCAGTTGCCTCCTGTAAGTGCCCCAACTGGGGATGGAGCCCTCAACCTAGGTATGTGCCTAGGTTGGAATCAAACCAGGTGCTCTGGACGATGCCCCAACCAACTGAACCACTCAGCCAGGGCACACAAATGCCATTTTTTTTAATGAAGTTTTTTCTGATTAGCTCAGCAAAAGTGCCCTCTCAACTGAGTAGCTTTTTGTTAAACCATGTCTTTGAAGCGTATCATATGATTCCCTTATGGCATAAATGTTTTTAAACATTTTTTTCTTCTAAATGGCAAAGCCGCTGAGAATAGGGAATAATTTTGGTTTTGTAACCAGCACCTAAACTAGTTTTTACTTGCTCATTTACACACAGGTCATCTGGAGGACCTGTGGATGCTGGCCCAGAGTATCAGCAAGACATGGAGAAGGAGCTTTTTAAGCTTAAGCAGATGTATGGTAAAGCAGACATGAATACGTTCCCAGACTTCAAATTTGAAGGTAAATCTCTAATCAGATTCATCCTTGTGGGAGACCACTTTAAAAGGAAAAATATGTATACCTATTTATATTTAGTTCTTTAGAGGATAAATGTCAATTACATGTAGATTTATTAGGGCAGTGATGTGTGCATGGGAAACTCTGGGATAAACATTTGCCATTGGTATCGGTCACAGGTGGGGAACCGTTTTTCTGCCAAAGGCCACTTGGATATTTATAACATCATTCTCGGGCCATACAAAATTATCAGCTTACAAATTAGCCTTCTATATTTGGTCAAACACTTATTTAACTCACCCCTAATGCCTTGGCAGGCCAGACCAAATGATTTCAAGGGCCTTATACAGCCTGTAGGCTGGACGTTCGCCACCCCTCGTATAGAAGATCACAACATAGAGTTTAAAATAATGGGGATCTATATAAGGATCAACATAATTTGATGAACAAGAATAGATCCAGAGACAAGTGGTAGGGGAGGGGGGTTAGAGAGCAACCAAAGGACTTGTATGCATGCCTATTAGCATAACCAGTGGACACAGACACTGGGGCGGTGGGGGCCTGCCCGGGGTGGAAATGGGGGGGGGGGGGCAGGGAGTGTCAATTGGGGAAAAAGGAGACATACGTAAAACTTTAGACAATAAAATATATACATATATGTGTGTATATATATGGAAATAAAAAAAATAATGGGGATCTGAAATCAAACTCCCGGATCTTGAATCCTCTGACAATATCACTTATGAACTGTATAGTCTTAGATAGTTAACTGATACCTGTTTCTTATCTGACATTTGGAGAGAATTATACCTTCCTCATGTGGTGGTTTTAGTTAAATGATATATGTAGAGTCAGTTAATAGCCTGGCTCATGGTAGTGCTGAATAAATCTTCAGCAATTGTTATATTTCCATGTAGATGTTTAGAAACAGTAGATATTTACTAAAAAAACAAATCAGAAGATTGACGAGTTAAATATTGAAGCCTTCTCAATAAGGCATTTTATTGCACTAGGCTAAGCTTTAACCTTTTTTTCCTCCCCTTAGATCCCAAATTTGAAGTCGTGGAAAAACCCCAGTCCTGAAGAAATGTAAAATGTATCTGGTCGTGTGTCTTAGATCAGTTGTATTACTGGTCAGAAGTATCAGAAGAAACATACATTTCAACAACTGTCAAATGTTCTTTCATTCTGATTCCAAATAAATTATTTGGTGATTTTGCGTGTATGCTTGAGTGTATTGAATTCTGTGTTTTAGCATTACTTTTCAGTCGTCCCGTCTGGTGATAAGGAAGCATGTGGAGAACTGGATAAATTGGGTACAGCTTGCCTGTAACCTGCCGGACTCTTCTCATGTGCTGGGCATCCTTTTCATTCTGGAGACCTACAGCCCGAGGGGAGCCGCCGGCCTCAGGAATGTTTGCTGCAGAGGGATGCTCCACCACGACTTGAAGCAACAGTTTCTAAATCCTTTATCATGGCTCTTTCAAGAAACTCGGTATAATTTTGATTATGTGCGGGAATATCCATTGTGTTTTAACTTCTATCTTCTCAAATATTAAATGCTTTTATCCCAGTAACCCAGGTCCCTCCTCTTCCCTTACAGCTTATGGTCACAGTCTATTACAGATAGAGGAGGGAGAGCTGGGGGCCAGTGGAGAGGGTTCTACAAAGGACATTCCCTTTAAAGATCAGGCTGTATGGTGGTGTTTTGCCCAAGTGATGGAGGATCCAGCAGATGTGTGCTGGATAAGTGACCTAGCAGGCACGTCTGAATTTCAGTAACGACAGATAGCTCTCACACTGTAAAAAAAGAAAGAAAAACAGCTGTGCCTTTTTATATCTGACAGTCTCTGACTTGTGTCAATAAATACAGTCTTCCGTGATCCCACTTCTGGAAATACATCCTAAGAGGCCTGAAACACCAATCAGTATGCACCTCTGTGTTCATAGGGGTGCGATTTACAATAGCTAAGATCTGGAAACAGTCCAAGTGCCCATCAGTAGGTGAGTGGATAAGAAGCTGTGGTACATTTACACCTTGGAATATTATGCAGCAGTTAAAAAAAAAAAAGAGAGAGAGATCTTACCCTTTCAGATAGCGAGATAGTGTGGAGGGCCCTGGAGAGTATTATCCTAAACCAGTGATGGCGAACCTTTTGAGCTCGGCGTGTCAGCATTTTGAAAAAAACCTAACTTAACTCTGGTGCCGTGTCACATATAGAAATTTTTGATATTTGCAACCATAGTAAAACAAAGACTTATATTTTTGATATTTATTTTATATATTTAAATGCCATTTAACAGAAAAATCAACCAAAAAAATGAGTTCGCATGTCACCTCTGGCACGCGTGTCATAGGTTCGCCATCACTGTCCTAAGTGAAATAAGCCAGAGAGAAAGACAAGTATCACATGATCTCACTCATGTGGGATCAAATGAACAAAATAGATGCAGAGACACATGGGTCACACTGGAATCAGGGAGGGCAGGGTGGGTGGGTGGGAAGAGATCAACCAAAGAACTTGTATGCATAACCCATGGACACACAATGGGGTGGTGAAGGCCTGAGGCAGGGAGCGGAGCAGGCTAGAAGAGGTCAAGGGGCGGGGAAGAGGAACATAGGTGATACTTTCCACAAGATTTCTAAAAAATAAGTATGGGTCTTAACGAGCCTTTAAAGGTTTTATTTTGAAATGTGAAGTCAGAGCCCTAGCCGGTTTGGCTCAGTGGATAAAGCATCGGCTTGCAGGCTGAAGGGTCCCAGGTTCGATTTCGGTCAAGGGCACTTAACCTTGGTTGAGGGCTCCATCCCATCCGTGGTCAGGGCCTGTGCAGGAGGCAACCAATTGATGTGTCTCTCATATCAGTGTTTCTCTTGGCCTCCCCCTCCCTTTCACTCTAGAAATCAATTTAAAAAATCCTCAGATCATATTTTTTTTAAAAAAGTGAAGTAAAAGAAACAGCCTTTATGAGTTTAGTTTACTTCAGAGAAATAGATTTTTATTATGCCATGTCATCCTGAGCACTATGTTTTTCAAAAGGTCCACAAATAAGTCCTGACCTGGTTGCGCAGTGGTTAGAGTATCAACCTGCACACCAAACGGTCAAGTGTTCAATTCCCTGTCAAGAGCACGTTCCTGGGTTGCAGGTTCAATCCCCAGCACCGGCCAGGTCACATGCAGGATGCAACCAATCCATGTGTGTGTGTGTTGTGCCCAGATTTCAAGATTCCCAAGAACCCCCACAGGGAGCCCATCAGTCCGATGCAAAAGCAAAGAGTCATTCATTTCAAACCTAGGTTTGGCTCCACTGCCACACTCACCGATGCAACGGTAAGCTCCAGTGGCCGAGAGAGAGCGAGGCCTGATGGGATTGTGGGTTTTATAGTAAGGGCAGGGGAGGGGACTGTGGGCCCCGCCAATTGGCCAGGCGCAAGTCGGGTCTTGTTACACAGGATGTGGTCATCTCTCTGGCGTGCACGTCCCTTGGTTGTCATTGGTTAGTTTAAAGAAATCCTGGGCGTGGCCAGCAGGGGCCTGGGCTTCCGGGAAGAAGGCACTCTCCTGAGCACATGGTGGCCGCCCCAAAAATGGAGGACCCAGGGCAAGATGGAGGGCGCAGTCCTCGCCCCCCCAAGGGCGAGCTGAGTCCAGGCTCCAGGGGCCAGTGCGGTTGCTGGGGGTCCAGCAGATCGACCAGTTCCAGCCCAGACAGGAAGTCCACGTCCTCCGTCTCGTTCCCTGGGGCGCTGGCGATCGCCTCCTCCTCCATCTCCTCGGGCGAGGGCACACGCCCCGCCCTGCCGCTGCTGCCGCCAGGGGGGGGGGGGGGCGGCGGGCGGGTGGCAGCCTGCGCTGGGCTCCCGCCGTGGGCTGGGGAGTCGGTGCCCGAGGCCACCAGCAGCGTGGTCAGGCCCTACAACTACTTGCCCTTTCATTCGTCTCACTTTCCCTTCCTCCCTCCCTCCCTCCCTTCCACTCTTAAAAAAAAAAAATAAATGGAAAAAAGATGTACAAATATTTCCTAGTGGTATAGGTAGGAAGAAAGGATCCAATTTTCAAATGAAGCTAAGCAATGATAGTTAAGGTGAACTACTTTTATTTGAATAATTGTAGGCATTGAAACAGATTGGATGTTTAATTACCGCACTATGTAAAGGTAACCCAGGAAGTCTAGTGCTCAAGTCCTTTCTCCAGCCTCCCCTGAAAAAGTTCCTCTGCGCCCACCTGGGCCACCAAGCAGCCTGGGGTCAACAGTGCCAGTCCCAGTAGAGAAGGGCTGACCCTTTCGGCACAAACTTCCTCTCCTCTCCTTTTCCCCTCCTTCCCTCACTCAGTTGAGTTTTAGCTTTTATAATCTCACATGTGTTTTTTCAGACACATCTTTTTATCTGTCTTGCAACTATTTGGAGTTTGCTTGAACATTCCAATCTCTTCATTCATTATGTTAACTGAAGGATTCTACCTGTGAATGACTGCAAGAATACTGCCATAAGCTCCGTATTCCCATGCCCTATGTCATAGGACTCGGCATTTATAGCTAAATTTCGCCCAGGAAAGTGCTCTTTCTTCCAGCTGAACGTTATAGTTGTGCTTTGAGTCATGGCTGTTATCCACGGTCTTGTTGTAGGATAGTAAGCTAGAAAATTCAAGGACCAGTGGATTAGGGAAAATAAGACAGACAGTTAAACTGCAGTATGCAACTACCTAGTAAGTCCTTAAGCCAAGGACACTTAAGAGTAAACATTTGCATTTCTCCCCAACTAGAGGGTTAATAGCTTAAATCACCCTACTCAGGAAGACAGATAATAGAAATCCAATTAGTGCCATTTTGCCAACCACACCCAAGGACAATTTAAGAGAATAAATCTCATTTTGGTACATCTGCAAAGGTTGATGAATACTCTATTGATCCTCCCTGAAGACCTACCCTAAATGCTCAGCCTTTAAATCCCCTGAAAATGAAAGTCCCAGCACACTCTCCCTCCAGGGAGCACCCTTGTCATTCCCTTTCCCTTTCCCTCTCCTTCCCCCACAGGCACATACCTCCTAAACTCCAAGGGGCCCCAGGAGACTTGCAACCAGGGTAGCAAAGGGTAGCGGCAGCTCATCCTGGGCTCACCCCCTGAACCTGTCTCCAAGCCCCCCTTTTCTCTGGCTTCTTAGTGAACCAAAGCAGCCCAGCCTAGGCTCTCCTGTTGCTTCTTCTATGCCAGAGATGGCAAACCTATGACACCCGTGTCAGAGGTGACACGCGAACTCATTTTTTTGGTTGATTTTTCTTTGTTAAATGGCATTTAAATATATAAAATAAATATCAAAAATGTAAATCTTTGTTTTACTATGGTTGCAAATATCAAAAAATTTCTACATGTGACACGGCACCAGAGTTAAGTTAGGGTTTTTCAAAATGCTGACACGCCGAGCTCAGAAGGTTCGCCTTCCCTTAAGCATTAACCCCTGGAGATGACGTCTAGGCTTCAGTGTGTTTCAGCTCCAGGCCCAAAAGAGCAGCAAAACCAGACTGAGGGATGCCAAGGCTGATAGCAGGACCAGCCGCATTGACTAATGACTTCCTGCTCTGACTCTGGACCCTGAAAGGACACACCTGGAAAGCTGATGAATATTCTATTGAGATCCTCCGAGACCTCAGATAAAAGCCCTCAGGATGTTGCAGAAGACCAAAGAAATACCAAGCATGCTTCCTAGAGAAAGGGAGGGACCCTATTTATTAACACTAGTGGACTCCGGGAATGATTTTCAGAGTGAAGTAACATGCAGAGGGCTTCACTTTTTATAACCTTCTGGGGTCTTTGTCTTGCAGATATGGTTCCTCCCCCTTTCGTGGGCTACAGGAAGGCCCCCAGGTGTTGGGGGCCCCCAGGCCATATCTGATGATCTTCCTGGGGCCAGCGATAATCACCTCCCCCCCTGCCTCAGGGCAGTGCATTGTTCATAGTTTTTATGGCCTGACACGCCTTGCAAGACCAGTTTCTTCCTCGATGATGGAGGACTCAGTGCTACTTTATGGAGCAAGGCGGGGCCTTTCCCAACCTCCTTCCCCCAGGTGCCTCCTAAGCTCAAGGGCCCTTCTTTTGCTGTACCTTGTTTCCTGAGCCCATTTCTTCCACAGCTCATTTCTTCTACCTCTGTGACTGTCTAAATAAACTCTCTTGCCGAAACCGGTTTGGCTCAGTGGATAGAATGTCGGCTTGCGGACTGAAAGGTCCCGGGTTCGATTCCGGTCAAGGGCATGTACCTGGGTTGCAGGCACATCCCCAGTAGGGAGTGTGCAGGAGGCAGCTGATCGATGTTTCTCTCTCATCGATGTTTCTAACTCTCTCTCTCCCTTCCTCTCTGTAAAAAATCAATAAAATATATTAAATAAATAAATAAATAAATAAATAAATAAATAAATAAACTCTCTTATAGTTTGTCTTGGATCTGAATTCTCTCTAAGCCAGAACTTAAGTACCGAGGTTGCTGAACTGAGGTCTAACACCTGGTGCCATTTTGCCACCAATAAAATGTTCTTAGTTCCGTTTGATGCATGCATAAGGCAACCAAAGAGGAGTAGTGGAACAGATGGATAGTGACAATATGCCAAGATGTGTATGTGTGGGGGTGGGCCTTGAATTTCAAGCTGAGGAGTTTAGACTTTAGAACTCAGATTATGTAAACCACAAGAGTGAAAGGTTTTTAGCAAGGGGAGGGAGAAGGGAGCTGACATTGTTTAGCAGAGTAATTGGGCAGTAACGGACAGGGTGGGGGAAGGGAGAGACTAGAGGCAAAGGAGCCTTTAGAATAGCAGAGATTGAAATTATGATTAAAAAAGAGGGTATTTGAAGGAAGAAGTTCCTAGAAGACAAAAGATGAGATATTAACAGAAGCCTGAGATAAAAGGATTAAAGTTGTGACATTATCAAATGTGTCAATGAATGGCGGAGTTTGAATAAATGAGAGGTTAAAAACTGGAGATTGAGAAAAAGGGTAGTAGTGATGGTGACAGAATTTAAATGTACTCATCATGGTTGGCTTTAATAGTTTAGGAAAGATGAGAGAGTTGGGCATCTGTGGTGAGAGGTAAGTGGACGAGAATGAATGGTCCACCAAGGCATTTAGACTGGGTAGCAGAGAAAAGTGAGAGAGAAAAATGTTTTAGACTGTGAGACTAGGGAGGGGTGGAGGGGCCAGAGATTCCTGAGGATGGAGGGGAAGTAAGGTATAAGAGAAGAACTTGAAAATTGAATAGAAGAATGTTGGGGGCAGAGAAAAGACAGCACATAGCCCCCGATTCCTTCCTTAGCTCTATGAAGTTGGCAGTCACTGACCCTCTTCCATAAAACAGGACATCGCCCACTTTATAATATTGAGATGAATGAGATTTTATATACCCTCTCTTCCATCCTCCCCCACCTCTGACATATATGAAATGTTCACTAAATAGTTGTGGCTTTTTATTTCCAGAGCTTTTTTCCCTTTTCAGTGTTTGAGAGGTTGGCTGGCATCCACACTGAGAGATGATGAGATTCTAATCTCAGGCAGCTAAAGAGCTAGCCTTGTAGCTGCAGATGATAAGAGGGTGTAGTTTCCTGGGTTTCACTGAACAATAGGTGGATGACTTACCCTGCACTGTTAAATGGGCTAAAAAGTTGATCGAGTTCATCTATTTTTATGATGGAGACTTTTGTAAAATAAAACCACCTGTGAGATGAAGGAAGTTTTTGCAAAGCTGTACTGACAACCAACCAATTTTTCCAGATATAGTTAGATTAAACCCCCAACTAAAAATAAACCTCGTTACAAGGGCAACAATAATAATGAAAACAAAACAAAACTTGCTATTAAAGATTCTAGAGCCCTGTTACTTATATAGCACAATTTTACTGCAGGACCCGCTGTTTTTGTAAATAAAGTTTTATTGAAATACAAACAGGGCCATTTGTTTATTATTGTCTAAGGCTGCTTTCATGGGAAAAGGGCAGAGTCGAATAGTTATAACAGGAACCATATGGCCTATGGTGTGTAGCCCTTAAAATACCTATCTGGCACTTTCCAGACAATGTTTGAAGGGGATTGATGAGAAGCATTGAATGCCATAAACGGAGGGGGGAGTTGGGAAGTAGTTTGACTACAGGTGTCTTCCCAGTGACCTGGTGTCCAGGCACGTGCAAGACACTCAGTGAGCGCTTAAGTTATTTGTCCAGTGAATCCTGAGAATTTGCTTTGCTCATTGGGCTAAAATAATGTATGCCTTTATTTTTTATTTTCTACGATTTTTAGAGAGAGAGAGGGAAACATCGATGTGAAAGTGAAACATTGATCAGCTGCCTCTTGAAGGCTGCAACCCAGGCATGTGCCCCAAATGGGGAAATGAACGGGCAACCTCTCCATGCAAGGGACAACACCCAACCAACTGAGCCGGCCAGGGTGAGAATGGACTCATTTAAAAGCAGCTTAACCATGTTCAAAGTTGTCAAAAGTAGCGAGGGACCTTTGCACCCAGATTTGCCCAGAACTGGAAATAGCCTGGCCATATTTTGTTTTTAATAGGAATTAATAAAATCAATTATTAAATTAAATCAAAACAAATTATAATTATGCTTTTAACATAGTTGAACTGCTCTTATTATTAAACTAGCTCTTATTATTAAACTAGAGGCCCGGTGTATGAATTCGTGCACCAGTGGGGTTCTTCGGCCTGGCCTGTAGGATCGGGTCAAAACCAGCTCTCCAACATCCCCCAAGAGGTCCCAGATTGCAAGAGGGTGCAGGCCAGGCCGAGGGACCCCACCAGTGCACAATCAGGGCCAGGGAGGGAAGCAGGAGGTTGGCCAGGGAGGGACTGCGGGAGGGCTCCAGGGCATGTCTGGCCTGTCTTGCTCAGTCCTGATCATCCAGACCCCAGCTGTAAGCTAACCTATTGGCCAGAGCGTCTGCCCCCTGGTGATCAGTGCACTTCATAGCGACTGGTTGACTGTCTGCCCCCTGGTGGTCAGTGCATGTCATAGCAAGTGGTTGAGCGGCCTTAGCATATCATTAGCATATTATGCTTTGATTGGTTGAACGGATGACTGGACACTTAGCATATTAGGCTTTTATTATATAGGATGGATTGTTGACCTTTTCACTTTGTGACACTAGCTGGAAGTCTTTGTGATTAATCAGTTGAGAAACCAGATGATTAGACCCATTTTCACTTCAGCCACCATTCTCCTGTGCCCTGGATGTAGCAAGAGGATGGGTACAAGCCGAAACCGGTTTGGCTCAGTGGATAGAGCATCGGCCTGTGGACTGAAAGGTCCTAGGTTCGATTCCGGTCAAGGGCATGTACCTGGGTTGCGGGCACATCCCCAGCAGGAGATGTGCAGGAGGCAGTTGATCAATGTTTCTCTCTCATCACTGTTTCTAACTCTATCTCTCTCCCTTCCTCTCTGTAAAAAATCAATAAAATATATTTAAAAAAAAAAAAAGAGGATGGGTACAAGCTCAGGGAGCCACAGTGAACTCCTTCAACTCATTTTTCTTGTCACATAACTGCTTTTCCCCTCCGTAGCCACAGCTTTGTGATTAGCAAGATTTGCAATCCACAGACCATAAGACCAAAGGACTTGGCCTAGCCCAAATTTCCCTGCCTGATTGTTAGAGACAGATGTGAAGTCACCATCCCACAAGAAATGCATCCACAGGGTTCTGTTTGCAGGCTCCAGGTCACTGGTCCTCTTTAAAGGGGCCTTAGGGGAAGGAAGTAGCCACAAGCAGGTCTGGCTGAAACAACACACTCGGGTTGTGTTTGGCTCTCTTGAGTCAGCTCTGGTCAGGAGGTGTTTTTCTTCATGTTGCTTTTAGTTCTTAGAAATGAAAGTAAACATAGAGTACAAATCCTTGGGTATAAGAGCCACTCCCACAACCTCTCTTCTGTGGATAAATGAGCAGCAGAATAAGGATTGTATGAGGGGAGAAAAGAGGATTCTGGTGGAAATGAGACCAGAGTTCCCTTTGCATCTGTCACAGTATTTATGAACCCTCTAAATATGTACAGGGAGTGCATGCAGTTTATACTTGCATGCTCAGAGGATTAATTTCACAATAATATCTTCATTTTTTTCAAAATTCTTTTTTCTTTTCACTGTTTCGATTGGACATTTTCTCTTTTTTAATATATATTTATTGATTTTAGAGAGAAAGGGAGAGGAATAGAGAGATAGAAACATCAATGATGAGAATCATTGATTGGCTGCCTCCTGCACACCACCTACTGGGGATTGAGCCTGCAACCCAGGCATGTGCCCTTGATTGGAATCGAACCCGGGACCCTTCAGTCTACAGGCCAAGGCTGTATCCACTGAGCCAAACCGGTTAGGGCTCGAGTGGACATTTTCTGCTACCTTATCTTTTAAATCACTGATTCAATCCTCTGCTTTATCTAACTTTTTGTTGATTCCCTCTAATGCAGTGGTTCTCAACCCTCCTAATGCCGCGACCCTTTAATACAGTTCCTCATGTTGTGGTGACCCCCAATTTCATTGTTACAAATTGAACATAATTAAAGCATAGTGATTAATCACAAAAACAATATGTAATTATATATGTGTTTTCCGATGATCTTAGGTGACCCCTGTGAAAGGGTTGTTTGACCCCCAAAGGGGTCGCGGCCCACAGGTTGAGAACCGCTGCTCTAATGTATTCATTTTCGTTATTGTATTCTTCATTTCTGACTTGTTCTCTATCTTTATCTTTATGTTTCTTATCCCTTTGTTAAAGTTCTCACTGAGATCATTGAGCATCCTTATAAGCAGTGTTTTGAACTCTGCCATCTGGTAGATTGCTTCTCTCCATATTTGTTTAGTTCTTTTTCTGGAGTTTTCTTCTCTCCTTTTTTGGGGGACATGATTCTTTGTCTCTTCATTTTGGCTGCCTCCCTGTGTTTATTTCTATGTATTAGGTAGAACTGCTTGTCTCCCAGTCTTGATAGAGTGGCCTTATGTAATAGGTTTTCTGTGTTTCCTGTGGGGCCCAGTGGTGCAGTCTCCCTAATCACCTGAGCCAGGTGCTCCAGGTATGACTCTTGTGTGGGATATATGTGCCCTCGTGTCATAGTTGAAGGATTGCTGTTGGCATGTCAATGGGAGGGATTGACCCTCAGGATGATTGCTTGTGAGAACTGGCTTCAGTGGAGGAGCTGTTGTGCAGGGACTGACTACAGAGCAGGATTTGCCGTAGTGGAGCTCTAGTACCTGCCAAGTCTGCCTTTTGAACGTATTGTTTGTGGAAGTGGTTGAGTGGCACTAGTGTGGTCTGAAGCTGGCCATCAGGTATATCAAGTATATTGGTTCAGGGGAGGTACAGGCCAAGGTCAAAAACTGCCTGTGCCAGGCTCAGGGTCCCTCGGTGTGAGCTACAAAGTGATCTGTAGAGGATTGCCACTTGTGCTGGGCTTGCAGATGCCGGGAGAGAACTGAGACTGGCCACCTCTAGTGCCAGGCTTGGGCTGCTTAGTGAGAGGCACAGGGCACCTCACCAAGGCCCGATGCTGCTAGTTTGGGGTTTGTGAACCTCTGAGTGATTTTAGGAAAGTTCACAGTATGAACCAAGACAGGCTGTTTGTATGGAAAGGCCACTGGGATTGGCTTGAGTGGGCCCAAAAGTTAGGCGGCCTTGGTGAACAGTGTCAGCCAGGTTGATGGAGGCTCGGACATGGCACCTGCCTGCCGGCTCTGTGCAGGGGAGGGTAGCTACGCGAAGGAACAGCGGCCTCTGCCAGCACTTGTGTGTCTGGGAGGAAGCTGCCGGTCCAGCTGCCCCTGATGACAGACTCCTCACTTTCTTCCTGTAGGTCCTTTTGTGCTGCTGTCGGTGTTGAGCTGAGAGCCAGTGAGTCCCAGTGAGTCTGTGTGTGGGCTTTTAAGAATGCCTGGGACTCCGGCATCCCTCTGTCCCACTCAGCCACAATTCCCTCTGGCTTTCACAGCCAGGAGTTATGGCGACTTCTCTTCCCAGACTGGAAGCTGGGCTGGGGGCGGGGGGTGGGGGTGGTATGGGGTTGGGAACTGTTGCTCCTCAGCGGGGACCTATGCAGCTGAGATATCCTCCCAGTTTTTAATGGCCACATGTGGGTGTGGGACCAGCCCGTCATGCGTCTCTGCCCCTCCTACCAGCCTGGAAGTGGCTTATGTATATCCTTAGTTTTACATAATCTGTTCATCTAGATTTCAGATGGTTTTCAATGTTGGTTGTTCTGCACTTTAGTTGTCATTTTGATGTCGCTGTGGGGTGGGAGGAGGTGAGTATAGTGTTTTCCTACTCTGCCATCTTGACCAGAAGCCCAGACTGTTTAAAATAACGATCTCAAGTGATTTAGTGTTCATAAAAATTTTAATAAAATACCAATTTCATCTCCTTATGTACCTCTTTGCAAATGTAAGACAAAGCAGAGTGTTATAATCTTTTAATAACTTGTGAACAACTGTGGTATTGGTGTATTTCAGAGGTGGAATTCTTTTAAATTATAAAGGATTTTGAGTGCTTGAAATCCTATGAAAAGAAAGAAAAACCAAGTTTAAATATACAGTATTAATTTATATTTAAAGAAATACATAAATCTTATGAGTATCAGAATCTTATAGGTTCAAACCAGCACAAAGTGAATTAAATCTATTTTATGGTGAATTAAATAAATACTAGGAGACACTGTCTTTGAAACTGTTCCTAAACAGTAAGGCAATAGGAGTGGAAATTGGAGCAGGGTAACTCTTATTTACGAGGGGGGTGCTATGGCATCTAGTGGGTAAAGATCAGGGGTGCTGCTAAGCATTATCCATTGCACAGGCAGCCTTCCCCCCCCCCCAAAATAGAATTATGTGAAATTATAAGAATTCATTATATATGAATTATAACACCCAGCCGGTGTGGCTCAATGGTTGAGCATTGACCTCTGAACTAGGAGGTCACGGTTCGATTCCTGGTCAGGGCACATGCCTGGGTTGCAGGCTCGATCCCCAGTGTGGGATGTGCAGGAGGCAGCCAGTCAATGATTCTCTCTCATCACTGATGTTTCCATTTCTCTCCCCGTCTCCCTTCCTCTCTGAAATCAATAAAAAAAATAAATTGAAAAGTAAATAAATAAATAATTTAACAATAAAAAAATCTTTGGATGGAAAAAAACTCTATAGAGCAGTTTGTGGGTGTTCAACATTAGTGTCCAGCAGGATCACCCAAGTGTTTAAAATACTGATGCCCATGCCCCACCCCAAGCTCCAGTGAGAGGAAATTTAAGAGAATCCCTGCCATAGAGGACTAAGGAGTTCAGAGAACCAGTGCCCTATTTCTCTAGAAAGGGCTTAGGCTTCTAAAAGCATTGGAACACACACACACACACACACACACACACACACACACACACACTGTGCTCTTGAAAAATAACACGGAGAGTTGAATATACACCCAAAGAGCTACGAAATCTGAGCAATGGATTTACGGCTTTACTGTTGGGTTTACAGATGCAGAAGTACACCAGGGTCCAAATGTCTAAATTATGTTCCCCTAGCCATCTCAGTTAGATGATAATTGCATCTTTTCAAGGATTTCCAAGATTCTCCTTTCAGCAATAGCAGAGGATATTCTACATCCTTAAAATTTCTCAGTGCTTTTCACTACCCCAAGGAGTGTCTTGGGACCACAGCTGTGCGGAAGTGAGCTGCTTGGTCAAGCTGACACAATCGAGGTGCCTGGTTCCCAGCTCAGCCACTGTAATCCTCTGAGAACTTGTGTCTTAATCTCTTCATCTATAAAATGAAGTGGATAATGCCAGCCCTAAGGCTGACTAATAATAGAAAACACCACAAGAAAAAATAATGGTGTGGTAAAGCCTCCTCGCTCTACAAATACCGGGCAACTGCATCATGCCACTGCAGACAGGGATGGAAGCTAACATTCATTCAGCTCCTTCGAAAGGCCATGGTAGACACTGTACAAAGTATATTAAAAGTGAAAATCCACCGGTCGGCGTGGCTCAGTGGTCGAGCATTGACCTATGAACCAGGAGGTCATGGTTCAATTCCCAGTCAGGGCACCTGCCTGGGTTGCGAGCTCGATCCTCAATGTGGGGTCGGGGTTGGGGGTGGAGGGTTTGCAGGAGGCAGCCGATCAATGATTCTCTCATCATTGATGTTTCTATCTCTGTGTCCCTCTCCCTTCCTCTCTGAAATCAATAAAAATATATTAAATAAATAAAGAAATAAAAGTGCAAACCCATTACTTCTATGTAATTACTTCCTTCCCTTGCCTTATTCCCTAAACACATCCATTCTATAAACACGCGTTAACAATACTCACATTTTGACCCATTGGAGTGGCTTTAGATGCAGAGTTACTCTTCCTGTTTGTGGAATATAAAAGACGTTTAGTACAATGGTCACTTCCAAGTCTGAAACACATACCCTCATTCAGTCAATGTTACCTCCATACATTTTCTCAACAGGAAGATGAACATTTGTAGCCAGGTACAAGAAAAAGCCAGAAATCCCAACTGAAGTCCTTTATTTATAGGCAGCATCCACAGAGAAAGCCATGCGACACAATATTAGTGTGTGTGTGTGTGTGTGTGTGTGTGTGTGTGTGAGAGAGAGAGAGAGAGAGAGAGAGAGAGAGAGAGAGAGAAGCCCTGTGTATCTGGTTGTAGCCTAGGGCTCGTATACTAAGGATTTTTGTGGAATATGCAAAACAGAGACTTGCAGACATTTAACATTTTGAAGGCTTGAGATTATAATCTCAAGTTTCATTTTTCCCCAGGAAAGAAAGTTTTTTATGTGGTGACTATGGTTATGGGGTGACGTGTGTCCCCCCATTTTGTTCGCTGCTGTGTCACCACAAGTCCCTAGGACAGTGTTGGGCAAAGAATCAGTATTTAATTAAATGTAAACATGACTGTTAAATAAAATTTTACATTTTACTTGGAAAATTTCTATTTAGCAAATGACGGCAAATCTATTTTTTATAGTAGTACTATGGAAATGCCTATGCAGTCAAATTAACAAATGTGTTCCGTCTCTAGGTAGTCAAACATCATTGACAAGTAGGCATGAGGTGGGATATATTTCTTGATGAACTTGAGTCACAGTCACTTCCCATAGGATTAAAAACCTTCACAGATTAACTCAACTTTCCACATTTGGCTTTGAACAGATGACTAACAGAAAATTAGTTGGTTTGGAAGAAAAGCATGCATTTAAAGAAAGTATACTTACTGGAAGGTTTCCTCTACAAAAGAATAAGTATATATCATTAGTACAAGAGTTAAAATGGCACGATACAGGTCCATATAAACATTAAGTTTAAGCTTCATTTCTTTTTCTCAATCTTGATTCTCACTTGCTGACATTTGCACCTTCTAAATCAAGAGTTGGCAGACTTTTTCTGTGAAGGGCTACATGCAAATATTTTTGACTTTGTGGGCCAAGAGGTGAAATTGAGGTTATCACATAGGTAATTATATAGCAAGAAAAAACAAATTTCCAAAAACTTTTATTGTTTAAAATTTTAAATATAATAATAAATTCTTGTGTTAACAGAATAATGGAATTCTCCTTTGGGGAAGATAACATTTCTCTTAATTAAGGTTCAAAGTTAATGTTCCCTATTTTCAAATAGATTGCCAGTGTTCATCTGTAAAAACCATTCTTAGCTCATGGGCCATAAAAAAACAAGTGGCAGGCCAGAGTTGGTCCACAGGTTGTAGTTTGCCCAACCCTGTCTGAAATGCAAGTTCAAGAAAATGATTCTCTTAGATTTTCTGCCAGACGAGAATGGAGTAACTTTCTTAGCTAATGAACTACCAACACCCAAATCAATTCTTTAATTCATTATTTTAAGAAAAAAATGTTTACCAAATCTTCAAAAAAATACTTTATATATTCTTTGCAAGTAGAGATAAAGATGACAAGAATTTTGAGCAATCTTTTGTCTGTTCTTTCACTGGTGACCAGCAGGGGGACTCAGCCGATTCCGTTCATAAAGTTACACAGGACTAGTTTGTAGTACCATGCAAAAGAACAAGTATTATTCATTCACAGAACAGTTCTTAACTATAAAGAATATCCGTGAGACCATGTTCATGGAAACATTTTATGACAATATCTACTTATAGGTGTTATTAGAAACCCCTTTTAAATTTAAGTTTTATTTTTGTATAGAATATTTTTTTTAAACCTAAACTCCAAAATTAATGTTCACTGTGAGACACTGGATCTAAAACTAGTTTATGCTGTTAATTTATGTATTATTCCGTTAAAAATTCTACTTCATACACTATTCCCAATGGACTTGATGGGGGAGTTCTACAGCTTTTGAGCTCTCGGGTAATTTTAAAGACTAAGGAAAAAGGAAATGCATTAAGAGAATAAAACAGATTCATTTTAAATCTCACACATTTACATCAAACCTATCACCAAATTGGGGTTTAGCATCACCAGAGGTCTAAACATGAAGAACTAAAAACCTTGTTCAGAAGCAACTGCAGTATAACAGGTTGCTAGTTTTTACTGAATAATTCTCTTCTACATACAGTTGTGCTAACTTTGACATTCAACATCCCACTGTTATCCATTGATAAAACAGTTGGCAGATTTCAATGAAATATCTCATCATAAAACCAGAAATCAATTTACCGCTTGCGATATACAATTCCTAACTGAAAAGGATCTTCAATGCATGTAAATGTGTGGTGAACACCCAGCCACGTTGACTATCTCTTGGTATCGCTGCACGAGGCCACGCCAGGAGCCTCCTGCGTATCCAGTGGTGCCTCCCGGAACGCTGGGCTGAGGCAGCTCTGCCTTTGCTCCCTATGTTTGCCAAGGTGCTTCATGACCCACCTGCAGGTCATCTTGGATATCCTCTACTACAGAAAAAGCAACGAAAAATAGCCTCCAGAAAAATGTTCTCGCTTCTTAAGAGAACGGTGTCGCATAAGAAAACTCTACCCACGGGAATCTGTCTAGTCAAGGGTGAAATCACTTACTTGAAAAGTAGCCTTTCCTCTGGGCATAGCACACACCAAGGCCACAAATGGAAACCACTAAGGCCACTACCACCACGGCCGCTATGATGCCACTCACGTTGAGATCATCTGGAATGCAACATGAACCAGGAGTGAATTCATGTCCAATAGGAGGACAGATGCAGTCCTTCAACTGAAAAAGTTCCAACAGCTTCTGTTTGCAGCTGTACCACAGACATGGGTAGTTTCATGCTTTTGAAGTCTGAGCAAATAACTCACTTTCAAGACATGGTTCAAAAGATAATTTGCTGATTACCTATACTTCAGAAAGAACTTCTTTAGAACATTTCACAGGTTCTGCTTTTGGTTATGTTATTAATCAGGGGTCCTCAAACTTTTTAAACAGGGGGCCAGTTCACTGTCCCTCAGACCATTGGAGGGCCGGACTATAGTTTAAAAAAAAACTATGCACACTGCACGTATCTTATTTTGAAGTAAAAAAACAAAACGGGAACAAATACAATATTTGTATTTGCATGTGGCCCGCGGGCCGTAGTTTGAGGGCCACTGTTATTAATGATAATTCAAAAAGAAAACTGAACATGAGATTTCAGGAATTCTTGTGTATTTCAAATTATATAAATTCCAAACCAAGGGCATGAAATACCTAGGAACAATGGATGAGCATTTAACAAACTAATTTTAACTTTTAACTAACTTATACCAGAAAGAGTACATATGTGGAAATCATGTGTAACTTAAAGCGGTACTACTAACAAAACACAAACTACAAAATTTTATCTGTTATGTATTTTATCTGTTCTGTATCTGCTAGAAAAATGTAACTAGAATGTAAAAACCAAAATATCACAGATATTACTTCTTAAGAGGTGTGTAAATTAGGCATTAAAATTAAACACGACCATTTAAAGAAAAAATAAATAGTAATAATGTCAGTGGTACAGTTTACGGTAAAAACCATGCGGACAATATATGAATGAATGAAGTTCGGAAAACACTGGATCGTGTTAATTTTATTTTTTTCCTCTAAAATATATTTTATTGATTTTTCACAGAGAGGAAGGGAGAGGGATAGAGAGTTAGAAACATCGATGAGAGAGAAACATCGATTAGCTGCCTCCTGCACACCCCCACCTGGGGATGTGCCCGCAACTAAGGCACATGCCCTTGACCGGAATCAAATCTGGGACCCTTCAGTCCACAGGCTGACACTCTATCCACTGAGCCAAACCGGTTAGGGCGGATCGTGTTAATTTTTATAACAGATTGTGATGAATTTTCCTAATGATAACTCCAAAGCAGCATTGAGAGAGATAGTTTCTAA
The DNA here is from genome assembly GCF_014108235.1 of Myotis myotis. Lineage (NCBI taxonomy): Eukaryota > Metazoa > Chordata > Mammalia > Chiroptera > Vespertilionidae > Myotis > Myotis myotis. Next base: position 205,308,475 of record NW_023416324.1, on the reverse strand, counting down.
TAATTAATCAAATGCTCCTGTTTGACTATCAATATCAACACCTGAATGAATTTGGTGGGTAACATGTATCCCTGAATTTAAAAAAATAAAATAAAAACACTGGAAATTCAAACTTGCTTGTGGAAATTAAAATGTGCTATTGAATATCTTATACTTTAGGATAGCCTGAAATCTAACAAGATTATATTTTCTTTAAAAAATAGTGCTGAATTTAACTGTACTTGACAATACACATTACTGCACACATATCTGCATACTCCTAAGCACATTGGAAAAATGAATTTCTGACCCCAAAATGCTGAGGACAAGCTCTTGAACCAAGGGGAACCTCAGTCTTCTGCTTCTGGGTGCAGCCCTCCGGAATGACCTTTAAACCCTTGGGGTACCATCTCAGCTCAGCCCTCTCTATTACACTCCATTTTCAAAACACACAGTTTTCACACAGGAAGAATGAATCCAAGTTATTAAAAATAAAATGAAAAAAATAATATGCTTGTTCTGAAACTCTTACAATCTGAAAAGATTCTTGAGTCCTAATTTTATTGGATTTTAAGAAGCTCATTTTGTGTAACATAATATATAGCAGCTACTTTTTATAGCAACCTAGATCTGTAATTATATTCAACATCTTTTTTGAGAGCCTCCTTTGCAGTAAGTCTAACAGTATTTCCCAAGATCAACAAAATTAACAACAATAACGTGGTAACAAGTAAAACAGACAACACGTATATAGTGTTCACGATATGCCAGCGCTACTCTAACACTTTCAAATATTATTTCCATTTTCATAACAGCCCTGTGAGGATGGCATATTATTACTTCCATTTTGGGGAGACTGAGGCACAGAGGTCAAATGATTCGCCGCAGAGTGTGTAGCTAGTACATGGCAGAGCCAGAATTGGATACAAGGAGCAAAGGTGCTGTTTTTCATCCATCTCCCAAACAAGCCAAGAGTATTTAGCATTGTATATGGATTTAAAAAAAGCAGCTTTGCTCCTTACATCAAGCTGGTTTTAAACATTCCCTCCAGACTATCCTCCCAACCACTCAGCCCTTTCCCACCCCTTGCTCCTTCCCCCCGACTCCTTACACCTCCTAAGTGCAAGCCATCTGTTCCTCCCAGTAGTTCATGCTTACCTACTTGCATTCGTTTCTCACGGCACCTGCGAAATCCAACAGAGTTACGAGCTTCGCAGTAATACTCTCCGCTGTCCAGTTTTGAAACAGTGTTAAATTGCTGAAATTTTGTGGAAGGGAGAAAAATCAATGTATTTTGTTAAGCAATAAATCTGCGAGTAGGCTCCTAAAATAACCATGACGCTTGAACTTTTGCGGTAAGTTGGTCTTTCCTTTTCAATGACTTTAAGACTTTGTATTTTTACTATGAACTCAAAAATCTTCCACAGCTTCAAGGAGTAAATAGCTAGGCCCCCTGCTTAATTTGACAGAGAAAGATTTGTGGAGAAGTATCTTTTTGTGTGTGAAACTGAGAAAGTAGTACAGTTAGAAAGCAATGGGCATTTTTTAAAGTTCATAGTACATTGTATTCTAGGTACTTCTAATTCTCCTAGTTAACCCCCTTTGCAAGGGAAGGCCTTCTTGGCCTAAAAGGGCTGGTACACTCCCCGAAGCCACATTGAGTTCAATGCAGCAGCACATATGAACACTTCTAAAGAGCCAGCACTACTACCAGGAAGGAATGTGGAGCCTGGGAAAATCATAATCGATGTGGTTCATAGGATTACAAATTCTATCAGTTGTAGAATTTTTGAAAATTCTAAAACCGTGAAGTCCAACCCTTGCTCCTTCCACTCCCTGCTAAAGTAACTGAAAGGTAAGACTTTGGTATAGGTTTCATACTTGCTATTGGTAGTTTTATCCCCTTGGGAATTTTAGATAGGGAAGGAGGGAGGGAGAAGAGGAGGGAGAGAGGGAGGGAGGGAGGAAGGAAGGAAGGAGGGAGGGGGAGAGGGAGGGAGGGAGAGAGAGTAGAAGGGAAGGAGGGAAGGGAGGAGATAGGGAGGGAGGTAGAAATATAGAAAGGAAGATTTCAAGGAAGGGAGAAAGTCAGGCAGACAGATAGGAAGACTGGGAGGAGGGAAGGTAGGAGGCTGGAAGGAAGAGAGAGTGGGCGGAAGGAAGGAAGGAAGGAAGGAAGGGAAGAGGGAGTGAATGCAGTGGTGTCTGGACTTGGTAGAGGACCCCCCAGGTCCAGCACAGAGGGGAAGAGGGTGCTCAGAATCATTCCTTCATGCCTCCTGTCACACCTCAGTCCGGCAGCAGTCACTGCTTAGCCATGAGAGCCAAGAACCTTTAAGAAGCACCTGCTCCTGGTCTTTGCTCTTCATGCAACGTATGTTCCTAAAAATAGCCAAGGTTCTTATTAACCCTTTCCTCTCTCACTTTTCTTTACTCACTACCCACCCACTCTCCCTTTCTGTAGACTTCAGCGTGGTGGGATGAAAGTGTTTCCTCGTTTATTTTAACTCTACGGAAGCATCTCTCACTCCCCCAAAAGTCGGAATACTTCAACAATATTCGCCATGAGCTCAAGGCCGAGGGTGCGTCTAAACAATCAGTTAGACTAAAACAATGATCTTCCAACACATGACAACTGGTCATTAAAAGGAAGTCACCATCACCCGTACACTGGTATCTTGGTTGCTGCTCATTTCTCAAAACCTAAGCCGGTTCTGCCCTTGACATCACAAGATACTTCAAGGGTAACTGAGGAAAGTGAATGTTATCATCTCAGACTCGCCTTGGGGCTTTTATCACCTGCTCTGAGAAAAAATAAACTGGAAAAGTAAATATAGCGAAGTGTGATGGCAAGTTTTCTGCCCAGTTTCACCAGGACCTGCTGACTCACCCTACTGACACCCAGAGGGCCAGAGCGTGGCCTTCCTCAAGGGGTAGCCACATCCATTGATATGCTTGTTATTTAGCCAATTTATCGATGTGCTTTTTTATTTGCCAGAGGAGCTAGTTTTTAAATGTTATAATGCACTTGTAGGTTGAAGGCATGAAAGGAAACATTATACCTTCCTTTTAAAATCCATCAAAATTATTATTACCGGGCCTTTAAGATTTTTTGATAGTGGTTGTGGTGGTAACTCCGCAGTGTGGGAAAGCAGACATTTTAAAACTGACAAATTAAATTTTGGGAATGAAAAAGAAAGCTTCAAGCTTAATGATCTTGATTTTGACTTCCCATCTCTACCTTACACGTCAGAGACAAAAAGGTAAAAATACTTTAATTTTTAAATGTCACTAACTTTAAAGAGTTTGTTTGTTAGGTTGCCATTAGTGTTCCTAGAAAGGTGAAATTTTCCATCAATGAGAAAATCTAAAGTCATAGATTCTTAAATCACTGATACAGATCATACAATTGTTGGTGATCTAGTTATGGAAGAGTTTAATGACACAGACATCCTATCATAGGTTGGCAATGCTATTCCTACATGGCTGGCACTGGGGTAAGGGCACCCCCCCTCCCCACGCCAGAGTTTCTGTGCATCTCCCTGACATTGTAAATACTACCTTTCCAGGGCAGGAAGGCAGCTGGGGTGAACTACCTGATCTGTCATCATGGATCAACCTGCTCTGTCCCGGCTCACTGTGTGCTCAGCTCCCCGGTCGTCTGTTGTCTTCCCATCTCCGGCCCCAGCCCTTCCCCTCCCTTCTCTGGGCATGTACCCCCATCGTTCCTTCTGCCCTCTCCTCTCTCCACTTAACAAGCAATGATATCAGCCCTCTATTCTACATCATTTTAAGTTCCAATTATTTTTTCCCTCCAAATGCCGAACAGCTATTGGGCCAAGGCTGGCCATGCCCTCACCAGAGTTCCAGACTTCGCATTCACTGTGTAAGAGCTGTTGGTGATTTGGGCGTCGAGCTTGGGATTCCCAAACAGGCGGGTGCCGTCCTTAAACCACGTGTATGTAGGAGCCGGGTTCCCTTCTTTGTCTTGACAGCGCAGCTCCACCACGGTTCCACTCAGAACAGAACTGGGGACTTCACATGTTGGAACTCCTGGAGCCACTGAGGGACGGGAGTCAAATGGCATTGGTTATTTATAAGCCAAACAAGGATTTTAACTGCCAGGAGATGACTGATCAGACATCTGTGAGCGAGACTGGCTACTTGTTCAAAAGACCTATGGCCTTTCTTCACGGGCACATAGCTAGACCACATTTGCCGGCTTCCTAGCTGCCTGATGGGGTCATGTGCATGAGTTCTGTGCCATTTCCAGGCCTGCTCCATAAAGGCCTCCTGCACGACTCTCCATTCATTCACTCCCTACCCCCTCCCACTAACAAGTAGGTGTCAACACACATGGTGACCTCAGAAAGCTGTGTTTTGATAACAGATCTACATGAGGTTGGGTCTCTAATAATCTCATCAAGTAGAATTATATAACTCCACCACTACAATCTCTGCCCCAACCATTCAGACTTGACCTCCATGAGAAACTTCTATTATGTTAAGCCATTCGCTGAGAGTACTTTTCTGTTATAACAGCAAGCATGATGTTAGCAGACAACTATTCTTCAGGTGAACAATCTCTACTTTCTCCCTCACCAATTGTTTTAATGTTTTATTACCAACTGTATTCAAAAGAAATCAAACGTGAGTGTATTTTTTCAGGCTCAGTACTCAAACTAATATTCTATTCTGGGCCGGGCTGGTGTGGCTCAGTGATAGTGTCAACCTCTGAACCAGGAAGTAGGTGACGGTTCAATTCCCAGTTAGTGCCAGTGGGGGGCGACCAGGAGGCGGTCAATCAATGATTTTCTCATCACTGATGTTTCTCTCTCCCTTCCTCTCTGAAATCAATAAAAATATATAGTTTTAAAAAAAATCCTATTATACCTAGAACTGGCCAAATTGGAGAATCTGGCCGCAGGGATTTGTAAGTAAACCAGACTTTACTAGATAACTTAAACCCAGAATTCTAAGTGGTGAGCAGAATTTTAAGACAGTCCCCCAAATTCCCCAGCCCTGGTATACATATACTTTCTCTCATTTATTCCAGCAAACATTGATCTAGGGATCTAGGAGATGCAGTTAAGGTCCAAAATCCACTGTTTCTGACAGGGGCTGACCTAACCAATCACTCTTTTAAACGTGGTTTTCTCTGGCTCATCACAAAAGGGAAAATGAAAGATTCAAAGCACGAGCACAATTAGCCATTCTTTTGTTAGGCTGAAGATTTCAACCTTGTAAAACCCTGGGCAGAGAGCCTGTCGGTCATGCTAGACGTCTGAGCTGCAAAACCGCAAGCTAATTAGTGGGTGGGGTTTTATGCTGCTAAATTTGGGATCACTTGTTATGTAGCAATAGAAGGCCAATACTCCAGCTGATTCCCCTGCAAGGTTTTCTGGATTTCTTCTATACTAGTATGTCACTAGTATTATAGAAAGAGCCTGGGGTATATAGAAAAAAGAAGTGATTTTATTTTATTATTTTATTTTTTATTGATTTCAGAGAGGAAGGAAGAAGGAGGGAGAGATGGAAACATCAACGATGAGAATCACTGATGGGCTGCCTCCTGCACACCCCATCAGGCCCTTTCAAGTCTGGGGATCGAGTCTGCAACCTAGGCATTTACCCTGACTGGGAATCGAACAATGACCTCCTGGTTTCATAGGTCGACGATCAACCACTGAACTACACCGGCTAGACAAAAAGAAGTGATTTTATTCCTCTTGCTTGGTATTTATACTAACATCTATGAAGGAGCAAAGATCATGTTCCTCTATCAACAGTAATCATAAGCTGTTAATATCCATCAGTGATTTTTACAGTAATTAACCATAAGGCCTTTGTGGTTAGCTCCAAATCCTGACCCTACCAGCTGTGTGGCCTTGGGAACACCATTTAACTTCTATTTCCTCATCTGTGAAACTCAGGTTGTCAGTGACGAAGTAAAATTACATATTTGAAAGGGCCTGATGCATAGCAGCTGCATAATAAATGCTAATTTCTTTTCTTTACCAAATAATTTCTAATACTTCCCCTGGCCTACCTTTTTGTTTTACTGTTTTTTTATCATCTCATGGGATACTCTCTTGTGTGGTAGGAGAAATACTACATGTGCTGAAAGCTATTGCAGAAAAATGCTCCTATGTACAGTGTAGGGCCATTAAGATTTACATCCATCTTGAATGAAGAGAGGTTTTGTGATCATGAGTTACTAATAGTCACAGTTCATCAGCCAATGAGGTGAAGTGAGAAATGGTTGAGACTCTGCAGGAAAGATGGTGCTGGTGGTCTCTGACTCTGCTGCCTGGGCCCTGAGTTGCCCCATTGCCCCCAGGGCTGGGTGATGGGGAGGAGGGCAGGGAGCAGTAATCACACAGATACAAGTACATCACCTAATACTTCTAGAGTGACCGTGTTCTCTTCCAGCCTTTGGCCTTCGTTAGTTGGGGTGCTAACTTCACAACGGTATTTCCCGGCATCAGTTCTTGTAACATTTTTGATCCTGATACTGAAATCCATCATCTGAGCTCGATCTTTAAAGTCACCTTTTAGAAAAAGAAGACAACGGTGTTGATAATAATACAAGTCATTGTCTATATACTACCTTCCTTTAGTCACTTCGTTCAGTACCCAAAGCAGTTATTTTTCAATCAATAAACTTAACTTAAAAATTATATATGGGTGCTGCTATTTCAAACTTATTTTCTTTAATCACCCACCTTAGAGCGATCAATGCATGGCCTGTCTTATTGTATCTGTACTCTAACCACTGAGTTATTGTGCAACAAATCCCAGACATCCTAGCATTTCTTTCTTCCATCAACACTTTCAATCAAAAGCCCATCCAATATTCAATAGGAAGAATAAGGAGTAGAAATGTAAGACAAATAAAAAATAAGAAGAGAAAGCACTGGGTAAAGGTAGTTGCATTTACCCTCCTCTAAGTCTTACTCCCTAAGCGTTGCAGTGATGGAGATGCTGAAATACAACGAAGTTATTACAACTGAGCAGTGACCTGGCATCCCACCGGCACCATCTTGTCTTCCTTTCTCTCGAGAGGAAGAACAATTGCATTTTACACACTGGAGGTCTGAGCTGAGCCATGAAGGGTCCAGGGCCCCAGTGGAGTTCGCCTACTTCTGTGCTGTGTTCTCTGTTTCGGGGGCTGTGTGCTTGGTCTCCGTCACTCACTGTTGGTTTCATCTCCACATACAAACACATATTTTCAGCAGCCAGCTATGTCCTGTTCTCATGTGTAAACTAAAGGGTAGCACCTGTGCTTGGTGTTTGTTCTCTTGCTCTCACCTCGAGTCCACAGCTTCTTACCTCTGAGATCCTGGCCATAGTAGACAAAGGAGACACTCTGCCCCAGTTTCTTCCACTCTAATCTGGAGGCCGGGGTCTTCCTTGGGAATTTGCAGGTTAAAATAACCTCTAGGAACAACAACAAAAGAACTTAGTTGCTAAATTGTCCCTCTGAAATTATATTTCACTTAATTAGGCAATGAATTTTTAACATCCTTAAGTTATTCCTTTGTATTTCTATTCATTCATTCATTCATTCCATCCATCCATCCATCCATCCATCCATCCATCCATCCATCCGTCTATCCATTCATTCATTTCATCCATCGATCCATCTATTTATTCATAAATTACCTTAACATCTACCACATGGCTTAACCCAAAGGTAAACTGAAAGCATTATAGCTCTTCCACATAATAATTGTGTGACACTTTGTTACTTCCCCTAGTTCTTGGGCATCAGTTACTATCTGTAAAATAAGATAACATCTCAAATTCTTGTGAGTCTTCAAATACAATAATATATGCACAGTAAGTACTTTAAAATGGCAGCAATGATTAATGATCTTATCCGTTCCAGCCTCAGACTTTGAGGATTTTATAGTCTGGAAAGAGGCAAATCAGATGATGCCATTTCGGTCCAATGTGCTGAGCGCCAGGGTGGAGGTAAGCTGAGAGTGCTTCATAACCAGTGCCCAGCAGAGGCACTAAGTCCAGCCCAGGCCATGCTGTGCACACGCACAAACGTCCCCTCAACTGGCTACATTCCCACCAAGATCCCTTCGTTGGTTACCCTCTCTACGAATGCTTAATACAAACCCAATATTGTCTTCTAACAAGTTGTTGAATCCTACCCCTTACCACAACCCAGATAAATTATGGTAAAACTGTCATATGTCTGATTTTGATGGTAAACAGATTTAATGCCATTAAAAAAAGACACCAACAGGATATTACATGATAAGGTAGATTAGAAAGCAATACTTATAATACTATCCTGGTTGTATTAAAAATATTCACATAGGTATGAACAAAAAGCCTGTATAAATATATATGAAAATATTAACTCAGTGATGCTTTCTGTGTGATAGATTATTTTTCTTTTTGTTTTATGTAGCTTGCTAAAGTTTTTTTCCAGTTCCACATGTATTGATAGAATTATAGAAATAGGATAAAAGGTAATGGAAAATAGAAAGTAGGTTAAAGAAAGGCAAGGGGAAAAATAAACCCAAAGTTGTTTTCAAAGATGCCTAAAGATGTAAAAGCAGGTTTTACCTTACAGAGAGCCATCATTTTACAGACATGTTTACAGTTAGACTGCAAAGACAAACGCAAGCTGAGGAACTGGTCTGAGGAAACACAGTTCCATTCTGTTGATTAAGGAGAATGGGTGGGGACTTTCCGGAGTGTTGAGTTTTAGATAGGTTTCCTTCCCGTATTTTGTTGAGTTTCCAACAATTAAACACACACCCACACTCATTTTTAGCCCATATTCCTAGTTCTTAGGAATACGTTTACTTTCAATTGTTTCACATATTTAACTAGACACATGCACACCCCTGTTCCTAATTTCTCTCCTCACTGCTCTATGGGGAACCTTTGCAGAAATTACATTCGAAAACACAACCAAGGATTTTCCTAAATGCAGTGGACTCCATTCCAGCCTCATTCGCACTGAGCACGTGAACTGTGGGGAAATGGTCTGCGCAACTTGTCTGAAATACACTGAGTACTTTGCGTGCGTCCGATACTGTTCTGGAGCCGTGCCAAGGGGCAACACAAAGGTCTCTGTCCTTTTACAATTAGCAAGAGGTCAGAAAATCATGAAGTGAATTATATAGTATATTAGCATAAGCATTATAGAAATAGAGTAGATCAGAGTACAGGAGGCATGGGAATTCTGGGGGACGGGTGCAATTTAAAAAAAGAATGTAGTCAGAGTTCACCTCGTTTTGAAGGTGACATTTGAACAAACACTTAAAAGATGGAATTCAATCCTGTCTGAATGGCTCCGTGGTTGAGCATGGACCTATGAACCAGGAGGTCACAGTTCGATTCCTCATCAGGGCACATGCTGCGGTTACGGTCTAGGTCCCCAGTAGGGGGCGTGCAGGGACAGCCGATTAATGTTCTCACATCAATGTTTCTCTCCCTTCCTCTCTGAAGTCAATAAGACAATAATAACAAAAAAGATGGAATTAGAATTCCTTAGAATTCTAACTAGAATGTCCTAGAACTCCAATTTAGAATTTGCCATGCGATTCTTTGGGTGTGCTCTAAGCAAGGGATGAGCCAGGGCCCAGATCCTGAGGTGCCAGTACCTTGACCCCCAGACCCGTGAGGAACAGTAAATCTGGGATCAACATCTGGGTATAAAGAACCAAGTGAACTTAAAAGATAATTACCAGGGACTCTCCTTCTTCTTCTCAGCCAAAAGTCAACACTCAAGGCCAGGATCATTCTGCATCTAGCCCTCAGGGTCATTACGTCATCATACAGTAGTTTAGCACAGGCTTTGAAGTTAGACCTTTGCCAAATACCAGCTGTGTGATATTGTGCAAATTACCTAACTTGCACAATAAGTAAAGCTGTTGTAAGGTTTAAATGAGATGATGTATTTATGTACTTGGATGCACATGGCACTTTTCATATAGTACATGCGACATAAATGGTCATTATTACTTTCATACATGAGGAGCTTCTCTTAGTTGTAGTGGTAAGACTGTCTCGACATGACAGAAACCCACACTTTATTACCATTACAAATTCACCTAAAAAATCACTTAGATTTTAACTAAAATATTACCTTTGAGACAGCAAAGAAAATAATATAGAGATAAATCATATTTTCTCAAAATAAGGCATATTGAGACAAAAAAATGCACCAAGCTTTTCCATTAAAATGCTTATTTCATTTAGATTGAGAAAATGTAATTCTTTGTTTTTTTTAAAGTTTAGTGCCTGTTTGTTTTTTGATTGCTTTTTTGAGAGAGGAAGGGAGAGGGAGAGACAGAGAAACATTGATGTGAGATCAAAACATCAATTGGCTTGATCAATGATTCGCTCTCATCATTAGTGTTTCTATCTCTCTCCCTCTCCCTTCCTCTCTGAAGGCAATAAAAATATATTGTTAAAAAAATCGATTGACTGCCTCCTGCACGCCCCCTACTGGGGATTGAGCCCACAGGATGGGCATGTGCCCTGACCAGGAATTGAACTGGCAACCTTTTGGTGCACGGGACAATGCCCAATCAACTGAGCCACACCAGCGAGGGCCAATTCTGTGTTCTGATAAAGCATTGGCACAAATATTTTGCTATGCTATGAATTTTAGTTTTTCTAGGGTTCTGTACTGCTGACTATCTTCTGGTTTTCTTCTCTGTGTGCAAGTTAAAATCATCAAAATCTTATATAATGCAAGAAGAGAATTGATACTACCAAAGTAATTGTGAAGAATTCAAATTACTTCTGTGGAGAAAAGCATTCTATTAAACCCCAATTTATAGTTCTCGGGGTTGGACACTCTACATGAGGCTGTTCATATAATTTAAAAGCCTGATAGAGCCACCTTTTTTTCAGTCTTATTCTGTTTTTGGCACCACTGTGGGAAGTGATAGAGAACAGCAGTACTGGAAAGAAGGAATTAATTCATGATTTACTGGTATTGACATCAGAGTGATAGGGACAAGAAGCTGAATGAATTGGATGGAACACCTCTTAACTAATAATAGACAAACATGTAAATTAACCATTCCTCTGCTATGCTCGCCAGCCAATCAGGAGAGTATGCAAATTAACCGCCATCTTTTTTTGGGTTAATTTGCATATGTAGGGGCGAAGTGGCGGAGCGAAGACTGAAGGCTCCCTCTGGCGGAGTGAAGGCCTGGGTTGTGGGTGCGGGAGGAAAAGTGGTGTTGGCAGCCAGGGGAAGGGAAGGCCTATTGCACGAATCTCTTCGTGCAACGGGCCTCTAATGTATACATTAATCATAAAATATTTTAGACTGCAAGTAAAATCAAGTTACTGTATGCAATATCCTAAAACTAAAAAGTAGAAGTAGGAATTTATTTTTGCTTTATGGAGAACCAAGTTGGAATGATTGGGGCACATATAAAACGGAACCAAAATGTAATTCTTAATTAAAAGGTGCAGAGGTGAAACCAAAAGATAGAAAAATACTTACTTGGGACTAAGACAAACATTTGAGTGCAATAAATTATAGAAGAATTTTCTGCAGTAAACATAAAATACACACTAAAAAGTAATGTAGCCCTGGCTGGTGTGGCTCAGTTGGTGGAGCGTCATCCCATGCACCAAGAGGTCACCAGTTCGATTCCCAGCCAGGGCACATGCTCAGATTGTGGGCTTGATGCCCAGCAGGGAGGATGCAGGAGGCAGCCAATTGATGTTTCTTTCTTACATCAATATTTCTCTCTCTCTCTCCCTCTCCCTTCCTTTCTACCTAAAATCAATAAAAACATATTTTTTAAAAAGTAATGTAAATGGTACAGAGTTTTAGTATGGAGTGATGTTTTGAAACTAGATGGAGGTAGTGGTTGCACAACATTGTGAATGTACAAATGCCACTAAATTGTTTACTTTAACACAGTGTATTTTATGTTATGTGAATTTTGCCTGAATAAGTTTTTTATTTATTATCATTATTATTATTTTGTTAATCCTCACTTGAGGGTATTTTTTCCATTGATATTTAGAGAGATTAGAAGGGAGGGAGAGAGAGAAAGATAGAAACACTGATGTGAGAGAGACATATAGATTGGTTGCCTCCTGCATGTCCCCAGACCAGGCCAGGGGAATCGAACCTGTGATCCCTTGGGGGTGAGGGTTGATGCTCTAACCACTGAGCACACAAATCAGAGCTCAGTAAGTTTTTTAAAAAGGAATGTAAGACTAAAGAATATAACTGGCATTCTAATTCAGATATCATGGCATAGGGCTGAGGGGGCAGGGATGGATGTATATTCATGGTATCCTGTTGCACTCAACAGTTAGAACCTCCAGGAAAGTAAAAGGTAGGAGAAACTAACTTCATTCCTTGTCCCTCATGAGCATCCTGACCCATCTTCCTCTCAATGTGCTCACTGTTTTGGCCTTGACAGTGTCTTTGGTACCTCTTCCAGGCCTACTCATCCTTCCTCTACGTACGTCCCATAGTTCCAAATTACTTCCAATCTTTCATTTCCTCTTCCCACCTCTGCCCTTTTAAAACTAAACCATGGATAAGAGTATTGTATTAGCTTACTCATGTAAAATATTAGAACTTTCTAAATACTTAAGTAATTTGTTATTAAGTGATGTTATTTTTGAATGATAGGCTGACTCTTATTATAGTATGTTTTTACTAAATAATCACAGATAACACAATGTGCCAAGTACTATTGTAAGAACTGGTTAAATACTAATTCATTTAATTCTCCACACCCCAGTCCTCATCTATAATTTTTGCTCTTTCCTTTAAACTATCTCTCTCTACCTCTGGGAACCTAAGACATGCCTAAAGAAGAGGTATCAGACATCAAGACTTGTTTCTTAAATGCTTACCATCTCTGCCTCAACAAGTATGACATTTAAGAAACAGTCATTCTTCTATTTTCCTAGGATTATTGTGTTCCAGGTAAAAGAGACTTCAGAAAAGTAGTAGATAGTCAATATTTGAGGTAAACTTATAAAAGCCTTAAAAATTGTTGGCTATATTGCCAAAACCGGTTTGGCTTAGTGGATAGAGCGTCAGCCTGCGGACTGAAAGGTCCCAGGTTCGATTCAGGTCAAGGGCATGTACCTGGGTTGCGGGCACATCCCCAGTGGGAAATGTGCAGGAGGCAGCTGATCGATGTTTCTCTCTCATCGATGTTTCTAACTCTCTATCTCTCTCCCTTCCTCTCTGTAAAAAATCAATAAAATATATTTAAAAAAAAATTGTTGGCTATATAAACCATTAACATTTTTTTAAATTGTGGTAAAATGGACATAATTTAAATTTAACATCTTGATTTTCTAAAATATATTTTTAATTTCAGAGAAGAAGGGAGAGGGAGAGATAGAAACATCAATGATGAGAGAAAATCATTAATCTGCTGCCTCCAGCACACCCCCCTCTGGGTATCAAGCCCACAACTCAGGCATGTGCCCTTGGCCGGAATCGAACCCAGGACCCTTTGGTCCACAGGCCAACGCTCTATCCATTGAGCCAAAACAGCTAGCACAACATCTTGATTTTTAATTGTACAGTTCAATCATGGTAAGTATATTCACATTGTTGAGCAACCAATCTCCAGAACTTTTTCATCTTGCAAAACTGAAACTAAAATATTTTGAAGAAGCTAAAATAAACAGCAAAATGGCACCTCAAAATAGACTATATTCATGCCATTTTAAATACATTAAATAGCATGAGGTTTGCGGTGTTAATCTCCATTTACCACATCTACCTGACTGGAAACTTTCAAGATCTCCATCTCCCCAGTTTCACAAATTAGATTTGCTTTGTTCCAGATAATTTACGCAATAAGAGACCTTCCTTGTACATCAGGTCTTCCATCGCATATCCAAAATTTCCATTGAGGAGGTGGAAAAAGAGTTCGCAAGGCAGAAATGGCATTTTAGGCAGAAGAATTAGTGTGAGGTGAGGCAGAAGGTCTGGACAAACAGAAAGACAACTTCACATGTGCCATACTCTTGGGTCATTTAAACAAAACAGTCTGTGAAAAGCAGTAAGGTACTCTACCTTGATACTCTATTGCTGTGATTACTTGATGGTCTTTTGGGTCAGACAATCCAAAGGTCTTAGGACCTGGAAGATTAAAACAGATAGGATAATTAAAATAGTGCAAGAGATCTTTTTAAAATGTTTGAATGGGATGCATGGGATGCCATATTAAAGAAAACAGGCCTCAAGTTTGGTGACAGTTTCATGTAATTCGCAGCACATAAGTTTTAAAGTATCAAAATAAGAAAAACCAAGCCAAACCATTATATGTCTCTTCCGTGTTCTGTATTGTGGTTTTACCTTTTAAGCATTTCCCAAAGCAGAACCCATAAATCTATTAGGGTCCCCTAAAAGACGACACCCTTTCACAAGCCTGACTGTTAAACAAGAGTGTATGTCCTTAATTCAGCTAATATATAATCTTGTGTCAGAGGATATTGTCCCCCAAGTAAAAACTACTAATTTTTAGCACCTCTTTCAAGGATATAAACTACTTTAGGACCTTATCCCTGACTGTTCCTTCATCGTATGAAAATGGGTCATTATGGTAGTTATGGTGGCTAATGTGATCTGAGAGTTATACAGTGATGATGATGATGGTGATATCATCATGCCCATAACCTTATATAAAATTTCACTTTCAAAGTGTTCATACATACTTTACTTTTATTCTATAAAATTCAATATTCAGAGTGACCTGCTGTACTAGACATTACTTTTTGTAAATTTTATTTTATTGTTTAAAATATTACAAATAGTAGTACACATGTCTTCTTTTTTCCCCCCCTGGACCTTCCCCTGGCCTCCTCTCCCCCAGCACATGCCCTCAACACCCCCACTCTCCCAGTGTCTTGCGTCCATTGGTTATGCTTATGCATACAAGTTCTTCGGTTGATCTCTTACTTTCTTTTAAAGTTTTTAAAATTTATTTTTCAATTACAGTCGACATACAATATTCTATTAGCATCAGGTATACAACATAGTTATTGACTTTCATATACCTTATGAATAGACATACTAAGACTGGAACAACCAAGTAGCGGAACCAGGAATTAAAACTTTCTAATTCAATCTTTGCTATGTATCACTTTGTGTTATGGATGTCATTCTACCGTCACTTTCATGACCATATTTAAAAATAATTTAAATCACTTCCTATAAGTATATATATCTGAAATATAAATGCTACTGCGAAAGATTTTTACCTGTTGTACTCTCTGATATAGCCCGAACACCTAGAATAGTACCTAGCATAAATTAAGGCACAATAAATATTTGTTGAATGCATAAATAATACCCTTCCGCACTGTATACTATTGAGAGGAATCCAGTAAATGGGGTCAGTTCAAACCAACACTAATGAAGGGTTCCTGAAAGCAAGGAATTCACTGGGGAAGGTGTCATAAGTATGCAATACTGGACTGGCATTAATTACTTCAAAGTCAGAATACAAAGCATGCTTGCTGGTTAGCTTAAGAAAACAATTTAGGTAAAATGATCCAACTGCTGCTATTCATTATTCACCCTCAACTCATATATGAAATAACCTAAGACCAAATTAAACTGATCATAAAAACCTAAAGGTTATTTCTTGAATATGTTTCTACAATGTACTAGGAGTGCTGTTTTGCTGTTCATGTTATCATCTGCCTCTGTCTTTGTAAGATCTACAAGCCTGTTTTCACCAAGGCAGAAATGACCCCACTGTTGCCTTATCCAATGGACAGTTTTCAGTGTTTATCTTACTTAATCTCTCTCTGACATCCGACTCTGTTGACTTCCCTGGATTGTGTGACATGACTAATCTTCATTCTGTAACCCTTGTGGGTTCTTCCCATCCATCCATCATCCATCCATCCAGAAATGGCTTTTCTGATTCAACTAACTCCTTTCTATATAATTTCTTATACTCTCATTCATTCAACAACCATTTATTTGCTAAAAAGTCCTAAATCTGTATATCCAACTCTAATTTATCTCCTGAGATTATACAGTGATGATGATGAGATTAAATCCATAAACTGCTCTTTCTATAGGTTATCTATATCTCCATTTCCTATAAGAACCACAAACTCATAGGCAAAAATAAACTCATATGTTTACCCCTAAACGTTGTTTTCTTTCTATAAATCCTATCACAGTGAAAGACACCACAATCCACATGGTCACTCATGCCAGAAATTTAGGTATTGCCCATGATGCAACATCATTCCATCTATTTACTCATCAGTTTCCATCTATAGACTGAGAATTGTGTGCCGTACAAGACAATGTTTTGGAATATTTGTCCTCCCTGACCTTATGCAGCCAAGAGTTCTTTGCCTCAGGCAGGGATGTACGAAGCCAAAACCAGAGAGGAAAAAGCAGTGTATTTCCAGCCTTTCCACATCTGGAAACCTTGACTATGAGGGAAATGGAAATGAATCATAGCTGATGCAAACGTTTAAGAAAAATCATACCTTCTCCCCAGCCTTATGGTAGAGAGGAGGAAGTGAGTTGGAGAACAGGATCTTAATGGGCTCTTAAGAAAGAGCAATAGACCTGGCTGGTGTTGCGCAGTTGGTTGAAAAGTCCCATACATTGAACGGTCTCAGGGTCAATTCCTGGTCAGGGCACATACCTAGGTTTCGGGTTCAATCCCTGGGCAACCCATCTTGAAAGAAAGAAAAGAAAGAAAGAAAGAAAGAAAGAAAGAAAGAAAGAAAGAAAGAAAGAAAGAAAGAAAGAAAGAAAGAAAGAAAGAAAGGAGGGAGAGAGGGAGGGAGAGAGGGAGGAGGGAGAGAGGGAGGGAAGGAGGAAGGAAGGAAGGAAGGAAGGAAGGAAGGAAGGAAGGAAGGAAGGAAGGAAGGAAGGAAGGAAGGAAGGAGAAAGAGAGGGAGGGAGGGAGGGAAGGAGGAAGGAAGGAAGGAAGGAAGGAAGGAAGGAAGGAAGGAAGGAAGGAAAGAGAAAGAGAGGGAGGGAGGGAGGGAAGGAGGAAGGAAGGGGAAAGAACAATAGATGACATTTATTAAGCACTTAGATGTCAGGTGACATTCCTAGCACCTTACAAATGTTAACTTATTTGACTCTTACAACAATTCTCTATGGTAGTGTACCATTTAAAAAAATTTTTTTTATTGATTTCAGAGAGGAAAGAAGAGGTAGAGAGAGACAGAAACATCAGTGATGACAGAATCATTGATCAACTGCCTCCTGCACACTCCACACTTGGGATCAAGCCCGCAACCCTGGCATGTGTCCTAACAGGGAATAGAACCATGACCTCCTGGTTCATAGGCAGGGGTCTAAGCAATCTTTTTAAATAACCTTCTTCTCCTTCCCATATACTTCTGTCCCAAACCAGAATATGTAACATGTTCCTCTAACCCCCCCCCCCCCCCCCCCGCCTTCCCCCTGCCCCCGTGCCTTTCTTTTCCCGCTTCTCCTCTCCTTCCCCAGTTTTGTTGTGTAGACCATAGTCTACAGGCGGGTCCGGATCTTCAGAGAACAGAGGAAGGGAAGTACTAAGCTGGCCAGGCCAGATCCCTCCTAAGTGAGCTGGGGAAGCCAAGGCCTCGTGTATTCTTGTTGCTTTCTACCTACATCTAAATAATAGCATTTTCTTTTTTTTGCCAGTGATTCTGATTCCAAACCATTATTCTGTGAAACTTTCAAAGCACACTTTGAAAAAGTCTCTTTTCTCCTTTAGCAACATGTAAATTAGTGCCCTCAGAGAAATTCCAATGAGGACTGGTGTTTGTCATTTTTAAAGGATTTCAGTACTATTTAGACAAAACAATGAAGACTCATATTCCCTTGAAACAAGCTGAAGGAAAAGTCTGGGCAAAATAGGAAAAGATCTTCTGTGTTCCCTTCGCATCATCATATCTTTGAACTTTTCAAACACTGCAGGGCCCACTGAGCGTGTTTATTTTCTTGAGGAGGCTTGGGCCAGCTTTTATTCGAGGTGAACATTCATTCAGTCTGAGGTTAGAAGGTTAGGACTGGGTTAAATCATTTCCCACCTTTTCAATGTTTCCACTTGCTTAACATTCCTTTGAGAAAAGTTTCTTAAATTTTCAAAAATCACTTTAAAAGTTCTGTGGAAAATAACAGCTGTTAACTTCAGATTGGAGGTCCCTCATAATTTTTATATGTATATATTTGAGCAGAAAAAAATAATGTGTCCCAGACACTAAAAAAGTGAGGATTGGTTGAATTGGCAAAGCTATAAAGGTAAAAACAAAACAAAAATTAAAATGAGGATTAGTTTTCATGAATTAGTAAATAGATAGTTGAATATTTATTTATGTGATTTTTAAGCATCTCCTCCTAGCTACCTTCCTTCCTCTAATTCTATTCACTTCAAGGTTTGCTTTTAATTAAGTAAAAAGAATTAAAACGTGTGGTTACTTTTGTTAAACTTACTAAAGACGAAGTTCTAAATCTTTACAAAAAATTTATGTATTATAAGATTTCTATCTTGTTTCAGCCTTCCTACTCTTGGCATTCAGCTTTAATTTTTTAAAACTTGCACTCAATAACTCTTCTTATGAAAACAAAATGTTGGATTTTGTATAAACATCTCACTAACAGATGTTAGGGATAGTCTCTGTTGGCTGCTTTCTTGAACTGATTTTTATTTTCCCTTCAATTTTCCAGAACAAGTTAAATAGGAAAACAAATAAAATTGTCTGCTGATTGAGGTCGGCGATTGTTTTAAAGTTAGGTTAGCTACAAAACATCTTTAATAGTTATGCGTGTGTGCCAAAATCTCTGGCAGAAATTCATAAGATGAGGCTAAGAGATGATTACTTCCATAACTGCTAACAACTCCCAGCCAAGTCAAAAGAAACCTTTGTGCTTCTTCCCCTCCCCAACTGTAAGAATAAAAGTTCTTACATTGTTTATCACTTACCTAAAATAATCTGGTTTGACTAAAAATAAACACTCATTTGACAGTATCACAAATTTAAAATTTATTATAAAAGTGTTGTTTAAATGAATGCTTTTAACTAAAAACATACTTAGCAAAAATTGATATGTTACAGAGATTACCATGCACACAAGCAAGCTATAAAAACTGGATATAAATTATTTCATAAATTATCCAAAGTAAAAATTAATAGCCTTGTGGGGTTTTTTTGTGTGGTTTTTTTTGTTGTTGTTGTTGTTGTTTTGCCTTATGGTTTTGATAATGATACGGAATCTTTGGACTGGAACCCGGATTCTTTGTCCGTGGAGTCGAAGAATGAATCCACGGACAGAAAGTGGTATAGCAAAGGTGGAGATTTATTGAAGAACAAGTACAGACTCCCACGTGGGGAGAGGAAAAGAGCCCCACAGAACAGACCCCCATGTGGGGAGGGGGAAAGGGTCCCACCGACTTCCTGTTTCCATGGTTTATAAAGGCTGAAGCTTCTGTGTCCTGATATCTCCTCTGATTGGTCAATATTCCCTTTCGAATTGGTTACTATAGTGACTTTTGAGGCCCTCCTCCCTCATTGTCCTCCTATTCCTTTTGGGCTTTTTTCCTTCTTTATTTTGTAAATATAAACCTTTTTTTTTTTTTTTTTGGCTACTTCCAGTTCCCTTGTCTTATGGAAATGTCTCTGTTGCTGCTCCCTTGTCTTATGGAGATATAACTGCACCTGGCTTCCTTGTGTTATGGAAAAGTACCTTCTCCCTGGTTTTTCCATGGACCCCAATTCTAAAAAATCCCTAAGCCTGCTTATATTCCCCTAAAATTCCTGTCTCAATAATCACTGATATACAATTACATTAGCAACTATAAGAAAGACGCACAGGGTTAGCAGTAACAAAATAATACCACCCAGTATTTATTACGGATAATATTTATATGTTAAAATTTATAAATTGAGGTAGGAATTAGGAGTTAGATAAGATACTCATCTATCTCTTCATTTAAGTATAGTAGGTCTAAAGCAGGGGTCCTCAAACTTTTTAAACAGGGGGCCAGTTCACTGTCCCTCAGACCGTTGGAGGGCCGGACTATAGTTTAAAAAAAAACTATGAACAAATTCCTATGCACACTGCACATATCTTATTTTGAAGTAAAAAAACAAAACGGGAACAAATACAATATTTGTATTTGCATGTGGCCCGAGGGCTGTAGTTTGAGGACCCCTGGTCTAAAGGGTGGGGTGGGGATGGAGGAGAGGGAGACAGACATACAGACATATTCTCTTCTAGCCTCTCAAACTGGACATTCTGGCCCTCTTTTTTTTTTTTTAATGGCCCTCCTTTATTTATTTATTTATTTATTTATTTATTTATTTATTTATTTAATTGTTTAAAGTATTACATATGTCTCCTTTTCCCCCCATTGGCCTGTCCCTAGCCACTCCCACCCCCCAGCACATGCCCTCACCCTCCTAGTGTCTGTGTCCATTGGTTATGCTTATATGCATGCATATAAGTCCTTTGGTTGATCTTTTATTTTTTTTTTTATATTTCTTTATTGATTTCAGAGAGGAAGGGAGGAGAGATAGAAACATCAATGATGAGAGAGAATCATTGATCGGCTACCTCCTGCACCCCCCACCCCCCTGGGGATAGAGCCCACAACCCAGGCATGTGCCCTTGGCAAGAATTGAACCCGGGACCCTTCAGTCCACAGGCCAATGCTCTATCCACTGAGCCAAGCTGGCTAGGGCATGGTTAATCTTTTAAACCCCCCACCTTCTCCTTCCTTCCCTCTGAGGTTTGATGGTCTGTTCAATGCTTCTGTGTCTCTGGATCTATTTTTGTTCATCAGTTTATGTTGTTGTTATATTCCACAAATGAGTGAGATCATGTGATATGTATCTTTCTCCGACTGGCTTATTTTGCTTAGCATAATGCTCTCCATGTCCATCCATGGCCCTTCATCTTAATGAGACATTGATACCCTATTTTTAGAGAAAGGGAAGCCACATCAAAGTGTAAGGAAAACTAAAAGATGTGCTTAACTTTTAGAGCTGATGTCCTGGTGAGTTAATGATGTTCTGGTGAGTTAATGATGGCCTAAAGAATTTAAGGGTGATTTGACTATGAATAAATTTTCCCCTTAAGAACCTAACATCTAAGTAAAATGTGACTCCACTGTGTTAATATCCTCATTTGACAGATGTGAGGACTAAGAGAGACATTAAGTAGCTCTTGCTCAAGGTCACAATGCTATAAAGCAGGGAAGCCAAGATATACATCTATATCTAGCTCTACTGGCTCCACAGGGTACCCCCTCCCCCTGCCCAGCCATTCTCAAACTAGTGGCTTTGTGAGAAAGTACTGGTACTAAACACAATACTGCCAGATACTCTGCAGATGGCTTCATGTCCATTTTCAAGCCTTAGGGCTGCAACGATATCATTCAGAGTGTATATAACCGATTGCCATTTTTAGCAGAGAAAATGTTTGTGGGAGGATGTGTACGGTGAATGAAGTAATTTGAATTAAACTTGTATGTTTATTACATGCTGCACAGAAGTTTTACGTCCCCTCCTCTTTTCTGTTTTAAAAACCATTTGAGGACAAGAAAGACGATTCGTGTTTTAGAACGGAATATAAAGTCGTTTTCATATAAGTTGCATGCATTCGTAAATTTAGAGAAATTTTCATGGCATTCTGCTATCCAAACAACTGGATAATTAAAATTTTGGAGTAATATTAGATAGAGATGAAGTAAATTAACTTCTTACAGTAAAACAAGTTCTCAAAAAGGTCAAAGAAAAGTCCTTCAGCACATCTTCACTTGTTTAATGGTGGCCAATAGCATCGGAAGGCCATCAATGGTTGAACCTCACCAGGTAGTTAGTCCCCAGTAGGAAATAAAAGAAGCTATTTAAATTTTCTGAGGACTTTCATTGATATTCTCCAAGTGACAATCTCAGCCAAATGCAATTATTTTACCAATGCTATGAGCCACATGTTTTATTTTACTTTTTAAATATTTTAAAATTGATTTTTAGAGAGAGAGGAAGGGAGAGGGAGAGAGAGAGAAACACCCATGAGAGAGAAACATCTATTGGCTGCCTCCTACATGCCCCCTACCAGCGATCCAGCCAGAAACCTGGCATGTGCCCTGACTGGTGCATGGGATAAAGCCCAACCAAGTGAGCCACACCAGCCAGGACTTAACTCTAGATTTTAAATAGATGATAACAGTCAACTCAAATCCAGTAGACTCTCAAGACGAAATGAAGAAATGTCATTGTACCAATCTGATGCCAATAAGAATCACATACTCAGTGGAAGCCATGCCGATCATTCTGTGTGCTAACTGATCTCCCCTAAGATTAAGACACCAAGAAACAATAGCATGAGAACTTCATTAGTGTAAAATAAGAAACTGTTATTAAATATGTCAGATGTAAAATAGAAACATGATGCAATGGCGAAGAGCACTAAAATGGGAGAGGGTCTCTCTTCACTGTCTCATGTGGTCTGAGCTGTGTCTCAGGCGCATCCTTACAGTGGAGATGGGGCATCTGGCTTTGAGTGCTTGATGACATTTTAGTTTAACATCATTCACTGCCCTTGGTTCTGAAACTTTAGTTACTAACTCACTATAGTTTTTCAAGACTTAAAGTCCAGAACCACCAGTATTTGATAGTTATAATTCTCAGCAGAAATGAACATATTAATATACTTGTCACATAAATACTGTTTCAGAGCAGGCACTATAAATCATGTCTCCAGAGTTTTTTGTGTTTGTTTGTTTGTTTTAACCCTCAACTAAGGATATTTTTCCATTGATTTTTAGAGAGAGTGGAAGAGCCAGGGAAAGACAGAGAGAAACAGATGTGAGAGCAATACATCGATTGGTTGGTTGCCCCCGGCACGCCCCCCAACCAGGGCCCGGGCTGGGGAAGAGCCTGCAACGGAGGTAGAGGTACGTGCCCTTGACTGGAATTGAACCTGGGACCCTTTGGTACACAGGCCAACGCTCTATCCATGGAACAAAACCAGCTAGGGCTCTCCAGAGTTTTCATCAGCTCTGGGCAAAGTGTTAAAACTGAGTTTCTGAATTCTGGGTTCTGAACTCTGGTTCTGAATCACCAGTATGTGGGAATCTGGGAATCCCTGCACCGACTGTCCTCTGACAGCTGATACAGACTGCTCAGTGGCTGTCTAGCTCAAGGGAGAGTGAAATGGTTATTCCGCAGTCAGTTGATATTTATAAATCCACTAAAGCAACACATGTGAGAAAACAGCACTCTATCATCCACTCAGCTCTCTGCACCTCCCACAGGACAAAGACATTTGTTTTAAACTGTCTTTATACCTTTATGCCCAGCCTTACTAAGTGAATTTTGGGAATTGCAACAATTTAATGCATCAAAAGTTGTTACTTTTTGAAGGCATGAACATGCAGTTATGAATACAAATTGTGTATTATAGAGATTAGCATAAAAAGTATCAAGAAGATTCTCTAATATCACCAATTTGTTAAATGTATAACCTGCAAATGAAGTTATCTTTGCATTTCTTTTTTTAAAAAAAATGTTTTTAAATTGATTGTAGAGAAAGAGGATGGGAGAAGGGGAGGGAGGGAGGGAGGGAGGGAGGGAGGGAGGGAGGGAGGGAGGGAGGGAGAGAGATCAATGTGTTCCACTTATTTGTGCATTCATTTGTTGATTCTTTTTTTTTTTTTTATTTTTTTATTTTTTTTTTTTTTAAATTAAATATTTTTTGTTCAGATTATTACATTTGTTCCTCTTTTTTTTTCCCCCCATAACTCCCCTCCTCCCAGTTCCCGCCCCACCCTCCGCCCTCACTCCCCACCCACTGTCCTCATCCATAGGTGCACAATTTTTGTCCAGTCTCTTCCCGCATCTCCCACACCCCTTTCCCCCCCAGGAATAGTCAGTCCATTCCCTTTCTATGTCCCTGATTCTATTATAATCACCAGTTCATTCTGTTCATCAGATTATTTATTCACTTGATTCTTAGATTCACTTGTTGATAGATGCATATTTGTTGTTCATAATTTGTATCTTTATATTTTACTTCCTCTTCCTCTTCTTAAAGGATACCTTTCAGCATTTCATATAATCCTGGTTTGGTGGTGATGAACTCCTTTAGCTTTTCCTTATCTGTGAAGCTCTTTATCTGACCTTCAATTCTGAATGATAGCTTTGCTGGATAAAGTAATCTTGGTTGTAGGTTCTTGGTATTCATCACTTTGAATATTTCTTGCCACTCCCTTCTGGCCTGCAAAGTTTCTGTTGAGAAATCAGCTGACAGTCGTATGGGTATTCCCTTGTAGGTAACTGAGTTTCTTTCTCTTGCTGTTTTTAAGATTCTCTCTTTATCTTTTGCTCTTGGCATTTTAATTATGATGTATCTTGGTGTGGTCCTCTTTGGATTCCTTTTGTTTGGGGTTCTCCGCGCTTCTTGGACCTGTAAGTCCATTTCTTTCACCAGGTGGGGGAAGTTTTCTGTCATTATTTCTTCAAATAGGTTTTCAATATCTTGCTCTCTCTCATCTTCTGGCACCCCTATAATTCTGATGTTGGTACACTTGAAGCTGTCCCAGAGGCTCCTTATACTATGCTCGCATTTTTGGATTCTTTTTTCATTTTGCTTTTCCGGTTGGGTGTTTTTTGCTTCCTCGCATTTCAAATCATTGACTTGATTCTTGCGCTCCTCTGGTCTGCTGTCGGGAGTCTGTATAATATTCGTTATTTCAGTCCGTGTATGCTTAATTTCTAGTTGGTTCCCCAATATAAGATCGAGGGTCTTATTAGTTTTCTTGTAGATCTCATTAAGTTTATCGGCGGCTTCTAAACAGTTCTTGAGAGACCTTAAAAGTGTGGTTCTGAACTCTATATCTTCCATTGACAATTTTGTCCTGTTTCTTTGTCTCCGCATTTTGTTATGCTTTCTTGGTGCACCCCCTAGTGGTCTTTGTTCGAAGTCTTATAGTTAAATCTTGATTGTTGTAGCTAATTCCAGGGAGGGTTTGACCTCCAGGCCAAGTGGCTATGAGAATCAGCTGTGTCAGCAGTGAGAGAACTTCTGTCCTCTAGGGAGGTGCTAATCTAGCCTTTGCCTGAGGCTATCCGGCAAAAGCCTCTGTGCAGGGCTTGGGCTGGGCGGGTCGCACAGGATCAACAGGGTGGGCCGGAGAGAGCAGTTATGGCGGCTCTCAGTCCTGTCCCCAGGGGCTCTGCCTCTCTGAGTCCCAGCACCCGCTGCAAAGCTCAGAGAGAAAGCTGCACTCGCTCTGACCCAAGCCAGACAGTCCAGCTTCTCCTGTTTGAGTCTGGGTCCCTAAAGACTCGCCCGGATCTGGAGCTCAGAGTCTGCGACTCCCTCCCGATTGAAAACGCCAACCGCGCCCTCCGCCGCCAGCTCACTCGCGCACTCCGCACCTCAGAATTTGACTTCAGCACTGCGCCTCCTCTGAGTGTCCGTATGCGTTTCTCTTTCCTCCTAGTTGTAGGACTTCCACTCAGCCAGCGTTCCTGTGGTTCTGGGTGATGTCCCTTCCGTTTTTTGGTTTCACTTTTGAAGTAGTTGTTCAAAGCAGCGAACTCCGGCGTTAACCTATGCCGCCATCTTGGTTCTCCCTCCATTTGTTGATTCTTGTATGTGCCCTAATGAGGGATCAAACCCCCAACCTTGGCATATCAGGACAATGCTCTAACCAATTGAACTACAAGGTCAGGGTGATCTTTGCATTTCTTTAATGAAGATAGAGCACTGCTAATGTTTTCAATTTTTTTCTGAATTAAAAGTGTTATAGATATAATGAATAGACACATAAAGTCAGGCAGGCTGACCAGGAATTTAATGAGGCTTAAGCTTTGGGGTTCTCACTTGCACAGGCACTTCCCAAGGCCCTGTGGTAAGGTGGGGAGGGCCTAGCAATGTAAACACATTTTGTAAAATCTGAAAGAATGAAATGGAAAAAAAAAATTCTTAGTGAGAGCTCCAATAATCCATCTCTGCACACCGTTATGGACTTCTCCTTATTAATGAGTTCATTTAGCTTTCTAGATTTGACCATCCACAATAAAGGAAGCAGTCTGCAGAGTCCGTTATCTGATAGTTCAACCTTTAAAATACTAAAGATTTTATAGACCAACAACGCAGCGCTCACCTACACTACCTCTCTCTCAAACTTCAATTCTTAAAATAGGAGAGTTGGATCAATTTTATTTTTCTACTCTCCTGTTTGATGAAGATTCATAGAAACTTTAGCTCTTACATTGCATACATGTGATATACTAATTAACTTTTATTAGCAGCAGTGCCTCCATTAGAGATGTGGAAACGAAGGGGAATCCTCCAGCTTATTGTTGCTTCATGTTTCCTTTAATTAGTCTTCAGGAAGCCAAAGGAACAAGAAGCATTTATTTTGAAGTACAGACCATAGAAACAATGGCTTGGCACTGCTCACCAGTTGCATTTTACAACTGTCAGGGAAGACTGATCAGAATTAGTTACCCTGATTTCTTTTTTTTTTTTTAAATATATTTTATTGATTTTTTACAGAGAGGAAGGGAGAGAGATAGAGAGCTAGAAACATCGATGAGAGAGAAACATCGATCAGCTGCCTCCTGCACATCCCCCACTGGGGAAGTGCCTGCAACCCAGGTACATGCCCTTGCCTGGAATCGAACCTGGGACCTTTCAGTCTGCAGGCCGACGCTCTATCCGCTGAGCCAAACCGGCTTTGGCTACCCTGATTTCTTGAGTGGTCTAAATCCAAGGACTATAATTGCCCCCTTTTTAAAATTCTTTATTGTTGAAAGTTTTACATAATGTCTCCTTTTCCCCCCACTGGCCTCTCTCTGGCCATTCCCACCCTCCAGCACATGCCCCCACTCCCATTGTCTGTGTCCATTGGTCATGCTCAGATGCATGGATACAAGTCCTTTGGTTGATCTCTCACTCCCACCCCCCAGCCCTCCCCTGCTTTCCCTCTGAGGTTTGATGGTCTTTTCAATGCTTCTGTCTCTGGATCTATTTTTCCCCCCATCAGTTTATGTTGTTTATTATATTCCTCAAATGAGTGAGGTCATGTGATATTTATCTTTCTCCAGCTGGCTTATTTTGCTTAGCATAATGCTCTCCAGGTCCATCCATGCTGTTGCAAATGGTAAGAGTTCTTCCTTTTTTTATAGCAGCATAGTATTCTATTGTGTAGATGTACCACTGTTTTTTAATCCATTCATCTGCTGATGGGCACTTAGGCAGTTTCCAAATCTTGGCTATTGTAAATTGTGCTGCTATGAACATAGGGGTGCATATATCCTTTCTGATAGGTGTTTCTGGTTTCTTGGAATATAGTTCTAGACATGGTATTACTGGGTCAAATGGGAGTTCAATTTTTAATTTTTTTGAGGAAACTCCATACTCTTTTGCACAGTGGCTGCACCAGTCTGCGTTCCCACCAGCAGTGCACGAGGGTTCCTTTTTCTTCGCATCCTCACTAGCGCTTGCTGTTGGTTGATTTGTTGATGCTAGCCATTCTTGTTGTTGTGTTGATGGTTTCTTTTGTGGCACAGAAGCTTTTTATTTTGATGTAGTCCCATGTGTTCATTTTCGTGGCTGACCTGCTGCTCTCCCATCCTGCTGGCAGGACTGGAATAAACGCTCATATATGAATCCACCCTGTCTCTGCTGAATTGGCTGAAGAAGTGACAGGCAATCTGGACCCATTGGTTGTCCAGTTCCAGAATCATGCTGGGTTTTATTCACTCATGAAATTGTAGAGACTTGAGCATTCTCCAGCCTGTGATCAGAGAGGTAGTGATGAAGAGAAGTTGAAGATAAGATGAGAGAGGGGATAAACTTCTGCAGCAAAGGACCCACAGAAACTGGAGGAAGAGCATCAGGAGCACAGGTAAGAAATTAGCTTTCAAAGGGGGGCTCCTCTTCCTTGGGATCAGGAGGCCAACAGCCAAGAACCAAGACAGATGTGGACAAGTCTGCAATGCAGTCTCACTCGGACATGAGTGAGCTTCTTAAAGTACAATCTGATCATATTTAGCTTCCTTCCAAGGCTTCCCCTGGCATTCAGGATGAAATCCAAATTCCTTCCAATGGCCTTTCAGACCTGGCTCCTGTCTTTCCAGCCTCACCTTCAGGTAGTGCCCCCCACAAAGCCTATGCTCAAGTCACCCATGATGTACCAGGTGCCCACTGTAATTTGCATTCCACAGTCCTTTATTTTTATTTTATTAATTTTTTAATATTTTTATTGATTTCACAGAGGAAGGGAGAAGGGGGAGGGATAGAAACATCAGTGATGAGAATCATTGATTGGCTGCCTCCTGCACATCCCCCTACTGTGGGTCAAACCCACAACCCAGGCATGTGCCCTTGACCAGAAACGAACCCAAGACCCTTTAGTCTGCAGGCTGATTCTCTATCCACTGAGCCAAACCAGGTAGGGTGGCAATAAATTTTTGATGCCCGCTTCACTCTACTAAACCAAAATTGATAGGTAATATACCATTTTACATGTTTATATCTCTCTATATAAAACCCTAATATGCAAATAGACTGAACAGTGGAACAACCGAACAACCGGTCGCTATGATGTGTGCTCACCACCAGGGGCCATGTGCAGAACATGGTGGGCGTTGGCAGCAGGCGGCAGAGCGCGGAACATGGCAGGCGTTGGCCACAGTGGGATGGTGGAGCAGGTGAGCGGGGGCGCCAGACCAAGGCGGGGTGCTGGTCGCTGTTATCGGGGTGAGCCTCTGGTGGTTACTGAAAATTCTTTGCTCCCATGTGCCACAGTCCCGCCTGGCACTTGCATCTGCTGCCAGCACTGGCCCCACTTGCACCCACTGCCGGCGCCGGAGCTGCCGCTCGCACCCACTGCCGGTGCCCAGTGCCGGTCCCAATCACTCAGCACCGTCAGTGAGTGCAATTCTGGCCCCAATCACTCAGCACTGTCAGTGGGTGTGCGTGGTGGCTGCCGCCCCGATCGCCCCTCAGGGCTTCTTCACCTCCCCCTGCTCCTGAGGGGTGATCAGGGCCGGCAGCCGCCTCTCGCGCCCACTGCCCACGACGGCCTCGCTCACACCCATTGCCAGCGCTGGCCCCACTTGCATCTGCAGCTGGCGCTGGAGCCTCCGCTCGCACTTGCTGCTGGTGCCCGGTGCTGGTCGCTGTTATCGGGGTGAGCCTCTGGTGGTTACTGAAAATTCTTTGCTCCCATGTGCCACAGTCCCGCCTGGCACTTGCATCTGCTGCCAGCACTGGCCCCACTTTCATCTGCAGCCAGCTCCGGAGCTGCCGCTCACACTTGCTGCCGGTGCCCGGTGCTGGTCCCAATCACTCGGCACTGTCAGTGAGTGCAGTTCTGGCCCCGATCACTCAGCTCTGTCAGTGAGTGTGAGTGGTGGCTGCTGCCCCGATCACCTCTGAGGGTTTCTCCACCTCCCCCTGTTCCTGGGGGCAATCGGGGCAGTAGCCACTGCTTGCACCTACTCACTGAACGCCCTGCTTGCACCCGCTACTGGTGCCAGCCCCAATCGCTCCATGTCATCAGTGGGTGCGAGCGGGGCTGGCACCATCAGCGCATGGGAGCAGCAGTGGTGGGAGCAGGGGGCTGCTGGCAGAGAGAGGACTGGGGGCCACGGTGGGAAGGGCCAGGCAGGGGCGCGGAGGATGGGCCGAGACTGGCCCCTGTGCCCACCGTAGCCTCGCAGCCCACAGTTCCTTTCAAGGTGCACAAATTTGTGCACTGGGCCCCTAGTATGTATATATGTGTGTATGTATATAGATATGAAACTAGGAAAACTATAATGCTCCTTTAATATTAAATAGAGATAAAAGGAATATTATTTATAGTGAAATAAAATATATTTTCATTTATAAATGGTTATACATGAGAGTACACTAGAAGACACAATAAAAAAAAATCAAATATTAGCCTGTACAGATAATGTTAAAGAGATTTAAGAGGAAAAGACCAGGAGCCGTTCCAGACAGTATGGGAAATAAAGAACAGAGCTACTGTAGCCATTCGATGGAAACGTGCATATTTAGTTACATGTTAAGGCTGTGCAGGGGGAAAAATTGTGTTTATAAGTAAAATAGTGTAGTTATAGGCTAAGATACTAGTTATAAAGTTTTCATTTACATGAACATGCATTGGGGCTTGGGAAAGGATGAAGGATGAGGGACACAGGGCAAATCTTTATCTTACAATGTCATCTGGCACACAGAAACTTATCAGCACTGGTCCCTGCCTAGAAAATGAATAGACCCACCAATCAGATCAATGTGACCATCAAATAAGTCCACCAGAACTCCACAGCGCCCCCTGGGGCAGCAACACCCCTCCTGCTGGGAGTTCCCTATTGAATTACTGGAACACACTCTCAGCTAAAAGACACTTGAAAGCTCTGTTTATAAACTTGAGAGCGGTCTCCACTTAGACAATCTTTGTAATGTGAGCATAAAGGTAATTTTTGAAATATGTTTTTATTGTTTTTTTCTTTTTTTTTTTTTTTTTTTTTTTTTTTTTTTTTTTTTTAGAGACAGAGGAAGGGAGAGGGAGAGAGAGAGAAAAAAAATCCATGAGAGAAAGACATTGATCGCTGCCTAGAAATTGAGCCCACAACTCAGGCATGTGCCCTGACCGGGAATTAAACTGTGACCTCCTGGTTCATGGATCGATGCTCAGCCACTGAGCCATGCTGGCCAAGTGCACCAAAGTAAATTTTTAAGAGTAAAACCTATGATGTACATTATAGTCCACTGGTGGCACTTGTTCTCACTAATGTGGACGAAAAAGGGGCCACAAGTTAAACCTGACAAGTTCTGCAGAGGCCAGTATGGCAGGCCTGCCACATCGGATGGTCTGAACATAAGTCCTAAGGAAGCGTGGGTTATGTCTTGGCCTGTAGCCTCCTTGCCGAAGGTCAGTCTTGTTCTTAAGTGGACCTTTCTATTCTCTTTTTGCATCTAAGACAGCATACTCTTGAACTGTCAAAGTAATCTCTTCTCAACCCCTTAGGGCACAATCTCCACCACTCAGAGCAGAATTCCTTGTTATTTTGTTGCCTACATACATCTCTATGTGCTGTAAATATTCATTATCCAGTCCCTGCCAGTGTAAAAAAATATGTGTCTCTCTGTTTTACTTTTTATCCAATCCAAGAGATTTCCTCCTTTGCTGTCTTCCACCCTTTTAATCTACCATCCATGATTTCATGTAATCCCTTCTCTCCCCTAATGTCTAAAATAAGCTGTAGCCCTAGCCGGTTTGGCTCAGTGGATAAAGCGTCAGCCTGCAGACCAAAAGGTCCTGGGTTCGATTCCGCTCAACGACACATACCTCGGATGCAGGCTCCTCCCCAGCCAGGGTCTTGGTTGGGGTACATTTAGGAGGCAACCAATCGATGTGTTTCACATCGGTATTTCTCTCTGTCTTTCCCTCTTTCACTCTCTCTAAAACTCAATGGAAAAATATCCTCGGTGAGGATTAAAATAAACATAAATAAAACAAGCTGCAAAACTGCCATTCTCAGGGAGCATATTTTCAGTCCATTGAGATTTTGCTCCATCGCAACTGACCTCGGTTAGGCTCAAATAAACTCATAAAAATTCCCTACAGGTTTGGACATTTCTTCTGTGGACACAACAAAACTACCTAAGAGGACACAGGATTTATTCAAGACCTTTTTGTACAGTTTGGAGGCTTTTCAATGCTGTTATTTTCTGTCTTACCTCGCTTGACTTTTAATTACTTAACTGCTCTAAATTGCAGCCCAGTATAATTCTTCCTACTCACAATACGCTGTATTTCAAAGGGTAACATTTTCAGCTGAGAAACGTTTAACCAACGTTGATGAGTTTAACTGTGATAACTGGTGTCTCTTAAGTTTTCTTATCTGTCAAGAGCAATATGCCTAAATATACTTTGTTTTGTTCAAGCATGTTCTACAACACTTAAATGATTTTAAAGTTCTCTGATCCAAATCTTTGATTAAAATATTTGAAAATGCAAACCTATCATGAAATCATAACCCAGTTGTCTACACCTTCAAAGATGTAACACAGAGACTCATATTAACTCAGCCATAAGTGCCTGAAGCCTAATTAGGAACCCTTGACTCCACATTCTGAATGAGTCCCAAATACGGTCTGACTGATCCCGTTCCCATGGAAACTAAAGTTGTGAAATAGTAAAAGACAAAAGAAATTACAAAATGGTACCAAAGAAGTGAGCTAAAAGACAAAACATCCTTGTGTTCCACTATCAGATAACACATAGCAACTTAAAAAATAATACATATACAAAATCTAGGAAATACATGATCTATAACAATCTTTATTTTTACTTAAGACAAATAAATGTGTTTCTTTTGACATTTACTTTTAGAAAAAAGGCCAGGAAATTATGAGGACTCTTCTATTTTCCTTTTAAATGATCTGTGATGCTGTTACGGTGACTAAATTTGATGATAAATCCCATGGATGTGCTCATGTTCAATATTTTTTCCATTTATTTTAACAATATTTTCAGATCATGCAATATTTATTACAGGCTTATGGCTTACCCTTTGGGTTAATATTGTTTTTGTTGTTGTTAATCCTCACCCGAGGATAGTTTTCCATTGATTTTTAGAGAGAGTGGAAGGGAGGGTGGAGAAAGAGAGAGAGAAACATTGATGTGAGAGAGACATATTGATTGGTTGCCTCCTGCACCACTCCAACCAGAGATAGGGATCGAGCCTGAAACCAAGGTACGTGCCCTTGACCAGAATTGAACCAGGGCCCTTCAGTTCTCGGGTTGGCTATCCACTGAGCTAAACTGGCTAGGGCCAGTGTAATATTACTTTGATTTCAATTTGAGTTGTGAATGTGGAAGGCATTTATGAAGGGTGTGGCAAAAGTGGGT
This sequence comes from Myotis myotis, assembly GCF_014108235.1. Lineage (NCBI taxonomy): Eukaryota > Metazoa > Chordata > Mammalia > Chiroptera > Vespertilionidae > Myotis > Myotis myotis. Next base: position 205,275,602 of record NW_023416324.1, on the reverse strand, counting down.
TTACAGTTGTGAGTACATGAAACAATTTATTCTTATATTCTTATTTATTAACACATTGTATGCGGGAAACGTATTTATACGTTTTACGTATTTATATGTTCTACCAGTGTAGTAGAGCGCGGGACACGTATTAATATGTTTTTTATAGACTAGTGGTAGAATGCGGGTAACGTATAAATACGTAAACTAAAGTTATCGTAATTTTACTGAACGTTGGCATTTGCGCAAAAAATTAGCAGAAATGGCCTGCGCCACCTGTTAGCACGCAATAAAAACTACCCGCAAACAATGTGTTAATTACTAGAGGCTTGGTGCATGAATTTGTGCATGGGTAGGGTACAGCAGGCCCACCCCATCAGGGCTGAGGGAAGGGGCTGTGGATGGTTGGCTGGCCATCCCCATCCCCCAGTTGAACTCCCGGTCGAGGGGACAATCTGTATATTAGCCTTTTATTATATACTAGAGGCCCGGTGCACAAATTTTTGTGCACTTGGGGAGGGGGGAGGGTCCCCTCAGCCCGGCCTGTGCCCTCTCATAGTCTGGGACCCCTCGGGGGATGACCACCTGCTGGCTTAGGCCTGCTCCCCGGGGGATTGGGCCTAAGCTGGCAATCAGACATCCCTCTGGCAGCCCGGCAGCCCTCGGGGGATGTCCATTTGCCAGCGGGGAGCAGGCCTAAGCTGCAGTTGGACATCCTTAGTGCTGCTGAGGAGGCAGGAGAGGCTCCCATCACCACTGCTGTACTGGCAGCCATCAGCCTGGCTTGTGGCTGAGCAGAGCTCCCTCATGTGGGAGTGCACTGACCACCAGAGGGCAGCTCCTGCATTGAGCATCTGCCCCCTGGTGGTCAGTGTGTGTCATAGTGACCAGTCATTTCCAGTCTTTCTGCTGTTAGGGTCAGTTTGCATATTACCCTTTTACTATATAGGATAGAGGCCTGGTGCACGGGTGGGGGCTGGCTGGTTTGCCCTGAAGGGTGTCCCGGATCAGGGTCGGGGTCCCGCTTGGGTGCCTAGCCAGCCTGGGTGAGGGGCTGATGGCTGTTTGCAGCTGGTCACATCCCCTTCAGGGTGGGGTTCACCACTGGGGTGCCTGGCCAGTCTGGGTGAGGGGCTGAGGACCGTTTTCAGGCTGGCCAGGACTGAAGCTCCCAGCCTCTCCTTTTTTTCTTTTTTTTTATTCTGGGATTTATTTACCTTCTATAATTGAAACTTTGTTGCCGTCCTGCTCGCTCTAGCTCTGAGGCCACGGCCTGCTGAAAGCAGGTATCTGGGGTTTGTTTGGCTTCTATAATTAAAACTTTGTTGCTTTGGAGCTGTTGCTTTGGGAGCTTAGAGCCAGGCCATGGCAGGCAGGGAACCTTGGCTTCCTCCATCACTGGAGCAAGCAAACCTCCTGCTCGCTTCAGCTGCGTGGCTGCCGGTCGCCATCTTTGTTGGCAGTTAATTTGCATATCTCGCTGATTAGCCAACGGGAAGCGTAGTGGAGGCACGGTTAATTACCCTTTTTGTCTTTTATTAGCTAGGATGCCGGGAGCCGGTCCATGCTTGCTGTTTCAAGGGACCTGGCATATATGGCATACTGTTCTTAATATGTTTGCTCACCTTCTTGGCACTATGTGTTTTAACCAAGGTCTCTGAGAAAGGTTGTTTCCCCAGGTAGGGATTTTCCCCTGAAGTTAGGGAGGGAATAAAACCTCTTAACTAGTGCCAGGTGGGTAATTAATCACTTTAACTACGAACAATCATGCTTAAGCTACATAATCTTTACTCCCTGGAATGGAGATAAGAAACTCCCTAACCTTTGAAATAGAGATTGATAGGATTGGAATCAACTGGTATAAATACAGATGTAAGAAGACAGAACGAAGAGAGACAGAACCTAGGCACAGAACCTACACAGAACGTTCTCTAGAGACAGAAGAACTTCGCTGGAGAGAACATGGCAAAAGTTCCTGGACAGAAACAGGCCTCAGAACCTAGAGACAGAACCTAGCGAGAGAACATGGCAAAAGATCCTGGGCTGAACCTGACTACAGAAATTGGCAAGAGAACCTGACTAGAACCTGATGACTGAACCTGGCTGGAGAACCTGGACAGAACCTGGCTGGAGAACCTAGTGAGGGAACATGGCTACAGAACCTGGCTGGAGAACCTGGAGAACCTAGCAAGAGAACATGGACACAGGACCTGGCTGGAGATCCTAAGCAGAACCTCTCTGGAGATCCAGACCAGAACTTGGCTGGAGATCCTGGCTGGAGATCCTGGCTAGGCTGCTGATCAACTGAACACTGTCTCCGTGTCCTTCCTTCTTCGCCGACTCCATCCACACCTTTGGGGACCCCTGGACCCGCTGGGGTTGGACCCCGGCACTAGGAGGATTGTGTTATTTTCCATACGAACAACTGTAGACCTACTTTTGCCCCACCCTGTATAGGAGACAACCACACTGCAAATACACTAAATTTCAACAAGTCATTTGATAACACATTAAGATAATTAAAACATTATCCACATTCTAACCAGAACATTTGCATTATTTTCTTACTATTAGAGAGAGGTCGTCCTCACTGCATGCTGATTCTAAATCTATAACAAGACAGAGGCCCCTCTCTCCTCTCCTTAGGCCTTCTTCAGTCTGTCAGAATGAACACCAACCAGAAAATGCATTCATTTGCCCTAAAATATCTTCTGCCTTCTTCCTTTCCTTGCACTTTCCAAGTATCCTTGTCTCCCATGGAGGGGAAAAATAGGATTTAGAGTCAGCACTTGTAAATTCTTCAAATCTTGCCACTGTATATCCCTACAAACATCCTAATACTGTTTCTCATTTATGAAATGATAATAAAAATAGCTCTAGGTACTGCACAGGGATGTTAACATGAGAGTTAAGGAATATAATTCCTGTAAATGTGAATCATAAAGTCCATCTTCAAAATAAAGATACTTAGAAATATAGTTTATAAAACTAACCATTTAAAAAGTGAAGGTGTTTCTGCCCACCATCCCAGTCAGTGTGAACATGCCCAAGTCACCATGTCAGGAAGATGTAATTAACTCTGCTATTGTTTTAGGTAAAAGAGTATCAGTCTGTTGTCCTCTGAAAAGAAACATTTGTTTGCAACACACTCATGGGTGAGACAGCTTTGCTCTATAAAGGAAGTATTTCTGTGTCCCACTTCCAAAATTATTTGTCCTTTATTTTCTAACTAGAGGCCTGGGGCACGGATTCGTGCACCAGTGGGGTCCCTTGGCCTGGTTTGCGGGCATCGGGCCGAAACCAGTTCTCCGACATCCCCCAAGGGGTCCTGGATTGCGAGAGGGCACAGGCCAGGCCGAGGGACCCCACCGGTGCACGATCGGGGCCAGGGAGGGACCGCAGGAGGGCTCTAGGGCATGTCCAGCCCATCTCACCCAGTCCCAATTGGCCAGACCCCAGAAGCAAGCTTAACTACCAGTCAGAGTGTCTGCCCCCTGGTGGTCAGTGTGCATCATAGCAACTGGTCGAATGGTTGAACAGTTGGACACTTTGCATATTAGGCTTTTATTATATAAGATAATCAGAAATATATTTCCTCAGACAATGTAGCCACATGATGAAAGAGGCTAGTCTTGATGGTCTCATTGTCACTCAGCAGATCTTGGTATCTCACTGTGAAAGGTAAATAGTTGAATGTATGAAATAGTACAATCGAGAGAGATCCAACTTATTTATTAAAATAATCAGTACTCTGCCTGGCCTGTGTGACTCAGGGGTTGAGCATCGACCTATGAACCAGGAGGTCACAATTCAATTCCCGGTTGGGGCACATGCCCGGGTTATGGGCTCCATCCCCAGTGTGTGTGTGGGGGGAGGGGGGGCGGTGCAGGAGGAGGCCTATCAATGATTCTCATCATTGCTGTTTCTATCTCTCTCTCCCCTCTCTTCTAAAATCAATTGTATGTATGTATATGCATATATATATATATATATATATATATATATATATATATATTCTAAATATAAATTCTATTAGGGGGTTCTGCCGAAACCGGTTTGGCTCAGTGGATAGAGCGTTGGCCTGCGGACTGAAAGGTCCTAGGTTTGATTCCAGTCAAGGGCATGTACCTGGGTTGCGGGCACATCCCCAGTAGGAGATGTGCAGGAGGCGGCTGATCGATGTTTCTCTCTCATCAATGTTTCTAACTCTCTATCTCTCTCCTATCTCTCTCCCTTCCTCTCTGTAAAAAATCAATAAAATATATTTTTTAAAAAAATTCTATTAGGGGGTTCTAATACAATCTTTCTTCCACTTGAAAACTGAGAGGTAATGGAATGGGAGGTGAAGTGAAACTCCTTCCTCTAGTGACATCACATTCCCTTGCTCATAAATTCATAATGTATTTGGGGAAAATGCATCCCAGCATGGAAACTGTTTCTGACATAAATGACTGCATTGATGATGGGCATGAGCTGCTGACACAGGCACTAGGCTGCTTCCAATGAGGCAGAGAACTGCTTCTAGTTCCTCCATTCTTTCCCAATATCCACACTCTTCTCTAGAATCCTGACAGCCTTAAGATCTTCAGGGTTAAAGGGACTACGGGAAATTAATCATATTAAAAACTCATTTGGTACTTGATTTAAGTTATTAATGACATGGATTTGAACATTAAATGAATAATGGATAAAGTATGATTAATTTTGAAATGTGCTTGAGTTGGTATGTCCAATGCTGGATACATCCTTACCCTGTAGGAAGCCTGCAAGTACTCTCTTTTGTTGTTTACAAGAACCAGAGTGTGGACCAAAAGGGTTTGATTGAACCAGTTTCCATTAAATAAATACAGAGAAAAAAATTTTAATGGGAATTTAATCAACTCTCTTTTGCATTTACCTTTTCTTGCCATCAGTTCATGAATATAACATGCACTAACCTAATAGTTACTTTTACATTTTGGGAAATAAAATATTAAAGTCCCTTTCAAGTGAAATGAACTGAAAGGTCTACACTATATCATGAATAAAAATGTAGCTGTTATATTAATAGAGTAGATTTACTAACAAACTCTGCTGTATAACCTGGTGTCTTGGAGTTCCAGCTAATGACAGGGTATGTGCTTGTTTAAGGCATTTTATTTTTCTACTAGTGTGAAATAGACTGCATAGATTAAAAAGAGGGCTGTTCAAATAAAATTTGGTTAAAGTGAAGAGTTTAGGAAAACATATTTCAGATATTTCAAGTAGACTCACTTTGGTCTATTTATTTTTTCTGTAAACCAGTAGACTCTAAGGTGGGGCATACAAGAAAATCCAGAGGAGTGAAGAAAGGGAATATTAGAATTTCTATTCTATATTTATCATGCTCTTCTCTTTGTTGTTTTTATGGGCTTAACATTTTTTTTATTGTGAATAATTTCAAATATCCACCAAAGCAGAGAGAACAGAACAACAAACCCCCATATTCTGTATTTATTATTGGAATTCAGCAGTTATAAAGATTCTGCCACATTTATTTCATATATTCTTTTTGTTGTTGAGGAATTTTAAAGTAAACCCTATACATCAATTTTCTTTACTATTTGAGTAGGTATCAATTCAAACTAAAGACATCTACCAGAAGCTAATTTCATTCACTTGATATTTATTTATGTATGTTTTGATAATTAATGTATTATATCGATACAGAAATACATGTATATAATTTATAACCAGAAACTTATGTTCTTTGTATAAGAAGTAGGGTATGGATCAAAAAAGTTAGAAGACAGTGCTGCCAACAGGGTTGCTGGAAGATTCCAGCATCTTCAGAAAGCTTTTCTGGGGGAGTAGCTCAATAAAGCCGAGATTCTTAGGATGTGCCTATTCTAAGCATTTGTCAAATGCTGAACTCTGAGATGACACCCTTGGAACGAGATGATGAGTCACCTGGATCCAGGGAGAATTTTTCAGGCTAATGACCAGGTATCAAGATCCCACAAGAAGATGCTATGATGACTGGAGAAGAACGCCTAGGGAACCATCTTCAGTTTGAAAACAAAGATCACTTTGTCAGGCTCTGTCCTCCCATCTCTCTATAAACTTTTTCCTGGTATAAGTCATGCACTGCTGTGACATCAACAAGTGTCAGAAAAGATGGGGAAAGTCTGCAGGTTCCTGCTCCAGAGAGCACCTTTCCAACTTTCCAACATCGCATGCGGTGTTATATCTCAGGCAACCTGTGAGGAGGCACTATTTTTAATCAATGCTTACTAACTCAAGGAAGCAGCAGGCAATCAGAAAAATGTCTCAGCACCCTAAAAGGCAGACCACTCTCCTTATTTCCTTGTAACTCTATGGAGGCCACAATTAATCAGGAAGGAGGGAGTGCTAAGAAAAGAGTAAAATTATGCATTCACTAGGGACTGTTAAATTTACATGTGTCCTGGGATTCTTAATATTAAAAAGTTATGGCCTGGCCAGCATGGCTCAGTGGTTTAGCATTAAATTATGAACCAGGAGGTCACGGTTTGATTCCCGGTCAGGGCACATGCCTAGGTTGCAGCCTTGGTCCCCAGTGTGGGATGTGCAGGAGGCAGCCGATCAATCATTCTCTCATCATTGATGTTTCTATCTCTCTCTCCCTCTCCCTTTTTCTCTGAAATCAGTAAAAATATATATATTAAAAAAATGAGTTATGTAATTTTATGAAGGCAAGAAACAAATAAACCAACATTACATACCCAGTTACTCACTTCCATCCATAATAATAAAAGCATAATATTCTAATTAGACCGGACAGCCAAACGACCTTCTGGATGTCCTTCTGGATGACCTTCTGGATGAAGCTGGGGCTGCGAGGGCCGAGCTCCTTGCATGAATTTCGTGCATTGGGCCTCTACTTTAACTATAAAGAATTACTAAGTGCTAGGCACTACACTAGGTGCTAGAGACACAAAGGTGTGTTGTCTCTGCCCTCAACAATCTCAAAACACAGAGAGATGCACATGTAAAAAGTGCCATAAAGAACCAGGAACATACCCAAAGCACCGGGATCCAATATGCAGGTGACTGGCTTTGAAGAACAAATGAGTTGGGAAGGCTTCTGAGAAGAGGTAAGGATTTTTTGGAGTTGGGCCTTCAGAGAGAAATTGCATCTGGCCACATGGAGAACATTGCAACAATGACAACAACGTAGAGATGATGGCCGTTGGAGAAGAGAAACATATCGTGGCAAAATGGCATAGAAGTTCACACCTCCCGTCCCCCCGCCCCTCCGCCACTGACACATACACACGGGCCACAAAAGCACCTGACTGGTTCTGGGACCAAAAGCATTATATGGAGCCAAAATATTATGATCTCATGAGTCTAATCAGCTTATGTAGATTTTTTATCATATATATTTTTTGATATGCTCGCTGCATGTTTACCTTATTGTATTTAATCCAATTCATTGAATATTGGATTAAATAGATTACTATATATTTACACTTGAGTTCTTATTTATGCCATTGTGTCAGTTCTACTTCTGATTAGAATCCCATCCCATTTTAAAGTGTCTCGAGAGCATTTCTTAGAACATTCTCCCTTTTCTAATTTAGCACTTTCCGGTAGATCAACATGTTCCCTTTTTATTTGTGGCCATTACTTCTCCCTTGGTCTCCTTTAAAAATAGCCCAGCCTGCACTTGTGTGTCGGTCTCAGCTGGTGCTGGCGCCACAGTCCGCCCTGGGCGTTGGTCCTTACCCCTTCTTTGGCCTTGTCCATTGGGTCTGGGTTGGGATTGTCCCTTCCCAGATTTGGTCACTGTTTTGGGGAGCGTATTTCTCTCTGTTTTGCTATATCACTTTGTTTCATGACTTATTTTTGGTGGTTTTAACTAGAAGGTAGCCCCTACTGCTTTTTGCCTTAGGATTTTAAAGGCCTCTAAGATGGGATCATGAGTCCTGCTTGTGAGTCCTAGCCTTGGGTTGCCGGTTTATTAGTAGTAAATGTTTGCAGGGAGGTGAAGAATACTACACATAATATGACTTGACTCATTGAAAGGTGAAGAGAATAAGCAGAGTACATTTTTATTTTAAATTTTAAAGAAACTATATCATATACGCTGCAGCTATATTTCACTGCCCCCTCCCCCCGATTTTTCTGGATCTCCATGCAAGAAACCTAAGAGTGGGTTCCTTGTGATAGAAGTCGGAGGGCTAGAAAGGAACTGTGTTTTTCATTTTATATCCTTTCTGTGCAGTGTCAATTTACCATGTACGTATTTTTAAACATGTAAGTAAAGGCATTTAACAATGATCTATTTTTTTTGTCTTTGGTTATGTCCATAATAAAGTAGTTGCCACGTTTTTACAGTGTGAGTGACGCTAAAATTAAAAACAGCAGGTGACTGTTGTGACAAAATGAGAGCGAGCAAACGGAAAATGCCTCACACAGAGAAAGGCCTGCAGGCTCGTCTACTCCGTACAAATATAAAGACAAATCTGTCCCAAACCGTCCCTCTGCAAAATCTGGAAAACTCAAACAAAACAAAATGCAACAAAACAAATGAAAACTTGAGAGAAAGGCAAGACTCTAGTTAGGAGCTCAAACTCCTGTCTGTTAAGCTCACAAGCATACCCGCTCAAGACTTTTTGGGCCAACACAGTGGAGAGCAGAGTGTAGGTCTTGAAACTTTCACAGGATGAAGTCCAGCAGAGTTTTCTGTGTATAAAATTTAAGAACAGCCCGGCCAGTGTGTCTTGGTGGTTGAGCATTGACCTATGAACCAGGAGGTCACGGTTCGATTCCCAGTCAGGGCACATGCAAGAATCAACCAGTGAGTGCACAAATATGTGGAACAACAAATCAACTTCTCCCTCTCTCTCTCAAATCCTATATAATAAAAGCCTAGCCCTAGCCGGTTTGGCTCAGTGGATAGAGCGTTGGCCTGTGAACTGAAGGGTCCCAGTTTCGATTCTAGTCAAGGGCACATGGGTTGTGGGCTCAATTCCCAGTGGGGGAGTTGCAGGAGGCAGCTGATCAGTGATTCTCTCTCATCATGGATGTTTCTATCTCACTCTCCCTCTTCCTTCCTCTCTGAAATCAATAAAAAAAAAAAAATTAAAAAAAAGCCTACTATGCAAATAGACCAAACAGCGGAACAACTGTTGGAACGACTGGTTGTTATGACACATACTGACCACCAGGGGGTAGATGGTCAATGCAGGAGCTGTCCCCAGCCCTCACGCCCCAGGCTGGCCAAGGTGGGTGCCAGCGGGGGAGGGGGGGCCCGATTACCCTGCCGGTCGACCCGCAGCCCTGATCGCGACCAGGCCTACGGACCCTACCCGTGCACAAAATTTTGTGCACCGGGTCTCTAGTCAATAAATAAAAAATTAAAAAAATAAAATAAAATGTAAGAACAATTCAAACTGGAGAACAGTTCTGACCTGCTCACTGGCCTGAAACCTGAAGGTGCTGAGAATAGGGTTTTGTGGTCCTGTCAGCAGAAATTCATTTGAGCACACTCATATTCTCTTTCTCTCTCTCTCATGCATTCACACACTTAGTATCACAGATGGCCACTCTTCTCTCCATCAAAGCAAATCATATAACCCACCTAAGGGTGCACCAGCACTGGGCAACACTTCATATAAACGAAAGACGAACCCAGCAGTGGGAAAGAGAACAAAACTGAGTGAAGATAAAATGTTCATATGTTGGGAACTGAACAGAAAGAAACACAGTGACATGATTTTAGAATTCCTCACATTCCTGATTTCATTTAATTCACTGCATTTCAAATATAAAACAACGGTCTGTGGGTATATGTTTAATTGTATATGTGTGTACATATATTTTAATAAGCTGTATGGAAATACTTATAAATTGCTGGACCATTCCAATGGCACCTCTCCCCACTTCAACTGCCCACCCACCCCATCCTGCACATTCTCCATCTCCCATCCACTGTGTTCTCTTTTTGAAATGCAAATCTGACTCATATTCAATGCTGAACCGCCTTCAATGGTTTCTCTTTGCTTTCAAGATAAATGCAAAATCCTAACTGTGTCCCACAAGGCCCTCCAGCACCTGGGTGCTGCGCTTTGCCCTCCCCTATCCTCAGGCCTGGCAGCAAGGAGCTTTCATTCCCTCACACTCTTCAGGCTTGCTCATGCCCTTGGACGTCTGTGAGTGCTATTGCCTCCAATTGAACTGGCTCTTTACCTAGTTAGCACATTCTTTTCATAGATAGACTTGGATATCAATGTAGATGGCATATTTAGTAATAACACTTTTAAAAACACATTTTAAGCCCTCGCCACTGTTGCTCAGTGGTTAGAGCATCTGCCTGCACATTGAAGGGTCATGGGTTTGATTCCTAGTCAAGGGCACATACCTGGGTTGTAGGTTCGATCCCTGGCCCCTTGTGTGGGCGGTAACTGATCAGTGTGTCTTTCTCTCTTTCTCTCTCCTATCCTTCCTTTCCACTCTCTTTAAAAATCAATGGAAAAATATCCTATGGTAAGGATTAACAACAACAAAAACAAAACAAAACAAAATAAAACCACATTTTAAAATAAATTCTTAAAATAAAAAAGTAAATAAAATAAGCAATTTAAATGAGTATAATATTATGAAACAACCCCATTATATGTCTTTGGATATGACCCCATAAATGGAGGAAACCCATTAAGTGAGAATGTGAATGTTTAATTACAATGGCCCAAATTTTAACAATAATATCAGTACCAGTTGTCTAAATGTGCTATATACATGTACACACATTTAATTCTTCCTAAACCACCATAAGAAAAGAAATTTCTTGATGTGTGTTCACCACTGTATGTCCAGTGGTTGAGCAAAGTGCCTGGCTAGTAGCAGGTATAAATATATGGCTGTTGATTAGATGGGAAGGAGGTGAGGAGTGGAGTGGGTGGAGGAAACATGCTGGGATTCCCACCATTACCCGTGGGTAAACTGACTGGCACACCCGCACACAAGTCAAATGACCTGTACAAGGTCACACAGCTAGAAATTGAGCACAGAGCCCAGCATCAGAGGACATGCTCTTTACCACTAGACTATGCAATCTGAAACACAACTCACTATATATATATATCTACACTAAGAAAAGAGAAAAATGGTAATTGGCGTACGACGCTACCCTTTTCATTGGCTAATCAGGGCTATATGCAAATTAACTGCCAACTAAGATTGGCAGTTAACTGCCAACAAGATGGTGGTTAATTTGCATATGTAGGCACAATGCAGGGAGGCGAAAGGGAAAGCAGGAAGAAGCCCCCTGCCACTGACAGTGATCGGAAACCCAGGGGGGAGCTAAGAGCTGGGGGGCAGGGCAAAGGCGGCCCTGGGGCCGCCTTTGCCCTGCCCCCCAGCCATGATCGGAGAATCAGGTGCCTTTGCCGCCCTGGCCAGTGATAGCAGGAAGTAGGGGTGGAGCCAGCGATGGGAGCTGGGCACGGTCGAAGTTGGCAGTCCTGGGAGCTAGGGGTCCCTTGCCTGGGCCTAAAGCGAAGCCCACGATCGCGGGGCCGCTGTAGCTGTGGGTCCCCACTGCCCGGGCCAGACACCTCAGCCAGAGGCGTTAGGCCTGGGCAGGGGCGGAGCCTGCAACCGCGGGGAGCTGGAGGTCCCCTGCCCAGGCCTGACACCTCTGCCGGAGGCCTCAGGCCTGCGTGGGGGCCAGAGCCAGTGATCGGGGGGAGGTGGGGGTCCCCTGTCCAAGCTTGACACCTCTGGCGGAGGCGTCAGGCCTGGGCAAGGGGCCGATCAGGCAATCGGAGGGTGATGGGGGTCTATGCCTCTGGCCGAGGCATCAGGCCTGGGCAAGGGGCAGAGCCAGCAATCGGAGGGGTCTGGGGGTCCCCTGACCAGGCCTGACGCCTGGGCCAGAGGCATCAGGCCTGGGCTGGGGGCAGAACCAGTGATGGGGGGAAATGAGGGTCGTCAGGCCTGGGCAAGGGGCCGATCCTGCGATTGGAGGGTGATGGGGGTCAACGCCTGAGGGCTCCCAGTATGTGAGAGGGGGCAGGCTGGGCTGAGGGACACTCCCCTCCCCCCTCCCCCCCCCCCACACACAGTGCACGAATTTCGTGCACCGGGCCCCTAAAAAAAATATATATATATATATATATATATATATATATATATATATATATATATATATTACTAAAAGTCTAGGTGGTTCTCGTGTGTGATGTTGCCACAAGATGGCCACATGCTAGCAGAGGAGGGGCCCGGCGGCTGCTCCATGCGGTGAGGGAGGCCTGGGGGTTCCACAGCTCCACGCAGGGTGGAGGAGGCTGGTCCCAGCGTCTCCACTGCCTTACACAGAGGAGGCAGGTCCTGGTGGAGGATGCGGGTCGTGGCAGGGGAGGGTGGTTGGGGGCCATCGGGATGGCAGGGGAGCAGTTAGGCTGGCAGGGGAGTGGTTAGGGGGTGATCAGGCTGCCAGGCAGAAGTGGTTAGGGGCAATCAGGCAGACAGGCAGGGGAGCGGTTAGGAGCCAGCAGTCCTGGATTGTGAGAGGGATGTCCAACTGCCAGTTTAGGCCCAATCCCTGCAGGCCAGGCTGAGGGATACCCCCCCACCCCGGGTACGAATTTCGTGCACCGAGCCTCTAGTATATATATAAACCTATGACTTATAACTTAAAGGTAAAATTTACCATTGATCTGTGGGATCTAGAATATTCTTGGCCACAATACTGATGACACGGTGGCTGTGCATATCCTCGTTTGGGTTGGTGTGGTAGGCAGAATAATGGTCCCTCAAAGATGTCCACATCTTACTCCCAGGAACCTGTGAGCATGTTGCCCTACACGGTAAGTAGGAATTAAGGCTGTAGACAGAATTAAAGCTGCCGACCAGCTGAGCTGAGGTGAGCAAACTATCCAGGATGGCCTTGGTGGGCCCATGCAACCACCAAGGGCTCTTCGGGAAGAGGGCGGCGGAAGAGAGAGGACCAGGGTTGTGGCGCCTGGCTTTGCTGGCTTTGAGTCGGGAGGAGTAGGACCAGGAACAGGTGGCCACGAGAAGCTGGAAAAGGCACGAAAAGTCTCTATAGCAGCGGTTCTCAACCTGTGGGTCGCAATCCCTTTGGGGGTCGAATGACCCTTTCACAGGGGTCGCAGAATTACATACTGTTTTTGTGATTAATCACTACGCTTTAACTATGTTCAGTTTGTAACAATGAAAATACATCCTGCATATCAGATATTTACATGACGATTCATAGCAGTAGCCAAATTACAGTTATGAAGTAGCAACGAAAATAGTTTTATGGTTGGGGGTCACCACAACATGAGGAACTGTATTAAAGGGTCGCAGCATTAGGAAGGTTGAGAACCACTGCTCTAGAACCTCCAGAAGAAAAGCTGCCCTTCCCATACCTTGATGCTAGCCTATTTTGGACTTCTGACCTCTCGACCTTTAAGATAATAAATTTGTGTTGTAGTAAATTTTTAATAATTTGTTACTACAGCAATAAGAAACGAATACAGCTGGGTTGTTCTTCTGAGTTCTTGCCTGGTTAGCAGTAACACCTTCCAAGAAAACATTGCCTAGCTTTAAGTTGTTTAAAGTTTATTTTTTCTGCTTTTGCTAAAAAAAGCACTTGACTCCAATTCCGAGTCTCCCTTTCCATCCTCACCCTCCTCTTCCTCAAAACATCAATCTGGCAATACAACTATACCAAAGTACTGACTCATAATTGGTGCCCTTATTTGCTAGGAGATGAAAAGAATTGATATTTTAAATGATGGCCTTTGCTGTTTTCTGCCAGTCTGCTTGCCAACAATAGAAACTGCTTCTAGTGTCTATGGTCCAAGACATCTTCTCCACCCAAAAGATCCCCAGGAGAGAACCAAAGCAATGGAAAGCATGGGTAGAGCAAGCACATGCAAATTCACATGAGCTCCTCTCATTAAACTACTCATGTGGAGGAATAATGAGTCTTTTCAGCCTTAGGAAACTCCATGTTCTATTTATGCTGATGTTTTTGTTTTGCCATTTAAAAAAAAGTTTTTATTGATTTTAGAGAGAGAGGAAGGGGGAGGGAGGGAGAGAGAGAGAAACATTGATGTGAAAGAGTAACAGCAATTGGTTGCCTCCACACACACACACCCCGACCAGGGATCAAACCCGCAACCTGGGTATGTTGCCCTGACTGGGAATCGAACTGGTGACCTTTCAGTGCACGGGATGACATTCAAACCAACTGATCCACACTGGCCAGGACGTGGCTTTTTTAAAAGGTCATTTCTGTTGCTGTCTGGAAATGGTTATCGGGTCTACCAGCAAGCCCAGTTTGACCTTTATGTTCATCAGATAAGATGTCCATGGCAGGATGGAACCAGTTCTCTTCAGCAAATTCACTATAAAGCTTTGTTCTTAACAATGTTTACAGGGGGCAGAACTCTCTTAGTTGCTATTTTGGGTCAGTTCCACCACAGAGGAGGAACCTTGTAATTTTACAGAAGAGCCAGACTCCCGCCCACCTTCACCCCACAGTCCTTATCAGCTGCTGAGAGATTACAGATGATTCAGGCCAAGCTGACTGGCTTAGGTTCCAGTCCAATCAAAGGACCAGCTACTGCCAGTCATGCAGAGTCTACAACAGCACACTGCTCTCATTCACATGCAACTCCTTGGGCTTGAAAGATACCAGAATGCATGGACATCTTCTCCCCCGTCCTCCTACCCCTCATACTAAACATTCACTTTGTTTTTTGAGGTATCAGCTTAAATATCACCTTAGAGAAAACTGACATTCCACCTACTTAGGGCTTCATGATTTAGAATATAATCATTACTTTCTCCCATTTCTTCCACTCACTCTAACTCATCCCCAAATCAACACGCATTTATTTATACCAGACACTTTGCTCAGCCCTGGACCTCCTCCAGTGGTGAGCAAACGTCAAGAAATTCTCTACCTTGTGCAGCTTCCATTTTGGTGAGAAATAAAAATATAATTCAACTAAACACACAAATAAATGTCCATATATCAACAGATACACTGAAAGCATAGTTTAAATAACAGCAGCAGGAACAAAAATAATCTTCCAGACTACAAAGGAAGACACACAGAAATAAAAAATGGAATACGCATGGTATTATACATGGTAAGATTGAGACAGAAGAGTGGTACAGTTATATTTGGATGAATGTTAAAAATGTAAGTATGTAATTAGAACATAAGAAAGCTACTAATTCCACTAAGTCTACTCCATTCTTTTCTTGAATAAAGATGGCAAAAGGGTTAAGTACTCAGATAGAAAGATAAGAAGTCCAGCTATCCATAAAAAAAAAAATTCTCAGGTCTTTAAATTCCAGTTCTATCTCTTTCCAGCCTCAATAAGTGGGCTTAGACAAGCAACTTAGCTTTCCTGAGCCTTGGGGTCACTACGTATATAAGTTATACAGTCCTTCTCATGAGTTGGTTGAGACCTTAAAAAGAGATATACAAGAAAGTCCTTAGAAAAGTGTCTGATATACATGGGAGCTTTCAACACTCTGTTGCTGGATCTGGATATGAGTGGATAGGTCACAAATAGGATTGTAGAGTGAAACAGCAACATTCCTGTTTTTCAACAACACCCTACCAGCAATGAGTATACCTCCTGCCCAGATTTCGGTTTCTAATACCATTTGACAATGGAAGAAACCAGGGATTCTTTGGAGTTATGGCTGATTCTGGGACCAGAGCAGAAAATATACAAGATCAGTGTGGAACACTTTGTGATGTGAGAAAGAAAAGCAATGTTGAAAACGTGTGTGTGTGTGTGTGTGTGTGTGTGTGTGTGTGTGTGTGTGTGGTGGGGATATCTCAAAGGGACATAAGGAACCAACTGAAAAAACTCAATGCCAAAGCTGAAATAACCTGAGCACTAAAATAAATAAAGCAGTATTGGACTATAATCCAAAGAATAAAATAAATGTTCATGAGTGCATACTGATATAAAAAATGAATGAATGAATGAATGAATGAATGAATGTGGAAGGGATAGACACATCTCCCAAGGAGAATTCCAATAATTTATGGAGATACTCCATCCTCAAGGATGTGGACCATAACTCTTCTTCCTTAAAGTGTGATTTGTACCTAATGACTTTCCTTTTAAAAAAAATACAGCGTGAAAGGGAAAAAAAAAGAAATAACCTGTGGACAAAGCTGCTATATATTACCTCATCCAGGTGATGAAGGTTAACAATAACAATGATAAGTCATATTCATGGTATAGGGTGTCCCAAAAAATGTATATACATGTTTGTTTATTTTTTGATAGCTCAATTGATGTTTATTTCTTTTCAGATTTAACCCATGGAATGAATAATTATTCAAAGTGCGTATACATTTCTTGAGGACACCCTGTATGTACCCTTAGAGTAATATGATGAAAATGCCACTTTACATCTGTGACCTTCCTCCAAAACAACAACACAACCCAAAACCCCCACAACCATTAAGGCTAGTTCTAAGAAAAACAACAGAGAAATACCAATTGAGGGACATTTTACAAAATACTTCACATAAGAAACAAGGGAAGTCTGAGCCTAAGGAGACATGACTACTGCATGTAATATGGTATCCTGGATGAAATCCTGGGACAACAACAAAAAGACATTAGGTAAGAATATAGGAAATATAGGTGTGCACTTTAGTTAATAATGATATATTAATATTGGTTCATTAATTGTGACAAATGTATCATACTAATGTAAAATGTTAGCAATAGGGGAAAGTAGGTGTTGTATAATAGTAATTCTCTATACTATCTTAGCAATTTCTCTTTAAACCTAAATTGTTATAAATTTTAAAAGTGTATGTGAAAAAGACAAAGAAAAGAAGACATTCTTGCAATGCCAGGCCTTTGGGCGTCCCAGGAACAAGATAGAAAAGACCCCACACACCTCCACATTCATTCCCTGTAGGAATCAGCGTTAAAGGGGCCAAAGTGTGAGATTTACCCAGCGCTTGAGGAAGAGGTAACCCTGCTCATCCATCCAAGCCTGTGTTGGTTGTTTCTTGGCTACAATCGCAGATTTGGGGTGTATCCTTTCCATTCTGATGACTGAATAAGAATAGCACACGGAGACCGTTTTCTCTGCTGTTAACTAGTGACAATTCTACACTAGAGTCACAGTCTGTTTTCTTTGAAATTTAGGATGGTCCACGGAAACACAACTTTCTCAGCAGTCTCATTACAGTTCCTCCAGCCTGACTCTGCTGCCTTTCAGCATTAGTGCATTTTGTTTCTCTGTGTCTTCAAAGTAACACCACTTGATATTGCAAAATGATATCCTGGTTTGATTGTGAGGCTTGGCTTCCCTGGTGTGACTTCTATCATATAAGTCAGCATGGGCCCCATTTACTGAGACCACCTGCACCTCCTCCCTCTCTAAGGGCCAGAGCTCCCATCACACTCAGCTGAGCAATACTCACTTCGGCAATAAGAGCGTGAGAAAAAGTCATCGCATTATGGTATTAGAAGCTCATCTGGCAGGTTATTTTAAATAGTCTCTTACCAGAACTTGAATAGCAACAATAATTTATTCTATTTAAAAAAAGAAAAAGAAAAAAGAAGAGGAAAGAAAAATGACCAAAAGGAAAAAAAACAAACAAACACGAAAGAAAAAGGACTTCATTGCTGAAGTGCTTAAGATCCAGTGTCATTTCCTCCATTTTCCTAAAAAGTTAACGGGAAGGAAACAAAATAGGAAACGTCCCCAGGACTTAAAATCTCATGAACCTAGAATCCTTGAAAATCCTGTTTAGAACCATCCCGTGAAAGCGGCTTTGGGACACGTCCCTCCCGTCTACCCGCCACTCCACCAACCCTTCAGCCCTGCTCAGCCTCTTTCTTTGTTTCTTTTCTTTTCTTTCTTTCTTTCTCTCTTTTCTTTTTTATTGCTTAAAGTATTACAAAGAGTATTACATATGTCTCCTCCCCCCCTTGACATTCGGCCTCTTTCTAACAACCGTCCCCTCCGACGTCCCCTGGAGGGCGCAGAGCTGGCGGGGCCCCCAGCCCAGCCCGCACTGAATGGAGATGTGCAGGTGCAGAGGACACAAGTAATTGGGGCGCAGCAGCCGGGACCTCCGCTCACCCCAGCCCCACGCGTGCCCCGCACATCCCGGCACGGCGCGGACCCTCGGGAGCCCCGGACACGCTCTCACGGCCCCCTCCTCCCAGACTTGGTGTGGCCGGCGCCTGCCTGCGAGCGATGCCATCTTGGGATCCCAGCATCTTACAAGTAGCTGCCGAGCTCTGCATTCCGACCACGTCCCCGGGGCTGGGAAAACTCAACCCAACTTTGCCAGAGGGGAGAGAACCGGCTGGGGCGGACCCTCACGCTCTCTAACGGGAACGGACTGCATCGGATGCTACTGACCGTAAGCCCGAGTCCTCGGGCCCCCGCGCCCGCCCGCCCGTCCGCCCGCACCCCCGATTCCAGGCCCGCAGGGTGCCCGGTCCGATGCCCCGCGGCGCCCCCGCGCCCCAGGTCGGAGACGGCCCTGCACCGGCGTCGCGTCCCTGGCGGGAGGGTTCGAGGGCGAGCGCAGGCACCCGAGTCACTCACAGCCCAGGGCGACCACCAGGTAGCGCAGCAGCAGCAGGAGGTAGCGGCGGCTCCTCCTCGCCATGTTCGCGGGGACCGAGGTGGCTGCTCCCGGAGGCGGAGGGTCCCGGCGGCCGGAGCGCGGGAGGCCGAGCGGGGACCCCTGAACTTCTGGGGCGGGAGAGGAGAGGCTCCCGGAGCCGTGGGAGGGGCGGGGAGGGGAAGGGATGGGAGGGAGGGGCCAACGCAGATGCGACGTCAGTTTCTCCCAGCCTGGGGCGCCCTCTGCGCTGGCTGCCCCTGGCCGGTCTTCCCCAGCCCTGGGATGGGGGATCGGGGCCTTTCTTTCTTGGGGGGTTAGCGGGTGGGTGAGAGGGGTGGGCCGTGGAAGCCGGAGGAGGTGTGGGCCGGGTCCTAAGGAGGGAGCGGGGGGAAGCGAGGAGCGGAGGGGAAGCGGCGGAGGGTCGCCCCCACCCCCGCCGCCGGGATTGATCGGCTTTGTGTCTGGTCCTGCGCCCACGGCCAGCTGTCCCGCAGGCGGGAGCCCGGGCGGGAGGTGCGGGCCCCGAGGCGGGTGGGGCACGCCGGCCTGGCTCCGTCTCCTCTCTTGCCCCCTTTGCCGCAAAACTTTTGGGGTTTGCAGCCTAGAGGTGGAGAGATTTGGGAGATTTCTGGCGTGGAGAGAAGCAGCCGAAGAGGCGTCCGGGGAGATGGGGTTCGCCTGCCCCGCCTGGGACGCGAGGGTTAAAAAAAAGCAATAAGATAGGAGGGTAAAAAAGCAATAAGATAGGAGGGTAAAAAAGCAATCAAGGTTGGTGCTGGAGGGCCGGTCTCCGATTTGAGCAATAGCTCTGGCCCCTGCTCAGTGGGAGCCGTTTGCTCCACGGAGAGCTAAGGTGTGTTTTGTGTCCTTAGCTTTTCACGTGTCGGAGTTGGAAGTTCATCCAAAAGCGTGAAATAGTTAGCATGTTCCTTGTTACATAACGGCCGCCTGTGGAGTTTTCCACATGTTCGAACTCCACAGCTGCCCTTTCTCAGGTTTATTTTTGGTCTACCGTGCTTTTAAAAGGGAAACCCATTATGCATGCTCTGTTGCATGCTTTAAAATGGACCCTACCTTATATTGCCCACGCCACAAGGCTAAACAGGCAATTTTTATATTTGCTCCTAAGGCACCAAAAAATGTCTGGTCCGTTTAAGATTACCGACAGGTCTGGAAAAAGGCCATTGCCAGGAAGAAATGGGTAGGCATCTACTTTTTTGGGACACATTTTTTTTAAAAGGTAAAATAATGGGCAAAGTTCTGTGTAGAGGACGGTTGACTTAGGGGTGTGCACACAAAGAATGTAGCTAGTAGCTCAGTGGACAAAGGCAACCAGAGTGTAGCTGTGCAGAGCTGTGAGGAAGGAGGCATCGCTGCTGTTTCCTTGGTGACAGTGACTGAAGCTTAGTGCCCAGAAAGGAAAGTCAAAGGGGCCAAAATGGCCCTGGCCAGTGTGGCTCAGTTGGTTGGAGCGTGGTCCCAGGCACCAAAAGGTGGAGGGTTCGATTCCGGTCTGGGCACATACCCAGGTTTTGGGCATGTGCAGGAGGCAACAGATCAATGTTTCTCACACACTGATGTTTTTATTTTTTTTCTCTCTCCCTCCCATCCTCTCTAATAATTTATATACATAAAAGACTAATAAGCAAAGTGTCCCCTTGGGAGTTCAATCGCTCACTATGATGTGATCTGACCACCAGGGGGTGGTGGCACAGAATGAGGGAAGGCCCTGATGGGCCCTGATAGACGGCCAGGCCTAGGGACCTTACCCGTGTACAAATTTTGTGCACCAGGCCTCTAGTAGTAGTAGTAGTAGTAATAGTAATAGTAATAATAATAATGATAATGATTAATAATAAAAAGGAAGAAAACTTATCAATAAAAATTTTTTTTAAGTGGCAAAAATGTTAGAGTTCATACTGCAGTCAAGTAAAGAGAAGGGGCACAGATCTAACCAGAGACTCACTCCAGTTTTACTCCAGTTTTTCTGGGCACTAACAAGAAATGTGGTAGGCAGTTAGAGAGACATGCGCAGAGCAAGGACGATGGGCCAAGTGCAGAAGGCCACCAGGGTGGAAAGCCCTGGGTGACTAGCAAAGGGCACTTGTAGGGTGGGGCCTGGTCCCAAGGGTGACCTTTTCTCCCCTAGCATATAGATGGTCATGCCGTTTGGATCCCTGACCTTTCCTCCCTAGAGATAGCATCTAGGCCTCAGCTGTATTTCAGCTCCAGACCCAGAAAAGCAGCAAAACCAGACAAGTGACCCCATGGCTGCCCTCAGGACCAGCTGCACTGACTAATGACCCCCTGCCCTGGTGCTGACCAATCAGTGGAGACCCAGACCCTGAAAGGACACACCTGGAAAGCTGCTGAACATTCTATCGTGATCTTCCCCTGGGACCTCCCCTAAAAGCTCCACCCTCAAAACCCTTAGGACCCAGTGCACTCTGCCTTCTAGGAGAACCCTCACCCCTAAGGCTTTATCTTCCCCCTCCCCCTGAACTTCTGGGGGTGCCAAGCTCCAAGGGCCCTTGCTTTACCTCTATAACTTGTTTCCTAAACCCATTTCTTCAACAGATTACTTCTTCTGTCTCTGAGATTGTCCAAATAAATGTTCTCTTATAGTTTGAGTCTTGGTTCTGAATTCTTTCCTAGCCGGAACTTAAGTACGGAGGTTGCTGAACGCAGGTCCTGCCTGACCCCACCCGTCTAACACCTGGTGCCCTTCCACCATCCACAATAGAAAGATGCTATGTCTCGTAAGAAAAGTTGTTGGCATCCTCTTTTCTTATTCTTGCCACAACTCTATATCTCTTTTGTTCCTCCCTACACACACACACACACACACACACACACACACACACACAAAGACATATTTTAAAATATTCTGTGACGAACTGTGTGAATAACTGATTCACTTGGTTATGTATTTGTCAAGGCATTTGTCAAATGGCTACCATGTGCCGGATGCTGGTGGACAATGATGAACAAGACCGTGTCTTTGCTGCTAACAAGCTCATAGTCTTGAGGAGAGAGAGAGCCCCATCTGGGAAGACGTCTCTTACCACATGGTAAGTGCTACAGGAGGACAGAAAATAATGACAGCTGTTTTTTTATTTTTTATTTTATTTTTTTTTAAATATATTTTTATTGATTTTTTACAGAGAGGAAGGGATAGAGATAGAGAGTTAGAAACATCGATGAGAGAGAAACATCGATCAGCTGCCTCCTGCACATCTCCTACTGGGGATGTGCCCGCAACCAAGGTACATGCCCTTGACCGGAATCGAACCTGGGACCTTTCAGTCCGCAGGCCGACGCTCTATCCACTGAGCCAAACCGGTTTCGGCAGCTGTTTTTTATTGAGTGCTTTTTCAATGGGGGAGTCAGAATAGTGCAATACACAATGCCCCAACAACTCAGGGAGGGAGAAAATGTTATCATTCTCACTTTGTAGAAGAGAAAACTGGGCTGAGAGATGCTAAATTCGTAACTGCACAGAAACCTTATTTTCTTTAATCTGGCCTTTTATTTTGATTTTTTCCCTTTAACTCAAACTGGCCTCACCCAGCTCCCTGACTCACCCAGCTCCCTCTCCCTTGCTTAATCGTTAAGCCTTCAGGACAGTGAGGTTATGGTCAGCCTCCAGTAGTCTTAGAAACAAGGACCTGGGTCTATTGACTACAGAGACAGAGTTTCAGTCAAACTAAAGACAATATCTTGGCCTCAGTTGTGTTTTAGCTCTGGACAGGAAATCAGAATGATGCCACAGAATAAATCCTTGTGAAACTGGACAGAGCAACTCCATGGCTGACACCAGGACCATATGCAATGATCAATTACTCCCTACCCTAGCACCAACCAATCAATAGAGACCACCACCCTAACTCCTTTAGTCACCATAATTAATTATTTTTTCCCTATATAGTCCATCCCTGGAAGCCATGGGGAAGCCAGGTCTTTGAGCATGAGTTATCTGTGACTGGGCTTGGTACCATCCCTTAATAAATCCTTACTTTCTTGTCTGCAAATTCCTGTTCGTGTCTTATTGGGCTTTGTGCATGCAGCAAATGGGCCCTTTTAGTCCTCTTTAGTCCTGTAACAATGGCTTGTTCAAGGTCAAGGATAAGAGTGTGTCTTTATGTTGGGGTTTAGGAAACCCTTAGGATTTTTCTTTTTTTTTAAATTAAATCTTTATTGTTCAGATTATTACATTTGTTCCTCTTTTTTCCCCCCATAACTCCCCTCCTCCCAGTTCCCGCCCGACCCTCCGCCCTCACTCCCCACCCACTGCCCTCATCCATAGGTGCATGATTTTTGTCCAGTCTCTTCCCCCATCTCCCACACCCCTTTCCCCCCCAATAACAGTCAGTCCATTCCCTTTCTATGTCCCTGATTCTATTATGATCACCAGATTATTTATTCACTTGATTCTTAGATTCACTTGTTGATAGATGCATAGATGCATGTTTGTTGTTCATAATTTGTATCTTTACCTTTTTCTTCTTCTTCCTCTTCTTAAAGGATACCCTTCAGCATTTCGTATAATACTGGTTTGGTGGTGATGAACTCCTTTAGCTTTTCCTTATCTGTGAAGCTCTTTATCTGACCTTCAGTTCTGAATGATAGCTTTGTTGGATAAAGTAATCTTGGTTGTAGGTTCCTGGTATTCATCACTTTGAATATTTCTTGCCACTCCCTTCTGGCCTGCAAAGTTTCTGTTGAGAAATCAGCTGACAGTCGTATGGGTATTCCCTTGTAGGTAACTGAGTTTCTTTGTCTTGCTGCTTTTAAGATTCTCTCTTTGTCTTTTGCTCTTGGCATTTTAATTATGATGTGTTTTGGTGTGGTCCTCTTTGGATTCCTTTTGTTTGGGGTTCTCTGCGCTTCCTGGACCTGTAAGTCTATTTCTTTCACCAGGTGGGGGAAGTTTTCTGTCATTATTTCTTCAAATAGGTTTTCAATATCTTGGTCTCTCTCATCTTCTGGCACCCCTATAATTCTGATGTTGGTATGCTTGAAGCTGTCCCAGAGGCTCCTTACACTATCTTCGTATTTTCGGATTCTTTTTTCATTTTGCTTTTCTGGTTGGGTGTTTTTTGCTTCTTCGCATTTCAAATCTTTGCCTTGATTCTTGCGCTCCTCTGGTCTGCTGTTGGGAGTCTGTATAGTATTCGTTATTTCAGTCCGTGTATGCTTAATTTCTAGTTGGTTCTTTATCATAACATCGAGGGTCTCATTAGTTTTCTTGAGGATCTCACTACATTTATCAGCGGCTTCTAGACAGTTCTTAAGAGACCTTAAAAGTGTGGTTCTGAACTCAATATCCTCCATTGACAGTTTTGTCCTGTTTCGTTGTCTCCGCATTTTTTATGCTTTCTTGGTGCACCCCCTAGTGGTCTTTGTGCGCAGTCTTGTTGTAGTTAAGCCTTGATTGTTGTCGGCAATACCGGGGGTGATTTGGCCTCCAGGATAACTGGCTATGAGAGTCCGCTGTGTCTGCAGTGGGAGAGCTTCTGTGCTGGATCTCTAGGGCGGTGCTAATCTAGCGTTTGCCTGAGGCTATCCGGCAAATGGCTCTGTGCAGGGCTTGGGCGGGGCGGGTCCCCGGGGATCTACAGGGCGGGCCGGAGCGAGCAGTTATGGCTGCTCTCAGTTCCGTCCCCAGAGGCTCTGCCTCACAGAGTCCCAGCAACCGCAGCAAACCTCGGAGAGAAAGCTGCCTTCGAGTTCCGACCGAAGCCAGACAGTCCCGCTTCTCCCATTTGAGTCTGGGTCCCTAGAGACTCGCCCGGATCTGGATCTCAGAGTCTGAAACTCCCTCCCGATTGAAAACAACAACCGCGCCCTCCACCGCCAGCCCGCTCCTCGTGCACTCCGCACCTGAGTATTTCACTTCAGCACTGCGCCTCCTCTGAGTCTGGGTATGATATTCTCTTTCCTCCTAGTTGTAGAATTTCCACTCAGCCAGCCTTCCTGTGGTTCTGGATGATGTACGTTCTGTCGTTTAGTTGTTTTTTGAAGTGGTTGTTCGAGGCAGCAATCTCCGGCGTTAACCTATGCTGCCATCTTGGTTTCTCTAAACCTGAAACCCTTAGGATTGACTAAAGAAATAAGTGTGAATATCATCAGCATCTCCTAGAACAGTGATCACCAAGGTTTTCCGCTCCTCAGAATCGCCTGCAATCCTTAAATATGATTCCCTGCTTAAAATTATGTTAAAATTCTGAGTCCCAGAAGTTTCAGTCTCGGGGGCACCTATGAACCTGTATATCTAATAAACACCCTGACTGATTCTGATGCTGCTAGTCCATGGACTGGTATTTGAGGACTTTTCTAGAAGACAGGAGAGTGAATAAATGAGAACAATCAGGATAAAAGTAAATATTTAGCTAGAGATAAATCTAAGGAAATAAATGCAGTAAGAGGTAGGAAAAAGACCTCTTGGGCGGGGGGAGGAAAATTTAGACACAGTCCTTACACACTTCACAAAACTGAACTCAACATGGATCACAGATCCAGAACTAAAAAAAAAATCCTATATAAAAATCCTAGAAGATAACAGAGGAGAAAAATCCAGGTGACCTTGGGTTTGTTGATAACTTTTTAAAAAAATTATTTATTTATTTTAAAATCCTCACCTGAGGATGTTTTTATTGATCTTTAGGAGAGAGAGAGAGGGAGAGAGGAAGAGAGGATGGGATGACCCCCACAACTGATCCCTACCAGGCAGGGCTACAAAGAAGTCTTAAAACTCTACAATAAGGAAAAAAAACAACCTGTTTAAATAATACGTCAAAGATCTTAACAGACACTTTACCAAAGAATATGGCAAATAAGCACATGAAAAGATGCTCCATATGTCATCAGGAAAATGCAAATTAAAACAACATTGAGCCCTGGCCCATGTGGCTCAGTTGGTTGAGCCTTGTTCCACGCACCAAGAGACCTCCAGTTTGATTACTGGTCAGGGCACATGTGGAGGCAGGGAGAATATGGGAAATCTTTGTACCTTCTGCTTAATTTTGCTGTGAACCTAAAACTGCTCTAACAATTAAAGCCGCGGTTCTCAACCTGTGGGTCGCGACCCCGTTGGGGGTCGAACGACCCTTTCACAGGGGTCGCCTAAGACCATCGGAAAACACATATATAATTACATATTGTTTTTGTGATTAATCACTATGCTTTCATTATGTTCAATTTGTAACAATGAAGTTGGGGGTCACCACAACATGAGGAACTGTATTAAAGGGTCGCGGCATTAGAAGGTTGAGAACCACTGAATTAAAGTCTAATAACACAATTGAAACAAATAAAAAGAAGACCTATAGAAAGAACACAAGAAAGAGAAGTTTAAAAAGTATGAGAGGAACTGGGGGAGAATCAGGAACCACATGTGTAGGTCTTTATAGTGTCAAATGCTAAGAGAAAAAAAGGATTGAGAATTATCTTCTGCATTTAATCATTGTGAGGGCATTGACCACTTGTCTTAGACAATAGAGAAAGCAAGCCTTAAATCAACTTGCAGAAAGAATTCACAGACATGTGTTGTTTAGTTAATAAAGTATCAAACTAGTGCAAAAGATAAAAACAATGAAATGATGACAAACAGCCGCAGGACGGTGAGGAGAACAGCAATAGTTGATTCTGCTTCCTGAATGAATGGTTGGAAGTGGGTTTCACGACTGTTCTGCTTCTAAGAATCCCTAGCCTGGGGGCCTGGGATAAGTCTGTCCTGGTCTCCATGATGATGCTGTCCTTCCCCCGCCTGCACATGTCATAATCGCTTTCCTCTGACACTAAAAGTAGTTTTGTCAGGTGAACATACACAGGGACTTGGTGCTTTAGGACATCTTACCATTATTTATTCTTTCCACCCATTCTAATTGTGAATTTGCAGTTATGTTCCAAGCACCTTGCCTCAAAGAAGCAACACAGAGAAGGGCTGGGTTTAAATTAAGTGACTCCTCGCAGCATTTTAGATCTGGTATTTCTGTGTTGGATGGGTTATTTTTTCTCATGGGTGTGGAGAAAAAGTGTGCCCACACACTGCAATTTAGAGACAAGGGAAAAAAAATCTTCCATTTTCAAAACCACATAATTCCCAAGTGTCTCTCATGTAAATTTTTAACTCCTATGGATAGAACTTAAGGTCTTTAACTAATGAGATCCTCATTACTCACTTATCCCTCATCATTACTTCCTCCGATCATTTTCTGGAATAAGCCTGGTTTCAACATTCCATTCCGATGTGCCCACACGCACATTTCTGCTTGCGCTCAAACTACAGTTCTTTCCAGAATAAGTAAACCTCTTCAGAGAAGCTCACGGTGTCCCCAGCCTGTAGCCTTTGCTACTCTCCCAAAGGGACATCTTTCTTCGAGTACATTATAACAATTCTGTGCTCAAAACTTCCTTCCAAGAAGAAGAAAAGAAAAGAAGCTTTGCCCAGCCGTGGCTCAGTGATTGAACGTTGACCGTTGAACCAGTAGGTCATGGTTTAATTCTCGGTCAGGGCACATGCCCGGGTTGCAGGCTCATCCCCAGTGGGGGGCATGCAGGAGGCAGCCAGTCAATAATTCTCTCTCATCATTGATGTTTCTATCTCTCCCTCTCCCTCTCCCTCCTTCTCTGAAATCAATAAAATATTGAAAAAACAAAAGGAAAGAAAATTAGCCTCACCTGGTTCTAATTACTACAAGCATGAACTTATCTCCTTTCACGTTCTCTTTGTCTAGATTACTCAACATTACTAAGGTGATTCTACCTGCCAATTAAGTGGCGTTCACCAGTGATCAATAAATTAATTGTTAATGTTCTCTTTATTTATTTATTTATTTTTTAAATATATTTTATTGATTTTTTACAGAGAGGAAGGGAGAGAGACAGAGAGTCAGAAACATCGATGAGAGAGAAACACCGATCAGCTGCCTCCTGCACATCCCCCACTGGGGATATGCCCGCAACCCAGGCACATGCCCCCGACCGGAATCGAACCTGGGACCCCTCAGTCCGCAGACCAACGCTCCATCCACTGAGCCAAACCGGTTTCGGCGTTCTCTTTATTTTTTAAAGCGCAGTTACTATTGACTTAATAGTTGTTGTTTTTTTGTTGAATGACAATTAGAAATTTCATAGGGATTTAGATAATATGAAAATGATTTTAATTTTTTTATTTTATTTTTTTTATATATATTTTTTATTGATTTTTTACAGAGAGGAAGGGAGAGAGATAGAGAGTTAGAAACATCGATGAGAGAGAAACATCGATCAGCTGCCTCCTGCACATCTCCTACTGGGGATGTGCCTGCAACCCAGGTACATGCCCTTGACCGGAATCGAACCTGGGACCTTTCAGTCCGCAAGCCGACGCTCTATCCACTGAGCCAAACCGGTTTCGGCTGAAAATGATTTTTAAAATGGAATTTACTTGGGGGAGGAGCTAGCATTTAACGAACATTTGCCAGGAGCAAACGAAGGATGGACAGGCACCAATTAGTCTACCAGCACAGAATCATAACAACGGAAATGTGGAGAGAACTTGGAGGCAATCTCTAACTCCATGCCCTTCTTACATAACCCCACCCCTCATTTCAGAGTTAAGGATGATAAGGCCAAAATGGGGAAATGACTTACTCAAGATCACACAGCAAGGTAAGAAAAGCGCAGGCCTGGAATGAACCCTAGCTATGTCTTTCCTGGGCAGTCCCCAGGGTAGATCTCTCTACATTGTCTCGGAATGGATTTGCCATCTCATATAGAACTTGACCCAAGTTAGAATTATCCTCCCTGTCCCTCCAGAGATCCCTTGCCAAGGACAACTACACTTAATAAATGCCCTTAATTCTGGAGGGAGTGAGGAGAGCAAGAACGCTCTGTTGGGTTGCAGGGAGTTCTGCCACCTAACTCAACATCTGGGATCTGGGGTGCTATCGCCTGGATGAGAGGATGCTGAAAGATTTGCGATTCTGTGATTCTTCCATTGGGTCACTGCTCCTCAGAACACTACTAAAGATAGTGATGATATTAAACATGAACACTTATTAAGTACTATATGCCTGGCACTGTGCACAGCTCTTACAGGCATTATCTAAAAAACAACTTTGTGAGGTGAGATGGTGCTATTGATTATCTTACAGATGAGAACAAAGGCTTCGAAAAGCTCAGCCCCTGACCCAGGACTAGGCATCTATAAAATAACTGAGCCAGGTTTAAACGCAGGTTTGTCTGATTTCCAAGACTCACTGAGGTATCAGAAAAGATGGACTCCCATGAAATGTTTCTTTCCCTTCTAGGAAAAAGAAAAAGCCACCCTGAATGTTGGCAGTTGATCTCTATAATGGCCAAGTCATACTCGTTTGTTTGACACTTGATGTTTTGACAATCTCTCCACATGCATTTTCTCTTTGGATCTCTGCAACAACCCAGGGAGGAAGCTTGGGAAAGGTGAGAGGATGCATGTTTTAATAACCCTATCTATGACTGACAGATATCGCTAAGTACTTGATAAACTCCAGATGCCAAATCAAGAATCTCATTTCTGCATGATCAATATTCGGTTGTTCTGAGTGGCCAGCTGGGTATAAAGCAGCCTGGGGATACGGGAAGCTGGTTTTGGGAGTCTGGCTGGCTGCGACTGGATCATATGTCTCTGTCTGGGTTTAAAGGCGACTCAGACTTGGTAACCTGTCCACATTGACAGTTAGTGATCCCAAACCACCGGGGATCATACCGTGACCTCCTGTTCATAGGTCAACGCTCAACCACTGAGCCATTCCAGCCGGGTGTGATCTGCCTTTCTTTAAACTTCAAATCCCTTTTCCCTGTTTTTTTTGTTTTTTTTTTTTTTAAATATATTTTATTGATTTTTTACAGAGAGGAAGAGAGAGGCATAGTTTAGAAACAACGATGACGCCCTGACCGGTTTGGCTCAGTGGATAGAGCGTCGGCCTGCAGACTGAAGGGTCCCAGGTTCGATTCCGGTTAAGGGCATATACCTTGGTTGCGGGCACATCCCCAATAGGGGGTGTGCAGGAAGCAGCTGATCAATGTTTCTCTCTCATTGATGTTTCTAACTCTCTATCCCTCTCCCTTCCTCTCTGTAAAAAATCAATAAAATATATTTAAAAAAAAAAAAAAAAAAAGAAACAACGATGAGAGAGAAACATCAATCAGCTGCCTCCTGCACTCCCCCTATCTGAGGATGTGTCCGCAACCAAGGTACATGCCCTTGACCAGAATCGAACCTGGGACCCTTGAGTCTGCAGGCCGATGCTCTATCCACTGAGCCAAACCGGTTAGGGCCCTTTTCCCTGTTTTTAGAACATCTGTTCCTAGATGCACCACTCCAAATCAATGAAATTTGATTTTTAAAATTTTTAATTAAAATCAAGTCTAAATTGAACTGATATCATCACCTCTCCACATATACCCCCCTCAATTTCTCCATATTCCCCCCCCACTCCTTCTCTTCCATCCTTTCTGTCTTCCATTAGCCAATATGAAATAAGCACCTACTATAGACCAGCCACTGGTTGGAGACATAATTGTGTGCAATCATAGGTAATGTGTCAACCTGGGGAGATGTAAGTGGGGGAGACAGACACCAATCAGACACAGCGAGCATGTGTACCAAGGGAGGTATTCATAAATTGCTTATCTAGTTGAGACCAGGGAAGGCTTCTCTCAGGGAGTGGCACTTAAGCTGAAATATAAAGGAACTAGGAGGCCCTAGCTGGTTTTGCTCAGTGGGTAGAGCGTCTTCCTGTGGACTGAAGGGTCCCCAGTTTGATTCCCATCAAGGGCACATGCCCAGGTTGTGGGCTCAATCCCCAGTGGGGGGTGTTAGGAAGCAGCCTATCAATGATTCTCTCTCATCATTGATGTTTCTATCTGTCTCCCTCTCCCTTCCTCCCTGAAATCAATAAAAATACTTAAAAAAATAAAGAAAGGAACTAGGAGGACATAGGTGGAAAGAACAGTCTACGAAAAGGGAACATTATGTGAAGACCTGGTGACAAGTACCAGAGAGCCCGAGTGGGCGAGTGGGGCTGTCGCACGAAGGTGGGGAGGGAGAATGACGGGGACTTTGGAATATAACCTTCAATGGCTTCCAGCAGCGTTTAGAATAAAAACAGAATATACGGTAGTTTCCACTTATCCACAACCTTTCCCCCCATATTTTCAGCTACCCTCAGTCCACTGTGGCCTGAAAATAGTAAATGGAAAATCCCAGAAATAAACAATTCGTACGTTTTATATTGTGTGCTGTTCTGAGTAATGTGGTGAAATCTCTCAGGATGTGAATCATCCCCTTGCCCAGAGTATCCAAACTGTATACACAACCCACCTGCTTGTTAGCCACTCCATGGCCACCTGGAGTATCAGATCAACTGTCTCAGGATGGTAGTGCTTGTGTCCAAGCACCTCTTATTTTACGTAATAATGGCCCCAAAGTGTAAGAGCATGGACGCTAGCAATTCAGATATGCCAAAGAGAAGCCATAAGGTGCTCCCTTTAAGTGAAAAGGTATATCTGTATAGGAAAAAGCATAGTATATATACAAGGTGCCCCCCCAAAATTGTGTACACACTTTAACAGCTCAGTTTTGAAAAAGAAATATAGTTTAATAACATTGCCTTTATAATTATTCAAAGTGTGTGTATACATTTGGGGGATATTTTTGGGATTATGGTTTGGTACTCTCTGAGGTATCAGGCATTCACTGGGGGTCTTGGAACGTATCCCCCGTGGATAAGGGGAGACTACTGTACATCAGGGCTTCATTTCTTTTTATTATTACACTCCCATGGGGCCTTGGCATACACTGTTCCCTCTTTGCACTTGGATCTCTATTCTTTTTTTTCCCCCTTAAGTACTATCTAGCACTTATTGAATATTTGCTATATATTAGGTACTATGCTAAGCACTTCTCATATTATCTCATTCACTCCTCATAACAATCATTAAATACATATACATTTCCATTTTACAGGCGAAGTTGATGGGACAGAGGGATTGCGTGACAGGCCTAGAATCACAGGAGCTGGTGAGCGGCAGAAAGCAGGTTGGAAGGGCACTTGGCTGACTCCAGACTCAATGTGCTTAGCTTGTGCACTGAACCTCTTCACCCGCATCTCATCTGGTCAAGGCCGACTTATCCTTCTGTCTTTGCTCAACTGCCATTTCTTTAGGAAATATCCCTGCTCTTCTGAATGGATCAAATCCTGCTATTGTCTGTTTTCACTACCCCCTTCCTCTCTGGCACCATCACTGGGATTTTATACTCAATTGATCACAATCAGTAACCAGTTGTTGACTGTTGACTCCAGGAAGTCAGGGCCCATCAAATTTTTAGCTCATTATTATATTTCTCTTTGCCTAATGAAGTGCTTGTCAGTTAGTAAATGCTCAATAATTATTTAGCTACTAATGAATATATAGATCTGTATATCTTTGACAAGAGTGTGATTATTCTGTACCTCTGCTGCTTCCTGCACAGCCCCAACTTGGGATTGAGCCCACAATCTGGGCATGTGCCCTAAGCTGGAATTGGACCATGACCCCTTGGTTCATAGGTTGACACTCAACCATTGAGCCATGCTAGTGGGCGGGAATAAAAGCTTTATACTACTCTGACCAACCCATGAAATGGAATTAGAAGAAAATATACGAATGAACTGGTGAAGGAACGGATACTGACAGTTTCCTTATAAGCATGTTACAGGCAGCAGCAGTTCCAGTTCCCCTTTTGCTGGCCTCGACCACAGGAGAACAGCAGGTGCCAATGGCTGGCCAGGCCTGCAACATCCTGTACCCAGAGATCATCATTGAAACTGGCAGAGAGAAAAACAAACAAACAAACAAAAAACAAACACCAGATGCTGACACACATGGAAGAGAATATCAAAACCACCTAATAGCTGGAATTCGAAACTGCATTCCACCAGAATTCCTTAGTTCCCCTCTCCCCACAAACCCCCTATTAAAGCCTTTTGCCTGCCCTGAGATGCGAAGGCATGAGCCTGCCAGCTTTTCAGGTGGTTACCTGAAGAAATCACTTTCCTTCCATCAGCACCTGTGTCCTGTGTTTGGCTTCACAGAGGCAGGCAAAAAAGCCCTGAGGGTCATTGGGGCTGGTTTCAATCCCATTCATGAGGGCTCAACCCTTATGATCTAATCACCTCCTTGAGGCCTCCACCTCCAAATATAATCACACTGAGATTCAGATCTCAACATACAAAATTTCAGAGGACACAAATATTCAGTCTATAACACCCAACAATATCTTTTTAAAATCAATAGTCCCTTTAAGCTTCAATATGTCTTTATGGCAATCTCATTGCTAAGTACTCTATTTTCATTACCTCCTTTGATTATCCATACGAAGGAAAAGAGTTGGACTGAGGTCCAATAAATTCCCCTAGGACACCCAGCTGGTTAATTGCAGAACAAGACATGATTCCAAGTCTGCTTATATCTAAAGCCTTTACATCACTGCCATGTTACTGCCACGCTACTGCCACACTTCTACCCACCTTTCCAAGGCAATCAATTTATTGCCATATATATATTTTAGAGGCCCGGTGCACAAAAATTTCTGCACTTGGTGGGGAGAAGGGGGGTCCCTCAGCCCGGCCTGTGCCCTTTCGCAGTCTGGGACCCCTCGGGAGATAACGACCTGCTGGCTTAGGCCTGCTCCCAGGTGGCAGAGGGCAGGCCCAATCCCTAGGTGCAGCCCCTGGTTGGGCTCAGAGCAGGGCAGATTGGGGAGTTGGGGCGCCGCCCCCGTCACACTCAAGGCAGGGTCGATGGGAAGGTTGTGGCGCCACCCCCTGTCACTCACCGAGCAGGGCCCATCAGGGGGGTTGGGGCTCCATACCCTGTCATGCACAGAGCAGGGTTGATCAGGGGGTTGGGGAGCTCCCCGCTGTCATGCACAGAGCAGGGTCCATCAGGGGGTTGGGGAGCTCCCCGCTGTCACGCACAGAGCAGGGCTGATAGGGGAGTTGGGGCACCGCCCCCTGTCAAACACAGAGCAGGGCGGATCAGGGGGTTGGGGCGCCGCCCTCTATCACCCACAGAGCAGGGCCGATGAGGAGGTTATGGCTCTACCCCATCACACACAGAGCAGGGCCCATGGGTGGGGGCCGGCTGGTTTGCCCTGAAGGGTGTCCTGGATCAGGGTGGGGGTCCCCACTGGGGTGCCTGGCCAGCCTGGGTGAGGGGATGATGGCTGTTTGTAGCTGGTCACACACCCTTCAGGGTGGGGGTCCCCACTGAGGTGCCTGGCCAGTCTGGGTGAGGGGCTGAGGGCTGTTTTTAGGCTGGCGGGTGACTGAAGCTCCCAATCACTCCTTTTTTTTCTTTTTCTTTTTTTTTATTCTGGACCAGCTTTAGCTCTGAGGCTTGGCTCCAGCTCTTAGGCCTCAGCTGCTGAAAGTAGGTATCTGGTTTGTTTGGGTTCTATAATCGAAACACTGTTTCAACTCCAGCTCTGAGATCCCAGCTGGCTGAAAGCAGGTTTCTGGGGTTTTGTTTAGCGTCTATATTTGTAACAATGTTTCAAACTGCAAGCTCAGAGGCCAGCAAGGCAGGCGGGGAACATTGGTTTCCTCTGTCACTGAAGCAAGCAAGCCCCATGTTTGCTTCAAGCTGCCTGGCTGCCGGCCGCCATCTTGGCTGGCAGTTAATTTGCATATCGCCCTGATCAGCCAATGGGAAGGGTAGCGGAGGTATGGCTAATTACCATGTTTCTCTTTTATTAGATAGGATATATATATATATATATATATATATATATATATGAAAAACTTATACAACTCAACAACAACAAAACAAATAGTCCAATTAAAATATAGAGAGAAAATTAAATTAAATTAAAAAGTACAGCCCAAACCAGTTTGGCTCAGTGGATATAGCATCGGCCTGCAGACTCAAGGGTCCCAGGTTTGATTCCGGTCAAGGGCATGTACCTTGGTTGTGGGCACATTCCCAGTGGGGAGTGTGCAGGAGGCAGCTGATCAATGTTTCTCTCTCATCGATGTTTCTAACTCTCTGTTCCTCTCCCTTCCTCTCTGTAAAAAATCAATAATATAGTCCAAAAAACTAAAATGGGGTGAAGACCTGAATACACACTTTTCCAAGGAAGACATACAGACAGCCAACAGATACATGAAAAAATACTTAACATCATTAGTTGTAATGGAAATGCAAATCAAAACTATAATGAGTTACCACCTCATACCTATTAGAATGACTATTGTCAATAAGACAAGGAATAACAAGTGTTGGAGAAATATGGAGTAAAGGGAACCCTTGCACAGTGCTGGTGGGAGTGTAAATTGATGCAAGCATTATGGAAAATAGTGTGGAGGTTCCTCAAAAATTAGACCTACCACATGACCCAGCAATCTCTCTTCTGGGTATCTACCTCAAAATTTGAAAACATTTATTGGTAAAGATATATGTTCATTGCAGCATTATTCACAAACAACATAAGTGTACTTTGATGAGTAATGGATAAAGAAGATGTACATATATGCAATGGAATACTACACAGCCGTTAAAAAGATGAGATACTGCCATTTGCAACAACATGGGTGATTCTTGAGAATATTATAGTAAAATAAATCTGATGGAAAAGGAGAAGAACTGCGTGATTTCCCTCACAGGTGAGCTATAAAAGAGAAAGCAACAAACAAACAAAAAACAAACTCATAGATTCAACAATATGGTAGTTTACCAGAAGGGAGTCGGGGAGGGGAAAGATGAAGAGGGTAAAGGGAATCAAATACATGGTGATGAAAGGAGGCTAGACAGGTGGTGGGCATACAGTAGTGTGTAATGCTCTTGTGTTATTACAAACTTGTACACATGACACCTATATAATGTCATTAACCGATGTTATCCCTGCAAATTTAATTTAAAAATAAGAAAGCTGTGATGCACATCTTTATATATTTGTACTCTTGTCTGATTATTGCCTCAGTGCAGTTGGTGAGTAAAAAAGTCAGGCCGTTTTTGAAGTTCCTGATTCATATGGCCAAACTGGCAACAGAAAAACATGAGTCTTTACTAGTGTATTCTATTCCCTGCCTGTTGGCCAAGAGAGTATTTTTGCCATTATGCCAACAAAGAAAAACATGACTTAAAAATATATTTTGCACTTCAGTTAATTTGTCTTGGGGTCCAGAAAAGAAGATTGAATCCAATCTACCCCATTTATTTTTTTTCTTTTTATCTTTTCTTCTTACTGTAGCCCTTTTTATTCAGGCCTAGTACTCAGGCATTCTTTTGAAGTACAGAATTTAGCATGTACTCCCACGCAAGGCAGATAAATGGGAGAACATGTAGAAAAAACAGGCTGCTTATCATTCACTTGGTGTTTACTGTGAATCCTGAACACATATTTCTCTGATGTGTCTGCATAAATCTTTAATTTTCATGCATAATCAAATTCTTAATGCTGATGAAATTCTATACTTAGAATACCTTTTTTTTAAATATACTTTATTGATTTTTTACACAGAGGAAGGGAGAGGGATAGAAAGTTAGAAACATCGATGAGAGAGAAACATCAATCAGCTGCCTCCTGCACACCCCCCAATGGGGATGTACCTGCAACCAAGGTACATGCCCTTGACCGGAATCGAACCTGGGACCCTTCAGTCCACAGGCCGACGCTCTATCCACTGAGCCAAACCGGTTAGGGCTAGAATAACTTTTCTTACCAGCATCTCAACTGTGTTCTTTCATCTTTAAGATCTTTGGGAAGGATAACCCATGGGCACAGACAATAAAGCATGAAGGCTTGGGAGGGGTGGGTACAGGGTGAAGGGGGTCAATGAGAAAAAACAAACAAACGGGACATCTGTAATACTTTCAACAATAAAGATTAATTCAAAATAAATAAAGCCCCAGCCCGTGTTGCTCAGTGGATAGAACATCAGCCTGAAGATCAAAGGGTCCTGGGTTCAATTCGGGTCAAGGGCACATGACTCGGTTGCAGGTTCCTCCCCAGCTCCCGCCCTTGTCAGGGTGTGTGCAAGAGGCAACCAATCAATGTGTTTTTCTCACATCAATATTTCTTTCTGTCTTTCCCTCTCTCTTCCACTCTCTCTAAAAATCAGTGGAAAATACTGCTATAATAAATAAAGCAGCTATACATATTTTTTAAAAAT
Source organism: Myotis myotis (assembly GCF_014108235.1). Classification (NCBI taxonomy): domain Eukaryota; kingdom Metazoa; phylum Chordata; class Mammalia; order Chiroptera; family Vespertilionidae; genus Myotis; species Myotis myotis. The sequence continues at coordinate 205,238,843 of NW_023416324.1, read as the reverse complement.
CACGTTTACTCCCAATTTTAAAAAAATTAAATAATTTGAGCGAGGGAAAATAAATAAAATAAGTAAACTTGAGAAAGCTAAGAGAGTAAAAAGACCTTTGGGAAGGGCTTAGAGAACACGAATAAACTTGATCTGCCTTGCTAGGGCAAAAGTTGGATGGGATGGACAAGGAACAGAATGATGCCTTTTCACTCCCAAAGATTTCAGAATCGCACTGTGTTCCTGGATCTGTCCCCTTTAAACCAGGTGGATAGTTTTAGTCTTGCTAGAATGTTCTTTTTGGCCCTGATGTAAAGTAGCTGACTGGAAGAGCAGCAGCAGATTAACAATTAGTTTCACTGCTGTTAACACTGTGACAGCATTCTGTCCACCACACAGGCCAAGATTGATGTTTTTCTGGAGAAGTTTTATATATATATATTTTTTTTTTCTTTTTCATATGATCGCCTTTAAAGCCCTCTCGATGTTTCACTGAATCTTAAGGCTTGTGTAGTGCCTTATAGATGTGAGTGCTCCTAGGAATTGGAGCAGTTGTCAAAAATATTATGTTTTGTGGATGTGAACTATTATAACGACGGCCAGGCTATGGTTCCCTGAAGTGCTGGGAATGGTCACAGGGACAGAGGTTCGAATGCGTGTCTGCTGGCTTGGAGCCAGTGAACACAACAGTGGAGAATAGTGAGACTTCTGAAACGCCCCATGAGGTCACGGCAGAAATGGCCACCCTTGCCATGCCTTCCTGGAATAGGGACTAAACATCCTGGAGCAGTAAAACCAAAGTGGAGACAGACTGGTCTGTCCAGAAACAACATCGTTCCTCCTGGAGACACTCTCACACAGCCAGTCTGGAACTGTGGTTCCTCGCATACGGAAACTGGGACTGAGGAGGTGATTTTAAAGGCATTGGCAACTATAAAATACTCTACTCTTACGTTTGAGTCTTCAAATTCAGAAATGAAAAATAAACAAGTCTTCTGATGACCATATTGGGTCATATTGCTGCTGGAAAGCTGTTGCTATGATAAGCAACCTGCGCTCAACTACTGCCGGGAGCCAGTCCATGCTTGCTGTTTCAAGGGACCTGGCATATATGGCATACTGTTCTTAATATGTTTTTGCTCACCTTCTTGGCACTATGTGTTTTAACCAAGGTCTCTGAGAAAGGTTGTTTCCCCAGGTAGGGATTTTCCCCTGAAGTTAGGGAGGGAATAAAACCTCTTAACTAAGTGCCAGGTGGGTAATTAATCACTTTAACTACGAACAATCATGCTTAAGCTACATAATCTTTACTCCCTGGAATGGAGATAAGAAACGCCCTAACCTTTGTAATAGAGATTGATAGGATTGAATCAACTGGTATAAATACAGATGTAATAAGACAGTAAGACACAGAACTTAGAATACGGAACCAAGAGAGACAGAACCTAGGCACAGAACCTACACAGAACATTCTCTAGAGACAGAAGAGCTTCGCTGGAGAGAACATGGCAAAGGTTCCTGGACAGAAACTGGCCTCAGAACCTAGAGACAGAACCTAGCGAGAGAACATGGCAAAAGATCCTGGACTGAACCTGACTACAGAAATTGTCAAGAGAACCTGACTAGAACCTGGTAACTGAACCTGGCTGGAGAACCTGGACAGAACCTGGCTGGAGAACCTAGCAAGACAACATGGATACAGAACCTGGCTGGAGATCCTAACCAGAACTTCTCTGGAGATCCAGACCAGAACTTGGCTGGAGATCCTGGCTGGGGATCCTGGCTAGGCTGCTGATCAACTGAATGCTGCCTCCATGTCATTCCTTCTTCGCCGACTCCGTCCATGCCTTTGGGGACCCCTGGACCTGCTGGGGCTCGACCCCAGCACTCAACGACTGCAGATGTTTTCCTTTCCCCTCTTGCCCCCTCTTTCCCCTCAGCCACTGAAAACACACACACTGTCTCTCTCTTACAAGTTCTTTAAGACATACTTAATTTTGTCCTAGTACATCTAGTATGTTAGACTAGCAAGGAATTAGGAAGCTAGAAGAAAGAGCTGCCTTGATTATAGCATTTGAGTTAGAGTTTATAAAACCATCCACTTCTTTTCTTCTCTCTTCTGATCTTCCTCTTATCACCACTTTTCTCTTTTCTACTCTCCCTTCCCTCTTTCTGCATTCAAAAACTTCAATATGTTGATTTAGATTCTTATTTTTTTTTAATGTTTTAATTGATTTCAGAGAGAGGAAGGGAGAGGGTGAGAGTGATAGAAATATCAATGATAAGAGAGAACCTTTAATGGGCTGCCTCCTATACAGCCCCTACTGGGGATTGAACCTGCAACCGGCATGTGCCCTGACCTGGAATTGAACTGTGACCTCCTGGTTCATAGGTCCACGCTTAACCACTGACCCTCGGCAGCCGGGCTGACTGAGATTCTTAATTAAGAAAAAGCCACTGGTATGTAGCCAGATCTTTCCACAGCATTCTCGATGAGGAGAGCTCAGTGTTTGGCCTAACTTGACCACAGTCTTTGTTAATAGTCTAAAATTAAAGAGATCTTTGCTTTCTGTTGTCAGAGCCCCTCTGGAAACACCAAAAATAGTGTCTCAGCTGGTACTCAGACTAATTCAACAGGTCCAAGTTTTTTTTTCCTTGTCTCCTGTTAGTAGGGGGAAAAGTGATGAGAATAATAATGGAAGCTTTGTAGTACTGAAAAATCCATCCAGTTTAACCTCAACAGTTTTAGATAAACATAATTAATCTTTTCTGTAATAAAATGCCATTAAAAAAAGATACACAGAAAAGGTAAGGGTTCTAAAAATGTCAGATTATCTGTAAAATATTAAAATACTTTAGAAAAATATAGGAGCAAAATGTGAAAAAGGGTTAACCTAGGAGGTGGGTAGATGGCATTTGCTATACTATTTTTTCTCCTTTTCTGTATGGCTGAAATGTTTCACACACACTTCAAAATTTCATATATGTAACATAAAAAACGAATAAAAAATTAACCCGATCTTCATAAATAAAGAACCAAAGTGTATTAGATGAATTTGGTATGCTCTCTCCCATGCTAAACTTGCTGGCTCTTCCAAATAGTATAATAGATAAAAACTCTTTACTATGTTACTGGCTCCAAGAAAAATGATCACTATCAAAATGCGTTTCATTTTACAGAGGCCTTGACTTGTTTCTATCTTGCTCTCTCCAACCCCTGCTTTGGTGGAGATAAAGAACAAAAGAAAGAAAAAGATGGGAGGCAAGGCATCGAGACACAACTTCATGGGGATTTCACTTGCTTAGGAGAAGTAAATAAAATTAACCTTTCTCAGCAAACAGACAGACGGACAGACAGACAGACAAATGATAGCCAGTTCTGGGTTCAAAAAATAATACTGATGACTTTTAAGAAATAAACTTGCATAATCAAAACTTGAAAAAAGCGGGTGTCAGAGGGGGGCAGGTAGGACTTAACTACTTTTAGGGTCTACACATAATTTTTCCATTCACACATTGTCTTAATGTGTCCCCACGGAGGGAGGATTGTACACTGTCCTATAAACCAGTGCTTCTCAGATTCTAATGTGAATCTGAATCTACAGAGGACCTGGTTACAACGCAGACTCTGATCCAGCGGCCCTGAGGTGAGGCTGGTGATGGTAGTGCTGCTGATCAGAGAACCACAATAAAGAACAAGGCGGGAGTCCAATGTCATTGAATAGCTGCATCCTTTGCTGCCACTGACAATAAATAAGCTGAAGAAAGAGTGGCATTTGAGGTGATGGCTCATCCTACATTTTCTTATCATATACGTCTGAATATTCCAGGCCATGAACCCTCAGTGGGCATAATATTGCTCCCAAAGGGGAAGAAATTATGTGTGGAGGGTGAAAAAAGCTTAACCAGATATACAGTATATCAATAGTACCAAAATGTCATGGAGGCTTTTAAGAAAATGTCTAAAAAAGCTACTTGGATTTTGGCAAGTGGTTTTTCTGCATCTATTGAGATTATCATGTGCTCTTTTTTTGTTCTTTATTCTATTATATAAATTATTACATTGATTGATTTCATATTAAACCACCCTTGCATTCCTAGGATAAATACCATCTATAATAATAAAAGCATAATATGCTATTTAGACCAGACGTCCTTCCAGACAACCTTCTGGACAAAGCCAGGGCTGCAAGGGAAGCCTAGGTCCCGGGTGCTGGAGGGAAGCCGGTGCTGGCAGCCGGGGGAAGGAAGGCCTACTCTTGCATGAATTTTGTGCATCAGGCCTCTAGTTTAGTCATAATATATAATCTTTCTATACATTATTGGATTCAGTTTGCAAGTATTTTGTTGATCGCCTCCCCCCGCCATCTCCTTGTCTTTGTCTGGTTTTGGTCTCAGGGTATTTTTGGCCTCATAAGAGATGGGGATTATTCCTGCCCCACCTATCTTTTATAAGCGTTTGTAGCCAGACAGTGTGGGTCAGTGGTTGAACGTAGACCTATGAACCAAGAAGTCACAGTTCAATTCCCGATCAGGGCACATGCCCAGGTTGCAGGCTCATCCCCAGTGTGGAGCATGCAGGAGACAGCCAATCAATGATTCTCTCTCATCATTGATGTTTCTCTCACTCCTTCTCCATCTCTGCAATCAATTAAAAAAAAAAAGATTTTTTAAAAAAAGGAGTTTGCAAAGAATTAGTATTAAATCTCTTTCAAATGTTAGGTAGACTTTACCAGGAAACTAACCTGAACCTGATCTTTTATTTGTGGGAAGTTTTTAAGTGGCTAATTTGATCTCTAATTGCTATAGGCTTTTTCAGATTTTCTACTTCTTCTTGAGTCAGTTTTGGTAGTTTGTGTCTTTCTAGGAATTTTCCCATTTCATCTAAGTTATCTAATTTGTTAGTACACAGTTGTTCATTGTTTTCCTTATATCACTTTTATTTCTATAAGTTTGGTAATAATGTGCTTTTTTTCATTCCTGATTTTAGTGATTTATGTTTTCTCTCTCTCTTTCTTTCTCTCTCTCTCTCTCTCTCTCTCTCTCTCTCTCTCTCTCTCTCTTTTGATGGGGCGGGGGCAGTCAGTCTTTCTAAAGATTTGTCAATTTTATTTTCAAAGGAACAGCTTTTGGTTTCATGATTTTCTCTATTTCATTGATTTCTGCTCTAATCATTATTATTTCCTTTCTTTTTTTTAAAAAAATATATTTTTATTGATTTCAGAGAGAAAGGGAAAGGGAGAGAGAGAGATAGAAACACCAATGATGAGAGAGAATCACTGATCAGCTGCCTCCCGCACAGCCCCCACCGGGGATCAAGCCCGAAGCCCGGGCATGTGCCCTTGACCAGAATTGAACCTGGGACCCTTCAGTCCGAAGGCCAATGCTCTATCCACTAAGCAAAACCAGCTAGGGCATATTATGTTCTTTCTTATGCTAATTTTGGGTTTATTTTGTTGTCCTTATTCTAGTTCCTTAATGTGTGAAGTTAGCTATTGATTTGATACACTTTTTAATGTAGGCATTTATAGCTATCCATTTAGGAAGAAATGGGGGTTAACTTTGCCTTGAAGAAGATGTAATAATCTGATAGAAACCCACCAGTAGTACTGCCTTATAATTTTCCTTGGATGCCTTTCGTTAGCCTCTGATTTTATGGCCAGGCAACATTTGGTATGAACAAATTAAATTCATAAACTTTTTAAAAATAGTGACAATTATTCTAAGAGTTCAATCAATAATTTCTAATTTTGGAGGATGATTTATTTGATGACAATTGTGAAACATTCTTAAACCTGTCATGTCTAGTAATTCTGTAGTCTGAGAAATTGTCACTGGCATTTGCAAGCACGGCAGAAATTTAATAAACTGTCGCCAAACCATTTGCTTGTTTGCATGCCAAGGTTTCCTTCCCCACATCACATGCAGTGCCCTGCTGCCAACAGTTATCAAAATACTCCCACAGTTGTCACAGAGAGAATTGTTCAGGGAGTTTTATTGCTTTATTCTTATTGTCCATACATTTCACTGCCTGGCCACTTCGATGTGGAGACTTATTTGAACAACCTGACTAATGTCAGATTGGAGCAATTAGATATTAAATAATGGATTGAAAAATAAGAATATCTGAGATATAGCTATATAGCCAGAGCCATAGAATGCAGCAAGAGTGGAAAAGAGGACGTTCATACTTTATTCTCTACATGTTCCTAATGTCTGAATCTTTTTAAAATATATTTTTATTGATTTCAGAGAGGAAGGGAGAAGGAGAGAGAGAGAAACATCAATAATGAAAGAGAATCATTGATAGGCTGCCTCCTGCATGCCCTTTACTGGGGACTGAGCCCACAGCCCAGATATGTGCCCTTGATCAGAATCAAACCCAGTCCGCAGGCTGACGCTCTCTCCACTGAGCCAAAGTGGCTAGGGCCTTAATGTCTGAATTTTTATAGAGAGAGTATGTCACTTGTACAATGTAAACACAACAAAAAATGTAAACACAGCTAAGAGAGAAGGAATCTAAAGGCGTGAACAGAGAAGAGCCTCTTTAGACCACCTCATTCTGATTGAAGATATGCAGCTGTGTCATGCAAGCCTTTATAATAGAATTTAGAGATAAAATCCAGGCCTTTGAACCAAAGAGTGATAAGAAGCTAAAATTACTGGCTTTGGATTTGCATGTTCTGCAATGACTCCAACAGGTAAATGCCAGGCCCGGTTAAAAAAGCTTTTGCAAATAAAACAAGAAAGGTATTTCTTGGAAAGAAAGAAAGATGGTAGATTAGAGGTGATGACCTTGGACCTCAGTCACAAATTCAAAGAAGTATGAAAAGTGTAGCTTTTTGTTATGGTGGTTCAACTTGTCCAAATGTTACCTTGAGATAAGGACGAGACCTCTGTTCTTATCTTGAAGGAAAGATTTCAATCGAGAGACAACGTGTAGAAAAGCAAGCAAGAAGCTATTGACTGCAGCAAAAGCACACGTAGGACACACAAACAAGGAAGCGCATAGAAGAAGCAACGGGAGAGCCTAGGCTGGGCTGCTTTGGTTCACTAAGGAGCCAGAGAAAAGGGGGCCTTGGAGATGGGTTCAGGGGGTGAGCCCAGGATGAGCTGCCGCTACCTGTTGCTCCCCTGGTTGCAAGTCTCCTGGGGCCCCTTGGAGTTGAGGAGGTATGTGCCTGTGGGAAAGGAAAGGGGAAAGGGAATGACACGAGTGCTCCCTGGAGAGAGAGCATGCTGGGACTTTCGTTTTCAGGGGCTTTTAAGGCTGAGCATTTAGGGTAGGTCTTCGGGGAGGATCAGTAGAGTATTCATCAACCTTTGCTGATGAACCAAAATGAGATTTATTCTCTTACTTTATCCTTGGGTGTGGTTGGCAAGTGGCACTAATTGGATTTATTTCTATTATCTGTCTCCCTGAGTAGGGCGATTTAAGCTATTTACCCTCTGGTTGGGAGAAGTGCAAATCTTTTAGTCTTAAGTGTCCTTGGTTTAGGGAAGATAGGATTTTCTAGGTGACAGCAAACTGCTGTTTAACTATCTGTCTGAGTTTCCCTATTCTGCTCGTCCTGGAATTTTCCTAGCTTACTCTTTTATAACACAAGGCCACGGGGTTAAGAAGTAGAGATGTGCCCGGCTGGTGTGGTTCACTGGTTGAGTGCCGACCTAGGGAGTAGGAGGTCACAGTGTGATATCAGGTCAGGGCACATGCCAGGGTTGCAGGCTCAATACCCAGTAGGGGGCGTGCAGGAGGCAGCCGATCAATGATTCTCTCTCATCATGGATGTTTCTATCTCTTTCTCTACTTTCCTCTCTCTGAAATCAATAAAAATATATTAAAAGGAGAAGAAGAAGATGATGAAGAAGGAGGAGAAGAAGGATAAGAAGAAGAAGGAGGAGGAGGAGGAAAAGAAGAAGAAGAAGAAGAAGAAGAAGAAGAAGAAGAAGAAGAAGAAGAAGAAGAAGAAGAAGAAGAAGAAGTAGTAGTAGTAGTGGTGATGTGGGAACTAACCTAGGCTTGATTCCCTCACCATACTGCACTTTATGAGTTAGTTAGTGGGTGTAAGTGGCTTTGCATGGTTTTCAGGGTAGTTCAAGATTGGATGGAGAGGAGTGAGAACAGGCAAGTGTCATAGCCAAAGCATAAGGAATAAGACAGGAAAACTCAGGAGTTTAAAGCAGGGGGAAAAAAGTTATGTATAATTAAGAAAAGAGGGTTTTGGAGGAAAGTATTAGCCAATTCTTTTTTTTTTTTTTTTTTTTTTAAATATATTTTATTGATTTTTTACAGAGAGGAAAGGAGAGAGATAGAGAGTTAGAAACATCGATGAGAGAGAAACATCGATCAGCTGCCTCCTGCACATCTCCCACTGGGGATGTGCCCGCAACCCAGGTACATGCCCTTGACCGGAATCGAACCTGGGACCCTTCAGTCCGCAGGCCGACGCTCTATCCACTGAGCCAAACCGGTTTTGGCGTATTAGCCAATTCTTATCCCACTCCCAGGAGCCATGAACCCCCATCCTAGAAGGCCCTAAGTGAGCTTGTAGGCGGTCTAACAGGCTTTCTCAGTGTGAAATAGGATGGGGGTGGGGTGAAGGAAAAGTTGAAGAATATATCTGTCCCTTTTCATCAAAGCACATCCATATTAATATTAACATGTGTTTGGGGGATTAGTACATCTTTGAAACCCTAAGCAAATGGGAGCAGAATTCTTGCAGTGCTCACAAAACTATGACATGAAGGATTTGGTGTGGCTGCTGCTGCGTGGGATGATTCAGAGCATTTTAGAGAGCAGATGCCAATTTTAGGAGTCCTGGCATTTTCCGCATACCCTGGTGTTTCTAATTATCTCAGATGCTACACTAGCATTCTGTATGACCTTGAGCCAAACACTAGTCTTTCTGTAACTCATCTTCTCTATGTGGTAGACGAGGGGGTGGAACAAATGATCCTTACTACCCACAGTCCCTTCAACTTGTGGTTTAATTTATGATTTTTCAGACTTACTGGATTACTCATACTGTACTAAACATTATTTGTCATTGAGGGTAAGAAATGCAAAAGTTGACTTTCTTAACACAATTTACACACACTTTTTACTTTTGTAAAATGAAACAGAAAATGTTACCACAAGAAAGCCTATACCTCGGTGATCTGGATCCTTGGTTCTCTTTACAGTTGGGAAAGAGCTGGTAAGATTTCCTTGAGGTGTAAGGAGGAAAGAGATGGTTTAAGGAGTGGTAGCAGAAGCGAACTATGTGTACATCTTTATATTTGACTGTGTTTCATTTCTCCAGAAACCGAACACACACACACACACACACACACACACACTCCATGCCACCTCGGCCCACTGAGGAGCTGAGAAGGAATGATGTTGAAGTAAAGGTACCATTGAGCCCCAGGGTGTTACATATGAATGGAAAGAAAAGCCATGGGTTGCACCTGCTTCTTTCTCTCATTTCTCAGGAGTAGCAAGTCCATCCTCACCTGTCAGGACAGGTGGAAGCGTAGGATGTTGAGCCGTGATATAACTGATACAAGTGTGTGTGTGTGTGTGTGTGGCGTGTGTGTTATGTAGGGAATGTAAACGCACAGCAAATGCTTCTTTCATTGTTTGATTTCTGAAATACAGTTTATCTGTGCTTCACCGACCTTCACTCACAGGGAGCATGACTGACCAAAGGCCCCAGTTGCTGAACTGAAATCCATCATGTTTGCTCAGACTTCCCCACACCCAGCTCCCAGCTGAAGACTGAGTGTGGTGGGATTCTAAGGCATCCCTGCTCCTGGGACACTGGGGCCCCTCTGATGGTGGACTTTGGCTCAAGACACCCCCCCCCCCCCCCCCGCAATGAATCTTTAGGTTGCACAGGTCTTCAAGAATGCCTCCACTCTATCTTCCTTCCTTCTCCATTTCGCGTGCGGTCAATCTTACTTGGCTCCTTCCCATTTTCTCTCACAGGTATTTCCCCTAATAAAATCCTTACCTATTTAACTCTCTGTATATATTTGAATTATCAGAGAGAGACATCAAGAACTCTCTCTGGTAAGTCAAATAATGGTGCCATCCTATGGGAGGTTTTGGTAAGAAGTTGTGAGTGGGGAAAAGAGCTGGGGGAGAGACTTTTCACTGGGTAGCTTATAATGTGTTTTTTTATTTTCCAAGCAAGTACATGGGCACTAATTTAAAAAATGTAAAATCGAATATTTGGATAAAAACACTTGCATTTCTCACTGTAAAAGTGAAGATAATTACACTTTCCCTGCGCAGTTGTGAAATAAGTTCCGGGACATGGAGACGGAGCTATCTAGGTATCGGGTCTGCTTAACATTTCAGTTTTAGAACTGATATGCAACACTGCTTGGTTTAAGGTACATGTTTCAAAATCATTACTAAGTTTAGTTAGCATCCATCACTTTATAAAGTTACAAAAAATGTTTCTTCCTTGCAATGAGAACTTTCAGGACTTACTCTCTTAGCAGCTTTCAAATATACAACACAGCAGTGTTAATGACAGTCACCATGTCATACATTACATCCCTAGTACTTTTATCTCATAACTGGGGTTTGTGCCTTATAACCGTTTTAGCCCAGTTCCCCGTCTTCTTTTAGCTGTAGCATATGTTCCTTAGCTCGGTGCTTCCCCCTGGTGGTAGTATATTCCCATTGCATGTCAAAGAGCAGAGGGGGAAAAAGACCAAGGGCTGTATTTGTAAATTTGCACGCCTCGAGAAAAGTCACAGCGTTGAACAACTTTGAATAAAAGCATTTCTTTTCTTTAAAAAATGTATATTTTTATTGACTTCACAGAGGAAGAGAGCGGGAGATAGAAACATCAATGATGAGAGACAATCATTTTTTTTTAATATATTTTTTATTGATTAAGATATTACATATGTGTCCTTGTCTCCACGTTACCATCTACCCCCCCCCCCGCTCATGCCCTCACCCCCCCGTTGTCCATGTCCATTGATTAGGCCTATATGCTTGCATATAAGTCCTTTGGTTGATCTTTCCCCCTTACCCCCACCCTCCCCTACCTTCCCTCCAAGTCCCGACAGTCCAATCAATGCCTCTCCGTCTCTGGATCAGTCCTTGTTCATCAGCTTATGTTGTTCATTATATTCCACAAATGAGTGAGATCATGTGGTATTTATCCGCTCTCCGGTTCCATCCATGCTGTGGCAAATGGTAAGAGTTTCTTTTTCTTCTTCCTCTTCTTAAAGAATACCTTTCAGCATTTCATATAATGCTGGTTTGGTGGTGATGAACTCCTTTAGCTTTTTCTTATCCGTGAAGCTCTTTATCTGACCTTCTATTCTGAATGATAGCTTTGCTGGATAAAGTAATCTTGGTTGCAGGTTCTTGCTATTCATCACTTTGAATATTTCTTGCCACTCTCTTCTGGCCTGCATGGTTTCTGTTGAGAAATCAGCTGACAGTCGTATGGGTACTCCCTTGTAGGTAACTGACTGTCTTTCTCTTGCTGCTTTTAAGATTCTCTCTTTATCTTTTGCTCTTGGCATTTTAATTATGATGTGTCTTGGTGTGGTCCTCTTTGGATTCCTTTTGTTTGGGGTTCTCTGCGCTTCCTGGACTTGTAAGTTCATTTCTTTCACCAGGTAGGGGAAGTTTTCTGTCATTATTTCTTCAAAAAGGTTTTCAATATCTTGCCCTCTCTCTCCTTCTGGTACCCCTATAATTCTGATGTTGGTACGCTTGAAGTTGTCCCAGAGGTTCCTTACACTATCTTCATATTTTTGGAATCTCTTTTCTTTTTTCTTTTTCGGTTGGGTATTTTTTGTTTCTTTGTATTTCAAATCTTTGACTTGATTCTTGGGATCCTCTTTTCTGCTGCTGGATCTCTGTAAATTATTCTTTATTTCAGTCAGTGTATGCTTAATTTCTAGTTGGTCCTTTTTCATGTCCTCCATGGTCTCCCTATACTTATTGAGGGATTCATTAAATTTATCGGCAGTTTCCATAAAATTCTTGAAAAACCTTATAAACGTGGCCTTGAACTCTATATCCAATCGTTTGCTTTCCTCCATTTCTGCCATTTGTGACCTGTTTCTTTGTCTCCACATTTTGGCAGCTTCCCTGTGTTGATAGAGTGGCCCTGCGCACCAGGTGTCCTGTAGGGCCCAGTAGCTCAGCCTCCCAAGTTGCCTGGGGTGGACACTCTTGGTGCACTCTTGGTGCCTTGGTTGTTGTAGAATCACTGGGAGGAATTGACCTCCAGGCCAATTGGCTGTGAGAATCAGCTGTGTCTAAAGTGGGAGAACTTCTGTGCTGAAGACACCCTTCTGGGGCAAGACTTGCTTCAGTGGGGCTTTGGTGCTCACTGAGTCTGCTCCCTGAGTGTGTCCCTTATGGATCTGAGGAGTTGTAGTCTGGATGGTCCCCCTCTGACCACTGGGTACAGTGGCTCCTGGATCTAAGGAGGTGCTAATTCAGCCTCTGCCTGAGGCCACACAGCAGGAGCCACGAAGAGGCTCAGCTGTGAAGCAATGCAAGCCGCTGCGGGGCCTTGGGCCTTCTCTTGGAAGTTCCGGGTCTGCCTGGCTGGGCTGCAGTTAGGTACATTCACATGCAAAAGCCTCTGCCGCAGCCTGGGTGGGGCGGGGTCTCAGGGAATCAAAGGGCGGATCAGGGAGCTATGGCTGATTCTCCGCCCGGAGTCTCGGGTCTCAGTGACCCGCTAATTGCTGCAAGCACCTCTGAGGGAAAGCCGCCCTCAAGTTCGCCCGCTGCCGGACAGACCAGCTTCTCCCCGTATGAGACCTGGGTCCCCAGAGACTTCCCGGAACCCGAGTTCAGAGCAGTCGGGAGTTTGTGATTCAAAAAGACAGCCGCGTCCTCAGGTGCCACCCCCTTTCCTCCCGCGCGCGAGCCGCCGTACCTCTGCACTTCACCTCCGCAGCGCCTCTGGCTCTCAGCGTGCTTCTCTTTCCTTCTAGTTGTAGAATTTACACTCAGCCAGCCTTTCTGTTGTTCTGGATGATGTTTGCTCAGTCCTTTGGGGTAATTTTCAATTGTTGTGGGAGGCGACAATTTCCCGGTGTTTACCTATGCCGCCATCTTAGTTTCTCCAGAGAGGCAATCATTGATTGGTTGCCTCCTGCACGCCCCCTACTGGGGATCGAGCCCACAACCCAGACATGTGCCCTTGACTGGAATCAAACCCAGGACCCTTCAGCTCCCAGGCGGATGCTCTATCCAATGAGCCAAACCAGCTAGGTCTGAATAAGAGCATTGTCACGCTTTACCTATGGAATGCTTACTTCTATAGCAGTAATACTCTGGTATGACAAAGGAATTAAACAGCTGCTCTGCAACTTTTTGCAAGGGCATTCGTTCGTTCATTCACTCAAATATCTATTTTTTTTAAAAAAAATACTTTTATTAATTTCAGAGAGGAAGGGAGAGGGGGAGAGAGTTAGAAACACCAATGATGAAAGAATCATTTCATTGATCGGCTGCCTCCTGTACCCCGCCCACTTGGGATCGAGCCCGCAACCCAGGCATGTGCCCTTGCCGGGAATCGAACCAGGCTGACGCTCTGTCCACTGAGCCAAACCAGCCAGGGCCACTCAAAAGTCTGTTAAGTGAACAAGAGACATTCTGGCTACATAAATGGGAGCCCCCGGGCACAGACACGTTGCAAGCGACTTAAAAACCCATCTTTGCAAAACCGAGAGTTAAGCCACAAACTAGAAGATGTCACCAGCGAGGCCAGCCGGGCTGACCACGAAAGCAAGAGTAAACGGAAGCTGTCTTTCGCCCACGTTTCTCCCCAGAAGTATACTGTTTGCGGGAAGCAAGCACTTCGCTCCTGGGCCGGGCTCGAACCCGCAGACGGTGGAGGATGAGGACGCGTGTGGCACGCAGCGGCTCCAAAAGACACCCTTGATTCCCGTAGAGCCCGCGGGGCGGCGGACCGGCCTCCCTAGGGCCCGGCACCTCCCGGTTCCCCTCCGCACCCCTAAACGTGCGCCCGACCTTGAGCGACGGCTCCTGGGAAGCCGCGACTCCGCCCCCTGACGGCGGCGCGCAGCCCGAGCGCGGGCCCGGAACGGAACTGTCCCCGGAACCCGAGTGCGCGCCCAGCGTTTCCGGGGAAGGAGGACCCAGAAGGACCAACGCGCGGCGGCACCGGCGGCCGGGACGGAAGCGATGGCGGTGGCCGTGGGGTTCTGCGGGTCGCGGCTCTGGCGCGCTGTCCCCGGTGGCGGCGCTGGCTGGAGTGAGTTTTAGCGGCCGGGGGACGGGCAGCGAGGCTTAGAGGATGGTGTCTGCCCAGACTGGGCCGGAGGCGGGTCCCTTGAGGTCCGCGGGGTCGAGGCGGAGAAGGCTCTAAGCCCCGGTTGCGGCGGCCGCCCCCTCGGGGCGGGAGGGTGCAGATCCCTGGGCGTCCGGGCGTCGCGCGGGCCGGAGGGGGGTCGCTGGAGGAGCTTGGGGAGCCGCTGGAAAGGAGCCCACGTCCCGGTGCAGCGTGTCCTTGTTCCCCGTTGCAATACTCGCCTCGCCTTGCCAAGCCCTGCTATTTGGGGTTTTTAAAATAAACTGGCATTTCTCGCCCAGATACGGACAGTTTTGGCGCGCGACCTCGGGCTCCGGTCCCCAGGACCTTGTCAGAGCGACAGCTTGGCTCGCCCCCCCCAACGGCGGCTCTGGTTTTGGCCCCGTTTCCTGGTCCCTGTTTGCCCCGCATGGTGACCCACGGGCGGGAGCTGGGGGTCCGGCGGGGCCGGGGCTGGTGGGCGCCTCCATGATTAATACCGGGAGCGGTTCTGTTGCGTCCCGTGAATTCCCTCGTTGGAGGAAGATGGTGAGGCGGGAGGAGGACAGGGCTGCAGTCTTCATTTCTCCCGCGTCCTCATCCGTCGGAATTTCCACGCAGGACGCATAGCCACATCCACGGCGTCCCAGCTGTCGCCGGCCGCGCTGATAGAGATGCAGAACGACGTCTTCAACCGGGAGAAAGGCCGGCAGTCATCGCTGACGCCCCGGACCGAGAAGATCGAGGTTCGGCTCGTGGGGAGAACGGACCCTGGCACCACATTCGTGATGAATAAAAACGTGTCCACGCCCTACAGTTGTGCGATGCGTAAGTGCCGAGTCGGGGCGCCGCTGTCACCGCTGTCACCGCTGTCACCGCTGTCACCGTGTTGACCGAAGCGGTGCGGGCGGAGGGGATGCTGACGGCTCTGCAGGCCCCGGGAAGGCCTCCTCTGTCGGGCACCTGGCGGTCCGCCCACTGTGGCTCCAGCTCTTGGGGGTCCTGTGGGTCCCCACAGGTCGGTCCTGTCATGCACAGGTTGTGCTAAGACTTGTTTGAATCTGGCTGAGGCTAGGGCGCTATACTTGTTTCTGGTAGAAGAGGGCGGACCTGAAAACATTGTTGCTATTAGCGTGTCCCTTTTATTTTTATTTATGTATGTATTTAAATTTTATTGATTTCAGAGAGGAAAGGAGAAGGGGGGCAGAGAGATAGAAACATCCATGATGAGAGCGATGCATTGATCGGCTGCCTCCTGCACGCCCCACACCGGGGATCAAGCCAAAGGACACCGGGCATGTGCCCTGACGGAGAATCGAACCGTGACCTCCTGGTTCATAGGTTGACGCTCAACCACCGAGCCACACTGGTCCGGCTAGCTTGTCCCTTTTGGGTGACAAGTCACCATGAGGGCCTCAGGAAAGCATTGGGGGTGGGGGGACTGCCCTGGCGGCAGTGACAGCTGTTTGGGCTTCTTGGCTTTTCTAGTCCTCAGAGGCTAACTTCAGTGACCTCCTTAGCACTTGCCCCTTGGGGTGCGGCCTTTCTCTTTACCTTTGCATGCATGTGGTAAAGGTGAGCGTGGAAATGCCCTTGGGTGGATGCGATTGGGGTAAACATGTTTGTCGTGTTCACATCGGAAGGGGGAAGCTGCACCGCGTGAGACTTGGTGTGGCAACGAAGGGAACGGGACGCTGTGTTTATTTTTGATCAGAATGCTGTACAGTAGCTTTGGTAGAACTGGTGGTACTTAAATTTAGAAAGCCCCCACCCCAAATAGATACACACCCATGTGCTCACTCCTGTGTGTGACTAGCTGCGTTGTTCAAACTTTTGGAAAAATTCGATGATGACTCCATTCAAGTGACCTCAGTTGTCTGCTTAGGTGGGCCCCTAAAGTGTACACTCTGTGTTTGTTTACTCTGGCATTTGAATTAGTATTTATGATCATTGTTTACTTACTTGTTTTTTGAGCATTTATTGACCCTCTGCTATGTGATAGGTGTTAGGATTACAGAGGAGGATATGAGAAGCTCAGGCCCTTAAGGAGCTTTATTCACATGAAGTAGAGATGAATGAAGCTTCTGAACACCACTCAGCATGACCCCTGCCCTGAGGCTGCTTGTCATTCATACCTTCTGTGTGCCAGTGAAGTTACGCTGAGTACCCTGTACATTTCAGGCCTGGTGCTAGGCTCTGGGCATACTGATGGGTGAGCAAGAGTAGACACGGTCCCTGCCTTATGGCATTGATGTGGTGGATGATAATTTAGACCCTGTAGTGTGACCACTTTTTTGAGTAGCTGTGTATTCGAAAACCATCTAATTAGGGAAATAAGAGAGAGTTTGGGAGCAAGACCCCAAACACACCTAGAACCGATTTACTGTGAAAGTAATAGTTATACATTTTTCCTTCTAAGTTGTGTGTGCATATACCCGAATGTATCCATGCTGCTGCTCTCTGAATATTTCAGTGTAGCTCTTGGAAAATCGTTTTATTAATTAATGATTGACAAGTTAATTTCAAACTTGACTCAGCCTTAATGAGTTTTGTACATGGTTTGGATATATTGGGTGGGTTGGATAGTATTTTTTATTGGTTACAGATGTAATATATAATACTTTTATGTCCAAAAAAAAAAGACAGCTTGCAGAATCTTGCCTTTTATTGTTATATTTTGTAATGTAGCACTTAAACGTGTAGTTTCTCACTTTGAATTTTGTTAGATTTTAACCTTCAATCTATTTTAAATTTCTAGATTTAAGTGAGTGGTACTGCAAGAAGTCCATTCTGGCTCTTGTGGACGGACAGCCATGGGACATGTATAAGCCTTTGACCAAGTCCTGTGAAATTCAGTTTCTTACTTTCAAAGATCGTGATCCAGGAGAAGTTAATAAGGTATTTCTGTTTCCATATTCTCTTTCCCCCTCCCTCACACCCAATGTTTTTCTTCTCCTTTTTAGGAAAATCTATTTTCTGTGGAATATGAAATGTGCCCATATAGCCAAGGTCAAATGTAATGTACCAGATTGTGTTTTACTTGTTAGGTTAGGCATTTTCATAGTTTAGATAATACCAGTAGCATCCATTTCTCTGTATTTTGATTGGAGGAAATGATATGGCATGCCTTTTACATTTATGTCTTTGTTCAATTGACACTTACTGATCACCCTCTATATAGTGAGTATTTTATTCCCATGCTACTGCTGGAATGCAGCCTTTGACCATCTTCTCTGGATTATTTCAAGAACTTTTTAACTCTCTGCCTTCAACCCCCTACTCCTCCCCCCCCCCTTTTTTTTAAATAATAAAGCCTTCTTTATAGTCCTATAAGAGTTTTATTAAGTGACATGACTAATGTTCATGTCACTTACCCCTAAAGAACTTGCCTATATGACTGTTCACATGACTTTCCAGGAACTGACTTGTGTGATCTGACCTCAGGCTACCTTCGAGCCTCACCTCCCACTGCGTCTTTCCACTTCCTCTTTGCTCCGGCTACACTAGAGGACTTGGCCGTAATTTATCCTGTGCTATCCGGCTTGCCTTTGTTGATGCTCTTCCTTCAAATCTGAGTATTTTCTTTCCTCCTGATTAAAATCCTGTTTATCTTTTAAAATGCCACCTGCTTTGTAGAACCTCCTTAGCTGCTTGTTGTTGGAATTAATCTCTTTCCTCTAGAACCTCACAACACTTGGCTAATGTCTCTAGATATAATATTTTAATTTAAATTCTAGGTACAAAATTAAATTTAATTTGGCTTGTGAAGACAGGGATCATGTCCGTATGGGACTCTGTTCCTAACTGGCATATAGTAGGTATTTAATAATATTTATTGAAATGAAATACATAAATGAGAAAATGACAGACAATAGTATTTGCCAACATTGAATATGTATTATGTATCAGGTACTGTCTTAGATGATTTGTAGGTATTAACTCATTTAATCCTCATAAAAATCCTGTAAAATAGGTGCTATTATCCCTATTTTCCAGATAAATAAACCGAGACAAAGAGTGGTTCACTCGCTTGACCAAGGTTACCTGTTTAGGAAGTGGTGGAGCCTGGATTTGAACCCAAGCATTCTATCTCTGTTGTTCACCAGGCATTACAAACATTTATGTCACATAGACGAGGAAGTACATTTCGCTACTTGCCTTCAAGGCCCGTGTTTATACTTTTAGTGTGTGTAATGTGGTTGTGTGGAATACGTTCTGGAGCAGCCTGCCACACAGCCAGGTGAGCCCACTCTTGTCCTCGGATGTGGAAAAGGGCTGATAAAAGTCCAGTGCTCAGCTATAGTAGTGCTTGTATGGGGCATAAGGTGGGCAGGTGTGTGGGACTCATGCCTCTCTTTACGACTCTGACAAGTTCATTGCATGGTACTGT
Organism: Myotis myotis; assembly: GCF_014108235.1. Classification (NCBI taxonomy): domain Eukaryota; kingdom Metazoa; phylum Chordata; class Mammalia; order Chiroptera; family Vespertilionidae; genus Myotis; species Myotis myotis. Next base: position 205,220,183 of record NW_023416324.1, on the reverse strand, counting down.
ATGAGGCTGTCTGGATCAAAGAGTGCTGGCAAAATGAGGTTGCTTTGCTATCAATATGTTTAATGTGAGTGATGTACATGATGTTAGGTGTAGGATAGGAATCATAAATAACACCAGAAAGTTGAGTTTTCCCTCCATATTTATATATGTTATAGACAGGTATATATTAATATATTTATTTTACTTTAGCATGTGTTTATTAACAGATTAACTTTATCCTGGGTGAAAAGTAAAGTTACTACCAGAAAATAAAACTATTGGTTGATAAACATAGTGTCTGATATCTTGCACAGAAACATTGCTAACAACACGAAGTTGGTGTTTTATCCTTTTGTGGTTTTAGTTTGGCACAGATAATGTTATGGACTGATGGTCATTATTGCTATGTGCTGAGGATGGACAGATATTTGAGAAATGTTTCCTAAGTCAAGAGTCAACCTAAATGTTAATGTTGAATAGATCTCAGTGAATCTTTGTACACTTATTTTTCTAGGCTTATTGGCGGTCTTGTGCCATGATGATGGGCTGTGTGATAGAGAGGGCATTCAAAGACGAATACTTGGTCAGTTTGGTCAGAGCTCCAGAAGTGCCTGGTAATGTACACATATAAATATAAATATACTTTTTGTAATCTTTGAATATTTTGGTACCTATCTTTGCTGTTGTACAGAGTTCATTTATAATTTTTACCTAGTATAAATTACCATCATACCTATATTTCATTTATTGTGGGCAACAAAATCCATCCTAATTATGGAAGTCAATAATGTAATAGAATTAGAGGAGAATGTTTCTCTTGAATGTGAATTTCATGTAATTTAATTGTCTCTGTGTTTATTTCTTACCACTTGAAGCATTTATTTCCAAGTTGACATGTGGAGGATGAGGAAATGGGAGTATAAATAGACTTCTGGAGAAAGCTACAGTTGTACTGTGTCACTAGAAAAGGCCACGACTTTGGAACTTTGGAGAGGGCCATCATTTTGGGGAGATGAAAGAGTTTATATTTTTTGTAATTTTGCTAAAACTAGGATTTTGCAATAGTATGTGTACTAGGATCACATTTTTAAAACATGTAGAAGTGTGTACAACCAAAAATATTTGAAAATCTCAATAATGATTTTAAGTACAAAACTAGTTAATTTTCTGGATGGGGGAAAGTTGGTAGAACTCTGGCAAGCGCCTGGGATACTGGTAACATTTTTATAATTTGTAGAGTTGGGAGAGATTGCTAACCCTTCATTTTATGGTTAAAATATTCAGTTGTTGCAAATTGGTAACTTTCTACCCTAACAGATCTGACTTTGCTTTTTATTTTGGTTGGATCTACAGTGATTGCTGGAGCCTTCTGCTATGATGTAGTTTTGGATAAGAGGCTTGACGAGTGGATGCCAACAAGAGTAAGTATACCCTTTGGAGCATTAACGTTAGAGTCTGTGCTTTTCTTTGGTAGAATGACTCCTATGTTTTGTTGAATGGTACTGCAAACTGAGGGTATTTAAAGGAAAGGATCTATCTATCTATCTATCTATCTACCTACCTATCTAATGTTATCGCTATTTCAGTGAATTTAAGATAGAGACATATGAACAAAGGCACTCACAACAGCATGGTCAGTTGTGTGGAAGCTTTATGTTCTGCTTGACCTTTGCTTCTAATGCTGTCTTCCTTGTACTGTGTCTACTGCTCCTTAAAATAGTGGTTTTCAAGATGACCAGAATATAAAATATAGAAGATCAACTCCCTTGGGTGATGTGTGGTGGGGGGCCTAGAGCCTTAAACTTGGATGCCCACAGTACAGTTTGGTATATTTTGCACAGGGCTAATGATAGCATTATGTTTTCTAGTGAAACTTTCTGAATCACATAAAAAATTTTTCCATATGCATTTAAAAAGCTTAATTTTACTCATCATGTAAACAGATTTTTGTATCTTACTATTTACTAGCATTCCTACTCGTTATATCATTTTAATATTTATGAGGTTATTTCATTTGAATGAAATTGTTAACATTTCTTATAGGATTATCTTTAATAATTATTATACAGGCTGATATCTTAATTACGAATAAATTGCAAGTTTTATGGTTTATAGAGTTGGGAGAAATTGCTATCCCTATATTTCATGATCCAAATACTTAATTATTGTAAATTAATAACTTCCTTTCCTGACAAATTTGATTTGCTTTTGTTTTAGTTGTATTTACAATATTAAACATATAATTTAGTTAATTTGCTTTGTGTTGAAACTAGAGGCCCGATGCACGAAGATTCGTGCAAGAATAGGCCTTCCTTCCCCTGCCTGCCGATACCGGCTTCCCTCTGGCACCTGGGACCAGGACCTTCACTCTGGCCAGAGCTGCCTTATTCCTTCGCTCTGGCCCTGCCGCCCTCCTGTAGCTTTCTCCATCCCCCGCACCCCTCACCTCATAGCAGACGTCCTGCTCGGCCCTGGCTGCTCAGTGCCTGTGCACTGCCCAGAGGCCTGGAGTGGGTAGGGCTGGGCAGAACGCCCGTGTCCTGGGCTGGCCGCTGTTATCTTTGTCGCATCAATTTGCATATTCCCTCCTTATTGGCTGTGGGTGCTGCCATCTTTGTTGCAGAGTAATGGTCAATTTACATATTCCGTCTTTATTAGATAGGATACTTTTAAGTAAATAGTTACAAATGTTAATACTTTTCATCTTTAAGGAGAACCTACGTTCTTTCACAAAAGATGCTAATACTTTAATTTATAAAGACCTCCCATTTGAAACTCTGGAAGTTGATGCAAAAGTGGCATTAGAAATATTTCAATACAACAGGTAAGTGTTGGCTTTCTTTAAAGCAAAATTAAACCTCCCAAAGTTATATGTAATGAAGAAAATTCAGTTCTTAAGAATTTTTATATTCTTGCCTTGGCCCGTGTGGTTCAACAGTTAGAACATTGGCCTGTGCACTGAAGGGTCGATGGTTTGATTCGTAGTCAAGTCCCAGCCCCTTATGTGGAAGGTGACAGTGGAAGGCAACCAATGATACGTCTCTCTCACATTGATATTTCTCTCTCCCCTCTCCCCTCTTCTTTCTCCCCTCCCCCCTCTCCCCCTTGAAAATAAATGAAAAAATATCCTCGGATGAGGATTGGAAAAAAAAATTTTTTTTATATTCTCAAAAGCTGAATATAAAAATTCAGGAAAAAAAGTCTAAAAGCAAATTTTGTTGGAAAAAAATAAAAAAATTGAGCTTATAATAGTCATGAAAGCCTCCTTGGCATTTTTCAGAATGATATGCCACAAGAGTATTCTTCCATAAGACATTAATTGCTGAAAAACATATACTGAATTCAGAGAACAGAGGCATAAAAAATTTACTGTAAACCTTCCCAAAGTGGATATAGAAAACAATAATTTTCAAATGTATTAACCTGTGGAACTCTTTCTAAAGCATTTTCTAGCATATTCTGGAACCAGTGTATTTATAAACCAGTACTAATACACTATTTTAACTGAATGAGAGTAAAAATAATACTACAGAACCAAACCACCATTGATTCTCTAAGAAATTACTTGGATTATCAGAACATATCAGATCACCATGCCAAAATTCTAGGGTCATGCTACCCAATAGAAATATAATGTGAGCTGCCCTAGTCGGTTTGGCTTAGTGGATAGAGCATCGGCCTGTGGACTGAAGGGTCCCAGGTTCTATTCCAGTCAAGGGCACACACTTGCCTGGGTTGTGAACTCAGTCCCAGTTGGGGGCGTGCAGGAGGCAGCCAATCAATGGTTCTCTCTCATCATTGATGTTTCTATATCTCTCCCTCTCCCTTCGTCTCTGAAATCAATAAAAAAAATATACATTTTAAAAAAATATATAATGTGAGCTATCTTTAAATTTTCTAGAGACTACATTAAAAAAAGTTAAAAAGGGTGAAGTTAATTTTAATCATACATTTTATTTAAAATATTTAAAATGTTATCATCTCCACATTAAAAATGGTAATGATATTTTATATTCTCCTTTTCATACTAAGTCTTCAGAATCTGGTGAATCTGAGGCACATTCAGTTAGAACTGATTACATGTAAGTGTTCCATAGCTACCTTAGTGGACGGCACTGTTGGCTTTCATGCCATGTACATTAGGATTTGCCTTTCCCATAATCAGCTGCCAGTCTAGCAGAGGCGTGCAGGACTTTGGTAAGTTAACTGAATGTGTGAGGGAGGAAGAGAGGGAGGAGATGGTTTTGGGGTAAGTTTGAGAGATCAGAAGAGTTTTGAATAGCTCATGTGTCAGTGATCGGGCTTGACTTTGGCTCCCAGGGGACAGGGGAGTCTCTTAGAGGTGGGTTGGGAGGCATAAGTATGCAAGGGAATTGGCTCCCTCAGTGATGCTTGGGACCCTGGCAGAAGGGGTGTGGCAGTAGGTGGACTGTAAACCATTCTAAATGTAAACCGTTCTCTCAAAAACTGGCTGAGGAGAAGGAGAAAGGGTTTCTTTAAACTCCTTTTTGTATTTTTTTAAAAAAATATATTTTTATTGATTTCAGAGAAGAAGTGGGAGGGAGAGAGAGAGAAACATAAATGATGAGAGAGAATCATTGATCACTGGGGGTCGATGTGCAACCTGGGCATGTGCACCGACCGGGAATCAAACCCTTGATCTTCTGGTTCAACCACTGAGCCATGCTTGCTGGGGTCCTTTTTGTATTTTTATAATTAAATTTTTGTTGTTGTTGTTGTTGCTGCTTTTCAGGTATAAAGTAGATCTCATAGAAGAGAAAGCATCTCAGAATCCTGAGAGAATAGTTAAGCTGCACAGGTAAGTAAAAATAGAAAAATTGGCTGCTATGCTAATTTATAGTAAGGTTAGCTTTATTGCTACCTGAATGTAGTATACAACTAAAAAAGATGAACTTGTGTCCTGTTTTGTTACTCTCATTACCTTATTTTATTGCTTTGTTCGTTGTTTAGATATAGTAGTAATTGGGAGTTTTAAATTATTTTCAGAAACAGTTGTGGTTTCTGTTCCTCATTTTATTTTTATTTCTGCATCTCAAGGGTTGAAAACCATTGCTAAAAATGTAATTTTTAAGAGATAATTTTGAAGTTGAGCAAAATATTCATAATTATGAATTGCACATGATAATCTGATTAATTAGTTACTACTTATATATATTAAGTAAGTTAAACTGGAATGTGCTTTCCGACTGGGGGATGAGAGAGGTAAGACAACGCATTATGCAAACTCATTTCATGGTCAGCGACTGTTTACTCAACCCTCAAACCCTTGATTTGGACTTAACTTTTTCCTCTAGAAAACTCCTCTTTGTTTCTAAACTCTGCTGCAGTGAATTGTAAGCATGTAGGCTGTCCGTTTCAGACAGTGGATCCACTTAACAGCATGATGTGCTTAGTGACCTTAAAAATCTCTAGTTATATCAGTGCTAATCTAGAAGAAGGTTCACTTAACTTTAAGTTTAGCCTCTTCACTTGAGATTTTTATGTCATGGCTATTGGAGCCTGAATCGAGACATGTAGAATGCTCTTGGTTAGGGACATAGCAGCAAAGAGAATGGATAGATTCCCCCCCCCCCCCCCCCAATGTTTTGTAAATCATTTGATTTTGAGGTTTTATTTGTTTTTAAAATCAAATCAGATTTGGTGACTTCATTGATGTCACTGAAGGTCCTCTTATTCCAAGAACAAGTATTTGTTCCCAGTTTGAAGTGTCAGCGGTTCACAATCTGCAGGCCACCGGGTCAAGTCTTGTACGAAGATTCCAGGGTCTCTCTTTACCTGTTCACTTAAGAGTAAGTAAAGTGAAAGTTTCAGGTCATCCAATTTGGGTATGGGTGTAATTCTAGTCTTGATTTTTATACCAATATGAAGGACATAACATTTTAATTTTCATTAAATTGTGTGATGATATTTTATAAACTCGAGTTTGTGATTTAAAAACAGATAATTCAAGGGAGAAGCATTAATTGGAAAAATGAAACAAATTGAGATAGCATTTAGAATTTTTCAATTTGGTATAGGAGAGGGTGCATGAGGAATATTGGAGTGCACACTGGTAACATCTGGAATGCTTTTTGGCCTTATTTTGGCATGTTCTTCCTAATTTTGATGGTCTATTCATGACCCAAAGCCTATCATATTCCATATTGCTCTAACCCTTGCTAATTCTTTTCTTACATTCCTTGGATATTTATAACATCATTCACTTAATATAATTGACTTAATTTAAATTTATGTGGCTATGAAAAAGCTCCTAGATTTATTGAATTTCGAGTCCCACCTGCGGTTGCCTTGGCAAGGCCAGACCAGCTGATTTCTGGGGCCTTATATGGCCCGAGGGCTGGATGTTCCCCACCCCTGCTGTAAGGTCTCTGCACCAGCTGTTCATTCTGCCTGAGTCAGGCATGGTTTTCCCTTTAAACATACCATTGCTGGTCTTTTCCCCAGAAGGATTGACATGTACATAGTTAGTAATTTTACCTTTTATTGTAAGTTTTAGCAGCTCCTTCACTATGAAGTGGTCACTGGCCCACCCATGTCCCTCAGTAACGCCTTCAACTGACTTAATAAGATTGATGTGGTCGTTACGTACTTTGACAGTTTTTATTAATGAGTTCTGATTAATTCTCTGCTGCATACAATTGTTAAGGATTAAGGAAATTAGCTCTACAATTTTACTGTTGTCTCTTATTTTTACTTGGTCTTGAGGGTGATTTGCTGAATCCTCTAGATTTCAATGTGAAGATGTCACAGTTGGTTCTTAAATGAACTTCTCCTTGTGCTTGATTATGATTTGAAAAATGACCTCTAGCATGTTGAAATTGGCTACTTAAGGAAAGAACCATAATCTATGGCAGCCGTGGGCAAACTACGGCCCGCGTTTGAAATGAATAAAACTAAAAAAAAAAAAGACCGTACCCTTTTATGTAATGATGTTTACTTTGAATTTATATTAGTTCACACAAACACTCCATCCATGCTTTTGTTCCGGCCCTCCGGTCCAGTTTAAGAACCCATTGTGGCCCTCGAGTCAAAAAGTTTGCCCACCCCTGATCTATGGGCAAGTGGGGCAGATTTTTCTTCCCATTATAAGGAATGCTTTCAGTCACGGTAGTGATTAAGAACAGCAGAGGAAGAATGGCATATTCAGGGCTTAAGACTTTTTCTTAAATGCCAAACAAAGCAGCTGTTCTGTATGGTACCTTTTCCCCTACTCTAATCCATGTTTATAAACATTTAGCCTCATTAGTACTGACTTTTTATGTGTTTATTTTGTTTAAAACCTGTATAAAAACTCAGTCCCCACCCTAGCTGGTTTGATTCAGTGGATAGAGTGTCGGCCTATGCTAAGGGGTCCTGGGTTCGATTCTGGTCAAGGGCACATGCCTGGGTTGCGGGCTCGATCCCCAGTATGGGGCATGCAGGAGGCAGCTGATCAATGATTCTCATCATTGATGTTTCTTTCTCTCTCCCTTTCTCTTTGAAATCAATATATATATATATAAAGACTCAGCCCCTTTTATTTTAACTTTACTGATTTATTTTTCATAGTAAATCTTTTCTTTTCAAGGCACATTTTACGATATGGACTAAGCTATTGGAAAGGTCTCGGAAATTGGTAAGTGTTTTTGACAGCCAATGAGTATTCTTCTACAAAGACATATTCATTGAAATTAAGCAACAACAACAAAAAAAGAAAGAGAAAGAAAGAAAAAATTAGTTGTCTCAATAGCTAAAGCAGTTCTGTGGTTGTTTACCCAGCAGTATTTTGGCAAGAGAAAAGTTGTAGTTTGTAATCCTCTTTTGAGTTTGTTTATTAATATTATGGAAATGATACTATAGAACTTGAAGAGAAATAAGAATATTCTATATAGTAGTAATAGTTCTTAAAGGTTGTAATGGTGTTAATTGAATCTTACAGTAATATTTTTGTATACCTAATGAACATTAAGGATTAAGATTTGTCAGATGTATTTTAAAGCTGTCTTGACTATTGACATTAAATATGCAAATATCCTGAAAAACAAATTTAAATACTTGTGTTTTTGTAGTTTATGCTGTCATTACCATTTAGATTTCATAAGTAGGAATGATGATTTTTCTTGACCATTACTGTCCCTATTCATCCTTTCATAGGTTAAGCCTTGATGTTTTACTTAAATTATCTGATAGCTGTCCTGAGTAATCCAGCCGCGTCGCATGAAGCCTTTCCTAGTTCCCCTAATTTTCCATCAAGCTTGCAAACATGCTAATCAGCACACATCAAACTTGTCTTCAAGTTTATTCATTTCTTCTCCACAATTCTTCCATTTGGATTTCATTCCCATTCTCCTTTTTTTTTTTTTTTTAATATATTTTATTGATTTTTTACAGAGAAGAAGGGAGAGGGATATAGAGTTAGAAACATCGATGAGAGAGATTGATCAGTTGCCTCCTGCAAGATACATGCCCTTGACCAGAATCGAACCTGGGACCCTTCAGTCCGCAGGCCGATGCTCTATCCACTGAGCCAAACCGGTTCGGCCCCATTCTCCTTTTGTCTATTTACATCCTACTCATTCTTTAATACCTCACCCAAGTCTCACCTTCTCCATGAAACATTCTCAGAGTACTTGCTTACCAAATATCCATTTGTACAATTTCGGCATGATTATATACCTCCTCATGTTGTTTTCTTCTTGTTTTTGCTAGTGAGTGCATTTACACTCAGTCTTTTAACCCATTCAGGGCTTGTTATGAATGTATAATCCCAAATTTTGAACTTAACATTTGGCACACAGGGGCTTACCCAATAATTATTTATTGATTATTTTTATGATGATGTTTAAACTTAGTTTTTATTAATGAATTTATAGGTAGAACTTATTGTTAGCCATAATGGTTTTGTGTAAAATTTATGTAATTTTGATGAGAGTATATTTGAATGGATGGAATAACTTTGTCTTTTTGGTTGGTTACAATGATTTTAGATGAAGGAAAGAGAAGAAATGAGTGTAAATTAAGGGAAACTCAAGAAGGGATAATAACTGAATACTTTAAAGCAAGAAAAAATGCAGAAAAATAGCAGACACAGGAACCTAGACTATCTAGTAGAAACATTTATTCTGGTTCAGGTTTCTTCTGTCCATTTTACTTGTCTAAAAAGAGTAGGTTAAACATATGATTCATTGATTCAGCTAACATGGACTTATTGAGTGTTTCATGCCAGGACCTGTACAAACAAAAATGAATAAAATCAATTCGCTTTCTCCAAGGAAGTTACTTTAATGTAGTAACTAGACATAAGCAGACAGTTCAGGTGTACCTATGGGGCTCCCACAAAGGAGTGGAACCCAAACCAAACTGGGGGGTTGGTTAAGGAAGGTTCTCAGCAATCAGTGGCTCTTAAGCTGGTTTTAAAGGATGAATAAAAGTGGGCCAGGCGGGTAATTTGCTGGGGGATGCATTGGGGGTGATACTTGTATAGAGGCATGGAGGTAAGGAGAGCATGGTGAATGTAAGAGGAATCTGAATGTACAGGCACATGTAGAGTGGGTGATGATTCCAAAGCAATTTGTTGAAACAGTATATCAAGGGCTCATCTTCCCCGATTAGAATTTTCATTCCCCTCCTAAAGGTGACTTAGCATTTGCATCCCCCTCCTGAAGGTGATTGGGGTCATGAGAATTTTTACAGGAAGTGACCTATTGGCAGCTATTCCTGTTGATTCATTTAAAAGCTCATTCTGAGGGTGGTGTGGAAAGTAGCTGCAACTTAAGTCAGCATGAGGTTCTAAAGTTCAGGCATGGCAGCGAGAATGGCTGTGAAGTTACTAAGGTAGAGTTAGTAGGACTGTTGATTGACTATCAGGTAAGAGAACTGTGGATTCTCCAATGCCCGGCGTGGGCAACTGGGTAGAGCCCTTCATTGACATAGATAATATAATGCAGGAGGTGGAGCAGGTTTTGGGGTGATAAGGAATAGATTAGTCCTGTTTGATGTGTCTGAGTGACATAGAGTAGATATACAGCAGATGGTTTCCTTCATTTTAACGTTTTGTTATAAAGATGAGATGCTGTAGAAACTTAACCATTGTTAGTATCAGTTAGCCTACAGTATAATTGGTTTCTTTATACGTAAAGTCGCAGAACCTATTGACGTCATTAAGTGAGGACTTACTGTATGAACATACAGATACCTTTTAGTACTAAGTCTATAATATTCTATGTTCAAAGTAGACTTATACCTCCCAACAAAATACATTGATTTAAAATACCTTGTCACAGTACTGCTGGTGTTTTTCTTACATAAATGATTATATATATATATATATATTTATTTATTTATTTCTAATGATTCATTTTATAGATGAAACATAAAATGACAAACTGGAGAAGCCTAGCTATAGCCTCAGGTTATATGGTTATATTTTTAATGGAATTGTGCTTTACTTGATCATTTATATTGAGACTTTGGCCTTATAAGTTTTCTTCTCTTTCTACTTAACTTTCAGTAATAATTACTATTGACGGAGACAGGCAAAGGTCATTTTAAGAGAAGGACTATGGAATGATTTTAAATGGTGGGTGAAGGATAAAACGAAAACTGCTTATTAGAAAAGTAAAGCTATTTGTTTTTACAGGTAACTGAAGATCAAACTAAACCTGCAGATGAAAGTGCATCTACCTAGTAGCTTCCTAAAATTTAAACATGTATAGTAAATTAAAATAAAAGTTTTTTTATGTAATATTTGTGTGTGCTCATAAACATCACCTATCTCTTTCTCCCTAAGATTTATACTGATGTTTATTTTTTTCTTTCCCTAAAGAATAAAACAGCTCATGTTGTTCACAATAAAAATTTCACACAGAAATAAGCTGTCCCCTCACAGTCCCCAGATGTAACACTTTGGCCTATTTTCTCCTTCTAGTCTCTTTCTACATGTATAAATATGCTAGAGGTCCGGTGCACGAATTCATGCATATTGAAAGGAAATTAATTAGAAGGTGGCCGGCGGGGCTGGACTGGGCGAAATGGGCTGGACATGCCCTGAACCCAACCTACCACGGTATCTTCCTAGCCGGCCGCACCTGGGTTGGTGCTGGGGCTCCAAGGGTGTCTGCAGAGTGAGCAGGATCCTTCTGGCAGGTGGGGTCCCTCGGCCTGGCCTGAAGGGATCGGGCCGAAACAGGCAGTTCAACATCCCCCGAGGGGTCCCGGAGTGCAAGAGGGCACTCTGCAAAGTTGCTGTTCCTCGGCAGCTCCTGTGTTGAGTGTCTGCCCCCTGGTGGTCAGTGTGCATCTTACCTACTGGCCAGTTGGCCAGTCGGCTGATCGCTTAGCCTTTTATATATATAGATGTACAAATACAGATGCAATCTTTTAAAAACACAAATAGGATCATGCTAGTTATTTCCATTTCTCATTTAAAGTGGTTTGATTAAGATCCTTAGGCACAATGGCAAGTGTTTTGTGGATAGATAGATTATTTACTAAGTTAATTGATTATTTCTTATACTAGAGTCCCGGTGCACAAAAATTTGTGCACTCAGGGGGATGGGGGGGGGCCCCTCAGCCTGGCCTGTGCCCTCTCGCAGTCTGGGACCCCTCGGGAGATGACCTGCTGGCTTAGGCCTGCTCCCGGGTGGCAGAGGGCAGGCCCAATCCCTAGGTGCAGCCCCTGGTCGGGCTCAGAGCAGGGCCAATTGGGGAGTTGGGGCGCCGCCCCCTGTCATGCACAGAGCAGGGCCGATCAGGGGATTGGGGCGCCGCACCCTGCACACACAGAGCCACAGGGTGATCAGAGGTTGGGGAGCTCCCCCGTATAAGGCACAGAGCAGGGCTGATCAGGAGGTTGGGGCGCCTTCCCCTGTCACGAACAGAGCAGGGCGGATAGGGAGGTTGTGGCCCCACCCCGTCACACACAGAGCCGCAGGGCGATCAGGGGTTTGGGCGCTGCCCCCTGTCACGCTGATCCCGGTGCCGGGAGGCCTCGCGGCTCCGCTGATCCCGGTGCTGGGAGGCATATTACCCTTTTACTATATAGGATAGAGGCCTGGTGCACGGGTGGGGGCTGGCTGGTTTGCCCTGAAGGGTGTTCTGGATCAGGGTGGGGGTCCCCACTGGGGTGCCTGGCCAGCCTGGGTGAGGGGATGATGGCTCTTTGCAGCTGGCCACACACCATTCAGGGTGGGGGTCCCCACTGGGGTGCCTGGCCAGCCTGGGTGAGGGGCTGAGGGCTGTTTGCAGCTGGTCACACACCCTTCAGGATGGGGGTTCCCACTGGGGTGCCTGGCCAGTCTGGGTGAGGGGCTGAGGGCTGTTTTCAGGCTGGCGGGTGATGGAAGCTCCCAACCACTCCTTTTTTTCTTTTTAATTCAGGGCCAGCTTTAGCTCTGAGGCTCCAGCTCTTAGGCCTCCGCTGCTGAAAGTAGGTAATCGAAACAATGTATAACTCCAGCTCTGACTCCAGCTCTGAGATCCCAGCTCGCTGAAAGCTGGTTTCTGGGTTTTTTTTAGCTTCTATATTTGTTAAAATGTTTCAAACTGCAGGCTCAGAGGCCGGCAAGGCAGGCGGGGAACGTTGGAATCCTCTGTCACTGAAGCAAGCAAGTCTCATGTTAGTTTCAAGCTGCCTGGCTGCCAGCCGCCATCTTGGCTGACAGTTAATTTGCATATCTCCCTGATTAGCCAATGGGAAGGGTAGCGGTCATATGCCAATTACCATGTTTCTCTTTTATTAGTGTAGATACTGGTGGTTCACATGTTACCTTTTATTTAATCCTCACAACCCGTTGAGTAGGTGTTGCCTTTTGGTAAACAAGGAAACTGAAAGAGTATAGAACTGGCAAGTAGTAAAGCTGGAATTTGGACCCAAGTAATTTCATTCATATGTTCATATGTACTGCTCTACACTGCTCATGTGTCAGTACTTTTGTAGGAATAGTTTTTGGTAGTGGAATTAGTGACAGATGCTACCAGATCCTAGCCTCTAAAACAGTGGTTCTCAACCTTCCTAATGTCGCGACCCTTTAATACAGTTCCTCATGTTGTGGTGACCCCCAATTTTATTGTTACAAATTGAACATAATTAAAGCATAGTGATTAATCACAAAAACAATATGTAATTATATATGTGTTTTCCAATGGTCTTAGGCGACCCCTGTGAAAGGGTTGTTCGACCCCCAAAGGGGTCGCGACCCACAGGTTGAGAACCGCTGCTCTAAAAGCTTTTGCCAAATGACAGTCCCAACTGCAGAGTCTGAGAGTACCTGTTTCCCCATGCCTTGGGCAAGTCGAGATATTAAAAGTATTTTGCCAAAATATTTCTTCCTACCCTATCTGGTTTGGCTCAGTGGATAGCATGTTGGCCTAGGGACTGAAGGGTCCTGGGTTGTGGGCTTAGTCTCCAGTAGGGGGCTTGCAGGAGGCAGCCGATCAATGATTCTCATCATTGATGTTTCTTATCTTTCCTCACTTCCTCTCTGAAATCAATAAAAAATATATTTTAAAAAATTTCCCATTCTGGTCTGAATACTTGCTTTCTGGGTTTAATGCACAGGTTTTATATCAAGATTTATTTCTTCACTCCTGGGTGGGATCTACTTTTTCTTAGTATCCGTATCTTCCTGTTCCCTTGATTAACTTTCTCATGTTCTAAGAAAAAGTGTTCAAGGGGAGAGCCCTTGCATGTCTAAAGTGGTTTTGTTTTGCCACTTACATTTGATCAACTTGTTGGCTATAGAATTCTAGGTTGAAAAATAATTTTCTATCACGTCTTTGACAGTAACGCAGTGATCTTCTGGCATCTGATGTTAATGAGAAGTCTGATACCAGTTTGATTTTATTCCTTTCTATATAGGCTGTTCTCTGCAATCCTGCCTCCTCTCCACCTCCCATTCTGCCACACACTCGTATACACTATGGATACTTTTAGGTCCTTACTATTCTTAGTGTATAAAATGCTAAAATTCATTTGTAACTAGATAACCAGTTACTCTCCTTGGTACTTTCTTATTTTTCAATTTCTTATTTATTAATTTAAAAAATATTGTTGAAAGTATTACATATGTCCTCTTTTCCTCCCACATTGACCCATTCTAGCCCACCCCAGTCCCTGTCCCAGGCCTTCACACTATTGTCTGTGTCCATGGGTTATGCATGTATGCATATAAGTTCTTTGGTTGATCTCTTCTCACCTACCCCTGCCTTCTCTCTGAGATTCGATAGTCTGTTCCATGCTTCTATGTCTAGATCTATTTTGTTCATCAGTTTATTTTGTTCATTAGAATCAACATATGAGTGAGATCATGTAATACGTGTCTTTCTCTAACTGGCTTATTTCGCTTAACATAATACTCTTCAGGTCCTGCCATGCTGTCTCAAAGAGTAAGAGGTCATTTTTTTTTTTACCGCTGCATGGTATTCCATTCCATGGTGTAAATGTATCACAGCTTTTTAAAGAAATTTATTTTTTAAAATTACTTTTTCTTTATTGTCTAAAGTTTTACATATGTCTCCTTTGCCCCCGCTTGACCCCCACCCCCCAGCCATTCCCACCCTGGGCAAGCCCCCACCGCCCCAGTGTCTGTCCATTGGTTATGCTAATAAAAGAATTCTTTATTGTTAAAAGTTTTACATATGTCTCATTGACTCCCTGCCCATTCCCAGCCCCCAGCACAGGCCCTCACCTCCCTACTCTCTGTGTCCATTGGTTATGCTTATATGCATGCATACAAGTCCTTTGGTTGATCTCTTACCCCCCACCTCCACTCCCACCCTCCCCTGCCTTCCCTCATGTAATATGTGTCTTTCTCTGACTGGCTTATTTCGCCTAGCATAATACTCTCCAGGTCCCTCCATGCTGTCTCAAAGGGTAAGAGATCCTTTTATACTGCTGCATAGTATTCCATGGTGCAAATGTACCACAGCTTTTTTTATCTACTTGTCTACTGATGGGTACTTGAGCTGTTTCCTGATCTTAGCTATTGTAAATTTTGCTGTTAGAAATATAGGGGTGCATATATCCTTTCTGATTGGTGTTTCAAGTTTCTTAGGATATATTCCTAGAAGTGGGATCAGAGGGTCAAATGGCAGTTCCATATCTAATTTTTTGAGGAAACTCCATACTGTTTTCCATAATGGCTGCACCAGTCTGCATTCCCACCAGCAGTGTACTAGGGTTCCCTTTTCTCCACATCCTCGCTAGCATATGTCATTTTTTGATTTGTTGATGGTAGGCATTCTGACAGGTGTGAGGTGACACCTCGTTTTAATTTGCATCTCTGATGATTAGTGACTTTGAGCATTTTTTCATAGGTCTCTTAGTCATTTATATGTCCAGTTTGGAGAAGTGTCTATTTAGGTCATTTGCCCATTTTTTGGTTGGATTGTTTATCTTCCATTTGTTAAGTTGTATAGGTTCTTTATATATTTTGGATGTTAACCCTTTATCAGATGTATCATTGGCAAATATGTTCTCCCATACAGTGGACTCCCTTTTTATTTTGTTGATGGGTTCTTTTGCTGTGCAGAAGCTTTTATTTTGATTTAGTCCATTTGTTTATTTTCTCTTGCTTCTCTTGTCCTAGAGATGTATTGGCAAACATATTGCTATGAGAGATGTCTGAGATTTTGCTGCATCAAAATGCTTTCTTCTAGCAGTTTTATGGTTTTACATCTTACATTTAAGCCTTTTATCCATTTTGAATTTATACTTGTGTAGGGCGTAAATTGGTGGGCTAGTTTCATTTTTTGCACGTATCTGACAAATTTTCCTAGCACCATTTATTGGCAAGATTGTCTTAACTTCATTGTATGCTCTTGCCTACTTTGTCAAATATTAATTGAGTGTAATGGGTTGGGTCGATTTCTGGGGTCTCTGTTCTGTTCCATTGATCTATATGCCTGTTCTTGTGCCAGTACGAGGCTGTTTTGATTACGTGGCTTTGTAGTATAACTTGATATCTGGTATTGTGATTTCTCCAGCTTTGTTCTTTCTCAGGATGGCTGCAGCTCTTCAGGGTCTTTTTTGGTTCCATATAAATTTTTGGAGTATTTGTTCTAGATCTGTGAAATAAACCATTGGTAATTTAATAGGGATTGCATTGAACCTATAGATTGCTCTGGGTAGTATGGACATTTTAATGATGTTAATTCTACCAACCCATGAACACGGTATATTCTTCCACTTGTTTATATCTTCCTCTATCTTTTTTTTCATCTCCTTGGTACTTTCAATGTTGACATCTGTCTTGAGCTCTAGGAAATTTTCTTTAAAAAAAATTATTCCTTTTTACTTTCTCTGTTTATTTAACACCGTTTAGTTGGATTTTGGATCTTCTTTATTGGTCCTCTGTATTCTTTTATTTTTCTTGCATTTCTAATATTTTTTTACGTAAACTTCTTATTATGTCAAGCATGTTTTTCTTTCTGAAAGCTCTTTTGCTTGCTCATAGAATCTTGTTCATGTTTAACACATACAGTATATCCACCTATTCATTGAATATCTTCCTCATGTCATTTCCTTCCAAGAAGAAACACTATCGTGCATATCCTTACTCTTCATGATTTACAAATACAATTTTCTGTTTTAAAACTAAACATAATTGGGTTCATGATACATGTCCTTTTGGAATTTGCTTTTATTACTCAGCATTATATTGTCACATTTAGCATGTTGCTACATGTAATAACATGCAGAGATGGTTGATACACGTAGAGCTCTGTAGTATTCCATTTACCGTATGCTCTATGGTTGATTCATCCTTTTATTGATAATCACTGAGGATATGTTTTCATAGCTACATATTTTTAACTATGGAACTTCTTAAAATAAATATGGAGACTACCTTCTTGATTTGCAGAATTTAGGAAAACCAAACTGATGCTTGAGCTATCTGTAATGAGTCTATACAAGTCAACATGGAAAAACAGTTCCTGACGTTGGGATGGTATGCCAGGTACAGATAGTCTCCAGCATCAGAACAGGCTGTGTTTCCAAAATCAGTGGAGACTTGGATACATTTTCCCATTCCACTCAGGCACCTGTGAGCAAGGCCCTGAGCTGAGTGAAAGAGAAGTTTAAACTGATATTCCTTTCTTGTGGGAGCTCATGATCTAGAAGGGAGGGCAATGCCTACACAAAAAACACGTGTGGGGCATATTGTGAAGCTCTTTTATAGGAGAGCTACACGCTGTGCTTTTGAGAACAGGAGAAAGATCATTTCTGGGTGTGACCTTTTTCAGAGTTCATGTTCTGTGTGCTTGGCACGGGCTAAGGGAATAGAAATTGCTGAGCTGACAGCATTTAGGAAAGGGTAGGATTTTCCTAAGTGGAGACTGGGTATAATGTTTGGAAAGCTTTGGCAGCACAGGGGTGGAAGAGGGAGATAGCATGGCAGTGATATTCTGTGATTGTTTCATTAGTCAGTGCACTCTTTGCAAGGTGGAACTGGCACCCAATCCCTTCTCGTTGACCTCCCCTAACTACTGCTCCAAACAGCAGCTTGGAGTTTGAGTCTGGATAGTACATGGCCATTGATTGGCTGCAGCTGGTGTTAGAACACAGGGCTGCTATTTTCTGTCGGGAACTTTCAAGTCTGGTGGATTTTTTGAGATCGTTAGGATGTTTTGGGGGGGAGGGATAACAAGACCTGAAATTTAATTGCTGCCATTCCCCAAAGAGGTCAACGACAGGGCATCTAATCACTCAGCCCATGTTACAGAACCTCTCATTATACAGTGAATGGTGTGTAAACCGACATTAAATTTGTATGGATTCTGCTGGGTGCCATTTCTGGTTGCTATATCAGCAGTAGTACTGGGTGTAAACCAGCTTTTCAGAGTTGGTTTATGAACCACTTGCATCTGGATCACCTGGTTAGCCTGGTAAAAGCCTGGTATCCGAGCTCAGTTACAGAATCAATCTCGGGGGATGGAGAGGGGGTGGTGAGAGCCTGGGATTACTGCACCTTGACAAGTCTCCGAGGTGCGAATCACTGCCCTAGCTCTCTTCAGTTATATGCAGAACTTTTCAGTCTTTATTTGCTTTAATGAATTTTTATTAATCAAAAATCACCTCTTGGAGCCTATCAGTATAAAGTGAAAAGTTCACCGTATTTAAACTCATTTCTGTTTTTACAGTTGGACTTGGAATAATAATGGTGCGTTGAGGGAGTAAACATTTGAGTGGGATAGGAATGTGCAGATGGTGGATCAGTCCTTAAGGGTATCACTTCCTCTAGTACAGTCATTCACACACCAAGAGAAACCACAGTGCAGTGTGTTTAGTGCTAGAGGACTGGGAAAGTACTGAGCCCTGCAAGGAAGGATGATTGGAGGTACAGAAGACATCATTAGGATGATATCTGAGAAATCCACCTCAAAAACACGTTACTTAGGTGGTTAGGAATATGTGTTGTCCAGCTTAAAACACAACAGTAACGGGAAAGAAAAAATCCCCTCTATGTGAACATTATTTCCTTATCCTTATTGCCATGAGAGAATTTGAAATCCAAAGTGGGAAGCTGAACACTTACGTGTAAATTTTATGTTAGTTTCACTGTTTTCTAGTCATTATTGGTTGAGAACCGCATAAGCTTTTTGTGAGTACTTCCCATTGATGGACTTTTTATTTTCTAAAAGTTCCTTTTTTAAGTAATCCCACTTTCTTTGAGATATTGGTTATCTTTTATTTTCAGGAAAATTCTAATATTCCTAGAATATTTTTCTGCATATTCTTCAACCTCCTGACTTCACTTTTCCCCTCCTTATTCTATTTTGTTTTCTTTGTATTTTTAGCTGCTGGGTTCATATAGCTGCTGACAGTGAATAGGAAAGGCCTGGTCTCTAATTCAGCAAATTTTGGGGAAAGTGGGTCAGATCCTAGACAACTCCCTTGAAATTTTTCAATTCTTAAAAAGAAGAAACCCCGTGACCGGTTTGGCTCAGTGGATAGAGCGTCGGCCTGCGGACCAAAGGGTCCCGGTTTCGATTCTGGTCAAGATCATGTACCTTGATTGCGGGCACATCCCCAGTGGGGGTGTGCAGGAGGCAGCTGATTGATGTTTCTCCCTCATCAATGTTTCTGACTCTCTATCCCTCTCCCTTCCTCTCTGTAAAAAAATCAATAAAGTATATTTAAAAAAAAGAAAAGAAGAAGAAACCATACCTTGCATATTTTAGTGCCTCATTCAATTCAGTATTCTGTGTACAAAATTGGGTTCTTTTTGCCTTCTCCATCTACCACAGAACCCACTTTTTCTTTAGCCACCCTTTGTTTTTCACTGCAACACACACACACACACACACACACTCACACACACACACAGACTCACACACTTCATCGCTCCTTAACACTTCCTCTAAACCAGACACACCCAGTCTTACTCATGCTCCAAGAATTTTGGAATGCCTGGGTATACTGGCCAGGAGGACCGCATCAAAGACCAGATCAGGAACTGGAAGCCGAGGAGAGTTGGGCATCAGTGGAAACCCAGAGACCCTGGCAAGGAAATCAAGGTCCCCTGGGTTGACATCATGGGATTAAGGATAGATTGGAGCTGTGTCCTTGGGGAGATCTGCGATGGTAGATATTTGATTTAGATGATTGAAACAGTTAGAGTGAATAAAGTTTTAAAGTTACTGTTTATTTAACACTTAATGCATAATAGACATTGTGCTCTTTATTTTTCAATTACAGTTGGCATTCAACATTTTATGAGTTTCAAGTGGACAGCATAGTGGTTAGACAGGCATATAATTTACATAGTGATCCCTGACAGTTCCAGTCCCCGCCTAGTGCCATACAGCTACTGTAGATATTGTGCTCTGCACATGCACTGTTTCAGGTAAGCCTACCCTCCTTCTGAAATACATTCATCATTTTACTGATGAGGAAACTGAGGCTTAGAGAGGTTAACTCGCTTCCATTTCATGTAGCGTATTCTAGTGCTTCTCACATAAGGCATTCTACAGTAGTTTTTCTTAGTCATTGCTTTTAGATGGTCATAGCGTTTCATTATAACAGCAGAAAGACCATACTGGATCAGTCTTATTCCAGGCCTGACATTCTGGGACTTTGTGGCTTTATGCAGCAAACAAAGTTTTGAAGAACTGGGGCTCAAAATAAGGACTACTCTTGTTGATAAACATGCAGATGAAATGAATAGCCCTGGGCAGTGTGGCTCAGTTGGTTGGACATTGTCCTGTGCACCGAAAGGTTGCTGGTTCGATTCCCAGTCAGGGCACATGCCTGTGTTGTGGACTTGATCCCCGGTGGGGGATGTACAGGACTCACTCTCCCTCTCCCTTTCTCCCTCTCTAAAAATCAGTAAAAGTATTTTAAAAAAAAAGAATAGTCCCAGGAAACACCCTTGAATGTGACACACCTACATGGGAGCTCCATGGAGCCAAATGTTCATTCCAAGGGTTAAGAGGAGAATTTATCTTGGCAGCTCACACAACGTGAACAGAAATGGGGCTAGGCCAAGGGGGTGCCCTCGGTGAGAAGACTATGTCCTAGGAGTCAGGAATATTCCCCTCAGGATTCTCATAATTTTTCCCCCACTGTCTCTCTGTGTGTGAATAACTTCTGAAATTACAGATTGTACCTTGCAAAAGACCATAAAATTAATTTTAATCACTAAAGACTCAAGAGCTTTATTTGGCTATAGTACGTAACTGTTTGACAGAATGTTGAGAAGAGGTGCTAATACAAGTATACATTAAATATGCTAACAATTACAATTGGCTATTTATTTGTAAGTGATAGAGTTAATTATGGAGAAAAATTATATAGCGATCCAAACCTTAAGAATTCTGTCAATCAAATCAATAGCTTGTCTCTAACAAAGTGGGAGGACTAGTTGTTGGATTACGCTTATTATAACATTAATGTAGCCCTTTATGTTTTACAAAACAGTTTTCTATCTTATGGGCCTCACACCAGCCTTGTAAAGGATTAGCCCTGTTCTATGGGTGAAGAAACAGGTTTAGAGGAAAGTGGATTCTCTGACCCCAGGGCTTTATGATGTGGCTAAGCCACTGAACCGAGGTTTGGGACTTAATTTCAGATACAAAATTTTTCAATCCAGTCTTTGTATTTTGTAGGAAAAAGACCAGGAGTTAGCTCTCAGACATCGTTTGCCATGCGGATTGGTCAAAATATTTCATTTTTTAAATACAAATTCCGTGTAATAGCCTTTCTATTCCTCTTAAGGTTCAAATAAAAGTATTTTTAAAAATTTATTTTTCAATTAGAGTTGACATACACTATTAGTTTCAAGTATACAACATGGTGATTAGACGTTTATCTACCTTATGAAGTGATCGCCATAAAAAGTCTAGTGCCCAGGGAGCACTTTACATAGCTATTATAACATTATTAACTATGTCCCCTATACTGTACTTTATATCCCTGTGACTACTTTTATAGCTTGCAATTTGTATAAAAGTACTAATTTTAAACTGAAGTTTTCTAAATAGAAAGTCACTACATGGGGGAAATACTATTTTTCTAAATCTTTTTAAAAATGTTGCTGGACAACCCAGGATATAACTGGAGGACAGCGGTCCTTCTAATTTCTCACAACAAAAACATCCTAGAAACCTGTTTCAGAATGTCTTTAGTTCCCATGTCTTCCAGCTGAAGCCCTGAAAGTGCTCATGAGCAGTTATAATGAACAAACCATAACTGAGAATTAAAAATGACATGAATGCGTTTTCCTTTAAAGGTAAAAACAAAGAAGTGTGCTTGACGATTCAAGTAACAATGTTCCCATTCGGAATACATATTGCTGATAAATCTTTTAAATGACCTGCCTCCTAAAACGTACTTTAAGGTGGAACAGCCCAGGGACCAGATGAAGGTTAACAAATTACAATGAAGCCCGAAGCCCAGTCTCTCCAGCAGGGTGACTCATGCTTCATCCTCCTCCCACAGCACATCTGTTCCGTGTGAATGCTAGTATCAGGCACCGTACCCTGTTAATGCTAACATGTAGGAGTCAGTCGGAGGTAAAACCCCTATCACGATTAGCATTAACAGCGTACAGCCTCCAGCAGGCCGCCGGCTTTCAGAGGATGAGGCACGAAGAATTCAAACCACAGATTTCCCCTTCCTGGTGAGCACCACCTGCAAGAGAGAGAGAGAGATGGTTGTGTACCCACTTGCAGTTACTAAGTTGGATAGATATACATCTGAAAGCAAAAATAGTGTTTATTTTCTATTTAAAGGAAAGAACTGATTAAATCCTAGGAAGTAATTTGTTGAAAAGCGTAGCGAAATTGGCAATTAAAAGATTATATATGTATATTACCTTTCAGTGTATTTGAAGCCTGTTTTTAAATTTATATTTTAAATTCTGTTCTGTAGTTCTAAATTATTTACTCATGTGTCATCTTTAAACTAAAAGCAAAAACACTCTTCAAAGTCCCCAAATGCTAAAAGGCAAAGATAGAATTTGGGCTAGGTTTTCACTCTGTAGTGAATAGCTGGTTTTATCTTTCTTACCTTTTTTCAGGAGATAGATAGAATACAGGCAATGAAAGCCTTGCCCACAAATGAGCCCATCATGAAATGTCCCCATCTGTTATATAGAGATTCCTCTGGGGAGAGCGTCACCCAGTGGCCTGGACTTTGATCTCCGTAAAGGAAGTGTGGCGTAAAGAGTGTCTCAAAATACTTGTCTTCAGCAAAGAGGGGATTAAAAAAAGAAAGAGATGAATTTGCTACTTCCTGTTAGCGTATGAGTCTACTCTCGGATAAAGTGACATTTCTCCCACAGCTTCTGGTTTCGGTGTTCCTGTAGCAGAACCTAGAAGTTAGAGTGTCATTCAAGTGCGTGGTCTCTTTCGGTGCAAGAGGGGGATCCCCTTCTTTTTATTTAATCACGAAACCAAGTGAGATGTGAAATTGTGATTAAGTTCAAAAGAAATGTATCAAGTTAAAAATTCCCCAATGAATATATTTTGATAGGGCAGAATATCGTGGCTTGGAAATTTCCAGACCAAGGAAATATGTCATTCTTACTGATAGTGATTTTTTAAAAAAACTTTCTGTTACCGGAGATGAATTACTTTAATGATGAAGAGCTTTGAATTAAATGATGTCAGTTCAGAATTTTAGTTCATCTTGCTGATTTTCAGTCACGATTGTAAAAAGGACCCCTCTCCCCCTTCCACACAGTACCTTGGCCAGTATAAATATTCAATAAATATATATTAATATCCTAATGTTAATTCCTCCTAAACTAATATAATTTAAAGAGCTTCTCTTAAAGAGCTTGGTTTGATTTGTATTTAAAGCTAATTGCTGCATAGTATTCTACCCATATATTTTTTCTCCTGTTCTTTTTTTTTAAAATCTTTAATTTCTTAATTGGTTAAGGTATTACAAATGTGTCCTCATCCTCTCCTGTTCTTTAAAAGTGACATCTGAGCAAATGTATTAAAAGAAATACATTTAGTGTGATCTTTTCCCTCTTTCATCTTTTTTCACTATACATATGAGTTGCCTGATTAGAGTACTCAGAGAAGTGACAAGTGTTTTTCACCATGTGCTATACTATTAAAAAACTCTAACAGCTTTTGTTTTTTATTGGTTGAAATGAAAGGTTTGCTGAAATAAAAGGCATCACACAGACCCCCTTTTGTTGTCAGTGCTCAAACAAAAACAATGATACTGTGTTACCTGGACTGTTCAGGCATGATGAATTCCTAAAACTGCAGAGAAAGGAACAGTTTGCCTAAATATGCTACACAATCTTGAATCTCCTTGAAAACATAACGGTAGATGACAAACATACCCCAATGAACAGGATAAAAGAGGAAATATCCCAGAATGGCTTTTTAAAAAAAGTATATTCAGTAGACTTTTAGACATGAGAATGGCCAGAAGGCCAGTCAGTGTTGAAGCTGTGCTTATTTTCAGTGTGTTTGGGCTGCGAGGAGGACTCAAGCTGACCAGCAACAGAATTGCTGTGTCCAAGTGGAAATTAGTGATCACAGGCAACAAAGGCTAATCTGTTAGCCAAGGCATTGGACAGAGGATGATGTCATGAGGTAATAATAAATGAACTGGCTCTTTCTGGAATCAGTACAGTTGCCCAGCTGGTAGAGTGGCAGAAGAAGAATTATACATAATTGAGATCCATTGATTATGGAGAGAAAGGAAGGGAGAGAGAGAAACATTGATTGATTGCCTCCCATACTCGCCCTGACTGGGGACTGAATCCATAACTTAGGTATGTGCCCTGACTGGGAATAGAACCCACAACCTAGGTATGTGCCCTGATCAGGAATTGAACATGAAACCTAGGTATGTGGCCTGACTAGGACTCTAACCTGCACCCTTCTTGGTGTAAGGGACAATGCTCCAACCAACTGAGCCACCTGGCCAGGGCTATCCTTTTATCTTACTGATTAGTCAGGAAAGATGTTATCAGCAATATTCATAGCAGAGTAAGTCCTAAGTTTGTCATTAAGGATCTCTTCTCCTATATGAATCATAAGTTATATCCGTCCACAATTTTATAAATTTCTCTATTTTCATTTTGCTGCTATTCTCAGCATCAACCATTTACTATTTGCTTACCAAAGCTGCATGCCATAGTCATAATGGTTGAATCTCTTAACTAAGCCATCATGTGACTCCCTTGATTTTATTGACCCCAAAATGTATAAATATTTGGAAACTATTAATTTGTTGTTACAAAGTGAATGTACACCTATTTCTACTGAAAAACACGATTCTATATTGATGTAGTCATACAAATTCTAGCTCCAAAGCCATTCTAGGTGAAAAAATAATGTAATTACACTTTTGAAAATTAAAATGATGGTTTAGATAATTTTCTTTAAATATTTTCCCCGTGTTATTATTTTTTTGTACCAGTAAAATCTGGAATCATTAAAATGGAATTCATTGTTGTTTGCTAAAAGCAACTTAGCATATGATTAATTGTATAAGAAAGCTGTGTCTAGCTTTCCCACCAGAACTCATTCTGATTCCCTATATTCTCAAGTTGCTGTTTGGATTAAGTCATGAAAATCTGCAGTGAAGATTAATGTAAGTATCTAAATATCAAGATCCTGAGAAAATTTGGAATTGTCTTAGTTATTCTTTGGGATAACAATCTCTTGATTACCCTTTGACCTCGAGTCAAAAGATGAAGGTGACTGCAAACAATGATGCCCAAAGACCTGCTCCTCTGAAAATTCTACATCTCTCATACTGCTTCCCTGCTGCCTAGTCTGAATGTCTTACCCTTAGAAACATCTCCTTTGGGTGGGAGGACCTGGGTGGCAGGTAAGGTTTCAGGTAAGCTGTTCTTGAAACGCAATGAAGTAATTTGGAGAAGGAGGAAAGGGTGGAGTAGAAGACCTTCCCATTGACATATCAACTTGGACTTGTTTATTGGGCTAGTTAGCCAGTCATCTTTGAAAGCAGAGGGCAAGGACTGAGGGCTGAGGACCCAGGTGGGTAAATTCTAATGGGGATAAAGTGATTTAGAGGAAAGATGAGGATAGACCAAAATAGTTTGAGAGCTCATCCTTTCATGCCCACCATAAAATAGCCACAACTTAAGTGTTGAAGACAATATTACCTAAGTTTTAGTTCAGTCCTTTGTGTTTCAATCTTCCCACATGCTGTTAAAACCTCATTGTTTAATTTCCCAGTAATTCTTTAAAAAAGGCCTTCACTATTCTCTGACCAAAAGAAATACCCAGGTGGCTGCTTTTCTGAAGTGTGTTTGTTCCTGTGGAGGTGTTTTGTTTTTATCACATGTTTTCTGTAGAGTATATTGTTCTGTGTTACATCTCAGTAACTGATTCTAAAGTCAAGTCAACTTCTGTGCTGTCAGAAAATGGGGCAGAATAATATGTTTCCTCTTCAATTTACACAAGTTCCATCAGTAAAAGGGGATTGATGGTAAGGCCTGCTACTGATTGAGATGGCCACTAACTGGCCGCATCCATCTTCTAAAAAAATATCCTGACCTCTTGGGGAATGATAAGATTACTTGACATTTGAGAAAAATTCCCCGTATAAGCCATTGCTGGGGAAAAATTTACAAATTCACTATAGCATATTTTCTTCCCACAAAAATCTAATAACCTTCCTCTTGGTAGTTCTAATTAAGAACTCTTTAACAAAGATACCTACTACTCCAAAGATAGAGCTCTTCATTGAAAAGACTGGTTTGCACATGAAATTGCTCTAATATAACATACCTTTCTAAATTTGGAAATTCAGGAAATGAATGTTTTTAAAGATATATGCCAGTAATATATTAACACATAAAACTAAGTGTGTGACGTACTTTTGAACTGTCTCAGAAGAAAGCTAATGTGGACATCACAGGATCACTATGGAAACAGTATACTGAGTGACTACTTCATTGTGAATGCACAGATGAGAAAGAATATCGGCCTTAGAGGACTATTCTGCATTTTTCAGTTTTAAAAACAAGGATATTGAAAATAAATTATGAATGAAAAAGAGAAAATTATTGTTAAAACTCTCTTATGGAAGTGTGATATTACGAGTTAGACATATGGAAAACCTTTTGTGTAAATATGAAATACGAATGAAAAGCCATGATTTAAAGCAACATGTTGCACCCCCCGCTCCCCCCAGCTCTCTCCCTCCCACCCTTTGCTTTTATCCATGTTTGATAACATTTTCCCAGAGTTTCAGGCCTGAAGCTGAGCCAGTGTGAGGTCACTGGTCCAGGACGCGGAGCACGGCTCTCCGCCTACTCTCCTGCTTACTCCACAGAATGACTCTGGGGGAAAATATTTCTAACCTGTGTTTTCCACAGCCTTACCTGAAAAGTGAAGGTATTAGTCACTGTCCATAATAAAACTGTGGGTAGGTTATTTAGTTTGTAAATAAGTTCTACAACTTGTTTCAGTAAAAACTTCCTGGTTTTTAATGCTGAAAAATGTCAGTTAACAGTCCACTACTAGTCTAAAAGTACAGTTCATATTTTTCTATTTCTACACACCAGAATGAGCCCAAGCAAGGAAGGATTTGTGAATTGAGAACGATGCCAGACAGACTGAGCAAGCTCTGGGAACAAAAGGTTTGGTTTCACCCGCTTAAAAATGAGTGTTCTTATGATGCTACACGTAGAGGATGCCCTGTGTTACGAGGCAAACACCATATGTTGACTTGTTCCACCCCACGGCATTTTACTCACTGCCTTCACACATCAAAGGAGGGTTATGCTTAGTGCTCCTGCGCGTGTCCTCTCTAGACAAAGCTTCATACATACACTGAGCCACTAGATACCCACTTCAAATTGCTCCTCACACATGGACTTGCCCACCTGGCCTTATTCTCTTTCTCTCACAGACAGCGAACTCCTGGAGGCTGGGTTCCCATCAGCTCCTGGTGTGACCATCCCTCTCTGCCCTCCCCCAGGAGGTCAGTCCTCTCTCCATCCTCTCAGAGCACTCATCACACTGCACTGGAGCCTTTGAGTAAGACTTTAACTGACATTCAGATTCTTGGAGGATCAGTGTAGTAGAAGCTCATGAATGTGGACATCTATGAATGAGGTTTGTTGGCATTCTAGATTAGTGATGGACTGTTAACATTCAGAGGCTTCCAGGCGTGGCCCTCAGTCCACCAAGTATAGTCATTGTAGGATAAAGATGGGGACTCCTACCAGGAAAACCACCCGAAGTTGTAGGTAAAGATTAGCTTCCGTTCCTGTCTTTGTACAACTACACTTGGATGCTGTGATCATGTGTGTTCACTGTATGGGAGCAGGTCCTTATTCTCAGGACATGCCTGGCAGGTCTGACACCGACACAGCCATACACAGACAGGTGGGTAGGGACAGAGAGAAACGAAACAAATGGGGCAACTGTACACAGTTAGTGGATCTAAGTGAAAGCTCTGGCGGTGTTATTCTGTTGTTTTCTACTTGCTCGGGTTCCATACCTGACCCCAGCGACACTACTGGCTGTGTGATATTTGACCATGTAAGCCTCTTTTTAAATCTTTAAGTCTTCGTTGCTTCTCTAAAAATGGAGATGATGATAGAACCTACTCAAAAGGTCGTTGGGAAGATGAGGTGACACAGTGAATAAAGCATACAGTCAGGTGCTGGGCTCATTGTTAGGGCTCAATGGATGTTAGCCACGGCACCAATGCCATCGGTCATGAACACCTGCAAGTATCTGTATATCTATCACGTGTGGTTTTAAAAGTACAGTCAAGATACGCTTACTACTGTATAACTGAATCATTACATAAATCAGAGGTTATCGAAAAACACGTACAGGCAAAATCAAAGTAATTCTTTGGTTTCCTAATCTCTAACAGGAATAAGTAACTGCTCAAAGATACACCAAAATGTTTCTTCGGAAGTAGATTTTCTTTGGGTTAAGAAGAAAAATTCATTCCGAAACTGTTTAACTCTTTAAAACCAAACAATTTTTTACCTTGTCAAGAATTTTTAGAGAATACTCTGTCCACATGCACTTGACTTTCCCAGACTGTTTTTGTACCTCACTTTCCAGATTGGTTTAGTAGGGTCATCCATGTTCACCTAATAATTGCAAACACTTATGCAAGACACCCCGGGGCAGGCACTAGTTTGCTTGATGTACATGGACTCCCTCATTCCTCATAACAATCTAAGGAATGAGTATTATTAACCTCTGCTTACACCTGGGGCAGCTCGGCTCAGACAAGTGACCTAATAGGTTAAACACCGGCAGGGAAGACACCGCAGGATAGAAACCTGAGCAACATAAAGGGGCAAAGGATTCTGTTAAGACAGCCAGGAACCCATTATGTGTACAGACCATCCTCACTAATGGAGAAATGGCACAAACGCCACTCACTGTAGCGAGTCGTTTCTCCTTATCCAAACATAGCGTCACAATTTCATGAAATTAGCTGTTTGATTCTCTTTACTAGTAACTTTTCCTTCCGCCATTGCCTTAACCCTATGTACCCACATGTGGATATTGTTTTTCAGAATTGGCACAGATATTCACAATCTGTAAAAACCATGCTTTTGGCCAGTGTTGAGCCTCATTATCTGGTGAGTGTGTCATTGTGTGTAAAGGTGGTAATGGTGCCTTTGGTTCAAAGGGTTCCACCACCTTGCTGAGAATCTCGGAGTCATGAGTGAGAATGCTGAGCTGCTCAGGCACGGGGTGTGTTGATTTGAGGGAAAATCTGCTTTTGGGTGGTTGTGCTCAAGGCCCTGAATATTGTAAGCCCAAAGACAAGATAGATGGGAAAAGTGTTTCATGGCGGGTGAGAATTACACAGCAGTGATCAAATTTAACATGTGGCATTACCTTAGGAGTCTGAGATAAAGGGAATATACTGTGTATAAGATGTAGTCAGTGAAAAGGTGGGGGTAAAGAGAGGCTTTTAAAATTTCATATTTTTCTTATTCCATCCAATTTCAGCAAATGGGACAGTTCTGAAGCCGGTAAGACCAGTCGAAGACAGACAGACATTCTCTAGTCAGTTCTGCTGGTTGGTACTCACTTACTCTGACTGTCTCTGATCGTGGCGGATGGGAGTTCACTGAGTCCAGCTGTGCCTTAGGAGATGCATGAAAGTGCAGTGAAGTGGCAGTCACACTGGAATCGTGGCGTTTCATCGGTTTAAGGGCCTTCAGAAATGACTCAGTCCCAGCCGCCCATTTTAGAGAAAGGAGCCATGGGAATTGGCACAGAGTTGGGACTAGAAACCTGTGGTGGTTCTCAGGCTGCGGCTCTTTCCACAGGACAGGCTTCTGCACTGAGGGCTGGGAGCCTAACAGCAACGCAGTGAAGTTACTAAAATCAGTAGTTTCAGCGAAGCCATAGCCGATGACTCACAAAACTGTAGAGAGGCCAGCGAGTCTAGGACAGAGGTGCTCAGTCCAGGTGCAAGGTAAAGTCCACACACCACTCTGCCATTCAAGTGACTTCGTCCTCTTAGGTTTACCCAGGGATCAGGAAACTCCACCCCCCGGAGGGTCACTGCTGAGACTCAAGGAAACCTGGAGCCACCGACACAAATGCAAAATTGTGTGTGAGGTTACATTTAAAAAAAAATTCTGGGAAAAGCATAGGTAATCTCCATTAGATGTGAGGTAGGAAAAAAAGGAGTTAAGAATTGTTACTCTAACGCAAAGAAAACAAAAAAACCTTTAAGGGAATGGTAGATCTTAGTCATGACATCGAATAGCTGATGAAAAAACTTTTCAAAAGTAAAGACCTGGGGCTTTTTTGGGTGGATTTATTTTTGATTCACAGAAGACTGATTTGATGAGCTGTGAAGAAAGCTGAAGGTTTGCCATTGGAAAATAAAGAATGGTGAAATTCACAGCACATTCTAGCTAGTGTAAGTATTTGTGTTACTGCATTTGAAACAATATGAAATCGCATCGCCATGTCCTATTAGTCTTTCCTCTCCCTTTTAGATTCATGAGGATGGGGCTCACTCACATCTGTCTCCTCTCCAGCATCTAGAAGAGTGTCTGGCACAGGTAGACGTGATGGTGGCCTTCCCATAGAGGGAACGTAGCACTTAGGGATTTAAAAATATATATATATATTTTTATTGATTTCAGAGAGGAAGGGAGAGATAGAAACATCAATGATGAGAGAGAATCCTTGATTGTCTGACTCCTGCATACCCCCTACTGCAACCCAGAATGTGCCCTTTACCGGAATCCAACTGGGGACCAATGCTCTATCCACTGAGCCAAACCAGCTAGGGCAGGACTTTTTTTTTTTTTTTTTTTTTTTTAATTGCTTAAAGTATTACAAAGGGTATTACATATGTGTCCTTTTTTCCCCCCGCTCTTGACAGTCCCCTAGCCTCCCCTACCCCCCAGTGTCTTATGTCCATTGGTTATGCTTATATGCATGCATACAAGTCCTTCGGTTGATCTCTTACCCCCCTGGGACTTTGTTTTTGTAAATACCAGTAAGTTATTCTTTTCGCACAGAATTAATTAGCCCAGTAAATTCAAGAGTAGAAGTCTGTGCTAGTGTTACTGTTCTCCCCTGAAGCAGTGTAGGTCTCAGCCAGTGCTCATGTGTCTCTTTCTTAACATGTGTGGTTAGGAAGCGGGGTCCTGTGGCCAGGGGGAGCTGACCCCCATCACCGTGTGAGGGAACTTGGTTATTACTGGCCTTTATGGAGTACTCCAGGCAGCAGAAGTAATTACTAAATGTGCTCTGGTCCCCTGAACGAAATCAGGGAGGCAGCAAAGTAATTGAAATGAGCCTGTACCGAGAGACAAAGGCCTGTGGTCGACACCCCTAACCCCCTCGTCCCACATCCCACATCCCACATCCGTACCTACAAGCAGGCTGTACACTCAGGACCTAGTGACCTTACTAGAGAACACAAGGCCTCGGAGCCACAAATCCTCAGGGGCAAAATGGGGAGACCGCCACCTCCCCTGCCAATTTTCTATTATTGTGGCTGTCAACTTAGACAAAAGGCAGGAAATGGACATGTCAACTTTTTAGCTTATATTACTGTTCACACAGATAAGCAATGAAATACTTTATACACATCCATTTTACAAGGTCAGTGCCTGATTACTAAGAGTTCAGCCACCCTAGTTCATCTAGATTACACGTTATGTTAAGGGATGCAAGAGGCATGACTTCTGAGTAATGAATGGGGTAACTTTGGCTTGAAGTAGCTGCATAACGTCCTGTAAAAAGTATGTCTCCACTTAACCGCATCTATTTGACACAAGATATAAACTAAATTATGAGCATCATTAGGTCCCTTGGCCTCTTCAAATCACAGGTGATCCTGGATCTGCTGTATGATGTTGGAAAAGTAACTTTACCTCTCTGGGCCTCCGGTCCTCGTTTTTAAGGATTGGATTCTCACTTACATCTTTGTCAGCTGTCACTTTCAGTAACTCCAGGTTAAATTTTATTCATAATCATCTCACTATGCCTGCTTTAGATTATATAAAATTCAAAAGACCCGGTCCACCCTTGGGAGCTGTAAAATGTGGAGGATGGAGACCAGCCAGGGGTTTGAGAGAATAAAAAAGATAACCAAAGCGCTCTATCAACCCCCCCTTAATGGGAGCAAGTAAACACAGAAGCTCACTGAACCTCTGCTCAGTTCTCAGTCCATGAGTTGAAGACATGGTGTGTTATGATTCTAACTTTTATAAAGTTCGAGTATATCATTACTTACTTTTCAAAAGAAAACAGAGGAGACCTGTTCTGAAGGCAGGCCCGCGGGACCCACCCTGCCCCTAAGTGTGTCCTGCACACTTGTCTGGCCGCTCCAGCAGCTAAGCTGGTCCAGCGCCAGGTCGTCGGTACCTCCCCTCCCAAGTCAGGAAACGGCGGAGAAGCTGAGCGCCAGGTCTTTAGCACCTTCCCTTCCCCCAGGAGTCCCTGCCCAGCGACCTCCGGGCCCGGAGGAGAGCCGGCGCTGCCAGGCGCGCGGGGCCCGCGCTGGGCACCCGGCAGCCACGTGCGCGCCACCCCCGCCCCCGATCGCGTCCCGCAGCCCCGCCGCCTCCCGGCTGGGGAGAGAAGAGGGCGGGCGGAGGGCACAGGGGCATACCTGCCGGCCGGGAACGGCCTCCTGTCTTCCCCACGCGGCGGGCCGGGGGATCCGCTCCACGTCCACGCCTGTCCCCGGGCTGGAGGCGGCCGCCCGACGCGGCGGGTCGCGCTGCGCCCGGGCGGACCGCGCACAGGAAGCCCGCGCCTGCGAACGTGCGACCCTTTTATAACCCGCTTGTGACTCATAACCGACCAGGCGCCTTTTCTGTAAAACCCCCCGCCTCGCCCCCCTCCTGCCTGTTCTTGGAACCTACAGCTTGAAAAACTTTTTTCTTTTTAAAGGAAAAGTCGAAAAAGCCCAGTGCCAGGAGGATTGGTGTTTTTCCCCTTCCTCTTTCTCGTGGGTCACCCTCCGAGTGTTTTTTTGCTCCCGACACAGGTCGCGTACTTTCCTGTCCCCCGCGCTGCGAGGCTCGGACTCCAGCCTTTGTTCTTAATGAAAGGGAAACGCATTCAAATGCGCCTTCAGACGGGCGGAGGGGAAGTTGCTACTTTTTGCGCCTGGGTGGCGGGGGCGTCTTGACACAATCCTTGCAGTTGAGAAAGCAGAGGGAGGCGAGGAGAAGCAGCAGGAGGCTGCTCCTGCCCCACGGAATCGGCTGGGGGCAAGCGGGTCCCTAGCAGCGCGAGAAAAGGTCAAGTGACTCCTCCATGTGACCCCTTCCATCATTATCTTCCAGAGTCGGCGTTGGGTCGGGATGTGTCCCGTGGGTTTGAGTAGGTTCCTGCCTCACCTATTACTCACATTTCTCCTTGGGGATGCTGGCATATAGGGCTCGAATCTTCTTTAAGTTTGGTCTCACCAGTATTCCTTCCCACCCCCTTCCCACCCCAGAACCTATGCCTGGAGCAACAGTCATTTTTAATTTGTCTTTCATTCTCTCCTGTACCCTCCCCAATTCTACCAAAAAGGGGGAGGGGGGAGGCATTTTCCTGGAACAGGTCGTTTGACACATTGGATAGAAATGGATACAATAGATTTAAACCATGGCACGTTTAGACTGCAAGCCTAATTGAGTAACTCATTCTTGAGCCTCAGTTCCATAAGCTTTTAGACCTTGAGGAAAGAGAAAGAAGGGGGGGGCGGGGGCGGAGGCTAGGGGAGGAGGGGAAGTCAAGAATGGACTTAGCATCATCATCATGTGACTCATGCTTTTTTTTTTTTTTTTTGGAAGATAAGAGGGGCCACTGCTGGATTCCAGCGAAAGTCCTCTATACTTGGATCTCTATCCCAAAGGAAAAAGATGATTTAGAGTAGTTTGTATTAAGCCCATGTCAGAAAATTAGTTTTAGAACCCCTAAATGCATGTCAGAACACATAGTCCTTAACTAACAGATGGCCCAGGTTGGTTAAGGAACTTGGGTGCATCTTAAAACCCTCTATTCTGAAGGCTCATATTTCCCCTCTTCGTTGTAATTCAAAAAAGAATGGCTAAAATGATGGCAAATGCATCTATACAGCAGGTACCATGTGTCGGGCCTTGTTCTAAAACTCCTCACCCGTATTAACTCAGTCCTCACTATGATCCTAGGAGGGAGGGGCGTTGAGGCACAGAGAGACTCAACGCTTTGCTTTAGGTCACAGTGAGTAGTGAAGTGAGATTCAAACCCAGGTCCGTCCCCAGCGTATAGCTCCAAAGCACAGTTTCACTGCCTGCCCATAGGTGTTGTGTCCAGGAGCTGGAGAAGGGTCAGTGGGCCGAGGGAAAAGGAATCCTGATCCCCATCAGGCTGAATCATACCTCTGCTGGTTAATGACACCTGCAAAGTCTTTCAAAGTTTCCCCTTTCTCACAGTAGGTCCTAGTTTGGGACACCTAGTAATGGTGGACAGATAATTGGATTTTTGGAGTGCAACAAACTTGCAGTTTGCACTAGTTCTAGCTTTGGGACTTGGGGCTTAACCTCTCTGTGTCTGTTTCCTCATCTGTAGAATGAGGATAATAATGGCTTCCACTGAGGATTGCTAAGGAGTGAATTACGGCCCTGCCCCCAATTTGTATATTAAAGCCCTAACCCCTAATTAGGATATAGGGTCTGTGAAGAGGTGATAAAGGTTAAATGAGGTCGTAAGGGTGGGGACCTAACCTGATAGGGCTGGTGTGCTTTTAAGAAGAGGGAGAAGCCTGGACAGTGTGGCTCAGTTGGTTGGAGCATCATCCTGCACACATACCTAGGTAGCTGGTTTGATCCCCCAGTCAGGGCATATGGGAAGGCAACTGATCAATGTTTCTCTCTTACATTGATGTTTCTCTCTCTCAATCCCTCTCTATCCCCTCCCCCTCTCTAAAATCAATAAGCATGTCCTCAGCTGAGGATTTAAAAAAATTAAAGAAGAGGTAGGGACCCCAGAGCTCCCTTTCTCTCCACATTTGCACTACGAAGAGATCGTGTGAGTACACACTGAGATGGTGGCTGCCTCTAAACCGGAAGAGAGTCCTCACCAAGTATTGAATCCTGCTTGATCTTGACCTTGGGTTTTCCAGCCACCAGAACTGAGAAAATAAATGTTTGGTGTTTAAGTCATCCACCTATAGTATTCAGTTATGGCATCCTAAGCAGACCAAGACAGGGAGATAGTGCTTAAATAAGACGATAGCTACAGAGTGCCTGCTCCAAATAAAAGCTTGGGAAAGTAAGGGCCACTTATTGGCACAGTGTTATCCTATTGATGTTGTGATGGGTTGAACTGTGTCTCCCCCAAATTTACATACTGAAGTCCTAGCCCCTAGTACCATAGATTGTGACCCTATTTGGGAAGAAGGTCATTATAGATGTAACTAGTTATGATGAAGTCTTAGGGTGGGATTCTAATCCAGTAGGACTGGTATCCTTATAAAAGAAGATGCCATGTGTAGAGAAAGAGACACACATAGAAGGAAGACGATGTGAAGAGACACAGAGAGGAGATGGCCATCTACAAGCCAAGAGCAGAAGGACCAGATCCTTCCTTCAGAACCTTCAGAAGGAACCAACCCTGCCAATTCCTGGATTTTGGACCCGTGGCTTCCAGAACTGTGAGGCAATAAATTTCTGTTGTTTAAGACACCAGGCTTGTTATGGCAGACCTAGCAAACTAATCCAGAGCTAATTTCCTTATTTATTTCTCCTTTTGACTCTTCATGTTCACCAGAGGCTGAGCAGGTCAGACGGAGGACCTCCCAGATAAAGTGGTACTTGTTGGTATTACTTATTATAGATAATGATGAATAGATTGTGGCAGCTGGCACAACTACATACCGATGAAGAAGTCTTACCCAAAACACCAGAAGTTCATGAGATTCTTATGAAACCACAATAATCAAGGAATGGTTAGGAACCAGCCTATAATCTCTCTCCTTAAAAAATTAATTATGGGAAAAAAATTCCCTGGGAGCTTAGTACTAACCTCATCTTGGAGCTCAGGCCTTTGTAAGAATGTGAGAGACACATTTCTCAGAGTGGAGAACACTTTTTAGACGGCGGTTGAATAATTAGACTAACATTTCAGGATGGACGCACTTGCTGAGTGTAGCACAAGGTTTCAGTTCACTCTGCACTCCGTTGGACAGTAAAACGGAGAGAATTCATTACTCTGTGAACTTACGGACACACTCTCTCTCCCTGGGGATGAAGCGGGTTGAGTCGGCTTCCTCTAGACCCCACCAGGGGCCCAGCCACAATGAATGCCTGAGGCTAAACATGTTGCCTCATAGATGGTCAGACTTAATAAATAGTGTTTGTTTTTATTTTTCAGTCACAAAGCATCAGAAGTTGGGGTTTTTCGTTCTATCATAATTTAATTTTACTCCTTTCATTGTCTGTAACATCTTGGCAGCTCAAATCTGAAATCCGTGTTTTTCTCACCCACATTTCTTCTGGAAATGGGTTATGGTTTAGGGTGTAAATGTTGGGATGCCTTTCCCTTCAGGGGCCAAAGGAGGGGCTGGTTTTCTTCTTGTTTAAAAATCTCAAAAATCTCTTTCATCAAGTAAATGAAATGTACAAATTACAGGGAATTCACCTTGCAAGAGTACCTTTCCCATTCACCCCTCCCCACAGCACGGGAGGATGAAGCCACACTTCTGAGTAGGAGCGTGGTGTTTACTGTGATGAGTTACAGGCTCTGATTGCTATGTCCTAATTCTAATCATTTGTATGCATCGGTTGTCTCATGAGAAGTTGCCTTCTGTAGTCACTTCTTTCATAACCTTAATGGTTATACTTTTTTGGTAATGATTTTTTTGTTTGTTTGTTCTAGACCCATTTCTTCTTCCTCCTCCTCCTCCTTCTTCTTCTTCTTCTTCTTCTTTCTTCTTTCTTCTTCTTCTCTTCTTCTTCTTCTCCTTCTCCTTCTCCTTCTCCTTCTCCTTCCTCCCTTCTCCTTCTCCTTCTCTCCTTCTCCTTCTCCTTCTCCTTCTCCTTCTCCTTCTCCTTCTCCTTCTCCTTCTCCTTCTCCTCTCCTTCTCCTTCTCCTTCTCTTCTCCTTCTCCTTCTCCTTCTCCTTCTCCTTCTCCTTCTCCTTCTCCTTCTCCTTCTCCTTCTCCTTCTCCTTCTCCTTCTCCTTCTCCTTCTCCTTCTCCTTCTCCTTCTCCTCCTCCTCCTCCTCCTCCTCCTCCTCCTCCTCCTCCTCCTCCTCCTCCTTCTTTTTAATGTTTTGGGAAGCCCGGTTTCCCTAGTCTGTTGGAAAATTTCATGTAATGGAGGAAGAATTAGGGCCTTTGGACTGAACTGAGATTCTGAAAATATTTTTGTTCATGAACAATGTTGACAGGGAACTGTTCTGCTTCCCTGTCTACTATCATCATATACAGAGAAAATTCTTCTGCCCACCCCCATGGCACTCACTTCACTCAGTATCTGACCTCAGCCATGTTCTTATCTCTACTCCCCTGGCCTGACTGTTCTCAGCTTCAGTTGGTGAATTGATGAGTCATTCATAGTAAATCACTCTCCACTGTCTCCTTTGTTCTCTCTCTCTCTCTCTCTCTCTCTCTCTCTCTCTCTCTCTCTCTCTCTCTCTTGAAATGACCAGGAAGACTTCTATAAGCACCTGAACTGTCACAACTCACTCTTGCGTTCTGTGTCTGCTGAAGGCCAGGTGCATGAACGAGGCACCTGGAATGGAACCACCCTGCAAACTCTGATGTTGTTCACTGTCTTAGTCAGCTTGGGCTGCTATAGCAAAATACAATAGACTGGGGGTCTTAAACCACAGATCTTTATTTCTCTTAGTTCTGGAGGCTGGGAAGTCCAAGATCAAGGTGTCATCCAATTTGGTTCTTGGTAAGGACTCTTCCTAACTCACAGGAGGTCATCTTCTTGCCATGTTCATACATGGCCATTCCTCAGAGCATGCACATGGAGAGAGATCTCTCGCTCTCTGTTATAAGGCCACTAATCCCATAGGATCAGGATCCCACCCTTATGAATTTGAGGGTAGACAGAATTCAGTCCATAGCATTCATTGACTATGGTAATGGTATATGGTTTTCTCTTTATATCCTTATAAATAAATAAAATAATCCCAGTTTTCTCTTCACAGAGACTTATTTATAAATTAGTTAAATATTTTCAGTGACTCTTTTGCAGCCTCTTCTTCATCTCCAGGTCTGTTTTCTTTTCTTTTTTGTTGTTGTTGCTAATCCTCACTCGAAGATATTTTTCCATTGATTTTTAGAGAGAGTGGAAGGGAGGGGAAGAGACAGAGAGAAATATTGATGTGAGAGAGATACATCGATTGGTTGCCTCCCACACGCACTCTGGTGGGGATCACACCTCCAACTCAGGTACGTGCCCTTGACCAGAATCGAACCTGGGACCCTCCAGTCTGTGGGCTGATGTTCTATCCACTGAGCCAAACCAGCTAGGGTTCCAGGTTTGTTTTAAGAAGAGTATTCTAATGTCCATTCTGTTCAGTATAAATTAAGAAGGAGCCCAGTGCTGGGCTTAGGAAATGGGAAAACGTGGATCTCAGGGAATAGCTTGAATAGTGACAGTAAACTGTGGAAACCAGAGCTAGTCTTGAGCTGCAGGGTTAGCATTGATGGAGACAAATGGGTAATAGAAGGGGCGTAGAACTAGCCAAAAGGTGAAATAGCAGCAATGTATTTAACAGGAAACACAACTCAGTATGTTCCAGACTCAGTTATCTTTGAAATAGCAACAAAATCCTTTCAGGTGATCTGATTACTAGAAAAACGTAATTGGAAGACCTAATTTTTCAACAATGCTGTATTCACTGAAGCCTCAAAGGACTGTGTGATTTTTGTAAAAGTGTCCAATATCTTTGATCTTAATGAACAGAGCTTTAGTCCTGCTGATTTCTACCCTCTCTTTTGAACACAGCTTTTTGTTGGAGTTCCATTTATTTATTCTTCCACGAAGTCTTCCCTGATTTTTCCAGCCTTACAGTCTAAACTTTTTGTCACAAATCTATTAGTAGCTTTTGTATTTAATACTTATCACTTGATTGCATTATGTAGCTACATCATCAGTTTGTTTTTATCTTGCTAATGAAAATGTAACTTTTTCAAGAATTCAATTCATGTTTTAGTTAGTGCATTACTATGCCTCATAATACTCAGCATAGTATTTAGTATTAAGCACAAGTAATTAATAAGTCCTGAATTAAATGAACATTTCTAGGAGACAAGAGCCAACAGAAGGGTAGCAAGTGTATACTATTCAAAAGTAACCTAAAGAGGGGTACAATTTTGAGTCAACCAATTGAGGGTTTAGGAATGATAATAAAGCATATATAATATGTATAGTATTTTTGTAGATTTTTACATATATGTACTGATAAAAATGCATTGACTTACGAATGCCCTTAATAAAAAATAGTAGAAATTAATTTTCAGAAGTGTGGAGCTTTTGATTTATGTGGCCACATTTGTTCCTCAGTAGTCTTGCCCATTTCAGCAATTGGTGCCACCATCCACTTCACTGCTCAGGCATCTTGCTTTCTTTTACCCCACATATTCAATTCTTGGAAAAATCCTATGGACTGTACCTCTACACCACATTTCTAACGCTACCACCCTAGTTCAAGCCACCATCCTCTTTTGCTTAGTCAACTGTCTTGCTTCCCCCTTTCCCTCCGGTAATGCATACATAGCCAGGGTGAGCTTTTAAAAACCTAACTGAAATGTTACATCCTTACTGACAACTCTTCAATAATTTGCCCATGCACTCAGGAGAAATTTCAAACTTCTAATTTGGTCTGCCAAATCCTGTAGCACCTGGGTCCCACTTCCCCCTTGGACCTCATCTCATATAGATCCCCACTCTTACTGTATTTCAGCCACAGTGGCCTTATTTTTATTCCTGGAATTCATTGTGCCTGTCTGTATCTTAAGAATTTGTACCACCAAGACCACTGTGCTCCTTCTGTTTATGTTCCCTAGACAGAAAGAGGGAAGTTTCTACAAAGATAAGCAAACAAAACTGATAGATGGACACTTGCTAACCCTGGTATTTTAGGGGAACCAACTTCACTGTTGCCAGTAAAATGGAAGTGCTCCCCCCTCCCCCACCCCAGTGATTAAGCCAGGCAAGAAACCCACATGACTTCACTTAAAGGGTAATGTAAACACTTTACAAATAATTGGGGTTCTTTGTAAGGAATGGTGACCCAAAGGAGGTCAGGATGAGTAATGATAGAAATCTGAGGAAGACAGCTTGATAAAGGTCAGAATCTTGTTCTACCACATATGCCTCTGACCTCAAAGCACAGTGAGCATATCCACAGAGCTGGGGTGTCAGTTTCTAGGGCCCAGGTCATTGCTGTCTCGGGCACGGTCCTCCACTCTAAGAATTAGCACATTTTACACAATAGGAGTGTATCTTAAGCCCCACAGAAAACCTTGATGCTCAGAGACATCAATTGTCTTTTCTTTAGGCTAAAGTAGTTTTTATGAAGTGACCATATCCTCAGAATTTGGTGTGCAAAGTGTTCAGTGTTTTGAATACCTTCCCCTAGGTATTGGCAAGGTAATAGATCTAATGCTAACATTTTCTCAGGGCAAATTTAAACAGTGTATTTGTCAGGATCTTCAAGAGAAACAGAGCTACCCAGTCAGCCTGGCTCAGTGGTTGAGCATTGACTTATGAACCAGGAGGTCATGGTTTGATTCCTGTCTAGGGCCTATGCTGGCTTGATGCCCATTGAGGGACAAGCAGAAGGCAGCTAATCAATAATTCTCTCTCATCATTGATGTTTCTATCTCTCTCTCCTGCTCCCTTCCTCTCTGAAATCAATAAAGATACATTAAAAAAAGAAACAATATGTATGTACATGTGTAAGTAAACTTGTATGTATGAGAGATATATTTATTTTAATGAACTGGCTCATGTGATTGCAGAGGCTGACAAGTCCCAAGTTTGCAGGGTGGGCCAGCAGGCTGGAGACCCAGGGAAGAGCTAATGTTGCAGTTGGAGTCTGTAGGCAGGATGTTGGCTGAATTTACATTTCTTTGGGGGAGGTCAGTAAGACCGTCCACTGATTAGAGGAAGCCCACCCATGTTATAGACGGCCATCTGCTTTACTCAAAGTCAATGCTTATTTCATCTCAAAAATACACACAGAAATATCTAGAAGAATCTTTGACCAAATATCTGGGTACTGTGGCCTAGCCAAGTAGGCACATAAACTTAGTCATCACAAGTGGCTTGAATTTAGACCACAGGAATTCCTTCTCATTTCCCAACTCAAACACAGGTTCCCAAGGTGGAAATCCCTGTGTGTCTGTGCTGTTCACAGGGAGGGTTACAGACTCTGGTAGGACAGGTCTTTGATGTTTCCCACACCACTGGCCAGGAGCACATTGCTAGAATGTCTTTAGAGGAATGTCACACAGAAAAGCCTACAGGGCAGTAAATTCTTGGCAGAGTGGTAAACCAGAGGCAGTGCTTTCTACAAGCTTCTCACTTCTGGGTTGCCACACTAGGCTGTGGTGATGTCACCTTGTGATGACAGTTTAACAGTAACACCTCTCTCCCCATCAGGTACTTCTGGACTCAGGGAGCACTCCCAGAGGTCCACCCCCTCTCATTCCCATTGGCTGTATGTTGCTGTCACAGTTACATATTTAAAGCAAAAGTTTATTACTTTAAAAGTTGTTATCTAACATTGTACCCTTCTCTCTTTATATATATAATATATATATATATACATATATATATATATATGTATACAGACAGATGCTATGTTGATAATAAAAGGAGTTTAAGCATAGAAAACAAAGGACTCATAACTATAAAATTATTTCAGACAGTCTGCTCTCCATGTGAAAAAATAATTATTCTTTGTCTTGTCTGTATTCTGCTCAGAAAATTTCCTTCAGCCTCACCTTATGAATTCTTTTAATTCTTGAGCACCTGTTATTTTAAGTTAAACAACAAGGGCTCTTAGTTCTAGGAAGTGCTAAAATTCTTAATGCTTGTACTTTATTGTTGGCTCTGCTTTTTTTTTTTTTTTTT
The DNA here is from genome assembly GCF_014108235.1 of Myotis myotis. Taxonomy (NCBI): domain Eukaryota; kingdom Metazoa; phylum Chordata; class Mammalia; order Chiroptera; family Vespertilionidae; genus Myotis; species Myotis myotis. The sequence goes on along the minus strand of NW_023416324.1, from coordinate 205,178,166 downwards.
TTTTTTAAATATTGCATTGTCACTTTTGTTAATGAAATAGCACAGGCTATGTTTATCGTTTGCTAGTAGAACCAATTTTCTCTCACAAGAATGTTTGGTATTGCCTTCCGAAGATCAGAGGCTAAACTCAGAGAAATGACAGTGTCCGGTGTCTTTGACACCCAGTTCATCCTTGAGGCTTCGCAGATGGTTTCTAGGGAGTGCTAATGGTTTAATCCCTCACCGTATCGAAGGAGGATGCTGTAAATATTGAATATATTTGGCATGTTCCATATTTTAAAATTGGCTTAACAATTAGTGCTTGTCAACAGTTTAGAGACAAATATTGAAAGTCAGTATATTAAAAAAAAGTACATAGAAAGTATACAAAAAATATGTTTCTGTAATATATTTCTCTCTCTCTCTCTCTTTTTTTAGGGTGGGTAGAAATATACTCCTTCCCATATTTGTGCATATGTATGTACAGGTGTAAGTAAACGTATTTGTATGAGAGATATATTTAAGGAACTGGCTCAGGTGATTGCAGAGGCTGACAAGTCCCAAGTTTGCCGGGTGGGCCAGCAGGCTGAAGACCCAGGGAAGAGCTGACGGTGCAGTTGGAGTCAGTAGGCAGAATGTCGGGTGAATTTACATTTCTTTGGGGGAGGTCAGTAAGACTGTCCACTGATCAGATGAAGCCCACCCATGTTATAGACAGCAATCGGCTTTACTCAAAGTCAATGCTCATTTCATCTCAAAAATACCTGACACAAGAGCTGACACAAAGATGCAACAGTTATATGAAACTTCATTTCTAGAATAAAATATACTTGTCCATTAGTGACTAGTGTGGCTCATACTTTTGGGGTGAAATAAAAAAGTCCTAAAGATTTGTCAATGTGTTTACAGTCTGAAAAACATTTTATAATACCTAATTATTATGCTTTATAATTATCTGAGTCCTTAAAATATTATGTAGACCCACATATTTATGTTGTTACCCCAAGAGATTTTCCCTCTCTCTCTCTTTCTTTTTCTCTCTCTCTCTATATATATACACACATATATACATATATATATAAATGCATGCACACTTTGAATAATTATAAAGGCAGGGTTTATTGAAGTACATCTCATTTTCAAAATTGAACTATTGGCAGTTAAAGTGCGTATACATTTTTTTTTTGGACACCGTGTGTGTGTGTGTGTGTGTGTGTGTGTGTGTGTGTGTGTGCGCGTGTGTATGTTCTCCTGCATTCTGTATTGTTCAGTTACTGTAGTCAGTTAATCTAAGCCTTTTGGTGAGCTGCCTTCTACTTTCCCTTCATGCTGCTGGAAGATCTCTGCCATAAACTACAGGCGAATATCGTGTTTTCTGAAAGAGACATCCAAGAAAGGCCGCCTTAGAACCATCGAGGAAAGGGCTACGCCAAGACTGAGTCTCAGGCTTTACAGGAATATTTTAGTCCATAAACAAATGCCTTCCTAACAGTAAGTAGACTGCTAACCCAAGCTCAGCAGCACAGACAGATGACTTTTAGAAGTAGACTACCAATCTATGACCATTGGGAAAATTATGATTAATACGGGATAAATGCAACTGGTGAGAAAAAGCTTGCTGTCTACTTTTTAAGTTTTGGCCACTCTTGGTAATCTAAATTTGATGGTCTTAAATCCTAAAGTTCTTTGTTGCTTTCTTCTTATTGTTTCTCTAAATGATCACTCTTATTTCATTAAATAATTATTCTTGCTGTATTTACAAGCTGTCTTTACCACTGTCCTTGGAAATTATATTTACAAATTACCCTAACTGAGAAAAGATCTAAAAGAATTCAAGAAGTTCCCCTCCCATTGGGTCCATTTGTAGAACACAGAGGACCCATATGATATACTTTGGGTTTGAAACCATGCAAATTACTTGTGAAAATACATAAAGCAAAAAGTAACTCAAAATAAAAAAGCACTACTTAATAATTGAAAGCAAGTTAAACAAGTGAACTTAATTGTGTACTAAGTTAGGAGCAAACAAGGACAAATTATTGCAGAAGACTTTAAACAAGATGATTGGACTGCACATCCCCTGTGGGATATCATACGGAGAAAAGGTGTGAATACATTAGTATATAAACAACTTCGACCCTCTGGGAGGAATGAATTGTGTGCAAACATTAATATAATTGTTTAAGGAGTTAAATATCCTGGTACTATGCATCTCCTGGGCAAGTGTCCAAGGATGAACAATAATATCCAGGATAAGTTTCATACTCTTGTTTGCTTTTTAAAGACTTTATTTTTAGAGCAGTTTTAGGGTCACAGCAAAATTGAGAAGAAAGTATAGAGATTTCACATATAACCCCTGCCTCTACACATGCATAACCTCCCCATTATCAATATCCCCCAACCAGAGTGGTACATTTGTTGTAATTGATTAACCAATATTGACACATCTTAGTCACTTCAAATCCATAGTTAACCTTAGTTCATTTGTAGTGTTGTACATGCTTTGGGGTTTAGACAAATATATACTGACATGTATCTGCCATTATAGTATCATTTAGAGTATTTTCATTGCCCTAAAAATCCCCTGTGCTCTATCTATCCATCCCTGCCTCTCACTCCAACCCTGGCAACCACTGATCTTTATACTGTCCCATAGTTTTGGATTTTCCAAAATGTCATATTGTTGGAATCATACAGTACGTAGCCTTTTCATATGGGCTACTTTCAGTTAGTAATATGCATTTAAAATTACTCAATATCTTTTCATGGTTGATGCTCATTTCTTTTTTTATTAATCTTTACTGTTGAGATTATTACAGATGTCCCTCTTCCCCCCCCCCCCCATAGCTCCCCTCCACCCGGTTCCCACCCCACTCCAGGCCCTTGCCACCCTATTGTCTGTGTCCATAGGTAATGCATACATGCATATAAGATCTTTGTCTAATCCAGCGGTTCTCAACCTGTGGGTTGCGACCCCTTTGGCAGTCGAACGACCCTTTCACAGGGGTAGCCTAAGACCATCCTACATATCAGATATTTACATTATGACAGTAGCAACATTACAGTTATGAAGTAGCAATGAAAATAATTTTATGGTTGGGTCACAACATGAGGAACTGTATTTAAAGGGCCAGAAGGTTGAGAACCACTGGCTAATCTCTTCCCGTACCCCTATACCTGCTTCCCTCTGAGAATCATCGGTCTATTTCATTTCCATGCCCCTGATTCTATTCAATTCACCAGTTTATTCTGTTCATCAGTTTTTTTATTTGTTTGATTTTTAGATTCAATTGTTGATAGATATGTATTTGTTGCTACTTTGTTGTTCATATTTTTTATCTTTACCTTTTTTTTCTTCTTCCTCTTCTTAAAGAATACCCTTCAGCATTTCATATAATACTGGTTTGGTGGTGATGAACTCCTTTAGCTTTTTCTTATCTGTGAAGCTCTTTATCTGACCTTCAATTCTGAATGATAGCTTTGCTGGATAAAGTAATCTTGGTTGTAGGTTCTTGCTACTCATCACTTTCAATATTTCTTGCCACTCTCTTCTGGCCTGCATAGTTTCTGTTGAGACATCAGTTGACAGTTCTTTGGGCACTCCCTTGTAGGTAACTAACTGCTTTTCTCTTGCTGCTTTTAAGATTCTCTCGTTGTCTTTTTTCCTTGGCATTTTAATTATGATGTGTCTTGATGTGGTCCTCTTTGGGTTCCTCTTGTTTGGGGTTCTCTGTGCTTCCTGGACTTGTAAGTCTATTACTTTCACCAGGTAGGGGAAATTTTCTGTCATTATTTCTTCAAATAGGTTTTCAATATCTTGCTCTCTGTCTTCTTCTGGCACCCCCATAATTTGGATGTTGGTGCACTTGAAATTGTTCCAGAGGCTCCTTACACTATCTTCATATTTTTGGATTCTTTTTTGCTTTTTGCTCTTCTGGTTGGGTGTTTTTTGCTTCCTCATATTTCAAATAATTGATTTGATTCTCAGGATCCTCTTGTCTACTGTTGAATGTATATTATTCAGTGTATGCTTAATTTCTGACTGGTCCTTTTTAATTTTTTTGGCATTCTCACTAAGATCCTTGAAAGTCTCACTAAGTCCCTTGGAGGTTTCTAGAAGATTCTTGAGTAACCTTATAACTGTGGTTTTGAACTCTATATATAGTAGTTTGGTTTTTTCCATTTCTTTGATTTGTGACATGTTTCTTTGTCTCTGCACTTTGGCTGCTTCCCTGTGTTTGTTTCTTTGTTTTGGATAGAGCTGTTAAGTCTCCTTGAGTTGATAGAGCAGTCTTGTGTAGTAGGTGTTCTATGGGGCCCAGTGGCTCAGCCTCCTCAATCACCTGAGCTGGGCACACTAAGTGCACCCCTTTGTGGGCTGTTTGCACAGTCTTGTTGTAGTTGAGCCCTGATTGCTGTTAGTGTCACTGGGAGGAATTGATCTCCAGGCCAATTGGCTGTGGGACCATCTGCTACTACAGTGGGAGAGCTGCTGTGCAGGAGACACCCTTAGGGAGTAGGACTTGCTTCAGTGGGACTTTGGTGCTCACTGAATCTACCTCTTGAGTGTGTCAGTTGTGGATGTGTAGAGCTGTAATATGCTATGGCATGACACTGACCACTGGGTACACTGGCTCTTGGGTCTCCAGGAAGGTGCAGAATCAGCCACTGCCTGGGACCACCCAGCAGGAACTACAGAGAGAGATGCAGATTCCTCCTGTTTGTATCCAGTTTGGAAGTGCCCAGATGAGGCCCAGTTGTGAAGCAAGACAGGCTGAGGCTGGTGCTGGTGCCAGGTCTTGGGCCTTTTATTAATAGGTTTGGGGCTTTTGACCCAGCTGCAGATTGTTTGATAGGTTTTTAGCCTGAGAAAGGACAGGCCATTCATATGTAAAACAGCTGCACACAGTTTCGGTGGGTTGTAAATTGGGTGGGGCGGGGTCTCAGGGAATCACCAGGGCAGAGCAAACAGAAATGGCTGACTGGCAGAAATGGTGTCCTGCGACCCGGGAGGTCCCAACATGGGAACACCAGTTTCTCCTCGTATGTGTCTGGGTCCCCCAGAGCCTCGCCCGGTACTGGAGCTCAGAGGAAGCAGGAGCTTGTAAGTTCATTTTGTGTGCTGGCCTTTTAAGAGGAGCAGCTGGGTCTCTAGCAGCCTCTGTGTCACTGAGCTCCAGTCTGCACTGGTGTTTACAGCGCGTAGTTCTTACTGCCTGTAGGGACTTCTTTTCCCAGCTCTGGCACCCTGGGATGGGGGTCTGGTGTGGGGCTGGGACCCCTTGCTCCCCTGGGCAGCCTCTGCAGAGAAGATCTCCCTCCTGATTAAAAAAGCAGCCCGCGTGGGTGCCGGCCCTGCCCTTCCTCGCCTCCGCACCTCCTACCAGTCTCAGTGTGCTTTCTTCTTTTCTTCTCTAGTAGCACTTCCATTCAGCCAGCTTTTTGGTGGTTCTGGATGACGGCTGTTCTGTATTTTAGCTGTAATTTTGATGTGGTTGTGGGAGGCAGCAAGTACAGACGGTTACCTACACCACCATCTTGGTTCTCTCTCAATGCTCATTTCTTTTAAGCACTGCGTATTCTATTGTCTGGATGTACTACAGTTCATCCATACAACTACTGAAGGGCATCTTGGTTGCTTCTAAGTTTGGAAATTATAAATAAAGTTGTTATGGATATCTGTGTGCAGGCTTTTGTGGGGACATATATTTTCAGCTCTTTTGGGTAAATACCAAGGAGCATGATTGCTGGATTGTATGGTAAGAGGATATTTAATTTTGTAAGAAACTACCAAACTGGCTTCCAAAGTGGCTGTTTCTTTTTGTATTCCCATCAGCAATAAATAAGAGTTCCTATTGCTCCACATTCTCACCAGCACTTGGTATTGTCAGTGTTCTGGATTTTGGTCATTCTAATATGTGTATAGTGATATCTCATTGTTGTTTTAATTTGCATTTCTCTGATGACATATGATGTGGAGCATCTTTTCATATACTTACAGCTATATGTAAGTATATGAAACTCATCTTTGGTGAGTTGTCGGTAAAGGTCTTTGACCCAGTTTTTAATCAGATTATTTTCTTTTTTTTAAAATAACCCTCACTTGAGGATATGTTTTTATTGATTTTTTTTGAGGGAGGGAGGGAGAGAGAGAGAGAGAGAGAGATCGATCAATGTGAGAGAGAAACATTAAACCGTTGCCTTCTGTATGTGCCCTAACTGGGGATCAAACCCACAACCCAGGTATATGCCCTGACTAGGAATCCAACTGGCAACCTTTTGGTACACAGGATGACACTCAACCACCTGAGCCACTCTGGCTGAGCCACAGATATTTTTATTATCTTCATTAAGCTGGTATTTAAAATCAATGTAAGATAGAATGAATCATTTAAAAATTATCTTGAGACAGTTGATAACTATTTAGAAAAAGATTAAATTTAAAATTCATCCTTTGCTTCCATAATAACTAAAATAGATTTCAGTTGGCTTAGCTGTTAAATAGGAAAGGAAAACAGAGATATTAAAATACAGTTAGGCCCTAACCAGTTTGGCTCAGCGGATAGAGCATTGGCCTGCGGACTCAAGGGCCCCAGGTTCGATTCCGGTCAAGGGCATGTACCTTGGTTGCGGGCACATCTCCAGTATGAAGTGTGCAGGAGGCAGCTGATCGATGTTTCTCTCTCATCTATGTTTCTGACTCTCTATCCCTCTCCCTTCCTCTCTGTAAAAAAAATCAATAAAATACATTTAAAAAAAAATACAGTTAGGCCTGCTGGCATGGCTTAGTGGTTGAGCGTCAACCTATGAACCAGAGGTCACAGTTGGTTCCCTGTCAGGGCATATGCCTGGGTTATGGGCTCAATCCCCAGTGCGGGGCATGCAGGAGGCAGCTGATCAATGATTCTCTCTCATCATTGATGTTTCTATCTCTCTCTCCCTCTCCCTTCCTCTCTGAAATCAATAAAAATATTTAAAACAAAAACAATTATGAGCAAATATTCACATAGCCAAGAAGAAAGGCTTTCTCAGTATAATGTCAAAGAAACAAACAAAAGACTTCATTTTTGCCTTTTCTGTTAAATAATATCACTCACCTAGGACTTTGTGGATAGTTGTCTTCAGGAAATCTTGGCTTATATCTAGGCCCTCCTCAAAGATATTTGCTTTTTCTGTGGGGATATGTGACTATTTTAAAAGTTTATACTTGAAGGTCAATCAGTAAAAAAGGATAGTTAGGAGTGAGATATACTCTACAACAAATATACTTGAAACACATATACTCTTTCACTTGGCATGTTCAAGTTCTTTTCATTTTAGAAAGACTTTTCTGTATTATATCTTTGAATATTTTTAATAAAAAAATACTCTGTTGCATTTAGGAGAACCTATGAATATCAACCATTTCTTTCCCTCCCAAACTTGAAAACAAGCAAGAAAGAAGATCCAGGAGACAGACTAATTGAAGTTTAATATGTTATCTTTATTACTGTAAAGCCAGAAAATATGACTTGCGGGCTGAGGCCATGTAGATTTCTGACATTCCTCCTGAATGAGACAGATTTACTTCCCTTGCCTCATGCCTCCCAGACAGCTCCCCAACTTGCTCTGAGATGGAGAGCAGGCTACACAGGCAGATCAGAAGCAAGGGCCAAAAGGCACCCATCTACCACTTACAGTCCTGGATTCCAAATTCACTCCTCAGATAAATCACTCTGTCCCTGGAGAAAATGAAATGAAAGGACGGAACAAAGATAAAATTGATGTTTCATATTTTTCCTCTAAGAGAATTGAGTAGAGCGTCTCTCCTGTCGATAGGAAGACAAGGCAAGGGGAGTAGGAGGTTGACAAAGATCCTTTGCTTTTCCAACTTGAGTCAGGCCCCTGAATCTTCTCTTCAGCCCACCTGTACCCTTCCTTGTAAAATCCAGTTTTAGAAAGAACCCTGTTAAGTCAGTTTAACCAGAATCAGCCCCACCCTTGATATCTGATCTGATTCCTCACCCTTCAGCATCCTTCAGGTGAGGTCTGGTCATCCTGGCCTGTCTTCAGCAAAGAACCCTGTCCAGTCAGTTTAGCCAGAATCTCCTGTATCTTGATGTTTCCTCTTAGTAATTTTCCATTCACTGACCCCTACCCTGCTCCTTGGCAATAAATTCCCATGTGCCTGTGCTGGGTTAGGAGTTGAGCCCAATCTCTGCCCCTCACTGTAAAATCCCACTGGGGTGGCCCCTATAGCTGTCTGCCTTTATCTTTAACAAATGTTATTGGATATTTTTTCATTAAGGATTATCTCAACATTATTTGGGGCGTTTCCTGTTTCAGCCATCAATTATACCGGACTATCTTTACCTAGATTTCATCATTTTTATTATCTGTCTGATTTATTTTAATCTCCGTCTTTTTCACCTGTCTTCACTGTGACTATCTCCAACTTTCTTCCATGTCAGTTATTCAATCTGTGGCCATGTGTATTACGTGTCCTGCTCTTAAAAATTCACCCATTAGGTCTTTGATAATAATATTTAGGTCCTCAAATTGTTTCATTAAACCTGCAAACTTCTCATGTCATTTAAAAAAATCTATGTTTGAGCATTTTTGTTAATGTTCTAAATAATTTGAAACACTTTGGGGATTTTTCTCTCTTAGGTTTTATATCTATATATAAAGAAAACAACTTTTTTTTTCTTGTTTTCTACATGCTAGCTCTTCCCTCTCTCCCCCAGTGATTTTTCTCCCCTTCCCTCCCTCCCTTCCTTGCTGTCTTTCTTCCTTCCTCTGTGGGGACATACCTTTTCAACTCTTTGGGTAAATACCGAGGAGCATGCTTGCCACGCCGTTCCTTTCTCTTGCCTATGCTGGGGAGGCTGTGCTCAGACTGTTATTTGCTCTGATAGAACGAGGGAGGATTCTTATGTCCCTTCCCACCACCCCTTTGACACATTTACTTTCTCCACTGCTCCCCGGAGTGAGTGTTGAATTTTTTGCTGATCCACCTACGTTCTTGTAGCACCGAAGCACAGTGGGGTCCTGGAGAAACAGCTCCGCTAAGGGGGTGTGGTGCCATTGTTGGAAGACCTGGGCTCTGCTATCATGGCCAAGACTGTGTAAACCAGCGGAGCCGTTCCAAGCTCCTCCCTACCTCCTTGGGGGTTGCATTCCATTCCTAGGGGGGAATGTCTTTGCACTTAAGGTGGGTTCTGCAGGTTGGTATGTGTAGCTCTGGATTTTGTTTCCTGACATTTGCCCACCCATTTCTCTCTAGAAATGATCTATGGTATTCCTGAGTCAGAAGAGAGGAAAGATGGTACCCTCACCACTCTGCAGTTAGCTCCTTTTAGACATGGGGTTTGGTCGGTAGAATGTCTGCTCTCTTCCCCAAAGATGTCTGTACCCTAATCCCCCAAATACACGGGTATGTTACGTTACGTGACAAAGGGGACTTTGCAGATGTAATTAAAGTTACTGACCATAAAATTGGGAGGTTACCTTGGCTTATCCAAGAGTGCCCAATCTAATCACATAAACCCTTCAAAGCGAAGAGCTTTCTGTCGCTGGAGGAAGAAGAGCTGTCTCTGAAAAAGAAGCCAGAGAGATTCAAGCATGAGGAGCACTCAAGGGGAAGTTACTAGTTTGAAGATGGGGGCGTGGGTAACAAGATGAGGCGTTCAATTGGCTTTAAGGAGCTGACAGCCAGGAAGCACACAGGAACCCCAGCCCTGCAGCCCAAATAACTGAATTCTGTCAATAGCCTGAGTGAGCCTGGAAAGAGTCTCTCCCTCCAGATAAGAGCCCAGCTCACCAACAACTCGATCTCAGCCTGTGAAATCGGGGCCAGAGGAACCAGCGGAGCTCACCAGGCTCCTGACCACAGAACTGTGGGGTAATAAATGTGTGTTGTTTCAATCTGCCAAATTGGTGGTGATTTATTATGACAGCAATAGAAAATGAACACATGGAGATATTAGAAAGTCATGATTTTGATGACAGACTAGTCTGTTGTCGGATGTGAGGGGGTAAGGGTAGGACTTACATGGCACATTGACTGATTCTGCTTTGAGTTCTTTTCCTTGGTACCTTTTTTTGGGGGAGAAATTGATATTTTTAGACTCTGCCCCTTTTTTGAGTTTACTGGTGAACTTGTGTTGTTATTTTTTGAGATATGTGTGTTTAAATTTATGTGGTATTGGAAGAGAGAGAATCAGTAGTTTGGCTTCATTCAACTCTCTGAATCCTGAAATTTCTTGCTCATTGAGTCTTCAGAAATGAGAATAAGGGAGAATTCCATGTATCTAGAATCAAAACAAATTATTAAAAATAAGGGCTATTTAAAAATAAAATAAATTATGTGTGTGTATGTGTATGTGTGTGTGTGTGTGTGTGTGTGAGAGAGAGAGAGAGAGAGAGAGAGAAAGAGAGAGAGAGAGAGAGAGAGAGAGAGAGTTAATGTTATATGTCAACTTGACTGGACCATGGGTATCTAGATATTTGCTTAAACATTATTTCTGAGTGTGTCTGTGGGGGTGTGTTCAGAAGAGATTGGCATTGGAATCCTTAGATTGAGTAAAGCTGATTGCTCTCCCCTGTTTGTGTGGCCATCATCTAATCTGTTGAGGACCTGAATGAAACAAAAGGTGATAACTTGCTCTTTCTGCCTGACTTCAGAGGCTGCCCAGATTGCTTGACTTGGGGACCCCTCCTCCATCTTCAAAGCCAATAACAAGATGTGCTCCCCCTGTCACATCTGTCTCTCTGATTCCCTTCTATTTCCCTCTTCCAGGACCCTTGTGATGACATTGGGCCCACCCAGATACTCCAGGGAAGTCTCTCTAGTTTAAGGTCACCTGAATAGCAACCTTAGTTCCCTTTGTCATGTAACATCACATATTCACAGGTTCCAGGATTAGAACACAGACATCTTTGGGGGTGCATTATTCTCTCTACCACACGATCCCTTAGAATATGCTTGTCTTTTCTTATAAGGTAATAAAAAAGTTTAATTTCTTGTCTCCCCCCCACCCCCAGGCACTCTTGTCTCTAGAGGAGTTGATTTCTTGCATCCCTCATTCCATCCCTTCCTCACCTAATGCACCTCCATAACCATCAACCTAGCTGAGTACCAGGCCTGACATTTTTTTGGCCTGCCTTCTCCTTCATCTATTATCAACCACAATTTTGAATACTAAGCACATCTTATCATTTGTTTTTGAGCAAGCCATTCCATTAACCTCTTTGTTAATGAGAGAGATAATCACAGTGAGCAATTATAATGAGCCCTCCTATGTTTCCATCAGTGAAAAGGAACAGATACTGCCCTTCTGCTTGGTGTTATGCGGTACTAGCCGCTGTTCTTAAAATTTCAACGCTAATTCATTCATCACTTTATATTTCAAGTAGCTTTACCACAGTTAAGAACAATGTTAGAGATGGATTATGAAAGTTGCAGAACCAAAGTGTAAGAGGCAGCTCACATTATCATTTAAAATTCTTATAAGGGATGCACAGTAAGTCAAGATTATTTCTATTTGCACTTAGATGCAGTGGTTCTCAACATTCTGGCCCTTTAAATACAGTTCCTCATGTTGTGACCCAACCATAAAATTATTTTCATTGCTACTTCATAACTGTAATGTTGCTACTGTTATGAATTATTATGTAAATACCTGATATGCAGGATGGTCTTAGGCGACCCCTGTGAAAGGGTCATTCGACTGCCAAAGGGGTCGTGACCCACAGGTTGAGAACCACTGGTTTAGAGGGAAGGTTAGTAGAGAACATTTTTTTTCAAAAGAGAAAATGCCAGTCAAGCCATTAATCATATGAAAACAGAAAAGAAGCTTTTATATTACACTTACATACATGAAAAATTAGGGGAAAATTTCACGACAAATCACAAAAACTTTAGGTCATGGCTGAAGAAATTTTCAGTGGTATGGAATTATTTTGTCATACAATTTAAGTATTTTATTTAATTCTATTAGAAATATGGATTTAAAATAAAAGAAAAAATGATCTAAAGGCACACTGATGATACTAACTTTCTGAAATGGCAACCTGGAAAATGTGGTTATATTCTATTTTAATTACAGATGATTCTCATTTTCCTTTAGTTTTTATTTAACAGGCAAACCAATGTTCATTCCTATAAATAAGGATTTAAACCTTCAATTAGATGTGGACAACAATTAAACCAACCTAGAAACATTTAAAATTTCTTACTACAATAAACCAGTTTAAGATGATCTAAAATATACCATAATAGTTTGAGGAAAAATGATAACTGAGGAAATATGATAAAATAATATGTACTTTCATGGTTTTTTAAAAAAATGCCATTAAAAAGAACATGTCAGGATATCAGCAGGAACAGTGGACATACCATAGTAAGTGCTAGATAAAAGAAGTGGACTTGGTTTTGTTTCTTTGATTACTCTCTGGCTGAACGATCTACCCCTAAGACCAAGGCCAATTCTTAGCCCAATGAAGTGGAAGAATAGAAAGTCTCTAATGGACTTTGAGTTCATTTTTCCAATAGACAGCAATTCATAAAAGAGTTAAGTTATACCTTGAAAATGAAAATGCATATTTCAGCATGATCTCTCAGACACTTAACCACTTACCCTTGTCCCTCCAGCAAAGGGATTCTGTTTGGTGGCAGGTGTTTGAAGTTTGAGATCCCGGGGGATCCTGAGGGTGCTAGAGAAGAGTGGGAGCAATCTGTATTCTTAATTTTTTTCCTAAGGATTAAAATTGAAGTACAGGTTTATGATGCGCGCTCTTAGGCATTCAGGTGAATTTGGTTTTGGTTTTCTTATATGGAATTGCAACGTGGTTATACACTAAGGTTTAGAAGCATATGAGTACATAAGTCACTTCAGAAATCCTTAGTGCTCCTGAAGTTTCAAATCAGCCATTTGTGAAGCAATGTGCTGTAACATTGTCAGCAAAATTGATTAATAAAATATGTACTTATCTGACAGTTCTAATACTTTTCTTTACAAGTGTAATCTATTGGGAAAAGAAAGGCTTTTATTCAGAAACTTCTCTACCCAAATTGAAACATGCTCCAAGTTTCTGAGCCCTGGGCTGAAAATGCTTAGGATGGTCATTGATTATATAATCTGGAGTTATTTTCTAGGCTCTTGAGGTATCAGAAATCTGGGCACAGAGAACAAATAAGTCATGACACAAAGTAATAAAAATGTGTGAAGGGAAAAGGCAATCCTGTATTTCTTAAAATATTGACAGAATCTTCTTAAAGAGCTGCTATTTAAGAAGGAACATAAGCAGTATGGAGAGGGGATTTTGATGTGTTATGTTGCAGTAACAAGAAGAGTCTACATCACATTTCCTGTAATGTCCCAAGATTGAATATTATATATTTGACTTTTGAAAAGCACATGTTGAGAGAAAAAACCCCACCCCACATGTATTCTATGCTAAGGAATGGGAGGGTTGGGACTTCAGAGAACAATGTGGGTGGGGAGTTTTAGAATGAGTTTATCCACTTGCAACGTATTCAGAAAATTTTGATCAAGACAGACCTTTGATTTCAGTAACACATGGGATTTCACACTTTCTCTGAGCGATTTGAGTTTCCCTCTCAGGATCTTATAATTGCTTCGGGTGATGTATCATGTCATAAACTTAAAATTTTATGCACTCAAGTGTAAAATAAGTCTTAAAAATGAAGTAGCCCAGCTGGTGTTGCTCAGTGGTTGAGCATCAATCCATGAACCAGGAGGTCACAGTTTGATTCCTGGTCAGGGCACGTGCCTGGGTTGCAGGTTCAATCCCCAGTAGGGGGGATGCAGGAGGCAACTTGATCAATCATTCTCTCTCATCATTGATGTTTCTATCTCTCCCCCCACTCTTTCTTCCTCTCTCTGAAATCAATAAAACATATTCGAAAATAAAGTAGAAAAATAATTTTAGTAATAAACATTTTGGTAATATTTGAAAATGATTATTCAATATAGTACCCAATAGATGAAAAAAGACTTTCCAGCACATCACTCTTCCATCCATACTTGATCGTGACTATGAATTAAAGTCCTTATGTAATAGAAGATAGTAATTAGACATTGAATTTTAAAATTAATAATAAAAATGCCTCCTATTTATGTTATTAAAAGTTCAAGTATAGCAAATTATATTTACTTTTATCACAGAATTTAGTGAATCTTATTCTGGGAAACCTATCATTGCTTATCAATTTCAAGAATTTAAAGCATAGGATTATATATTGGTTTCCATTTAATTAACAGTTTATACTGTACTTAGTATAAACCAGAGTCTTATCAGAAAAAAAACGAGGTTAGTATAGAACATTATAGTTTTACTGAGATAACTGGACATTTTGAATAATGTTTCTACATATCTCTTTCTTTCTAAAATTCCACTGGAAGAAAAGAGTTCTGTGAGCAGTAATATGCACTTATATTCTTAACCTAAATATTTACTTTGGAAAAGATGATTTGAATTTTACTCATAAATGAGTTTTGAAAGTATGTGATCTTATAACAACTGGGCATGAGTCAGCATGGATTTTTGACAAAGAAATCCCATCAAATGAATTGACATTTAAAAAACTGTAACAATCATGGTCATAGATACACCTCCTCTCACCCCAATTAAAAAAAAAAAAAAACCTGTCTAGACATAGTTGCTTATATAGTTACCGTTTGATTTTAGAATTCCTGGAATATAGTAATAGCACCTATTGTTTGCTGAGCAACTACTTTATGCCAGACACTTTTCCAGTAACTTTTCATTGTTTCTCAAAAAGTCATGGGGCAATTGCCCTCATATTACAGATACAGAAGAGGGGGTCTCAGAGGTTAAGGGACTTGTCCCAGATCCTACTGGAAGTGGCAGAGGCAGGGCTGCAATACAAGGCTGTTTTTTTCTGAACCTCTGTTCTTTGCCTCAACCTTCAGCTGTCTCGCTCAAGGCTGAAGGCAGTTCTGGCTCTGGGATGACCAACTGTTCCGGTTTTTCCAGGAAACAGAGATTCCTAGAATGTGGGACTTTCAGTGCTGAGCTTGAGGAAGTCTTGGGCAACCCAAGGGAGTTGGTCGCTTTATCTGCAGCGTGCTCTCACGGCGACTGGATAGTCTGCAAGGCCATCCTGCTCTATTGGAACCTTATTCCTGCCAGATAATCTGCACTGGTGAGGTCATTTCTCCGATCAGGAAGATAAAATTCAAAGAGCTGCTTTCTTGAATAGCTGGATATCTGTGCTGGCCAGTTCTTGACACACAGGGAGATTAGAGCCTGCTATGGATTCATCAGTCCTATTCTTTTTTTAAATTTAATATTTTTATTGATTTCAGAGAGGAAGGGAGAGGGAGAGAGAGAGAGAGAAACATCAGTGATGAGAGAGAATCATTGACTGGCTGCCTGCTGCACACCCTAAACTGGGGATTGAGCCCGCAACCTGGGCATGTGGCCTGACGGGGAATCAAACTGTGACCTTTTGTTTCATAAGTCTATGCTCAACCATTGGGCCATGCTGTCTGGGCAATCAGTCCTAGTCTTTAGCATAATTTCAGAACTCTTAGATAAAATATTAAAATTTTTTTTGTTAAAGTCCAGGATTCTATAAAGTTAAAGAGAATATTCATCTAAGATGTATTTGCATCCTTTGTTTCTAATGAATGCAGAATTGGGGTGTTTTCTGGTGAAAATGCTTTTTTTATTAACATGGTATGTCACTTATCAATATTTTATTTTATTTTTTGTTCAGTAAAATCTCTTACTAAAGATGTGAGATGTATTCTCAGATCTTTTTTGTCTGAGAAAATCATTGATTGGCTGCCTCCTGTATGCTCCCTACTGGGATAGAGCCTGTAATGTGCCCTTAACCGGAATTGAACCCAAAACCCTTCAGTCTGAAGGCCGATGCTCTATGCACTGAGCCAGTTTAGGGTGTTTTTAAGCTTCTTTTTTCTTCTTCTTTTTTCAATCTTCACTCGAGAATATTTTTCCATTGATTTTTAGAGAGAGTGAATGAGAGAGGGAGAGACAGAGAGAAACATCCATGTGAGAGAAACACACCAATTGGTTGCCTCCTGCACACACTCTGACCAAGGCCCAGGTGAGGGGATGAGCCTACAACTGAGGTACATGCCCTTGACCGGAATTGAACCCAGGACCTGACACTCTATTCACTGAGCCAAACTGGCTAGAACAATTTTAAGTTTCTTGATGGTAGAATACATACCTTTAGGTCAGTATATTAGGTAAGATCACAGACTCTGGGGACAGGCTGCTAATTTCTAGCGGTTGACCATGAGCAAAATTACTTAACTTCCCTGTACCTGGTCCCTTCACCTTTAAAATAGAGACAATAAAAGGTCTTACCATACAGGGTTATTGTGGGGACTGAGTTATTTTATGTAAAGCATTTATAATAATACCTGGTGCAACTAGCTATGTTATCCTGTTAACTTCTACTGGTCCTGCATGCTACTTGGCTATTCTTTGTTCTGGTCGTACTCAATGTCACAGCTGATGACTTGGCCGTGGTTGGGGAGTATCTGGGTGCTTGTAGGTGTGCTGTTAAGTTTCACAGCCACTTTGTCCACGAAATAGGAATTTGTTGTTGTTCTGTTTTTGATGGACTAATCAATCCCATGGTGGAACCAAGAGTACAGTGATTCTTACCAGAATTCAGAGAGGCAGCCGCTCTGAAACATTCTTCCTTCTGTATGAGCTGGGGAAACTCTCTCTGGTCATTCTTGTTGCTCACTTCCCCCTATCCTCCCATGCATTACACATGATTCGTACATGTTTAAATTAGTTCTGTTAAAGAGAAAATGCTTCCTGGTTATGTAAAATGTACCACCAAGGCTGATCACTTATGTGCACCACTTTAATCTTCCAGGGGACCAGGGTCCCGGAAACAGTATGAGATTGCAAAGCAGTGAGACTTGGCAGTGGCCTGAAAAGATTGACCTACTATTACAGAAAAGTGTCTCCACTGAGGTGTACATTTTGAGCGAGGGAAGCTAGAACACCTTTGTAATTTTGCTGTCCAAAGACTGACGCACTTTAGGTTGTTGTGTGTTCATTTTCATTCGTTTCCAGGAAGTTTTTGATTTCTTTCTTGATCTCGTTGGTAACCCATTCATTGTTTAATAACATGCTACTTAGCCTCCATGTGTTTGAATGTTTTTGGGTGTTTTTACTGTGGTTGATTTCTCATTTCATTTCGCTGTGATCTGAGAAGATGCTTGATATGACTTCAATCTTCTTGAACTTGTAGACTGTTTTTGTGCCCTGACATGTGCAGACCGACACACTTTAGGATATATGCCTTTTCAATAGTGGATGGTTTCTAAGTAGGTTCTGCTGCCGTCTGCCATATCCTCCACATCGTGTCTATGGTTCGGGACACTTATTGACATAGTGAGTCATTCTGCTCTTGGTTAATCAAAAGAAGTGCAATTGATTTCAGGAGGAATGCCATGGTAGTACATACAGGAAGCAGCTGGTTTTGTTTTGGTAGCAACTGAAGTGTGTGAATATAAATACAATAAATAGAGGTGCAGATTTGAAATGATATGTATACATTCTGATAGCCTGGCTTCTTTCCTGTTTGCTTTATAACATAATGTTATAATATAACATATTGTTATGCAACATAACAATATTGACAGTTATTACATTTTAATAAGCAGCAAGCATTATGCTAAGTGGACTGATAATTATTGTGTGCATTCAAAGGTTGTGATAAAGTTTATGAAGTGTGACTAGAAGTGTGAAATACTGACAAATTCTTAAAGGTATTTATTTTGGTTCAGTGTTTATTTGATATGTTTCATTACCAATAGAACAACACTTCTAGGAAACATCAAGGCAATTCTATGTGAAGATGTCATAATGGGGAAGATCAACATATGCTTACTGAAATTAGAACACCACCTTTCTAAGAGGCTTCTGATCTTCTAAACTAATTTTAAAATATCTCCTAGGTCATTATATTAAAAGTGATGCAATGATCTTTGAAAATGCAGGAAGTCGCCCAGCTGGTGTTGCTCAGTGGTTGAGCATTGAGCTATGAACCAAGAGGTCACGATTTGATTCCTGGTCAGGGCACATGCCCAGGTTGTGGGCTTGATCTCCAGTATGGGGGGGGGGGGGTGCAAGAGGCAGTCGATCAATGATTCTTTCTCATCATTGACGTTTCTATTTCTCTCTCTCTCTCTCTCTCTCCCTTCCTCTCTGAAATCAATGTATATGTTTAAAGAAAGAAAATACAGGAAGTCTTTCTGGGTTATTAACCTCAGAAGACTTCATCCTGGTATTACTGACTCTCTGTCCTGGGCATCTAAGCATTAGGGTTGCTCCTAAGCCAGGAATACTTGCATGTGGCTGAGATGTCTGGGAAGAGCACAAGCAGCAGCTGATTTAGGTCCATCTCCCTTCCTTGCTTGTTTACATCCCTCTCTCCTTGGATACTGCTCTTTGTGCCTGGGTATTCTTCTACTCCTTGATTGATAGGGAGCAACTGCTAAGAGAGATGATTATAAGGTTACTACATGGCCAGGGTAGTAAGTTGGAAATTTATTTGGTGCCAGTTAACTCACCTTCCTGCAAACCATACCCTAAATAATTATTATTATTTAAAAACTTTTTTGCCCAGCCAGCATGGCTCAGTAGTTGAGCATCAACCTAGGAACCAGGAGGTCACGGTTCAATTCCCAGTCAGGGCACATGCCCACGTTGCTGGCTCTATCCCCAGTGTGGGGTGTGCAGGAGGCAGCCGATCAGTGATTATCTCCCATCACTGATGTTTCTATTTCTCTCTCCCTCTCCCTTCCTTTCCGAAATCAATAAAAATATATTTAAAAATATTTTTTTTATTGATTTTAGAGAAAGGAAGGAGAGAGAGAGAGAGAGAGAGAGAGAGAGAGAGAGAGAGAGAGATCAATTGGTTGCCTCCCTCATGCACCCTGACAAGGGATGGAAACCGAAACCTGGGAACGTGCCCTGACAGGGAGTCAAACCTGCAGCCTTTTGGTGAACAGGATGGCACTCCAACCAGCCCAGCCACACTGGCCAGGGCACCTAAATAATTATTAACATGTAATAACCAGTAATATACAAATTTATATCCTTTCCCATGAATTGGGGAAGGGCTTCTCCTCTCTAGGAAAGCATATCTGCAACATGGATGTGATGTTTGGGGTTGAGGCAGCCATTTTGTGACCATAATATTAGAAATCAGAAATTTTAGATTAGAAAAATTAGATATTAGAAATTTCGAGAGGAAAAAATTACATATACAATTGCTCTGTTGAGAATTTCGGTGCTGTGCACGTGCGAAGCATACCGTGTCACTGCAAGTAGGGCCACTTGCTCTCAGACCCGCCAGTTGGTAGTGACCTGAAGCTGCCAGTTGTCAGCAACTCAAATTCTGAAGCAAAATCTGATGCTACACATGTTATTCACATGTGAGTGTCTCCAGCTTTCATTTCCCTCTTCCTATGGAAGGGATTCTGGTTTCTTTAGGTCCAACACACCCCTTTCTGTACCCTTTGAGGGGGACTGCCTAGGCAAGAGGAATCTTTTGGGCTCTTATGATTCATAATCAGAAGGTAAGAATGATGACCAAGAGAACAATGGTTTTGGAGGTGGGTTGGGAGGAGCAGTTTCTTTCTGCCATATTTTTAGGGACTGTGCATAAAAAGAGAGATGAAAGTAGCTGTGACGTGTGAAGAAAGTGGGTGTGAGGCTTAACCAGTTCTCTAGGAACAAACTGGACTACCATGGTTTACTTTATTATTCACATAAGAAATGGTTTCATCTGTTTCTCAATACACTTTCTCATGGGAATAATGCAAACAATAACTATAAGAAAAGAATTGCACATGATTAATGAGAATGGAAAATTTCTAACTCCGTATTCCTGCCAAAAAATGTTGAACCAATATTTACATAATATTGATTTGAAGGGAAATCAAATTACTAGTCTCCCTTGTTCTGACGTTGAGTCTAAATTTCTAGCTAATTTCTACTTTATGGCCTGAGGTGTTTCTAACATCTGAAGAGACAGTTTGGATGTGTGGCTGGATGACATAATTCAGCTATTGCTGGTGCTTTCCTGGAGCCGAGGAAGGAGGGAATTCAGTTCAGTTTTTATTTTTATTAAAAAAAATGTTTTTTAAAATATATTTTTATTGATTTCAGAGAGGCAGGGAGAGGGAGAGAGAGATAGAATCATTGATTGACTGTCTCTTGCATGCCCTACACTGGGGGTCAAGCCCACAACCTGGGCATGTGCCCGGAC
Source organism: Myotis myotis (assembly GCF_014108235.1). Lineage (NCBI taxonomy): Eukaryota > Metazoa > Chordata > Mammalia > Chiroptera > Vespertilionidae > Myotis > Myotis myotis. Next base: position 205,157,891 of record NW_023416324.1, on the reverse strand, counting down.
TGGGTATTGAGCCGTGACCTTCTGGTTCATACATCAAAGCTCAACCACTGTGCCGTGCTGGCCAGGCTCAGTTCAGGTTTTGCAGAAATCGGCACATGGGCAGTGTCTGGATCTTCCAGGACTCCCGCTGATTCGTGTGGGCCTCGGAGTTTAGAGTTTGCCTGAGGAAGCAGAAGGCTGCAGCTCTAGTTTACATGACACAGAACTCCTGGGCTTTTGCTCCTGGAGAAGAGAGACTGTTTTTAATGACATCACCAAATAGTTTATCTGATGGGGAGGCAAATGCAGTGAGTCAGTCATGAGCTCATCATTCCTACTTGAAAGCAGACATGGCTAAGGGCTATGGCTACAGTTACATATCTTTAAACATGTGGGTGTGGCAGTCCAGGGTGCAAATAAACCAAAGATCTGGATTGCACAGAGAAGATAACAACTCCACTGATCCCAACTCAACAGACGCGCACACTCTTACGAAATAGAACTGACTCCCAGCAGCTGTGATCATTTCCAAGCAGCCAAACGGGTTGGATGGAGGAACAGGAATCCCAGCTTATGATGGTCAGTTAAATCGGAATGTATAACTCTTTGAACATCTCAAACACTAGTATGTTGGCGTGTGGTCCTCTGAGACACTGAGGCTCAGTGGCTCGTAGGGACCCCTATGCTGAGTAGCCCAGGTTTTGTTAACAGACCCTGATATCAGCATGGGTCTAGATCAGGGGTCCTCAAACTTTTTAAATGGGGCCAGTTCACTGTCCCTTAGACCATTGGAGGGCCGGACTATAGTTAAAAAAAAAACAACTATGAACAAATTCCTATGCACACTGCACATATCTTATTTTGAAGTTAAAAAACAAAACGGGAACAAATACAATATTTGTATTTGCATGTGGCCCTCGGACCGTAGTTTGAGGACCCCTGCTCTAGGTGCTGAGGGCTGGGTGTTTAGTGAGGGCCAATAGATCACTGGGGGAGGGAGGTTTAGTTTCTACATCCTTTACAGTGAGATGGAGTTCCTTAGAGAGGAATATGGAGAGAACCATGGAATTTAGATTATTTGTACTTACCACAAATTTTAAGAATCATTGGAAATTTTTCCAAGTTGTTTTTCTTATTTACCTTGTTGCGTTTTTAATTTTTTTTTGAGTTGTGAGCATAAATATCCAGCCCTTTTTGCCTGGGTATGAAAACCATGATTTTTGTAGTAACTATTCTGGATGGTGTTATATGTGTAAGGCACGTATGCCTCATTGCTGCTTTTCAACACTAAACTGACATCTAGAAATAACTGAAAAGCAAAATAATTCTTTTTAGAGCAGTGCCCTGAGAACACAAAGGCAATATATCCATAATGTCCAGTTGAAGGTCTTAAAAATTATCTTTCTCCATATTGTGGTTGTTTATTGCCATTTCTCAAACCTCCCCCACATTTAGTGGCTTAATGTGGATAACTGGGTGGGTGAGATCAGCTGGGTGGTAGTTCTGTTGGCAGGTGCTGTGGTCCTTTGGCAGCTCGTTTGGCCTGGACCACCCAAGATGGCTCATTCACTGGCTGGCAGTGCTGCTGGCTGTCCGCTGAGAGCTCCACTGAGGCTGTCAGTCAGAATGTCTCAGTTCTCCTCGCTCTGGCCTCTCTGTGAGGCTTGGGCTTCTCAGCGCATGACAGCGGGTTCTAAGAGCGATTGTTCCAGGTGTGTGTGAGGGGCCGCTGCCGATCTCTTTAGGCCAGTGATGGCGAACCTATGACACGCGTGCCAGAGGTGACATGCGAACTCATTTTTTTGGTTGATTTTTCTTTGTTAAATGGCATTTAAATGTATAAAATAAATATCAAAAATATAAATCTTTGTTTTACTATGGTTGCAAATATAAAAAAATTTTTATATGTGACATGGCACCAGAGTTAAGTTAGGGTTTTTCAAAATGCTGACACGCCGAGCTCAAAAGGTTCGCCATCACTGCTTTAGGCTCACTTCTGTCACTTTCTTTTGGCCAAAGCAAGCCACAGATCCAAAGGAATTTTTTAAAAAATATGTTTTTATTGATTTCAGAGAAGAAGGAGGAGGGAGAGATAGAAACATTAATGATGAGAGAGAGTCATTGAATGGCCGCCTCCTGCATGCCCCCTACTGGAGATCGAGCTCGCAGCCCGGGCATGTGACCTGACCAGGAATCAAACTGATGACCTCCTGGTTCATAGGTCTATGCTCAACCACTGAGACACACTGGCCCGGCGCTATCCAAAGGAATTTAAGGAGACTCTTCAGTAAGCAGTGAAGATGCTAAGAAGTAGTGGCAATGTTGTGGCCATCTTTGATCTACTATAGCCGATCCTCCATATCTCACACACTTGGTAGTCACCCCTGAGTCTTTCTCCTCTTTTTTTTTTTTTAAATATATTTTTTTTAATTGATTTTTTACGGAGAGGAAGGGAGAGGGATAGAGAGTTAGAAACATCGATGAGAGAGAAGCATCGATAGCTGCCTCCTGCACACCTCTTACTGGGGATGTGCCTGCAACCAAGGTACATGCCCTTGACCTGAATCGAACCCGGGACTCTTCAGCCACCAGGCCAAAGCTCTATCCAGTGAGTCAAACCGGCGAGGGCATCTTTTTCCTCTCTTACTCCCAGCTCTGCCCAGACCTGCCCCCCCCACCACTTCAGTCTCTCAGACTATTTCTTATTTCTCTCTTATCCCTCCTGCTTCCTTTCTAAACCATACATTTCATCCCTCTACTTTATCTCTGCCCTCTCCAGTATAAACCCAGCCAGCCCTTTCAGTTTATTTAGTATTTCTTTCTTACTCTTTATCCCGAATTTCATGATAAATTGCTAATTTTTTAAGATTGTTAATAACATAATGCTTCTTAACGGGAGCAAGCAGGACTAGAGGGTGGATGTGACTTTTGTTATATCTATGTTTAGGTGACACTCAGCACAATGGTAATTGATTTTGGCTTTAATGGCAAATGCCACCACTTGATTTTTAGCACGTGACACAAGAGGAGGGCTGGCAGAGAGGGTTTAGGTCTAAGTCCTGGAGATTGCTCAGACACATTCAGATGGGATTGATGAGAATGGTGTCTATTGCGCATCATGTTGTTTTGAAGAGAAATGTTGCTGGTCCTAGGGAAATTTTAAAGAGTTTAATTGTGACTACAGGCTTCTTAGGAGTAGTTTTGAGGAAGTTTTAAAGACAATAAAAACTTAAAGCAAATATACCTTTGAGCAGGCCTGTCCCTAATATTGTCTCCATAACAAGAGTGCAAATTGAGGTCTACAAACCATAGGCCTAAATGTTTGTTTTTTTTTTTAAACATTTGAGTAATATGTCAAGTAAAATTTGTCCTGTTCTCCTTCCTTGACAAATATACCTTTATATTGATCTGGGAGGCCAGGTGACAATTTATCATACATCTCAGGGTTCTATGCTAAAATGGTGGCATCCTGGTATTTTGAGAGCTGCCCCCAGCCCCTCCTCTTCCCCACCACCAGCATCCTCTTCTGCTAAGAGGGGCTTCCCCACAGGTGTGCAGACACATCAAAGTGGCGTCCATATCCCTCAATGTGCAGCCCCTTAGCCACTGTGGGCTGGGAGGAGCAAAGGGCCAGTGCCATGTGCCTTTAGCAGGTACATCTGGTGAAGAATGTCATTCTGGACTTGGAAACGGGCTTACAGATGTCTGGGCGGGTTGATTCTAGGGTTCTGGTCTGTAGAGCCTGGTCTATAAGGGGAGGCACAGATTCCACATGAACAACTTTGATTCTTGACTGAGGAGGGGGATGGCAGGAAGGGGGCCAGAGAGCGTTCTCTAAAGCATAGGGTGCAGGGCAGGGGCCTCATCCAGGTCAAGGGCAACACTGCTTTAAGCCATGGTGTGCAAAATCTCAACCTATCCCCCCGCCCCACCACAGGTACAGCAGCCAGAGTCCTACCCTGCACTTTCTTCAGATCATAGAAATTCATGGAAGAGTGAGACTATTGGGGGTTAGATCTGATTGTGAATGCGTGGAAAGCACAAAGGTTAGTGAGACAATGAATGTGGTCAAGGCTGGCTGTGGACTTCTGCCACGAGGGAATCAGGGGGCTGAATCGGAGGACCTTGGTCACACAGAGCTTTTGTCCAGTAAAGCCACCTTAGGGTAGATGGCCACACTAGAACTTTTAGGATTCAGATTTTGAAACAGCCTAGTGATGATAGAATCCCCTTTGTAAGCCCCTTTGTACATATAAAATCCAGACATTGAAGGGGCTTGGAAAGCATGTCGAACAGTGCTCTCTGCCCAGAGAAGAGGGGAAGAACAAGTACTGGATGTCCTGAACCAACTTTCAGCCTTGACCTGATTCAGCCTCCCTGGAAATGCTTTCTGTGCGTGGGTAATTGTTTATATCTGGTCCTTTCTGAGTCATTGGTTAGTGCAGGTTTGCATCATAGATACACCTTTTAATCCAATGTTCAGAGTGCTTCCTAGTCATTTTTTGTGTTCATATTAGAATGACAATTTGACATTCTTTCCTTGCTCCGTAACTGGTGTCTGTGCTCCAGGAAAAGTGAGTGTTTGCTCTGTCTGATGTATTGGCACTGGCCCTTTGGGGAATAACCCCAGTGCCAGGAAATGTGTGAAGCATTCTGACCCCTATAGGGATTTCCAACTGTGACGAGTCTGTGTTGTAATCAATGCCTGGCAGGCCAGATGCCTGTGGAGGAAGAGCAGGGCCACAGGCTTGGACCACTGGGTTTCATTGCCACTCAATCATTTCCTAAAGTCAGAGATTCCCTCTGCCTGCTGATAATACTCTCAATGCCATTTTGGACTAAAGTACAAGTGTGGATTAAGTGGGCCATTCTGAAGGTCGCAGCTGCATACCACATGGGAGGCTGGTCCTCTGAACTGAGCTTGGATCATCACTTTCTTTACTTCTGTGATACCTCAGGACTGCATTGTCGACAAAACCTGTGCTTCTACAACTCAGGCTGGTCTCTGTTTTTAACTAAATTGTTTTTGATTCTAGGGCTGCAACCGATGTCCAGGTTGTACATGTTGAGCCATCAAATTATTATTATTATTTTTTAATTTGAGGAAATATACTATTGACTGGACTAGGGATGGCGGTCAAGTCCTATACTATTTTACATGTGTGTTCATGTGAATGTGTTCAGGAAGGGACTATCACCTACACTTCAAGCAGAGCATTGGGAATTACAGGGTGGGAAAAACTAGGCTTACAGTTGTTTGTATGGAAAGTAATACAATTAATAAATAATAATACAAGGATAAACTGTGTTTTGTGTACTCACAACTGTAAACCTACTTTTGCTGTACCCATGTATAGCATTTTTCAATATGGGAGAGAGAATGGGTTGCACATAACAGGTTTCTGGCCATTTCCTGGGGGAAATTAAAACTCAACAGAAGCATCAGAAAATACTCCTTCTCTTAGTTCCCCACTTTTTAAAAAAATTTGGATATGAAAGGTTAGAAAAGAGAAATCGTTTTTATTTTGAAATTTATAGCTCCTAAACAATCAGGGCACAATAGGACAAAAGGACAAGGTTTGTCTGATTAATAACATCTCTCCATTGCCCTGATGGTATGGCTCAGTGGTCGAGTGTTGCCCTATGACAGTTCGATTCCTGGTCAGGGCAGATGCCTGGATTGCGGGCTCACTCCCCAGTGTGAGGCGTGCAAGAGGCAGTCAATGATTCTCTCTTATTATTGATGTTTCTATCTCTTTCTCCCCTTTCTTCCTTTCTGAAATAAATAAAAATATAAAAAAATAATATCTCTCCATTGGCAAAAAATGGTACTATAAATTTGTACAATCTGTGTCATTCACTGGGTTATGAAGCAGATATCAAGAAGCCCTGCTAAAATCAGAAATGTTATCTGGCATCTATAATACTCTCAACAATAAAGACAAAAAAGACCAGTTACAATTACAGCTATGTTTAATATGTGGTCTTATAAAGAGTTATTACTATTTAAACTTTAAATAAAACATTATTATTTTATAATATTTTTAAAATATATATTACACTTCTTCAGTAAGGAAAAACAACACACAAAAAGAAGAAATGTTTTCTGACAAAAATTCACCCATTAATTAGGCAGCAAAATATCAGACATATATCATAGCAATATCTTTATCTATACAGCTCTTAGGGCAATGGAAACTGAGAAGAAAATAAATAAATGAGACTACATCAAAACAAAAAGCTTCTGCACAGCAAAAGAAACCATCAACAAAATAACAAGAAAGCCCACTGCATGGGAGAACATATTTGCCAATGTTATCTCCAATAAGGGCCTAATCTCTAAAATTTACAGGGAACTCATGCATCTTACAAAAGGAAGATAAACAATCCAATCAAAAAATGGGCAAAGGACTTAAACAGACACTTTTCGAAAGTGGACATACAGAAGGCCAAGAGACATATGAAAACATGTTCAAAGTCACTAATCATCTGAGACATGCAAATCAAATGACAATGAGGTACCATCTCACATCTGTCAGAATGGCTATCATCCACAAATCGACAAATGACAAGTATTGGTGAGGATGCAGAGAAAAAGGAACCCTCATGCACTGCTGGTGGGAATGCAGACTGGTGCAGCCACTGTGGAGAACAGCATGGAGTTTCCTCAAAAAACTAAAAATGGAACTCCCATTTGACCCAGTGATCCCACTTCTAGAAATATATCCCAAGAAACCAGAAACACCAATCAAAGGACATATGCACCCCTATGTTCATAGCAGCACAATTTATAATTGCTAAGGTTTGGAAACAGCCTAAATGCCCATCAGCAGATGAGTGGACTAGAAAACTGTGGTACATCTACACAATGGAATACCAAGCTGCTATAAAAATGAAAGAACTCTTACCATTTGCAACAACATGGATGGACCTGGAGAGCATTATGCTAAACGAAATAAGCCAGTCAGAGAAAGATAAATATCACATGATCTCATTCATTTGTGGAATATAATCAACAACATAAACTGATGGACAAAAATAGATCCAGAGACAGAGAAGCATCGATCAGACCATCAAACTTGAGAGGAAAAGCGGGGGGGGGGGGGGGGGGGGGGGCGTGTAAGAGATCAACCAAAGGACTTGTATGCATGCATGTCAGCATAACCAATGGACACGGACACTAGGGGGGGTGAGGGCATGTGCTGGGGATGGGGGTGGCCGGGGAGAGGTCAATGGGGGAAAAAGGAGACATATGTAATATTATATGTAACTAGAGGCCTGGTGCACAAAAATTTGTGCACTTGGGGGGCAGGAGGGGTCCCTCAGCGCAGCCTGTGCCCTCTCGCAGTCTGGGACCCCTCAGGGGATGACCACCTGCTGGCTTAGGCCCGCTCCCTGGGGAATTGGGCCTAAGATGGCAATCAGACATCCCTCTGGCAGCCCGGCAGCCCTCGGGGGATGTCCACTTGCCAGCGGGGAGCAGGCCTAAACTGTAGTCGGACATCTTTAGCGCTGCTGAGGAGGCAGGAGAGGCTCCCACCACCACTGCTGTACTGGCAGCCATCAGCCTGGCTTGTGGCTGAGCAGAGCTCCTCCCATGCAGGAGCGCACTGACCACCAGAGGGCAGCTCCTGCATTGAGCATCTGCCCCCTGGTGGTCAGTGTGTGTCATAGTGACCAGTCATTCCCATTCTTTCTGCTGTTAGGGTCAGTTTGCATATTACCCTTTTACTATATAGGATAGAGGCCTGGTGCATGGGTGGGGGCCGGCTGGTTTGCCCTGAAGGGTGTCCTGGATCAGGGTGGGGGTCCCGCTTGGGTGCCTGGCCAGCCTGGATGAGGAGATGATGGCTGTTTGCAGCTGGTCACACCCCCTTTAGGGTGGGCGTCCCCACTGGGGTGCCTGGCCAGCCTGGATGAGAGGATGATGGCTGTTTGCAGCTGGTCACACCCCCTTCAGGGTGGGGGTCCCCACTGGGGTGCCTGGCCAGTCTGGGTGAGGGGCTGAGGGCCGTTTTCAGGCTGGTGGGTGACTGAAGCTCCCAGCCTCTCCTTTTTTTCTTTTTTTTTTTTATTCTGGGATTTATTTACTTTCTATGGCTGTCACTGGAACTGAGAGCCAGCTTTAGCTCTGAGGCCAGCTCCAGCTTGAGACCTCAGCTGCTGAAAGCAGGTATCTGGGCTTTGTTTAGCTTCTAAAATTGAAACACTGTTGCCATCACTGCTGCTCTAAGCCCAAGGCCGGCTGGCTGAAAGCAGCTATCTGGAGCTTGTTTAGCTTCTATAATTGCAACATTGTTTCTTAGACTGCAGCTCAGAGGCTGGCAGTGGCAGGCGGGGAACCTTGGCTTCTTCCATCACTGGAGCAAGCAAGCCTCCTGTTCGCTTCAGCTGCCTGGCTGCCGGCCGCCATCTTGGTTGGCAGTTAATTTGCATATTGCCCTCATTAGCCAATGGGAAGCGTTTGGGGGTATGGCCAATTTGCATGTCTCTCTTTTATTAGATAGGATACTGTAAACAATAAAGAATTAAAAATAAAGAAAAAGATTCACCCATTATTATCTCTTAGAAAAGATTACATTTTCTCTCAGAGTGAGTGGAATGAAACACAGCACAAGTAAAGTTTATGAAGATTCTAAGGAGGGGATCTGGGACAGGGAGTTGGCAGGCCTGGGTGGAGTCTTTTCAAGGGAGGGCTTTGAGTTACCAGGGGATGTGCATTGGGGGCCTGCAGGAAGAAAGGTGAAAGCACTTTGAAGAAAGTTTAGAGAGGATAAAACAAAATTTTGACTTTATAATTTTCCTCAGAGTGAACCCTGAACATCTAATTCATTTATTGTCTTTTACAAAGTTATTAGTGCTTTCTGTATGCCAACTACTCCAAGTTATTTATTTTATTTTATTTTAAAATATATTTTTATTGATTTCAGAGAGGAAGGGAGAGGGAGAGAGAGATAGAAACATCAATGATGAGAGAGAATCATTGATTAGTGCCACCTGCACACCCCCTACTGAGGATTGAGCCTGCAACCCAGGCATCTGCCCTGATTGGGAATCGAACTGTGACCTCCTGGTTCATAGGTCAATGCTCAACCACTGAGCCATGCCGGCCATTCCCAAGTTATTTATTAATTGCTTTAAACCTCAAACTATGAGGTAGGCCCTATTAATGTTATCCTTATCATACAGGAGAGGACACTGAGGAAGGGAGAAGTTATTTGCCCAGATGACATAAGCAGCCATGACTTAAACCTAAGTGCTCTGATCTGAGTCAGCAGTCTTACCGCTATACATTCGGCCTGCCATGTATCTACAATACAAAATGGTAATGAACTCAGGACTCAGAATGAAGTACAATTGTATTTCTTTATCTTACATTTTCTTTTAGAGAATCAGATGATGATGATGATGATGACATATCTTGATGGCTTTCAAATTGTCTATTTCCATTCTTACCATTATCTCTTCACCATCTTCACATGCTAGGATGGCATTCTTTTCTAGTTTATTTCCTCCCTCCCTCCCTCCCTCCCTCCCTCCCTCCCTCCCTCCCTCCCTCTTTCCTCCCTTCCTCCCCCTTCCCTTTTGCTTCCTTCCATTCATTTATTCCTGTGAAGAGCATGACATGCTGCTCTCTTATTTAGTTCTAATATCTGAAGGTGAAAGGCCTGTGGACTACCTCACAATGCATAAGTTTACAAGAGATGAGTATTTCTAGGCAAGATAACCCAGAAACTATAATTTGGTAAAGATTTATTGAGCACTACTACATGCTAGGCATTATGTTAAGTACTTTACAAGGATCTGCTAATTTAATACTTAACATAAATTTATGAAGTCACTACTACTATTATCTGCATTTTCTAAATGAAAAAAACTGAGGATTAAGGAAGTTAAAACAAAAAAAGAAAAAGCAGCAACCCCCCCCCCCCCCCACAACAACCCATAAAACACGTAGAAATAGCAGAGTCAAGATTTAAACCAGCACCCAGACCGTCTGCTTGCGAATCCTGAATTTGGCTCCATTACTGTAGATGAAATGAGTTAGCACATAGATAAACATCAACTGGCACAAAAGTCAGTATTTAATAAAAGATATCATTTTTTTTAATTTTATTTATTATTTTCATTAGTTTATAAAATTTTGTAAATTAAACTCTAAAATACATACAGAAAGTACACCTACCCTAAAGTGTAGAACTCATGTGATCAGCTGAACACCCCCATGTGATCAGCAATCAGATCGAGAACACACTATGGCCAGGACCCAGGGGCCCCGTTGGCCCCTTTCAGGCTAACTACTGAGCCACACCAGCCTCTGTCCCCAGAGGTAACAGCATCGATTTGCTTTCACCTGCTTTTGTTCTGCGTGTAAATAGAGGCATATAATTTTATTCTTTTGTGTTGGGCTTCTTTCACTCAGATTGTGAGACTCACCCATATTGTTGTGAGTAGTTAAGCTCGTTAATTCTTATTGTATTATATTATGGAAATATACCACAATCTATTTACCCGTTCTGCTGTTGACAGGCATTTGGTTAGTTCCCAGTTTAGGCACTTGCAAATAGTGCTGTCTTCAGTGGTCTAGTAGATGTCTTCGGGTGACATATTTTATTAACCATTATGTACACTGGAGACAGTACAGCAAAATGGTTTAGTCAGAAGGAGTTTGAGAAGAGGATTTGGGGTTATTAGCTTGTATTTTTAAAAAAATTAATGTCTCAAGTGAGAAAATATGGAAGAACAGAAATGAAAGAAGAAACAACCAGAACTAGCCATAAGTTATCTGGTTCATTCCATGTTATGCGAATTTCTGCTTTCAAAAAATAAGATGCACTCTATAACTCATAGATAAAAGGACCTATGGATGCTAGATGAAGTGAGGATTCTGTGACAGTTTCCAGGAGGATGGGCTGTCTGATGACAGCTCCGAGGTGAGGGCCATGATGACCCATAGCAGACTCATCAGCCCACTCCCCATACAACAAAGAGTTTACTGGGAACCAGGATGAGTAATTGTAAACAAGTGCAATTGGTAAGGAGTGTGTAACTATGGTTCCGAATAATCATAGTCAGATATAGTCAGCATGTATGTCACATGGAAACAAACAAGATAATAAGAAGTAAGGTACAATGTGTTTCAGAGAGAGAATAATAGTTGGAGAGAGAGAGAGACATTGCCATAGGATTTGATTTTTAGAGTCATCAGCTTCTGGCAAGAGACAGAGTTGAAATGGTAAATATTGGGGAAAGTATGTAGGTCAGACTTGTTGACCTGATAAAATTAGCATTACATTCATTTTAAGAGGTGTGGGTAAACATTCAATTAAAATTGTCAAACTAAATAGTGTAGTTTCCACAGAAATAAATAGCAGCACGAAGGAGGTGCCCCCGTCTTTCACAAGGGAATGGCAGAGAAATGGGGAAGGCAGACAAGGCAATGGGAGTGTCAGAGAAATTAGGGGTTGACAGACATCTTAGAGATTGTCTGGGCCAACTCCCGCCTTTTATAGATGAGTAAAATGGAAACTTGACGAGGTTGAGACAGGCTGCTGGGCTCATATTGCAGCTGTCAGACTTACTCTGCCCACTTTTTCTTTGTAAAATGGGTTTGTTGGTAATTGTATCTATCTCAGAATTGTTTTGAAGATTAATCTATGTAGTGCTTAATGAGTGTTTGACATCAAGTAAGAGTTAGTTATTGGTTTTGGGTGACTGATCTAAAGTTTTGCAGATAGTAGTAGAGTTGCAACTGGATTGCAAGTCTATCTGGTCTCCAAACTTCCTGTTTAGTGTTGTCCATCACACTGTATCTTGCTGGTATTCCAGAAACCTCTTTTTCCTGAATTCAGAGCCAGTTTTGGAGTAGACATGAGAGTCAGGCAAATGAGATCAAAAGTATCAATGTTCTTACTCATAAAACCTGGATTGGAGTTTATGAGTTGGATGTAGGACAACAGTGAGATTCCTGCCCAATTTGCTCGCTCATCCCCTTCCCCCAGTGTAAACTTAGGTAGAGACCACCCAAAGGAAAGTTTATTGGCAACTAAGACTGTTGTCTTGCTGGTTGTTGGGGGGTGGTGGGGGGAGTAAAAGAGATGGGGAGAAGGGGCAGAAGATCCCAAATCCCTCTTGTGTGTAGGTTTTGAAATATTAACTCTATTTAGCCAACAACTATGGACCAATGGCTGTCATCCACCAACTCGTTGTATTCTGCCTTGAGAAGTAGATTACTCAGTAGGTCTCTTTGGGAGATGACCAAGAGCTGGTCAGAGAAGATGGGAAAAAAGGACATTCTGGGCACAGAGAACAGAGTGTGAATAGGAGATCAAAGTGGGGGGAAGGATGCCAGCAAATGAGGAATAGTGCGTCACCTTTCTCCTCTTTCTTCGTCCAATACTGAAACTGTAACTCAAGACTTAAAAATTAACACAAAGAGCTTATTGATGATATAAAAATGAAAGAGAAACATTTTTTCCAACTCTATTTTAGTCTCAAAGGAAACCATTTAGATTCCATTAAGAGAAGGTGAAAGGGGATGATAAATGGCCACTGAAAATATTTAGTTTGCAAAGGGATCATAAGTGACATATTACTTAGAAAAAGTTAATAAAGAATCTGTATTTATTCATTTATTCAGCAAATATGGAACAACTGTCTTTTTTAAATGTGAGCTCCATTGTATCACTATTTTTAAAGCCCTTCGGTGGCTTACATAGACACTAGAATAAAATCCCAATTCCTTACTATGGCTTTCAAGATTTTATCTTCTCTGTCCTCTGCTGACCTCTCTTTTTCTCTTACTTGCCATGATCCACCCATGCAGGCTCCTTTCTGTTCTTTGGGCACCCCAAGCTTGCTCCTGCTGTAAGGCCTGTAAACTCTATGTCCAGATCTTCTTCTTCTTTTTTAAGAATTTATTTCAGAATCTTCTTTTCTCAGCTTTATTGAGGTATTAACTTATATGACATGTAACCTATGTAAGTTTAAGAGTGTACAATGTGACAATTTGATGCACGCATATAGGGTGGGCAAAAGTAGGTTTTTAGTTGTAATACAAATACATAATAAATAATAATACAAGAATAAACTTTATGTTTTGTGTACTCACAACTGTAAACCTCCTTTTGCCAATCCTGTATATTGCAAAATGATAACTATAACAAGGTTAGTTAAAATGTTTATCCTCGCCCTCGCCGGCTGGGCTCAGTGGATAGAGCACAAGCCTGAGGACTGAAGGGTCCAAGGTTCAGTTCCAGTCAAGGGCACATGCCCAGGTTGTGGGCTTGATCCTCAGTAGGGGCTGTGCAGGAGGCAGCCGATCAATGGTTCTCTCTCATCATGGATGTTTCTCTCTCTCTACCTTCCTCTCGGAAATCAATAAAAATACATTAAAAACATGTTTATCCTCCCATATAACTGCCGTTTTTGTGTGTGTGGTGATAACATCTACTCTTTTAACAACTTTCAAGTATATAACACACATTGTTAATTACAGTCACCAGGCTGTACATTACATCCGCAGAATTTGTTTATTTCATATCTGAAAGTTTGTAGCCTTTAACCAACATCTCCCATCTCCCCCTAACCTCAGGCCCTGGCAATTACTATTTTACTGTTTTTCATTTTAGATTTTTTTAAAGATTCCTCCAATAAGTGAGAACATGTAGTATTTGACTTTCTCTTTCTGACTTATTTTACTTAGCATAATGGCTTCAAAGTCCATGCACATTGTTACAAAAACCCAGAATTTCCTTCTTTTTTATTGCTGAATAATACTCCATTCTGTGTGTGTGTGTGTGTACATTTGAGCTGCAATCGGAATGGCATGACAAAACAGCATGAAGAACATCTGATCAGGGATGCAGATCAAAACTACAGAAGAAAAAGACTGTTGCCCCTTCCAGGAAGGCCCGACATAGAATGTTGTAGTTAATTCTGGTTTAAGAGCACACAGACATTGCTTTTACTCCTCCCAAAATGCCCTGTGGGTGGTTGTAACTGTGTCTACATCTCTCCCTTAAGGAATATTAAGGGGCTATTGTGAAGTATTGAGTTTTAAGGGACTTATCCTCAACTATATGGGAAAGTTATCATTTACTCACAACGGCTTGCTCTTATACCCCTAATTGTTTAGCAAGAAATATATGTTCTGAATGTCTCTGGTATACATATGACACACAAATGGACTTTTTGAGGTCTTTGGAGGGTGAAAGAGAGAAATGATTAAAGCATCCTTGGGGAAATATGAAGAATTCTTTGAGTCACAAAATTACCCCCCAATAAAGCAAGTTCAAAGGGACTTTTTGTCTGCATGGTGAATACAATTATTTTTTTATGCAAACTACATATGCTTTTACAACTTCTAATTTAGCAACTCATCTAAACCACTGAACGTTAGGAAGTATTCCTGCCCCATTTCTTAGAACTTTCACTGTTCCCTTTTCTTCTGAAGACTGTTGTTATGAACATATATGTCAAAATGATTTATGTGCTTCAGGATAAGTCTTGTTGGTCCATGTTGCTATTCAAAATCTTCCTGTGCTGATTCAAGACGGCTTTGAAAACAAATTTATGAGTTGACATGGTTGAGCTGTGAAAACTGACATTAAAAGTTTTACATGGTTTCAAATAAATTGCCTCACTGAGTTCCATACCTCCTTCTGTTTAGGTGGTTTAAAGTTTTAATTTTATAGTGCTTGAAGACTATACATATAAATATATTTCTCACGGGCATTTACTAAATTTAAAATTACAGGCAAGGAGGAGGCATTTCCCTCCCCTGAAGACAATCTTATTTTGCCCAACAATAATAATTTAGCAATACTAATTATATTCCAGATGATTGATGTGATTTTTGTGTCTCATAGAATTTTTTTAATAAATAGCTTTTTAAGTGGTACTTTCTAAATACACATGTTCCCATGCCATAGCAACCCCCAAGAGGTATTGAAAACTAAGTTTTTTTTTTGTTGTTGTTAAATCTAAGAACTACTAAAGAAAAGTCTATATATATTGGCAAAATTTGTGAACACTCTTTAGCCTTTTCCTGTAACCTTACTGTGAGAAGGGATGACCTTTTAAGAGAGTATATGAGAGGCCCTGCAGTATATTGAAGTGGCTCTAGAAATACTATCAATAAATATAACCAAGCACATTGAAATGTTCAAAGAAGTAAAGATTGCCCTGGCAGGATGGCTCAGTTGGTTGGAGTGTCCTTTCATAAATCAAAAGGTTGTGGGTTTGATCCCTG
This sequence comes from Myotis myotis, assembly GCF_014108235.1. Lineage (NCBI taxonomy): Eukaryota > Metazoa > Chordata > Mammalia > Chiroptera > Vespertilionidae > Myotis > Myotis myotis. Next base: position 205,142,659 of record NW_023416324.1, on the reverse strand, counting down.
ATCGAGGCAAGTACTGGAGGTAACCCATTGATGTTTCTCTCTCTCTCCTCCCTCTAAAATCAATGAACATCCTTGGGTGAGACTAAAAAAAAGAAGTAAAGATTATCTGAGGGAAAATATGAAATAAAAAGAAAAGCAACAGTACTGAGCTTGGTTATTGTCAATATAAAGATATAAGACTTATGAGATGAAAAATATATTGGTTATCTAATACCAATTTCTTGATGTAGATTGTGGTTGCTATTCAAAAAGAAAATGTTGCTTGTTCTATAGAATGAAGGCAAAATAATGCTTCATTCCCTCCCACCTTTCTTCTCTCTTCCTCTCCTTTCTCTCCTTTGAGTGGCTTACTATGTATGTGCTCCCACTGTGGAAAGTACTGATAATATGATTAGCAAGATGGAGAAGCTCCTTGCTCCTCTGGAGCAGGTCATATGCAGATATAAAAGTGGGGGATAGAGGAGGATGTTCTTGAATTCTCTGCCTTTGTAGAGTCTCATTGGCCACGTGCACATGGCCAATTTCCTCTCTTGGCTGTTTCTTCAAATATTCTCTTGCTGTTGGAGCATCTCTATTAATATAATTATAAATTTTCAAAACTTACAAATATTAAAAAGATTATCCTAAATTTTTTACTCCCTTCTCTTTTTTCCCCTTTGTTTTTATTCCTTTCCTTTTTTTTCCTCTTTCACTTTTTTTAAGGGATGAAAAGGGGTGACACAGAGCCTAGACAAACAGATAGGCTTGGGCCCTAACCGGTTTGGCTCAGTGGGTAGAGCGTCGGCCTGCGGACTGAAAGGTCCCAGGTTCGATTCCGGCCAGGGCATGTACCTTGGTTGCGGGCACATCCCCAGTAGGAGGTGTGCAAGAGGCAGCTGATCGATGTTTCTCTCTCATCGATGTTTCTAACTCTCTATCCCTCTCTCTTCTTCTCTGTGAAAAATCAACAAAATATATATTAAAAACAACAACAACAACAACAACAAAAAACAGATAGGCTTGGTCTATAAACCCTACCAGCAAGGACAAAAGCCATTCAGAGCTAAAAACAGCTCAGCGATGGAGCTCTTACTGCAATCCCTTGTCAGTGGAAGGAAAGAAGCTAAGGAGGAGACCATAAAAGTGGGACAACAAGAAATTTTAGCGTATGTTCCCTGAGTTCTCCTCCTATAGCCCCCTCCACTATCATCAGGGTCTGTTTGTTCCAGACTCTGTCAGCTACACCAGATTGCTGTGAAAATAAGCCCAGAGACTCAGCATTGACTTAAAAATCTGGCACATAAAGAGAAACAAGGAGGATTGACTGCCAGCCAGAAGCAAAGGACTATTATACATCAGTTCTCTTTTTATTTTATTTTTACAATTTTTTAAATTATTTTTTGTTGTTAATCCTCACCCAAGGATATTTTTCCCATTAATTTTTAGAGAGAGTGAAAGGGAGGGGAAGAGACAAAGAAAGAGAAACATCACTGTGAGATGTTTGCCTCCTACACACATCCCATGGTTGGGGGTCAAACCTGAAACTAAGGTATGTGCCCTGGACAGGAATTGAACCCGGGACCCCTCAGTCTGGTTAGGGCTAGATCTCTCTTTTTTTTCTTTATTGATTAAGGTATTACATATGTGTCCTTATCCCCCCATTGTCCCCCCACTCCCCTATTCATGCCCTCACCTCCCTGGTGTCTGTGTCCATTGGTTAGGCTTATATGCATGCATACAAGTCCTTTGGTTGATCTCTTTTATACATGAATACAACTCAAGATTCTCCTGATCTTTCCGGGCATTGTTTTTGGACCCAAAGGTGAAGGAGATCCTTGCAGTTACAAATAAATAAATTTAACATATATATTTGAAAAGAGATTAAAGTATATGTTTTGATTAAAAGGTAGAGCAAGTGTAATGGAGGTCAAACATACATATGAAGAGATTCAAATTTACATTTTGAAAACAAGGGGAGTTGTAGTAAACAATGCAAAATATAATTGTGAAAGGGTATTCAGGTTTACTTACAAAACAAAATGAACAATGGAGGCACCATATTTGTTCTAAAGAATAAAGTGAATTATGACATTTAGAGAATGAAGAATATAGGATATTGTCCTGTGGGTTGAGCTAACTTTGAACACATGAAATCAATTTCTCTTGATTGTGGTAGGGGGCTGATTTTCCTCCTCAGAGGAGATGGTATAAGCATGTAATATGAGTAAGGATAGAGCAAGCTTTATAATAGTATTACAAGCAATTTCTATGGGAGCACAAAGAAGAGAGAATTTTAACTCAGGGGGTTAGTAGATAATGCCATGAAAAAGGTGTCCATGTGTGCACCCTGAAGAAGAAAATTTCTAAGGGTGGGGTTGGGGGAGGACAATAATCTAGGATGCTGCTAGCTATCTTGAGGAAAGATGCATAATTTGTTTATTCAGCAGATGTTTATTGAGCTTCTACTGTGTATCAGGCAATGTACTTGGTTCACTGGGAGCTTTGTGTAATTGGACCTTAGGAAGTGTATAAAGGAAGATAAGTTTGGCAAAAGTAGGTTGGGGAGTGGTGATATGTAATTCGCTTTAGTTTTAGGCAATTTTATGTAAGTTAGGTCAGTACTTTTGGGTCTTATTTAAAATAAAGGAGGTTGCCCAGCTGGCATGGCTCAGTGGTTGAGTGTCGAAATATGAACCAGAAGATCACAGTTTGATTCCCAGTCAGGGCACATGCCTGGGTTGTGGGCTCAATTCCCAGTGTGTGTGTGGAGGTGCAGGGGAACATCAGATCAATGATTTTCTCTCATTATTGATGTTTCTATCTCTCTCTCTCCCTCTTCCTTCCTCTCTGAAATCAATAAAAATGTATTTTAAAATAAATAAAATAAAATAAAATAAAGGAGGTCGTAAAAGCAGGGGTTGAGAGTTGAAGGGGTTGACTCTGTAGCTTCTTGCTAGCTTGCTCCCTGTTGCACTTTTTTTTTTACAGTTCTTGTTGGCCATATGGTCTACCCTCTAGGGAACAACCCTTTTAGAAGGGAACCATTCTGCTACCCCCCATCCATCTCCACCGGGAACAATGTGTAATACAAACTGTGGGATAAGGTCACATAATTGGGCGTGGGTGGTGAGGAAGAAAGTAGCAATAAAAGAATTAAATGTTTGCCTTCAGCATGGAATTTTCCTTTAATTTTGATCTCTCTCTGTTTCTCTCCCCTTGCCCCTTCCAATTTGGATCATTTCTCTTTTTGTTTTGCATTGCCTCTTTTGGAGATTTTTCATTTTCAGTAAGATGTTTGGCTTTGGACCACCTTCCATTTCAGAGGAACCCTGAGCCTTAGAAAACCAAGCAGGTGACAGTCTGAAATCCAGGTAGAGACAAAGGAGTAGGATGCCCGTGGGGGTGCAGGTTGTCCAAATTAGGTGGTGCTAAACAACATTTGGACACCACAGTCCTAGTCAGTAATTAATACACAGTGCCTCTCATGTTTTTTGTAATATACAGAAATCTCCTTGAAGCTCTGGCTATGCCAGGAGCAGATGGCTTTAACAATAAAGAATTCAGGGATTTGACTATCTTTTGATCAAAACTGGGCCAATTTCTCTTTTTGTTCTATTGGTTTAGGAACTTTAGGACAATTGAACATGATTGTACGCCATGTTCTAGCTCAGGGGTGGGCAGCCCCTGGCACGCGTGCCAAACATAGCATGCCAGTAACTTTTGCTGGCACGCGAAACCCTCTCTTATAATCTTCCATTTACAATTTTTTTCTTAATATCGACTTTTTTATTTTTCAGATAAATTCAGTGTAGGTGCATCTTAGATAAATAAATAATTTTACATAACAAGTTATCTTAAAGACCATAGACATGGATTGACGAGAGAGGGGAGGAGCAATTTCTATGCCTCTGCCTTAACTCTCCCTGCCTTCCTAGATCCGACCAGTGTTTTGGTTTCATCCACATACGCTTGTAAATCTTTGTTCTCAGTGATAACTTTTGTTAAGTCTCATAATAGGAGTAGCCTGATGGATGAAAGTAGTAGCTCGTGCATATCTCTGAAGGTCATGAAATATAAACCTGATGTAAAATCTCTGTCATCA